>NC_062560.1:124510081-125715881 GCF_016906955.1 Phacochoerus africanus | reverse complement strand
GCAGGCTACCCGTCGATACAGATGTGGCGTCGGCGTTTAGATAGACAGATATAAACATACAGAGAGAGGTACAGATATATATTAATACAGACGGATGTACAGAGAGATAATACATACAGGTAGATATACAGATATAATGCAGGTATATATATATATATATATACACACAGATATGAGTGTACAGATAGATATACAGATATATAAAAATAGATGTATAGACATATATGCAGGTATTAATATATATGTACAGATAGTCATAGATATGTGTTAGGCAGTAGATATATACATGCAGAAAGATATATGGATAGATATGCAGATATATATCTATATAAACACATAGATATGCAGATATATATATCTATACAGATAGATACACAGATTATATGCAGGTATTAACATATATACAGATGTATATACAGATAGATATGTGTTAGGATTTTTTGGTCTTTTGTTGGCTTATTTTTGTTTTTTTTTTTAGGGCTGCACCCGTGGCCTATGGAAGTTTCCAGGCCAGAGGTCTAATGGGAGCTACAGCTGCCGGCCTACACCACAGCCACAGCAATGTGGGATCCAAGCCACATCTGTGGCCTGCACCACAGCTCACGGCAATGCCAAATCCTTAATGCACAGAGCAAGGCCAGGGAGCAGACCCGCAACCTCATGATTCCTAGTCAGATTCGTTTCCGCTGCGCCACGACGGAAACTCCATTTATATGTATATATAGATATATAGATATAAGTATAAATTTATATGTATTTGTATACACAGAAAGATATATGGATATATGCATATATATCTATAGAAACACACATATATGCATATATATACAGAGAGATATGCAGTGTTAATACACACACAGACATATGTCTATACAGATTAGATATGGATTAGGCACTGAGATAGATATATACAGAGAGATAAATGGATAGATATACAGGTATATACCTATAAAACATATAGATATGCAGATATATAAGCAGATATAGATATACAGACAGATATACAGATCTATACGTATATAAAATATATGTACGGATAGACTTACAGATAGCTATAGATATGGCTTAGGCATTCAGTCTCTCCCTTCTCTATTTCTCCAGGGCTTATTTACTTTTTTTTTTGTCTTTTGTCCTTTTTGTTGTTGTTGTTGTTGTTGTTGCTATTTCTTGGGCCGCTCCCGCGGCATATGGAGGTTCCCAGGCTAGGGGTCCAATCGGAGCTGTAGCCACCGGCCTACACCAGAGCCACAGCAACGCGGGATCCGAGCCGCGTCTGCAACCTACACCACAGTTCACGGCAACGCCGGATCGTTCACCCACTGAGCGAGGGCAGGGACCGAACCCGCCACCTCATGGTTCCTAGTCGGATTCGTTAACCACTGCGCCACGACGGGAACTCCCTCCAGGGCTTATTTTGAGAACAAAAGACAGAAGGTCAAGATGGACTATCATCCTGACAGATCAATTTAGAGCAGTAATTCTGTAATATCGTAAAAAAAAAAAAGTATCGACCTGCTCCCCGGATTCTGTTCCCCAGCAAAGCACACACGGTTCTACTTGATTTACTGGGAATCTCTTTAACCCGAGTCTACCACTAAACTTGTGTAATGCCTCCATGCAGACTACATGCAAATAACATTTTTTGTTCTTGTGCTTCTTCTCAGGTATCTTTTAAAGTGTATTGCACTTTTGAATCGAGTCACTTCCTATTACCTGTTCTGAACAGTGCCTGCTTTGCCGGGCACGGCTCTCGATTTGGCCGTGGAGACCTTCCAGCCACTGGCTTTCTGAAGTCTCTTGTTCATGTGACTGTTCCATGGCCCATTCCTTTGAAGCTGCTGGGCAGGTGATCCTGTCGTGACCCCACGTAGTCACTCTTTTCGGTATAGGCACTTCTTAGTTCTTCTGCCGTCCGTGGCTCCGGCTTTCTGTTTCGGCGGCGCAGCCTCAAAAACCAGAGGTGACAGCGTTTTCCTAGGCTTTGGCCCTCGTAAGAATGCTCCTAGTATTTCACAGTGTTGGCTATTTGCTGCCACTTGTAGGAGAGGCGATTTCCCTTCCAACCTTATTTGCTTTAAGGTTTGACCACGAGCCCGTGTTGAATAGGTTTCGAAGGCTTTGTCTGCATCCACGGCGCTGATGAAAAGGTTTGTAGTTCTGGTTCTGTGTGTTGGTTTGCTTTGCAGTTCCTGCTGGGGTGCAGTGGGGTAAGGAGCCTTCGCTGGCCCAGCCGTGGCGTGGGTCAGCGCTGTGGCTCGGGTTCCATCCCTGGCCTGGGCAATTCCACAAGCCACGAGTGCGCCTCTCTGGATGTGCTCCAGGCCTGCCCAGGCCCAGAAAGGGCCAGCGGCTGGCACTTCCCATTCCGGGACAAAGACACAGGACGTGAGCTCCTGGGGGGCGCGTCAGCGCGGCCTGCGCTTCGTGCTGTCCCCGGGTGAGGAGAACGGCCCTGATTCCTGGGGCTCCTCCTCAGCATCCCCGGAGGGTCGGCCCCCAGCTCCCCAGCTGCTCTGGCCTCTCCCCCCCGGCCAGCCCAGCCTCGCGGGGAGGAGAATGGAAGAGAAGCTGGGAGCCTGGAAAGAGGGCAGCGGGGAGGGGACTGCACGGGCCCCACCTGGCTCTTGCCTCAAAGCTCAGCGCCCGCCCCTGGGCTGCACGCCCACGCCTGCCCCCAGGGGTCTGGGCCCCTCCTGGGCCCCTCTGGCGGCACCAGCCCAGGACACCTCCCAAGGCGCCCAGACTCCTGGGTGCCCCGTCCCCCGCCCTCTCTGCATCCTGGCTATCCTGGAGCCTCTAGGGGACAGCAGGCCCAGCACCCACACACCACCTTCTGACTGTGCCCCTGGGAGCAGCCGCCCGGGTCCTCGCCTGGGCCCTGAATGGACATGGGCTGGGCAGGGCTTCCATCACACACTCACTCAGGAGCCCTTCCTGCTTCTGGGGGAGCCCAGCCCTGGGGTGGGCGGTCACCGCCTGGAGCCCAGAGAGCTTCCGCAGCAGTGGAATGGTTTCTTCCCACCAATATACTCTTGTGATTTAACTATTTTTGGATTCAAAAAGTCTTTTTTTTTTTTTTTGGCTTTTTGCCTTTTCTGGGCTGCTTCCCGCGGCATATGGAGGTTCCCAGGCTAAGGGTCGAATCGAAGCTGTAGCTGCCAGCCTATGCCAGAGCCACGCCACGCGGGATCCGAAGCCGCGTCTGAGACCTACACCACAGCTCCCGGCAATGCCAGATCCTTAACCCACTGAGCAAAGCCAGGGAGCAAACCCCCAACCTCATGGTTCCTAGTCGGATTCCGTTAACCACTGAGCCAGGACGGGAACTCCTTAAAAGAGTCATTTTCAACACTCTCATATTTCAGAATGTTTGTGCATTTACATCAAGGCCTTGTCTCAGCCTCCAGGAAGCAGTGGCGGGGACCAGGAGCCGGGAGTGCCCGCCCAGCACTTGCCGCGTCCTTGGTCCTCAGCAAATGCAAGCTGGCGTGATGGGCCGGGGAAATCGTGGCCCTCGGTTTGGTGGCGGGAAGGTTTCACTGAGCAGGCCAGTGGGCCTGCGATCCTGCCTTGTTTTCCAGGGGACGCCCATGCACAAGCGGCGTTCGAACCCCAGACTGGTTTAGTTGCCAAGATCCCGCCCGTGGGCAGCGGGAGGCTTCTCCCTACGCCCCCCACCCCCACAACCAAGCACTGTCCTGCCCTCCGCCTGCACGGTGACACCAGGGTCTCCCCAGGCTGCGAACGGGCTCTTTCCTTTGGACGCAGGGACAGTCGCGGGTGCCCTCCACTCGCCAGAACTTCCTGACCCGTTCCCACGCGCCATCAGGCAAAAGGCAAGTCGGCCACCTGCAGGGGGAGCAGGAACGTGGCTAGAGTCCGTGGGAGGAGGGCTGAGGATGTTCCTTGGAAAACCAGGCTAGCGTGTCAAAAGGAGCCATCTTTCCCCTCGAGGAGCGTCCAGAGGCTCTGGAGTGCAGCCCCCGGGGACCTATCCTCCCCGGGTCCTCGGGACCATTCCTCAATCCACGCCTTTGCTTCATGACCGGCCCCCGCAGCTGATCAGCATATGGAGGGTCCCAGGCTATGATGGAATCGCAGCTGTAGCCGCTGGCCTACACCACAGCCACAGCAATGCAAATCCCAGCCGCGTCTGCCGGACCTTACACCACAGCTCCCGGCAACGCCAGATCCTTAACCCCCGGAGCGAGGCCAGGGAGCGAACCTGCAAACCGCATGGATGCCAGTCAGATTCGTTTCCAGTGAGCCACGATGGGAACTCCAGGAGCCAGTTTCAAAGCAGACAACCCCACTGAAAATCCTACGGAACAACTGGGGGTGGGTAGCAAAACTGCTTCCACGATGTAACAGCAAGACCGAGTAGATAACGAACCAAACTCCACGCATGGCCCATTTGGAAAATACTGAGTATCCTTGGAATATACATAGAAGAACCTCAGGCGGGAGAAGCGGGGGTCTGCCCCTCCCTGACCAAAGGCAACGTTAACCTGCGGCCCCCGGGAGCTGTGCCCATGACCCAAAGGGAACGTCTCCTGCAAGCCGGGGCATTTCAGGCTTGCCTCTACCCGCCGAAGACACGGCGGCCACGGGCTGGCCGCCGCCACCTCCGGTCTCGCGACTTCATCATATTCGCCTCCCCGCAGAAGGCGTCCGTCCCGCAGGCCCCGAACCGCCCCGGCTCGGGGCCGCTCAGGCCTCGGGTGCTCGCTCCTGCAGCCCCCGTGCCCGCCCCGTTTCCACTTGCTCTGTGGGACGGGGGAGGCATCTCTCCACCGTCCTTCTCATCGTTGCGCCTCCTAGACGCTCGTTCTGGTGAGGGCTGTGTCCGGATTGCCGTGTCCCCACTCGGAACACGGGGCCTTCCAGAGAGCAGAGGCTCAGGGAGAGTCTGGGAGTAAAGGAGCCAGTGAGCAGAGGTCTTACGGACGCAGATGCCTCGTCTCCTGCTTTCTGAACAAAACCACACACATCCAACTCAAGATAGGTGTTCCGCGTTTCCCGGCGTGGCTCAGTGGTTAAGAAATCCGACGAGGAACCATGAGGTTTGGGGGTCGGTCCTCGACCTTGCTCAGTGGGTTAAGGATCCCGCGTGGCTGTGGCTGTGGCGTAGGCTGGCGGCTATAGCTCTGATTCGACCTCTAGCCTGGGTCCTCCATATGGCCGTGGTGTGGCCCAGGAAAAGGTAAAAAAAAAAAAAGAAAAAAGATATTTAGTTTTAAAGAATGACACACAGGTAGGATAGGAAGCAAGGCTTAACCGTTTAATTTTATTGAGTGAATTCATGGCCCATCTCATTTACTGCTAAGGACTGTCACATTTCCCAAACCATTCTGATTCCAGCGGCATGTCCTCTGGCTCAGGGTCACTAAATCAAATGGCAACACTGACAAACATCTGTTACAGAAAGGCAAATCCGTCTTCTTGAACGAGGTAAGTACCAATACGCCTGTGGTTGATACAGTTCGCCAAGTTAGACCCTGAAGTTTATCAAGATTTCTAGTGAACGGAACAGCATTACAACACGACTAAAGGAAACAGGGCTGAAAACCCACGTGCTCACAAAGAAAAGGCACCCAGGCTGCCCCACGCCTTGTGCCCCCCTCGCCCGCCCCCGCTCCTTGGCAGGCTGCCTGCTCGCTCTTCAAACACAGAGCGAAGCTGCTGGACAAGCTGCTGGCCTGCAAGGAGCCTGGCCGCCCCTCGGGCTCAGGGCTCCTCTTCCTCCTCCCTCACCGCCTGCTCGGCCAGGAAACGGCACGACCTGGGAACCCTCCCGTTGACCCTGAGCAGGTGCTCCAGGATTTTCAACCTGCTGGTCTCCGCGTGGGCCCGGGGACCCCAGAGGAACTCGTAGCGGGCGGGGTCGCTGTGGGGCACCTGGCGGTACTCCAGGTACCCCTCCTGCACACACACCTGGGTGAGGAGTGCCCTGGGCTCCCCATAGATGCAGTGCACCATGCCGGCACACACCCCCATGACACCCAGCGTTTCCCAGATCACCTCCTCGGGGGCGCGGTCCCCCTGCAGGGAAATCACGACCAGGACCACCACCAGGAGGCCGGTCTTGGGCAGGCTCAGCTCCTGACCGCTCAGCACCCCATCCCAGGTGAGGCCCAGGGTGGGGGCCAGGGCGTAGGTGTGCTCGCCGGGGTCCACCTCCTTCAGATCCAAGCCAAAGACCAGCAGCAGGCACTCGGAGGCGCGGCTCAGGACGTCGGGGAAGCGGCCCTGGGCATCTCCGGGGACCACGTTCAGCATCTCTGCCTTGGTGATGGGCTCGTTGGCGCAATACTTGAGGAGCAGGAACTCCACCAGGTCAGCCATCATCGCCAGCAGAGCATCCTGGAGGCAAGGCCTCCGCTTCCACAGAGGAGGGCGGGGGGCTCGAAGCGGAGGAGGGCGACGGGGTCGCGGCCTCCTCGGACAGAAACAGCTGGTTCACTACCTTGCGGAGATCACTCAGCTGATCCACAGGCATGATGCAGGGCAGGACAGCTGACAGGTGTGCAGTGGTGGCAGATGGGGACCCTGGGCCTGGGAGAGAGGGAGGGGGGGAGGGGCCCGGGCTGAGCACCGCAGCCACCTCCCTACACGTCTCCTCCTTAGGGGGGCTCTCGGGCCTCACGGCGGCTCTCCTCCTGGGCAGCCTGTCCCTGTGACCCTGAAAGGGGTCGCAAGGTGGCTCCTCAGGGTGCAGCCGGCTCAGCGTGTGGATCTGGGGCTCCCTGGGGATGGGGTGACTTGGCCTTGTGGGGTCCCCTCTGCTCTGGGATGGGGAGCCCCCGGGGCCACACTCGGGGCCCACACCTCACCTGGATGCCTGGCACAGCCTGGGCCTCCTGCTCTGTGACACGAGGACGCGGGCCTCACACCTGGGCCTTCACCTCCGGTTCCTGGAGACTCTGTAAGAGGAGTGGAGGGGCACCGCGGGTGTAGACCGTGGCACAGCCCGGGCCTCCAGTGCTGGAAGGACGGTTGAACCGGACTCTGGGAGGGCCCCCAGTCCCCGCTGGGTGGTCCCCTCAGGGCTCCGGCCTCTGCTCGCCTTTTCTTGCCAGGCCCAGGCCCTCTCCCCTGCGAGCCTGAGGGAAACTCAGAACGAGACCCCACGCGGACCCGGAAGAGGTGAGGGGCCCACACGTGGCCACACCTGCCCAGCCGCCCCCCCCTCCCCCCGGGTCTGAGGCCGGGGAGACTGCTGGGTGCGCCCCTCTCCCTGGCTTCCCAGCACCCAGCACAGGGCAGCTCTCTGCCCGGGCCCCTCTGCCGGGGGGGGGGGTGTCTGCTCCGTGCTCCCCGGGGGTCCTGGGCGTCCACCCTCCGCCGCCCCGAAGCCCCACCCCTCAGTCCAGGGACCTCCTGGCCCGGAGACCCTCAGCCAGAGGTCAGGAACCGCGTCCTCTGCTCATCCTTCCCCCGGGCCTCCTGCTCCCCGCGCCAGGGCAAAGAAAGGCTCCCTCGCTGTGCCGGGATCTGAGGGCCGCGACCCAGCCCGGACGCCCGGCATCGCCCCGTTTGCCCGTGTGGAGCCCGCTCGTCTCTCCGAGGCCCCAGTCTGTCCGGGCCCCGGGAGCCGACGACGGGCCCGGCCTCGTGGGCACATCCCGGCCCGGGGCCGCCCCGCGCCCTCTCGGTTCCAGGCCTCGGCGTCTCTCGGGCCTCCCCGAGCGGCCTCACCTGGGTGCCGGCGGGACCCCGGATGCTCCCTCTGCCCCCTGGAGGCCCCGCCTTTTATCCAGGGCCCCAGTCGCCCTGAGACCCGGATGTCAGGAAGTCGGGCCACGGGGCCACGTGCTCGTCGCTCCCGAGGCGGGGGGTGGGGGTGGGGTGGGGCTGACTTCCGGGGAGGGCGTCGCTGAGCTCCCCTCCGACTCGGGGTCCCGGCGGCCCTCCCCCCGCGCTCGGGCTCCTCATCCTGAGGCCTCAGCCCGAGCCCCTCCCCTTGGCCCACCTCAGGCCCCGCCCCGCCTTGGACCAGGGCCCCAGGCTCTCTGGGACCCGTGGTCGTGGCGCCCTGTGGCCTCCCCAGGCCACCTCTGCTCTGGAGTTCAGGCTCCCCTCAGGCCTCCCTCAGGGTACCGCCCTTGACTCGGGCAGCACGTGGCAGGCCCACCTGAGGGTCCCCCGCCTCCTGGCGCCTGAGACGCGGTCCCCGGGCTCTCGGAGACCCGGATGTCCGGGAATCGGGACACGGGGCCACGTGCTCCTCCCCGCCCTGCGGCCTCCCCAGGGCCCACTCTCTTCTGGCGTCCCGGGTCCCCTCCGTCCTCGAACCCTCAGGGGCCCCAATTTGTGTTTGATGGCGCCCGGTCCCTCCCCTTAGCCCACCTGAGGCCCCGCGCATCCCTGTACCAGGTCCCCAGTCTCTCTGAGACCCGGATGTCAGGGAGTCAGGACTGGCGGCCACGTGCTCTGGGGCCCTGCTGTCCTGCTTGTCGCTGAGACCGAGAGAGCCAGAGCCAGCGAGACAGAGAGACTGCACTGGGATTACCTGGCGCTGACCAGAACGACACCGTGCCTCCTGGGACAAGGTCCCTAGAGGAGACTTTGCAGCTTCTGGAGGGAAGGGACCCCCGGGGCAGCCCTGGAACCGGGTCTCCCTTCCGCCAGGGAGCAAAGGGGCTGGAAGCAAGCCCGCAAGGGGCTCCCCTGGAAAGGCCCGCCGCGCCCAGCGCCACCGCGCGGTGTCTCTCCGCCAGGACAGGTCGGCCCGCGCGCCCTTAGCCTTGGACGACTGCCTGCCTGATGAGACATCATCGGACAAGAAACCCTCCTTTGCTGCGGCCGCGGCCGCGAGCGGGTGGCTTCCGGGCGGACTGGACGCCCCCGGCCCGGGGGGAGGGGTGGGCTAGGCGGTGCGGGGGGGGCCGCTCCCGCTCTCCATCCTCCTCACAGTGGAACCTGGGCCGCCACTCCCGCCTCCAGGGCCGGGGGTGGCCCTTCCCTGCCACCTGCCCGGGACAGCCGAGAAGGGTCACTGTGCAGCCCTGCAGAGCAGTCAGCACCGCCAAGGTGACTGTGCCCCTTAGCAGGCGGAGCTGTGTTCACGGCCACTAAAGCCAGCTCCTGGTGGCACAGAAGGCTGTTCAATCCAGTGTACACGCTGGGGACCCGGTTCACGTGGTGGTCTCGCCCCTCCTCTACCACCCCCTTCCTGGTCTGGAGGGGGGACAGACACACCCACCCCTGGGGGGGCACAGGAGGGCCCCGTGCCTAGGGACAGTCCAGGGACGGGCCGCGGCAGCTGGGCTGGGGGCCCAGGCCTGGAGGAAGGCCTGACCCGGGAGGCGGCCTTGAAGTGGAAGCCGGACCCTGGACAGAGAGGGGCCCGGCCACCCGCGGGGGCAGCAGGAGCACCGTCCCCGACAGGGAGCGCGTGGTGTGTCCCAGAACAGCGCCCAGCCGACGGTGACGGACAGCGGCCCGAGGGCCTCTGGGCTGGCGGACACCAGGGCGGGTAGGCCAAGCGCAGGGGCTGGAGGCTGAGGCTGGAAGAGGCAGGCCTCGGACGGCCCCAGGGCTTGTGTTTGAGCGACTGAAGCGTCCCAGGCCAAGGGCGAGAAAACCCACAGCCAGCCAGGCAGGTCCCCGGCGGGGAGGGAGGGGCGGCCTCACCGCCGGGCTGACCCCACGCACAGCCCCTTCGGAGACGCCACCCAGGGCCTCCCTTGACCTTCCCAGCCTCTAAGGTCAAGCCCTCTGGGATGAAATGACCCGGAGCAATGCTTGGAAGCCTGCTTGGAAGCACAGAGACCAGGGCCCACGCCGATCTAGGCCCGGGAGCTCCATCAAGGGTCCCTCCCGGTCCTTGCGCTGAAGGGACCCTTCGAACCCTCTCTGTTCTCCTCTTTTAGCACCAAGGCAGAGCCCTCGGAAGGGGCAAGTGGCCCTGCGGAGCGGCAGAGCTGGGACAAGGACCGAGGCTCCTTGCAGATGGGCCTTCCGAGCTGCCACTCCATCCCCGACACGGTGACTGGTAAGACCAACGTCGCCCACAAGGGCTGGAGCACACACATGGCCAAGCCCACGGGCGTACCCCACCCCACCCCCCGCCCCCAGGGAGAAGACAGAGGCCCCTCATGCGGGCTTCCTCCCATCCCCCACCCAGACCCGCCTCTCTTGTCAAGTCCACGTGGCCGGGGCTCCCCGCAGGCCTGTCTAGCTCAGCCCGTGGGAGGTCTCCTTGCCTCCTTGTGAGTCTGGGTCGAGCTGGCCCCTTGGAAAGGATCTAACCTGCCAGCAAAGCAAGTCCTGCCCCCAAGGGAAGGGCGGGAGAGGGGCGGGGGTGGAGGGGGCTGCGGGGAGGAGGGCCGGGCTGGCAAGGGGAGCAGGCCGCGGAGACGCTGCTTTCAACAGGGCCGGACATGCCGAAGCCACATGTGGGACTTCAGAGGGGCGCGACCCAGGAGACCGACGGTGGAGGTGGGAGGCCAGGAAGCTGGGGCCAGGGAAGCTGTGCTTTCCCCGAGTGGAAAGCAAATAGGGGTTTGGGGGCAGCCTTGCGGGAGGCTGAGCCCGAGGGTCTGGGGAGGTGACCGGAAAAGGACCAAGGCAGGTGTTCCCAAGGGAGCTCTCCTGGGCAGTGAGACGTCTCAATGGGAAGCAACGGCAGCTAAAGGCAATCCCCCTGTGACGTGGACAGGGATGAGGCTGGGGGCAAGCAGAGCTCGAAAGGAGGCTCCGAAGCCCCTGGGAGGCTGTGGCCATCCACGCCCACGCGGCCTTGTGGGGAACCCTGGGTCTGAGGCGCCTGTGGGACACTGATGTTGAACGGGAGTCCCGGCGTGGGGACAGCTGGGCCCAGGGGCCAGGCCACAGGACTCTGTTCGGGCCCATCTGCACAGCCCCAACCTAGCAGCGGGGGCAGCTGGGAGAGACCCAAGCCGGTGGCAGGGTGCGGGGGGGGGGAGGGGGAGGGCCACCAACCGAGGCTAAGGCGAGCGGCCCGCGCGGGACCGCCACCTGCTGGGAGGGACGGGCGCCAGGGGCCCTGCGGTCCAGGGGGTCGCCCAGCTGGGACTAACCGGGGCTGCCCTCCAGCAACCCAGAGGCCAGCCCCGAGCCTCCCCATCTCTGGGGATGGGCGTGGGGACAGGATCACGCGCCTCGACCCACACAGGCCTGGCCCCTTGAGACGAGGGGCCCGGCCGCAGGCGGGAGCCTCTCCTGGGAAGCTGAGCCCTCCTTTCTCTACTTGGAGGAACGAGAGGCGCTGGGGGCCCGGACCCCTCCCCTCCCCCACACCGCGCCGGGCTCCCCCTCGAGACCACCTTTGTGACATCCCGTGAC
The DNA here is from genome assembly GCF_016906955.1 of Phacochoerus africanus. Classification (NCBI taxonomy): domain Eukaryota; kingdom Metazoa; phylum Chordata; class Mammalia; order Artiodactyla; family Suidae; genus Phacochoerus; species Phacochoerus africanus. Next base: position 125,704,571 of record NC_062560.1, on the reverse strand, counting down.
CAGGACAGAAGAGAACGACTTCAGCGGCCGGTTACCCCACGACCGAGATTCTGGAACGCTGCGGACCGTATTTATTGGGCGACCCCACCCGGACGGAAGGCACTTCTGACCCGAGAGGCCCGAGATACGGCCTCGGGCAGAGGCCGCTGCTCCGGATCTAGCCTTGGTCCATGGCGAGTCCGAGTAGCCACGAGGCAGGCCCAGCCACGCGGGCCCCGTCGGCTGAGGGGGAGCCGGCACCAGGCCCCTCCCCGGATCCTGGGGGGGACTCGAGGGAGGCCCCGGAGAAGCGCGGAGACGGAGCCGAGAGCCCAGAGCCAGGCCCCCGAGACAACCCGCCCGCCCCGGGCCCCAGCCGAGGCGCCGTCGGCTCGGCGAACAGCCGCGGGCTCGGGCTCTCCTTCCCCAGAAAGCTCTGGATGGTGGCGGAGGACGAGGCCTTCCCGTCTGTGCGCTGGAACGACGCGGGCGACGCGATGGTCATCGACCAGGAGCTCTTCCAGAGGGAGGTTCTCCACCGCAGAGGCGCGGAGAGCATCTTGGAGGCAGACAGCTTGAAGGGCTTCATCCGGCAGCTGAACCTCCACGGATTCAGCAAACTACGCCCGGCCGGCCCTTCGGCGGGCTCTCCGGGCAAGGAGCGGATGATGGTAGCGTAGTGGCCCTCTGCGCCCTACGCTCGCGGCTGCACCAGCCTCTTCCGGGCAGACCAGACGCCGGACGGGCCCAGAGGCTCCCCTTTCCGAGGGGCGCCTTCTTCACCGGAGACGGGGCTAAAGGGGCCAAGAGGGAGCCTGTGCCCTTAAACCCACCCGCTTAGAGAAAACCTGCGGGGGGGGGCGGCACAGATCCGGGGGGGTCACTTGGTGGCAGGCAGCTAGGCGAACACCTGGGCCCAGGCGGCGTGAGCTCGTGCCAGGCGAGGCGGAGGCCTCTGACCCCCGGCTCCTGCGGGCCCTCGGGGGAGGGCGCCTCTTTTCTCCCGGAACGGCTAACCTGACCCCTCTCGTTTCAGATCTACCGCAACTCCAACTTTCAGAGAGACAAGCCTCTGCTGGTCGAGAACATCCAGGGAGCGCGGGTTCCGCGGGGAGCCAGCGGGCCGGGCCCAAAGAGAAAGAAGCAGCTCCTGCCCACGAGACGCTCCCCGCGGCTCCGTCTCCAGGATCCCACCAAGGAGGCCGCCAGCTCCAAGGCCCCGAAGGAAGCTCCCAGTGCTCAGGGGCCCGGTGCCACCCGGGTTTTCACGTTCTCTGGCCTCTGGTCCAGGAGCAGTGTAGCCGGGCAGGCCGGGGCACACCAGCCCCTCCGTGAGCAAGGTGGCCCCAGTGGGGAGGGCACGTCCAGGAATGTCATGTGTGGGCCCCCGGCTACCGCCGGAAGTGACAGTGCAGGGGACGTGCCCACCAGCCTCCCGGTTTGCCCAGCGTACGGCTCGGTGCTGTCTCTGTACACCATCTGCTCCTCCATCCTCCTGGTGGCCCTTCCAGTCACGGCCCCAAACGAGGCCCCCGAAGGGGACGAGGGGCAGGAGGGCTCCTCAGATCACAAGAGTGCCCTCTGCGAGCCGTTCAAGGACAACCCAAGTCCCTGAGCGCGCGGGCCCTGGTCACAGACAAAAAGCACCACCCCGAACCAGAAACCCAGCCTGGGCCTCAATAAAGACGAGCAAAACCCCACGGGAGGAAATAAACCACGGAATGAGAACCGCGAGTCTGTGCTCTCTCTCTCTCTCACCTTCTGTTCGCCACACGTCCCCACGGAAGCCCCGCGAGGCTGCAAACCCCGGCCCGAGTCGGCTTCGGTCCCGTCGTCCGCTTGCACTTGAAGCGGCAGCATGTCGCACACGCGGCCAAGGATGTGGCTGGGGCACTGGGCCAGCCCCGGAAGGTCTGGTCCCCGGGCCTTGCCTGCCGGTCAGGAGACAGAGCGGCCCGGCTCCTGACCGTGGGCAGCATGTCCCACCCCTCGTGCGTGCTGCAGCCGAAAGGTCTTCCTCACGGGCCCCCTTGGGATGCCAGAAGTTTCTGATCAGCAGCTGAGCGTCCTCTGCTCACCGTCCAGGGCCTCCCAAAGAAGACCCCGGAAGCCAGGGCCACCCCCCCGCCACCCCCCGCCAAGGGACGGGTGAGCAGGGCAGCCTGGCTCACCGGGGACAGGCCGCTCCGGCCAACACCTGGCGGAAAGCCCGTCACCCGCACAGGCAACAGGCACTAGAAACCCCGCTAACACATGAGCCCAAAGCCCACCCATCAGTAAAAGGTGTCCAGCAAGGGAACGGCAGCACTTCTCACCTTGCCAGCAGGGCTGGATTTAGGGGCCTTTCTTTGGACGTGAAGCAGCACGGCTCACGCGTGCGCTTCCTGAGCCTGGGGATGCTTTTCAACGGGACAAGAGGCAGCCCCTGCGCGGACAGACAGCGCCCCGTTTCTGAGTCGGCCGTCCCCTTCCCCGGGAACCAGGCCGTCGCCGGCCGGTCACTCCCAGGCAAGCCTTCAGTGCCCGCTGCCAGCCTTCCCCACCGGCCCCGACGCTGTTCAAACATCCTAGGAGTCTTCACCGGAGCAAAGGGGGCAAACACCCCCCGGTTCTCTCCAAACCCCTCTCCCTATCACGTCTAGATCAGCAGGACCCAAGCAAGGCCAGGGCAGCTGCCCCTTTGCCTAAAGGTCCAAGTCCTCGAGATGCTGTCACCGAGCCCCGAGTGGCAGCGCACAGGGAGCCCCCCCCGCCCCCCGATCCTGGCACCCGAGTGTCACATCTGTGTCCGCCAACAGCACAGAGTGGGCGGCGCCAATCCAGACAGAACCAGATGGGCACGTCTGGGCGCGACGGCGAGTTGACAGCGTCACGGTTCAGCCGGTCTCTCGGTCACCTTCCCTCGAGAGCCCACGCTGGTCAGGCTTCCTGCCCAAAGGGGATCAGGTGCTCGGGGATGTCGACCTGGAAGACGTCCCTCCCGCCTCTCCTGGGGACGGGCTCCAGCAGCCACCGGGGGTTCGCGAGCGCCGTCAGGTACTTGTGCTGCAGGCCGGTCAGGACCGCTTGGTTCTCCAGCTCCACGAGCTCATCGGCACTCAGGTCTTCTGGGCACAGCACGGTGTCCCCGACGTCCACGAGCCCTGCGCACAGAGAGAGAAGCGCACGGCTGTCTCCCTCCCCTAAACCAAGCCCCCCCCCCCCCCCCCCCGAAGAGAGCAGGGCTCTTCAGCGTCACAACCGCTAGAGGTGAAGCAGGGGGTCGGGTCCCTCTGGCTGAGCATTTGGGATGCGCCAACCTCTGCTCAGGGAGCTCGGGGCAAGGCCGAGGGGGGAGACAAATGAAAAGGGGAGGCCTGGGCCTCAACGACCCCACCCGGGTCCCCGGCAGGGCAGGTCCCGGCCCGACCGCTGAAGGCAGCGGGCACAGACGAGAAGGGCCCCGGCCAGTGCGGGGAACCGATGCGTGATCAGGTCCCCAAGCAACTCACCAGGTGACAGGTGCCAACGGGGACCTCCACCAGGGAGGGGTTGGGGACTCGTTCAGGAAGCCCCCAGGGCTGGTCAGAGACCACCTGACTGCCTCTGGGCACCGTGTTGCCTCTCGTGGTCTGGGCCATGGGCACACACAGACCCACGTGCACGCAGAGAGGGGACGGCCACATGCAGGCCTGGCCCGCCTCTGCCTCTCAGATCACAAACGGCAACCTCGGCCCGACCCCAGCCCAGGGCCTCGCTGCCCCTCTGAAGCGGCGCTGCGTCGAGGAAGCTCAGCCCCCACATCAAGCGGTTCCCAAGCAAACAGGCACAGAAGCCGGGGTGCCAGCCAGCCTGAGGGGCGGCCCGCGCAGGTGCCTGAGCAGGGCTCCCCGGGGCCACTTGCCCGCTATCACCCCGCGGCCGAACTTCTCCCCGGCCTGCAGCAGGGCCTGGATCTGGGCGGCGCTCATCCCCAGCCGCTCCCCCAGCAGCTCCCGCCAGGCAGCATCTTCCCAGTCCCTGTGCGCGATGTGCACGGCCAGCGTGCGGTGCCGCTGGCTGCTGAGCAGGGGCCGCCAGCGCGTCTCCAGGGTCTTGACCCCGTTTAAGACGAAACCCGCATACGGCTGCCGGAAGGACAGGCAGCCGAACTTCATGTCCGCACAGCTCCCCGGGCCTCGCGCGGCTGCGGAAACACAGAAGCACAGGGGTCAGCGGGCCTGCCGCCCCGGCCCATGGCCCTGACCGCACCCCAACGCGCCCCGAGAGCCCACTGACCCGGGGGGAGGGGGACCAGAGAGCGCCGGCTCCTTCCTCCTGCGTCCACGCGCTCAGCAGACAGGGCCTGGCACTGGGGGGGGGGGGGGCGCCCGTCCGATGGAGTCCGTGGGGAGCGCACGAAGGAGGGTGGGGACAGCGAGGGAAAGGCATGTGGTCAGTTCTACAACAGAGGCCCCTGGGCTCCGGGGGGAGCACAGAGGACCGAGGGCCCCATGGCTCCACAGCAGAGCGGCCAGGCTCCAGCCCCCTCCTGGCACAGAGCTGGACAGTCCGGGCTTGGCTCCGCCCCCGGCCCCGCCCCTGCCCCTGCCCCGCCCAAAGCATCACAGATGCCCCATCTTCCCCGCCCTGCTCCAGGGCTGCGGAGGGCAGGCAAGCCCTTGGTATCCAACCTCAGCCAGGCCCCGGCGGCAGCCCCACGGGTCTCAGGCGGCCCGCCAGCAGTCTCCTCCCCAGACCTTTGGGAGCCACCCTCCTCCCACCCTTCCTGCACCTCTGCCCTCCGCTGTCAGCAGATGCCCTGCCCCCAACCGGAGCCCAGAGACAGGACACAGGAGACCAGCACAGGCCCTGGTGCCCTCGGTCCCGCTCCACGCCCCGGCCCTGGGGCGGACCCCATCCAGGGACGGCAGAATCCAATCATCAGAGAACCCAGGCGGTTCGGTTACTGTCACCCCCCACTCTACAGCTGAGGACCAGGCGCCCAGGAACAAAGAGGCAGCCCGTGACTCCCGGGGGCCCGACTGCAGGCACCCTGGGCCCCGTCTGCTCTGCTCGTCCCTGGAGGGGCCCCTCCCCCTCCTCGCTGAGGCACAGCTGGCGGCAGGAGGAGCAGGGCCACGGCCTGAGCCTCAGCCACGTCGCCGCACCACAAAGAGGAGCCTCAGTTCCCACGTGGCCGTGAGGTCGGGGGACGAGGCGCCCAAGGCACCTGGCCCACTTCCTTCCAGGGGTTTCCTTCCCCAAGCAGAGCTGATCCACCCTTCTCACCAGCACCCACCGGGCCCCACCGCGCCTGGCTCCTGCCCCCTCTTCTCTTTCTTCGCCCCCCCACGGCCATGAAGGCCTTCCCTCCATCCCCGGACCATTCCACCTGTCCCCCTCCCTCAGGGCCTTGGCAGGCGGTTACGGGTTCCGAGGCTTCCCCCAAATCCACGGGCGGACCAATCAAGCCCAAGTACCTCGCGGCAGGACCTTCCATGGAAAGGACAGGTCTTTACAGGGCTCATCATGTTCCCATGTGCGCATTAGGAGGGGCCCTCATCTAACAGGACCGAGGCCTCCTAGAATGGGGACATGCAGAGACAGAGGCACACGGGGACTCCGTGCGAAGACGGAGGCAGAGCTGTACCAGCCAGGGGAGGCCGAGGAGTGCCAGCAAAGGCCCGGCAGCGACGGGAGGGCTGAGACAGATTCCCGCTCACAGCCGCCCTCACAAGAGCCTTGACCTCGGGCTTCCAGCCTCCAGGACCTGAGCTAACACACGGATCTGCAGTTTAAGCCACCCCGTGGGGGGGACTCTGACACGACTGTCCAGGCAAATGAACGCAGAGGTCGCCACGGGGTGCCGAGTGGTGTCTCCACTCCAGCACCTCAGGCGTCTTCCTCCATGTCACAGTGTCACCGCCTACGTGGGGTCCCGTTCTCAAGTTACAGCCTCTTCCCCTGCTCGAGGGGTCCCACTCTCCGCCGCCATCAACACACACGGACTGAAGACCGCGTGAGGCCCCGGCCGCACGGCGCACACCCCGAGATGCCTCCCCACGCCAGCGACACCCCCACAAAGGCTCCCGTGTGCACCCCACGGCCCACAGGCAGGGGCTCCTCACATGCTGCTTGGCCCTGAGCATCATCAGCCCGCTTCACCTGCGCCAACCTGGTGGGTGACAAAGGGGCGCCCTATTCACTCTGTCTGGATCGGGCATGGGGGAGGCTGGCTGGCCCCTGTGGCCTGGCCCCGTCTGGTTCCTCTCTGGGGTATGTGACTCGAGCTCAGGTGTGCCAGTTTCCGCCACTGCTTCTCAGCCAACCCTCTTCTCAGTGCCGCCACCAAAGCACACCCATGACACCTGAACTGTGTGGGCGGCATCCCTGGAGAGAGCTGATGTCGCCCTAAAGGGAAGAAGGGTGCCGAGGGCCCCCCTACCTCTCCAGGCACAAGGCACCTGCTCGGCGGCCCGCGGAGCAACCTCTTCCTCTTGCCTCCGTGTCTTCACCTGCACGAGGACCAGAGGGATGAGAGCAAAGCTCATCAGCTACAAGACAGCAGTGCTGGCAGAGGAGCCAGAGCAGGGACTGGAGACCCCCGGGCCCCAGGAGGGCCCTCCTCAGGAGAACCGCACATGACCACAAGCGCTCACTCAGGGCTGGTTCTGCAGCAGGGCAGTGGGGCTCTCCAGCCCTGCTGGCTGAGTCAGGGTCCCCATGAGTCCCAGCCCGCAGCACTCAAATCCGTCCCGCACGACTGACTGATCGTGTTCTCACAGCCCAGTGGACCCCCAGGTCCAGCTGGAGACACCTCCCCGCACATGTCAGGTGGGAAGGACCTGGGGGTCCTACAGCCAGCCAGTCACCCTCCATGGCATCGCGGCTAGTGCCACTGGGAGGGGGAGCCTGGGAGGAGCAGCTGAGCACCGCACGGCGGGGGTCAGGAGTCCGCGATGAGGTCACAGCCTGGGGGCCTGGCGGGAGGCGGGAGGGCAGGACTGGACCTGCAGCCCCGCGTCACCGGGACACACACACACACACACACACAGCGTGGGATGGTGGCGGTGGAGGGAACAGCACAGTGCGGCCTCGGCCGCCCCGTGCGCGCTCCCAGTCCCAGGAAACCCCTGCCTAGAGGTACCGTCCGCAGCCGCGGCGGGTGGTGGGCGCGCGGGGAGGGCCCGGCTTCGGCCACCGGGTAGGACAGTCCTCCGCCTCGGGGACCCGGGACCGCGGACAGGTGGCACCGCGGGCGTGCTTTCAGCGCGCGGCACTGCGCAAACGCAGTCGCTCCTTCGTGCCCGGGCGGACGCACGCACGTCCATACGTACAGACGCAGCCCGCAGGTACGCGGTTACGTCACACGGGCTTAGAACAAACGCGCCTCCCCACACAGGCCCCGGCCGCTAGGAGGCATTGTCGGAGCCCCCAGGGTCTGAGGCGCGCGGGGCCACCGGGCCGGTCGAAGGCGCGAGAGCAGAGTCCAGAGCGGGACCCGAGGAGGACAGGAAGTGGGCGTGGTGCCGGGCGGGGGAAGAGTCCGGGGTGGGAGGGGCTTCTGGGGTCCCCTGAGGGGACGAGTGGAAGAGGAGGAGCCGGTGGGGGAGCGTCTCGGGTGCCCTGTGGGGAGGAGCTGAGGGGGGAGGAGCTGAGGCGAGAGGGAAGGAGCTGGGGGATGGCCTGGGAGTTGCTGGGACAAGTCCCTCTGGCCGAGCTGGGTGGGAGGAGCTCGTGGCAGTGGAGGCCGAGTTGGGAGGAGCCGCAGAGGAAGGACCAGGGCGGGGGTGCTGAGGAGCAGGGAGTAGCTGGGCGGAGCTGGGGCGGAGCAGGGCGGGGTGGGGCGGAGGGGGGAGGAGCTGGGGCGGAGCTGGAGCCGCGGGGAGGGGCAGGGGCGGGGCGGGGCGGGGCGGGGGTGGAGCCGCGGGGAGGGGCTGGGGTGGAGCCGGAGCAGCGGGGAGGAGCTGGGGCAAAGCTGACAGGGATGGCTCTGTGTGTGGCCCTGGGAGCCCAGGCCAGATGGGCTCAGCCAGCTCCTTGGTGGAGGCCAGGCAGTGCCCTTTTGAGCCCCTGACCTAGGCCAGGCCGCGGCGGGAGGCGGGGAGCGGGCAGGGCCTCTGGGCCGAGTCCTGCACCTTGGGGCGACCGCCCAGGCCCGCTCCCCTTCTCCAAGCCACCCTGGGACTGGTGGCTGAGTCCCTAGGGGCGGTCTTTGTGGGATGTTTTCTGCAGGTGAGAGGAAGGATCCCCGCCGGGTGTCTGGCTGCCTCTGGCACCTGACCTGTTCCAGACAAAGCCAACTTCCGCTCAGAAGTCTTTTCCTGTCCTCTCCCAGGTGGGGCTGGCTTCATGCCACCCTCCTGGCTCTGCTCCTTGTGTCCCTTACTGTCGCCCTGCCTCCTTGCCCTCCCCCCGCCCCCCGCCTCCCACTTCCCGGATGACCAAGTCCTGTGTCCCTGCCTCCCAAGTGTCTGCTCAGAAGAAATGCTGCTCCTTCCTGAGATCAGGCCTCATGGCCCACGGGTGGGGGCGTGGGGGGCAGGTGCCATCACCTGAGCCTCCCCAGAGGCCTGGACGCCTGCTGTCTCCTATTCCAGTGTGTGCCCACTCGCCACGGATTCCGTGTCCCAGTGCACATCTGTCACCCCTGGGCTGACAACCTGGCCCAGCCTGTTTACGCCCCAACGCCTCTGGGCCCAGAGGGCCTTCCAGTGGCCCCAGCTCTCCCTCCTTGTGGCCCCGCACGTGCTCTCCTGGGACTCGACGCTGTGACACATGTGGTGTGCCGGCCCGGAGACAGTGGCCCCTCTTGTCCTGACAAACTCCTGTCCTCCTTCCAGGCATAGCTGCGGCATCCCCTGCTCCGCCTGGCCCGAGTGTCAGGCCCTCGTGTCTGTGAGTCCTGGTGGCACTCTGTACCTGCCCGCCCCGTCCTCCCCAGGGCTCGTCCTCCCCAGGGCTCTTCCTCCCGGGCGGGTGGCTGCTGTCCCGGAGACCGTGGCCCCTGCAGGGGCGCGGAGTCCCTTGAAGGCAAGGACAGAGTCTCCTCGGCTCTGTAAGCCCGGTGCCCGGTGGTTGCTCTGGAAATGTGGCCTCGGCAGAGGCCTGCTCTCTCTCCCAGGGGGCTGCGCGTCCTCTCTCCTTCCAGAAGCCCGAGGACACAGGACTGCTGGCCATGAGGTGAGGGACAGAGGGTGTCTTTGTGGATTTTCAGCCTCAGGGCTGCGGGGGCCCTAAGGCTCACCCGATATCCAGCTCCCTCCTGCCGGCGGCCCCTCCCGGGCTTGTCGCCCTCGGAAGGGTGACCAGCTGTGGCCAGGCAGCCCAGAGTCTCCTGGGAGTGACGTCACATCACCAGGGAGGGTCCCCGGGCGGTGGGCCCTGGTGTCGCCCCGAATCCTGTCGTTGGAGCCCAGGGCACCTGCTCAGAGTCAGCTCCCCTTTCCGGCCCCGTGCCTGGGTCACCAGCAGAACTCCCAGTGCCCGCCGCCCTTCTAAGCACTTGCCTTTGGGCCCCTTCTAGTCCCCAGCGACTGGGATCCATCCAGCCCCCGGCTCCAGCTGCCCCCTGGGAACTGGCCATGTCCACGCCTGGGTGCTCCCCTCCCTGGCTCTGCCAGCCCACCCAGTTTGGCCCTGGCCATCGTCCTGCCCCTCCCTCCTGCTCCAGGGATTCCTCCCCGGGCCGCTCTTCTCTGCGCCTGGCGCCCGCCCTGCTCTCCTCCTTTGCAGAGAGCCTGGGGTGGCATCTTTGAGGCCCAGAGAGGGTCCCAGTGCGCAGCTGCCGCGTGTTCTGGGGCCCCCCGGGCTGGGATCGGCTTGACCCCATTCCCCGGTTGCCCGGGAGTCCTTGCCAGGGCCGCTTTCCTCTGGGAGAGGCCTTTGGCCCGTCGTTCTACTGAGCTGCTTGTCGTCTTTGTGCCGAGTCGTGGGAGCTCTTCCTGGGGTCTGGGTGGGAATGCGGCCTGGGGCCTTGTGTTCCAGCCGCTTCCTCCTGCCCCTCGCGGGCCGGTTTCCTCCTCTCTTTGCAGGCCGCTTTGGACGCAGGGTTCGCCTAGACGCTCTGAATTGGAAGCGCCCCAGAGGTCGGGGAGTGTCCCACCCGCTGCGGGCCCCTGGGCCACTCCCAACCCGCGACGTGGGGTTGCGGCCCCCGAGGAGGAGGTGGCCTTGGGTCCAGCTCTGGGGCCTTGAGGAAGGGCCCCTTCTGGTCTGTGCAAGTGACTGGGGCGCCGCCCGGCTTGCGTTGCGCGTTGACTCCCTCCGCAGGACCGACCCCGGGCGGCCGCGCAGCCTTGTGTCCTCTGCCGCAGCTCTCCCTGCTCGCCTGCCAAGACACCCGCTGCCCGGCCCCGCCTTCCTCCCTGTGCCCTGGGCAGCTCCCGCCGGCCCTGGCCCTCACCGCATGGCCGGGATCCAGTGCTCCAGCCCCAGAACCGTAGGAATTTCTCATTTGGCCTCAGCGACCCTCTGCGGCCTCTGCAAGAAGCTGCGGCGTGGGCTGGTGCCTGCACAGGGCACGTGGTCCAGGGAGTTTCCGGGCGCTTCTGGCGCTGCCCTGCTTGCATTCCTGTCCCTGGCCATTATGTCACCTCTAACCTGGGGCGGGGGGCGCTCTTGGGCCTCGGGGGTGCTCTTGGATCTCGGGGCCCTTGACCGCCCTCAGTCTCTGAGCAGAGAAGCTCCAACCGGGCCCCTGGCCCTGCTCGGCTGCAGGGGCCTCCCCGCGTCGGGCTGTGGCGGGCACCCGGGGCGGCTTGTGTGTTTGTGAGACGCAGGGGCGGGAAGAGGGCTCTGGAGTGCGCGCTGCCCTCCCAGCCCCCCGCCTCGTCTGGGCGGGGCTCCGGGGAGCGGGCCACTGCGCTCGCTTGGGGCGGTCGAGCCGCCCCTCGAGGGGCTGCGGGTCCCCGTGGCGCTGCGACGCTCAGGAAGAGAGGCTGTGAAGGGTCAGGAGCAGAGGACGCTCCTCAGGGACACCGCGAGGCCAGGCGTCCCCAGCTGGGGTGTATGTCCCCTGCTTTTGCTGTGCCTCTTTCCTTTAGTCCCTGGAGCTCACGCAGTGTCACCGTCCTGCCTGGGACTTTTCACGTAAGTTAAATGCCATCCCAGGTTCTGGAAGATGCCTCAGAAATCATGGCGGGAAGCCCTGCTCCTCCTTCTGGCAGATATTGATTGCAGGCGCTCTGGGCTCGATACCAGCTGTCGCGGCCCCGGGAGTGGCCTGTCCTACCTGGGCCCTGCGGCCCCTCTGCTCAGAAGCTGCAGCGCAGGGGCGGCCTCCTGAAGCCGAGACGGGGCTTTGGGCGCTCCCACCGCAGTGTCACTTGGACCCTGTGCCCGGCAGCCCCCTGCGCTCTGGTTGTCCAGTTTCCCAGCGTTGTGTCACCCAGTGCGTGGCCCGAGGTCCCTTTGGGAAGGGCTGGGGCCACTGCAGTGTCTACTTGCCTCGGTGGTGCCGTGTCCTTCTCCCTGGGGACCCGGCCACATCCCCAGGCCCCAGTTCCGGTATCTGAAAACCGGCTCGGGCCAGGACCTGGGCAAGGGGCCAGGACCTGTTTATGGGGGTGGCTGCCCTCGGCCTCCTGCTGTCCCGGCTCTTTCGCGTGTCCATTTTAGACAGTCCCTTGGCCGCTTGCCTGTCCTTCCCACCCCCGAAGGCCGTGCCGTAGCGCCCACCCCCTGCTCTGTGGCCAGCATCAGAGCTCCCGGTCAGCAGCGGCCATCGTCATCGTCCCCGGCTTGGCGGGCAGGCCCTCTGCCGCGGCTCCTGGGTGGCGGGGTGGTGGGGGGGGGTCCTCTCCTCCCTTCCCAGGCCCGGCGCCCTGCCCTCTTGGCCGGAGACTTGGCTCGGCCTGGCGGCCTGGCGGCCGGCTGCCCACCTCTCCCCGTCGCCCTGGACTCCGCTGCCTGCCGTGCTGAGGTCCCACAGCACATGGGGGGGGGTCCCCCTGTTTCCCGGACAGGGCACACCCGTGGGGAAGAGCCGGGTCCCGTTTGGCTCCCTTGGGGGGAGGGAGGTGGGTGCAGTAGCTCCTTGTGGGGCGGGGGGGGGGCTGCAGGCCCAGGAGTTTCAGAGACACCAGGGGTCCGTCCGATGCAGGGCCTCCCAGTCTCCCTGTCCCTGGTGTCAGGGCTGCGGGTTTTCCCGGGTGGGCTTTCGGCGCTGGTGTGACTGACCAGCTGGTGGGAGGTTCGGCCCCTCCTGTCGAACCCCGCGGGGACGTTTGTGGGCTGCCTGAGCCGGGGCTCCCCGAGCCGGGGCTCCCCCTGGGCTCTGACTCTGCCCTTCGCCCTAAGCTTCCCATCCCCCTGCGGTCAGCAGAGCCCAGAAGTCCCCCTCGTCTGTTCACGCACATGCTCCGCACGCCGGGATCTTCTCCCCCAGCAGGAAATTCCTCTCCACCCGCCGGCCCAGCGAAGGCTCCAGCGTGAACGTTCTAGCAGCTGGACTCTGGCCTTGCACCCGGGGCTGTCTGCACGTGGCCTGCCCCCGGGGCAGGGTCTTTGTTGAGAGCAGGGCAGGTGATGCTGGTCCCAAACCCAGAGCCCACCTTAGCGGCTGCTGTCTGGACCAGTGCACAGCGCAACGGCTCAGGCTGGGCCGCTCGGGAAGCTGATCCCGGGAGGGGGTTGGCGGTGCCACAGGCTGCCTGGGAGGAATGGGGCAGGCTGTCCCTTCAGCCTGCTGTGTCGCCCTCACGGTTTCTGCCAGCCCGTCTGGGAGCTGCAGGGCAGGGACGGGCATTAGAGGTCCCCGCCGCCATGGGCCCCGGCGGTCAGGCCTCGCTGTGCCCGAGGCCTCGCGACCCACATCGACCGGCCGGGAGAACCGGCATCCGGAACTGGTGCCCGAGGCGTGGCTCTGTGCTGAGTAGGCACACGGGGCACCGGCTGCCTCGGTCCCGGCGGCTCCGCGCTCTGCCCTGCTGCGGGCCTGGTGGCAGGTACTTTGGCCTCGTGCCCCAGACCACCCCTGGGTTGGGGAGGGGACATGCTTCCTGGGCTTTGGCTACGTGGCCACCTCTGACATCGGTGTGAGCGCAGCCTGATGGAGGAGAGCAGATCCGAGCACCGAACATCAAAAGGCAAAGCACCTTTATGTCCTCAGACAGCCATCCTGTAGGAGGCGCCTTGTCAGCGCAGGGACGCTGGTGTCCATTGGCCTCTGTGTCACTGGGGGCTGGGGGCGCTGGGGGCGCTGGGGTATCTTCCAGGCCGACCCGGGAACCGCAGAGTCTGAAACGAGGCAGAAGGCGGTTGGGTGAGCGTGAAGGGCGGGGAGCCGCTGACCCAGAGCAAGGGGCTGAGGAAGGGCCCGAGAGGAGGCCGTTTGGGCGGGTTCTCGACCTCAAAGGGTCTCCCTAGCTGGGGATGGGGGGAGGGCCCCCCGAAGGGCATTCAGGGAACAGACACACGATATATGGCTGGAGCAGGGAGTTTGTGCAGGCTCCCCAGGCTGACACTATCAATTCACGTCCACTGAGCTGGCGTTGGCACTGGACATTTCGGGATGTCCATGTGTCGTGAACTTTCATTCATTGCCTATAGAGGAGTGAGCGTGTGCGTGTGTGTGTCATTCATTGCCTGTAAAGAGAAGAGTGTGTGAGTGTGTGTGTGCGCACGCATGTGCATGTGCACACACGGCTATCCAGATATGGCTGGGCATGCTGCAGTCCTCTACAGAGGGCGCCCACCGGAAGCACATGCCTTGTCCCACCATCACAGACCAGGGATTGAGCCCCAGCACCACCACTGCTGGGGAGGGGTCATGCAGATCAGTTTACCTCTGAGGCTCCGTTTCCTCCTCTGAAGGATGCGCGTCATGTGAACACGTCCCCGTGAGGAGTCACCATGTCTGCTGGTCTCCCTGATGGGGGTGAGGGTGACACGGGTTGGTTCATGTGAGAGCAAGGTGTAAACCAGAGAGCACCTACTGGCCGTAGTGGTTGAAGAGGCATCTCCGTTCTCCTGAAAGAGTCAGGAAGAGTGTGGGACGGCAGGCTTGTGCCCCGAAGCCTGCAGCTGGGAGGCAGGCAAGCAGCGCAAAACTTCGAGCCTGGAAAGGAGGAGGAGGGGGGACAGTGACACCATTGGCCGCCAGTCCCAAAGGCCCTACAGGATGTGGTGTGGTTGGGGCCCTGGGGGGCCATCGTTGGCTTTTGGCTCCTGGAGACAATGGAAGCAGCCTGGGGGTTTGAGAACTGGGGGCCGTAGCAGCACCAGGACTCCATAAAGCTGGGAGCCTCTTCCCTGAAGCATGGGAGGTGACGTCAGGCTGCTGCCTCAGGGAATACAGGTCTATGACCTGCTCGCCACGGTTCCATCATCCATAACGCTTTGGCAACCAAAAGTGTTCTCACCAGTTTGACCTAACCCTTTTGGTGGTAAAGCCAAAAATGGATGGCACGAGGCTCTCTTAGCATCCTGAATTTTCGTTATCCCACTTGGTGTTCCTAGTCATGAGGTTCACGTGGAGACATCGGTGTGTTCGCTAGACCCCGCCAGGGTGTTACTGATACCACTCTGTGCCCCCTGAAGTCTTCCTGAATTCCCAGACTCACGTGGCCCCAAGGCTTTTGGGCAAAGCATCGTGCACACATGATACTAACACCAGTAAGAGCTGACCTGTTTTGAGGACTGACACAGGCCCAGGGTTCCTGCATGTGTGACCTTCTACCAGCCTTTGGCCACCAGGGATGCCATGCCTGGGACAGGCAGGACGGAGGCCCAGCCCGAGGTGGACCTGGGTGTCGGGATATCCTCCTTCCTGCCCAACGGCCCCAGGATGTGGAATCTCCTCTGTTACCATCCACAGTTTCCTGTGGTGAAAATGGGATGAACCTAGAGCTGAAATCAGGAAGGGCCCTTGGCAATCACACGTGCACACTTGTTTTTCTCTCTGAAAATCTGTCCCCCGTCTTGTGTCAGGAGATCCTGAGCCCTGTGCATCTCTCAATGCAGTCACACACAGCCTGGGTCCACCCAGGTAGTCCTGGGCTGGTGCGTGATTTAGGAGTCCCTGATTTTGCAATGCAGGTGATGACACAGGAAGCTTGGCAGCGTCAGGCTCACCTGGTTGGGTTGCCTTAGCACGTTTTCACAGAGGGCCGAGTGGGAAACAAATGCGGCTGGAGGATCTGAGCCAAAATGGCATGGCACAGCAGCAGTGCAGGTTCCTCTGCTGGGCGGCCCCTTCTGTCCTTGATACACCTGTAGCTGATGATATTATTAAGATTAACCTGGGCCCTGAATCGCAAAGCACATGTTTCCCCTGAGCAAAGTTGGTTTTTTTCTGCCAGCCCATGAATTGCAAGTCCTCTTGCCTGCCCACCCCTGCTTCCGTGCCTTGGAGACCCTCCTTCTACCCTGGTTGCCTGTGAGAACAGTGCCCTGGCCTGGGTTTCTCCTTGGCAGTGTGGCATCGTGGCTAAGAGGTCAGGGGTTAAGTTCCAGCTCTGCTGGCAGTGAGACCTTGAGCCAGGCATGACCCTTCTCCAGCCTGAGTGCGCACATGTGTTCTGGACATACCGACAGTGTGTAGTTCCTGGGGCAGCAGTGAGGATTCAGTGACCTGAAAGGCTAAAATGAACTTGGTGCCCAAAGATGTTGTGGGGAAGAGAAGCAGGAAAATTAGGTTGGGGTCTTTAGTCTAACTTTGGGCCCTACCACCAGCTGACAATGGCATAAAAAGTGCCAAATGTCACCTTGCCTCCAGCCTGCTGTTGTGTCCCTCTAGGGCTCTGGGAACTTGTTCTTTAAGCAGCTTGTTGCTGACTTAGCAGACAAGTTACACTGAAAATGGAAAACTAGCGTCGCTTTGATCATAGTGCCAGGGAAAAGGCACCAGGAGGAGGCCCTGCTTGCTCCCTGGAGTCTGTCAGGCAACTGGGTGGGCAGCACCTGAGGGAAGGCTGAAGCCTTCCAAAGCGGAAGCATCTCACTGGCCCAGCTGGCATCTCTCTGAAGTTCATGAGCCATGGCGTGGGACTCAGGAGAGCCGGAGCGAGGCTGGGGCAGGCCAGGCGGGCCGGGATCTGGAACTTCATCAGTTAGAGTCCGGCCAGGCAGGCAGGACCTGCTCTCCACAGCCCTGGTGATTGAGCACCTGCTGGATGCTGGGAACAGACCCGCAGGCAGTCTCTTTGTGGCCATTCACATTTCCTGATGAGGCCTAGGGAAGTTTAGCAGTGGACCAGGACCCCCCCCCGCCCCCCGTGGGGCTAGGGTTGAAATCACATCTATCCGACGGCAGAAGCCCATGCTCTTCAATATCCCATCATGTGACCCCTCAACATGCCATCAGTCAGAGAAGTGGGGGCCATGCCGCCAGCTGGAGGCAAGCAAGCAGTCAAGGGTGCTGACATTTGGTAGCTGGTGATTTCTGCCCAAGGTACAAGGTCAGACTAGGACTGGGAGTTTCAAGTCTTTGCTCTTACCCAGGGTTCAAATCCAACACTTGCGGCCCAAGATTTCAACGGAGAGAAATCCCAGCTTTGAGGACTTTTGCAAGCCGAGCCTTTCCCATGAACACGCATGCCCTTTCATCCCCTCTGGCTTGCCTCCCACCCAACTGTTTTTACTGGTCCTTTAGAGACTCCTAGAAAATTTCCCTGTATTGCTAGACATTTACATGACATTACAGAAATATCACAGCACACCAGTTACACAAGAGATGACGTCCACTGCTTCCCAAATGCCACATTTCTTTAATTATTTTGATGAATGCAATAGAAAACGAGGGCTTTTTTCCCCTCCCCAAGCCATCGAGGTTGCTCCCCTTGCTCCCTTTTAGGCGTAGGCTACTAACTTCACGAGGACCCCTGTCTGACGAGCCCCGTGGTAACTCGGTGTGCCGCCAGAGATTCCTCCCACACTTCTGTTTTTCCCCTGAAAGGCTCCACGTTTCAGGCTGTCTTCAGCTGTTCCTTCTTTGGATGCATCCATTCGCGCCCGAGGTGTGTTTCCTGACACGCGTAGGAGAGGGGCCCCGGGGGGGGGAACGTCGCCAAAGCCTCACAGTGTCTCCAGCCAGTTCCAATTGTCCTCTGGCTTTTATGTTCGAAGTGCGGGAGGGGGCGGGTTGCCCTGGCGATTTGGCTCTGGGATCCTCTGGGCGAGAAACATCCACCTGTCAGAGCCTGAGGCTGCAGGCTGCCTGGCCTGTGGGGTCCTGGGGACAGGCCTGGGGCTGACGTGCAATGACCAGAAGCCCCTCAACTATGAACGTCCTTCGTGTCTCATTTTTCCCCCTTCCCTGAGGCTTTTTCTGAAGATAGATGGGGCGGGGGGAGTAAGCAGAAGTCCTCCCCAGAGTGAAAAGGAGCAGGGAAAACCAGGAGGAAGGGGTGACCAAACGCCACCTTATTCTGTGCGGTACTGACAAAGATCTGATTAGGCCACTCTGTTTTGTTTTCAGCCGGTGCTCCATCTGTGTATTGTTTTAAGGAAATGAATCTCCAGGGAAGCAGTGCCAGCAAACACCAGCGCTTGGGCGGGCCCTGGTGGAGGCTTTTAGAAGTTCCTGGCTCTGACAGCACTAGGGTGGCCCGCTCCAAGCTCTAGAGGCCTGTCGGCCCAGCCAGAGCTGAGCTGGCTGAAGCAAAGAATGACAGGATGGACAAATCTAGGCTTGAGAAAAGGAAGGAAGAAGAGAGGGGAGGTGTGGACAAGGAAGGAACAGGCAAGGAGGCTGTTCCCAGGATGGTGTCCAGAGGCAGACCCGACTGGGGCCAGCGTCTTGCATGATGGGAGAATCATCTCACCTCATTAAGTCCTTGGCACAGCGTGTGACTTAGGGCAGGAGCGCAGCAAGTGTCAAGGCTGCAGTGATGCCCAGTCCCTCTTCTGCCCCCTCATGTTCCACAGGACTTTCCTTCTACTTCAACAGAATCAGACCGTGGTTGTGGTCCGGTTCACTCTCCCCCTGGAGTCCCCAGCTAGAAACCAGGCTATTCCTGCTGTGCCATCAAGCCCTGGGCAGCCCACTCCCCAGGCAGTTACAGAACTGTCCAGCCCACCTTGAGGTAGCCACTTCCAGGAGCAGGGAAGTGGCTGTGAACAGGATGCCCAGCACATTCGGCAGCAACCACAGCCCATGTCAGGCTCTTCTCAGATTCAGTTCTTATGCCCACAGAGACAAGGGCCCAGTCTCCGCTGGCAGTAGGCTGAGCACAGCCTGGGCTGCTAGGGGTCAAATTGGAGTTTCGGCTGCCAGCCTACACCACAGCCACAGCAACTCAGAACCTGAGCTGCAAATTCCGACCTACGCCACAGCTCAGGGCCGTGTTGGATCCCCGGCCCACGGAGTGAGGCCAGGGATCAAACCTACATCCTCGTGGATGCTTGTCAGATTCTTAACCTGTTGAACCACAATGGGAACTCCCTCACCCAAGTAATTCTGATCATGCTGCTCATCCCAGTGATCCCTTGAAACCCGAGGGTACTAGCCCTGGGGATACAGCAGTGAATGGAAGGAGTGGAACCTGCCCTTGAGGGCTGCCCATGCGAGGATCCGGGATCCAGAGTGAGACAAGCCTTGAATTCTCCCCGGGATCCTCATCCTTCTGCTGTGGCAAGGTATGGAGCAATATTTACCAATAAACTCACGTGTCCTGCCCTCCTGCCCTGCCCTGGTGTTCGGGTCAAAGGTGGGGGTGCTATCGAAGTCCAAGGGCAAGAAGACTTGTGCTCCCTTGGGGAACAGAGCCCTGTACAGTGCTCAGTTTTACAGTTCCCCTCACGTTGTCACGGCTCAGCTGCAGAACTGCCTGGGGCAGCCCCCCCGCCCCAGTGCTTCCTGTCTTCCTGTGGCACTAAAGCGGCATAAAAAAGCAGCTGAATTTGCCTATGCCCCCAAGAATCGTGTGTGTGTGTGTGTGTGTGTGTGTGTGTGCGCGCGCGCGCGTGAAAGAGAGAGAAAGAAAGAGTCGCCCTCCAAAGAATGTCACAGTGGAATGTGTGGACTGTGTAGCTAGAAGCCAGGTTGGGAAAATGGCTTGGAAGCCAGCATGAAGTGGTCCTCTCTTTGAGGGCCAGATGCTCTCTCTGTTCTCCAGATGCCATGAAGCTAAGTAAGCCTCGCGGAATTTAGGTGATAATTCAGTTCAGTTCCAGAAGGAGAAAATCTTGACTTGCTGGATAACAATAATTGGTAATTAGGAAGAGGACCCTGAAGTAACTGGGAAAATGTGAGGTTAAGTTTTCTGTTATCTGGTGGAATTGTGGTTGAAGACAGGGCTCATTCGTGGTAGGTAGAATTCTATACAGCCCCCAACTTTCCCACCCCCCTACTGTATATGTTCTTGTGCGGGTGCAATGGACTACTTGTTTGTAAACAATAGAATGTGCCAAAGGTGGAGGGATTTGGCAGGTGTAATTGAGGTCCCTAATTGGTTGACTTTGAGCTCATCAAAAGGGAGATTATCCTGCCTGGTTCTGACCTCATTGGGTGAGCCTTTCAAAAGCAGGCCAGACCTTCCCTGAAGTTAGAGATATTCCACTTCTGGCCTTGATGAAGGAGGCTGCCATGTGAGGACACCCATGAGCAGGCCATCTGCAAAGAACTGGAAGTGGTCTCTAGGAGCTGAGAACAGCCGTGGGCTGATGGCCAGCAAGAAAATGGGGAGCTCCGTCCAACACCCGCAAGAAACTGAATTCTTCCAACACCCTCAATACGTTGCAAGAGAACCCAGAGCCTCAGATGAGAACACAGCTCTGGCCAGTACATTGATTGCAGCTTTGTGACACCCTGAACAGAAGACCCAGCTAAGCTGCACCAGACTCCTGACCCAGGGAACCTATGAGGTATTAAAATGGGTGTTGGAGTTCCCGTCGTGGCGCAGTGGTTAACGAATCCAACTAGGAAGCATGAGGTTGCGGGTTCGGTCCCTGCCCTTGCTCAGTGGGTTAATGATCCGGCGTTGCCGTGAGCTGTGGTGTAGGTCGCAGACGCGGCTCGGATCCCGCGTTGCTGTGGCTCTGGCGTAGGCCGGTGGCTACAGCTCCGATTCAACCCCTAGCCTGGGAACCTCCATATGCCGCGGGAGGGGCCCAAGAAATAGCAACAAACAACAACAACAACAACAAAAAGGCAAAAGACTAAATAAATAAATAAATAAAATGGGTGTTGTTCACAGCCACGAAGACTCTGGTTACGCAACTCTTTTTTTTTTTTTTTTTCCCATTCATTTATCTCTTGGACTTGGACATTTTCCCCCCTATTTTTTTTGTCTTTTTTGCCATTTCTGGGGCCCCTCCCGCGGCATATGGAGGTCCCCAGGCTAGGGGTCCAATCGGAGCTATAGCCGCTGGCCTCTGCCACAGCCACAGCAACACGGGATCCGAGCCGCATCTGCCACCTACACCACAGCTCACGGCAAGGCCGGATCCTTAACCCACTGAGCAAGGGCAGGGACCGTACCCACAACCTCATGGTTCCTAGTCGGATTGGTTAACCACTGCGCCACGACGGGAACTCCTGGTTACGCAACTCTTATTGGCCCCTCTCCCTCATTCACCGAAGCTCAGGAACCTGGCTCACAGGTTACTTTGGTGTCTTGAGTCGTGCCATCATCCTGGGTGACTTCAGTGTCTACCTGGGCATCTGGTGCGACTCTCAGCTCCTTGACTTCTTCCTCACCTCTGACGCTCGCTCTTCCTCTCCACCTCGGGCCCCGCCCCCGTCTTCAAGGCCACATCCTAGACCTTGTCGTCATCAGCATCTGCTCTACTTCAAACATCTTAACCCTCAGGATCACACTCTCTGGCTGAAGCCAGTTCTCTCACACTCTCACTCTTAACCACGGTCACCCAAACTGCTCTCTCACTGGCCCTTCCCGTGTGCCTTTACTCTGGTCCTTCTGCTGCCACCACCCAGCAAAACGACAACAATGACATAGTTATGCCAAATGGTGCATGTAATTTTCTATCTCAGCTTACTTTCTGCACACGGCTCATTACATTCCTTTTTTGTCCTTATAGGGCTGTATCCATGGCGTATGGAGGGTCCCAGGCTAGGGGTCCAATCGGAGCTGTAGCTGCTGGCCTACGCCAGAGCCACAGCAACACAGGATCCGAGCCGCGTCTGCGACCTACACCACAGCTCACAGCCACGCTGGATCCTTAACCCACGGAGCAAGGCGAGGGATCGAACCTGTGTCCTCATGGATGCTAGTCAGATTCATTTCCACTGAGCCATGACGGGAACTCCAATCTTACTACATTTTAAAATGTTTTTAAGTTGTGTTACTTTGCTAGGGCTGCTGTGACTAAGTACCACAACCTAGGTGGCTGAGAATAATAAAAATGTGTTGTCTTGGAATTTTGGAAGCCAGAAATCCACAATCAAGCTCTTAGCAGACCTATCCTCCCTTGCCTCTCGGAGCTTGTAGTGGTTTCCTGGCACCGTTTGCCATTCATGGGCTTGGAAACGCGTTACTGCAAACCTTCATTCTCACGTGGGCCTCTTCCTTCTTTGTATGTATGTGTCTGGGTCCAAATTTCCCCTTTTTATAAGCATATCAGTCAGATTAAGTCCTACTTTAATGACTGGATTTTAACTCCATTACCTCTGTAAAGACCCTATGTCCAAGTGAGGTCACCTGCTGAGGTACTGGGAAGATTCTAACCACACTTTTTTGTCGGGGGTGGTGGTGGTGGTGGTGGTGGTGTGGGCAGACACAACTCAACCCGCAATGAAAGTCAAAGAGAACAAAAGGCATATAGTGCAAAGCAGGAGTCCTGTGCCCTGCCCCTCAGCATCCCATTTTCATTTTAAATGTTTCTAGTTTCAGTTCACCTGGTAGTCCACCCCTATCTTTGTAAATACTATGCCTGGGTCCATATCAATTTTTTGTATGTTGTTGTCAACTTTAGGCACTATCTGCTGACTTCCTGCTATGCTCGATGAGATTATAGTTCACTCATCCTTCCCTCTCTTTAAGTATACCTTTTAACCCTTATTGTAATGGATCAAATGTATACAAAAGTATAGAAAATCGAAGAATAAAGCTCATGTGCCCATCACTGAAGTTCATCAGTTATCAACTCATGACCAATTTCCTTTCAGCTTTCCCCACCATTTTCCCTTTTCCTTTTATTAACATATAGATGTAGCACTATTTTCAGGTCTTCTATTGACTAATTTTGTGTCTTTGAATAATACCCCTATACCTTTGTTTCTCTCTCCATCAGCTAGGGACAATAGCGATGGATTTTCTACTTTGTAATGATGATATGAATGTGCCTATACCCCCCTCCACTTCTTTTCCTCCCTTCCTCTTCCCAGCGTCCTGTCAAGTGTTATTGCAGGTTGGGTTCCCACAGAAGCAGGCTCTAAGATGAGATTAAAATGCAGGAGTTTCTTCGGGAGTTCTCTCAAGTTCAGCACCTGCGGAAAGGAAGCGAAGGGGAAGGGAAGGAATCAGGAGGGGGCAGATGGAAAAGGTGGGCTGTGATGCAGTCTCAAAAAGGCCAACCCTCCAGGGAGCTCTCAAGCTGGGATGACCTTTCAGAGATGTTCCAAGCGGGGGCAAGAGGCTGAACCTCTATACCTCCCCATTGAATGGGGGCTCCCTAGATACAACTCGGGCCTTGGTTGAATTGCCTGGGGAGGGCTGACAGCAGCTGACAGCACCCAAGCTAGCTAGGGAGAGA
This sequence comes from Phacochoerus africanus, assembly GCF_016906955.1. Classification (NCBI taxonomy): domain Eukaryota; kingdom Metazoa; phylum Chordata; class Mammalia; order Artiodactyla; family Suidae; genus Phacochoerus; species Phacochoerus africanus. Next base: position 125,681,975 of record NC_062560.1, on the reverse strand, counting down.
AGAATTTTGGTCTTAAGGGAGTTCTGAGCACTAATCATAGCAGCAACATAGCGGCATTGGTACTTTGCCATTGTCCATTGCTCTTTCACCCTAATTAGGTCTTCTGGGCTTTGTTACCGATTGATAATCTAAGTGGAAAAGCAAACAACTGTCTTTGCAGGATTATGATTATGGTAAGAGTATTCATTACAGCACAATGTAGGATGAGGATTCCATTTCCATTTCTATAGTTACAGCCATGACCCCCCAACGCTGCCCAAATGGGAATGTCCAAATAGAGTCTCCATTTTGATACTTTTTGTCCCAAATCTTAACATGTCCTAGTTCACTTTATATTAAACCATGACTATCTTTTATAGGTTTTGTTTTTCATGGAGTTCCTGGTTGCGTCTTTTGCAGAGGGGAGACTAGGGCTATGCCTTCTTCTAGCCATAGCCCTAAGATCTTTCAGCTTCTTATTCCGTTTACACCCTGGAATCCATCCCATTCTTATTGAAGGCCGCTGACTTCTGTGCCAATTGGAACTGTTTCCTTAATGTTTAGAGACTTTTGTTTGGGGCACACTATGCTTTTAGCAGATAGCTGAGTTCTTCCATTATCTCAGTTACACTGTCTATTGAATAAAATCCCCTTATTTCCTGGAGGTCCTCCTCCCAGAGTCTCTAACCTTTTGTTGCAATCTGGACTGGTCATCCTCCAGGCCTGCTGCACAGGAGAGGATTTTTCTAACTAAACAAATAAATAAAGATATAATGAGGGAGTTCCCACTGTGGCTCAGGGGTTAATGAATCCGACTAGGAACCATGAGGTTGCGGGTTCGGTCCCTGCCCTTGCTCAGTGGGTTAATGATCCTGCGTCGCCGTGATCTGGGGTGTAGGTCGCAGACGCGGCTCGGATCCCGCGTTGCTGTGGCTCTGGCGCAGGCCGGTGGCTACAGATCCGATTGGACCCCTAGCCTGGGAACCTCCATATGCCGCGGGTGCAGCCCTAAAAGGATAAAAGACCAAAAAAAAAAAAAAGATATGATGGATAATGATATAATTTAGTTATATCTGGTTAGATTTATATATTATTTCCTAATGATATAAGTATGTGTTATATATACACGTGTGGGCATGTATGCAAGTTATGGGGCGGGTGGCGATGGTGGCGCGCTTCCATACTCCCTCTGGTTGCTGGGGGACATCCTTAAGCAGCCTCCTAAGAAAGGGTCCAGTAGGAGGGGTGTGGTTGAAGTCTTGCATCTCTGAGAAAGTCTTCATTCTATTCTCACACTTGTTTCACCGTATGACTATGTAGAAAACTTCACACTGACATTTTGTATAATTTTTACTCTCTGCAAGTTTTTAGAATCTTTTCCTATCCTTGCTGTTCTGAACTTTCACAAAACTGTGCACACGCTTGGGTGTGTTCTCATTTGTTGTGCTACGTCCTCAAACTTTTCAGTATGAACTGCTTTTGCTTTAGCTCGAAAATTATTTTTCCAATATACCTTTGATTTCCTCCCCTCCAGTTTTCCCTTTCCATTTCTATAACTTCGTAAGATGTTGGTCTCTTGCCTTTTGTTTCATACGTCCTGGATTGTGTCTCGCCTGTGTTATTGAGGAACAACTTGCATATGCTGAAGTACCCAAATGTTAGGTGTAGAGCTTGATTTTTTTCATATGTGCTCACTCATGTATCACTAAGCACGTAAAATACCAGAACTTTTCCAGCGCCCCTGAAGACTTCCTCATGCCCCCCTCCTGTTCCCTACCTTCCCCAAAGATAACCACTGTTCCGATGCATCGCCACAGATCTCTTGCTGTTCTAGAATGCCATATAAATGTCATTGCACACCAGGTGCTCTTTGATGTCTGGCTTCTTGCAATCGACATTGTATTTTTGGAATTTAACTATGTTGTTGCATATATCGGTAGTTTGTTCTTTTTATTGCTGCGTTGCATCCCAGTTTGTGATTATATCCGTTTGTCTGTCCAAATTATTGGATACAACTGAAGGACTTTGGGGCTGCTTCCGGTTTGGGGTGATTACAGAGAATACTATGTCAATATTCTCGTCCGTGTTGTGTGGTGGCCAGAAGTCTCGCATCTGCTGGGCATCGGCCCTGGGGTAGAGTTGCTGGTTCATGAGGTAGGCACATGTGTAGCTTTGGCTTTGGTAAACACTGCCACAAAGTTTTCCAAAATGGCTATACTCATGAACATTCACACAAGCAAGGTATGAGGGTTCGAATCCTGTCATATTCTTGCCAGCCCTTGGTGATATCCTTTCCGTATTTCTGCTCCACATTTTAAAAATTTCTCTAAGCTTAATTTTCCATTCTTCTACCGAATGTTGAATTTTGCGATCGTAGTTTTAATTTCCAAGTGGTCTTTCATGTTCTGTTGTAGTTTTTCCAGAGCAATCTGTTCTGGTTTCATACATTCAATAGCTTCTCAAATCTTTCTGACATCACTGAAAGATATTTTTATTTGCCCTTTTAAAATTATTCTTTTCTGTCCTTTATTTGTCTCTCTCCTCTAGGCCAGCTTTGCTTTTGTTTTTCTGGATACTTCGCTGTCACTCTGGACACCATCCTCAACTGTTTGGCCTTTCTTTGTTATCTGACTGCACTTCAGAATGAGGCTGCCTGGCGCTCTGTCTGTACCCATGGGTGGGCTTTTGCTTTGCACGCTTTGGTTCAAGATGAAGAGGCAGCGTGCTGAGACTTTCGTTGGGGGTCCTCCGAAACGTCATGATATGGAAAGATTTTTGTGTACGTGGTGGTTTCAATACCTACTCCTGCTTTCTTGGCCCTCTCCCAGACACTTTATTCAATTTCTTTAGAGAAGAACCCTTCTTTTTGTCATTCTTGGGTTAAATAATGGCTTTGGGGCCCCCCGGGGGAGATGACCCTTCAGTGGATCTCTCTGGTTTAAGTCCCACTTCTTACTCCTGCCCACTGTCACACCTGCTGTCTCTGAGTCGGGACAGTGTCTAGGCTAAGTTTTTTCTTCCTTAGCTGAAGTTCCTTTGTGGGTATTCTCGGCTCTGACTTCCTTAGTCTGCACTGTGGCAGCTTCCAGAAGTTTGGTGGAATTCTTAAGCCTTTGTAGGTCTCCTCCTTTTTTTTTTTTTAACTTTTTAAGAATTGAGACAAAATTCACATAATATAAAATTAACCATTTTAAAATAAACAATTCAGTGACATCTAGTGCATTCACATGGTTGTACAACCCCACCTCTATGTAGTTCCAGAACATTTGTATCACCCCCAAAGGAAACCCTGTACGCATTAAGCACTTGCTCCTCATCCCCTCTCTCCCAACCCCTGGCAATCACCAATTTGTGTTATGTCTCTACAGATGTATCTATTCTGGATATCTTATATAAACGGAATCATACAATATGTGACCCTTGTATCTGGGTTCTTTTGATTACTATGATGCTTTCAAAATTCATCCATGGTGTAGCATTGACCACGGTGTAGCATCGTTCATGGTGTAGCATGGTTCATGGTGTAGCATGCATCAGTACCTCATTCCTTTTATATGGCTGCATAATATTCCATTGTATGTATATAATACAATTCCTTTATCCATTGATCCGTGGGTGGACATTTTGGCTTGTTCCACTTTTGGCTACGGTGACATGTTGCCATGAGCATGCATGAACATATATTTGTTCTCAAACCTTATAGGCATACTCCTAAGAGCAGAACTGCTGAGTCATATGGTCAGTCTATATTCAGCTTTTTGAGGAACTGAAAACTGTTTTTCACAGGAACTTAATCACTTTACATTCCGAAGAGCAATGTCCAAGGGTTCCAATTTCTGCACATCCTCACCAAAACTTGTTATTTTTAATTTTTGATATTAATCAGCCTGATGGCTGTAAAGTGTTACTTTACCGTGATTCTGATGTACAGATCCCTAATAATGAGTTTGAGCAGCTTCTTCCATCCTTTTTTTTTTGTCTTTTTAGGGCTGCACCTGCCGCATGTGGGATTTTCCAGGCTAGGGGTCAAATCGGAGCTACAACTGCCGGCCTATACCGTAGCCACAGCAACGCAGGATCTGGGCGGCATCTGCAGTCTACACCACAGCTCATGGCAATGCTGGATCCTTAACCCACTGAGTGAGGCCAGGGATCAAACCCACGTCCTCCTGGGTCCTAGTCTGGTTGGTTCCACAACAGGAACTCCCCCATCCTTTCTTGCTCTGAGCTTAGAGTATTTTCTTTCCTTCATGGTTATTTCAAAGGGCAGAAGAGATGTGAACACAGAGGTGTAGACATCACCCCCCCCTCCAGTGGAGGCCTCTTTGCCCCAGTGGCTGAGAGGGCAGCCCTCCAGGGCTGTCTGCCCCTTGAGGGCTTGAGTCAGCTGGGGAGAGCCACCTTGCCAAAGATCGCACCTCTCTGAGGGTAGGCACATTCAACGACTCATCAAGGTGATGTGCAAATCGCTGGCCATCTCAGCCTAACTTGAGACAACTCTGGAGGGCTATTCTAGCTCTAGATTGCCCCGTGGGGTTACCCAAGGCCTGTTGCACAGCTCGACTGCTCTTTCTGTCCACTCTTGCTCCCTCCCCACCCTCTCCATGGACATTTCCCCTAAAGGCACTTCCTCCTAAACATTCTGCACACTCAGCTCTGTTGTAGAATCGACTTTCTGATGAGCCCAAGCCGTAAGAGACAGTAAGCGCATGTGTCTGCTTAAGGAACTTGAGCTGCAAGTGGAACCAGTCATTATTTCTTCAATATCCCAGAAATGTATTTAATATTTTCTTGTTTAAACTATTTTTTTTTTGTCTTTTTGCCATTTCTGGGGCCACTCCTGCAGCATATGGAGGTTCCCAGGCTAGCGGTCGAATCAGAGCTGTAGCCACCGGCCTACGCCAGAGTCACAGCCACGGGGGATCCGAGCTGCGTCTGCGACCTACACCACAGCTCACGGCAATGCCGGATCCTTTACCCATTGAGCAAGGCCAGGGATTGAACCCGCAACCTCATGGTTCCTAGTCAGATTCGTTAACCACTGAACCATGACAGGAACTCCTGTTTAAACTATTTGATAAGATCGGGCCAGTGTGATTTGGATGCTCCTGTTGAATCTCTTGTAGGTACTGAGCTACCCACCTTGCCCATCCTGAGACATCCAAGGCCTGAGTTTATTATGATGCTTCCAGCTAAATATTTTAGTTTTTAGTGAACGTAGTTTTCTCTCTTAAAAAACTGCTCAATGAATTGAAGGCCCTGTATGAATGCAGCTGAATGCGGCTGTTAGTGAGAAAGGCATTTCACATCTGGTCTGTTGGGGGTGTTGGAGCACTTTGAAAAAATATTGGCTTTGACATTTTCCATAATGGGACTTGTTAAAGTCTAAGGTGTCCGCAGCAGTCAGGGCTGCTTCGTGTTCCTGAACTTGGACCGTGTGCCCAGCAAAGTCAGCCTGTAGCTTTTGCTTTCATGTCTTCACCATCATCTCCCCCTACTTCTGCGTCTCTTCTTTCAAACCTTGTCAGTTGCCCTCCAAGTTCAATGTCAGCTGAGCCTAAGGCCTCTTGGCCTTTGTTGGAGCATTGAAAGGCTCCTCCTTGCCCTCAATCTTTTCTTCCATTACGGCCGTAGCTAGATTGAAGACAGAGAGGCTGTCTTTTCTCTCCAGAATTGTGTCGCCATCACACACCTGGCAGAGCTGGTGGCTCGGTCTTCATGGGCCAGTGAAGACCCTATGGTGTAATGGGTCTCAAGTGGCCCATTTCTGTGGTTTCTGTGGAATGATGCAAACCTGCCCTCATGAACTCTTATGGCATCTGTGCTTTCATGACCATAAGAAGCCACTTATACATCTGCTTGAGTTTTGTTAGGGTCACCCTAGGAAGGGATCGGACCTTTGACTCCAAGTACTCATTTTATAAAGGAGCAATGGAGTCATATTCATCTTGTATTGCTTCACAACAAGTTACCACAAATTGCGTGGCTCCAAACAACACATTTATTTGTTCACAGTTTCCATGGGGCAGAAGTCCGGGCACAGCTTAGCTGGATCTTCTGCTCGGGGTCTCACAATGCTTCCATCGAGCCATTGGCCAGGCTGCATTCCCTTCTGGAGCTGAGGGCCCTCTGTCAGCCTCATATGGTTGTTGGCTGAATCCATTTTCTCGGGGTTCTAGGACAGAGTTCTCTTGGCTTCTTCCTGGCTATTGGCTAGAGGCCACCCTCAGGTCCTGAAGGCCACCCACAGTTCCCTGCTCTGTGGCTCTCTTAGGGGAAGTTATAATATGGCTTCAAGACCAGCAGGAACTCTCGAGTACGTGCTAGCAAGATAGACTCATATCCAAGACATACTGTAGTCACAGCTGTGACATCCCATCTCACCTTTGCCACAGGCTCAGAATTCCCACTGTGGCACAGTGGCTTAAGAATCTGACTGCAGGAGTTCCTGTTGTGGCTCAGTGGTTAATGAACCTGACTAGTATCCATGAGGACACGGATTCAGTCCCTGGCCCTGCTCAGTGGGTTAAGGATCTGACGTTGCTGTGAACTGCAGTGTGGATTGCAGACGTGGCTCGGATCCCACATTGCTGTGGCTGTGGTGTAGGCCATCGGCTACAGCTCCGATTCAACCCCTAGCCTCGGAACCTCCATATGCTGTGGGTGCAGCCCTAAAAAGACAAAAAAAAAAAAAATTCTGGCTGCAGTGGCTCAGTTTGCTGCGGAGGTACAGGTTTGTTCCCCGGCCTGGCACAGTGGGTTAAAGGATCTGGTGTTGCCACAGCTGTGGCTCTGAATCAATCCCTGGCCTAGAAGTTCCATGTGCCGTGGTTTCAGCCATTTAAAAAAAAAAAAAAAAAAGCACAGGCCCGAGCCACACCCACACCCAATGGGAGGGGATTACACATGGGCAGGACTCAGGGGGCTCACCTTAGGGGTGTGTACACCACAGCTGTTGGTGAGTGCCAGTGCTCACCTTTGTTCAAATTTAAACTCTTCTAGAAAGATGCAGATGAGCCTGCATGCTCCAGGGCATCATAGCCCTCATGACTGGTCTCTCCTACCTGGCCTTAGAGGCCCGGCTGTTGTGCAGAAATTCTCCGTGCCGCCCAGTCCCTCGGCAACAAGCCACAGGGTGCTTGAATCAGTGTTGGATCCGGTGCATTTGTCTTCACATCCGATGCCTTCCTCTGGAGAGGCTTTCTTTTTGACAAATCAGAAGTCTGCCTCTGTGATGGGCATCAGGTATTGCTGCTGTCCCACCTCCCAGCGGCTGGAGGGGGCGGGGAGGCAAGGACCAGTCTGCCTGCCTCCTGCCCGCACTGGACAGGCTGGCGCACAGGAAGCGTCCGCCAGAGAACAGCAGACGTCTTTAGATGCAGGGACTGTTTGCGAATTTTGGCCTCATTCCCTTCCTTGATCAACCCTGGGCTTTACTGAATTATTATTATTATTTTTTGTTTTTTAGGGCAGCACCTGCGGCATATGGAAGTTCCCAGGCTGGAGGTCGAATGGGAGCTGCAGCTGTCGACCTACGCCACAGCCACAGCAACGCCAGCTCCTTAACCCACCGAGTGAGGCCAGGGATCGAACCCGCATCCTCATGGATCCTTGTCAGGTTCATTACCGCTGAGCCATGACAGGAATCCCCTACTGAATTATTTTTAATTAATGGTGTTTTGATAAAGACAAGATTGCTATCATTTGGTCCTTAGTTCTTAAGCTTGCAGGAGGCAACTGTCGTGATGCCAAGGAAATGAGTGATTTTTTTTTTTTTGTCTTTTTGCTATTTCTTTGGGCCGCTCCCGTGGCATATGGAGGTTCCCAGGCTAGGGGTCGAATCGGAGCCGCAGCCACTGGCCTACGCCAGAGCCACAGCAACGCGGGATCCGAGCCGTGTCTGCAACCTACACCACAGCTCACGGCAACGCCGGATCGTTAACCCACTGAGCAAGGGCAGGGATTGAACCTGCAACCTCATGGTTCCTAGTCGGATTCGTTAACCACTGCACCACGACGGGAACTCCAAGAGTGATTTTCTAAATAGACACTGGGGTCCTTGTTGATGTCAGGCTCAGAGTTTCCTGAAAGATTAGGGCCATTCTTTGGGGAGGGAAAAGCCACCCGTACAAGGGAGGTGTCAGGATGAGGAGGAACAGCTGAGATGCCACCTGAAGCCTGGCAGCTTGGGCCAACCGTGCGGGACTCAGGATGCTCTGGCCTGGGGAGGGCAGGCGGAGACCGCCCTTCCTGAGGGGACAGCAGCCAGGCTGTGGTGTGAACGCCACCACCAACGCCACCCTTCTGGGACCCGAGGAAACAGCAAAGCAGATGCAGTGGCAATGGCAGCAGGCCTCAAACGAGGCCGACGCTCTGCACCGGCTATCAGCTAAGGAGCCTCCCTCTCAAGGAGAGCTGCCCTGCGCTTCCACGCCCCCAACGTGTGCCACATCAGGAGATTTAGCCTCTTGGGGTGTTAATTTCTGGATCTGTAAAACCGGAAGGACAGCAGCATTTAGCTCATAGTGTTGGTGTGAGGAGAAAATTAGCATGTTGCCTGGGGTATAGGAAGCCCCCAATAACAATACTAATATTTCTGCATTCCCGCAGGCAAAAGCAGTAAGATCTCTGATCGGCCTGCTATTGTGTCAGCTTATTTCTTTAGGAGGCGGAGGGGGTGGGAGGGGTGAGTCAGAGACAGAGAGGGGATTGTCACACTTCCTGCCCAACCTTCAGCCCCAGGCAGACAGTGGTGACAGATTCTTGCCTGAGAATTCTGACTCTCGCTCTTCCCACCGCCTACCTGCTCCCCATCTCCTGTTTCCTCGCCAGCCACACCAGCCTCTGTGCCAGCTGTGCCAGCCACACCAGCCTCTGCCATCGGCTAATACTGCCAAGCATGCTCTCCACAACGGCTGCTCCCTCACCTCCAAGTTTGTGTTCGAATGTCGCTTTACGAGCAAGGCCTTGCCTGGCCACCCCATAGAAAATAGCGTGAAACTCTCCATGTGCCCCGCTCACCTCCTGTGTTAGTTTTCTCCAGAACACGCACGCCCACTGCCATTCAATGTTTATTTGGTCATTAATTGTCGGCGAGCTCCACCAGGGCGGGGACTTAGAACTCCAGAACCGCCAACAGTGCTTGCTATACGTATCTGGGGTAAACAAGTGCATAGAAAAGGGGTCCCTTTAGATGGAGGAAGGCAGGTTCTCATAGGGTCTCATTGAAGGAGAATGGCCTTTGGGCCGGTCTGCAAGGAAGATGTGAATTTTGTAGAGAGATGAGGGAAGGGAAGGGCTCCCAGGAGAAAGCATAGCAGGAGCAAAGGCAAAGAGGCAGGAAACCGCTGGTTCAGAAAAGTGCTTGCAAACGCAAACCGGAGACGCCTGGAAAGACTTGCAAAGGAGCCTTCCTGCTGCGGCGGCGCGCCCTGGCCGGCGGGTGGGCGGGGCACCTGGGCGGGGCCGGCCCCGCCCTGGAGCCGCGGCCCCGCCCTCTGTGGCCCGGATTTCGCGCAGGCGCACTCGCGCCCGGGCCAGCGCCCGGGCCTGTGCGCCCGGCGGCTGCGGCTGCCTTGCGCGGTCAGCCGGGGCTGCCCACCCGAGGCTGGCGGCGGGGGCGGCCCGGCCCGCCTGCCCAAGCTTGTCATCGTTGTCCCGGAGCGGCCGCGCTGGGGCAAGAATGCTGCCGCCCGGCCGGGGCTTGCTCTGGCTTGGCCTGGTCCTGGGCTCTGCCTGCGCCTCCCTCGGATCCGCGGCGCCGGGCAGCGTCGCCACAGGTGCCTCCTGCGCCCTCGCCCACTTTGCGGGGCTCCCTCCCTTTTTCCCTGCCCACGTCCGCCCTTACCCGCTTCGCTCCCTCCTTCCTACAGTTCCTTCTTCCATCTCTCCCTCCCCTCCCTCCCTTCCACCCACTTCCCTCCCTCCCTCATTCTCCCTCTGCCGTCCTGGCTTGAGGCCATGGCCAGAGCCTAACCCTGCCACCCAGGACTGGGGCTTCCTCTGTGCACCTACCCCCACCTTCCCTGGCTTGGCTGGCTCAGCTGTCAAGGTGGCTGGGGCCAGCCACGGGCCTCTGGGTACCCCGGCGCCTACCACGGGTGGGGGTTGGGTGTCGCTGCAGGTGATCTCACTGAAGCCCCTGTCTCGAGTGCAGATGCTCTGAATGTCCTTCTAATCATCGTGGATGACCTGCGCCCCTCCCTGGGCTGTTACGGGGACAAGCTGGTAAGGTCCCCAAACATCGACCAGCTGGCATCCCACAGCCTTCTCTTCCAGAATGCCTTTGCCCAGGTATGTGTGCGCACCTCGAGGTGTGGGTGTGCTGCCTCCTGCACCGAGGGTTGGGGGATGGCACCCATTGTGCTGGGCATCTCTTTATTAGAGGGGAGCATGGTCTGGGAAATGGTGGTTGAGAAAAACCTGGTTGTTCACTGGCAAGGAAGCTTATGCCTTCACGGTGCTTCTCCTTGGGTAGAGGGTGGCGTGCCATAGCCTGGTCCTGCCCAGCTTTCCTCCCCAAATGGGGGATTGCTGGGTGCTGAGGAGGGAGTGTTGCCATGGTGGCACTCCTCCCTGTGCCCCTTCCTGTGGCCACCCCCAGGATCCTTGCCTGCTCTGGGTACCCAGGAGATGCCATCAAGCAGAAGGGCACAGTCATCGGCTGGAGTGAGGGGCTGAGGGCGCCCCCCCACCCCCACCCCCAGCCTAGGGAGACTTCTTTCTTTTTGGCATCTGGGTGAGGCCCAAACCCTGCTGGTTGGCTTGGAGAGCTGCCTGATGCAGCCACCCCAGCTCTTAGCTGAGGACCTGGAGGTTGCCTGGTTACCTTTCAGCTCACAGACTCTTGTCTTCCTCTGAGGACGTTTCCTTCTGCTTCTGCTTCCTACTAGCAAGCGGTGTGCGCGCCGAGCCGCGTGTCCTTCCTCACCGGGAGGAGGCCGGACACGACCCGCCTGTATGACTTCAACTCCTACTGGAGGGCGCACGCCGGGAACTTCTCCACCATCCCGCAGTACTTCAAGCAGAACGGCTACGTGACCGTGTCCGTTGGAAAAGTCTTTCACCCTGGTACTGCTTGCCCAGCAGAGTCTGGGCTCTGTCCTGTTTTGTGCCTGAGTCCTGGGGTCCTCTCCTGGGGTCGGGGCTGTCTTTGCAGGGGCCTCTTGGGGAGAGTCACTGCCGCCTTGGTACAGAATACTCCTCAGCTTGGCGGTGTGTTCTCACCCAAAGTGAGAAACGGCAGAAGGGCTTTTCTTCCTTTGGAATCCAGGTTCCTTTAGCTCCTAGGCTGGAAGGAAGGCCACTGGTGGGGGCATGGGCGTGGTGGCCTTGGCTGCGAGTCCAGCTCTGCGCCTGACCCTCTGTACGCAGGCTCCCTGGCAGTAAGGCGAGACCAGGGAAGCTATGCTGACTCGCCCAGCGAAGAGGCTGCAGTTTGGTGGCGGTCGCCTGCCTACTGTCTGAATTAGATCAGGAGGAGGAGGGTAAGCTGGGACCCAGGGTCCCTAGAAGTGCCAGGGGCCACCAGCCCTGACTTTCAGCACTGGTCAGCTGGCTCTCTTTAATGCCACAATGAGAATGCTGAAGCACAAACTTTAAACCTTTTTTTTTTTTAACTTGAAGTAGTGCATCATTATTTGATGAAAAGTTTGGGGGGAAAAGGAAAGTATAAATTAAAGAATATAAATTACATGTACGTGCACCACCCGGAGGAGGGGGGCATTTTGATGTCCCCATGTTCTGGGCATATTTTTTTCTGCTTCAAGCTTTTCCCGTATATACAGCTTTACGTCGGGAGTGTTTTAAACAGACATTTTCCCACATAGTTACTCTTCGTGCAACATCGTTTTTAATGGCAGCACAGTCGTCTAGCAGAGGTACTAGGGTTTAGTTCCCCCGGTTTTCAGGCCTCCCTGTCTGGCAGAGCAGGGCGATGAGCTGCTCCGGAGGCAAACTGAACCGCTCTGGGCAGTGGCGCCAGGAATTCGGGCCCCTGGGTTCCAGTCCCGGCTCTGCCACTTCTTGGCTGTGCGCTTGACCTTGACTTCCTTCCCAGGGCAGCCTCCCAGGGGAGCGTGGAAGTGTGTAGAAAGCCCGAGCGCTGCGCCCACTAGCGCTTATCATGAGGGGCTACCAGGTGGGGCCCAGTTTTGAAGGCGAATCTGTCTGGAATCTTGTTTTGCAGCGAAAGGCCCACGGAAGTGGGACTTTCTGCCCTCGGTGCTCGGTGCTTGGTGCTCACATGTTGGCCCCCTGGCCTGAGCACAGCTGGAGGGAAGAGACAGCTTTGGGGAGGGAGGCGATGCAGCCGAAGGGAGATCATGCTTCAGGAAGGCAGGCAGCCCAGCGATGGCGCCCGGCCTCCTGCCTCCTGCCAGTTAGATTGTGTGGGTGGCTCTGGGGACCGTGGCTGAGCCAGAGCACAAATGCTTTGCCTGCAGTCCTGGGGGGCGGGGGGGGGGCACATTTTTCAGCTGGGTCTTTGTTCTCAGCACTTGGTTCTGTCAGGGAAGGGCCTGTTTGAGGAGGCCACCTGCCACCACTGATTGAGTGCCAGGCATGTGCCAGACACTGTGGTGGCTGTTGCCCTGATCTTTTCCTCAACGGTCAGCAAGGTGGGTTGTCACTGTCGTCACTTGGTCAAGTCACTTGCCTGGGGTTGCATGGGAACCAAGGATTGGACCCCGCCCCCCCCACGGGCCTCTGTGCTGGCGATGCTGGTTCCTGGTTCTGCCCACACCTCCCTCCAGGTCCCTCACAAGCCTCGCTGCTTCCTGGAAGCCCTCGCTGCCAACCCCCACCGGACCCACGTCCCCCTGCCTGGGGTCTCCCCTGCCTAGACAGCGTCTCTTCTCCAGACAGCTGGCAGACGGGCCTCATGTCCTGCGGTGCTGTCTTGGCTTCCCAGGCAGCCCGTCCGCTGCCCAGCTCAGGGGAGGGTTTCTGCGTCACGAGCGAGCACGGAGCCTGGAGTCCCAGGGCAGGGGATTGAGTCTCAGCCCACTCATCTGGCACCTGCTTGGCATCTGGCAGGGCGCTGATCCCCCCCTTGCCTGGCACCCCCCTCCGAGGCCGGGGGAGCAGTGCACAGTGTTCTGTGGGGCTCTCAGCCCGTTGGGTTCCTTCCTCAGGGCCTGGCACTTGGTACTCAGAAAGCAGCCCACAGAGCTGGCTTTCGTGGGGCCCGTGGGCTCTGGGTTTTATAGGTAAGGAGACCGAGGCCAAAAGAGAGCGGGAGGCCCTTCCCCACTGTCTCTGGAGCGTTCGCTTTGGGTGGGGAGGGCGTGGAAAACTCCGCACGCTTTTATTTCACGACTTTCTTTTTCCCCCAAGGAATATCTTCCAATCATAGTGATGATTCTCCGTACAGCTGGTCTCTTCCGCCTTATCACCCCTCCTCTGAAAAGTATGAAAACACCAAGGTAAGGCTGCGAGAGGGGTCCCGGCTGGGGAGGCAGCTCTTGCCTGTCTCGCAGCTGAGCGGGGCTGGTGTGTGTGGGGGGGCGCGTCCCTCGAGCTGCCTGTGCGGTGAGGTGTGTTGGTTGGTCTGTGATCACGACTTGACAGAAGCGAGGGTTGGGGTCTTTAGCATCTGATCCGGTGGAGAGGGAGCTTTGTTCTAGAAGCTGGTGCTCTCGTGCGTAAGACTCGCTGAGTGCCCTCTGGCGCGCACGCTGGGTAAGGCTCGGTGCTGAGGGTTAAAGGAAGAGAGACCTGTGCTCAGGGGCCTCGGCCCAGACTGGGAGAAGGGCTTTGCGTTCGGCTGCCTGGCTGGCCGCCTGGCTGGCTGGCTCAGGCCTAATGGGGGTGTGCGGGTGCTGAGACCTTTGATAGGGGTTTTAAAATTCTAGAGCCTCGTGGGGCAAAAGGACGCCGTAAGGAAATGTAACCTGGGTTCCCCTGGGTCTTTGCGAGGTAGAAATTATGCATCTGGAAACTCCATGCACTGTCACCTTAAACAGTTAACTGGGACCCTGTCACTTAGAAGCTTTCGTCTGTCTTTGACGCTGAAAACAGACTTTTTGTCTTTTCGTTAACATTTTTGAGCGATAACCCATCTACCGTAAACCAAGAAAAATGAACGCACACACCTTGGTGATTGTAGTGCCCTCACAGGTTCGTGCAGCCGTTACCAGTTCACCTTCATGCCGCTGTCGCCGCCACAGGAAGTAGCCTGTACCCGTGGTTGTTCCCTCCCCATTTTGTGCTCAACCCCCAGCCTGTGGCAACAGCTGATCTGTTTTCTTTCTTGGTGGATTTGCCTGTTCTGGACATTTTGTACCAGTGAAATCCTGCAACTGGTGACCTTTAGTGTCTGGCTTCTTCCACTGTGTCATGTGTTTGAGGTTCACCCATGTTGTCGCCTGTGCCAGAACTTCATTCTTTCTGTAGCAAAGAACACTCCGTTTTAGGGGAGCTGTACATTTTATGTGTCTGTTCAGCAGCTGCTGGACCTTTGCGTTGTTTGCCCTGTTTGGCTGCAGTGAATACTGCTGCTCCGAACAGCCCCGTCTGGGTTCTTGCGTGGAGTTAAGTTCTCAGTTTTCCGGGGTGGAATTGCTGGGGGAAGTGTTCGGGTGGACTCGGGTTTTCATTTTTCTTGGTCTGCGCCTAGGAGCAGAATCGCCAGCTGGTCCAGGAACGCTGTGTTTAGCTGTTTAAGAAACTGCCAGGGTGTTTGCCAAAGCAGGTGCTGCGTTCTATGATTCCACTAGCATTTGTCAGCGAACTGACGATTCCAGTTTGTCCACGTCCTCACCAACCCTCGGTATTTTCCACTTTAAAAATTAGAGCCATCCCAGTGGGCGTGAAGTGCCATCTCACTGTTTTGTATTTGCAGTGTTTTCATCTGCGTTTCCCTCGTGGCTGATGATGCTTATCGGCCGTTTGTATATCTTCTTTGGAGAAATGGCTGTTCAGGTCCTCTGTCTGCTTTTGTAATTGACTTGGAGAGGCATGTTTATTTTCAGATCATCAGTTTGCTTGGCTTTCCTTTAATTAATCAATTATGACGTGAAGATAGAGGAGGAGCAGTAGGAAGCTAAGTGCCGGTGGATTTTTGGCCTCTGCCTGGAAAAGAAGAAACCCTTCTAAGTTTTATTTTTATTTCCTGTGTGCCTGTCTAGTCTGAGTGACTAATACTGTTTTTTTTTTTTTTTTTTTTTTTTTTTTTTTAAAGGGCCACTCCTGCAGCATATGGAGGTTCCCAGGCTAGGGGTTGAATCAGGGCTGCGGCTGCTGGCCTACACCACAGCCACAGCAACACGGGATCCAAGCTGCGTCTGTGACCTACACCCCAGCTCACAGCAGCGCTGGGTCCTTAACCCACTGAGTGAGGCCAGGGATCGAACCTGCGTCCATATGGGTACTAGTCAGGTTTGTTCCCACTGAGCCACAGTGGGAACTCCTGGATGCCTAATACTTCACGGGCTGGATATGTAAAGGTTAAATCCATTGTGTGGAACTTTCACGACTTCTCTTTCTTATATTTAAAAAGCTGACTTGCGCAGTTGCGTGGTGGCTCAGCGGGTTAAGAGTCCGGCCTTGTCAGCGCTATGGCTATGGCTTGGGTCACTGCTGTGGTGTGGCTTCCATCCCTGGCCCAGGAACCTCCACATGCTGTGGGCGCAGCCATAAAACAAATACGTAAATAAAAAGTTGACTTGAGATGTTTTGTTTTGAAAGACCTGTAAGGGACCAGATGGAGAACTCCATGCCAACCTGCTGTGCCCTGTGGATGTGGCGGAGGTGCCCGAGGGCACCTTGCCTGACAAGCAGAGCACCGAGCGAGCCATCCAGTTGTTGGAAAAGCTGAAGACGTCGGCCGTTCCTTTCTTCCTGGCTGTGGGCTATCACAAGCCTCACATCCCCTTCAGATACCCCCAGGTAAAGAGCTGGCTGGCCCCGCGCAACAGTGACAGCTGTGTCCCTCGTCGAAGGAGGGCGACAGGGATGCCTGCTGGCGTTAGTGTGCTCGGTGACACGGAGACGGTTTCAGAGGCCAGGGCTGAGAGGTAGACCTCGGACGTGTGAGAACCTTGCGGGAAGCGCCTGGTTTTCCGCCTCCTCCGCTGGAGAGTTTTTCCCGTAGAACTCGGAGCACATGTTGGGTCGGCCGCTGAGATCAGCTTACAGAAGGGAGGCAGTAAGCCCTGGCCCTCGCGACACAATTGCGGGGACCGTGAAGCCGTCTGCAGTAACTGCCTTTCGCCCCAAGTCCTTAAACACAGGGCGCGACATTGCTCGTTGGGGCCTCGAATTCTGTGCTTGCACGTGTATCTTTAGAGTATGTAGCCCCTTCTGTTTTAGAATATTTTTCAGGTTTTCCCTGTTGTGTTTTCCCCGGGCCGGAGCAGCCCATTCTTCTGACTTGGCAGAGCACAGCCCTCGCTCGGGACAAGGCCGGAGGCCGGAGGCATATGCCCTTTGATGCTGCAGGTGTCTGCCTTTGATTGGCCCAGGAGATCTGGCGTTCCTGGCAGGAGTTGTCAGCCTCCTGGATGGAGAGGGACTCACTTCTGGCTCTTGGGCAGAAAGAGTTAACCTAGCAGACCTGGCCGTGATCCTTTGAAAGGCCCGCTTGTGCCCTTGGCTGGCCTCTGGGAACTGGGATCCCGGGAGTCTTGGCACCGTTTCCAGGGAGTTCTGCTCTGTGCAGGCGGAGGGTGCCTGGCGACCAGCCCCGGTAGAAAGCCCAGGTGCTGAGGCTTTAACGAGCCTCGGCTTCCCTGGCAGCAGCACCGCACACAGGTGGGCGTACCGCTCGGCGCAGGGGGTGTTAAGCACATCCCGTGTGACTTTGCCAGGAGAGGACTCTGGCAGCGCATGCCTGGTCCCCCCGACTGCCCTGTGCATTGCGATCGGTAGCCTTCACTGCAATCCCCGTAGCCGCGAGTATGGCTGAGCCCCGGGTCCTGCGAGCGCTCCTAGTGATTTGCTGCGCGTGGCGGAGATTTGGGGATGGGCAGCACCTCTCCACACCTTTGCCAGTGGGAGGGGAGGTGGGGGTGGGCACGGGAGGGCATCGATCTCCGTGGGAGAGAGCAGGTGCTGCTCGCTTTGTAGAAACAGCCAGATGCCTTCATTCCCGTTGGCATCTCGGGAGAGTGACTTTGCGACGGGGAGGCACCCGGGGCGCCTTGGCGGCCTCTGTATAAGGGCGTCACAGTTTTAGAGAAGTGTTAGGGGGAACAGTACAGGTGCGACCTTGCACCTTTGCCGCAAGGATGACAGCCTGGTGGTTTCGTGTGCTTTTCCCCCAAGGAGTTTCAGAAGTTGTATCCCTTGGAGAACGTGACCCTGGCTCCTGACCCCCAGGTCCCTGCCGGCCTCCCTCCCGTGGCCTACAACCCCTGGATGGACATCAGGCAGCGGGAGGACGTCCAAGCCCTAAACCTCAGTGTGCCCTATGGCCCAATTCCCGCGGACTTTCAGGTACCGAGGATGAAGGGGGGCATGACGTCATCGGCTTTCCTCCGGGGACCCCGCCCCGCCCCTCAGGTCTCTGCGCGGGGCGCTCTGTGGGCGTGCTGGGCGGGTGGAGTCTCCCCTTCAGCATCTCCACTTCCAGAGGAGGGGGCGTCCGGAGATGAGGGCAAGAGACCTGCACCTCCTCGCCAGCCCTGAACCTTGGTCCGTCAGGTCTGGGGTGGCTGGCGGCTCCCTGCCACCCAGATCTCTCCGTCTGCCAGTTCTTGCTGGTCCCCCCATGGGAAAGCTGCCACCGCCACCGCCACCCACTACTCTCGTGAGGTGGCTTGGTGAGCGGGGCCTTGGCGCAGAGGCAGCTGGGGCACCAGTGTGGCCAGTGCCGTCCAGCTGCAGTGTCTGGGTGGCCACGATGTGGGGGTGGAGCAGCCATGGAGTTGCTGTCCTCATGCTGACTCCTCAGCCACCCTCTCCCTGGAGTGCAGAGCACATGCTGAGCAACAGTCATTCCAGAATGTTCCACACGCCTTTTCAGGGTGTGTTTCCTGGGCCACCTCGTCAGCAGCCCCACAGGGCTTTTAGAAGCAGAGCCCTGGCTCCACGCGGACTCGGAGCTGTGATGCCAGACCCCCGGGCTTTGTTTTGGTTCCAAAAAATCTGGTTCGGGTTCTTCTTGTGCCCCCACCACCCCCCACCTGCCGCGTGGCCACGGACCGACCAGTCGTTGTAATGCTCTGAGCTTCAGTGTCGTTAGTTGCAAAATTGAAACGAGCCAGAGGAAGGTTTTCCGTGGTGACACCTGCTCTGGAGGTTGTCACCGCCTAGGACGGCGATCCCCTCAGCCACTTCGCGCCGCGTTCCTGGCTGTGGAGCCGCCCAGCTGGACGCGCAGGGTTCGGAGTGTGGCCTGGAGGACCTCGCTGCCCTGCTCACGCGCTGATCCCTGCCCCACGTTCGCTTGCCACCCGGCCCTGCTCGTCGGCCTCCCACAGCTCTGGGGGTCCTGCCCCAGCCCCACCTCAGTCCACCGTTGAGCGCCTCGGTTCTGTGCCCCCTCAGCCCCCAGCCCTCCAGGTCAGGGGCCACGCGGGGCTGCTCAGCACCCCGACCACAGGCAGCGCCCTTCCTCCAGGCCCTCGTGCCCCCCCCACCGGCCCGGACTGCAGAGCCCCCATGGCAGGTCACCTATGCTTCCCGCCGGCCCCTCAGCACACCTGTCCGTTTATCCTCGTCCTGACCACGACACCCCCTCCACTCAAGCCCGCATCCTGAGGTTGGGGCAGGGAGTCCCTGCGGCCGTGAGGCAGAGACGTGTCCACGCGCCCAGCCTCCAGCCCCACAGTCTCGTGCCATGCGGGCCCCTGCCCGGTGCCCTCTCGGCCCCGCCTCTCAGTGGGTGACAGCACTTCCTGTTTCAGAAATGGGCTGGTGGCTGTGCCCCTCGGCGCTTGGCAGCGGTGTGTCTCTAGGCCTGTTACTCCGGCTCTCTGAGCCTCGCGCGCTCCTGCGTGAGATGGAGATGGCAGCGCTCCCCTGGGCTGGTTCGGGGGATCGGGTAGCGCCCAGCAGGTACTTGGTGAATGGGCGCTCCGAAGAAGCTCCTCGCCTGTAGCCAGACCGCGCCGCTCCAGCCTCTGCATCTGCTCGTCTTCTGCCTGTTTCGCCGTCCCAACTTCTCCTTTGCTCGCCATCAAGGCGGAGAGAGTGCTGGGTGGCCTCTCTGTCCTTCCTTCCCCGCCCACCTCTGTGTGGCCTTCGGCCTCCCCACGCGCTAAGAGCTCTCGCCCCGCGTCAGCACTGACTTTGCTGGCGAGTAAAATCCATCCTCGTGGGGCCCGGCCTTCCCCGAAGCCCTGCTCTCTCACCATTGACCAGGGCCACCCCTTCTGGAACTGTTTGCCCCCTGGGCTTCCTTGCTGCCCCTTCTGGGCCCTCGTGGTCCCCACAGCAGGCCCCTCCTTCTGTGTCGGCCACTTAGGAGGGGCTGCGTTCTTCCTGCCCCGCATCCGCCGATGACCCCCAGCCTCGCTCCTGATCGCCAGACGTGAACGTCCGCTGGCTTCGAGAGGCCCCACGTGGGCCGCCCCCACCCCTGCTCGTCCTCTTCTCCCTCCTCCTCCTCCTCTCGTGACCCCTGGGCGCTAGCAGCTGAATGAGAAACCTAGTCGCCCTGGGCGCCCTCGGCTCCTTTCTCCGCCTGCTCCTGCTCTACCTCCCAACCTCTCTCAAGCCCGCACATCCTCTTGCTCCTTGGGCACGGCTTCCTGGTCCGTCACCGGGGTTTGGGGTAGACGTATCCCTTCAGCAAGTGCCTGTGGACACCCCCCCCGCCCCCTCCCCCCCCCGTGCACCAGTGCTGCTCTGCTGCTGGCTGCTGGGCTCTCGCCCCAGGACCCTTACTCACCTGTCACCAAGATCACGGCGCTTCCCCCCCCCCACCCCCCGGCCAGTGACCTCGGTGCCTTCCTTGCTGTCCAGCCCGGGACCTCCACTCCTTGGAAGGCCCCTCCAGGCCTGTGTCATCTGGCCCTGACCTGCCTTTTTGGCCTTGTCTCCACCCTGGCCCAGGGAGACTGAGGGTGCATTCTCCTGGGTCGTCCCAGGGCCTCACGAGGATCACGCCTTTTCTGGTCTCTGAGCTTGTCCTCCCTCCCTGGTCGGGTGGCTCACTCAGGTGAGGGCCACGTCTCTGCTTCTCGTCCTGTCCCCAAGGGCAGCATAGGAAGGGGGTGGATCCTCGAGTAGGACACAGCCATCCTGACAGGTGTCTTTGGTTCTGGGAGGACCAAAGGTCCCCATGTTACAGACCAAAGACTTTCCTAGGAAGTAGAGGGAGGCTGGGGTTCAGCATCATCCTTCTAGAAGGTTGGATATCTGTCATCTCCCTGGCTGGGGAGCGCGGGCGAGCCCCGTGACTGTTCCCACCACAGCGGAAGCCGGGGCTGCTCTGATCTGTCAGCGGCTCCCCGGCTTCTCCCCCAGGATCAGGGTAGGAGACCCATCTATTCTTTAATATTTGTGACCAAGGCTGGGGGACAGTCACCCAGAAGAGGCTGTGGCTCCTTCATGGGGTCTCTCTGCTCCAGAAGCCGCACTGGGGTTTGGGGCCTGCGGAGGGTGTCTGGCCTGCCGGGGGTTTGTTGGAAATGGGCCGCGCGTGCCAGCCACGGGCTGTGAGGACAGCGGCCATGCCTTGTGTTGGGTTAGAAAGGGGTCAGGGGAGAGGCCCACTCAGGGCTGACGTTAGGACTTGAGTTGTGTCCCTCCATTGAAGTCCTGACCCCAGGACCTCAGACTGTGATCTTATTTGGAAATCAGGTCACTGCAGGTGTAACTAGTTGATACAGGTCAGGCTGGAGGAGGTGGGCCCCTCAGCCAGTGTGCCTGGGGTCCTTGGGAGAGAGGCAGACACAGGAAGGGCTCCACGTGAGGGTGGAGGCAGGTTGGAGGCTGTAGCTCAAGCCAAGGAGCGCCAGGGGTTGGTTGTCCACGGCCGGAAGCCAAGGCTTCGTCCTCCCCCGGGGCCTTCAGAGGAAGCAGGGCCCTGCCGGCGCCTTTGGCCCTCTGTCTTCTGGCCTCCACGACTGGGAGCCAATACATTTCTGTTGTTTCAAGCCACCAGCAGTGTCAGACTTTGTCAGAGCAGCCCGGGAAAGGAGCCAGCTCTGAGCAGAGTTTGGGAAGCTAGGCCTGCGTTTCTGTGGATGTGGTCATCTCCTGGGCCTGGAATTATGTGAAGGACACAGAAAGGACGAGTACGTGGCACATCCATCCGCTGTGATCTGTGCCCCGGAGTTAAAACTGATTGCCTTAGAAAGAATCTTCCTCTTGGATGGGCTGTGGCTGTGCTGGTTGGGGAGGGTGGGTGGGTGCAGACGGGAGGGAAATGAGTGTTATGTTGGGTCGAGAGCTCGGGCTGGGGGCTCAGGCAACCGCCGCATCTGTGTTTGCCGCGGCGTACGCTGTGCCACTTTGAAGCCCAGTCACTCTCGTTGTCATTATTTTAACTTGCAGCGGAAGATCCGCCAGAGCTACTTTGCCTCTGTCTCGTATGTGGACACGCAGCTTGGCCGCCTTTTGAGCGCTCTGGACGATCTCGAGCTGGCCCGCAGCACCATCGTGGCTCTTACCTCGGATCATGGTGAGCATTTGGAAACGTCCTGGTGAGCCCGTCAAAGCCCGGGAACTTTCCTGTGAGAGCTTTCCTAGGTCGCCTTAAATCGCTGTGTGTTCCCTTTGGTGAATCAGCAGTGCCCTGAGTCTGGCATCTTGGATGCTTTAAAGCCCACCTTGTTCGTCCTGGGCCTGTCTCCATGGAGGCAGGGCCTTGTTTGGGTCGAAGAAGCGTCTTGGGAGTTCCCGGGTGGCCTTGTAGTTAAGGATCTGGCATTGTCACTGCTATGGCTCAGGTCTCTGCTGTGGCCTGGGATCTTCCATATGCCATGGGTGTGGCCAGAGGAAAAAGGCATCTTAAATGCTTGGTGTCTTCGAAAGCTCCAGAACAATCCTGGCAGAGCCCAGCAAGCCCCTCAGACCTGGCTCAGCCCTTCCACCCCCAGCCCCACTGTTCACAACTCCGTACCTCTTCTAAGGCAGTTTGCCACTTTTCCCCAAAATGGAAGGAAACATTTTTTAAAAAAAGGTCCTTTTAAGTTTTTGCCAGGGTGTGTTTGGGGCCTGTGGGCCATGGTCCCCATCTTTGGGCTCCGAAGTTATCCTCTCCCAGCCCCCAAATTGGTTTGAAGCAAGTCTCAGGTGGTTTACTTTTCTGAACAGTCTCCCTAATAAATTTAGCCCTTTTGAGGTTTACCATTATCATACCTAGAAATAGGAAAACAATTCTTTAATATCATCAGATATGAAGTGTGACAACACCAGACGATAGCACGTGCTCGGTGTAACAACACAAAAGGGCTGCTGACTGATTAGGGTCCATCCGCCGGCCTTCGGTTGTGCATATGCACGTGGCCCTGTGTCGTGGGTGTCTGTGTGTGTGTCATACATAGACGTGGGACATGGCAGGATCGATTGCACTTGGGTCCTGTTTTGTCCCTTTCTTTGTGTTTTCCACCTCTCCGTGTCATTCCCCAGAAGCCGGCCTTAGTCTTGTAAAGACCTGTGTGCTTGTGTTACACATGGAGGTGGCCTAGTTGCTTGGTGTCTTCCCCCTGATGTTCTG
The DNA here is from genome assembly GCF_016906955.1 of Phacochoerus africanus. Lineage (NCBI taxonomy): Eukaryota > Metazoa > Chordata > Mammalia > Artiodactyla > Suidae > Phacochoerus > Phacochoerus africanus. Next base: position 125,659,387 of record NC_062560.1, on the reverse strand, counting down.
CCATCCACTTCTGAATCCTCTTCTCAGCACCCAGTTTCCTCTGCTGGTGCTAACACAGTCCCCCCACCCCCCCGGGAGGGCACGGGGGCAGCTGCGGTTGATTCGAAATGGCCCTTCTCAAGGGCCCTCCTAGGACTGCCCAGATCTGAACCACAAAAGCCTTCTTGAGCCCATAAGTGGCAGCTTTTTGTGGCCTTTTTTTTTGGTCTTTGTGAAGGCTGCCCCCATGCAGCATATGGAGGTTTCGAGGCCAGGGGTCGAATCAGAGCTGTAGCCACCAGCCGCCACCACAGCCACAGGCACGCCGGATCTGAGCCGTGTCTGGGACCTGCAGTACAGCTTACAGCAACGCTGGACCCTTAACCCGCTGAGCGAGGCTGGGGATCGAACCTGCGTCCTCATGGATGCTAGTCAGATTCCTTTCCGCTGAGCCACGACGGGAACTCCTAGAAGATTTCTTAGGTTGGGGCTTTAATGTTTTATTTTTCCTGTTAAAGTTTTCATCATTGAGGACAGGCGTCTGATTGCACATGCAGCAGCCCTCAGGGGCAAGGTCCCTTTCTCTGGTGGTTCTAGTGGAGTTTCTTTCCTCGGGACGAGGAGCTCTTGCGTCCCCTGAGCGAGCCGCCAGGCGCTGGCTCAGCCTCTGTCGTTCTGTGCCTTGTGTGAACCAGGCTGGGCTCTAGGCGAACACGGCGAATGGGCCAAGTACAGCAATTTCGACGTCGCCACGCGCGTGCCGCTGCTGGTCTACGTCCCGGGGCGGACGGCCCCGCTTCCTGAGGCAGGCGGGCGGCTCTTCCCTTACATCGACCCCTTCGCTTCCGCCTCCGAGTCCATGGAGCCAGGTAGGGAACCTGCTGGAGTCCTGTCGCTCGCGGGCAGCGGCGCCTTCAGTTCATCCATAAACCGCCTTCTCCGCCCTCAGGCCCCGGGGCGGGAGGGGGGGCAGGGCCAGGGCCCACGAGTATGGCCCCGTCCCCAGGGTGAGGGTGACGCTCACGTCCGGCAGCTCCTCCGTCTGGTGAAGCCCTGGGTCCGTCAGAGCCGGCGGGGGGGGGGTTCTGCTCCTGCCTCCCCAGTGGTGAGGGGCAGGTGCACTTGCACTGCCATGTCCCAGGCCCCCCCAAGCGGTTCCTCCCCAGGGAGTGGCCGGCCGCGGGTTGTCCCGGTCCTTGTCTTCCAAAAAGCTCCAGTTTGGAGTTCCCGTCGTGGCGCAGTGGTTAACGAATCCGACTAGGAACCATGAGGTTGCGGGTTCGGTCCCTGCCCTTGCTCAGTGGGTTGACGATCCGGCGTTGCCGTGAGCTGTGGTGCAGGTCACAGACGCGGCTCGGATCCCGTGTTGCTGTGGCTCTGGTGTAGGCTGGTGGCTACGGCTCCGATTCGACCCCTAGCCTGGGAATCTCCATATGCCGCGGGAGCGGCCCAAGAAATAGCAAAAAGACGACAACAACAACAACAAAACCCGAAAAGCTCCAGTTTGAGAGCCGATGTTTCCAGAAACACCACTTGGACGAGAGCCCCCTCCCTGCCATGTGGGGTGACCCGTGTGGTTTCTCTGCGAGTTGTCCCTGCCCTCGATCTGCTCAGAGCGATGAGTCACGTCCTTCGGGTGCCATTAGCTCGGTGGGCGGGCTGTTCCCTGAGCCCCACCGAACCAGGCTGCCCTCTCTCCGGGCTTCTGCATTCACCCATCTTTTCCGTCTAAATCCTGTACTTCATACTGATTCTCGTGTAACTGTCTCTGGGTTCTGGGGCCATCATTCTGGCCTCTCTGGATCTTTCCGAGTTCGCTTTACACTGCCCGTTTCACCTTCTGCACGTTTGCTCTCTGTGCACTGTGTGCCCGACCTGCGTCGCTGGGAGGAGGCTCCCGCAGACGCAAGGTGCCATCATCTCCCTCTGTTTACTGGGAGGAATCTCCTGACAGGTTGAGGATTTTGGTGGTTTTTTTTTTGAGAATCTTTTTTGAAACTTTTGTTGGCAGGTGTTCAGCAGGTTATAAGCTGGTGTAACTGCACTGCCATCTAGTTTATTTCTAAATTTTCTCTCTAGCCCGTGTTTCTTCCCTGGTCTTTGGACTTGGATGTCCAAGAGCCTGTCCCACTGGGCTGGTCTAGCCCCTTGAGCCTTTCCTGGGACACTTCTCAGGAAACGGTGGTGTCCGCAGGCCAAAAAACTGTGCATTTGCTGGCCCCTGTCTGTCTCTCAGAGTAGGCGACACGCGGTCTGCCAGCAAGCCTGTTGCTCTCCACTCAGAATCTGTCCACACCACCTCTGCCCACCTCCCCGCCACTGCCAAGGCCCACACTGCCACCATCTCTTGATCCCCAGACTTCGTCCTCAGCCATCCTGACTTGAACAGCCGCAGTGATCCCGTTAAAACCCAAGTCAGGTGGCATCACAGCCCTGCCCTGGAGCCCCTACACGCCTGTCTCAACTCAGTGAAAAGCCCTTACAGCGGCGACAGGCCTACTGTGACCTGGGCCCCGTGTCCCCGTGGCCTCATCCTTGTCCGGCCTCCAGGGCAGCTTTCTTGTGCAGCCGCCCTCAGTCGGTGTTTGTCCAATCGCTTCCTCGTGACCCGGTCCAGGGTCGGCATTTCGGACCCGCGCACGGCGTGTGCGGTGGGGCGCCCTGCTTGTCACGCATCGGGCGGGCACTTGGCGGCCGCCGCCCTTCTCAGCGATGCCGCATCTCATTACCTGGTTCCGGTGGTTGTGTCGGCCGGGTCTTGCCATCATAACGATGCCGTCTTTAAAAACGTCCTTCACATATTTCCCTTCTGAGACAAATGTGTCCGAAATCAAATCGGGCAGCATAAAGCAAGCTCCTCAAGATCCAGAAAGGCCAGAATGATGGCCCAGGAGTCAGTATAAAGTGCAGCATTTCGACTTTAAAGGTGCAGCAGCCAAAACGAGATACCATTTTACACCCAGGAGAATGGCTGTCATCAACATAGACAGAAAATAAGAACGCTGGCGAGGGTGTGGGGGACCTGGACCCCTCAGAAGTGGCTGGGGCTCGGGGGATGGAAACTGGTACACGGGCACTCTCGGAAGGTCTCTGGTGGTTCCTTCCAAAGTTCGCCAGAGGGTGATCCTGCGACTTGCACTTCCACCCCCGGGTACGTGTCCCCCAGAACGGAAAACAGGCTCAGGGGAACTCTTGAGACGAGTGTTCATGGCGTTATGAACGCCAGAAGGTGGCAGCCACCCGCGTGTCCAGGGACAGACGAAGGGACGGGCGAGGCGTGGCGCAGACACACGACGGGACGGAGCTCGCCTTGGGGCGGGGGGCTCTGGCGCCTGCTGCGGCCTGGGCCAGCGGGCGAACTTACTGTCCTAAGTGAGAGGGGCCAGGCACGAGGGGGCACTGTGTGCTTCCACCTCTGCGAGGTGCTCAGAGTAGTGAATTCATGGATTTAGAGCGGGGGAGACAAGACGGGGAGCTGCCGTCTGATGGCCCGGTTCCAGTCATGCCCGCTGGACAGAGAGCTCGAGGCGCTTCCTGCTCCTGACCCGGCCACTAGAAACCGGAGAGGCTGGTAAATCGTATGTCGTCTGTGTTTTACGACAATAAAAGGGAGACGGGTCAAATGCAGACATCCAGGGAGGGGCGGTCTGCACGGTGGTACCACGAGGCTCGGAAGAGCCTGTTCACGGACTTTTCCCCGGGGGTCCGGGCCCCCACCGATGCGCCTTTTGCCTGACTCGCTTCGACACTGGTGGGTCCAAAGTGCAGATCGTGCTTAAAGGTGCCAACAGGCAGAGGGCACCTTCGTTCTGCGTCCGGCAGCATTTGTTTTTGGCTGCACCCCTGAAACTCCTGTGCCAAAGTAAATGCTGTAAAAGAACAAAGGACGGCGCGTGGAGCCTGGGCAGGCTCTTCATGCGAGCCGCCCGGCTGCGGCAGGTGTCTGGGATGTAACCCGCTCCGCTGGGCTGCTTCCTCTTTCAGGCCGGCAAGCCAGGGACCTCGTGGAACTCCTCTCGCTCTTCCCCACGCTGGCGGGGCTCGCGGGCCTGCGCGTCCCTCCTCGCTGCCCCGTCCCCTCCTTTCACGTGGAGCTGTGCCGAGAGGGCCGGAACCTGCTGAAGTATTTTCAGTTCGGTGACCTGGAAGAGGAGCCCCACGCGCGTGACAATCCCCGTGAGCTGGTGGCCTATAGCCAGTACCCCCGGCCTGCAGACGCTCCTCAGTGGAACTCAGACAAGCCGAGTTTAAAAGACATCAAGGTCATGGGCTATTCCATACGCACGGTGGATTATAGGTATACCGTGTGGGTTGGCTTCAGCCCCCGGGAATTTCTGGCTAACTTTTCAGACATCCATGCAGGGGAGCTGTACTTTGTAGACTCTGACCCTTGGCAGGATCACAACGTGTATAATGCCTCCCGGGGCGAGCCCTTCCCCCACCACTGATGCCAACCCCAGAGGGCACGTAACGTGCTCCCCTGCCGCTGGCGAGAGCAGGAATGAGAGCCGGTTGCTGCGTGATGACCTGTAATATTGGAAGCAACCCGAGGGGTAGGCAGTCAAAGCAGGCATCAACAATTTGGCCCAAGAATATGTAATAGCCGAAACTTTTGATTTTATCTTTATAAATTGCACATTGGTCATTGAACTGGGGCTGAACCTTTTCCGCTTTTTTTTTTTTCTTTTTTTTGAACAGTCCTAGCTTTATTTACTGAATGAGTAAGGGTGGAGGGAGCGCACTGAAATGGTCATTCTTTTAGAGGTCAAGACCATAATAACCAAACATAACACTGTACTCACTCAAGAAACGCTTTAGTTATTTGTGGGATTTAGTACCTTTCCAAAGGTAACCACATATCAAATAAGGTTGGACAGTCAGTTCCTGGTTCTTTTGTTTGTCATTTAATAATATATCTTATTTAACCCAATATATTCAAGATACTATGTCAACATGTAATCTAGGTTTCTTTCTAAGACCACAGATTTTCAAACCCCAAAATAAAATACGCGTTCAGTGATTAATGTGGAATTTGTCGTTCAAATAGATAATGTTCAGTAAACTGGAAGCATGAGATGTATGAGAAATGCGGTTAATTTTTCGTAAGAGACTTTCTGGCCCAAAGAATAAATTGTTAGCAAATAATATGACCCTTGAAGCCAAAGGCCACCTATTAAAAGGCATCTTTATTCACAGTGGAGAACAGCTAAAGGCATAACTGTATCCATGAATCGAGTCATTCAGAACCACTGGTGTTCGCCTTCTCTAGGGATGGTTGATTGCAACACCCCTTATCCAGGAGGCAGGAAATCGTCTACTTTTCCTTTTATTAAATTCTAAATTATTTTGAGAACTGAAAACTTTTCATGAGTATAATTTTAGGCGATTTCGAATCCTCCAGAACATAGTTCTGTATTCCCTAAATAAGAAAGCAACCAGAAGGGCAGGTGGTAGTCATAAGCTTATTAGTCTGTGTCATCTTAAAAGGAATGGAACAGTCGCAGGTCGTATTTACAGCGTGTTAAAGTTGATTATCCGTAGTCACCAGAAGAGTCCAGCCCTTTCTTGATACACATCTAATGTAGTCCTGTATCCAAGTGAATAACTTCTAGCCGTTGTTTCTTTGCAAGTGCTGCGTCCGTGTTTAAAGGTAAATGTTTGTGAAACAAAATGAGAGCAAATTAAGTTACTGCACTGCATTAAATTGTGACCAAAAAGGCAAGATATTATATTGAAAGATTACTTCAGACCAGTACAATTTTAAATACAGATTATTTTTCACCAATTCGCGGACAGCGGAGGCTTCTGCGGTAACACCCCAAGCTTCGGTCGACCACGTGGCGTCATGTTATGGCAGCAGTTTCTTCTGGAGGAGGAAGGGGCCCGACTGGTCTCTTGGGATCCCGCAGCTCCTCTCTCTTCTGGAAGCCTCAGCTTTTGCAGATGGTTTCCCGCCGCCTTTTCTTCCTCCTCCGTCCTCCTCTCTCTCGCTCACGTCAGTATCACTTGACGATGCAGATTCCTCAGGACCTGTTTTCCGTGGGCTTAGCTTTATTGCCCGCTCCACAGTTAAAAGGCTACGTCGTGACATAGACGACTCTTCTGCATCCGTTTGTTGCTCCTGGTTGGCTGTACCGTGTACACATCATCGATTTTTCTCACTTGATTTCGTGAGGCAGAGTTTGAGCATCCAAACCCTCCAGATCCTGCCCTCGATGAAGCTGTAGGCGGAACTGAGCCGGAGGGAGCCGGGGGGCCGTGCCTGGGGGCCGTGCCCGGGGGGCTGGGCGGCTGCCGCCTGGCAGTAACTCGCCCGCGTGACCGTGACCGAAGCCGCAGCCGGGCCGGGGCCGCTTTGGGGTGTTTAGCGTGTAGATCTGTCTGTGCTGGAAGGGCTTCCGCTCTCTCTGGCTCTTCGCTTTCCCTGGCCCCCCTGTGCCGGCCTCTGCTTTTAGAAGCGCGGGCTGCCTCTCGCGTTCAGGGGTGTGCTCCCCTCAGTCAGCTCGGTCACTTTCTGCGGTTTTGACACCGAGCCCCGCTGGGAGCCTCTTTCGTGCATCTCCGGTGTTCCTCGGACGGGAAGCTGCTTTGTGCTTTTCAGACGTCAGAGTCGACCAGGTTCCTCATCTCGATTCGGCTTAGAGAAGCCCCATCTTGGTTGCTTCGCTGAGCTTTCCCTGATCCCCCTGAGCTGGGCATGATGTAATTCTCCAGTCGCTCTCCATAGAAATCCCGATTTCACTGGCGTGAGGGGTTCTCTTTTGCCGTTTGGCTGGAACCCGAACTAGTCAGCCCGGAAATTTGGAATGGCCCTAATCCAGGGGCTCACCCACACGAGGGTGCATCAGAAGGCCGCCACGGTTCTGATCCGCGAGGCATGGAAGGGCGCTGCCCTAGACCCCCTCTGCATCGGAGCCGGACCCGCCTGGCTGTTGGCAGGCTCCTTCCGGGGCCTGAGTCTCCGCTCCGCCTTGGCCCGCAAAGCCTCCTCGGGCGGGCAGGCGGGCAGTGAGTGAAGCAGGTTTGGTTGACGCTTGGCACAGGGAGTTCGCTCGGCCTCCCCCGCCCCAGTCTCATCGCCATCGCCCAGCCCTTTGCACCTGCTTCCCAAGTAGCCACCCTCCCCTCCTCTCTCCGCCCTCGGTCCTGAAGAATCCACGTGTCTTCCTGAAATCCCTCTTTGATCCTGCCCTTTGAGAACACCGTTAGTGCCTACTACTGGGTCTGCACAGACCTCCGCTGAGCAGTCAGAGTCTTCCCTGACTCCACAAAGCCCCTTTCCTCGGCTGACCAGTTCACACGCTGGTCCCTGACTCTCCCGTGCCAGCCCGTGCCTCCCCGTCCACAGTAGGTTCTCCCGTCCCCTCTTCCCCGTCCAGCCAATCATGCTCATCCTCCAGGCCGCTCTCACGCCCCCGCTTGCAAGAGGCCAGGGCTTTGGACTCTCTAGACCGTGTCATGGGTGAAATGCTCGTCGCCAAAGAATCCTGTGGTCACCGTACTTTAAAGAGTGGCGTTTTTTCCCCTGATGATAAAGTTGTGTTAATGTTAGAAAAATTGGAAAAGACAAATGGAGTAAAAACTAAGAAAATGCATTAGTATTTTACACCAAGATGGTCACTTAATATCTTGTCTTTTTGGGGTGTAAATTTCTGACATCGTGATCATATGCAGTGTCACATCCCTGCTCTTTGACCAAGTATTATATGTGGTTCTTTCAGATCTTTGCCAAGGTACTTTGTACTGGTGGTAATATATTTCGTTGTGTAGTTGTATCATAATTTACTTAACCTTCTTTCAATTATTGGAAATGTAGTCAATTCCCACGTTCTCAGCGCCGTAGATCCTGTTGTGATGAGCAGCTCTGAATCGTGTTTTTTTGCGCATGTCAAGAATTCCCTTAGGAGGCGCTCGTAGTGCCACATTGTAAAGCATCTCTCCCCGCTGTCCTTGCTGCCTTAGGGCAGTGAAACTAAAAATCAAGCAAACAAGCATACAAATAATACCCTAACAGCCGCCAAACAACCCCCGACCCCCGTAATAATAGGTGCAAGTGGCATCTTGTTTCCGCTTTGAATTCTTTGCTTCTTAGTGACCTTGAGCATTGCTATTTCTGTCTGATTGTTGGGCACTCGTGTTTCCAGTTGTGTGGATTTGCCTTTAAATTTTGATGATGGGTTTCACTTTTTTAAAGTAATCCAACAAATTGCTCTTTTCCGATGTGATTTTCCTCTGTCTTTTCCTCTTAAACATGGAGACCCTTCCAACTCCGGCGATTTAATAAATATGCATACTCCTTTGCTTTTCTTGTGGTTTGTTTTGATACTTATTCCCCCCCCCCCCCCGTTATCAGAGTAATACATGCTCCTCTTGTAAAATCTGGCAGAGGCAGGAGATGGTGAGGATGGGCCACTCTTGGGCGCTGCTTTCTGCTCTTGTCCTGCCTGCACCCGCATGCAACAGATACAGACGTGTTTCCATAGCTCAGATCTACCACGTAGAGTCAATTCCATGTCCAGCTTCTTTGATCTAAAAGGATGTCGGCCTGCTTTTTCAGGTCATTGACAGTTCTGGGTTGGCAGTTGTAATGACTGCACCACCCTTCCTGCATTAATTTTTTTTTGACACTGAAATTCTCAAAATTTTGTATGCCTTTAAAAAAAATTGTGAGAGTTCCCGTTGTGACTCAGTGGGGTTAAGAATCCAACTAGTATCCATGAGGACGCAGTTTCAATCCCTGGCCTAGCGCAGCGAGTTAAGGATCCGGCGTCGCCGTGAGCTGTGGTGTAGGTCACAGCCGAGGCTCGGATCCCATGTTGCTGTGGCTGTGGTGTAGACCAGCGGCTGCAGCTCCGACTTGACCCCTAACCTGGGAACGTCCACATGCCACAGGTGTGACTTTAAAAAGAAAAAGAATAACAAAGTAAAAACTTGTGGTGAAATACACGTAAAATTGACCATCTTAGACATTGTGTGTGCGGCTCAGTGGCATTACATGCACATGGTCATGCTGCCGTCACCACAGCCATCCTCACAACTCTTGCGCCTGCCAAACCCAAACGCCGTCCCTGTTCCCCAGTGACCCCCCACTCCTCCCCTCCCCCGACCCCTCGTAGCCACCATTCTGCCTTCTGACTCTGAATTGGACTGTGAACCTCATATAAGGGGCATCATACGCTTTTTGCATTTTGTGTCTGACTTTGTTCACTTGGGGATAATGTCCTCGAGGTTCGCATATGTCGTAGCAGGTGTCAGAATGTCCTCTTTTTAGGCTGAATGACTCTCCAGCATGTGCATGGACGGCACCCCAGTTACCATTCATTCCGGATGGACACTTGGGGTGTTCCTACCTTCTGGCTATTGCAGGTAATGCTGCTGTGAACATGGGTGTACAAATACCTGTTTGGGTGTCTGCTTTTAATTCTTTTGGGCAGATACCCAGCCCGAGCTCATCTCGAATCACTTAAAAATGTTGCCGTGCGTGTGGAGCATGAGCTCAGCCGGGCTCCAGAGGGCAGGATTTCTCTGAACCTTGGCTAGTGGCTGGCCCTTCCCTGCTCAGGCCAACCTCCCCCACGCCTGCCAGGCGCCCAAGCTGTCCGGCCTCACCGAGCCAGAATTTGGGAGTATACACTCCCAAAGGAGGCTTGGCCACTTTTCCTTGCCCAAATCCAACCTGCAGGCGTCAGCACCTTTGCAGAGTCTCAAGTTCTGGCCCTGGGCTCCAGCCTCGAGCTAGAACCTGGTCGTCCCCCTTGGCCTCCGCCCATTGTCTCTTTGGGCCTTGGGTGTGGCCTGTTGTGGTTGAACCTGCTGTCGGCCTCGCCCCTTCGCAGCCTCGTGTCCCCTCGGCTGTCCCAGGCAGTCTGTCTCTTCCATGCATGAGACCCTGAAGCTGAGAGAACTGTCACTAATCGGGTCACCCACGGTGCTGTCCTGATGGGTCAGACCTTGACTACTGCCGGGACCTGCCTCCCACCGGAACTTGCCGCTGGTGTTCCTTCCGTGTCTCCACCCGCTGGCGCAGATGCTGCCTTCCTGCAAAAACACCGACCTGCTGCTGTGGTGGGGAGCCCACCTTTGGGACAGTGTTTCCTGCTCAGGGTTACTGGCAGCCAGTGGTGCTGGTGACCGGAGGATGGATTTTACATGATGGTTTCAGGCCTCTGATGGGGGCAAGTCCGGGCTCGGGTCGGCTCTGGACAAGGGGTCCGGGAGACCACCCCAAGGTGCCTGCAGGGGATGCCATGGCCCAGTCCGGGCCAGAGGAGCAGGCCTAGTGTGCTTGGCACCTGCCAGGAAGCAAGAGTTAGGATGCGGACAGAGAGAGGGGCAAAGGCCAGGAGTTATCCGCGTTGGCTTTTTCCTGGGACAGTCGGGGCCCATGATGTAAGTGAGTAGGATGGTTGGCAGCGGGAGTGAGGCCGACATTTACAAACCCCACTTCCTGATGTAGCATCGTTTAGAGTGGGTTTTGGAATGAACCTTTGGCAGGTGATTTCTAGTCCAAATGCATTATTGACTTAACAGTTTTTATCAGTTAATCTCTTAATTGAAAAAGTAGGCTTGTGTGTGTCTTAAGCGCAGCATGAGTTAGTACAAATAAATCACATGCATTTGCCATGATCACTGTGCGTGTCATTCTCGCTGCTTGACGCTGCCTTAAGAAAAATGAAGCTCTTTGGCGGCTCTCAGGACAGGGTCGCCGCCGGGCAGAGCCGCACAGGTACACCCTGGGGTGGGTGCAGGAGCTGAGCTGAGGTCTTGATGGTGGGATCGAGCTGCACGGGAGTCCAGAAGCTTGCCCTGTAGTCAGAGACGCCCCGGAAAGGAGGAGGAAGTGGGGTGGCCAGTCGGGTTGGGCTGACTTGTCTTGAAGGAAATGAGTGAGTTCCCGAGGTCCCAACGGGAAAAGTCCCCACTCGCTACCTTGACTTACAGGGGCCTGGGTGGGTCTCGCCTTGTCTTTTTCCACCTTGCCTTGTGGATGTGGCCTTGAGTGAAGATGCGGAGGGTATTTGGGGATGGAAGTGAGGATGTGAAAGACAGATCCATCACCAGAGGGGTCAGGACAGGCTGGTGGCTCGGGTGATGGAGCAGGTGAAACATGTCCCACGTGCTTACCTGCCTGCTTGTTTACTGTGACTGCATAATACACGCGCGCAGCGCAAAGTGTAGAAGGCACAGGCAGAGCTCTCATTGTGGCTCAGCGGGTTATGAACCCAGTTAGTACCCATGAGGATATGGGTTCGATCCCTGGCCTCACTCCGTGGGTTAAGGATCCGGCGTGGCCGTGAGCCGTGGTGTAGGTCGCAGACGCAGCTCGGATCTGGCGTGGCTGTGGCTGTGGTGTAGGCTGGCGGCTACAGCTCTGATTCGACCCCTGGCCTGGGAAGCTGCATATGCCGCATGTGTGGCCCTAAAAAAGCCAAAAAAAGGTGTCCAGGAGGAGAGAGGCGGCCAGCGCCATGGTCAGCCAGCACCTGGGGAGTCGCGTGTAGCCGAGGACCTGGGACCATCACGGAGAAACAGGAGACCCAGCGTGTCCTGTGAGGACCAGCCGAGGGAGGAGTGTTCCGCTCGGGAGAGGAGACTCGGAGCAGGCGGAGGGGGCAATGGGGAGCAGAGCATGGCGCTCTCTTGCAAGCCCTGCAGAAGCATCCTGGGAAAGAGAGACTGGACGGGCGCGCTAATGGCCCTGAGGGCAGAAGCAGCACCGATGCTGTGGGGAGACAGATGGCCGCTCAGTGGAAGGCTGACTGTCTAACAGCAACTCAAGCTTGGAAGAGCCTGCTCCTAGGTGGGGTGAGCTCTCTGTCACCCGAGGTATGTAAGCAACACCTTGGCAAGTGGATCTCAACGGGGGTGATCATGCCCCTGGGGACATTTGGCAATGTCTGGTGTCACTTTCGGTTGTCACAACTCGGTTGGGGAGGGGATGCTACTGGCATTGAGTGTGGAGAGGCTGCGGGTGGTAGCAGGCACACACAGGACAACCCCCACGACCAAACCCAGCCGGCCCCACAGGACTCCCTAAAACCCCTTCTGTCTCTGAGACTTTTATGACTTGGGGATACACACTCGATTATGGAAATAACATGCTGACTGTAGAAGGGGAGTGACCCTTTGCATATAGCCTTGAAAAAAATCTTGCAAGAGGGCAAGGAGCTTTCAAATACAGAGGAAGATTTTCCAACAGCAAATATTTTCTTGGGAGTTCCCATTGCGGCTCAGCAGTAATGAACCTGAGTAGCATCCATGAGGATGCGAGTTTGATCCCTGGCCTTGTTCAGTGGGTTAAAGATGCAGTGTTGCTGTGAGCTGTAGTATATGTTGCAGACATGGCTCGGATCCATTGTTGCTGTGGCTGTGGTGTAGACCAGCAGGCTACAGCTCCAGCTCCAATTTGACTCCTAGCCTGGGAACCTCCATATGCCGCAGGTGCAGTCCTTAACAACAACAACAACAACAAAAACACAAAAAAACCCAGAAACAGGAGTTCCCGTCGTGGCGCAGTGGTTAACGAATCCGACTAGGAACCATGAGGTTGTGGGTTCGGTCCCTGCCCTTGCTCAGTGGGTTAACGATCCGGCGTTGCCGTGAGCTGTGGTGTAGGTCGCAGACACGGCTCGGATCCCGCGTTGCTGTGGCTCTGGCGTAGGCCGGTGGCTACAGCTCCGATTCGACCCCTAACCTGGGAACCTCCATATGCCGCGGGAGCGGCCCAAGAAATAGCAAAAAAAGACAAAAAAAACCCAAAAAAACCAAAACCCAGAAACAAACAAACAAGAATTTCCCGTCATGTCACAGTGGAAATGAATCTGACTAGGAAACTTGAGGTTGCGGGTACGATACCCCACCTCGCTCTGTGGGTTAAGGATCCAGCGTTGCCGTGAGCTGTGGTGTAGGTCGCAGACACGGCTCAGATCTGGCGTTGCTGTGGCTGTGGCGTAGGCCGATGGCTACAGCTCCAATTCGACCCCTAGCCTGGGAACTTCCATATGCCGCGGGGGCAGTGCTAAAAAAAAAGAAGGAAAAAAAAGATTTTCTATAGTAGTGATTGATTGGATTTCTCTTTTCTTCCTGTCCAGAGAGATTTTTCCCATCTCAGCTTCCTGTCTGATAACAGAGGATTTAGATATAGTAGGTCATTTCTTAAAAAAAAATAATACTGGATCCTTCCCTTATTGCAAAAGTATTTACATATTCATCACAGAAAAATTAGAAAAATACACAAAGCAAAGACAGTCTAACATCACATGAACCTGGCAGAGCCCTCCCCGGGCACAGTATCTGAAACGACTCTGTTCTCACTCCTCTTCTTCTCCAGCCTGTTTACAAGCTGCTTTTTATGCTGCGTGATTTCTTTATCTTTTTATTTTTAATTTTTTTTGGCCACACCCATGGCATGCAGAAGTTCCCAGGCTGGGGATTGACCAGAGAGAGCTACAGTAGTGACCATGCCGGATCCTTACCTACTTGGCCACCAGGGAACTCTCTGCAGAGTTTCTAACGGCTTTCCCAACCCCGCTTTTCTATGACACGCAAATCTGAAGCATTTCCACGTGAGCACATGACGCTCTTTCCTGGAGGACGAAGCTGGGAGCTGCAGAGCGTCCTTCCTCTCCCACGACAGCTCATCCACGTGACTTTTCTGCAAAGGTTAACACTGAGAGCGCTGCTCTTCGCAGCCTTGACCTTCAGGACTCTGCTGGCCGCGTGGGTCGGGAGAGCCCTGCAGTTCCAAGGGGCGTAGACATCCTTCTACAAGCCATGGATCTCACCTCTCTGAGCGAATCCTGAACCTGCCCAGGTCTCTCTCTGCCCCTACTGTCCTATTATCACTTGGACACGCGACCACTTCCTAAGCGGTTTCGCATTCCTGCCCCACGGCAAGTGGGTCCACCGAGTTCTCAGGAGGATCTCTGCGGCCTGCAGAACTGTCTGGGTCGCCCCTTTGCACCTCCCTCACCTTCAAGTATTCCAGTGGCTTCCAGTGAAACGAGGAAACACAGAAACGCCTCCACCTGGCCTTCAGAGAGACCTTTCTGGTTTGGCCCCTACTGACCTGCCACGTGTCCTGGTCCCGACTCCTCTTCCATCTGCCGGGTGGCAGGCAGAGCCCCCGTGCCACCATAGTGGCACAAGAGGTCGGGGACCCAGCTTCCCTGGGGCTCTGTCCTGGCTGGAGTGCGGGTGTGTGACCTTTACCCAGCTAAGCACACACCCTTCTCCCCGATGTCCCCTAGGATGCCATGGTGGCCCGGAGCAGCGCGCAGGCTCTAGGGTGTGCACGTGACAATCTGGAGGCTGGTGCCAAACTGGCCTCCAAAGAGGTGGCGCGAATTTACACTCCCATCAGCAGGGCCCGGCAGGCAGCCGGCTTTACACCTCTCCTCTGGTGCGCCTTCTGTCGCTTTGCAATGACCTTGTTCTCAGAAGGGGGCATTCCCTCTGCCTTTCTCTATGCTCTGCCTCTAACCCAGTGCCTGGCACGGTTTAGGCACATACATGTTTGGGAAATGAAGGAGCAAAAAGAATTTGGAGAAGACGCCTCGGCGGCTCCTCGTTCCACGAGGGGGCGCTGAAGGCTGGGGCCGGGAAGCCGCTGGGCCGGGGACCCGCAGGTCCCCTGCAGGTCCCCCGCAGGTCCCGGGGGAAGCAGGCCTCAGAGCAGGTCCACACGCCTCTCCTGTGGCCGCCTCCGGTCCCGCTGACCGTGGCCCCGCTGCAGGGGCTGCTGCGCGGGCATCGGTCCCGTCCTTGGGTCTCCCCAATGTCCCCGCCCCGCAGGTGGATTTCAGCTGAAAAGATGTGCAAAGGAGCCAACTGAAAGCTGTGGGGCTGCCAGAATATCAACTTGTGAAAAGGGAAAGGCTGGTGACCACCCGTTCGGAAAATTGCCTTTGTATGTACCTGGGAGGCGTGTTTGTGTGTGTGTGTGTGTGTGTGTGTGTGTAAGGATCAAGCGCCCACCCTCTATGGTCACATTTTTCATTTCCCTTTATTCTTTGTATTGCTTTCAAATCAAAGGGAAGCTGCGGCAGAGAACCTTTTGCCCCGAGCTGCATATATGAAAATGAACAACGACACTGGAGCCGTGTGTTTTCAATAATGGATCGGCGGTGCCGCCCTTACTCGGAAATGAAGCGAGACTGTTGCTAGGTTGGAGTTTAGAGGCAGAGGGTGGGAGCGAGAGCCCTAATTCCGGTGGTTTTGACCTTCCCCCCTCCCCCAGCGATCCACTTACGCATCACCAACTGGCAGAATAAGAATCTATTCCTAGTCCAGCCTTCTCTGATTCTATTCAAAAGGTTTTTTTTAATTAAAAAAAATTTTTTTTTAACATTTCCATCACCACGGCTTGATAGTGAAAGAAAAACATTCACAAAGCCGAGTCCGTTTGGAAGAGGACATCTGTAAAACCGGGTCAGCGGACACGTCACAGTTGGGCCTGCGGGATGAAATACAACCCGGGTCTGGTCGGTCTTCACAGCAACAGGGAAGAGCTTTGTTTCCACGTGGCGCCCTTGGATTTGTGCCTCTCGAGCCGCGATCCTCCCACACAGCCCGGCCCTGAGCGGCCGCTGCCGCCGCCGCCGCCGCCGCCGCCGCCGCCCCCGCTGTGCTTCCCGCCCCCGCCAGGGCCGGGCTCGGACCGGCGGTGGAGACGGCGTGCGGTTCCTCGCGCGACCACTGGAGGCCGCTGTGGCACCAGGAACGCGCGCGGAGGGCGCCCAGCTGGCGGAGCGGGCGTCTCCTAGGAGTAATGACTGTCACACTCACACCCCGACTGTTCTCGAATTCTAGTCCAGGATTTAAAAGACACTGTTAGGAATTAACGAGAATAAAAGACTCGGCAGATGAAGCGCGGGCCTCGGATTCCCTGGGGTTGTTTTGTAACTGCTTTTCCAACTCATTTTCCCCCCTCTGGGACTGGGTCTCATTTGCATCCCACGAGACCCTGGCTTTATATACGATGGAAACGCCCTCCAAAAATGTCACAAGAGGAAGAAGTGCCGCGGCGACAGCCTGTAGTATTTATTCCCCAAATACTTGTGCAAAACAGGATCTTTCTTTGTTTTCTCCATCGACCAGTTTCGGCGACTGGTGCCAGCCACCAAGTGGGCCGCAGGCATGGGGCTGCCAGACACAATCCTGGACGCCCAGTTAAATAATGCATTTCAGGTCAACAGTGAATAAATTCCTTACTCTAAGTATGTCCCAAATATCGCCTGGGGCGTACTTGACGAAACCGTGATTTGTTTTTCGGAAATTCCAATGTAACCGGCTGTCTGGGATGAAGATTTGCCAGTTCTGACCTGGTCCACAGGCAGAGTTCATGGTGTGTGTGTGTGTGTGTGTGTGTGTGTGTGTGTGTGTTTGTGTGTTTGTGTGTGTGTGAGATAAGTGCCATTTGACAGAGAACAAATAGGCCCTTCTACCTCGGCAGGGATTTTGCTCAAGTGGAAGCAGCAATGCAAGCACACCTGTTGGTGTGTGTGTGTGTGTGTGTGTGTGTGTGTGTGTGTGTGTGTAGGGGGTGGCTTTAATCCGAGTTCTACTGAGGTCAACTGTTGGTCACCACGTTTTTGGCTCTGGGAAGGCCCGTACATACCCCGTGCGCTGATGCCCGCCCTGCCCCTGGCATGGGCATCCCAGCCTGGCCCTGATAGGACCAGCGGTATTGAACTCTGGGAAACCCGAGAGGGAGGTGAAGCCCACAAAGGGGCACTGGCCTGGTATTATAGGTGGCACATCAGGCATTTTGAGTTCAGGGCTCCTGAGGTTCCTGGGTCCCAACACCTTAATGGTGATAAGGCTCTCCCATCTGGTGGGAGGGCTCCAGGCCTCAGTGGGGACACACTACCATGGGACTTCTATCTATCTTCTGGTCTGGGCAAGTAAACCGGATTTCCTGAGGAGCCCTTCCACCTCTGGTCCCCCCCTTCTGGGTTGCCGTGGACCTTCCAGTGGCCAAGGAGACATCCTGGGAAAATCTCGAAGACCCGGGTGGATCGCATGAGCTCAGGGACCCTCTTGAAAGTCGCGACCGTGCACACTCCAGGCCACTGTCGTCGGAGTAGAAGCATTAAGAGGGAAGCAGGGAATTCCCATGTGGCTCAGCGGGTTACGAGCCCAACTAATATCCATGAGGACGCAGGTTCGATCCCTGGCCTCACTCAGTGGGTTAAGGATCCTGCGTGGCTGTGGCTGTGGTATAGGCCGGCAGCAGCAGCTCCAACGCGACCCCTAGCCTGGGAACTTCCACATGCCACAGGTGCGGCCCTAAAAAGACAAAAAAAAAAAAAGAAAAAAAAAGTGGGTCTCTGGTCACAGATACTTCTGAACGAAAGAGGCTAATTAAGAGAGTCGTTATTTGGAACATGGCTTTGTTGTTTGCCTGGGCCGTGAGCACTTGGGGGTTAGGGCTTCCGTTCTCATCTCCTCCCTTTCAGTACTGAGGTTCAAGCCCTGCCCCCCCCGGGACCCATGGAGCGGCCCCGGCCAGGTCGCCTTCCCCGGCCTGGGTCTCTTCATCCAGGGCCAGCTCTTCTCTGCCCACATTTATTGTCTTTCTTTCTTTATGAACCAGACTTGGATGAGTTTAACCTCAAAAGAAACATGCGTGCGCACACACACATTTCCTCACTTCCTGGGGCCGGCAGGGTCCTGGGCCAGGCCGCTGCTCGGCGGCCACTTCCAGGGTGGGCACCCAGGCAGAGGAGGCGGGGACATGGGGTTGCTCCGTGGGTCATCACCCCCAGAGGCCAGACCCTGATCGGAACCTCGTGGTTTCCTTCTTCCCCAGAGGCCCAGTCTTTAGACCCGCCGCTTTGGCCCTTTCCCGTGTGCCTTGGCTTCACTGTTTTCTGCACTTGAGTTCTGTTCTTGTGATTGGGTCATTCATGTACATTCCCCTCGCTGGAATATCAGATCCAGAGAACAGGGACCTTGTGGCATTTTCTTCACCACTGCCTTCTCGGCGCTCGGCCCTCAGAACAGGGCCTCCCAAGGGCTTGAAAAGTATTCGTGGCATGAATGTTTGATCCCTCCCTGAGAAACCATGGCAGGAAGAGAAGAGAAACCGTGGCAGGTGAGCATGGGCCCCGATTTTGGAGTCTGAGTTCTGACTCCAGGCCTGACTCGCTGTGTGGCCTTAGGTAAGGGCATGAACCTCTCTGGGCCTGAAGTCTCCTCATGTGTAAAATGGGGGGATACACCTGCTGATCTCACTGGTGTGTCTCCAGGATTGGCCCAGACCACGGACGGCCCAAACCCAGAGCCTCAGACAGGTTATGCTCTGGGTTCCCTGTTCGTGGTCTCATTAATGTGACCTTGACAAACCGTGTCCCCACATGAGAGAAAAGCACGCCCGTTTCCTGCTAGGAACTGGGAGCCGTGGCTGATTCCAGGCGTCTTCCCTTCCGTCGCTGGGCCCTGCGGATCAAAGCGGGTCCAAGGTGGGGCCGAGGGCTCAGAGGCCTGGCCTTGTTGCTATAGCACTTCCTCTGCGGAAGGTCCCGGCTGTCTTCGGCCTCACGTCCCACTCCACCCGCAGCCTGGAGCGTGGTCTTCCTTCTCTCCTGATGTGCTGCGGCCTGGAGGCGGGAGGGGCCGCCTGTGCCCCCGCCTCGCGCTCCCAGGCGCCGCCTTTGTCCCTGCAGGGAGTGGGAAGAGCCCCCGCTGGGCCAGGGGCCCCGCACCAGCTCCTCCTGCTGCCATTAACCTGCTAGGGCCTTTGCCATCTCTGCCGAGGGTGTCTCGCGAATCCACTTTCGCTGATCCGTGGCCTTAGAGTCCGTAACAAGAGAAGCTGCAGCATCTGTAAGCACTTTGGCAAATATTTGAATGAGCTCTGGGCTCCGTGTGTGAGGACTGGAGAATAACGGGGCCAGCTCTACGACACGTTTTTGTGCTTTTCTTAGCCAGCTCTCCTAAAGGCCCCTGCAAGGAGACTTTGAAATAAGTCCCTGTGCCCAGAGCGGATCATTCACCCTGAGCCGCTTCCCTCGGTCCGTCATAGGAGCACCACCTCCTCGTGGCCAGCCCTGGGCGAGACTCGGCCTTGGCTGGGCCTTCGGATCTGCGCTCTGAGAGTGGCACTGAATTCCCAGCTCAGTGCCCTGGCGTGGGTGCCCGGCGGGGAGGGCTGCTGTCAGAAACGGAGTCGGCTTACCTTGGCATATAGGTGTGAAGTGGGGGCGGGCAGGTGCCCCTGACTCCCGCTTCAAGGAGCCGGTGAGGCATTCGAGGTGGGTGGGACCAGTCAGACACTGCCAGCTGCCATCAAAGTCTGAAAGGGTGGTGGTGCGTTTCAGAAGGGTTCTGAATGCGGTCGGAAACAGGGACGGCAGACCAGCCTCTTCTGCACACTCGGCCCTCTTGACTGCAAAAGGCTGCCCACGGTGTGGCTTGAGAACGTTTCCAGAGCTCTGACGGGGCCAGAGGAAAAGATGAACCCACCATGTCTGTGTAGACGTGGGAAGGGGAGGGCTAGGCAAGTGTTGGCCAAACGTTCGTAGGTGGAACCCATGCCAGTGAGGAGATGGGGCTTCTAGGCTGAGCTCCACATCAAAGCTGTTTTGTGACTTCAGCAAGTCACTGAGCTCTATCTGTCCAGACCAAATATATATATATATATAAAATATACACGCACATGTACAATATGCACATATATACATATAATGCATATATGTATCTACTTATGTATATATTTATGTATACATTTCTATATTTGCATAGATATAGCTATAGATCTACGATGTGTTTTAAGGATTGTGGGAGGCTGGCAAGTCTGAAATCCTCAGGGTAGGCCTGCAGGCCAGAGGTGCAGGGCAGAATTGGTGTTGCAGTTCAAATGTGAAGGCAGTCTGGAGCAGAATTCCTTCCTCGTTGGGGGGACCTCAGTCCTTTGCGCTTAAACACCTTCAACTGATTGGACGAGGCCCACCCACATAGGGAAACCAATTTGCTTTACTCAAAGGCTACTGATTTAAATGTTAATTACCTCTAAAAAAATACTTTCGTAGAAAATGTAGAGTTTGGAGTTCCTGTGGTGGTGCAGCGGTAACGAACCCGACTAGTATCCATGAGGATGTGGGTTCAATCCCTGACCTCGCTCAGTGGGTTAAGGATCCGGTGCTGCTGTGAGCTGTGGGATAGGTCCCAGCCACAGCTCCTATCCTGCATTGCTGTGGCGGTGATGTAGGCTGGCAGCTACAGCTGATTTGACCCCTAGCCTGGGAACTTCTATATGCTGTGGGTGCGGCCCTAAAACAAGAGAAAGAGAGAAAAGAAAAGGAAGAGAGTTTGACCAAATGACTAAGCCCCATGGCCTAGCCAAGTCGACGCATAAAATTAACCATTAGAGAGGTGGTGGCAGGAAATAGCTACAGTGGAGTGTAGAAATGATACAAGAAAGGAAAGCAGCCCGCAAAGGGTGTGTCATGAAGTCTGTTACCTCTGTGGTCTGTCATGGGAGCTTAATCCTTCTGGAGAGCTCTAGGTATCAAAGCAGAACACCTGCCTCCAAGTTGTCCTGCCCAAGGGATGAAGGGCTGACTAGGTCATTGATATACTGACTCCCACCAGTTGTTCATCGGTTCAGAGCTGCTTCCAGGGTAGGGGTTAATTCCTCCTCCTTCAGGCCTGCCATGTAGGCAGGTGGAGCAGACACTAGTGGTCAGAGACAGTGCTCAGGCAAAGAGACTTGGATACTGGCAGGTGGAAGTAGGGCCAATGTGCATGGTCATACGGAGGGCTAAGGGACACGTCTGTGTGGGTGGGACATAGACAGGGTCTACCCAGAGAGAATAATTTCGTTCTCAGTCTCCCTCATTGAGAGTTTCTAACAGTAAAGTGAGACAATAGAAATGAAAGCACTGGAACTTTAGTCTTTATGAATGAGCTATGATTAATTATTTAATTTAAAAAGCTAGAACTTTTAAATACCCTAAGTGCCCTATTTCTTTTTCTTTTATTTTTTGCTTTGTAGGGCCACACCCATGGCGTATGGAGGTTCCCAGGCCAGGAGTCAAATCGGAGCTGCAGCCGCCAGTCTACACCACAGCCACAGCAACACAGGATCCGAGCCACGTCTGCAACCTACACCACAGCTCACAGCAATGCTGGATCCTTAACCCACTGAGTGAGGCCAGGAATCGAAGCTGCGTTCTCATGGATGCTAGTCAGCTTTGTTAACCACTGAGCCATTTGGGGAACTCCCTGCCCTATTTCTTGAACATTCCATTTCTTACTGACACCAAGATCTTACTAACAGCTGCCATGTCAGGCTGATTCCTATGCATCCTTCGGGTCTCAGAGAGAGCGTCATGTTTTCTTTCTCCTCTCTGGCTAGGTCAGTTCTCCTGCTATACAGTCTCAAAGCACCCTGTTCTTTTCCCTCAGGACATTTCCCAGCTCCTTAAAGGAAGGAACCTTATCTTTCTTTTTGACTATTGATACCCCATCACCCTAGCAGGTTACCTGAAACATTGTAGGAGCTCAGTAAATATTGGGCCAAAAAAAATATGGGTGTATGGCTGAAAACCTTTCTTGGAATCTATTGTAGATTGGCAAATGCTGTAAAATAAAATCATACAATGACTCAAACCAGGATCCAGAAAGTATCTCTGAGAACTTGCTTTAATGAAGAGACAAAAATGTCATCTTATCAACGTGGCAAGTTTTGATTAGTAAATAGGCGCTCTTAAAATACTTGAGGAACATTACTTCCTTGAGTAAACTGTCCGACTTCTGCAATTATGTTTCTACTACTATAAAACTCCTTCATCAAATATAATCTGTATTAGTCAGTATGGGTTGGGTTATGCTGCGGTAACAAACAATCCCACACATCTTGGTGGTGTAATGACAAAGCTCAATTTCTCATTCAAATGACCTCTGCAATGCAGGTCAGCGGGGGAATTTGCTCCTCATGGTCACTCAAGAATACAGGCTTTGGAGGCTCCCTTGTCACCACTTGCTTTCACCATCACCATGGCGGGAGCAAGGAACATCAAACGTTATGCACTGGCTCCCAGGCTTCCACCAAAAAGTGACAGGGTGATGTGTCTGAGAGGGGGTTAATATCTAAAATATATAAGCAACTCACACAATGCCATAGCAAAGAAACAAACATCTTGATTTAAAAATGGGGAAAAGACCTGGATAGACATTTACCAAAGATGTTCAGTGTCCATAATGAGTAGGGAAATGCAAATCAAAACCACAGTGAGATATCACTTCACGCTTGTCAGAATGGCTATCATCAAAAGGTCAAAAGATAAGTGTTGGCAAGGATGTGGGAAAAAGGGAACACGATGATACTGTTGGTGGGCATGTAAATTGGTGCAGCCATTATGGAAAGCAGTGTGGTCCTCTTCGCCATCTTTCCTTCTCCCCAGTGTTAGCAGCAACGAAGGTCAAGCCATGCAGTTTCAGAGGGTACAAGATCTACCCAGGACCCGGGGGGCGCTACGCCAGGACTGACGGGAAGGTTTTCCAATTTCTTAATGCAAAATGTGAGTCAGCATTCCTTTCCAAGAGGAATCCTCCACAGATCAACAGGACTGTTCTCTACAGAAGGAAGCACAAAAAGGGACAGTCAGAAGAAATTCGAAAGAAAAGAACCTATCGTACAGTCAAATTCAGGAGATGCACCAGGGCCATATCTTGCTGACACAATGGCCAAGAGGAATCCGAAACCTCAAGTTAGGAAGGCTCAACGAGAACAAGCTCTCAGGGCTGCCAAGGAAGCAAAAAAAAGGCTAAGCAAGCATCTAAAAAGACAGCAATGGCTGCTTCAAAGGCTCCCACAAAGGCAGCACCCAAGCAAAAGATTGTGACGACCGTGAAGGCTTCTGCTCCCCGACTTGGTGAAAGATCAGATTTTTAAATAAAGACCTGACTATAACTACCCCCCCCCAAACTACCATATGATTCCAAGTATATTTCAGAAGGCAGTATGTTCATTGCAACGTTATCCACAACAGCCAAGGTATGGAAAACGACCTAAATGTTGATAAATGAATGGATAAAGAAGATGTGGTTTATAGACAATGGAATATTATTCAGTCATAAAAAGAAGGAAATCCTGCCATTTGCAACAACATGGATGACCTCTATGCCATTATGCTTAATGAAATAAGAGAGACAAATATTATATGATCTTACTTAGATGTAGAAGTTTTTTAAAAAGTTGAACTCATAATAACAGAGAGTAGAATGGTGGTGACCAGAGATGAGGGTGTGGGGAAATAGGGGAGATTTAAAAAAATAATAAAGTAGAATGGCATTTTCCAGGAGCTGAGGGGAGAGGGTAATGGGAAGTTAGTGTTTAACGGGTACAGAGCTTCAGTTGTACAGGATGAAGAAAGTTCTGGAGATACATGGTGGTGACAATTGCACAACAATACGAGTGTCCTCAATACCAGGGAACTGCACACTTAAGAATAGCAAAGAGAGTAAGGTTTATGTTATGTGTATTTTACCACAATAAAAACAATCAGAAAAATAAATAAAAGGATTTCCCAGGAAAAGATGTTTAATTTAAAATTGAAAAAAGAGAAAATATTATACCCCTTTTATTATGAAAAAGGAACCAAGGATGGAAAAATAAAATGAGTTAGGCAGAGATCCGTGTGCCCGTATTTGAAAACTTGGTTCCATTTAGAACATTAGATGCTGCATTACGTTACATGGCCTGTGTTATTAAACGGTTGGAAGACAGAAACGAAAACAAATTAAATCCTCTTGTTTTTATAAGTTAAAGCCCAAAGAAATTAAGGTCCAAATTTGAAATCTCATCTCCTGGTAAGTGAAGTCCAAAGCTTAGCATTCTTAACTCCAAAGAAGTGAAAAAGTCCAAAATTGATTCCCCCTAATTTCTTATTCTGCTCAGTCTCAGCCACAAGTGTCCTCCGTGTCTGCGTAGAGTAGGGCTTTCTTCAGCCCCGGCTGCCTGGGCCCTGCAATGGGTATTGTTCCTTGGCAGCTGAATTAGCCTCTCTTTTGCTCTGTTTTTAAGGGTCCCATGCTGGCCTTCTGGAGCCCAGTTGGAGGAGGAGTCGAGATGGGTGGAAGGGAGACCGGTCATGCGACTTGAAGAGGCCAGGCTAGAGCTGATGACAAGACGGTGGCAGTAGTGATGGAGAGCCGTGGAGGACGGGCTTTAGGGATGTTAGAAAGCAAAACCAGCGGTCTCGATGTGGATGATGAGAGAAAGTTGCTTTTTTTCACGCAGTGACTCTGTAGTGCTTCTTCATTCATTCGTTCATTGAAAAACATTTACCGAGCGCTGGTGCCAGTGACTCAGTCTTTCAGGGAGCTCAGTCCAGTTGGAGAACTTAGGAATAGTTTCAATCAACTGTGCGGTAACGACAATGTCTAGCGTGTGTTGACTTCTTCAGGCTGAGCCGGGCACTTTACATATGCGGTAGTCCTTCGGCCTCTGGGTATGTGTTATCATTGGTCCTTGTCAGTGACTGTTCCACCACATCATAGCCATTTAACTCTGATGGAGGCCCCGGGAGGCTGGCGCATGGGAAGGTGTCTAGCCCGGCACTGGCATCTGCTGGTCCCCTTGGTCTTGCCCGTCTCTACCCATCAGCCACCGCAGAAAAGCTTGAGTTAGGGGTTCGCCAGGACCCATGACCTTTCCCAGTGATCCATCTTTCCGTGGGGGCTCTTTGGGCCCTGACTCTAGGATGCCAAGTATTCCGGTGGCCATCATCCCCTCCAGCTTTCTACTCGTCCCAAGTGGGAGCCCCGGATCCTGGACAGAGTCTTGGGCAGGGCGCCTCTTTATCCCAAGAACATCCCGAGGTGACTTCACCACTTGAAAAAAAGAATAAGGAGGCTGCAGCCCCAGGGGCTCCGTGTGGATCTGAGACCATTGTCCCGGGGGGCCCCTAGCAATGACGAACACCTTCTTTGGGCTCTGGGCTCCAGGGGGCCCCGGGGGTGCAGAGACCTGCGCTCAGGCTGTCTGTCCCCCGGCCTCATCTCGGCGCCCCTTTCTCCGCCCGCCTCTTGCCGCGCCGAGACTCTGATACGGAGACATGACGTCTGAGGCATGAGGTTGGCGGACTCATTCCACAGCCTGAGGTGGCATCAACCCAGGGACCTCCCGGGGAAAGAACTTTGAACACCGAGAAAGAAACCAGAGTCAACCCCCTGGGAACGAAGAGCGTCCCACTCTGGCCCTCTGCTCACGCGGAACAGCAGCGATCACAGGGACGGTCGGGGGCTCCTGGCCCCTGGCCGCGGCAGAGGCTCTGGGGGCCTTGACCCGACCGAGGGCCACCCTCGCCTGTGTGAGCGGCGCGCCCCACGCAAGCCCAGGCGGCCTGTTCCCTGAATGAGGCTGCGGGCAAAGCCAGAACTTTCTTTCCAGCCAAAGTCAACAATGGAGCCGTTGTGTTTCCCTGGAGCGAGACAGGCCTGCAGGAGCCGGCTCCCCCTGCGGCGTGACACCTACTCCCAGGCCCTCCTGGCCGGCCCGGGCCGCCGAGTGGGCCACAGGCATTTCCTGAGGGCCCCGCTCCCGGTGCCCTGTCAACGTGCGCCTGTAGGACCAGCTCATTTATCCTCGCCTGCCACCTTGGGCTGATGAAAACGTTCCTTTGACGTATGGCTTGAGCACTTGCTCAGACGGCTGGGGACCCCGAGTGCGCTGCACTCCTAACGCGCTTCGTGGAAAAGCTGTGCCTTGTTTATAGTCTGTGAAGTTTGGACGGCGGCCAGTGCCGGAGCCAGAGGCAGGCCTTCTCTGTGGGATTTTGCCCGCGTCCACCGCTGGGATGAATACGTGATGCGACCATCAGCCTCTTGACTTTGTGTAAATGCTTGCTTTGTCCGAGAGGACGTCTGTGTGGTTTTGGTGTGCGCGTTCCTGCGCCGCCCGCGCCTGTTAATTGGCCACCGCGTTTTCACTGGATGATGTTGAGCTGAATGCCACCGCCTCTCGAGCCCTAAGGCAGCACATGCAAGGCAACCCCAGACATCTTGGGATGAAGAAAAACGACCCTTCCAACAGACCTCTCCTGATTCCTGGAGGATGAGTCAAGTATCCTAAGACTCACAAGTCCAGGAGAGACAAACGTATCTGTGGGTGCGCGTTGGCAGCCAATAATAGAATTATTATTTCATGTTGAGGACAGTTGTTTCTTTTGGGTTCTGAGAGAAGCGGTAAAATCCTTGCTGACACTTTTAGGAATAATAGAAATGGCCACGCCTGGGATGGTCTAGGCATTACCTTGTGGCAAATTTAGGGGCAGGCAGTGACGCTGTCTAGATACCTGGGGGCCATCTAGGGGTACTGGTTAATGGCGGGCAGGGTTTCTCAAGAGCAGCTTCTTGGTGGGGTGACCACATTCTAGAGAAGTGAGTTTTTTGGCAACGCACTATTACTGGCTTTTCATAAAGGGTACCATCAAATGAAAGAGAGGCATAGAGCAAGGCATTGTGGGAGTTGGGATGGCAAGGAGCTTCTGTGCCCTCTCCAGGCGTGCCACCCTCCCAGCACCTCCGTGTGTTCAACAATCAGGAAGCTAGAGAAGTGGGTTTTAACCTTTTTTTTTGAGTCATGGGCCATGGGAAATCCGAAAGAACCTATGGTTTACTTCCCACTGCCGCACGCTCATACGCACCTGTGCCCACACGGATACATATAATTTCGTGGAATTCCTTGACCTCCCAAAGACCTGGCCTCATGGAACGTGAACCCCAGGTTAAGATTCCAGTTCTGCCGTCTGGTTCTCAGTCTTCAGCCGTGTCAGGGTGCCAGAAGTGAGGACAGAGAAATACTAGACAGTGACAGAGGAAGCAAGAGCTCGGAGAGTCTGTAAGAGAGCTTCCCTCTTTGCAGGAGCCGGAATGTGCGTGTGTCTCCTTCTCAGTGTCCGGAGATCAGGGAAGCAGAATCATTAAGGCAGATGTTGCCTGGGGAGGTGGGTGGCCTGGGAGTGGGCTTGGGGATCCGTTCCTGTCCCAGAACAAAGATCATCTCCCTTAATGACCCTAGAGCCCGGGTTTCCCTCCCTTAGGTGGGACTGGGTAGACATGACCACTTGTACTTCTTTGAACTCGATTTGCCAGGCTGGTCAGCCCCCGTGATGGACTCGTTTTTTCTTTAGATAACACCTGTTCCCTGGAGCCCTGGAGCCATGTCTGTATTCTCGAATTATAGGGTGCCCACGGTCTTAGCCTATAGCTCCCAGGAGGGTTCATGAGAGCAGGGGGTGGACCCAGCCCCTGTCCTAGGACCTTACAAGGAAGCTGGGAGGAGCTGCTGACAATTCGATGTGGTTTGTGTCAGTCATGCTTCCTTTGTGTCTACCCCAGCTCTGCAGTGGACTTGCACTTGAGACTGGAGAGGGCAGCAGCCTTGTGTGATTGTTTTTGTTGGTTGGTTTGTTTCATTTTATGGCCTCGCCCTCAGCATATGGACGCTCCCAGGCCACGGATTGAATCTGACCCACTGCACCAGGCCAGGGATCAAACCCACACCTCTGCAGCAACCTGAACTGCTGTGGTCAGATGCTTAACCCACTGCACCATGGTGGGAACTCAGGATGTTGTGTCCAACATTTTCCCAAAAGGACCGATTCAGAGAGGATATACTCATATTTTCATGCTGTGTTTGTACTGCAGACCACATTTCCAGCCACTTTACCCCAAATCCATCTGTCCGGTATGGGTCATGGGCTTCCATATTGGAGGAATGAAATCATTGGGTGCCAGCTTTGGGGGAGTTCCATGGCCTCTTGAAACACTGATATTTGCGTATCCTCTGATCTCCAGAAACATCTTCATTGACTCATGCAACCTAGTATGGGAGAAAGATACCTTCCCAGGCCAACATGAAGACTCTGTTGGCCTTTTCTGAACCCCGATGGGGCAACATTATTCTGGAACGCACAGGCACCTGGGAGAACTGGTACAGGAGCAATGCCTGAGGAGGGAAGCCCCCCAGCCCAGGCTTTTATTCACCAGTAGGTGAGCTGGACATCTGGAAAGATGATAAGTATCTTATAACAGTTATTACCTTCCTGTCAAAAGTTGGACAGTTGAGCTGAGGCCTAATATTTCTAACAATAAGAGCAAAATGTTGCAGACTCATGACTGGTCCTGGAGAAAAAGAAGTGTCTGTGGCCCAGCACTTGTCCCTGGGGCGCTGCCTTGTACTTTCATTCTTTAGACCAGCCTTACACCTCATAAATCTGTCAATCATTTCAAATAAAATTTCTGTTTGCGTTGGGCAAAGCATTTCCAGCATTTTAAAAGAGCTGTCTGGCCAGCTGGTGAAGCAAGAAGGACTGTATTCCACATTGAAACAAGGAGAGAAAATGAGTTTTTTACCTCAACGGATCCTATCTTTGCTACCTCTAAGGCTGCACACCTCTTAAAAAGCTAGTGTCACATTTCCTTTGGTTTGGAGAAGTTAAGTTGAATCTTCTCATTTGGGTTGCCATCTGGTGTGCTACTAACAGTCTCAGAGACTAAGAGGCCATCTGTTAATACTTTTTCCAGGAAGCTTTTTATAGAGCAGTGAAGTGGCAACTCTCAAAAACACATTGTAATGACTTACAAGATCTTGGGTATCTGGTACAAGCTGAGGCTGATATTTTATTTCTACCAACAGTATTTTCTTCCACTGAGGAGAGGAATCAATAAATATGGCATATTTGCCTGCAAAAAAAAAAAAAAAAAATGCTCGTCCCTGATATGTGGGGAGCCATGAGGCTACCAAGATATTGGTCTTAGGGTATTTCAGAAGGGAGATTGTCAGTATGTGCCAAGCTCTTTCCATCCATTGCCTGTTACTATGCAGATGAAAAGGAATTGGTGCTGGAGCTCCCGCTGTGGCTCAGTGGTTAAGGGACCCGACTAGTATCCATGAGGAGGCAGCTTTGATCCCCGGCCTCGCTCAGTGGGTTAAAGATCCAGCGTTGCCGTGAGCTGTGGTGTAGGTCACAGACACGGCTCGGATTCTGTGTGGCTGTGGCTGTGGCGACCCCTAGCCTGGAAACCTCCATATGCCACGGATGAGGTCCTAAAAAGACAAAAAAATAAAAATAAAAAAATAAAAAGAATTGGTGCTCAGAGAGGTTAATGACTGGCCCGTGGCACAGAGGAACTGGTAGCAGCCAGGACTTGCGGACAGTTTTCTTGTTTTTTCAGACTCCAAAGCCTGAGCTATTAATTATGAGCCATTCCTGCTCGCTGTCCTGTGAGAGCACAGTGTCATTTTTGCAACCAGCTGAATACCAGCAACTAAACTTTCTATTATGAGAAAGAAAGGTTTTTAAATCAGTTTGATCCAGGACATCTGATGGTTTGGATTAAGGACAGTACAGGTCAGCGTGAGTTAGATGTTTCTTCTTTGCTGATTTACAGTGTTGGGTTAATTTCCTCTGTGCAGCAAAGTGATTAAGTTATACATAGAATACAGAATATATATCTTCTTTTCTAATTCTTTTCCTTTATGCTTTAATCTCAGGATATTGAATGTAGTTCCCTGTACTACCCAATAGCGCCTTGTTTATGGGGTTAGGTTTTGATGTAGTTACAAAGAACCCCCAAACCTCAGTGGCTTAGCAGAAAAGCCTATTTACTGGCCAGGCTCCTTGCCTGACCGCCCACAGGAGCCCTGCTCGTTGCCTTCACTCACTCGCACTGCTGGAAGCCCCGCCGGCGTCTGTGATCGCAGTGGCACTGATTCCTGTTCTCTCGCACACTTCGTTGGCGAAATTCAGCAAGGACTTTGACACCCCAAATGTGACAATACGCATTAACTTCTTCAGGAGTTCCCGTCGTGGCTCAGCAGTTAATGAACCCGACTCGTTTCCATGAGGACTCGGGTTCGATCTCTGGCCTCGCTCAGTGGGTCAAGGATCCGGCGTTGCCGTGAGCTGGGGTGTAGGTGGAAGACGCGGCTCGGATCCCGCGTGGTGGTGCCTGTGGTGTAGGCCGGCAGCTGCAGCTCTGATTCGACCCCTACCCAGGGAACCTCCGTATGCCGCAGGTGCGGCCCTAAGACAAGACAGAAGATAAAACAACTGAAATTCTTGAAAGATGTTGAGGAATTTCAATCCTACTACATGTGTGCTCTGAAGGATTTCTGGCCCTTTGTTCACTGAACATTTCTCAATTTGAGATTTCAATAAATGGTCCTGCAGGCTACCGCTGCATTGGCTGGACTACAATAGATCACCGTTCCCCCTCCTCCAGTGTCCTTAATTGTTCTGTAAAGATCACGCGTTGTCTGAACCAGCCTCCTTTCTCGTTTGAATCGACATCCGATAAACATCAGAAGATATCTCTATACGCAAATCACTCCAGTATCTTTTTCATCCAATTGGAGTTTACTTCAAAGATGATTTCACATAGTATCATTTAATTTTTTGTTAATATCACAATATTTCCCTTTCAACTATGTTTAAAAATTTTTGCTCTTGGAAGTTTCCCAGTACATTCACAATAGACTTTCTTTTTTGAGGTTGAGGTAATCCAACGGTGACAGTATCAGTGTGGTGACAAAAATTTAAAAGGCGATTTGAAGAGCAGTTTGGACAAGGCCACAGGGGTGAGATGTTACAGGGACTTTTGGGGACAAGTGTACACCCATGAAACTATGACCACTGTCTTTATTTAATATTATTTTTTACGATAAGAACACGTAACAAAAGATCTATCTTCTTAGCGGATTTTGAAGCATACGATACAGTACCGTTGGCCTCTGGAACTGTGAGAAAAAACCTGTTTGTTGTTGAAACCATCCAGTTTATGGTACTTTGTCATAGCATCCTGAACCAAGACGACCACATCTTTATCCAGCCCTCTGTTGATGGACACTTAGGCGGCTTCCATGTCTTGGCTATTGTGAATAGTGCCGCAGTGAGCTTGGGAGTGCAGATGCTGCTTTGACAATCCCGATTTCAGTTCCTCTGGATGCATAACTACAGGTGGGATGGCTGGATCATATATGGTAGCTCTATTTATATAAAGGAGCCTCCAGACTTTTCTATAGTGGTGACACCAAATTCCATTCCCTGCAATATGCAAGGGTTCCCTTTTCACCACATCCTTAAAAACATTTGCTTTTTTTTTGGGGGGGGGGTATACCCGTCGTGACAGGTGTGAAGTGATACCTCGTTATGGTTTGGTTTGCTTTTCCCTAGTGATCAGTGATGCGAGGCTCATTTTCATGTCCTTTCAAGACCATTTGTTTGTCTTCTTTGAAAAAAATATCTGTGAAATAGACTTAAAGTCCTTTGGCCAGTTTTTAATTGACTTATTTGTGACTTTTTTTGCTACCGAGTTAAAAGGGTTCCTTATCTATATATTGGATATTAATTCTTTATCGGACACATGTTGGCAACCCCGTTCTGTGGGCTGTCTTTTAGTTTACTGATTGTTTCCTTTGCTAAGCAAAGGCTTTTTAGTTTGATGTAATCCTGCTTGTTTATTTTTGCTTTTGTTGCAAGCGCTTTTGGGGTTGTATCCAAGAAATCATTGCCGAGACCGACGTCAAGAAGCTCTTTCCCTATGTTTTCTTCTAAGAGTTTTACAGTTTCAGGTCTTACATTGAAGCTTTTAATCCATTTCGCGTTTACTTCTGCGTATGGCACAGGGAAAGGGTCTAATTTCATTCCTTTGCATATAGATACCTACTTTCCCCAACACCATTTATTAAAGACACTATCCTTTCCCCATTGTGTATTCTTGGCACCCTCTGGAAGATTAGTGGACTATATAGGTGTGGTTTTATTTCTGGGCTCTTTATTCCGTTCCATTGGTTAATATATCTGTTTTGATGCCAGCATCATACTGTTTTGATTAGTGTAGCTTGTAACATATTATGAAATCAGGAAGTGTGATGCCTCCAGCTTTGTTCTTCTTGCTCAGAGTTGTTTTGGCTGTGTGGAGTCTTTTGTGCTTCCATATGAATTTTAGGATTTTTTTTTATCTCTGTAAAAAATGTCGAGCTTTTGCTAAGGATTGCATTGACTCTGTATATTGGTTTGGGTAGTATAGATATTTTAACAAGAGGATTCTTCTAATTCATAAACATGATGTATCTCTCCAGGTATTTGTGTCTGCTTTCATTTCTGTCACGAGTATTTTATAATTTTCAGTGTGCAAGCCTTTCCCCCCCTTGGTTAAGTGCACTTCTAAGTATTTTATTCTTTTTTGATTGTAAAAGTAGTACATGTTCATTGCTGGAATTTAGGAAAATATAGCAGGAGTTATAAAAAGAAAAAGCACTGATAATTACTAATACTCCTATCAAAATAAGAATCACTTTTCACAGTTGGAAAACAACTCAGTTCTTTTTAGATGCCCCTCGCACAGCGCCCACCTGCCTAACACATCCGTCCCCCTTTACGTGCTATAGTACTAGCTTGTCTTAGGTCTTCAAGACACTTCTTGAAATCCATACCTATATATTTATTTGTGTGTTTGTAAGCTGAATGATCTGCGGCACCAGAGCATAAACGCCGCAGGTCAGGTTTGTGTTCTTTGCATGACCGAGTATCTAGAACCTATTAGAGTGTTTGCTATATAACTGGCGCCTGGCAAGTATTTATTGAATGAGTATATATGATTTAAAATCATATAATTAAATTTTTTTTATTAAAATGTCACAGTATTTTGGAGTTTCCTATTGGCCTAGCAGGTTAAGGATCCAGTGTTGTTACTGCTGTGGTGTGGGTTTGATCCCTGGCCCGGGAACTTCTGCATCCTGCAGACACAGCCAAAAATAAATAAATGAATAAATAATCACAGTGTTTCAGTTTTGGTTACATTTAACATTTTTTTACTCTTAGTGGCTTCCCAATATATTCAGAACAGACTTTCTTATTATATTTGAAGTAAGCCAAATGGTGGTGGTATTTATATATTTAAAATGTATAATATAAATATATATTTAAATTAAGATTATATTTTAATATTATTTTATGGCATGTTTTATTACTTTACCCTATATTGTATTTTCCTTAACAGTATATTGTATTTCAAAAGTATTTTTCTTACAATTCTCATGTGTTGGTCAGGTAATTTTTAATGTGCGCTATTTTATTTTGTAGATAAATGGACCAGGAGTTATTTAATCATTTCCTTAGTGTTATCTATTTGCACCGTTTTCACTATTTTGCTCCTGTAAGTACTGCTGTATATTTTTTTCCCACTTCTTATGGTTCATTTACAATATTGTGTTAGTTTCAGGTGTACAGCGTAACGATTTAGTATTTTTGCGGATTATACCCCATTATAGGCTATTCCAAGATAATAGGTACAATTTCCTGTGCTATACAGTACCTCCTTGTTATATCTATTTTATACATGGCAGTTTGTATATATTAATCTCATCCCCCTTGTTTATCCCTCCCCTTTCCCCCCATTCTCATTTGGTAACAACAAGTCTGTGAGTCTGGTTCTGTTTGTATATGCATTTGTTTTATTTTTTGAGACTCCACGCTTAAGTGATACCATATAGTATTTACCTTTATCTGACATTTCACTAAGCGTAACACTCTCTAGGTTCATCCATGTTGTTGCAAATAGCAGTATTTAAATTCCTTGTTTTGGCCAAGTAGTATTCCATTCTAATATATATATATAAAAGACATATATATATTTATATACATACACATTAAATATATGAATATATATGTAAAATATGTATTAATATTAAGCATATCAAATACACAACTATACATATTATATATATATATCAGATCACAGCTCCTTAATCCAACCATCTGTGTTGTTTTTTTTTAGTAGTTTTTAATTGAAGTATAGTTGATTTACAATGTTTCAGATACATAGAAAAGTGATTCTATATATCTGTGTATATATACATATAAACTTTCAGATTCTTTTCCATTATAGGTTATCACAAGATATTGAATAGAGTTCCCTATGCTACACAGTAGGTCCTTATGGTTTATCTGTTTTATACATAGTAGTGTATATCTGTAATCTCAAATTTCTAATTTATCCCTCCCTCCTTTCCCCTTGGTAACCATAAGTTCGTTTTCTATGTCTGAGTATATTTCTGTTTTGGAAATCAGTTCATTTGCATCATTTTTATTAGATCCTGCATATAAGTGATATGATTTGATATTTGTCTTTCTCTGTCTGACTTAACTTCATTTAGTAAGATAATCTTTGGTCTGTCCATGTTACTGCAAATAGCGTTATTTCATTCTTTTTTTATGGCTGCGTAATATTCCATTACACATCCTCTTTATCCATTCATCTGTCAATGGACACTTAGGTTGCTTCCATATCTTGGCAGTTATAAATAATGCTGCTGTGAACATTGGGATGCATGTGTCTTTTCAAATTAATATTTTTGTTTTTTTCAGATATATACCCAGGAGTGAACTTGCTAGGTCATAAGATCATTCTACTTTTAGTTTTCTGAGGAACCTCCATATTGTTTTCCACAGTGGCTGCACCAATTCACATTCCCACTAACAGTGTAGGAAGGTTCCCTTTTCTCCACATCCTCTCTAGCATTTGTTATCTATGTTAAAAGCTTTTAAGTTTAATTAGGTCATATTTGTTTATTTTTTCTTCTATTTCTTTTGTCTTAGGAGACTGATCCAGGAAACTATTGCTATAATTTATATCAAAGAGGGTTCTATGTTCTCTTCTAGGAGTTTTAGGGTGTCACGTCTTACATCTGGATCGTTAAACTCTTTTGCGTTTATTTTTGTATGGTGTTAGAGAGTGTTCTAATTTCATTCTTTTACAGGTAGCTGTCCAGTTTTCCCAGCACCACTTATTGAAGAGACTGTCTTTTCTCCTTTGTACCTTCTCACCTCCTTTGTCATAGATTAATTGCCCATAGGTGGGTGGGTTTATTTTTGGACTCTCTATTCTGTTCCATTGATCTTTGTGTCTGTTTTTGTGCCAAAACATGCTTTTCTTTTTTCCTTTGGCCACGCCTGTGACATGTGGAAGTTCCTGGGCCAGGCAGGAATCAAACCTGTGCCACAGTAGCAACCCGAGCCATACCAATGACAACATCAATCCTTAACACACTGAGCCACCAGGGAACTCCCAATACTATGCTATTTTATAACTGTAGCTTTATAGTATAATCTAAAGTTTGGGAGGGTTATACCTCCAAGTTTTTTCTTTTTTTTTTCTTTCCCTTGGGATTACTTTGGCAATTTGGTGTAGTTTGTGGATCCATATAAATTTTAGGATTATTCTAGTTCTGTGCCAAATATGGGTATTTTGATGGAGATTGCATTAAATCTGTAGATTTCTTTGGGTGCATGACCATTTTAATTATATTTTAATAATACTAATTCTTCCAATCCAAGAGCATGGGATACCTTTCCTTTTCTTTGAATCAGCTTCAGTTTCCTTCATTAATGTTTAACAGTTTTTAGCACATAAATCTTTCACCTCCTTGGTTTATTCCTGGGTATTTTACTTTATTTTTTGATGTGATTTTAAATGGGATTTTTTAAAACTTTCTCTTTCTGATATTTCATTATTAGTGTATTGAAATGCTATGGATTTCAATTTCTGTATATTACTCTTGTATCCTGCAATCTTTGCTAAATTTATTTATTAGCTCTAATAGTTTCTGGGTGGAGACTTTAGGGTTCTCTTTTTTCCCTGTTGGAGTCTTTTTTTTTTTCTGTTTATTTGTAAACACTCTTTACATATTAAGGGTATTGACCCTGTCTGCATATATATTATATTTTTTTTTCATATTTGTTATTTCTCTTATTCTTATTTATGATCTAGTTGAAGTAAATAAATTTAAAACTTTTATGTAGTCAAAACTAGCAGTCTTTTACTTTATAGCTTCTACGTACTTATGCTTCAAAAATTATTCCTTCCCCTGTGATTACATATTCACCTTAGTGATGTCTAGCTTGTTTTCTCCAAATGGTTAAACATTTCATATTTAGCTACTTGTTTCATAGGGTATTTTTAGTGGTGTGGAGGAGGAAATATGTAATTTTCCCTCTACCCTTCTAGGTCTTAGCTGAGACCTCATCTAATAAAAAACAGATTAAAAGGAGAAAAACAAATGATTTTAATTATGTATGCACATATAGAGATATAAGATATAAGTCTCACAAAGGCAGCCGGGGAATTGAGGCTTCTCTAACTAAGGAAAGGGGCAGGGCTCTGGGACTCCAAAAGGGGATAAAGGCCACTCACTGGAAGGTGAAAGGGGAAATAGATGGTAAATAGAATTTGCCCTGCCATCTAAGTCAGTCTCTCAGATGAAAAGTGATCGCCAGTAATAACTCTTTTCCTGGTAAAGACCCCCTTCTAATGTAAATGTCTCTACCAAAAGGTAACTTCCATTCTGTTTTCAGAGCCTCTCCTGTCTGCAGTTTCTCAAAATCATCAGCTCCAAATAACTTTAACAAAGAGTCATATTTGAGGGGGCATATTCTGCTTCTCTTCAATGGCATATAGTTCAAGATACTGACTCACTTTATTTTTTCCCCGTATTTAACCAATTTTACCAGCTCCATCCACACTCCTTACTCAAAGGTAAAATCTTAAATCCCTCTCGGTAAAATCTTAGTTTTTAGTTCCCTTCGTGGCACAGCTGAAACGAATCTGGCTAGCATCTATGAGGATGCCGGTTCGGTCCCTGGCCTCACTCAGTGGATTTAGGATCCTGTGTTGCTGTGGTGTAGGTCGAAGACAATGCTCGGATCTGACGTGGCTGTGGCTGTGGCTGTGGCTGTGGCTGGTGGCTGCAGCTCCGACTTGACCCCTAGCCTGGGAACTTCCATATGCCATGGGTGCGGCTCTAAAAAGACACACACACACACACACACACACACACACACACACACACACACACACAAAATCTTAGTTTATTCCTAGTATGCTGAAGATTTTATTTGTGAATGAGGTTTTCTTTCTTTTTTTTGGCCTTTTCTAGGGCCACTCCCATGGCATATGGAGGTTCCCAGGCTAGGGGTCCAATTGGAGCTGCAACTGCTGGCCTACACCCCAGCCACAGCCATACCAGGTCCGAGCCGCGTCTGTGACCTACACCCCAGCTCATGGCAACGCCGGATCCTTAACCCACTGAGCGAGGCCAGGGATCGAACCCTCAACCTCACGGTTCCTAGTCAGATTCGTTAACCACGGAGCCACGACGGGAACTCCCAGGTTTTCTTTTAAAATTGTATTTTCCCACTGTTATTGCTGCCACACAGAATACTCTGAATCCTGTGCATTTATTTTGTAACCAGGTAACTGAATTCTCTTAGTAGCTCTTATATATAGTTGATTCTCTTGCATTCCTAAGTAGAAAGTAGAGTGTGATAACACCTGCGAATATGATTATTTCATCTTCTACTTCCCAGTATTGCCTTTATTTATCTTGCTTGGCTATACGTATATCTGTGAGTAATTACACAGACTTGGGATCATAGAGAACATGCAGTTTACATACACGGCAGATCTTCTCTTAATACATTTCCTCATTGGCACCTTCTTCCTTTGAGAAAACCCTAAGTTTAATATTTGCACAAAATTCTGCTGTGCGAGCTACAGTATAATTTTTAAAAATTTAGGGGGCCTTCATTACAATTATTTAATGTTTGAAATCATTTCAGATTTACAAAAATTTGCAAAATAGTATAAAGGATTCTCATATACTCATAGTATGAGTATCAACACCAGAAAATTAACATTGATATGTTATTAATCCATCTACAGACCTTATACAGATTTTTTTTTTGTCTTTTTTGCCATTTCTTGGGCCGCTCCCGTGGCATACGGCGGTCCTCAGGCTAGGGGTCGAGTTGGAGCTGTAGCCGCCAGCCCACGCCAGAGCCACAGCAACGCTGGATCCGAGCCGCGTCTGCGACCTACACCACAGCTCGTGGCGATGCCGGATCCTTCACCCACTGAGCAAGGCCAGGGATCGAACCCACCACCTCATGGTTCCTAGTTGGACTCGTTAACCACTGCGCCCCGACGGGAAGTCCAGACCTTATACAGAGTTTTAACGATTATTCCACTAATAGATGTTTTCTTTTTGGTCCAGGATCCAATCCAGGGTCACACCAGGCACGTGGTTGTCTTGCCTCCTTTATCCTCTACCTTCTGGGATGGTTCTTTAATAAGCCTTTGTTTTTACCAATTCTGAAATTTTGAAGAGAAGTGGCCACTTACTTCGTAGAATGTTGTTCGCTTTGGGTTTGTTTGAGGTTCCCTTGATGAAGTTCAAGAGTATTACAGAAGGATGCCTCGCCCTTCCTGGGGCGCCGTGTCAGGAGGTGGGTGACGGTGATATGACCCCCACGGACCATGTTAACGTTGCTCTTGTTTGCTGGCTTCCTTCACTGTAAGGTTACTGTTTTGCCCTTAGGAATGATAAATATTTTGAGACGATGGAAATATCCTGTTTCTCATCATCCTTCCATCCACTGCTTTTAGCATCCGCTACCGATTTTTCTTGAAAACCGTGGTGGTTGCCAAATGATGAGTTTCTACGGCCATTATTCTGCCTGTATTGATAAATTGAAAGAGCTTTTCTTTCTGCCTCATTTATTCATTCAATCAAGTATTTATCAGCATGAATTCATGTATATTTATCTTATACTTGGGTTACACTCCAATACTATTTAATTTGGTTGCTCACATTGTCCCACATTTAACCACTGAGTGCTCTTTCAGGTTGGCTCATAAGCCTTTGGCAAGTCCTCAGCCTTTTTAGTCTTTGAGCATTTCCCACTTTCTGGTACTACAGGATGCTCTAGGCTCAGGCTCCTCTTGGGTCTTTTCTCCAAGGAGAAGGACATTTCTCCAAGGAGAAGGACATTTAGAAATCAAGACCTGGACACTAGGTATGGTCACTGC
Organism: Phacochoerus africanus; assembly: GCF_016906955.1. NCBI lineage: Eukaryota > Metazoa > Chordata > Mammalia > Artiodactyla > Suidae > Phacochoerus > Phacochoerus africanus. The sequence continues at coordinate 125,620,528 of NC_062560.1, read as the reverse complement.
TGCTGGGGTCACTGTCTCTAGGTCCTCGCAGTAGGTGGAGCTGCAAAATACACGTATGTATATGCACAGCCACACGGATGTACGCATTCAGATGCATCTTGCATGTTCTGCTAAGGAAACATCTTTATACTCACACTTTGTGAAGAACGATTATTAGGAAGTTCCCAGAGTCCCCGTCGTGGCGCAAAGGAAACGAGTCCTACTAGGAACCATGAGGTTGCGGGTTCAATCCCTGGCCTCATTCGGTGGGTTAAGGATCCGGTGTTGCTATAAGCTGTGCTGTAGGTCACAGACGCGGCTTGGATCTGTGTTGCTGTGGCTCTGGTGTAGGCCAGCAGTGGTAGCTACGATTGGACCCCTAGCTAGAGAACCTCCGTATACCACAGGTGTGGCCGTAAAAAGAAAAAAAAAAAAAAGTTCCCGCTGTGGTGCAATGGGATTGGGGGATGAAGATTTGATCCCCGGTTTGGTACAATGGCTTAAGGACCCAGCGTTGCTGTGGCTGTGGCTCAGATTCAATTCCTGGTCAGAGAAATCTAAATGCCATGGTGCTGCCAAAAAAAAAAAAAAAAAAAAAAAAAGAGGAGCTCCCTTTGTGCCTCAGCGGGTTAAGAAACTGAAGGAGTCTCTGTGAGGATTCAGGTTCATTCCCTGGCCTCACCCAGTGGGTTAAGGATCCAGCACTGCCACAAACTGTGGCATAGGTCGCCGCAGATGCGGCTGGGATCTGGTGTTGCTGTGGCTGTGGCATAGGCTGGCAACTGCAACTCTGATTTGACCCCTAGCACAGGAACTTCTGTATATTGCAGGTGCACTGTGAAAAGAAAAAAGAAAGAAAAAAATACATATATGAAAATGATTGTTAAGAACTCATGTGGATTTTAACAATGCCCTCTTGACACTTATTTCTTTTTCTTTTTTGGCCACACCCACGGCATGTGGAAGTTCCTGGGCCAAGGATCGAACCTGTGCTACAGCAGCGACCCAAGATGCTGCAGTGACTCTGCTGGACTCTTAATGCTCCGAGCCACCAGGGAATTCCCATAGATTTTTCGAATAAACATCTAAAATAAAACCTCCCTGGTCCTAGTAAACTGGTCTTAAAAATTTATTATTTTTCAGGATTGCGTTGCTGATATTTGATTTAGAATTTCTGCTTCTTGGGAGTTCCTATTGTGGCTCAGTGGTACAAACCCAACTAGTATCCATGAGGATTCAGGTTTGATCCCTGGCCTCTTTCAGTGGGTTAAGGATCCGGCATTGCTGTGAGCTGTGGTGTAGGTCGCACACACAGCTCAGATCCCTGAGTTGCTGTGGCTGTAGTGTAGACCAGCAGCTGCAGCTCCAGTTTGACCCCTAGCCTGGAAACTTCCATGTGCCACAGGTACGGCCCTATAAAAGAAAAAAAAAAAGAATTTCTGCCTCTATATTCACAAATTAGATAGGTGTCTAGTTCTCATGTTTGGTGCTTTGTCAAGTTTCGATATAAAAGTCGACGTGGTTGTATTAGTTTCCTGGGGCTCCTATAACAAGTCATCACAAATGCGGTGGCTTAAAACAACAGAAATTTACTCTCTCACAGTTCAGGAGGCCAGAAATCTGAAGTCAAGGTGTAAATATGGTTGGTTCCTTCTAGAGGCTTCTGGTGGTTGTCAGCAATCCTCAGCATTTCTTTTTCTTTTTATAGCCGCACCCGTGGCATGTGGGAGTTCCCCGGGCTAGGGGTTGGATCAGAGCTGCAGCTGCAGGTCTACACCACAGTCTAACACCAGATCTGAGCCATATCTGTGACCTAACTGCATCTGGCGATGCCAGATCCTTAACCCGCCTAGAGAGGCCAGGGGTGGAACATGTGTCCTCATGGACACTATCGGGTTCTTAACCCACCGAGCCACAACGGGAACTCCCCTTGGCATTTCTTAACTATAGACGCGTCACTCCAGTCTCTGCCTTTGTCTTCACATGACTTTCCCCTGCGGGCGTCTCTCTGTGACTTCTTGTCCTCTCATAAGGACACCAGCCACTGGATTTAGGACTCACCTTAAATACAGAATGATTTTAGGTGATTCCTCTTAAGGCACTTAACTAATTATAAGTGCAAACACTCTATTTCCAAATAAGACCACCGCCTGAGGTTCCAGGCAGACATAAATGGGGAGTGGGCACTGTTGAACCCACTATAGTGGACCCATAAAATTAAGTGGATAAAAATGTTATTTTATTTTATTTGCTTTGTAGGCCGGCACCTGCAGCACATGGAAGTTCCCAGGTTAGGGGCTGGATCAGAGCTGCAGCTGCCGGCCTATACCACAGCCACCTCAACACAGGGTCTGAGCCATGCCTGCAACCTACACCACAGCTCACGGCAACACTGGATCCTTAACCCACTTTGTGAGGCCAGGGATTGAACCTGCATCCTCATGGATACTGGTCGGGTTTGTAACCTGCTGAGCCACAACGGCACCTCCAAAACTTTTATTTTGTTTTTTGCAACTTGGAACCGGAGTTTTCTTTTAGTTACGGTAGCCCAAAAAGTAAGTGTGAGGTCTTTACACGCAACTTTTCACACTTGTAGTCGCTGATGCTTGCATGTATTATACTCTAATCTCTGGTATCCCTTTAAGGTTTAGGCTGCTTAGTGCTCTACCCATCGTTATAATTTTTCCCTTGGCTAAGTGTGTTTTCTCATATATAAATCTATAAATCACGTGTAATCATGTAATTCAAAAGTGTTTATGTGTTAATCAATGCAGCGGGGTATGTGTACGATATAGATAGATAAGGTTATAAATATTGGCATCTGGCAATAGGCTGACATCTGGTGTGTAGTTCCATCGATATTTTCTATTAATTGACTTATGTTTGTAGTCGGTTTATGTGTACTACATAAATATCACACTTATTTTTATTTAAAAAATTAACCATACATGCGTGATGGCTTTAATAGGGATTAAAGTAGTCTAAACAGCTCACGCCATATTAAAGGGCTGCTATTTCACCATATGCCATAGAAAGGCGGCCTTAAACTTTCATTCCTGCTACTGTCCCCAGAGGGGCCATTCAGACTCTTAGGATGAGCTGCATTTCAATGGGGGTGCAAGTCTTCTGCCAGACCTGGGGAATGACCCCAAGATGCCAAGAAGATCAAAGAGGGGGGTGTGGCAAGCTTTGCAAGGAGCACAGGTGACAGGCGGGGGAGCAGGAGGAAGAGCCGCCCAACTGTTGGGAGGCCGGTCTGTGAAGGGTTTGCCGGCAGGGGGCGCAAGCCCCCGCCTTCTCTCGCCGAGACCACCTGAGTCTCCAGAATCTTTTCAGCCTTTGCAGTGATGTGTCTTCCCCCAGGCCCTCCCCTGAGGATCGCGTCCCAGTCGGTAGCCTTGCGCTCCGAACTAGGAACTAGAGCAGAGAAACCTTGACGCTTGGAGGCTCTCATCTGGCCAGGAGGGGCGTTTAATGCAGCCTCCTCTCAACCCTTCCAACCGGAAAAGAACCGGTCGAGCTTGAGAAACCGAGTCGTGTACTTTCTCTGCACAGTCCCCCTCCACTTTGTAAATAAGTGCGTGGCAGGTGCTCACATAATGTTTAGTGAGTTAATACGTCTGTTTGTCTGTTTGTTTGTTTTTCTTTTCACAGCCGTACCTGTGGCATATGGAAGTTCCCGGGCTTGGGGTGGAATCAGAGCTGCATTGCCATGCCAGCCTACACCACAGCCACAGCCACACCAGATCTGAGCCGCATCTGTGACTTACGCCACAGCTTGCGGCACTGCCGGATCCTAAACCCGGTGAGCAGGGCCAGGGGTCGAACCCGAATCCTCACAAACATAACGGCAAGTCCTTAACCTCCTGAGCTACATGGGGAACTCTGAATCAATACTCTCAATTTCCTCTGTGGTACCTGGCACAAAGCCAAGCACAGAGTAACAGCTGCCAACCTGAGTCCTCTCACTTCATCCTCACAATAAAAGCAGATGCCACCAACCTGTGAGGATTAAGAATCCGTGTAAACCACTAACCATGGAAAGAAGCTCTTGGGAGGCTGATTTTATAGAGGAGGAAATGGAGGCCCAGAAAGGTCAACAACTTGCCCAAAGTCACACAGTTAGGAACGAGCAGAATTGGGATTGTAGGCGTTCCTGTCGGGGCGCAGTGGTTAACAAATCCGACTTGGAACCATGAGGTTGCGGGTTCGGTCCCTGCCCTTGCTCAGTGGGTTAAGGACCCGGCGTTGCCGTGAGCTGTGGTGTAGGTCGTAGACGTGGCTCGGATCCAGCGTTGCTGTGGCTCTGGCGTGGGCCAGCGGCTACAGCTCCGATTCGACCCCTAGCCTGGGAACCTCCATATGCCGCGAGAGCGGCCCCAGAAAAGGCAAAAGGACAAAAAAAAAAAAAAAAAGAATTGGGATTGTAGCCTGACTTTATCAGGCTCAAAGCCCATGTCGCCGTTGTCCTAAGCTTTCAAAACTGTCTACCCAAAGGGCACATGAAGCTGCTTATTTGGCTGTCCTGTTTTGCTAATTAATTTAGTCCTTGCTTAAAACCAATGAAAGTGATTAGGGTAAAGTTTTCAGGTTTCCAGAGAAAAGTCTTTAATTTTGGCACCAGAGCACAAGTAGGGGAGAGGAGGAGGCAAAGAGATGGAGAATGTAGGCAGAAGCCTTTATTCTACTGCCACGTGTGTCTGTTTTTCAAATTAGACATCCCAAGTCTTCCATCAGGGTGGTTTGGTGTGTCCATCTAGGCAGTTTGCCACTGCTTGGAAAAGACACAAAGGCTTTTGTTCGTCATGAAAGAATTCTCTCATTCCCACCTACAGTAATTGCCAAGAATGGGATCTGTTAGAGTCATTGCAAAGAAGAATGATTGCCTTTCTGTGCCTAAGGCCACGTCGTAGAATTCGGGACCAACTCTGCAAAGACAGCAGCCTCCCATGTGGTCGGAGAGTTTCCTTTTAGATCATTTCTTTCTGGCGAAGGTCTCCGGTACTTCAGCCACTCTGAAGACATAGGCACTTTTTTCCTTTTCTTTCTTTTTCTTGAGGGGGGGGGGGGTCGGGGGTTACATCCATGGCATGCAGAAGTTCCCAGGTTAGGAAGCGAACCCGTGCCACAGCAGTGATGAAGCTGGATGCTTAATCTGCTGAGCCACCAGGGAACTCCCGGGACTTGTGTGCTTTTGAATGGGACCCGACACCTCCCTGATTTTTCAGATGCAAAATCTGAGACCCAGAGAGAAGAGGGGATTTGCTCCGTGTCATTCAGCCACAGTGACGCAACGGGGCTTTGAACCCAGATCTTCTCCCTCCTGTGGGGAAATTGAACCAAATCCAAGCACGCTGAGGAATATCGAAGGATCACATGTGCTTGAGCAACTGTCTGGGGAAAACTGGGCGAGAACTGTGAAGGACAAACGTCCAGGTAAGCCCGATGCTTACGAAAAACAGTACGTCGGAGCCACTCCTGTCACGCTAACTGCTGAGGTCAGTTGAGTATCTGCTGCTTACTAGAAGCAGGATGGCGGGTAACATCGATATAGCTTTAATTCCATGTAAAGAGATGGGAAAATCCACCGTCGCTTTGGAGGCACCTGCCAGCTCCCTGCATGCATTTAGGTATTTGTTCTGCTCAACAGGTACAGTCGGCTCGCCCTCTCCTTAGGACCTGACAAAGCTTCTTTAGGTCTTGACTTTTTTCTTTTTTTCTCCTCCAGCACACCCAGGCCAGCAAACCGCACGGCAGATGGCCTTTCAACTTCGTGCCTCTTTTGCTGGTAAGGACTCATGAGGTTTTTTTTCAGGTAACGAGGGAGGAGCCCTGTTGAAAGAAACAAAACCAAGCACATCCTCCCTCACTTCCTCAAGCTTTGCTCTTCCTCAGTCCAGTCGTCTGTGAACTGGGAATAATATTGCTGGGTTTTTTGTTGTTGTTGTTGTTCGTTTTTGTCTTTTTAGGGCCGCACCTGCAGCATATGGAGAATCAGCATATGGTTGAATCAGAGCTGTAGCTGCCGGCCTATGCCACATCTGTGACCTGCATCACAGCTCACGGCAACGCCAGGTCCTTAACCCACTGAGCGAGGCCAGGCATCCAACCTGCATCCTCATGGATGCCAGTCAGATTCATTTCTGCTGAGCTACAATGGGAACTCCGATATTGCTGTTTTATTCAGGTGCTTTTGCCATCCCCTGCTGGATACCAGACAGCCTGCCCCCGCATGAGAATTTTCAGATATTGGGACAGTGACCCATGGGCACCAATGCGTGTGTGGTAGGCTGAAAAATGGCTCCTTGAGACATCAAGCCCTAATCCCCGGGACCTATAAATGCTACCTTATTTTAAGAAAGGGTCTTTACAGGGGAGTTCCCACTGTGGTGTAGCAGAAATGAATCCACCTAGTATTCATGAGGATGCGGGTTCGATCCCTGGCCTCGCTCAGTGGGTTGAGGATCCGGCATTGCTGTGAGCTGTGGTGTAGGTCGCAGACGCGGCTTGGGTCTCATGTCGCTGTGGCTGTGGCTGTGGTGTAGGCCAGCAGCTGCAGCTCCGATTCAACCCCTAACCTGGGAACTTCCATATGCTGCGAGTGTGGCCCTAAAAAAAAAGAAAAAGAAAGAAAAAGCAAAAGAAAGAAAAGAAAGGGTCTTTGCAGATGTGATGAAGTCAAGGATCTTGAGATGAGGGCATCAGCCTGGATTATCTGGGGGGCCCTAAGGACAGTCACATGCATCCTCCCAAGAGGGAGACCAGGTGACACACACACAGAGGAGAAGGCCGTAGGAAGAGAAACAGAGAGAGATTTGAAGATTCCAGTTTTGAGGCTGCGGCCATAAGTCAAGGAATGCTGGCAGCCACCAGGTGCTGAAAGAGCTGGGGATAGAGTCTGCCCTGGGGCCTCCGGAGGAAGCGTGGCCCTGCCAACACCTTAATGTCAGGCAAGTGAAATTGATTCCAGTGTGCGGAACTGTAAGAAAATCCCTGTCTGTCGTTTTTCCATCACCAGGTTTGGGATATAGTGTTACAGCCGGCACAGGACCCTGATCCAGTTGGTTACTCACATAGTAAACAGCACAAAGATCGCCCAAGGTGAAGGACTCGGGGCCCGTGTAGGACAAAACAGCCGTGAGCGGGTGTCCGGGTTCTCGCTGCGGCGAGGGGTGGAGCTGGTGTGGGAGTTTTGTGTGGGGGCAGGGCCGTTCATGGTTTGAAATCCCCGCTGGTGCCCAGGATAGAGCTCCTGCACTGCTGAGATGTGGGGGCAAAAGGGAAGCAGGAGGGATGGGGCTTGAAAGCCCTTAGGAGTCAAAAACCAAAATGCGCTTGGACAGTTTATTACAATGATCTAACTCAGAGTTGTAAAGACTTTAGAACAGGGTTGGAAAACAAGGCTCTGCACAAGGTAATTTGTAAGAAAAATTAGCTGCTATTATTTTTACCATTTTGGGGGGTCACACCTGCGCCATATGGAAGTTTCTGGGCCAGGGATCAAATCTGAGCCACAGCTGAGACCTGCGCCACAGCTGCGGCAGTGCTGGCTCCTTCACTCCCTGTGCCGGGCCAGGGATCGAACCAGCGCCTCCACAGGGAGAAGCTGGGTCCTGAACTTGCTGTGCCACAAGGGAACTCCCTGGGCTACCTGTCTTTATAGTCACTTTGCTACTCTGTCTTCAAAATCATTTTCGGAGTTCCCGTCGTGGCGCAGTGGTTAACGAATCCGACTAGGAACCATGAGGTTGCGGGTTCGGTCCCTGCCCTTGCTCAGTGGGTTAACGATCCGGCGTTGCCGTGAGCTGTGGTGTAGGTCGCAGACGCGGCTCGGATCCCGCGTTGCTGTGGCTCTGGCTTAGGCCGGTGGCTACAGCTCCGATTCGACCCCTAGCCTGGGAACCTCCATATGCCGCGGGAGCGGCCCAAGAAATAGCAACAACAACAACAAAAAAAGACAAAAGACAAAAAAAATCATTTTCATTATTTGATGATATTCCTATTATGCTTCTGAGTTTGCTTCTGTCTATGCGTCTTCCTTGCTGCGGTGTAAATCTCACAGGATCGGCGACCGTGTTTGTTCCATCCATCATGATAATCCCAGCATCCAGCATAGGGCTTACTTAGCGCAGAGTCGAACCTCAAGAAGGGTTTGTTAAGTGAATAAGTAATTTTTAAAAACCTAACATTTCCTGAAATGAATTTTCTTTTTCTTTTTTTTTTTTTTTGGTCTTTTTTGCTATTTCTTGGGCCACGCCCGCGGCATATGGAGGTTTCCAGGCTAGGGGTCGAATCGGAGCTGTAGCCACCAGCCTACGCCAGAGCCACAGCAACGCGGGATCCGAGCCGCGTCTGCGACCTACACCACAGCTCACGGCAACGCCAGATCGTTAACCCACTGAGCAAGGGCAGGGACCGAACCCGCCACCTCATGGTTCCTAGTCGGATTCGTTAACCACTGCGCCACGACGGGAACTCCCTGAAATGAATTTTCTACATCACATGCTATCCCATTTTTTTCTGACACAGAGCGATGGAAAGAAAGACGGGTGGTGAACCGAACTGTGACGAGAGGAACTATTAGGAAGTTGGGAGCCTGCTGATAATCACTCTGTGGGTAATAGTACTAGAACTTTCAGGGATCCATAAAGAAAAGAAATCAGTGCTGTGGTCCAACACGTTCTGTCCCTCTTTGTTTCCACGCTCTCAGCTTCAGCCTCCCCCTGCCCCGTCTCTGTCACATTGATGCATTTAATAGGGAGCTAATTGAGGTCCTGGCAGCTAGATGTTTGTTTGTTCCTGAAAGCACCTGTCCACATAACTGTGCGTGGGCCAATTCCAATTCCTCTCCCTCTTCAAAATCTCTCCGGTTTGTGCCAGTCTGTACGGTGCTGCCGGGTATCAGCATGCCCCCGCCCCCCATCCTGGTGGCCATCCCTTTCTTGAAGGCATCCATCTTCTGGAAGCTTCTACCACCACAGAGCTCTAGTGTCTATGGCAGTCTTTGAAGTGGTTACTTGGGCACGGCTCAGAGGCTCCAGCCAAGCTGAGCCAGGCAACACAAGAAGGTGTGTGGCAGATGACAGATGGCGGCTGCTGAGTTGGTCCCGAGTCCTGGGCCAGCCCTTGGTGCTGAGCGAATGAGCATCGTATGTCCCACCTGAACCAAAAGAATTGCGACACATCAGCACCCTCGTTCGCGGACCGTCCAGACCGTCGCCTGTCTGTCTGCCCGTGTTGCACCGCTTTCCTATCAGCAGCTTGCTCAGGCATGAATACCCTGCTGGCTCCGCTCAAACCAGGCAGCTCACGGCGCAGGTGGGATGTGCGGGGTTCTCTCTTCTGGGAGGGGCTGCAGGCCATCCACGCACCATGGAACAGCTACTGAGCAGTCTTGGTGTTCAGCAACCATTTAAAGGGACATTTTTTTCATTCAGCGTTTCATCACCCTCACGACCTTTATTCACACACTGTTTTAAGACATCCTTGTGGCCTTGTTATGAATATATATTTTGTTCTGGTTTTTATATGGCTACATAGGCATTTTTTATTACAAAGAATTTGTAAGCCTATCATTATCTAGGCTGTATAATATTCTACCTAGTATAGCGGTTTCAACCGGGGATAATCGTGTCCCCCAGACATTTTTAATTGAGGTATAATTGACATATAACATTATATTAGTTTCAGGCATATGTCAAGGTTCAGTGTTTGTATACACTGCAAAATGCTCACCACAGTCTGTACAGGTACCGTCCGCCACCATACACATAGTTATGCAAATTTTTTCTTTTCTCTTTCACCCTTGTGACGAAGATTTTTAAGATTTAATCTCTTAGAAACTTTCACATAGGCAATACAGTATTATTAATTATACGCCTCATGCTGTATAGTACATCCCCACAGCTTGTTTATTTTATACTGGAAATTTGTACCTTTTCAAATTGATGAAGGGGGTCAAAAGGTAGAAACTTCTGGTGATAAAATGAAGGGGTATTGCTTTTGGATATAACAGTGAGGAGAACCTGGAGCCAGGAAATCCTTACTCCGTGATAGATGTCCCCCTGTCCTCGCGAGAGGGTCTTGGAGCGCCGTAGACGACAGCCCTGGGAAACCATAGGTCTTTGGATGAGACTGTCAGTGTGCAGGTGAAATCTGTTTGGGGAGGAGTTCCCGTCGTGGCGCAGTGGTTAACGAATCCAACTAGGAACCATGAGGTTGCGGGTTCGGTCCCTGGCCTCGATCAGTGGGTTAAGGATCTGGCGTTGCCATGAGCTGTGGTGTAGGTTGCAGACGCGCTTGGATCCCACGTGGCTGTGGCTGTGGCTGTGGTGTAGGCCGGCGGCTACAGCTCCAACTGGACCCCTAGCCTGGGAACGGCCCAAGAAATGGCAAAAAGACCCCCCCCCCCAAAAAAAAATTCCTCTTGGGGAAAAGAGGACAGGGAAGTGGAGGTATGTATACCTCCAGCCCAGGTTTGATAGGCCCAAGACTGAATTGTTCCCTCCGAGGTTGCTTCTCCCTTTGCCTTGACGGAAGGTGGTTGCGTGGGTCAGCCCGCTGGTGCAAGTGGCCCGTCTTGGCTTTCAGGGTGGGATAGGAGCCCACGGAGGAGCAAGACCTCCGGTGTCGAGTCTGGGACCACCGGCCGGCTGTTTGCCATTTCCTCCAGTCTCTCGACCCCGCAGGATTTGGCAGGCTTGGGACCAAGCTTATACCTGCGCCGAAAGAGCCCCACTCTGGTGCCTGGGCTTTAGATGGCCTCGCTTTGAGGAGGGGACAGTGGACTGTCGGAGGTGTGCCCGCATAGAGCAGCTGGCCCCCTTCTAGATGCACCATAAAAACCTGGGAAGCTGAATTCCTTGCCGAAGTGGCTACAAGCCCATTTCCAGAGCCTTCGCAAGCCCCTTCCCGGTGTCTGTCTCCCCAGGGACACACATGCCGTCGGTGTGGGCACCTGTGTGACCAGAGGGTGGCTGGGAGGCACGAGTTTGCTATTTGGGGGGAGAGGGGATGGAGTTTAGAAGTGCATGTGTGCTTCCTGACAGGAGGAGGGAGCCGGAGTGAGAAGAGAAGGGGGTAGGCGGTAGGTCACTTTTTGGAGGCGGATGTTCTACCTGTAGGTGTAGAACTTTGAGGCTTTTGCACTTGAACCTGGGCTTCCAGGTTGTCATGAAAGTATATTTGTTGAGAGAGAAGGGCAGGGCATTTTGTTAGCTGTAAAACTTTCGAAGAAAACAGAAAAATCTTCCTGACCTTGGGTTAGGCAAAGATGGCTTAGATATGATTTTTTTTTAAAAGCACCATGAGTAAAAGAAAAAAAAATTACGAACTTAGGAGTTCCCATTGTGGATCAGTGGTAATGAACCCGACTGGTATCCAAGAGGATGCAGGTTCGATCCCTGGCCTCGCTCAGTGGGTTAAGGATCCAGCGTTGCTGTGAGCTGTGGTGTAGGTCACAGATGTGGCTCATACCCAGCGTTGCTGTGGCTGTGGCTGTGGCTGTGGCTGGCAGCGACAGCTCCGATTCTCGACCCCTAGCCTGGGAACTTCCATATGCCTCAGGTGCAGCCCTAAAAAGCAAAAAAAAAAAAAAAAAAAAAAGAAGAAGAAGAAGAAGAATAAAAAAAAAATCCATGCTTTGGCATGTGTGAGCCTTGTGAAAGAAGCCAGTCACAAAATAGAACACATTGCCTGATTCCATTGATATAAAATACGCAGAACAGGCACATCGTATAGACAGAGAGTAGATTAGTGGTTGCTTAAGTTTGGGGGGAGGTTAGGGATTATAAATAATGACCGACTGGCCAGGACAGAGCTCTGTGTGGTGGAAGAAATGTTCTAAAAGTGGTGAGTGGTGGTGGTGGCAAAAATATGAATTTACTAAAAATCATCGAACTGTTCATTTTAAATGGGCGATTTTATAGTATTTAAATTATATCTCAGTGAAGCTATTAAAAAAAAAAAAAAAACCACTCGGAGTTCCTGTCATGGCTCAGTGGAAACGAATCTGACTAGCATCCATGAGGACCAAGGTTCAATCCCTGGCCTCACTCAGTGGGTTAAAGGATCTGGTGTTGCCGTGAGCTGTGGTGTCAGTGGCAGATGCGGCTCGGATCCAGCGTGGCTGTGGCTGTGGTGTAGACTGGCAGCTACAGCTCCCTTTTGACCCCTAGCCTGGGAACCTCTCTGTGCCGTGGGTGTGCCCCTTAAAAAGACCAAAACAAAATTAATTTACTAAAAATCATTGAATTGTTTATTGTAGATGGGTAAGATTTTATAGTATTTAAATGATATCTCAATGAAGCTATTAAAAAAAACAAAAAAAACAAAACCCAAACTATAGTCCTGCCTGGGATGTGGCAAAATTGAGGAACAGAGGCCTTGCTGTCCAGTGGCTCAGAATTTAGAATCTCTAATTCTCATGCTAATCTCAAGTTTTTGGTCCTCTACTAATTGCTCCTGATAATAGAGATTTTCTTCCTGATCTGAGTGAGAAACCCTTGGAACAGCCTCTGGCAGCGGAAGCTGTTGCCTTTTTAAAAACCCATCCTCGCCTCACCGCCAGGCATCATGAAAACCACGCAAACCCTACACCTCTTGAAAACAGACAGCTGGACGTCCCCCACCACGTGTCAGGCACAAGGCGTGCGGCCCGGGCCGGGCGGCAGTGTTTCGAAAGTCCTGCCTTCGGATTTTGCTTCCAGTATCCAGGCTGTGGAGCTGGCAATCGGGGACCCTGGATGTGATCAGCTGAATCTCTCCTGAATGTTTCCCAGCCAGCCTCGGCAATCTATAGCATAATTGTATTCTGCCACCGAGCTCTCAGCAATACCATCATGCAGACCTTCCAAATGCTTAATGTGGTCATTAGCTGCGCAGCATAGTAGAAATTCGTGGATATGGTACAGGGTTGGGGAGAAGCTATTTTTTAAACGGAGACAAATAGCAGAACAGCTGCAGCCTTCTGCCAGGAGACTCTATTTTCCTTGCTTCTTTAGGACTTTGGAATTAACTCCGGAGAGCGCGGTTGAAAAATTAGAGTTGGACGGAACCAAAAAAACTCAGAAGGGGGGGGGGGTCCAGGCGTGGAGGGAATGCCCTCCTCCGAGGGCACAATGGCTCCTTCCTGCAGCCGGCAGACAGCAGGCACCGCAGCGGGGAGAGGCCCAGGGAGGTGGCCGTCCTTCTGTGGCTGAGGTGGGGGAGTGCATAGTCCTGGTCCTGCCGTTTCAATGTAAAATTGCCTCCGAGCCAGTAGGAGAGTCCAACTTGTAGGAAGAGAAAAATTGGAAAGAGGAAAAAAATGAGTCCAAATCCGAAAAGTAACATTAAGGAATCTTTTCTTCAGGACTGGAGTGTTGGGTTTTGGTTTTTGGGTTTTGGCCCTGCCCACCCATGGCAGGTGGACGTTCCTCGGGCCAGGGATCCAACCCACTGTACCACCAGGGGACTCCTTGATTGTGTGGCTATTTAAATTTGAATTAATTCAATGAAATTAAAATTTCACCTCTTCAGTCTTGCCACATTCCAGGTGCCGAATGGCCACATGGAGCTAGTGGCTACCATCTTGGACAGTGTGCATAGGGAACATTTTCATCATTACAGAAGCTCTCTGGAACAGGGCTATTGAATCTAGGATAATAAGAGGAGATATTTGGTCTGGTCCCACCTGTTTATCCTATAAACAGGGAAGCGTTATCCGTTGAGGAAATATGATTTTATGAGATTACGTTGGGGGCCTACAGGCATTATGGATACACATGTAGCTCTTGTCACTTGCCCTGATCAGACCTGCATCCTCAGGCTCTCAGCCTCCGGTTCTCAAACCTGGCTCCACCTTAGAATCATCTGGAGAGATTTTCAAATGCCCAATGCTCGGCTCACAAAGCTGACCAATGAAATCAGAATTTCTGGGGAGGCAGATCAGGCATCAGGTTTCTAAAAAAAATGGTAAACTGGGGAGTTCCTGTCATGGCGCAGTGGAAACGAATCCAACCAGGAACCATGAGGTCGCGGGGTCTATCCCTGGCCTCACTGAGTGGGTTAAGGATCGGCGTTTCGGTGAGCTGTGGTGTAGGTCGCAGGTGCTGCTTGGATTCGGCATTGCTGTGGCCGTGGTGTAGACGAGCAGCTGCAGCTCTGATTGGACCCCTAACCTGGGAACCTCCATCTGCTGTGGGTGCAGCCCTCAAAAGACAAAAATAAATAAATAAATAAATAAAATAAAAAATAAAGAACAGTAAACTTTAGAATAATTTTAACTTTACAGAAAATTTGCAAAAATAATGTGGAGAATTCCCATACACCCCCCCCACCCAGATTTCCATGTTATTGATATCTTACATTATTGTCATACATTTGTCACAATTAATAAGCCACTATCAATGTATTGGTCCTGACTTCATTCAGATTTCCTAATGTCCCTTTTCTGTCCCAGGATTCCATCCAGGATAGATATTAAATTACATTCGGTGGTCACGTCTCCTGAGGCTCCAGGGTGTGACAGTACCTGAGACTTTCCTTGCTCGTGATGACCTTGACAGTTTTGAAGCGCACTGGTCAGGTATTTTGCCGAATGACTCTCAGTTGTGATGGGTCTGTTGTATTTCTCGTGATTAGATGAGGTTATGGGTTTGGGAAAGATCCCAGCGGTAAAGCGCCATTTTCATGTCATTATGTCAAGAGTCATTATACGCCAGCAACATACGCCTCTCTATTGAACTGGTTGCCGTAGTGTTTGTTAGGTTTGTCCACTGTAAAATTAGTCCATTTCCTCCCTTCCTAACTGCATCCTTTTGTTTGTTTTGTTTTTCTGACTGCGCCCTCGGCCTGCTTCTGCATGACCGGCGCCACAGCAGAGACCATGCTGGATCCTTAAACAGCTGAGCCACCAGGGAGCTCCTAAGTGCACCATTTTGGAAGGAAGTCACTATGCCCAGCCCACAGTTGAGGAGTGGGGGCATTACCGTCCACTTCCTTGGGGCGAGGGTGAGTACATAAATTATTTGGAATTCTTCTCCATGGGAGATTTATTTTTTCCATTTATTTCTTCAATTATTTGATTATATAATAGGGACTCATGTACATTTACTCTGTACTTCAGAGTTGTAAAATCCAACAAGGTGTTTATTTTGTCGCTCAAATTGTTCCACGTCTGGCGATTGGCAGCTCTTTCAGTTGACACGTATAGCACTTTGACATAACCCTATCAATCTAGGGTTTTGTTTTATTTATTTATCTACTTATTTTTAGCACTTCCTTTAGTAGGATCATCTTATAGAGGTCCTGACCCATTCCTAGAATCAGCCAGTTCTCCAAAAGAGACCTGGTAAAGATTGAAGACGAAAAAACTGAGAGCTGGGCACTAAGCGTGCTTGTTGCTGGAGTCATTGCTTCGAAGACAGTAGCTGACAGTGCAAAGAAATGTACGTGCATGTACGAGCCTGAGTACATGCACACATGTCTAGAAATACATATATATTTTTGGTCTTTTTAGGGCCGTACCTGTGGCATACGGAGGGTCCCAGGCTAGGGGTCCAATCGGAGCTACAGCTGCCGGCCTACACCCCAGCCACAGCCACACCAGATCTGAGCCTTGTCTTCCACCTACACCACAGCTCATGCAACACTAGATCCTTAACCCACTGAGCAAGGTCAGGGATCCAACCCGCACACTCATGGAGACTAGTCGGGTTCGTTACTGCTGAGCCACAACAGAAACTCCTCCATAAATATTTCTATTTGGAACCATCTGTATCTATAGTAAGTTAAAATGAGTTCATACAGTTGTCTCTGAGAAGTATCAGAACCATGGGGCTCATTGGAGCCTTCCTTCCTTGTCTGTATCCTCTCAGTCCAACAGTGAGAAATCTGGCTCCTGCCATATGCCATCCATTTACTTGGGTCAGTCCAAGTATCCACGTCCAGAGGTACCAGAATTGCTAACGCACAGCGGGAAGCAAATGTATCACCTAGAGAACAGTGATTATGCGCGGTTCCCACTGTCTTTAGCCTTACAGACGCCACTCATCGCCAGAGTTCTTTAGCTCAGCGCTTCCCCCCAGCCCCTTTCAGTAAGGTTGTTTCATTAATTTGTAAGGCAGTTAGATTCTTTTTCACACGATGCATTTCACCTTGGGATCCCTTGACATCCTAAGTGCGTTGCAAAATTTGCGTACTTAAGGGATACGCTTTGTACTGTGAAGTTTTATGGGTTTGGCAAATGAATGGCTCTGTGATCATCTACGTGGGCAAAGAATCTGGAAGAGAATGGATGTGTGTACGTGTAGCACTGAGTCGCTTTGTTGTACAGCAGAAATGCTCACCGCCTTGTCAATTGACCCGACGTTCATCAACCTTTATTTATTTTTAAATGAAACTTTTAAAAAACGGGAAAAAAAAAAGAAAATGCATAGCCTCACGCACCCACCATTATAGTACCATTCAGAATGGTTTCACTGACGTAAAATAATCCTTTGTATTCAACCCCCTCCCACCCCACTCCAAACCCCTGGCACCTCACTTTCTTTGCCATCTCTATGATTCTGCTTTTCCCACGATGTCATCTAAATCGAGTCCTACAGTATACAGCCTCTTTCACTCAGCAAAATGTATTTTTGTGGGTGCTGGATGTTGCATGGTGTGACAGCTCATTGATTTTTATTACCGAATAGTATTTTCCATGGTGTGGATATACCCTGGTTTATTTATTCACCTATTAAAGGACATCCTGGTCGTTTCCAGTTTGGGGCAATTCGATTAAAACCGCTATAAACATTCACATGCAGATTTGGGGGAGGACATCCATTTTCAAATCAGTTCGGTAAATACCTCGAAGCAGGATTAGTGGATCGCATGGCAAGGCTATGTTCAGCTTTGCAAGAAACGGCCAAGTTGTCTTCCAAAGTGGTTGTATCATTTTGCATTCCCTCCAGCGATGAATGAGAACGCTTGTTACTCAGCATCTTTGCCAACAATTGGTATCGTCAGTTTGGGGCCATCCTAATACATGTGGGTTTTTTTTTTTTAGGTTATTCAGATATATGGTTTATATACATTTAAAATAGGTACATTCTGGGAGTTCCCGGTGTGTCTCAGTGAGTCAGGAACACGACATAGTGCCTGTGAGGATGTGGGTTTGATCCCTGGTCTTGCTCAGTGGATTGAGGCTCTGGTGTTGCTCTAAGCAGCTCAGACACAGTGTTGCCAGCCATAAAATAAAAATAAAAGAGGTACATTCTATCACCATAGACTAGATACATTTTTCCTAGAAGTTCATAAAAATGGAAACAGAGCACATGAACCCTTTTCGTGTTTTATTTCTTTCGCTGACACTAATATTTTGGTGACTCATTGGTGTTGTTTGCACAGTAGCCCTTTCTTTTCTGTTGTGTAATAGTATTCCATGGTGTCAATGTGCCACACTGAGTTATCCATTCATATGTTTGGAATAATTGGGTCGTTTTCAATTTTTGAGTATTGCCAATAAATATGCTGTGAACATTTTATATTTAACTCACTTGGGTAAGTACACAGCAGTGGGGTGGCTGGGATGTATGTTAGGTGTTTGCTTAGCAGTTTAAGAAACTGTCAGTTTTCCAAATTGGTTGTATCCTCTTATAGCCTCACCAGCAGTAAATGAGAGTTTTAGTCATTTCACATTCTTGCCAACACTTGGTATTAAAAATCTTTTTAATATTAACTATTAGAGATGTTTTTTGTGGTTTGAAATTGCATGTTTCTGATAATTCGTGGTGTGGAATATCTGTTCCTATGCTTGGTGACCGCTGACATACCATCTTTATGATGGGTCTGTTCAAGTCTTTTGTCAATTTTCTAATCGAGTTGTTTTCGGACCATTGTGCTGTAAGATTTGTTTGCACGTTCTGTGTACAATTTTTTTGTGTGTTTTTCTTTTTACGGGAGCACCTGCAGTATATGGAAGTTCATGGCTAGGGGTCGAATTGGAACTGCAGTGGAGGCCACCACCACAGCCACGGTAACACTGTTCCAAGATGCATCTGCGACCTACACCATGGCTTGTGGCAATGCTGGATCCTTAATTCACTCCGCGAGGCCAGGGGTTGAACCTACATCCTCACGGAGACAACGTCACAGCCTTAACCCGCTGAGCCACAATGGGGCCTCGTGTATACAATTCTTTTGTCAGATATATGTATTACAGATAGTTTCTCCTTGTTCCCTTGGCTTGATTTTTCACTTCTCCAGTGTTTTCTCATGAGGACCAGATATTTTTGTGTTAATGAAGTCGAATTTATCATTTTTTCTTTTATACATCATATTTGCATCCAGTTTAACAAAACTTTGCCTACCCCAAGTTACAACGATTTTCTTCTATGATGTCTTATCAGAGCTTCATATTTTTAGCTTTTAGTCTATAATCTTTCATGAATTAATTTCTTAGGATCGTCTGTGTACCTGATCATGTTGTTTGTATAGGAAAAGAATTTGTATTTGTATGTATATATTTTTTCCCATATATTTTACTGCCTTATTGCAATAGCTAGGATCTCTAGTACAATGTTGAATAGAAGTGGTCGGAGTTGACATTCTCGCTTGTTCCTGCTGTTAGGGAGAAATCAGTCTTCCACTATTAAGTGTGATGTTAATTTTAGTGGGGTTTTTTTAAACATCTTTTTTGGGGGGCCACACCTGCGGCATGTGGAAGTTCCCAGGCCAGGGGTTAAACCCACACCACAGCAGTGACCTGAGCTGCTGCAGTGAAAATGCCAGGTCCTTAACCCACTGCACCACAAGGGAACTCCTAACAGGCCCTCTTTTTAGACTGACTTCTATTTGTAATTTGTTGACAGGTTCAACCATGAATGGATATTGGAGATTTTTTTGTTTGTGTTTTTTTTTGCTTTTTAGGGCTGCCCCTGTGGCACGTGGAGGTTCCCAGGCTGGGGGTCTAATCGGAGCTGGAGCTGCTGGCCTACACCAGAGCCACAGCAACGCCAGATCCCAACCGTGTCTGCAACCTACACCACAGCTCACGGCAATGCTGGATCCTTTAACCCACTGAGCGAGGCCAGGGGTCGAACTTGCATCCTCATGGATGCTAGTCAGATTTGTTTCTACTGAGCCATGATGGGAACTCCTTTTAACCATTTACAATTGTCCAGGTCAGTGGCATTGAGTGCACTTATATTGTTGTGCAACCATCACCACCGCCCATCCTTAGAACCCTTTTCATCTTGTACAACTAAAACTCTGTCCCCGCTGAGTTAGTTTCCTTCTGTCCCTAGTTTATTGAGTGGTTTTTTTTTAAAATCATTAAAGGGTGTTGACTTCTCTCAAATGTTTTCTGTACCAATTGAGATGATCATGTGTTTTCTTCCTTTATTCTGTTAATGTGATGTATTGCATTAATTGATTTTCATGTGTTGAAACATAATATCCTTTTCTTGGTCTTTAAATATTTGTGGAATCTTTAGTAATGTCACCTCTCTCATTTGTGATATTGATAATTTGTTTTTTTTCACTTTTTCCCCTTATCATCATGGCCAGGTGCTTCTCAATTCTATAGATTAACTCAATAAACCAGATTTTTGAAGTTCCCATTGTGGCGCATCAGGAAGAAATCCAACTAGGAACCATGAGGATGCGGGTTAGGTCCCCGGCCTTGCTCAGTGGGTTGGGGACCCAGTGTTGCCATGAACTGTGGTGTAGGTCACCGACGTGGCTCGGATCCTGCGTTGCTGTGGCTCTGGCATAGGCTGACTGCCGTAGCTCCAATTCAACCCCTAGCTTAGGAACTTCTATGTGCCCTGGGTGCGGCCCTAAGCAAAAGCAAAACCAACCAACCAAGCAGATTTCTCTTTCATTGATTTTGTCTATTGTTTGTGTTTTCTATTTCAGTGATTCTGATCTGATCCTTATTATTTCCGTTCTTATGCTTAGTTTGGGTTTCCTTTGCTCTTTTTTTCTAGTGCTTTAACATACAAGCCGAGATCATTGATCTGAGACCTTTCTTATTTTCCAACAGAGGTGTATAATGCAATATATTTTCTTCGATGTATTGGATATGCCATATTTTCCTTTTCATTTAGTTTTAACACATTTTAAATTTCCATTGTGATTTCTTCTTTGTCTCCTAAGTTATTTATATGTATTTTATTTAGTTTACAAATATTTGGAGATTTTTCAGATATCTTTTCCGTTGATTTCTGCTTTAATTCGATAGTGGTCAGAGAACACACTTTATATAACTTGAATCTTTTAAAATTTAATTTGGCTTGTGTTAAGGCCCCAGTATGGCATGTCTTGGTAAACGTTCCTTGTTTAGGTCTGCTGATTTTTATGTACATACATACTTTCTATCAGTTATGGAGGGAGAGGAGTATTATAATCTCATTGTATTGTATTGTATTGTATTATTTTTTGTCTTTGTCTTTTTAGGGCCACACTTGCGGCCCATGGAGGTTCCCAGGCTAGGGGTCGAATTGGAGCTGCAGCTGCCGGCCTACACCACAGCCACAGCCACAGCCACGCGGGATCTGAGCCGTGTCTGCGACCTACACCACAGCTCACAGCCACGCTGGATCCTTCACCCACTGAGTGAGGCTGGGGATCGAACCCACTTCCTCACGGTTACTAGTTGTGTTTGTTAACCGCTGGGCCATCATGTCAACTCCTCACCTCCCATTTTAACGGTGGATTTTTCTCTACTAATTTTGAAGTTCTTTTAGTTTTTCTTTACATATTTAAAAACTCAGTTCTTAGGTTCGGAAATGGTTTGTTTGTTATGTTCTATTGATAAAAAAATGATCTTCTTTATCTCTAATAATATTCTTTCCTCTGAAACCTGCTCTGTTGGACAGTAATACAGCAATTCCAGCCTTCTTTGGACTAGTGTCGGCATGAGATTTTAGCCTATTTTTGTCTTTATATTTAAAGTGGCTTTCCTATGGGCAGCATATAGGTGGGTTTTATTTTTTATCCGATCTAATTATCTCCGACCGTTGTGCGTGTGGCATTTAGGCGGTTTATATGTATTCTGATTCTTGATACTGTTAGGTTTAAATCTCTTTGTTTCTCTTTCTGCCATCTTTTGGATGAACCCGGTGTTTTTTTGTATTTCCATTTTATCTCCTTTGTTTGTTTATTCGCTGTAACTCTCAGTGTCCTTATTCGGTGCTTCCCGTGAGGTTTATTATATGTATTATTGCACTTATTACGATCTGCATTCAAGGGACATTATACTGTTTCACACAAAGTGTGAGAACCACACAGAAGTATGCTTCGATTTCTCCCCTCCTGACCTTTGTGCTATCATTTTCATACACTATTCTTCAGCGTATATTATAAATCCCTGGCACAATGTTTTCTCTTTAAAACACTCCATTATCTTTTTCAACATCTTTATTGAGGTTTATCCATCTACTACAGAATTCGCCCATTTGAAGCATACAATGCCATGGTTTTTATTGTGTTCAGAGCTGTGTTCAACCGCGCCATAGTCACGTTTAGATTATTTTTATCACGTCCCTACACTCTGTCCCCACTCTTCCCCCAGCACTAAGCAACCGCTGTCAGGCTCTCTGTCTCTATGGATCCCTCTCCTGGACTTTCGTGTGAATGGAACCATCTCGTGTGATTTCCAATGAGAAATCTTCCGTTATCCTATCTTTGTTTATCTATACATACTATATTTTTCTTTTTTTCCTCTGGCTACTTTTAAGATTTTCTTTTTATCACTGGTTTCAAGCCATTTGATTATTATATGCCTTGGTGTAGCTTTCGTCATGTTTCTTATCCTTGGGTTTGTTGAGCTTCATGGGTCTGCTGATTGATAGTTGTCATTAACTTCGGAAAGATTTTGGCCATATTTCCTCAAGCATGTTTTGAGTTTTCCTTCTCTCCGCTGTCTTTTGAGAACTTCAATTATATATATATTTGATTGCTTGCAGTCGTGCCACATTTCACTGATGCTTTGTTTATTTCTTTATGCTTTTAGCTCGTTTTCACTCTGTGTTCCATTTTAGATGGTGTGCATTGTTGTGTCTTCATAATCTTTTCATCTGCAATGTGTAATCTGTCATTAATCCCATCTAGTATATTTTTCATCTTAGCCATTCCCTTTCTCTACTTAACCTGTCCTATCTTTCCTGTAGCTCCTTGCACACACGGAATACAGTGATAATAATTGTTTTGGAGTTCCCGTTGTGGCGCAATGGAAATGAATCTGACTAGTATCCATGAGGCTGCAGGTTCGATCCCTGGCCTTGCTCAGTAGGTCAGGGAACTGGTGTTGCCATGAGCTGTGGTGTAGGTCGCAGACATGGCTCAGATCTGGCGTGGCCGTGGCTGTGGCATAAGCCAGCAGCTGTAGCTCCAATGCAACCCATCGCCTGGGAACTTTCATAGGCCACGAGTGTGGCCCTAAAAAGCAAAAAAAAAAAAAAAAAATTGTTTGAATGTCCTTTTGTACGAATCTCACCATCCATGTCATTTCTCTCTTGACCTCAATAGATTTTCCTCCTCATTTTGTGTTGTGTTTTTCTTCTTCTTTGCCTGTCTGGTAGTTTTTTTATTGGATGTCAGGAATTGTCTGTTTTACCTTATTGTATACTGAATGAATATTCTTGAGTTTTGTTCTGGGATACAGTTATTTGGAAATAGTTTGATCCTTTCAAGTCTTGCATGAACAAAACTCTGTTAGTTGGGTGAGAACAGGGTTTAGTCTAGGGTTTATCTTTCACCACTACTGAGGCAACATCCTTTTTTATTACTCTACCTCGGATTTCTCAATCTCAGTTCCAATGATATTTTGGGACAGGTCATTCCTTGTGGTGGGCGGCTGTCCTGTGCATTGCAGGATGTTTAACAGTATCCCGGCCCTTCCAAACTATATGCCAGCAGCATGCCCCCGGCTGTGACAACCAAAAATGTCTCCAGACATTGCCAAATGTCCCCTGAGGGACAAAACAGCCTTCCACTTGGGAACCGCAGCTCTAAGTGATGCTCACTTAATTATGAGATTTCCCACACTGACTGTAGACCACAGGCACTGTTCCTGGCTGTGTGTCATCTCTGGACACTGTTCCTGGTGATCTTTTTTTGCTGGTTATTTCCCTGGCCTTGGGTCGTTGCCTCACTTGCACGCATTGATCAGTACTTTTCTGAATATTTGAGGGAGACCCCTGAACATCCCTGGACTTCTCTTTCTTTGCAGCACTCTCCTTTCTGGCGCTCTGTCATATGAACGCTAGTCATTCTCATTTCCTCAGCGTCTCATCTCTGTGTGTACTCAGTTCAGGGTGACTTCCTAGGTTCCCTTCCCTTGTACCCTGCAAACCCTCTCCAGGTATTGATGTGGTGCAATATTAGGACTTATCTCATTCGTCTTTTATATTTCAAGGGGTAATTGTTTTTCATCACCGGATGTCCAATTTTTTTTTTTGCCTTTTTGTCTTTTCTAGGGCCGCACCCGTGACATATGGAGGTTCCCAGGCGAGGGGTCGAATTGGAGCTGTAGCCACCCGCCTATGCTAGAGCCACAGCAACACGGGATCCCAGCCAGGTCTGTGACCTGCACCACAGTTCACGACAATGCCGGATCCTTAACCCACTGAGCGAGGCCAGCGATCGAACCCGAAACTCCATGGTTCCTAGTCGGATTCGTTAACCACTGAGCCACAACGGGAACTCCTGATGTCCACTATTTTTAGTGACAAGGTTTGCATATTTTGTCTAGTTTGTTTTCAGTTGTTTCAAGTGGGAAGGTAAAGCCCTTCCATACTTCGTCTTGACTGGAAGTAAAAGTAACATTTAGCAGCTTTTTTAAACTTGCAAATATTTGGGACTTTTCCAGGTATTTTTATTATTTGTTTCTAGTTTAATTCCACTGTGGCCATAGATGTGTCCCTGCATGATTTCAATTATTTTAAATACATTGAGACATGTTTTATGGCCTAACATATAGCATATTTTGGTGAAAAGTGCAATGTGAACTTGAAAAGAATGTGCTTTGTGCTGTTAGTGGATGGACTGTTTTATAAAGTCATTTAGTGAAATTGGTTAACGGCGTTGCTCCATTCTTCTATATCCTTACTTATTTGTGATTACACGTGTATCAATTACTGAAGGCAGAATATATATAATTGTGGATTTGCCTATTTTTCATTTCGTTTCTCTGTTGTTGCTTCATGTACTTTGAAGCTCTGTTATTGATGCCATACGTATTTAGAATTATTATGCCTTTTGATGAATTGATCCCTTATAATCATAAAACGTAAGTGTCCCTCACTAGCCTCGGTGACATTCCTTGTTCTGAAGTCTACTTTGCCTGTTGTTAATATAGCTCATCCGGCTTTCTTATGGTTAGTGCTTGCGTGCTATGCATTTTCCTATCCTTTTAGTTTTATACAATTTGTGTCTTCATATTGAAAGTGGATTTTTTGGAGTTCCCCTTGTGGCTCAGCGGCTTACCAACCCAACTCCTACCCTTCGATCCCTGGCCTTGTTCAGCAGCTTAAGGATTGGCCGTTGCCATGAGCCGAGGTGTAGGTTGCAGACCTGGCTCACATCTTGTGTGGCTGTGGCCGGCAGCTGCAGGTCCTATTGGACCCCTAGCCTGGGAACTTCCATATGCTGCAAGTGCAGCCCTAAAAAGAAAAAAAAAAAAAGGTTTTTTTTTTTTTGGTCTTTTTGCCTTTTCTAGGGCTGCTTCCGGGGCATATGGAGGTTCCCAGGCTAGGGGTCGAATCGGAGCCGTAGCTGCTGGCCTACCCCACAGCCACAGCAACTCAGGATCCAAGCCGTGTCTGCGACCTACACCACAGCTCACGGCAACGCCGGATCCTTAACTCACTGAGCAAGGCCAGGGATTGAACCTGCAACCTCATGGTTCCTAGTCGGATTCGTTAACCACTGCACCACAACGGGAACTCCTAAAATGGATTTTTTATACAGCATTTAATTATTCTTGCAGTACAATAACATTTGATAATAATTGGCATATTTACACCATTTACATTTAATTTAATTATCAATTTGTTTGAATTGCAATAGATTTAAATATTGCTGTTTTTCTTTCTCTTCCACCTTCTAAAGAATTGTTCTTTGTTCATTTTTTTTCCGTTCCTGAATTTGTTAGTATTATTTGAGTACTTTGTTGGTATTCCGTGGTCTCCTCTTGTGGTCTATTAGCTCTGCCTCTTTTATCTTTGTAGTCGTTGCATTGGCATTTGCAATATGTATATTCATCTTACATGGTCTTACTGTAATGATACTATACCCCTTAGTAAACGGTAAGGACCCTATAGCAACAGTCTTTCATTTTCTTCTCCTTTCCTTCATAATGTCATTTTGGTGATTCTCTCTCTACATGTGTTCTTAACACCAAAATGCCTAGTTATGTTTGCTTTAAACGGTCACTTAACTTTTGAAGACATTACAAATAATGTGAAGAAAATGTTGAACTCTACCAACGTGGTTAACCTTTCTGGTTCTCTTTATTTCTGTGTATAGATCCATGTTTTTATCTGGTATCAATTTCATCCTGTTGGATTCCTTTAAGATTTCTTGTAGTGCAGGTTTGATGTCAGTGAATCGTGTCAGATTTTGTTTGTCCGGAAAATTATTTTATTTGCTTTTGTTTCTGAAAGATGTTTTCCCTGGGTGTAAAATTCTGAGTAGGTAGTTTTCTTTCTTCAGCACTTTCGTTTTTCCATTATCTTCTGGCTTGCATAGTTTCTGATGAGAAGTTTGTTGTGATTCTTATGTTTGCTCTTCTGTATGTACTATGTCTGTTTTCTCTGCTGTTATTTTTTTCCTTATCATTATTTTTAAGGAATTCTGTTATGATACGTATTAGTGTGTGTGTGTTTTTAATCTTTATTCTGTTTGGAATATTGTCTCTCTTTCCCTATTGGGATGAAAGACCTATGGTAATGGGGATACTGTCTGTTTTGTTTACTGCCATATCCCTAGCATGTAGAACTGTGCCTGGCACGTTGTAGGTACTTGCAGATATTTATTGGATGAGTGAATGAATTCCAGTAGTGGTACATGCTTTGGCAAAGCTGCTGAGTAGTCCCAGACCCTTTGAAGCTCCCTGGTTCTTGGCTGTTCCAAGCCTTTTTTCTTCAGTTTTCCTATAATCTTATGAGCTTCCCCATGGTCTTCCAGTACCTTTTCATTTTTTCTCAAGTTACACAGAATCCGTCTTTGTTACTTACAATCCAGGACCTCCAGCTGAAAACCTACCTCTAAGAATGCCTTTTTTCAAATCCGGAGCATTATGTTGTCAGTATCAATGGAGGACCAAGGACACATGATCTGAGATGTGACTCCTGTGAGTTGTTGAAGTTAGAATTGCTATGATTACTGATTCAATTCTGTCACCATTTGCTGAAATATTAACATTTCTAGGACACTTGTAGGATTTTTGGGAATAATATCCAGTCAGGTATTTAATGTCAAGAGAAACCTGGGAAAAGGGAGTAAGATGCTTGCTTTATCTATATTACTCATTTGGTAAAGACTCAATAGTCTTCTGACACACTTTTCCATGTCTCTGTCTGCTGTCTGTCTCTAGGGTGATTGCACTTTTTTTTTTTTTTTTCACCACACCCACAGCATGCAGAAGTTCCTGGGCCAGGGATGGAACCTGTGCCACAGCAGTAAACAGAGCCACAGCAGTGACAACACTGAATCCTTAACCTGCTAAGCCACAGGAGAACTCCAAGGGCGATCGCATGTTTAATAAGAGTAGTTGTCCTAAAAGCAGAGATCCATGACCTGAATTTTGGATGCGTGATAGACCACAAAATTTAGTAGGTTCACCTTGGTGTGAATCTATTCCTCTAGCTTATTGACTAAAGCTTTGTCAAGTCCATCCTTCAAGTGGCTTTTGTGATACAGAACCAATATTATGAAGGAGAATGCTTAGAACACTCTCCGTAAGTGTCTCATGTTTTTTTCAGGACACCATCTCTGAAGGAGCCATGAAGTGCTTCATCCTCAGGTCAATTTTAATTTAATAGGTACCACGCATTTATTTTCTGTACTTTCTTAAATAGCTCTAAGGGGCCAAGCCCAGGATATCTCATTTATTGAGCTTCGCTTTATTGAGCTTCACAGATACTGGATTTTTTTTAGACATTAAAGATTTGCGGCAACCCTGCATGGAGCAAATATATCAGCACTACTTTTCCACGTGCATTTACTCACTTCACATTTCTGTGTCACATTTTGATAATTCTTACCATATTTCACACCCTCCGCTAGCAAAAAGATTATTACATCCTGAAGGCTCAGATGATGGCTAGCATCTTTTCGCAATAAATTCCTTTTAATTCAGGCATAGACATTTTTTTTTAAGACATAATGCTATTGAGCACATAGTAGGCTACAGTATGGTATAAACATAACTTGAATATGCACTGGGAAGCCAAAAGCTCTGTGCGACTGACTTTATTGTAATATTCTCTTTATTGTGGTGGTTGGTATTGAAACCGTGGTATCTCTGAGGTACAGCCTGCACAGGCTCTAAGATAATTTGTAACTAGGTGAGCAGGCTGCTTCATCAGAGCCTCCTTAGTGGGAAAGTAGTTGCTAAAAATCTACAAAAAAAAATGAATTCTTTCTTTCCATCTGGGAAAGAAATGCTTATACCCCAGTGGGTCTGTAAATCCCTCTTCATCGTTATTATTCTGCTTCATCTGAAGCCATTTACTAGCTCCCCTTCCTTCAGATCATTGCCATCTGGGCTGCTAGCATTTCCTCCGAAAGATTAGTAATCAATTAGTGTGCAGAAAGAATTTATAAATATGTAAGAACTGTGTTTCTCTGGGTAAATGGGTGACGTTATATTCCTGTACCTCATCCTTTAGTGCTTCCGGAAGCATCGTAATTTCCTGAAATAAAGCAAGAAAGTGTAAACTCAGGGAGCAAATAAAATCTTTCTAGGACTGGTGTGGGAGGAAAAACCAGGTTTCCTGGTGGATGAGTTTGTGAGAGATGCTTTTGTAATGCTTGAATAGAAGGCTCGAGGCCAAGTATGTAATAGAGCAAAGCTCACTCCAACGCTACTGTATTCGTAAGAGCACATAATCCCTCCCTCCTGAGTTTCCAACTGCAAGGCTATTAGGCGGCCATAGTTCCTCTAAGTACTAATTGTAATGGAACATGCTGGCCCACATCTTAGCCACACTGGGGACAGTTATGCCAGGAACATTGCTCTCTACTCAACATCATATCGACTCTCTTCCTGGACAACGCTGCTCATGTTAGCAAATAGCAGGCTTGGAAGTTATTCTTGTGTGACTTGTTAGTTGCTGGTTTTCCTGCCAACTCGCTTTCTCCTATGTGCGCAGAGCACTTTAAAAGAGGAAGAGCCCAACGCACTTGGGAGTCCAACTTGATCATCTTGCTGCCAGTCACTACAAACCCAAACATGAGTTTGTGCCCTCTCCAGCTCGAGGTTGCTTAGATTCTCTTTGACAGAACACAGAGGATGTCCCGTTTCGCATGAGCAATGGGTAGCCTTGACCTTCTGCAGGGCCTGGATGTGGGATAAATGCAGACTGTGTCACACAGACCCATACTCTTCCCAAGCACTTCTTTTCCACCCTGGAACCCAGCTTCTACTGAACCTGGTATCTGGAGTGGAGCTCTTTGGAAGAAAGAAGGTAGTGGAGCCTGTGTGCTCTCCTCTGAGCTTCAGGGGACGGGAATGAATCATTGGAGGAACCAGAGAAGACCTGGGCTGGAGCTCAGCAAAGCAGTCAGGAGAAGACTTGGTCTCCAGCATTGTCAGACTTCCTCTTCTCTCTATCCCTCCTGCTGTCCAGAAATCTGGCCTGCTGTCTTATTCTGCAAGGAAGCCTCCACACGAGCTCTGAAGCAGCAATGTGAAGGGCGAGAAGAAACCTGCCATGTGGAGGGCTCAGGAAATTTGAGGTCCAGTTTTTTTTTGTTATAAATGGCAGAAAGCTTCCTTCCTGGTTGAAACATACAAGAAAATTTACTGGAAGGATTGTGAGGTAGCTCCCAGAGTCACTGAGGTAGCTGCAGGAACCAAGGCAGCTCAGGAAAGTTCAAGGACTGAAATTGGGGACTCGATAGTATCAGTGAATGTGTGCTTACATGCTACTGAGGGCTCTGGCTCCCTCTCTCTCTCTCTCTCTCTCTCTCTCACATTTCTGCTCATTTCCTGCTGGCTCTAAAGTCTTGCTGCAGATGAGCTTTCTTGATGTGGTGGAGAACATGGCTTCTGGCATTCCTGGATTTACAAAATCCCAGCATGGAGACCCCAGAGGAAAGAGGAAGCATCTTTGTTCTCTTGTCAGTATTTGAACACCCCTAAGGAAGGAATCTAATTTTGAACATAATCCTAGGGTTTTAGTTGGTCGCAACTTGACATAATGGGACATGCAGCTGATGAAAATGTGTCCATGATCAGAACTGTGTTGATATAAGCAGACCGTCTAAATCAAAAGGTGTGATAGAAGTTCCCCGGTGTCTCAGAGTGTTGGGGATCCAGCATTGTCACTGCTATGGCTCAGGTTGCTGCTATGGTGCGGGTTTGATCCCTGGCCCAGGAACTTCTACATGCTGTAGGTGCACCCTCCCCCCCCCCCAAAAAAAAGGAGGTGATGGATTCTCTATTTTTCTTTTTAAGAGCGTGGTGATTGAGTTTATGAGCCCTCTGAAGACCTGGAAACCATAAATTATGAGGTCATTTTGAAGAAGCTGGGGATGATGCATGCAGAGGAGAGAAAGCTAAGGTAGGGTTCAGGTGGTGTGGGGACATGAAAAGTGTCTTTGTATGATGAAGGAGAGGGACTTGATATCCTGGCAGGGGGTAAGGAGTGTCATGTAGTGCTGAGTTCACTGGTCTTACAATCAGGAGACCTAGGCGGTAGCCATTGTTTTTCCTCCGTCTGAATCTCCTCCTTATCAGGGGTGGTTCGACCATGTGTGGATTGGCTGGGCCGTGACTCAGATGAGATGGTTGATTGCCGTTGGCTGTCTGGGGAGCCTGGTGGAGTGCCCCAGTTTACAGGACTAGGGCAAGTCATTATCTAGCCATGTGACCTTGGCTGACTCTCCCCTGGGTCTCGGGCACCTTAGCTGGGAAGTAAGGGGTTGAAGCGATGACCCCCCTAGAGTCCTTTTTAGCTCTGGTTTTATGTTTCAGGAATGAAATCTTGAGTATGTAGAGCTGGCGACCTTGGCAAGTAGAGAAAGTTCCAGATCTATTGGCAGGACGAGGAGGCCTAGATTCTGTATTTTAACCTCTTGTAAGCAATGTCTCTGCTAGAAAGGCTTAGAGCATGCCTTGCAGGTAGAGCTTTCCTTCCGGTGGCACCAGCCCCTTCACGTTTGGCTGGTTTCTCCCCGTCGGTGGAGCCATTGCAGTGATCGGATGTTCTCTGTTTCGCCACAGTAGGCAGCAGTGTAAACAGTCTTCACGTTTTCACTGGGGAGAGTATTTTTTGTTGTTGTTGTTTTTGTCTTCTCTTTGGAAAATTTCCACGGCTGCACCATTTGGCTATTTGAAGCTTTTGCATGCATCGCAAACACCATCTGTTAAAACCCGAGACACAAATACTGCATGGAATGAGTAATAGAAGCCGGTGCGGCAGCTGGGCATGGCAGGGGAAGTGGACAGAACCACAGCTTCCTCCGTAGGACTGACCAGGTGAACGGGGCATTGGTGGTTTGTCCGAGCTCTTGCGTTCGTCAGGTAACGATCTCTCTTGGCTGCTGTGGAAATACTGCCTCCTCAATTGCAAAACTTGCCTTGAAGAAAACAGGTAGATGCTTCCACATGCAAGAGGAAGTCCAACCTGAGGGCCCGTTCAAGAGGCCTGGGAGAATTTCTTGGTCAAGGAGTCTAGGTCTAGAGGCAGAGGGTGTGGTTCCCCCCACCCCGTCTCCACCATCAACCTTCTCCAGTGGCACCCCCCAGGACCACCGAGCCAGCGTCCTCATCTCCCCAGCTTGCTGTCATCAGCTCTTGGCCTCTCACTTTACCTTTCATGCAGGTGAGCCTTTCACCATCCCAAGAGGTAGGCAAGACTCTTGTCTACTGCTGTTCGGGGGAAAACTCAAGTGCAGGGTTGACGTGCTCCAGCCTCTGTCTTAAGGGGCACAACAGGGACTGGAGCCCAGATGGAGGCTCTTTTCCACTGTTCTGATCATCTTTCTCTGCATTTTTGCTTTGCTGCTTCAGCCCTTTCAGGTGTTTTTGCTCACAAGAGGCCTCCTGAGGCATATGTTTTCGAGGGCTCCGTAAAGCAGACAAGGTCTACACAGGCGCTGTTTTTGAGTCCAAGTTTTTACTGCTCATCGCCTGACAGGCCAATAAATCGAGAGAGGAGTTGTTGGGGCCAGGAGGAGTGACTTTATTGGGAAAGGTAGCAGACTGAGAAGGTGGTGGACTCATGTCCCAAAGAGCCACCTTGGCCTGAGTTAGAACTGAGGATTCTTTTGTACTAAAATGGGAAAGAGTAAAAAGCAAACATTTCCTGCTTCCGGGCAGCCTCCGGAGGGCGTATGCTCATTTCTTCCTGCCTGCACTCACGCACAGGTAGGCCTGGTCAAGGTATTTCCTGTGAGCCAAACAAAGGTATCTTGGCTTAACGCTCAGGCATGGGAGGCAGGGTCCCCTGAGATGGAACGTTCTGTATACTTTAAGCTATAGGCAGCATCTCTTTAGTGATGAACCGGTCCTAGGATACAAAGGTTCTTCCCTGTTACCGTGCCAAGCATGAGTGTGAAGGCTGGGGTGGTAGAATAAACCTTCTTATCGATGGATGTGCGCTGGCGACCTCCAGCTTCTGCCTGCCTCCCCAGCATTATATGATGTTGCCCTGGTGTGAGGGCTTCCTAGTTCATGCTGAGAGGGCTGTGCAGAGAGACAGCGATGGGAACTCCTTAAGCAGGCCCTTTGCTGGCTGGGGACTAAGGAGACAACTAGGCAAGACTGAGACAGCATCGCGCCCCTTGCGGAGTGGACGGTTGAGTCGGGGAGGTGCACCATAAAGAAGGGAACAAACCGAGCTGCGATGAGTTCTTGGCATAAAATTAACTTGTCTGACTGTGGAGAACTGTGGGTGAGGTAGCCACTCAAAACGGGTTGCTCTCAGCCTGGCAGAAGCGATGGCAGAGAGGCTGAGAAGGGTGCAAAGGAGGTAGCCAGTGGAAACACAGGGGACAAACACAGCAGCCAAGGGAGCAGCATGGATGGGACCCCACTGTTATGCCCCCAGATCTTCCTGCTAGAGAGAGAGATGCTCTTGACTTTCAGGGAGAGGCTAGAGCCCAAGGTACAGGACGCGGTGTCAAATACTCAGTGGCCCGGGTGACGTCTTGTCTCTCCTCGTGTCCACAGAGCCTATGACAGTCGCTTGCACCCAAAGGAATGGCTTGGGAGGTGCAGGCGGGAATGAATTGTTTCAACCAAACTTGGAAAGTCGTGATGTGTTCTAGCTTGTAATGCTAGTTTTAGTTTCAAACCAATAGGTCTGCTTTGCAAATGGGAAGAACCTAAACTGTGAGGAGAATTTCGAAACGCATTCGGAATCTACAGAGAGGCAATCGAATTCGTATTTCTGGGGACAGTAAGAATAAGCTGACCCCTGACATTCCTGCTGGTACATCTTTTCGAGGAGCCGAGTGGCTTGCTTGCCATTTTTGTCCAAAGATAGGAGGTCCCGGCTCACATGAGGCCAAAGGCATTGACACGGGCAGCTGTCTTCCACCAGCGATGCCAACAGGATCGCACCAGGTGCTCCGCAGGGGAACCGCCCCCTCCCCCCCACTCTGATATTTCCGCATCGATTTCCGGTAGAGCCAAAATCATCTGGCCAACAAATTTGGCGACACATGCCGACAGCCACAGGAATTTCGCTTTGGGAAACTACAAGGCAATGGATTCTAACTATTTATGTGCACATGGCAGAGTGGTCAAAACAGGAAATTTGGAGGCTGTCCAATGGCTAACACGCGTGTGTCCTAGGTGTTCTGCGGTAGTACCTCATTAGGGCTCAGAACAACCACGATGCACCTTCCGTCTCGGTCACATCTACCCCATGGACTATTATGTGCTTCTCCAAATGATGGCTGTAACATGTAGAGAGGCTTGGAATCGTAGGTGAAGAAAGCAAGCTATGAAATGTAGGGGTGACCGATTGCAACCACATAAAACGAGCAGCCCTTATTTCCAACCAAAAAGGCAGAAGGAAACAGACTGATCTTAACACCGGTCATAAAACAAAAGAATGCTGGGGTTTGGCTTAGCCACATGGCAAAAACAGTGTTGTTCCCTTTGCTCTGCCTCCGCCTCCTTTCTCCAGTTAGGGTCTGAAGTTTAGCTTAAGACGTATCACCAGTTCGAGATGGCAGATTAATCACGTGACTCTAGACTTCATTCAAAAAGAAAGTTTCCTGGGAGTTCCCGGCGTGGTGCAGCGGAAACAAATCTGACCAGGATCCATGAGGTTGCGGGTTCGATCCCTGGCCTCGCTCAGTGGGTTAAGGATCCGGCATGGCCCTGAGCTGTGGTGTAGGTCACAGACGCGGCTTGGATCCCGCGTTGCTGTGGCTTGCGGTGTAGGCCGGCAGCTATAGCTCTGATTCGACCCCTAGCCTGGGAACCGCCATATGCCACAGGTGCAGCCTTGAAAAA
This sequence comes from Phacochoerus africanus, assembly GCF_016906955.1. NCBI lineage: Eukaryota > Metazoa > Chordata > Mammalia > Artiodactyla > Suidae > Phacochoerus > Phacochoerus africanus. The sequence goes on along the minus strand of NC_062560.1, from coordinate 125,586,882 downwards.
AAGAAAAAAAAAAAAAGGAAAGTTTCCTTTGATTAGAGGCAGAAAACCCTCCTGCCTTCATCCGTGCAGTGATTTACAGAATGAAAATGAAAGTCAGGTGGGCAGTTTTTTTGGTTCTTTTGATGGTTCTTGTTGAGACTCCCTTTGCAGGTTGTGACGGTCGCTCATCTTGATGCGAATCCTAAGTTAGCAGGCCTGGGGCGCACCAAGATTTGAGTGACCACGTTCACTTGGAATAAATATGTGCCTTTCGTGTTCGATTTCTTATTACATTGTGATTCAGAAGCTCTACTCTACAATATTCCGATTTATAAGCTTTGTGGTTGATTTTTTAAAATTTCAGTGTCGGAACATCTGTGTGCGTGTGTGCGTATGGGCGTGTGCGAGTGAGCGCGTGTGTGTATTAAGTGGACTCTTTATGTCTAGGAAGGAGCATTTTTCTGGCGTCTCAGTTAAGAATTTTCCCCTCACAAAACGTCATTTTCAAGAGTTTGACAAGAGTTAGTTTAAGGTAGGAGTGCTCCTGGCCCTGGATTTGGTATTTGAGGCCTTTCAGTTTGAGATCCGGCTCCCAGGCAGACACAGCTTTTTCTCGGGTATGAGACGCTGCCAGGCTGTCCATGGGAGGACAGAGGGGGCCTGCAGTGGCCAGGACATTAGTGTCAGGGGAGGCAGGGGTGACTTGGGGGCCCTTGACTCATGAGCACTTTGCCCGGGCTGGGCTTAGATGCCTGCGGTCCTGCCCACGCCTCTGCAGGGCAACTCTGGCGGACACTTGTTGTGTTTCCACAGCCCTGAGCCTGCTGTAGCTGCGTGGGGACCAGCCTGGAAGGTCCCTACGAGATCACGCGCTGTAGCCCTTGATGGAGACACAGAAGACAGAAGCGGGCGGATGTGCCCAAAGGGAGGACACCCCGGGCCCCTGGCAGAGCGCAGACTGACCGCCCAGTCTTGTTCCCTTTCTAGATGTCTGCGCTCCCCAGGATGGAAGTCCGCACGTGTGCATTTTGGGGCTCAGCACGGAGCTCCTGGGGCCTTTGGGGTGTCACTGCTGGAGGTCAGTGTCCAACTTCCTTCCGGGGCGAGGGGTGGGGGGTGGGGATGGCGTCCAGCATTCTGACCTTTTGTCCTCGCCACGGGGCTCTGGAAGCCTTGTGAAGTGCAAAGAACGTCTCCCCTTCCTGCCTCCCCCGCCCCCTGCCCCCCAGTCCCCAGCTGCCACTGTCGTGAGGGTCTCTTGCCTCACTCAGCATCCTCAGGAATTTCATATCCACACTTAGCAGGACGGGTGGAGGCTGTGTTTCTCTCTTGCTGCTGGATTCCAACCTTCATTTCTATTTTTGCGAACACAAGTGAAAGGGACCTCAAGAATTTGCTTTAATCTCACATACCCGCTCCCCACCCCCCCGCCCGGCCGCCCACAGTGGGCTCCTCCCTCAGGCAGCGAATTTTACCCCAATTCTTCTTTTTACATTTTTACTCTATTTTTTGGCCCCACTTTCCATTAAATCCAGAAATCTCTGGTGATAGGTAAAGGTCCCTATAGGAACCACACATTTAATCTGCAGTGGGTTAAGGGTCCGGCAGTATCACTGCTGTGGCTCAGGGTGCATCCACATGCCGTGGCTATAGCCGAAAAAATAATAAGGCGAAGAAATAAATAAATTTCTCCTTTCAGGTTCTTTTTTTCTCCGTGAGGCTGTGTTTTGTTGGTTTGGTGGGTTGGTTGATTTGGTTTGGTTTTGGTTCATTCGAGCCTGATCTTAGCATTGATCTTTGCCGGTAGACCTTTCGGCTGTGAAGGGTTTCAAGTGGTGACGCTGCCTGAGTCATGACTGGCATATTTTTCCCTTTCCTAATTTTAAACGCATATTTTTAGATTGACAGTGTTAGTATCCTTCTGTCTGCTGCCTTCTTTCCGTGTGTGAACTGGCTGTGAGGCTGTGTGATGTGTTGTCTGGGCTGGCGATTACGGGGTCCCGGTTTCATCTCTAATGCTCCACAGGTGGAGGGAGGTGGCATGAGCTTCTGGAGGAGGTGACAGTGAGCTACCCGACGACCGAAAGAGTAAAGGAGAAACTCAAAAGGTTGTCACCCGATTAAGGTTGTCACTCCATTCGAGTGAAGGTTCTGCCCGTAGACGGTCTAGCTGTGAAGGCAGATGTCCAGCTCCAAGGGGAATGGTTGCAGAGAGTTCTGGAATGTTAGTGGTGGGAAGAGCCGTAGCAGATCATTCATTCAGGTGGCAAACCTTTCTAGGCATCTCGGAGGCGGCCAGGTACTGTTCCCGGGGCTGGGGGTGCCGAGGGGGGCAACCATCCTCCCGCCCAATCCCCTCTCTTGACAGGTAGGCCCCTCCGTTTCCCCAAAGAGAGGGGGGACTTGCTGGACGTCACAGAGCAAGTCCACAGCCAGGCCAGGTTGGAACGCAGGGCCCCTGGCGCCCAGGCAGCTGCCTTTTATGCCTTTACGGGGCCCGCTACTCCTGATTGTGTTATAGCCGTGGTTACAGGGAGTCCCCTAAGTCCCCCGAGCCATCGGCCCCATCTCCCCATCCTCCCACCCGAAACAAGCCAGGCCCCATACCAGGCGGATGGACGGCTCTGGGTAGCACTCACCTGGAGGGCTGCGAGAGGTCTGCCTGTCTGTGTGTGTATATTTAAGTCCATGGATCTTCAAACGTCGGGGGCCGTGTCTTCAAAGGAGAGAAAAGGAAAGGACCCTGCCCCGACTGGCTCAGGAAGAGTCAGCAAGACTGCTTTTCTCTGCTCCCAATGACCACAGCCCAGCTCAGTGGCCACGCTCCTTGGAGGCACCCGGCCCGTTAATCTCCAGAGGCCCCAGGGCCTCGGGCATGGCACCTGCCCAGTAAGTTGGGGCAGAACGGAGCTGATGGGTGAGAGGTGCCTTGTAAGGAAGACAACGCAGTCACTGAGCTTCGGGACCATGGACCTCTGCCGGGGGCAGGTGGCTTCTGTAGCCTGGTTCCAGAAAGCTGTCGCTCCCCATTCCCCATGTGCCGAGTTGTCCCGAGCCGGGGCCTGCCCTGTCACATCAGACACTGAGCTGAAGGCTGTGGGGACGAAGCAGCTGCCACTTGAGCACATGGTTGGCTTTTCAGAGCTGAGCCTGCCAGCCACTGTGATGCACAGCAAGACAGGGTTCATTGTTAATTAATTATGAGTTGTCAACTGCGAAACTTTGTGGAACTCAGAAGGTGCAGGCAGGCTGTGGACTCTGCCTCCTTGAAAGATACCCCACCCCGACAGCATTTTTTGGAGCAAAGGAAACACTCTTCATTACCAAAGTCTGCCGAGAGCCTCTCCTGCTCGCCTGTGCTGAGAATTCGCATCGCCGTGCCCGGCCTTACCTTGGGGTCTGTTCCTCGCTCAATGGCGGGCCAACAAGTGGGAGCCCTTCATCGTCCACACGTCTCCAGAACGTTGGAAAGGTGTTGTTTTGGAAACAAAAACGACCCACCACGGGCCGACTTGGGCTCATTGGCAGCCCCTACTTTGGCAGGATGGCCTTGAGGCGTTCCGGACAAGGTTTCTCAAGAAGAGATGGGTCCTCGCCTGGACCCACAATGGGCTGAGTAAACGTTAAAGGCAGACCTGATGCCACCGCCACCACCACACTTGTTTGGTTGATTTGCCTTTTCCAATGGCCCCCATTTTAGGAAGGCTCATTCAGCGCAAGTGAAGTGACGTGAACATTTATATAAATGGGCTTTGGTGACAAGAGGTGTTGGGTCTCCGTGGAGTTTAGTGTTGAGCCAAGGCCTTTATGGCACAGAGCCCCAAGCTGCTAACATGGCTCCAGACGACAGAATGGAGGGATTCTGGGGACTTAGACTCTTGGGCCTGGTTTGACGCAGAGCAAAGGCAAGAGGTTTGCTAGAGGGGGCTGGGAGGAATCATGGACTGGCCATACCTGTGGGACTTTGGAGGTGATTCCTTTTCTGTTAGCGTCTTCTCTGTTTTTTCCTAGGAAGGTTGGGAGAACCAGGCCCATTTCGGGGCCATCATGGCTTTGGATGAACGCCATCCCTCCCTGGCTGGTGGAGCAGACGACGGCTCTGGGCTCAACGTTTTCATGCTTCCCAGGTTGAAAGCCATAACTAGAGGGTCTTTCCTCAGGGAAATAGAAAACCCTTCCCACTCCAAGTGTGGTCTGAGGAATCCTAGAATCAGCAGCCCCTGGCAGCTCAGCAGACATGCAGACTCTCTGGCCCCATCCCAGACGCGCTGAATCAGAATCTGCATTTGGACAAGACTCTAGACTGGCCCTGTTCCTGAGAAGCCTTGCTTTAGTGATCGAGAGGATGGAGCTTTGGCCTTGGACAAGGTTAGGTTCCAATTCTGGATCTGCCACTTACTTACTGAATGATGGGATTTGAGTCTATTAATTACCTGCTGTGATCCTCGCATATGGAATTGAAACGGGGGTCATAACTGTACCTGCCCCGTGGGGCTTAGGTGATGCTTGCATGAGGAATCATATGTAAAGCACTGAGCATGGAGTCTGGTAAGTGTGAGGCCCCCCAAAAGGGGGTCAACCTGGCCAGAACTGTGCGTGAAGGAGAATGGACCTGGGTGAGGCAGGAGATTGCTCCTTTCTCAAAGGATGTTTCATTTCTAGGAATGGACTCAGCCCTAAGGAGCCTATGGTCTTTCCAGCCCAGGAGAAGGTAGTGGAACTTCTCTTTCAGCCAAGGGCAGATGAAGGAAATTTCAAGGCACCCGGCACAGCAGTGAAGGAAAACACTTCCTGACTCCTCCACTGATGAGCAGAAAGAGAAGTAACAGTACACCCACAGGCCATGGCGATTTCATCGTGTTAGGAGTCAGGAAAATATAAGGAAGAAGCCCTTTTGAGAATGGACCAGCAGAGCCCATTTTAGTTCAGTCTCCTTGATTTTTCTTTAAATGGCCTTGTCGATCTCCAAGTCGAATGTTGTTCCTGGCAATTCTAAAGCAAGGGAGCCCCTTTGCCCAGGAGCCAGGCTCTGCTGAACTGGCCACCCGCCCCAGGACCGCCTTTGGATTGTAGGTCTGATGTGGCTACTACGTTCCACCTACTCCACCCAGCTGTCAGGCGTTCACGACTCAATAGCTGACAAAATGATTAGTGCCCGTTACGGGCTGCCTTCCACGTGTTCCGGGAATACTCACCTCCTTGAGGTGTGGTTCCTGTCCCCTGAGAACTTGTGACCTGACTGTGGGGATGACACACACGGATCGTCCGTGGTAGAGATGTGAAGCACTAATGTGGGGACACTGGACAGTTGCTGCTTCTGCCCTGGCAGGGGCAGACAGCTAAGTACTGCTGTGTAGGTTGTGAACTGCACAGGGATGCCAAATTTGAGTAGAAACCACCCACGCTGTACGCATCGAAAATGCATGTGTATACACACACACACACACGTATTATAGATATACACACACACATGACTATCATGGATATGGAGTCGTCTTTTACTGTATTGATATGAGAGGTACACAAGATAGAATAGGACCTTCTACATGAAAAAGGCTGCTTGTGGAGTTCCCTGGTGGCCTAGTGGTTAAAGACTCAGCATTTTCACTGCTGTGGCTCTGGTTTGATCCCTGGCGTCCAGGTACTTGTGCATGCCGTGGGTGCAGCCAAAAAAAAAAAAAAAAAGAAAGGCTGCAAAAGACTACATTGAAAACATTGCAAAAAAACCTTTAGGGTGTCCCTTTTAGGAGATTTCTTCCAGTTTATCTTCAAGCCCTCCTCTTGAATTTTTCAGAAAATGTGTATATTTGGAGTTCCCATGTGGCTCAGGGGTTAATGAATCTGGTTAGCATCCACGAGGACTCAGGTTCAATCCCTGGCCTTGCTCAGTGGGTTAAGGATCTGGCACTGCTGTGAGCTGTGGTGTAGGTCACAGATGGGCTCGGATCCTGCTCTGCTGTGTCTCTGGTGTAGGTCAGCAGCTATAGCTCCGATTCGACCCCTAGCCTGGGAACCTCCATGTGCCAAGGGTGTGGCCCTAAAAAGCAAAAAAGCAAAAAATAAAAATAAAAATAAAAATAAAAAAATAAAAAATAAAATGTGTATATTAGGGAAGTTTTCTAACAGATATAAGCATGTGTCCTGAGGAAAATGGCACATTTTTTTCTCATTTTCCTAAGGCTCTGTATAGCTCAGCAGGTGGTCCTGGGCCCGCATTGGCTTGGAAGGGCTGTGGAGGGGAGAGGGCATGGCCTTAGGGCTATACAGGTGTCAGAGGGGTTGGCTGGCCAGCAAAGGGCCTGCTAGGAAGAGGGAGCATGCGCGGGGACAGAGGCAGGCAACCCCAGTGATGCGCCTGCGAGATGAGACGTGGCAGAGCACCCACAGTGCATCCTGGCGGGCTGTGCCCCGGACACGTCGTTTGCACTTAGATCATGTAGGGTCTGGAATGTTATGCCCATATACATGTGGGCACTTATTTTTATAGTTGGAAATGTATCCCAAGGGTATGTTGAGCCCATCAGAGTTTTGCATTCATTTCTTTTTAAAAAATAATGTTTTCAGCTTATACCTTACTGGTTCCCCCCCACCATGAGATTTAAAGTGGAGGACAAATGCACGCCCATGTTACATAGCAGACGTGAAAGACCATTTGAAGGCAGAGGTCTCAAAGGCCAGAGATAGCGCGTGAAGGTAGCAGGTGACGTGGGTTTAAGATGACAGAGGGTGAGCTGAAGAGCGCATGCCCGCTGGAAGGAAGGGGGCAGCCCTACTGGGCTCCGGCTGCTGTTGCCAGGAGGGGCTGCAGGCCCAGGGTGGCCCGGTCTCCCACATTTTCATGAGAAGCTGGACATTTGCACACGCACGTAAAAATCTCCAATCTGTGTGTGGGTAAGTTATTTCAGATTTTAGGAAATACTACCTGCCCTCTAAGGCGGCAGGTCCACCAGCCAGAGTCAGCCAGTGGCCAACTGATTGGCCATCTCTGATGATGAGGGAAGGAACAGGAGATTCTAAGACGTCGAGACGAGATAGCAGTGAGGCTTGAGTTGGTCTTTGAGCTTCATTGCAAGGAAGACGAACATGACACCCGTCCTGTTGCTATAGTAACAGGAAAAGAAGCGGAGGCCATATGCAGCGGTCCCTATATAGTCTTGGTGGATATGGCAGCTCCTTCCTGTACGAGTGTTCCCCTAAGGACCCGGGGGTTGCTTGGGCCAGGACTGTCAGCCAGCCAGAGTGGGAGTAAGGGTGGGCATTTATTTTTATTTTTTAAATTTCTTTTTTCTTAGGGTAGAGTTGATTTACAGCGTTGAGTCAAGTGCTGCTGGACAGCACAGTGAGCCAGTCATACATATATGTACCTTCTTTAAGGGGAGCCAATCTGTAAACTGAGATCTAGGTTCGATAGGCTCGCCTGTCTCATGCCCCTTTCCTGAGTCTTGCTCCTCTCACAGGATTACCGCCAATGCTGTCATGTTCTGACCTGGACCTTTGGCCACTGTGGTTTGGTTCAGAGGTGTAGACATGACTCCAAGTCGGATGAACTCTCTTCTGTAGTATTTTTGAAATTGTCCTCAAAAAAGTCAGGTCTGAACCTAATATTGTAAAGTTCTCGCGCGTGCACACACACGCACACACGCACACACGCACACGCACACACGGAGAAAGAGAGTTCCTGTTATGGCTCAGCAGGTTAAGAACCCGACTAGTATCCATGAGGATGCGGGTTCAATCCCTGGCTTCTTTCAGTGGGTTAAGGATCTGGCGTTGCCACAGCTATGGCAACAGCTGCAGCTATAGCTGCAGCTCTGATTTCACCCCTAGCCTGGGAACTTCCATATGCCGCAGGTGCAGTCCTAAAAAGAAAAGAAAAAAGAGAGAGAGAATTCATAAGTGATGGTATTTGAACCCCTAGTTCCCGGTTCCTGTTATTTCCAAGGATTCATGCCCTAACCAGTACTTGGATTTTTTCTTTAATCTAAAACATGGTTTTAAGGGAGGCTTAGGCTTGATTTTTTTTTTTTTTTTGGCTAGATTGCTATTGATTTCTGTCCGTTGCAACCAGAAGTTTCCTGAGCAATGGAAGTGGCCAAGGATCTGGCTTGTGGAAAATACTGAAAGAACGAAGCGTGTACCTGTAGAGCTGAAACTCTGATGCAGTGGAGCCACTGCATCAGAGTACCGGGGACCCAGGCAAACATCTTCTTGTTCATTAAGTGAAGGTGTTAGACAAACAGGCAGGTCTGTGCCCGTGGGAACTCAGATCCCCAGAAAACCCCAGGGGCCCGGCAAGTCGACAGGATAAGCTGCGTTTCCTACGGTGCCTCTGCAGAGTCTGCACCAGCTCGGCACTTCCCGGTCACGTGGCCCTTGGGAAACCCCTTCTTCTCGGAGCCTTGATTTCCTCATCTGTCCAGTGAATGGTAATAATACTTGTTTCACAGGCGCATTCTGCAGCTTTCATCGCACCCTGAGCTCTGTAGAAACTCCACGAATATTGCTTTTCTCCCATCCATTCATGTCCCTGATGGAAGGCCATCAAGGAGCCTGGACTGACTCTCCTTACAGGCTGTTCTTCTACAGAGGCTACCTTCCGCGCTTCATCCACCGGTAGCCATCTCCTCTGCGCTGTCCTGTCTGTAATCATTTCCCCTTTTCCGGGTATGTTCCCTGCCCTTCGTCGCAAAGAAGAATTTCTGATCATGTGCGGATTCCTTTCAGACTTGGAAGACGCCTGACGTGGGAGTTAGGTTTTCTGTGGCCGGCGTGCCCCTCCTGGCCCGAGTCACCGGCGAAAGATGACCTTTGGGATGAAGACGGTGTGGATGCAAATCGTCCGCTCTCAAGGCAGGGCTCTCTCGTTACCGTGTCTGCATGATGTTTCTCCTTCCCAGAGCTGAAGGATAAAAAAAGAATAAAATCATCAGGCATTTTTGTTTAACGATGTCATTGTAGTTTTATTGTAGTTTTATTACCTGAGTGTATTTAGATAGGAGAATTCTGAGAAGGCTGTGAAATATATTCTAAAGCTTCGGGGTGGGCGGGGGGAGGCGGTGCGCGCTCGGAGCTGGTTCCTTGGTGTGTGTCTCAGGAGAATTATCTGCCTGCCAGGCTGCAGATTCTGACAGAGGCGCTCTGCCTTTTATAATCCTGCTCTCCGAAGGGAGAGGTGGAGGAGAAGACTCTGCAAAGTGTCCGACAGAGCCCCGGATTGCTCTCAAAAGGTGTGTTCAACTCCTTTTCTTGCTATGAAAACTAGCCGTGTGCCAAGCCGGCTGCAAGACAAAGGAAATGAATCTGTTAATCTCCCCAAACAGACATTTATTATCCAAAAGCCGAGTGACACCTTCAAACCGTGGCCTCGCAGTCTGCAGAGAAGGAGGCTCGCGCTTGGGGCACTGCAGGAGGACCTCCAGGGCTTCTCTCTGCTGGGGGCTGGCACCGGCTCCTGGAGGAAGACTGGCCTCAGCCAAAGGTCATCTCCACGATACCAGCCCACAGGGCCAGTTGCCGACGCCCCTATTGATTAAATAACCATGATAGATGAGGACGTGGTCGCGTGTAAGATCAGCGCCCAGGACCTCAGAAGCCCCTTTCTTGTGAGACATCACAGGAGCATAACCGAGCAGGTGCCCTGCGGGGCTCCTGGGCACACAAGGCTTGCTCTGTCCCCCATTGCTTGTTTTTAGGGAATAAGCCTCAGCCTCTGTGACCTTCCCTGAGTTCCAAAGGGCAGTTGCTCATCAGGGAAGGTAGGGGACGCGGAGACCAGGGAGGAGCCATCAGGGGACCCTAGAGCAGCCTTGGGGCAGGTCCTGGTTCCTCTTCAAGGAATATACATAAATAACAATGTCTTTGAGCCCTTCTGCAGAACTAAAACCCCCTGCAAGTGGAACTACTTGATGAAGCATTCCTCATTCTGGGAGGAAGGAGGACCACCAGAACCAGTCCTGGGGGAGCTTCCGCTGTGGCACTTCAGGATCAGCAGTGTCTTGGGAGTGCTGGGACGGGGGTTCGATCCCTGGCCTGGTACAGTAGGTTAACGATCCAGATTGTCACAGTTGCAGCTTAGTTCTCGACTGTGGCTTGGATCTGACCCCTGGCCTGGGAGCTCCACATGCCGTGGGGGGGGGGGGGCGGAAAAAAAAAAGGTAAAAATGCACATTTCCTAGAGGAGGTACAGCTCGCTCAAGCTCCAACTTATGTTTAAGTAAAGGCTTCAGAGCTTGCATTTATTCCATTAGGCATTTCAAACTTTTGGAGTTGCCGCTGTGGCTCAGTGGTTAATGAACCTGACTCGTATCCATGAGCACACGGGTTCAATCCCTGGCCTTGCTCAGTGGGTTAAGGATCTGGCATTGCTGGGAGCCGTGGTGTACGCCAGCAGCTGCAGTTCTGATATGACCCCTAGCCTGGGAACTTCCATGTGCTGCGGGTGTGGCCCTGAAAAGCAAAAACGAAAATCCCCCCAAACCCAGAAAACAAACAAAACCATCACTAGGACTGATGTCCTTGTGCTTGTCTCCCCACCTCGGCTCTAAGTCCTGCAAGGGCAGGGGTCGTGTTTGCCAGGTTCACTGCTCCAGGCCAGCACCTGCTCTCAAGGCTGTCATCCAGGGTTGGCGTGGTTAGCTCGTGGACAGCTCATGGACATTGTTCTGATTGGTGGGTGGTGAAGGCCACTGGGAGTCAGTCTCATCAACCTTCTGGTTCCAGCTGGTCTGGGGTCTCCGCGCTTGTGGGCAGCACGCAGTTAACTTCTTCCACCTGGTGGGGGCTTTAGCACCTGCAAAACAGCTCCAAGGACAGGGCTCAGAATATCATCTAGTCTTTGAAGAACCGAAGGTCCTTGACTTTGTTGAATGGCTTAATTATAATTATTTTCTTTTTCTCTGTATTTTTTTTTTCACTTCTCTGATTAAATTGGTTCTTTGACTAAAGTTTTTCTGTAGATAAAAAGGCAGGCGGGGGACATGGGGGGGCACTCTGGGAAGGCCTCCCAGGGTCCTGCTCGGTTCCAGAAGGGACTGGAAATCATGTCTGGAGATGCAGAAGTGAGAGAGGAGAAGGCTCACCGGAGCCAGGCGGGAAACTGCTGCTGAAGGCAAGTCCTGGTGCCTGATGCCCAGGAAGCCAAAGAAACCAAACACTGGAGTTGGAAGCAGAGAAAGGCTAACTGTGGGGCCGAGCAAGGAGAAGGGCTTGTGCTCAATAAACCCCTGAATTAGCTGGAGGTTTTCGGGGGAAGAGATTTCCTAGGCAAGATGTGGAGTAAGGGCTGCGGGGTGTGCTCTGATTGGTTGGTGGTGAGGTCACGGGGCGGAGCTCCAGGAATCTTGAGCTCAGCTGAGAGTTACCTGGGTTGCGGGGCTGGGGGTGGGGGGGCTTTGTTCCTGCAGAAGAACTCAAAGGCCTTGTTATATCTATTTCTTGAGGAGGAAGGGGGACCCTGCCCCCAGGCTGCACTATTGTTTCTGCATCTCCCCCTTTGTTTCTGCATCCCCTCCCTTCCCCGATGAGCAACTGTTTGAATCTGCCTTTTGGAACTCAGGGCAGGTCTAGAGGCTGAAGTCTTTTCCCTACAAACAAGAAAGGGGGGAGGCCCAGAAAGGCTTTTGTACCCATGGAGGGCCCCACAGGGGCTTGCTTGGCTTCAGAATCTCCAAATCGCCGAAGGATCTTCAAAGAGAGAGCTAAGACTTGTCGCTTATCCAAAAATCAAGGAGGATGGAGAGGGCAGGGAGGGGACCAATGACCTAAAGCAATGAAGAACTTGCTCCAAAGAGCCCAGAGGCTGCCACAGGGAGAAGTGAGTTTCCTGACCCTGGAGGAATCCAAGCAGGGCCTGGACTCGCCCTTGACGATGACGTCGCAGGAGGAATTCTAACATCGGAGGGGACGGCTCTGCCTGATCTGAAACGTCCCCCGGGCCCAGCCCTTTCTCCGGGCCTCTGTGTCGTGGCTCATTGGGTGGCTGGTGTGCTTGGGAGTGCAAACGATGTGTGAAGTATCTTCTGATCTTCTCTGGCACAGTGCGGGGTTGTGCAAGGCTCAAGAAAATACTCAGCTAGACGGAGCAAGCCTTTCCCAAGTCGGTACAGGGAAAAAAATAACTCCATTAGAAGTGCTAAATGAGGATCATAATGAGAGATCCAAAGTCTTGCCAAGTGAATTTAATCGCTTTCTGATCCCAACAGCCACACAATTCAACTCTTTCTTAGCATAATTAAGCAAGTGACAATGAGGATACTATTCTAAGACATGGTAATGAGATGCTGAGGGGCCTGAATTCAGCTGGAGGGGAATTCCTATTAAATATTTATTAGATATGCAAGTTCTTTAATAGCTCGAAAAAATCGAAAAGGAAATTTAGTTAAGTGAGGTCCATTTCCTTTGAAATTAAACTGTTAAAAACAGAAGCAGCCAGGTCACTACTTGCAGGCATCTTCATTTTTCTGGCCTGAAGGCTTGGCTCTACTTTGGCGGTAAAACACCTTAGGTGAGCAGGAGCCACCGAAAAAGAAGACCGAATTAGGGGCTGATGGAGCTGGCTGGATAGTAAAGAAGCCAGAAAGAGTAAGAACGGAGTAGGAGTGTGGAGCAGCCTCTTGTTCGAATGTGAACATGAGAACCACGAGGGGTGTGAGCCTGATGGGGGGGAGGGGGAGAGTGCGCATGCTCAGATGAATCTCCCAGTCTCCCGGCCTGTAAAATGGGTTTCTTCATACCTACTTCACAGGCTTATTCAGGGGACTGAATGCGATAATGGTTGTGAAAGTGCCTTAGAAACCAGGAAGCAGGTACACCTAAACGGAGCTTGGGTCATTGACTCTGCATCTCTGCAGGAGCATTTCCTGTGGGGCTGACAAGCTCCTATCCCAGTTCACGCCCCTTCTCTGGTTGTGGCTCCAGGGAGGAAGCAGATCGAATTGGCTGGAAGACTGAAATTCGACGGCCCATGGAAGTTTCTTCCACCTGGCAAGGGTATCCTGCACACCCACAGGGATCAAAATCCCACATTTCTCCAACGGAGGTTAATCAGTATGCAAATATGACGCAGGCTCCAGGCTCCAGGCCGGCAGGAAGGGGGGGGGTCAGCCTCCGTGGGGTCTCCCGTGGGGATGTTTTTGGCAATTACGAGCCTCACCTGTGCCAGAAGCAGGCCGGGGCGGGGCTTTGCTCAGCCCGCAGGCCAGCCCTCGGGAGGCCCGTGTGAGCATGCGCAGGTGTGTGCACCTGCGCCGGGTGTGTTGGAGAGGGGAAGACGCCCAGCAATCCGGTTTCGGTCCTCTGGAGACTCACAGATTGCCTCCCTTTTCTAGACTTTTCCTCGAGTGATAGCAACGATTATTTCTGAGAGCCTACTTGTGCTCAGCGCCGTCTAACCCTGGCAACCACCTGCTGGGTAAGTCTTACTACCCTTTTATTGCCATTTTACAGAGCGGGAAACTCGTGCCCAGAGAGGGGAGATGATTTACCCAAGGTCACACATGTACTAACCCGGGTGTCGCTGCCGTTTTCCCTCGTTCATGCTGCTGTTTCCAGAGACTTCCTCACTGAAAGGTCTGGGAGGAACCACCTTTTGCCTGGGGGCTCCCGGGGCGGCTTCCGAGGGCCTGGTTCAGGCAGCAGAGGAGGGGCTGCTCTTAGCGCCGCGGGCTGGGCGCGAAGGCCACGTGCGGAGTGGGGGACGTTATGTTTTCTGGGGAGCCCTTTCTGGTCTGTCGTCTGGCGCAGATGGCCTCCAGCCAGGGCTGGCCTGTGGCTTATTTTTGGTACTGGAATCCCCAGGGATGTCCTGTGCGCCCCTCCTGCCCCATCTGGGGTCTCAACCTTTTGGTTTGCAAAGGGCTTGCCGGATCTGCAGGGTGGGGCAGCTGGAGCGTCAGGACTGCGGGCAGAATGCTTGTGGAGAGTGGACGCTGGTGAGCTCCTCTTCCTTTGTCGTTGTGCCATCCCTAGTGCCATCCGGGCCACTGGATCATTTGGCCCTTGGCCGACTAAGAAAATGGCTCAGCGTGTACAGCTTTTGTATGTGCCCTCTTGGTGGGAAGGGCTTAGCTGATCTGGGTCACGGGCGTCAGGACCACGCCTGGAACCTTGGCGAGCATGTGGCCGGCTCAGCTGGAGATGGTCTGGGTGCTAATTCTCTCAGCTGACTGCGCCCTGCTGATTCTTCCCGAGACTTCACGTCTCGTGCCTCTTCGAGCGCAGGCAGACGCCGACTCCTTACCGCCGCCGTCTTGAATGATCACAGCAGGTGCCTCTCAGAGGAAGGCTCCCGACTCTCAGGCCCATCCATGCGCCGCCCCCGAGTCCTCTTGCTCAGAAAGCAGCTGACACTCCCCTGTGCCCAGCAATAGCAGGCCACGTCGGACCTCTGAGGTGTAGAGCCAATTTAGGAAGATAAACGTAATCCTGTGAAAAGCTGTGAAATGGCAAAGCAAGATTCGAGAAAATAGTTGAGATAGATTAATATGAAAGATGATGAGGGAGTTCCCGTCGTGGCGCAGTGGTTAACGAATCCGACTAGGAATCATGAGGTTGCGGGTTCGGTCCCTGCCCTTGCTCAGTGGGTTAACGATCCGGCGTTGCCGTGAGCTGGGGTGTAGGTTGCAGACGCGGCTCGGATCCCGCGTTGCTGTGGCTCTGGCGTAGGCTGGCGGCTGCGGCTCCGATTAGACCCTTAGCCTGGGAACCTCCATATGCCACGGGCGCGGCCCAAGAAATGGCAAAAAAGACAAAAAAAAAAAAAGATGATGAGTCCCAAGGCAGAGTGTCATTCATTTCCTGAAGAATTCTGCTGGTCATCGTGCCAGGGTGTCCTCTGTAGCTGATACTGGCGATAAGGGGCCGCTTCCTTGTGTTGCTCACAGACACAGCTTGACACAAACAGGAAAACCTAAGGTGTGGCCAAGGAGCAGAGAGGTTGTTTGGTTTCCTGCCCCCTAGAAGATACAGGTTCCTTCAGAAGTATTCAAAGGAGTTCCCAGCGTGGCGCAGTGGTTAACAAATCCGACTAGGAACCATGAGGTTGTGGGTTCGGTCCCTGGCCTCGCCCAGTGGGTTGGGGATCCGGCGTTGCCGTGACCTGTGGTGTAGGTTGCAGACATGGCTCGGATCCTGCGTGGCTGTGGCTGTGGCTGTGGTGGAGCCAGAGGCCACAGCTCTGATTTGACCCCTAGCCTGGGAACCTCCACATGCTGCGAGAGCGGCCCAAGAAATGGCAAGAAGACCAAAGAAAAGGTAAAAAAGGTATTATTCAAAGCCTTCCTTCTACCATACGGATCCTGTCTACCTCTTTGGCTTCATCTCTCCTTGTTCTAGAATTTTGGCTTTACAAACTTTGATGCTGGATGGTTTGGTATGTTTAGGTTCCTGACTATTGATACTTTTCGGTGGATCATATTATTTATTGAAAATCTCTCTCTCTTCTGCTTAAGTCTGCTGCCTTCAACTCACTTTGACAGCAACAGTGCCAGTTCTCTTTCCTTTGCATTCGTAGGTCTGTCTTTGCCCTTTTGTCTCACGTCTTTCTGCATCATTTTATATGCGAGGTGTCTTGGAGCTCTAAGCCAGGCCAGAGGTGGTCAACACCAGCTTTAAGAGTGACGAGGGGGGTGGGATTGAGTGTCCCGCGGAGCAGAGGCAATCCGAACCGAATCCCAAAGGACTAACAGGGAAGCTCAGCGGCAGTAGTCAGAACACATCCAACACATCCTCGGTCTAAGCAACTTCCAGGAAGCTAGCCAGCGTATTTGAATGTATGCCTGCTCCGCTCTCCAAGGGTAGACAGAACCCTTAGCCTCTATTGGACCTGCTGCTACTGGCTTCCTTGAACTTGGCCTTGTTCTACCAGTGATAGAACTTTTGGCACTTCTTGTGCCAAGTGTTTGCCCAAACTGGACCCAGTCCAATTTTACTAATCCCATCTGCTCATGCCTCTGGCTGTGACTCGTGTACAGGTCTTGTTTCCTAGACACCTTTTCTTTCTGGAACAAGAGTAAGAACCCTCGAAAGTAGCAGCATTCCTGCTGTAGTCACCAACCTTTCTAAAAATTAAGAGACGAGCACATGCATCTCTGATCCACAGCAAAGTTAACTTCTAATGAAAGGACCGGACCTGTCAAGCTGCTCCGAATGAGTGCATCTGAAATCTGGGTAATTCCAAATCACCATCCAAGGTGAGAGAGGCCACCGGCAGATGCCTCGAGGCCACGCGCTGTCTCGCAGGGTCTCATAGGCTGTCTGTCTGGCCTGTGAGATGCAGCAGCATTCAGAGACCCCTGGAACCGAAGGCTTAAAGCAGAGTGGGTGGGGGAAAGGGCCAGGAGAGCGTGACTGTTCATTCTAGTGTAGTAAGCATGTACCGAGGCTCCTTTGTGGCAGGCACGGTGCCTGTGTGGTGTGGGGTATGTCGGTGTGTGTTGTTCACAGAAACAGCAGACATGGAGTTCCCGTCGTGGCGCAGTGGTTAACGAAGCTGACTAGCATCTGTGAGGACATGGGTTCGATTCCAGGCCTTGCTCAGTGGGTTAAGGATCCGGTATTGCTGTGAGTTGTGGTGTAGGTCGCAGAAGCAGCTCGGATCCTGAGTTGCTGTGGCTGTGGTGTAGGTCGCAGACATGGCTCCAATCCAGTGTTGCTGTGGCTGTGGTGTAGACCAGCAGGCTACAGCTCCGATTGGACCCCTAGCCTGGGAACCTCCATATGCTGCAGGTACAGCCCTTAAAAAAAAAAGGAGTTCCCATCGTGGCACAGCGGAAATGAATCCAACTAGTATCCATGAGCATGCGGGTTTGATCCCTGGCCTTGCTCAGTGGGTTAAGGATCCACATTGCCATGGGCTGTGGTGTAGGTCGCAGACGCGGCTCGGATCCTGTATTGCTGTGTGCTGTGGTGTAGGCCGGCAGCTGTAGCTCGGATTGGACCCCTAGCCTGGGAACCTCCATGTGCCATGAGTGCGGCCCTAAAAAGACAAAAAAAAAGAAAAGAAAAGAAAAAAGGCAGACACAAACAGGCTCCAAGAAATGAGGGGTAGACAGTTCTGCCTACGAAGACGATGAAAGTTCAGCGTGTCTGTATGAATTCAGTAACCACTCATTTGGGTTTTCCCACTACTACATATTTTTTTCACTTGTATAAATGAGCATCTTTTATATATCCTGCACTTTACAGTTTAGAAAGTATGTTCACTCATATCATTCAGTTTGATTCTCAAAACTAGTCTCAGTTCATCATCTCCGGGTGGTGCACGAGGAAACAGGCTCACGTTGGTTCGAGGTTATTTCCGCAAAACTAGCCCCGCTGTCCTCTCTCCGTGTGAGCTCTAACCAGTAAGCTTGATCGCGCCGCTCTCTGCAAACTGTTAAAATGCTAACGAAATCTGACCGCGAGAACGTCGGGTTTTTAAAGTGGGCTTGGCTGTTGAAGGCCTCAAGACAGAAGCAGAGCCGAACTGTTCAGTGAAGTGCTTCCATCAACCGACAGCCGCAATAATTAAAAACTCACAGCTGCGTTAAGCTGGGGTTCAGATGGGTCTTCGGAGCCGAGAGCCTTTTGTTGGAAAAGCTGATCTTCATTGTTTAGGAATCAGGGCTGCTGCTGAGAAGCTTTAGGTCATCAAAGATGGGAGTCAGAGTGGCAGCGGAAGGACATTGAGGGTCTACCCAGGCAGGGGTCACAGGCCCCTGTGCATCAAAGAAAAGGCAGGCCCAGGAGGCAGATGTTTCTAATGATGGCAGCTCCCTTGCTTGCATGAGAATCTGGTCCTGGGAGGACCCCTCCTCCCCTCCTCCCCTCCTCCCTCTCTCCTGCTGAACTTCTGACAGCTTGACCTTGCTTTTAAAAATAAGGAAAAATAAGAAAAAGGACAAAGGAGAAAAATAGGGAGATTTAAAAATATACCAAGTAGAGAGAGTAGTTTGATAAACCACTGACGCAGCCATGCTAATTAGCAGCCCGAGGCTGGTTTTGTTGTATCTCTGGCCCCATCTACCCCGTCCCTCCCGTATTATTTTACAGCAAATCCCAGACTTGATATCAGGTAATCCACAAATACTTCAGTATGTATCTCTACAAGACGCGGACTGTTTTATAGCACAGTCGCAATAATACTATCAAATAGAAATAGAGCAGCAATCTCTTAACGTCATTGCATAGCCGTTCAGTGTTCAGATTTCCAATTATGCATGTGCCCACACACAATACGCGTTGTTTGACTCTGAATGCCAGTAAAGCCCATATGTTACCATTGACTAAGGTTACTATGTCTTGCAGAACTTTTGAATCGTAGGAACCCTCTCTCTTCCCTTCCCCCCCCCCCCGCCCCCCCGCATCATTTATTTGCTGAGGAAACCCGGATGTTTTCCTGTAGAGAGTCTCAGCCGGGCTTGGGCGGACTGACTCTCCGTGGTTTAGGTGAGGAGGCTCCCGTCCTTGGTGTTTCTGATGAATGGGCAGTTGTATCTAGAGGCTTGGTCTGCTGCGGATTTCATTTGGGGGCAGCAAGAATGATATGTCAGCGATGGCATTAGTCCCCTCACATCCTGTCTAGAGCCTCTTTTTTTGGCGATGATGCCATCTCGTTGTTCAATGCCTAAATCCATGCCTTCATGACCAATTGCGCAGTGCTGGTATTCTAAGTCCCATGCCTTCTTCATTGATCTTCTCTACTCTTGGGTTGCTCGGTGGACTCTCTGCCCAGTCCGTATAGAAATGCGGCATCAATACCCCATCCTTTGCCTTTCACGCTCACTTCCCAAACCATTTCTCTTTCATTGCACCACAGTGGCTAAGGAGATTTTTTTTTAATGTGCGCATGATATGTAATGGAGGTCAGTATCCGAAGAAGCTTTTAAAATGGGTGAAAGAGGAGTTCCCGTCGTGGCGCAGTGGTTAACGAATCCGACTAGGAACCATGAGGTTGCGGGTTCGGTCCCTGCCCTTGCTCAGTGGGTTAACGATCCGGCGTTGCCGTGAGCTGTGGTGTAGGTTGCAGACGCGGCTCGGATCCTGCGTTGCTGTGGCTCTGGCGTAGGCCGGTGGCTACAGCTCCGATTCGACCCCTAGCCTGGGAACCTCCATATGCCGCGGGAGCGGCCCAAGAAATAGCAACAACAACAACAAAAACACAAAAGACAAAAAAAAAAAGGGTGAAAGAGGTGGCTTCCAGGGAGAAGCACGAGAGAAGGTAGGAAAAGAGACTACAATTTTTATGATACACTCTAGGGAGCCCATTGACTTTTTAACTATTTGGATGTAATCATTTGGTAACAAGTAAATGAAGTGCATGGACGTTATAGCCTGAGCAGGACTCTGAAGCTCAACACTTCTACTTCCGGAGACATATTCTAGAGAAACTCTCACACATGTTTGTAAGGGGATATTTATGCAAAATATCGACCCCAACTGAAACCCAGTAGGTTTTGTTAAAAGAATGAAATCATGGGTTTAAATGTATGTCAAGTATTCAATCCATGGTGGTCAAGATTTTTCTGATATTCAAATTGTTGCCGTCTTTGGCCGGTGGAAGCCTCTAGATGGTTTCCTTGCTCCTGGGTAGAGCGGGACGCCCCAGGCTCGCACATACATCTCCTGCCTCAGACCTGGAACCAGCCAACCAGCCGTCTCTCCAAGAAGCCCTCGTTTCTGTTAGTGACACCTGATATTTCAAGATGACAATCTGCATTTTAAGGGTGCTTGTTGCTACTGGGTAGGCCATTGTTTCTAAAGCTTTTCAGCAGAAGAGCTAGCTAGGATGTGTATTTTTTAAAGTAAAAAATATCTTGAGTTCATCGTGATACTCGCAATTCAAATTCAGAACTACAGGGTGTTTATGTCACATCTTCTATCTTACAGTCGCATCTCTTTATTCCTGCACGGAGGAGTAGCCCAGTTTCCAAGGCCGCTGGGGATAATAGAATTAAAATATCACACAATTACTTACTCAGTTTATCTCATCATACAAACAAAACTGTATCAGAATAATAATACTAATGCTACCACCACAATATGATTACTGTAAATAATTCACAGATTTTTTTTTATAGTTCTTGTATTTAAAGCAACTCTCACTAGGGACAGCCTAGCAAATTACTGTATTTCAAAGTCATTGGGAAGAGTTTCTGCCACCAACGACACATACAATTAGATTCATTTATTTCATTTTGCTTTCAGTGTGGGAATTTCTGTTTTACAGTGTTATCCGTGTTCTTCCATGATGACATAATGCGATTATGGGATTCCAAAGGCAAATCCATAAGCCAAGATAGAGGCAAATAAATCTAGATCCCGTGCCTGCCCCTTGCATCGTCTTTCCTCCTCACCTTAGAGGCAAAACCATTTCGAAAATCGTTACGGCTCATCCTTCCAGTTTTGACTGTTTTAACATGAGATGTGCATGTATGTGTATCTTTCATCCTTCCTTCCACAGGTAACTGAGAGCCGGATGGGCAGGTTTTGCTACACCTTCCTTTCTTCCCACTTAAAAAATATGTCCTGGAAATCACTTCGTGGGGTACATTCAGGTCTTGGCGTTTGTTTGACCGCTGTGGAGCACTCTGTTGTGCGCATGCGCCATGGTCTGTTCGGCCAATTGCCCCCCGAGGACCATTCGGGCTGTCGCCCGTCTTTGCTTTCACAGGTTGCTCTGTATCAGAAAGCTTTGCGTATGTGCACATCGTTGCCGGTGTCTCTATAGGCTAGACTCCTGGGTCTGGTGTTGTCAGGTCAGAAGGTAAACACACACATAGTTCGGCATTTACAGTATTTTTTTGTCCCCTTGTCTTTTGTCCTTTTAGGGCCGCACCCGCGGCATATGGCGGTTCCCAGGCCAGAGGGGTCGAATTGGAATCGGAGCCGGAGCTGCCTGCCGGCCTCCACCACAGCCCCAGCAATGCAGGATCCGAGCCGTGTCTGCGAGCTACACCACAGCTCATGGCAAGGCCGGATCCTTAACCCACTGAGCAAGGCCAGGAATCGAACCCATGTCCTCATGGATGCTAGGCAGGTTCGTCAACCCCGGAGCCATGATGGGAACGCCAGCGTTTACATTCTGTTGAGTGGCCACAGTGTAGCCTTTTCTGTTGTTGAAACACCAGTTGCGAGTATTGATAGAGGCAGTCGAGAGCGTGCTGAGGCATACGGATCCCTGCCAAACCCTGGCTCTGTCGCTTTCTAGCTGTGTGTTCTTGAGCAGATCACTCAACCTCTCTGTGCCCGAGTTTTCTTATCTGTAAAGTGGGGAAAAAAAGCTTCCTGGCCCGGGGGGGGGGTTGGGGGGGGGTCATTGTGCTGATCAAATGCGGTGAGCAGACAAGCGAAACACTTTACCTCGTGCTCTGCCTGGCACACGGTCACGCCGAGTAAACGCTGGTTCCAGCTACTATTAGAACGCCTCCGCCTCGCCCTGTGAGGTGGGTGTTATGAGCCCCTGTGTAGAGACGAGAAAACTCAGGCGCAGAGATGAAATCATTTGTCCTGGGTCCCACAGCTGGACGTGGGGCTGAGGCACAGGCCTGCCCACCTCCAAAGCCCGTGCCATCAGGAGGGGGTCATGCTGCAGGCTTTCTGTCCGGGCCCGGGCCCCGAACGGCCAGGGATAGGCCAGGCGCCGGCCCCCTTCCAGACACTGACGGAGCACACCCCTCTGCCGGGCCTGCCATGCTCCCTGCCCCTCCCTCGGAGGTCCCCGGGGGCCACATTCCTACAGCCTCTGCAGGTCCAGTGGGCCGTGGTAGCAGGGGCCTCGGAGCAGTGAACGCTGCATGCGGTTTTCCTGGGCTCCTCCCTCTGCCCTTAGACCTTCGCCTGCTCGGTTTTCCCAAATGGAGCGCAGCGCTCCAGACGTGGCTCCCCTCGCACACAGCCACACTCTCTCTCTGGATCCTGTTGCCTGGCTTGATCCCAAGGTGACCTGGAGTCTCGCACGCTCGATAAATATTTTTGCTTTGAATCCATGTGCAAGAGGAGGCGGGGAGGTGGTGGGGAAATTCTTTCTGTGTGTCATTGAAAAACAATGCCCTGAGTGATGGGACATTTGCTGCTCCCCGTAGGGACGCGTTTCCCCACTGGGTGTGGGCTCTTCTGGCCCAGCTCCTCCGCTGCTCAGCTCCGCGCCGTGGCCTCCTCAAGGAAGCCTCGCCCCGGGTGCGGGTGAAGGAGGCAGGACAGGAATGTAGCCCATAACTCATTCTTCTATTATTAAAGCTCTTTTTTAGAGATAGCTGCACAAATCATGACTGCATCGGCAAATCTCCACCACCTTGCATCTCCTCCCAGAAGCTGATCCAGATTTGTGGGGCCTGGAGCTTTTACCAAATTTGTGGGGCCCTCTTTAAGAAAAGCAACCAGAATCACAAATTCAAAATGAGGTACAAAGTCAATATTTATTTAGAAAGGGCAAATAAATCACAGAAACCACGAATCTGGGAGGCTGACAAATATCATAGACATCACAAAATCCAGGAAAAGAGTGGGGAGAGCTGGAAGCTCATTCTTCTCTCCTCTATCATTATGGGTTGAAGTTCGCTTTATATTCTTGAGAGTTTAGAAAAAAACCTTTCTTTTCCTGCCAGCTTCATGATGCTTCATTGGAGATTCAACTAATTACCAATTGTTTATATTGCTGTCAAATTTAGGGAAACCTAAAAAAAAAAACAAGAAAAAAGGAGTTCCCGTCGTGGCTCAGTGGTTAACGAATCCGACTAGGAACCATGAGGTTGTGGGTTCCATCCCTGCCCTTGCTCAGTGGGTTAAGGATCCAGTGTGGCCATGAGCGGTGGTGTAGGTTGCAGGATCGGCTCAGATCTGGTGTGGCTGTGGCTGTGGTGTAGGCTGGCGGCTACAGCTCCGATTCGACCCCTAGCCTGGGAACCTCCATATGCTGCAGGAAGCGGCCCTAGAAAAGGCAAACAACAACAACCACAATTTAGGGAAACCTGTTCTCTCTTTTAAAATCTGTATTTAAGATTTGAAAGACTTTTCCAAAGACTTGCTTCTCACTGGGGACACTCAAGCCTTGTTTGTCTTCCTCTCTCTGCCCATTTTTGGCACCAGCTGCTGTAGGCCACATACACAAGCAGTATGGCTTCTGGACCTTTATGTCATGACCCCAGGTGAGTCAGCCTGGTCAGTGGGTGGTGGAAATATCCCAGAAGTGATTCCTACAGCAAGATGCTTAGGGATCATTTAACTGATCGTGGAAGTAACTGCAAACCCCACGTACATACCCCACTAAGCTCGAAACCGATGTGTCCCAAGTCAGTTTCCCCCAGCCCAGCCCCCCAAATGCCTGCGGCCCTTCGGGTGGCACCTGACACAAGGGGCAAGGGGGCAAGTCAGAGTGGAAAGGAGCTGTCAGCCCAAACAACTGTGATCAAAATTTCCTACTTTTGCAATTTAACAAATTTAACAAAACATATGTAAACACCTTTTTAAGGCCCTGTCCACGCCCACCCCCTCCTCAACCTTATAAAGAGCCTGTCGAATCGTTCAATGAATGTTTTCTAAGCCTGACCCAAGATGTTTCATGGACAAAGGTTTAAAGAAATTAAAAACGGTCTTCTTCTATTCATGCTTTTTCTGACTTGAAGTCTTTGGGCTTTTTGGTTGGGGATGAGTGTTAGCCTCAAGCTTCAGGGCCGGGACTAGGGTACCCAGGGCGTGTAATTCAAGGAGGCACTAGATGCCTCATTCACCTCCCCTCTAGTTCCAGCCTTGGGGGAGGGAAAAAGTTTAATTAAGATTGAAAAATAGAGCGTGGGTCCTCACCAGGTCGCCACGCGTCTACCTTTTGCTAAGAGAGACTCTGCAGGAAGACAGTGTTCTTTTTACGCTAAGCGACGCCACTCAGGTTGCAGGCGCCATGAACCTGCAACACCCAGAGCCAACAGCAGGAGCAGCTGAGATCCCAGACCCAGGCACCAGCCCAAGAGCACAGCGAAGAGCAGATTTAATCACCTCAACACCAAGGCAAGAATGGGCGCCCAGCCTCCAAGTTCAGAGGTCTACCGGATAGGTGGGGAAAGGGCGGAGAAGCTGGGGCTGAGGGAAGAAGGTTGCTCCGTATGGGGTGGGCCCCTGCACCTGGCCTTCCTGGCTCCAGAGAAGTTGTGACGACCAAGGAGTCAGTGCCCAGGCTCCCTCCATAACTGCACGCGATCCTGTCACTAGAAAGAGGGAAACTCTATCGAGTGGATTCTCACCTTTTCTGGGTTCCTGGCATTTCTCTTAAAATTCCAAATATCCGAGAACCAACCCCAAATGTATTTTACTTTTTTTTTTGTTTGTTAAAAACCAATACATGCGCATGGTCTCAAATGTGTAAAATAAGGTAAGGTGAAGAAGGAAGAAAAACCACTCATGATCTCATCACACAGAGATAACCGGGGTTAATGTTATGGTGCAAATTCTTCTAGAATGTTTTGTATACATAGACACAGGCACGCAAGGGAGCCGACTGATGTTCTGAGCATTTCCATGAGTCATGAGATGGTCTTTGAAAGTGTAATTTTCTGCAGCAACATATTATTTTGTGTATGGAGGTACCAAAATTTAATTTTCTGTTGTTGAGGGTACAGGCTTTCTTCCCCCCCCCCCCCGCATTTTTAGAAAAATTGCCGCAGAGGACTTCCTTGCACATGGATATTTGTTTATCTCATCAGTTCCTTAGAGAAGATTCCTAGAAGCCAGTCAGATTATTAGGTCAAAGGGCATGAACATTTTTAGGGCTATGGGAACTTACTGCTCAATTCCATTGTGTCTGTTTTGGATTTCACCAGTGGGGTAGGTATGTTGATACATACCTGCCAATAAAATATTTTTGTTTATTTCTTTATATCTATTTATTTATTTATTTTGCTATTTTAGGCCCACACCCGTGGCATACGGAGGCTCCCAGGCCAGGGGTCAAATCAGAGCTGCAGCTGCCAGCCTACACCACGGGCCCTGAGCTGCTGCTTCGACCTACGCCACAGCCCACGGCGATGCCAGATCCTTAACCCACTGAGTGAGGCCAGGGATCAAATCTGCCTTCTCATTGATACTAGTTGGATTCTTACCCTGCTCAGCCACAATGGGAACTCCTGCTTGTGATATTTTTATATGCTTTAAATACATATCTGTAGTCAGATTTATCAATGTTTTTGCTTTATGCTTCATTTTTCTCCTGTTTAGAAAAATCTTTACCCATCCCATGATCTGCTAAATACTTACTTATATGTTGATGTATGGTTTGATAGCTTTCTTTTAAAACATAAGTCCTTAATTCTTTGGAATTTATTTGGATGGAAAAGAGGAGGTGAAAAAGTTTCATTTATTAATTCGTTATTTGACTTTCAGCCACTGTTATCAAATCCGGAGGGGAGGATGGAGATAACGATCTCGACCCCACAGGGTCATTGTCAAGATTAAGTGAGATAAAAAACCTCAAACACGCGCACACACAAAGGAAAAAAATTAAACAATCGCCCGACAGGAATTAATTCTCTTTCTCCAAGTCAATCCGCCCCACTCAGGAAAGGTTTCCATGGCAATCGTGTATCTGCCTCACTCTCTTCTCCACTTGCTTCCTGGTCTAGAGAAAAGACGTGTCCTTACCTGGGTTTTCCGTCCATAGAACTTTATGATTTCTGCCTGAGATATTTTTCGTGAACACTTTGAAACAGCTTGAATACAGCTGACTCCGATGAAAGAGTTATACGCCTCATAAACGAGCCGGTACTTCTGCTGTTTCGTCTGAGGAATGGTATTTAACCAATCGATCCATTGATGATGATGGGCCGTCCTGTCGAGTTAAGGAGATCAGAGTTACAAATGGTTATTCTACTTTGATGGGAAGTAGATCGATTTTATATTTACCTGTTTCTCGTCTCTCTCATGAGGGTCATGCTGTGGCACGACTGCAGTTACAGTGGCCACGGGACTTTAATGAACACAGACACGAAGATGCTGACATTGGCGGCATGAAAGTTCCCTTGTGGCCCAGTGGGTTCAGGATCCGGTGTTGCCACCGCTGTGCTATAGGTTGCACCTGCGGCGTGGGTTTGATTCCCGGCCTGGGAACTTCCACGTGCTGTGGGTGTGGTCAAAAAAGGGTGGCATCCTCAATCCTCCCTCTCTCTCTGCTCACATTCTGCTCATCGGCAGGTTCTGTGGGCTCCACCTACATAATCGAGGCTGTATCCATCTATTTCTCTCCAATCCCGTGGCTCCTACCCTGGCCAAGCCGTTCTCATCTCTCTTAGATCCTGGCCCCCGCTTCCATCCCTGCCCCTACTGGGTTTATTCTCCCTGTAACAGCCCGCGGTGATCCTCTTTCAGCCGTGTGTTGTCATATTCCTCTATTGAAAACCTACCACTGGCCCCGTAGGTCGGTGTTTCATCTTCCAAGTGTGGTCCTAGGACTACTGCGTGAGAATCACCTGAGACATTTTTTTATTTTTTTCTTGTCTTTTTAGGGCCCCACCCACGGCATATGGAAGTTCCCAGGCTAGGGGTTGAATTGGAGCTGTAGCTGCTGGCCTACACCACGGCCACAGCAGTGTGGGGTCTGAGCCACATCTGCAGCCTACACCACAGCTCACAGCAACGCTGGATTCTTAACCCACGGAGCAAGGCCCGGGATCAAACTTGCATCCTCATGGGTGCTAGTCAGATTCCTTTCTGCTGAACCACAATGGGAACTCCGACCTTTTTTAGAAATACGAATGCCTGGGCCTTGCTCAGGCCCTACTAACTGAATCTCTGTGGGTGGAGCCCAGGAAATCCTATTTCAACCCCAAATCAATCAGTTCCCTTTGGAATCCAAATTCTTGCCGGGAACCCCTTGAGGCCATGACCTTGACTTTCTCCTGTCTCCTTCCTGCCAGATCTAAGGCAGGGTCTGGCGCAGAATAGGTGCTTGGGCTCTCTGGGTTGAGTGAACAGAATGGAGAGTACAGAGGTGTACATATTTTTTTTTTCTTTTTCTTTTTTTGGCCCATGCCTGTGGCATACAGATGGTCATGGGTCAGGGATTGAGCCTGAGCCACAGCAGTGACAACACCAGATCCTCCACCCACTGAGCCACCAGGGCACTCCAGATGTGTGCAGATTTGAACTAAAGCTTGAAGGAGAGGTCGAGGTCGGGAGGGCTTGCAGACTGAGGTCTTGGTTTGCTTTGATGTTTGGGGTCTTCCCCGCTCTGCCTGCCTTCTACCTGCCCCCCCCCCCCGCCTCCCCCTCCGCCCCTCCCCCCCGCCGCCTGAGGTCTGTGTAGCCTGATTGATTCTGGAATCCCTGTTTGCCATAAGCCTTTCTTATTGGTTTCCCATTACTGCATAACAAACTAGCACAGGCTGAGCAGCTTAAACTGACATGCATTTATTATCCTAGAGTGTCTGTGGGTCCGGAGTCTGGGGATGGCTTAGTTGGAGGATGCAATTGGGTCTCAACAAGGCTGAGATGGAGGTCTTGGCCAGGGCTGAGATTTCTTCTGGTTGCTTGACTGGGGAAGAATCTGCTTCCAAGCAGCAGGATTTGGGCGGAGTTCATTGCCTTGCGGCTGTGTGGCTGAGGGCCCGGGCTTTTTGCTGGCGCAGGCCAGAGGCCACCTGAAATTCCTTGCCACACAGACTTCTGTAGCATGACTGACGCCTTTCCGTCTGGTAAGAGGCAGTCTTCTGTAATAAGATCATTGTGGGAGTGACATCTGACCACCTTTGGCATATTCTCTAGTTTGTCTTTTTAAAAAAAATTTTTTTAGGGCCACACCCACAGCATGTGGAGGTTCCCAGGCTGGGGTCACATTGGAGCTGTAGCCACCGGCCTGCGCCACAGCCGCAGCCACACCAGATCTGAGCTGCATCTGCAGCCTACACCACAGCTCACAGCAAGGCCAGATCCTTAACCCACTGAGTGAGGCCAGGGATCGAACCTGCATCCTCATGCCTGCTAGTCAGATTCATTTCCGCTGAGCCATGATGGGAACTTCTTTTTTGTCTTTTTAAAAAAATTTTTTTAATTTTAAAAATTTTTAATTAATTATTTTATTTTTTTAAAAATGTGACATAGTCTCTCGTTTAGAATCAAGTCCTAGTACTCCCCACTCGCAGAGCGGGGAGCATAGGCGACGACGTGGACACCAGGAGGTGGCCTCTTGGGAGTTTGTCTGTTCCACCCCATGCCAGCATTGCCACTGGGGGACTGCTGCAGCAGCGAGCCTTTGGGCCATCCCGGCCTGAGCCATTGCCTCTTCACATCCCAAGGCCTCCCCGGGATGTGCAGTACGTAGGCCCGTCCGGGTCTAGCTGGACGCGTTGGTGAGCGCACAGGGCCACAAGCTCTGCCTCCCTGGGGAACAGTAACCTGAGGGAGGCCACTGGCCCCCCCACGTGAGCTTCGTGAGGAGGGTGATTGTGGGGCGTGGTGGGCCGTTCCACGGATGTGCGTGTGTATCTCTGTGCCCACTACTAGTTCAAGTAGTGCTGGGTTCAAGTGCTGCTGGCGGGGCTCCCGAGATCTGGGTCTCGGGTGTGGCCCAGCTGGACAAGGTCCAGGACGCCGAGGACTGGCGAGGCCTTGCTTTTGAATTCATGGAGGAACACGGAGCTAATAAAAAGCATTCAAAATCGAGAGCCAAGTGGGACACCAAATCCCCAAAGCCCGAGGAGGGAGTCGGAAAGGTTACACTGAGGATCCGAGGGGGCAGAGTTGGGGCCCAGCGGCTGCCGTGGGACTGGGTTGCTCCGACAGGACGAGGGACTCTTGGACATTCTCGCGTAAAACGGTCTGTCCACTGAAGGCGATTGAGACGTACAGTGCCGGCGGGAACTCGCTGTTCTGTATCGGCCAGGCTGGGGCGCGGGCCGGGTTCTGTTCTTGACTCATCAGTAGCGGCAGAACCAAATGGCACTGAGAGCAAATGATCTCGCTTTCTGGAACAAGTACCTCTTCGAAGGGCCATTCTGCGGGCGTTCTGTTCAGGCAGAGATGGTTCCGCTTGTTCTCTCTTGATAGACGGTCTCCCCGCGTCATCGGAAACCTCTCCTGCTTTCCCCTCTGTGGGCCTCCAGATGGGCCGGCGCTGAGCCAGCTGGGGTACAGAGGGCAGATCCTCTATTCACTGGGATGCTGCAACGGTCTTTAAAAAAGTCCCCGAAGAGCCTGTGCGAGGCTGAGACAAGCACCTGGGCCCCTCGCCAGTGCCCTGTTCTGCACGTGCTCCGTGAACGAGGGGTGCCGGCCCCGGCTGGGAAGCCTGGTGGCGACACCCTGAAAAGGCCCGACAGCTCTGGGCCGCTTCTTGGTGGTGGTGGGGAAGCTTCTGTACCACCAGTAGCCTCCTTTTGAAAGAAAAGCCTCTTGGTCTGTACCCTCCGTGGGCACTGGTCCTCTCCTGTCGGGCCCTTGGCGCTTCCATGGACCCATTCGGGCGCCTTCCTCAAGGAGAATGGCCTTTCACCTCCAAAAATTGCTGCAGATGGCCAGGCCGAGGGTGGAGGGCTCTCAGTGTTGGAGCTGAAAGGGGCATCCTGCGGGGCGAGAGAAGTAGGTGCCAGGTAGGCAGACTGTGCTCTGCCCTCTCCCAAGCTGCATCTCCGTTCCTCAGTCGCGAATCCCAGAGTCGTCCTTGTCACCATCCGCTCCCTGATTTCCTGCGGCCAGCCTCCCACCCCACCCCTTAGACTCCGTCTCCTAGAGAACGTGCTCCCGCGTTCACCCTCCTTCGTCCTCCCTGCCAACCCGAGCCACCCGCGTCCCGGTTTCCCGGCCCGTCTCCCAGCTCGTTGTCTTCATGGCTCCCAGTCTAGTCTCCACTGAGTGGCTAAAGGGGCCTCTTTATCATGCAGAGCATCCCAGGTCTCTTTCTCTCTGCTTGAAACCTTTCAGCGTCCTGCCGCCGTGACTCTAAGGCCGAGCCCCCCAATCCTTAACACCGCCTGCTGTCCAGTCACAGGGCTGCCTTTTGACTCCTGGGAAGATGTATGTTCCTTTCTGCCTCTGGGCCGTCACTGGCACATGACCATTTTGCCCTGGATACCCGCCTCCTTCTGCTCCTTTTATCTCCTGAATTCTCATGGATCCTTAAAAGCGTTACTCAAAGGTCGCTTTGTCCAGGGAGCCTCTGCCACCCTCCTCTGAGGTGAGGTCCCTTCCAGCTGTCGCTTGGTCTCGTGGCGCCGTGGGCTGCCCCATCGTAGAGCTTCTTACCGGTGCAGCGTTCACTGGATTAGTAATGGTCTGATGGCAGTCTCCCCTTCTAGACGGGTCGATCTAGGAAGGCAGAGAACACGCTGCCCTTTGCCATGGCAGACCCAGCACCGGGGACAGGGCCTGGCGTTTCAGAGCCCTGCTTTGGCTCGCTGTTGAATGAACGACTCAGTTGCAGGGACTGTTCCACCCGTGACCCTTCTGAGACTCCTGCCTTGTAAAACTGGCTGTCGTAAGGATTCAGTGAAAACACAGATCAAGTCATTAGCCCATGAGAGATCTTCAACCAATATTCATCTTTTCTCTGAATAGAGCGAGAATTCTGGGAGTTGGTCAATGGTCAGACATTTCAGAATCCATCCTGCTAACAAGACACCGTGTCCCTTGGACAGGCCAGTATCACTTGGCAGAGGAGATGAGGAATGTGCCCGTGTAACCCTGCCACCCCCAGAGCAAAGCTGAGTGATACACACGGCCATCCCTTCCCTTAACAAGCCTTCGCAGGGTACCTCCTAGGAGCCACATGCTGGCACTGGCAGAGTGACCAAAACTGCCTCGACCTCTTGGAGCTGAGAGGGAGCTCTCTTCAATGATCTTGTTTGCGTGTCATCCAAAAATGGGCGCGAGTGTTCCGGATTTGGCTTTAGACAGCCCCGGCTGTGGCTCGTGACCTGATGCGGAGGACGCCTTAGCTGTCTTGGGTCCGTCAGAGGCATTTTCTTCTTTGGATAAACGTGCACTGGGATTTTACAGTCGCTACCCACCGTACCAATTCTTCATTGCGTGTCTTTATCTTGTGCTCTGTCTCCTCCTCCTCCTCTTCTCAACTGCACCTGAAACTGCCTTCTTTCTCACGACGCCAGGGCAGATTGGCTGTTTGTCCTCAGCCTTGGAACAGCAGCTCTTGGTGAAATATTAGGAAGGAAAGGCATCAGGTGAGTGGGACATGTTCTCGAGGTATGTTGAAAGCTGTTCAGTTTGTTTTCATCCTCTCCCGAGTGGACAACAGCGGGACTTTGGTTCTGAAGCCTGTTTGCATTTCTTGGTGATTTCAGTTCATCGAGGGCACATACCGGAGTTCCCGTGGTGGTGCAACGGTCATGAATCCGACTCGTATCCATGAGGACGCAGGTTCGATCCCTGGCCTCGCTCAGTGGGTTAATGCCCCGGTGTTGCCATGAGCTGTGGTGTAACTTGAAGGCACGGCTCGGATCTGGCGTGGCTGTGGTGTAGGCCGGCAGCCGTAGCTCTGATGGGGCCCCTAGCCTGGGAACCTCCATATGCTGCGGGTGTGGCCCTAAAAAGCAAAAAAACAAACAAAGAAACAAAAAACACCCCAAAACAACCATAAAAAACAAAGACACATACCAATTGAAATTCAAGAGGAACATGGAACCCGGGGGAACCAGAGCCCTCTCTCCCTCTGTGATTTTCAAAAATGCTGCTTCCTGACGTTGTATACGGACAGGGCAACCTTGGCTGAGAAAGGCTCCTACAGAAAACCGCTCTGCACACCAGCGCACCGGGTTGTACTGACCCAGACCTGCTGCGGCCCATCTCAGCAGGGCGCGTGCTCCGCCCGCCCGGATCCGTTAGCCCTTCGTCGCGGGAAGACTCCTCTGACCACGGGGCAAGGCGGACACCTCTCGGTACCCCGCGTATTTATTTCGGCCGGGTCGCCGGGTGCGCGCAGGCCTCTGAGCTGGCCGGGCGTGCGGGGGACGGGGGCGCATATGCCTGCGCTTCTCAGAAGCGCAGGGGCCCCCGTGTGCCCCAGTCCGTGCCGTAGCGTCGCCTTTAATGGAGTGAGCAGATTGCAGGAAGAATGCGACGCTGCTCAGTACATTTAATGACTTTATGAAGATAAATGTTTCCCTTCCGAGGCTCCTTCTTGTCAGAATACATTTAATACGGCCATTCCTTTGAGAACTAAATTCCTGTAGCACTTTGCGGCATATTAACATGTTTTTCTCACCACATGAAATTGCACTTCAAGCAAGAAATAATAATGTTTCTGCCTCCCCTTGTACATTTTTATTACTGCCAATGAATAGGAGTAAATTAACTATTATGGCCAACATTATTCACGGGGACAAATTCCTAACTCATTTTACGGCCAATAATAAATAACTGAATGAATAAGATGCCTTTAATTTCGCCTGCGAATTATCAAAGATTCCTCAGAGTAACAGAAGAGAGGCCGTCCTGTTTACATACACAATGCAAACACACAGCCGCTGTCGAGCGCCACGTGCTGCGCCATCTCACGTCACCTGCGCTTGGGTACACGCGTGACCGTGCTGCCCCAGGTCCCTGAGCCAGGGAAGCCAGATGCCTGTGCTTCGGTCCCGGTCAGCTGCACGACCCACACGTTACCTGCGCACTCAAAGAACTGCACTTGGCGTTGGGAACGTCTAGGAACGAGTCGAGTCGTGTCCAGGCATTGACGGCTTTATTCCACAGGCAACCTCAAGGGCAGGCCGACCCTGTTCCTGCCAATGACATCACAAGGCACAGTCCACTCAGGGAAACCGCCCAAGTCCTGGCCAGTGGCGCTTTCGTTCCGAATGGCCCTCCGCAACCCAGATGCCAGGACAGTGACGTAATTCGCACACGTTCTCGTAGCTTGTTCTAACGGGACCTTTGCTGTACCATAAATCGGCAGGGGCCTGAAAGGCACAAACAAGCAGGATAATAGGGAGCAGAAGAGCGCACACATCCTTCTGGAACATCATTCTGCGTAATGACTTTCCCAGATCTCCGTGGCTGCACTGCCACATCTGCGCTCTGGCTGCCAGACGCCTGTGAGCAGGGACCGTGTTGGGGTGCAGGATGCACATGTGAGGCTTGCCAGAAGAATGCGTGCTGCCTGGGGTCCCCGGCTAGTTGCCCGAAGGGGCCACAGGCCGAACGTCTGCAGGGGGGATAGGCCTTCGGGGAAGGGGGGTAAGCCTGGTGGAGAGGAGGGCAGGCGGAGAGAGCTGCCGGGCGGGTACCTGCCAGGGGCAGCTGCCTGCAGGGAGAACGTGGGGGGCCACCCTGCCTTTGGCCGCTATCATCCTCATGCATATGCCATTGATTCCCTTACAAACACGGCCTTTGGGGACCTCGGTGCAAAGCTTCGCCCTAACTCGATTAAGCTTCTCCTTCACAGGTTCAGCTTAGCAGCTCTTCCTTCCCCCAAACCGCAAGGCCTTTTAATTCTTTAGTATGGCTTGCTTCTTTCCCACTTTCGGATCCGTATGGTTCATCTTCAGGCTCTCAGGGTCTGCCTCCCAGGGCCAGCTAACACGGCCAAGTGCCTTCGAAGAGGTTACAAGCCCACTGAACGGCACTGTCATGTTTAGAATTGGCCACCTCTTCTTTCTGGAAAATGGGAATTGAATTTTGCCTTTTCTCCTCTTGGGGTGTCATTTCTAGGCTCAGGAGAGAAATTCCCAAGGAACGACAGCCGTTGCCTCTCTCCCTGGTCCAGTTGCCAGGCCAGGAGCTAAGAACTTTGTTTTTTCTTTTCTTTTCTTTTCTTTTCTTTTTTTTGTCTTTTGTCTTTTTAGGGCCGCACCCTCTGTATATGGAGGTTCCCTGTCTAGGGGTCGAATTGGAGCTACAGCTGCCGGCCAAGGCCACAGCCACAGCAACACCAGATCCGAGCTGCATCAGTGACCACAGCTCACAGCCACACTGGATCCGTAACACACTGAAAGAGGCTGGGGCTAGAACCCACATCCTCATGGATCTTCGTTGGGTTCGTTAACGACTGAGCCATGACGGGAACTCCCAAGAAGTTCTTTAGAGTAACTTCAGCTGGCCTTTGGTAAAATACATGAATTTTCTGATTATAAAGTCACTGAATATACCACATCTTCCGAATCCAATCATCTGTCGATGGACATTTGGGTTGTTTCCATGTCTTGGCTATTGTGAAGAGTGCTGCAATGAACATGCGGGTGCATGTCTCTCTTCTAAGTAGAGTTTTGTCCGGATATTTGCCCAAGAGTGGGATTGCGGGGTCATATGGAAGTTCTATGTATAGATTTCTGAGGTATCTCCAAACTGTTCTCCATAGTGGCCATACCAGCTTCCATTCCCACCAACAGTGCAGGAGGGTTCCCTTTTCTCCACAGCCCCTCCAGCACTTGTTATTTGTGGGCTTATGAATGATGGCCATTCTGAAAGGTGTGAGGTGGTATCTCGTGGTAGTTTTGATTTGCATTTTTCTTTCTTTTTATTTTGTCTTTTTTTGCTATTTCTTTGGGTTGCTTCCGCGGCATGTGGAGGTTCCCAGGCTAGGGGTCTCATCAGAGCTGTAGCCACCGGCCTACGCCAGAGCCACAGCAACGCGGGATCCGAGCCGCGTCTGCGACCTACACCACAGCTCACGGCAATGCCGGATCCTCAACCCACTGAGCAAGGGCAGGGACCGAACCCGCAACCTCATGGTTCCTAGTCGGATTCGTTAACCACTGCGCCACGACGGGAACTCCTGCATTTTTCTAATAATCAGGGATGTTGAGCATTTTTTCATGTGTTTGCTGGCCATCTGTATATCTTCTTTGGAGAAATGTCTATTCAGGTCTTTTGCCCATTTTTCCATTGGTTGATTGGCTTTTTTGCTGTTGAGTTGTGTAAGTTGCTTATATGTTCTAGAGATTAAGCCCTTGTCCGTTGCATCACTTGAAACTATTTTCTCCCATTCTGTAGGTTGTCTTTTTGTTTTCTTTTGGGTTTCCTTTGCTGTGCAAAAGCTTTTCAGTTTGATGAGGTCCCATGGGTTTATTTTTGCTCTAATTTCTATTGCTTTGGGAGACTGACCTGAGAAAATATTCATGAGGTTGATGGCAGAGAGTGTTTTGCCTATGTTTTCTTCTAGGAGTTTGATGGTGTCTTATCTTATGTTTAAGTCCTTAAGCCATTTTGAGTTTATTTTTGTGCATGGTGTGAGGGTGTGTTCTAATTTCATTGCTTTGCATGCAGCTGTCCAGGTTTCCCAGCAATGCTTAGGGAGTGGGAGGGATCAGGAGCTTGGGCTTATTAAAAAAAAGAAAAAAAAAGAAAAAAAATTAAAAAACCAAATAAATTTCTTCTTTTAAAAAGGAAAAAAATGTTGAAAAGCAAAATTAAAGCACAAAGGTTTCAATGTTGTATCTTAAAAAAAAAAAGTCACTGAATAAAATTTGGAAGATACAGAAAAAGAAGAAAATCACCAGTAACCGTATCTCCCCGAGGATTCTTGGCTAGCATATTTCTGGGCACTTTCCGTATTTTTCTGTGCAGGTGCAGATGTACACATGAATGCATAAATGGGTGCGTTTTTCTAAGTATCCCTGTCAGATAACCTCTTAGAAGTAGAAATATTCAATATATATTTTTAAGACTTCTTATGTAACTTGCTAAATTGACACTCAGAAAAGCCCTCCCAGTTGGCGCTTTGACATTAGGGGCTCAGCACATGTATTGCTGCCCCTTTGCCCATGGAGTGCATCCTCGTGCTTAACCCTTTTTCCCATGTGATAGGCAAAAAAAAAAAAAAAAAAAAAGGAATTGGTGTCATATTTTCATTTTATGCCTTTTTTGATTACCAGTCTCGTTGGGCACCTTAATGTGTCTTGAGCCTCTAGGTGCATATGTCGTAAGTGTCTGTTTGTGTCTTTGATTTCTTTTGTATTGTTTTTGTCGTACTGATGAGCGCTTTCTCTGTGTGAAGGATGTGACTCTTATTTGTTGGACTATTTGCTGGGTGTCTCACTTGCTTGAGTTTCTTCTGCACCATAGGGGAGATGCTGTTTACCTGGCAGGGTAGATATTGCTGTTATCATCATCCATTAGGCGCGGAAGCCCCCTGTATGGGTATGGCTGCTGGGCACTTTCCCACAGCCCTGATCTCTGTGCAGGAAGCCCTCATGCCAAAACCGCCTCCAGACACTGCCTTCTCCCTGCAAGGCTGCTTGCTCATCTGGCTGGCTGACCTTTCGAGGGACATGCCACCAAAAGGGGACTTCAGGGACCTGCTCCAAGTCACACACTAGCTGAGGAAATCCCACGTGTGTGACATCTCAGAAACCAGCTGTGGGAGCTCGAACAGACGTGCTCTCCCCATGAGACGACGAAGCTTTAGCGGGCGGTGCCTGAGAGCCTTGGATGTCCAGCCGTCTGTTCCTGTCACAGGATCTGTGGGTCGAAGAAGAGCCCTGATTCATCAGCCATCAAATTCATAAGATAGGTTCACAAATGCCCAAGGGCATTGTGTGTCCGACTCTTGGTTCTGTTAGTTCTGGTGCCAGTGAGGAGGGCTTGGGAGGTCCTGGACTTGAGTCCTAATCAGAATCCCTTCTGTGATGCGCAGTGGCCGGAGCCAGCTTACAGGCTCCTCCAACAACACGACCAAACTGAATTCGGCTTCTTCTCTGGCCCCGGAGCGATTGCTTGGAGCAGAGCATCCTGGCTCCCCGACACAGCATTTCTCAGGGTTTATATTTTGCCTGTCTGGGTGGTGCCGTTTGCTTGATGTCTGTCCTTCCTGGGATTTCTGCCCATCCGGAGGTGAAAAGTGGGCCCTCCGTGCCGTCGTGTCTTTTGACCTTGCCCCTCTTAACAGAATGTTCCACACTGTGCTGCCCTTGTCGGTTTAGGTGTCCTCCTCTGGCCAAAGACTGTGAGCTCCTTGCGGAGAGGACGTGCTGTGGACTGAACATGTGCCCCAAATTCATATGTCGAAGCCCTGACGCCTAACGTGATGCTCTGTGGAGGTGGGGCCTCTGCGAGGTGATTAGGGTTAGATGACGTCATGAGGGTGGGGCCGCGTGCTGGTGTATTAGTGCCCTGAGAAGGAGGGACCCCAGAGAGCTGAGTGAGGACAGCTAATGTGAGCTCCCGGTGAGACGGCGCTGTCTACAAGCCGGGAAGAGGACCCCCTTAGAACTGGACCGCGCTGGCCCCCTCTTCTCGGGATTCCAGCTTCCAGAACTGTTAAAAAATAAATTTCTCTTGTGGAGTCCACCCAACCGGTGGTATTTTGTCACGGCGGCCTGAGCGGACTGAAACCAGGCTCATCTTCCTTCTCTTTGGCCTCCAGTTCGCAGCAAAAAACAGCTGCTCAGTGTTGTTTTTTTTTTTTTTTCCCTGGCATCAGATGGGTGCTCAGTCCAAAGGAGGTGCTGCAGGAAGCACTGGCTAGCTGAGAAGCCCAGACATTCTTCAGGTGCGGGCCCGCATCCCGATCCCCCCAGTGCCGCGGTCCCCTCCTCTTGGCACATCTGTCATACACGAGGCGGAGGAAGCTTGGCTCCACACTGATTCCCCTCCCCTGGCTCCCATGAAGGAGTGACAGCCACTTCCCAACGTGAAAGTGGCCAGAGACCCGGATCGCTAGAGACATATCAGATCACACCAGGCCTCACACACGCTGCTTGCACACCACCCCTTCCGTTAGAAGAGCTAGAACTCAGAACGAGGCCCTCAGGAAAGACAGGGTAAGCGCCCTGGTTTTGGATGCCCCCCAGCCATGTCCAGCTGCTGCTCAATGTCCAGCTCAGGTGAGGACACAAGCCCCTTCCCGTAGCTTCCTGGGGCACAGCCGGGGTGGCCTGCCGTCAAAGAGAACCAGACGCCTGGACCGAGAGCCCGGGAAGTCCTGCTTCTTGGCTTCTCCTCAGCCACACAGGCCCGGAAGAGCCCCAGATGGCTGCTTGTCATCTGCCCTGCTGGCCCAGGGTCCTGCAGCTGCAGTGTGTCATCACAGAGAGGGCCAGCAGGCTCTGACGACCGTCGGGTAGCTGCCCCAGCCTGGAACCCGCCATTTCTCCAAGAAGCTCTGATGCTTCTGAGTGGGGAATTGAAACCGCTGTCTGGGACCTGGGCGAGCTCGTGGCTGCTGGGATGTCCGTACTTCTAGCTACTCTCGGGAGCAGATAGGAAGTGGATGTGTGCACATGCCCCCCCCCCCAACCCCCGCATCTCAATGTATTGTATTTTAATTTTTAAATTCTTTTCCTTCTTACGGTCACACCTGCAGCACAGGGCAGTTCCCAAGCTAGGGGTCAAGTCAGAGCTGTAGCTGCTGGCTTACGCCACAGCCACAGCAGTGTGGGATCTGAGCCGGGTCTGCAACCTACACCACAGTTCATGGCACCGCTGGATCCTTAACCCGCTGAGCGAGGCCAGGGATCAAACCCAAATTCTCGTGGCTACTAGTCGGGTTCTTAACCTACTGAGCCCCAATGGGCACTCCCCCACCATCTTATTTTAAACTGTAATTTGCTACTGCTATCTGGAATTCCAATCTGGTTGTTTCTCTCTTTCCTCAATTCCATATTTGTATCTCTTTTCTTCCAGAGTGAGATCTTTCATCTCCCCAGTATCAGTCTACTTACTCATTTGCTCAACACACTAAGGGTAGTTCTGGCGTTGGCACACCAACACCATTGCCAACGGCGGGCTGCTCAGTCGGACTCCAGCTTCGCTGGGCACAGAGGCACTGCGTCATTACTGCCGGTGGGAGTGGGATTCAGGGGTCACCACCGGACTTAGTTGACACCCAGGGGTGGGGTGGAAGTTCAGGTTCCCCACCAGATCTCCACTGATCCCCGCTGATCAGAAGAAGAAGGAAGGGGTTCACCACGGCTTGCCACCGGGGTGGGGGGCTGCCTGAGGCCCGAGGGGCCTGGCTTTCAGACCCTGCTCTGCGGGGAGTGGGAAGGGCCGCTCTTTCCTGCAGGGCAGGGCTAGGGTTCTGGCTCCCCCCCCCCCGGACTTCTCCAGGGCCAACACGGCCACTGCGTGCGGGTAGCCGTGGGTCTTAGGGTTCTGCAGCGCAAAAGGACCAATAAGCTGTGTCTGTATAAGGACATTTAGTATAAGGAACTGCAGCAGCTTGGGGAGGCCCTCGCTTCTTCAGCTCTCCCGGGAGAGAGAGAGAGAGAGAAGAGAGTGAGAGAGAGTTCCTCGCACGCCCAGGCAGGTGCTGAGCGAGGTCACAGGGCAGCCTCTGTCCTGTGTCCTGTCCAACAGACGTGGGAAAATTAAAAACGAGAAGCGCATGACAGGTTTTTTTTCTTTTCTTTTAACAGCCACACCCGCAGCATATGGAAGTTCCCAGGCTCTAGGGGTCGAATCAGAGCCGCAGCTGCCGGCCTACACCACAGCCACAACAACACGGGATCCTTAACCCACTGACTGAGGCCAGGGATGGAGCCCACATCCTCATGGATGCGAGTCAGGTTTGTTGCTGCTGAGCCACATTGGCATTGAGGGGCCTTTAACTGTCTGGCCTTGGCCTGGCTCTCAGCACTCCTCTCTCGCCTAACATTCCACCCACTAGGAAACACTCCTAGTTCAGAAAATTACCAAGCTCCGAGTTGTCCCTCCTGTGACCTCTCCTGCCCGGATTGTCCCTCCCTGCTCTGGAGATGGTCTGCCTGGCACAGAGCCACCCCATCTGGGGACCGGCCCCCTTCGGTAGTAGAAAGGACCCCAGGTGTCCCTCTGCTTTCGTTCCTTTAGGTCTTGGGAATGTTCCTTGAGGGCGGGATCGTGAGTGCTCTGTCATTAGAGCGCTAGTGCCTGGCACGAGCCGGGATGCTTCGCCTTGGAGACTGGGGAAGGAAACCCCAAGGAGCTGCAAGAAGTGTCCCCATATTTTGTCTGCAGGGTCCGTCAGTGCAGTTTTCTTTTGCTACGTGTAAATTCTGCCTCTAAAAAGGCAACAGCCAAATGTCACTCGGATCAGCGGGGTTGATCCACCATGAGCAAGACGGGAGGTTGGCCTCCCTCCCCGGGGGGTGGGGGGGAGCCACGTGGGGCCTTCGTCATTGATCCCTCGGGGATCAACAGCTCGCCGGTGTGGTGCTGTAGAGCAGTGTCAAGCACTTTTAAACAGGTTCCACTATTGTTATTAGATCTTTCTGAGCCAGTTTTTTTTTTTTTTTTTTCAAGTGCTGCAGTTCCTTCTCTTAAACTTAAGGCAGCTGACCTTCTTTTCCCGTACGTACTTTTTTTTTTTTTTTTCTTTGCTTCCTGGATTAGTATCAGACATGCTCTGCCCTTGGCCTGTTCTCATCCACATGCTTCCTGTTCCCGGGGTCTTTTTCGTCCTGTGACTACACCATCACCTCTGGACCAGACAGAATTCTTTCTGGTTGATCTAGATCAAAGTTTGGGAAGTGATTCTCACTCCTTTTCCCGTGAGGCACCGTTGACAATAGAGCATTGGGTGAATGCAGGGTGGACGATGGGCTGGTTTGACACACTGAGCTGCTGCAGCTGATGACTTCCGGTAGCATCCTCTCGGTACCATTTCTTCTTGTGGTGAGAACATTTAAGATCTACTCACTTAGCAACTTTGAAACATACAAGACAGTATGAGCTAATGTTTTCTCTCTTGACCATGGTGCTTCCTTTGTCTGGAAAGCCCTTCTTCTCCCCATCCTCATGGCCAAGGCCTTATCCCTTAGGTTTCAGCTTTCTCATCATCTTTTCCCTAAAGCCTCTCTCACTGCCTCTTTCGGGCTTGAATGTTCTCTGTCTGTGCTCCCGCATGCCGCCCTTTTCTGGTACCGAGCTGCTGTCTTTTTGTGTCTGGTTAGTTGTGGTGAGAACCTTTAACGTGAGATCTGCCCTCTGAACAAAATTTTCAGTGCACAACACATGGTGCTTGATTACAGACACAGTGTTACACGGCTTATTCATCTAGCATAACGGAAAGTTTATACCCATTGAATCGATCGGCCCCCTTGAAATGCTACTTGATTTGCAGTCTCATCTCTAATACATCCTGAGCATCTTGGGGACAGTGACCGTGCTTTGCTCCCCCTTGTACCCTCAGTGCCCTGCAGAGTTTGGTACCGCGTAGCCGCTCTCCACCAGGATTCACCCAGAGAAGCAGGAGCAGCGGTGAGATGCGCGTGCTTGGATGTGTTATACTCACTCGTATGCAGGGAGTTGGCCTGTGTGACCGTGGGAGCTGCCTAAGCAAGTTTGAAGCCTACAGGGCGGGCAGGCAGGAAGGGGAAATCACAAGCCAGCCGGGGCTGCACAGGCACTGGCTGAAGCTTGTTACCCACGGGCATCCGTCCTGGGGGACAGTCAAGGGCAGGTTAAAGCCCATGAATAGGAGCTGTTTGGAGTCTCTGCCTCAGGGAAGGCCTCAAAGCCGCCTTTAATGAGCTAGCCTGATTAGGCCAGGCCCACCCAGGATGACTTCCCTTGGATTCATTTAAGTCCATTCATTCTGGGATGTAATCACATCTGCCAGATCCCCTGCACGTAGTACCTAGATTGGTGTGCAATGGAATAACTGGGGGCTAGAGTTGAGCCTGACCTAACTGACGTATCAAAGAGCTGTCGGGGTGCTCAACAGATGATGATGGCAGGAAAGGAAGACCGGCTGGGTGCAAGAGCCAGGAGGCCGGGACCCGGGAGCAGGAAGGCTTCGGGGTCACTGCAGCCAGCACAAGAGAATTGAAGCGCGTGGAGTCCTTGCTGACGAGCCACGTGTATCTAGGACCCTGCGCGGAGGACAACTGGAGGCCAGGCTCCATAGCCTCGTCCTCCTGGCTCCCAGGGCCAGGCCACACCTGACCCGCTGGGCTGTGGGCTGCATGTGCCAGTCGGGCCAGATGCGGGAGGTTTCCATCCTAGGCCCCTGCTGCTTTGCTTCTCGTCTCTGCCAACCCACATGCCCCCCTTTGGTCCTTCAGGCCCTCCGTTTTGGACTCGGTTGACTTCCAACCTTGGCCCAGGGCATCAGGCCTTCAGCGGTGCCGGCCCCCAAGCTCCGTCTTCGGCACGTTGAGCTGCTGGCGGGCCCTCTGCTCTGTTCTCCTCACTCGGCCTGGCCCGCGGGGGGGGGGGGGCGGCTGCTCCGCAAATCCCGGCAGCTTTCAATTAACGCACAGGGTTTCAACAGAAGCATCCTTATTTCTTAAGCTGCTGGATTCTGTAGCCATGTTCAAACGAAAGACAATTTGTCTTCTAATTAGGCTTTAATGAATTGGACTTGACCTTTGAGCTCTGTTTTCAACCCTGAGAGCAGGCGGTGAACGTGTAAATTCCAAGGCTTGATTTAATAATAAAAATCACTTTTCGTTTGTCTAGCACTCGACAGCTTTCAAATGCCGGTGCTTTCTCCTTTCTTGCACAAGCTTGTGGGGGTTGGTGGGCGGGGGGAGGGCCACCCCATCTCACAGATGAGAACACTGAGAAGTGGCGCGGTCAAGGTCGCCTCTCAAGATCCCTCAGCCTGTAGGAGGCAGACCAAGGATCCGGCCCGGATCTCCCGGCTCCCAGTCCAGCCGGGTGGGGGGGGGTGGGGTGGGGGGGGGGGCAGCACAAGTCCCAGCCGGACTCCCTGTGGCCCCTGCTCTTTGCCCTCGCCCTCCCGCAAGACGCAGGGCTGCTTTGGGGCGTTTTCCAAGCGCCCGCTGGGGCATCACAAACCATTCCCCGACATGTGCCCAAGCCAATCTGCATGTGTGTTCTCACAGCGGTGGCTGGAATGTGCCTGTGGCAACCTTCCTCGGAGTTGTTGGCTCTTGCCATAAATTATTTGACATGTTTTCTCACAGAATAGTGAGACCGGGATGTAGAAAGTGGAACAGTAAGAGATGCAAATGATGGCTTCGGTCGCCGGACCGTTGACAGCCCTTCAGGGTCCGGGCGCCTTTTTCGATTGTTCAGTTTCTTTTCAGCGCTGGGCGTCTCATAACCTGCTCTTGACTCTGCAGTGACGCTTGGGGCAAATAAAGGGGATAAGGCTGGCTGTTCCTGTCCTGCTCAGAGCGACAGCCCCGGCTGGGTCGGGTGGCGTGGGACGGACTTGTCTCTCTGAGGCTGTCATTGAGCCGTAGGACCCCGGGAAGCCCCTTTATGACCATCGTGGGAGCCTTGCCAGCCTTTCAGGCGACACCTCACCTTTCTTGGGGTCCGGCTCAGACTGTTCAGTCCCTGCTGAGCCAACAGGGCCACCACCTTCTCCAGGGACAGCATTTCATGGATGGATGGGGCCCTTTTCTTGGTGAAATTTCTTGGCCTTTCCTGGCCACGTCCCTGGGAGGGAGGCAGGGCTGTCACTTTCACAACCACTGTATAGCCAAGGAGCCCGAGTGAGGCCCAGGGAGGCGACGTGCTTTTTTTTCAAGGTCACCAGGGCGGTGTGCGCGGTCGGATCGGGATGATTTCTGTTCTCTGTAGCCCCTCCGCTTCCCCGATGGCAGCTGTGGCAGGCCTGTCACGACAGGACGTGTGAGCGTTCATTGCTGCATCCCGGGTGCCAGCCTTAGGCCCCCTGCCTGACATTGGGGTGCTTGGGGAGTATGTTGTCATGGGTGGAGTGTTTTCGGACTCCTTTCTGAGGGTTCCTCCCACGTCCCTCCCCCACGGCCACTAGACGGTCCATCAGAGCTTGAGGGCGACCCCTTCAAGTGCCTGGAAGCACATAGATGCAGTGTGCGAAGATTCCTAAGGGTTACACAGCCCGCCTGGGATGCGAACCCCGATTCTGGCACCTTCCCCAACGCCATCCAGTCTCCTAATTAGGTTGTCTCCTTTTCCTCTAATTGGGGTGTGTGTGTGTGTGTGTGTGTGTGTTGTGGAGGTACAAGTAACTAGACTTAAGCTTTTAAAAGACAGGATCCCGATCATAATTGTCATCCTGGAAATTTATGAGGCACTTAGTGGCTTAACGAGATGCCAGTGCACTTGCTGCCTCTCGTGCTCTGTGGGCTGCCCTCGTGGGGCTTCTGCAGCTCTTCCTCCCGCGGCTGCATTTAACCGATGGACTGGCCGGGGCTGAGCGTCTCTCTTCACCTGTCCTCCTGTGGTTCAGTCATTTAAACCGTGCTTCCTTACGTGGTGGGGAGCGTATCTAAGACTGAAAACAGAAGTCCCCCAGACCCCGCCAGGCCTAACTACGGGACGTCATACGTTGTCACTTTTGCCACGTTCTGTCGGCCAAAGCACGTCGCAGGGCTAGTCCAGTCACATGGAAAGGGACAAATAGACTTGACCCGTGGATGGGAGGCGGGGCACGTGTTTACAGGAGTGACAGAAATGATTAGCAATCATTTTTGTAGACAGTCAACCACAGAGAGTATTCAGTGACTGCGTGTGAACCGCTTGGCCAGGGACGGGAGTGGGGTCAGCGGAGGAAGAGAATTAGTGAATTAATGGAGTGAGCCAGAGGGTGGCATGGCTCGGCACATGGGAGAAGCCAAGAGTTGAGTTGGGCGAGCTTGGGTGGGCCAGATTGGGTGGGCCTGGCGGGCCCCATGTCAGACCTTCAGCCTTCTTCTGAAGACAGTAAAGTGTTGACGGAAGATTTCAAGCAGGTCCTGGACATGAGACGTGGACGTTTACCTTCTGAGACGCTGGTGTCTTAGCCCGTTCGCCCTGGTAGTAGAGTTGGAAGGAGAATGACAGGGGGCAGGGGCACCAGCTAGGAGGCTGGGATAGTGACCCCGAAAGAAGTGGTGAGGGTTCGAATTAGGGCAGGGGTAGAGGACAGAGAAGGGTGGCCAACTCAGAGGCTATCCGGGAAGTAGTCCTACTTTAAAAATATTTTCTAACTTAACGCTTGCCACCAAATCAGACTGGGTAATCCACCCCCGAGGACTGGTTGATAGGGAGGCGGCAAGTCTGGTCTCTTCCCTTGACTCCTCTTTGTACTGTTCCTACCCGAGCCTTCTGTCACACATTTCATGCAATTATTTCAAGTCTCATCAGGGAGGAGGGCATGGTTTGGCTATTTAAGAGCATGCAATCCGCTTC
This sequence comes from Phacochoerus africanus, assembly GCF_016906955.1. Lineage (NCBI taxonomy): Eukaryota > Metazoa > Chordata > Mammalia > Artiodactyla > Suidae > Phacochoerus > Phacochoerus africanus. The sequence continues at coordinate 125,541,948 of NC_062560.1, read as the reverse complement.
CTGCCTTGCCTGCCTCTCGGGGTCCTCTGCTTTCAGGTTCAGAGAGCAGAAGTCCAGGCCCTAATAGGTGCTGAAACAGGTTTGACTCCTTGTTTAGAATACGTCTTTATTGACTCTTTTATTTCATTTTATTATTATTATTATTTTTTGCTTTTTTTTTAGGGCCGCACCCACAGCATATGGAGGTTCCCAGGCTAGGGGTCCAGTTGGAGCTACAGGGGCCGGCCTACACCACAGCCACAGCAACACAGGATCCAAGCGGCGTCTGCGACCTACACCACAGCGCATGGCAATGTCAGATCCTTAACCCACTGAGCAAAGCCAGGAATCCAACTCGCAACCTCATGGATACTAGTCGGATTTGTTTCCACTGCGCCACGATGGGAACTCCCATTGATTCTTTTTTTTTTTTGTCTTTTTTTGTCTGTTTAGGGCCACACCAGCGGCATATGGAGGTTCCCAGGCTAGGGGTCCAGTTGGAGCTACAGCCGCCAGCCTACGCCACAGCCACAGCCACTCCAGATCTGAGCCACGTCTGTGACTTACACCACAGCTCACAGCAATGCTGGATCTGTAACCCACTGAGCGAGGCCAGGGATCAAACCCGCAACCTCATGGTTCCTAGTCAGATTTGTTTCCACTGCGCCATGACGGGAACTCCCCATTGATTTCTTTTCAAAGACAAAAAAAAAAAAAAAAAAAAGGGAGCTTTATAAGAACAGTGGCCAAGAGTGACTCCATGTTTGTCCCTTCTCGAGTCTTCCAAGAGCAATTAGTCACAGTCCTGCCAGCCAGACCTGTGTCCCTGCTGGCAGCACAGGAGGGGTAATTGGAAGCTCTCTGGTTCAATCCATTTTCTTTTTTAAATTTTTTAAAACTGAAGTATGGTCGATTTGCAATGTTGTGTTAGTTTCAGGTATACAGCAAAGTGATTCATTTTGTGTGTATAAATATATATGTAACTGTACACATATTTTTCAGATTCTTTTCTATTTTACGTTAGTACAGGACATTGAATGTGGTCTCCGGTGCCTTACGGCAGGACTTTGTTGTTTACCTCGTTTATGTATGGTAACGTGTATCTACCAATCCTAAACTCCAGATTTATCCCTCTCCCCCGACTTTGGTAACCAGAAGTTTGTTTTCAGTGTTTATGAGTCTGTGTTTTGTTCAATAAGTTCATTTGTGTTAGGATTTTTAGATTCCACATATAAGTGATACATGATATTTTTCTCTCTCCGTCTGACTGACTTAGTGTGATAATCTCTAGGTCCATCCTTGTTGCCGCAAATGACATTATTTCATTCCTTTTTTATGGCCGAGTAGTATTCCATTGTATATATGTACCGCATCATTGCTATCCATTCATCCGTTGATGGATAGTTAGGTTGTTTCCACGTCTTGGCTACTGTGAATAGTGCTGCTATGAACACTGGGGTGTTCTTTTCAAACAGAATTTTCATCTTTTCCGCATATATGTTCAGGAGTGGGATTGCTACTGTTTTTCATTTTTTAAAGGAACCTCCATACTGTTCTCCGAAGTGGCTGCAGCAGTTTACATTCCCACCTGCAGGGGAGAAGGGTAGTTCAATCCATTTATTTTTGAGGTTGGGTATTTTGGAGAGGGGGTTGGGTGGGACCCTGGAGGAAGAGAGCTGTATGGGTAATTCACGGAGGCCCCAGAGCCAGGCTCGCATCATCCTCCGTCCCAGGGTTTCCCTTCCGGGGAGGCAAGGCAGGGAGTCCTTGTCCTCCGAAGCAATGAAAAGTTGTCCTCTTCCCTGTGCACCACTCCAAGCCTGGCACCAGGCCAGAGCATTCAGACATTTATCTAACTGCAAAATAAGGGAAGTCTTCTGGAGAAAACCCCCTGTCCAGATGGATGGGCTGGCTCCTAGGTGACCTGGCCTTGTGACTCTCAAGAGTGCCACCTTCACAGATTTCTGTGCAGTGGGCTTTGATGACGGGCGGATGGAAAGCAGGAAAGTAGAGGCAGGAAAAATATTTGCATCTGCTACATTTGTCACACAAATCATGGGGCCTTTATGTCTAAAGGGAGATCAGAACCATGTTTACAGAATGACTGTCAGGGAGTGGAATGATTTAAGCTCGGAGGCATCTGGTTTATTTTATGTTTGGTGTTTTCCCACAAGATTTGCAGTCACTGGGAAGGACAGGGAGTGCCCAAGCCTGGGAAAGACAGAGAAAGCCCCCGGATCTCCCGAGGATGCAGAAGGATGATGGAAAGGCAGCAGCGAGGGGCTGTGAGGGCTCCCTCTGGATGGTACGAATCCTCACTGCTGCGGCCATGAGCACCTACTGTGTGCCCTGCTGCCATTTCCGTGCTCAACGTGCATGGTCGATTCAGTTTTCTCTCCAGCTCAGCGAAACAGTCGTGTTATCTTCTTCTGGCAGTTAAGGAGGCTGAGGTGGAGAGGAGAGGTGAAATAATTTCCCCTAGGGCATGTCCGTGGGAAGACACAGAGCTGGAATTCAAAATCCTAAAATGAAAGGGGTCAGATACATCTGTATTCCTGGATAGAGCTTCACGAATGGATCTGACCCCCTTGGCAGGGTGACGTAGTGGGGGATTGGAGACCTGTTTCTGCTAAGTAGAAGCTGTGTGAGGTTGGGCAGGTGGCTTCACCTCTCTGAGTCTCAGGCGCCTCACCTATAAACTGGGGTTAAAAACTCCTGCCCTCTGGGAGTTCCCGTCGTGGCGCAGTGGTTAACGAATCCGACTAGGAACCATGAGGTTGCGGGTTCGGTCCCTGCCCTTGCTCAGTGGGTTAACGATCCGGCGTTGCCGGGAGCTGTGGTGTAGATTACAGACGCGGCTCGGATCCCACGTTGCTGTGGCTCTGGTGTAGGCTGGTGGCTACAGCTCCGATTCGACCCCTAGCCTGGGAACCTCCATATGCCACCGGAGCGGCCCAAAGAAATACCAAAACAAAACAAAACAAAACAAAACAAAAAAACTCCTGCCCTCGTCCTTTGCAGGATGTGCGTAAGGTTACAGTGAAGCAAATGAAAGGCATTTGGGATTGGCCAAGTGTCATAGGCATGGCAACTGGAACAGCTGATTATAGGCTTAGGACTCCGTGAAACCCTCAGGAGGAGGGGGCCAGGCAGGAGCCCAGGGCCCTCCAACCCCTACTGGGCAGGGCCGATGTGTATAGTTGGGCGGGGGGGGGCTGCCAGGTGGGGGTGGGGGGATGTCCCTAGAGACTCTGGGTGGTCTCAGCCTTCACAGTACAGGTGAGGCCAACAGAGCCCAGGGAGAGGAGGAGCTTTGCATTTGCCTTTTTCTCCAGGACCCACTGTTTCATTTCAGTGTGGCCTCGCACAGTTCCTGTCTCACTGAGCTGCACGCTTGCATGATATTCAGTTCGGAAAATTATCACAGCCCAAACTGAAAGATAAATGGTCGTGGCATTTGTTAATATTGCAAACACCATTTGTTGGCAAACGATAAGCTTTATTGATACCCCTCATGTATGTATTAGCAGGAACAATGCACCACAAAATGTTAACATCTGCCAACGCAGCGCAAACAATTATAAGTAACTTTGGTTTAATGCAGAAATTATGCCATCCCAAAAGGTATGGCTGCAAATTAATGTGACATGGAGCCAGGTTTATGCATGGAGAGGCATAAACAATAATTTTATACAGAAAGCAAGCAAAAGTTCTTTTAAGCATCTCTTTGTCAAAAATGACTCTCTGACACCAAATACAGGGGAGTCGGGGAATTGAGATGGTTATTAAATCTGACCTTGATCAGATTTTTATTATGTCAGGAAAAAAAATGGTTCTTAAGAGAGAGAGTTGTCATGGGATTAGAGTCCATCCACAGCAAGACGTTTCCATGGCAACAAATCAAACACCATTTCCTCTGACTCTAGTCTCCTGCTTCAGAAGTATGAACTTAGCATTGAATAATTAGAGTGAGACACAGCAATGTTGTGTAAAGACAAAAACCAGAGGAATCAATCTGCAGGCAGTGAATTATTTTAAAATGGCAATTAACCCCATCAGTGTGACCGTCGGCGGCTCAGGCTGGCCGTGACAGGTCCCACGCAGATATTTGGTTTTACAAATGGAAAGCATATTTTTTTTGTCACACACCACCTTTAAAAAAAAAGCTAAAGCCAAACCATAATTCCACCCAAATTAATGAAGTCTGAAAGTTAGGGATAAGGCCGTGATAGAAATTCAGAGCTGAGCCCCAGTCTGCATATGAAACCCGACCTGAATTCCCCTCATGTTTGAGGGATCTAAAAACATACTTGATACCAGCGCGTGGTTAGTGTCCCACAACCAATGAGCTATCTAAATTCATAGGCTGCGGTGTCACACTCCTAAAATCTTGGTGGAAAGTTAAACGGGCACACACAAAGCCACTTCGAACTTCGGGAGATAACCTAAGCCTTTTAGCTTCTTGGCTGCCTTGCAGTATCGCGATCCAGTGGCGTTAAGGGCGTATTGTTCTTCCCGGAAAATGTGCCTTGGGAGCTCATCTGGGAGATGGCATCTGAGGTTCGCCGCGCCGCCGGGCTGCGTCTTTGCCCAGATGCTTTCCGTCTCTTCGGAAACGTTTCCTGCCCACGGGGAGAAAAGACAATCTGAGATGTGCATTTGAGCCCCGGGACCGTGCTGTCCCGCCCCGGTTGTAATGGACGGCCACTCTCTTTCTAGAAAGGGTCCCCGGGCTGGGGGCTCGAGATGCTCAACACACTTGACGCATTCCTAAAACTTTGTCACCCCATGTATGGGCGGCACCCGACTGGCTGTCGCAGACCCCGCCCCCCGCAACACCCCATCCCGTTCTGTCCCCCATTATGTTGTTTCGTAGCTGTGTGGAGGCTGGGACATTTTTCTGTAGACTTGGTGTACGGAGACCTCTAGAAAACCACCACCTCTGGGAGGAAAGGGAAGAGGCCTTGCTGGGAACCCGGGAGTCTCGATTCCGATTCCGAGGCAAGACTGAGCTCATCTTCATGCACAGTTTCTCGCATTTTCCTTGTTTTCCTCTACTTCCAGGACTCCTCTGTCCTTACCTCTTTATTGTGCAAAGCCTCGCTGCTGGCCGTGGGCTGGGAAGGGAGGGAGCGTCCTGGAAACTTATTTCCAAGGATAGGAAGCCAGGGAGGGCCCCCGGGAGCCGGCTCATTCATTTTTCAGTTTCTCACGTATTCATGCAAGAACCCGTATCCTGCACTCTCACGTAGAAAGCACCCCGAGGTGTTAATGCAGAGAGGTGAGGATGCCCGAGCTGCGGACTCATTCCCTGAAATGCGTCGTCCCACCCTCCATGTCTCTTCGGATGGAAGTGCTGTCTGGCCTGTCGGTGAGGTTAGGGAGGAGAGGCTACGGGAGAGGCAGTTCACAGTGTATCTGGTTGGGAAGACTGATCCCTCCCCCTACAGCGGGGAAGAGGGCCCTGGCCAGGGCGAGTCCCCAGGGTGGCCTCCGCAGAGCCAGATGGCTGCCATCCATCGATGAGGAGATAGCAGCTCAAAAGAGCACAGACACCAGTTCAGATCCTGGCTCTCTCTCTGGCTCTCTGTGTGACCCAGGTCAGGTTACTTCACTTCTCTGGGCCTCGGTTGCCACGGTTGAAAAATGGGCTTTTGTATCTGCCTCACGGGGTTGTCGCCAAGAGCATAGGAGATAAAATATTAAGATGCCTAGTGCGGAACCTACCATACCGTAGAGCACACGTTAATAGAACGCCAGCCAATGGACGGGTTGCTAACTAACTGCATTTTCTGGTTAGACCTTAAACTAAGGATGACCCTGAGGAATTTCTGATGAAGAATCTAGGAGAGGTATTATTTAAAAGCCAGTGTAAAGTGAGTCGCTGATAAAAATGCACTGTGCTAGCATGACATTTCAGTTCTCCAGGACGTTTTGTGGCTGAGAAAGTTAAGATAAACACTATTCCCACATTCCCTTTGCAATTCATTTTATTGCATGAAATCTCTTACATGCAAATTGGTAGACACTTTACAAAATGGAACAGCCACTCACTTAGGTGCTTGACCTCATGGATTTGGAGGGTCTCTGGATTTCTTTTATTCCAGGACAACTTAAAAGCTCTCTCTGCGTTAATGGTGCAAGAGTTATTCTAGGTCTATTCTAATGCCTCTAATAATAGTTGGCAGTTAGAAAGGTGACAAATGCAAGTGTCCCCAGACAAATTGTGTGTCGCAGGTCTTGCTGAGGAGACATTTATAAGGGTTGCCTTTTTGGCAAATGGCTCACTGACAAGCATCTCGGCACAGAGGTTGGTGACTCTGTCAGAGGGGGGGACCCGCTTCAGGAGAACAGGCTGTCCCTTGAGACTGTTCTTGGGTGCCAGGTGTCTGAGCGCTGCTTCGCCCGGGGAGCCAGCAGCCCTGGTGTCCGCTGGGCCCCGGCTCTAGACCTGAAGGGGCGGGACGCTGGCCTCCACCGGCCTGGCCCGTCCTCATTCTCCTTCGAGGGTCCCAAACTAAGCTAAGCCACTGCCACCTACCTGTTCAGTATCCAGTCAAGAAGGAGAAAAAGGGGAGTTCCTGTCATGGCTCAGCTGGTTAGAAACCCGACTGGGATCCGTGAGGATGCAGGTTCGATCCCTGGCCTCGCTCAGTGGGTTAAGGATCCGGTGTTGCCATGAGCTGTGGGGTAGGTCGCAGACACATCTCGGCTTGGATCTAGCGTTGCTGTGGATCTGGCGTAGGCTGGCAGCTACAGTTCCAATTTGATCCCCTAGCCTAGGAACGTCCTTGTGCTGCAGGTGAGGCCCTAAAAAGCAAAAAAAAAAAGAGAGAGAGAAAGGCACCCCACCCCCCACTGCCACCTGCCCCAGCAGCTGGAGTCGTTCTCACCCAGTCCATGCACTGGTGCACGTGACCCTCAGAAGTCTCTCTTATGGCCCCCACGTCCTAGTCTGGGCTTGCCGGCTCCTGCCTGGTCCGCCTCCCGGCAGAGCAGAAGGTAAGGGCTGACACACTTCCAAGGGCAGGCTGCCAAAACGTAGGAAGTGACACCTGCCAGGGTAGGTGGGGACTCCCATCTTGCATGGAGCTTGTCCTACCATCCGGCAGCAGAGATGCCCCCCCAGCCCCGCCACCAGGACCTCCTTTGAGGGAGGTGGCACTTCTAGGAGGCCCCTGGAGACAGTACTCCTGGATGGAGGGGAACACTGGCTGTCCCTTGGCCGTCCCCACGAGCGCGGAGTTCTTATAAGATGCTGGGTACTGGGGAGTGAGTTCCAGGTCTGCCTCCAAGTCCCTGTGTGACCAGGGCTGAGTCTCTTCTCTTTGGGCCACGGGTTCTCCATCAGAAAGCCTTTGGGGTTCATGCAGCCTCACTGCTCATTGCTGACCTCTGGCCTCCGGACGCACGTGCTGCGGTGGGCTGTGTTGTGTCCCGCCAGTCCCCGTGTTGGAGTCCTCACCCCTACCTCCTGTCTCAGTGTGACCTTATTGGGAACTCGCGCCTTTGCGGGGGTCGTCAAATTTAGATGAGGTCGTTCAGGAGGGCCCGGAGCCGGTGTGACCAGTGGCCTTATAAAAAGGGAGACTCAGAAGCAGAGCGAGGCTTCTGTAGAGGAGGAGCGCCTGCGCGGAGGAAGGCAGCGCTCGGGGCCATCCCTGCCGACGCCGAGATCTCAGCTGTCCGGCCTCCAGAACCGAGACCATAAGTTGCTGCTGTCGAAGCGACCTCATCTGCGGTGCTTTGTCACAGCAGTCCCGAGAAAGGAATCCAGGCCGTTCTGGGGTCCCTGGAGCCAGCCGCTTCTTCTCTGGCCGCCAGAGCTGCGGGCCCCGCCGCGGGGGGAGCTGGGCCAGCCTCGCGCACGTCGTGTGGGGGCGCAAAGCCCGAGGGCCTCGCAGCCACGGCTCCTCTGATCGCGGCGTGCCCAGTGTGGAAGGGAGCAGATGAAATGAGACCTGTCTGCAGGCCCGGCCCTCCATGGAGTGGCCCTCCCCGAGGAGGCTGGGCCCGCTCCCCAGGAGGGAGGCCTTGGGGTCGGACGCCCCCAGGGACCCTTTCCCCCGAGAGCCTGAGCTGGGCCAGGCCCCTGGGCCCTGGGGACTCTGAGGAACGGAGAGCGGTGCCTGCCCTCACAAAGCAGATGTGAGCTGTTGCCTAAGCAGGTGTGTGTGTGTGTGTGTGTATCTGTGTTTCGGCTCACGGCTGTTAACAGTCCCTCCCCCCACCCCCCGAGGGTCTTGAAAGTTTCGGCTGTCCAGGCCAGGCGTGCTCCTATGGCCCCAGATGCTTCCTCAGAGTCCTTCTCAACACCGCCCTCCAGGCAGACCCTCAGTCACTCGGAGCCGGAGACTGAGGTGAATCCCCTTTGTATTCCTGGTGTCGCTGCTTGCTGCGCACTAGCCGAAGCAAATCAGGGCTCCGGGTTGGGGACCGTCCAGGGTTTCAGACCACAAAGCCCTGGCTCTTGCTCGGTCATCGGAGGCCTCCGTGGGCCCAATTCCCAACCTGCTGGAGGCGGGGGGCTGACAAGCAGGCCTAGGAGAGAGAGCGATGTGGCCCACTGCTCCCCACTGCCCACCCCGCCTCCCGGAAGAGCCAACTGGAAAGATTATCTCATCAAATAAAAGAGAAAAATGATCCCTGCATTACTCTTAAATGGGTGTTTATGTGATTTGGGGTAACGAGAGCAATGATGCTTATATTGCTCAAATAATCAAAGTTGAGAAGCGTGGTGCATCTGAGCTGACCATGTGGCCAGCATCGGGCCTGGCAGCAGGGGCACCGGCGGAGACCGCCGCCTGGTGTGCACAGCCTGGGGGCCTCCTCCTCCTTGCGGACTACCCGGACCCCGCCGTCTCTCCCCAGAGACTTCGCTCGTTACCTCGTGTCTCCTTCAGGAGGACAAAACACGTTGGAGGCTCTTGATCCCCACATCCCTGTGCGCATCCGTCTGGGCACCACCCCGGGGCAGCCTTCAGAGGCCGACCACCCTGGGGAAGGGAGAGCCGAGGCCGAGAATGGAGGAGGCCACGGTCAGCAGCTGGCCTTGTCATGGGGCCAAGCCCCACCCCGGCCCGTTTGGATCTGTTCCTCTCCCAGCCACAGTGGACTCTGGCCAAGCCCGAGAGCCCGCGGTCGATGGGCTGGTCCTCCTGGGAACGCGTCTGTGGTCCCCGGGGCTTCCGCCTGCAGACCTCGGCTCGCTCTGTGCTCTCCGACAGGGCTGCCCCCTTGCCCTTCTTTCTGTCCCAATATAACTTGTCTAAAGTGTTGCAGTTGAAACAAATATGCCTGGGAACCATGAGGTTGCCGGTTTGATCCCCGGCCTCACTCGGTGGGTTAAGGATCCCCTGTTGCTGTGGCTGTGGTGTAGGCCGGTGGCTACAGCTCCAATTCGACCCCTAGCCTGGGAACCTCCACATGCCACCAGTGCGGCCCTAAAAAGCTAAATAAATAAATAAATAAATAAATAAATAAAATGTGGCAGTTGACATTTCCTCAGGATGCCATTCCCGGCACCCTCTCTCCCCTCTCCTGGCCCTGCATAAATTCATTTCTCCCTAAATTTTTTGGAACTCTAAGAACTCAGCGTGTCTTTCTGGACATGTGTAACTATGCCGTGGGCCCATCTCCTTCACTGGAGTGAGCTGCTTGGGGACAAACATCCCGCCTCCTTGTCTCTGGAGTTCCCCAGGGGCTGGCCTGGCCACTGGGAACATGTGCCGAGTTGTATTTTTGAGCTTGGTACCCCCATCCCAGGCTCACCGAGGTGGGCTGAGGGGTGGTCCTTGCCAGCCTTGCACCACCCACCCTGCTGCCTGGAGCGAAGCTGTCTAGTGGGCCTGCAGCGGAGCCCAAATCCTGCCTCGCTGGGCCAGTGCTCCCCGAGGTGCCCTCCTGGGGAATGTTTATGGGAACTGCACCCGAGTTCTTGGGTGGGCAACAGGCCCTCGCCTGGCCTGCGCCTTCCTCTCTCCTGGCCAAATGGGATAATGGCGTTGGCCCATTCTTAAGGTCTCGACTTAGTATGGTTGGTCCAGATGCTATCTGATCCAGTAAAGTAATAGAACTTAGAAAGTTCTATCAATAGTTCTAGAAGGCCCTCGGAAAGCAAGCAGTCTTACCCCTTAAGTTAGAAGTAAGGAACAGAGGAAGGGGGGACGTGACTTGTCCAGGGTCACAGAGCAAATCCATGGTAGGAATAGGAAGAAAACCAGGTCCCCCTGACTTTGGGCCTGCTGCTTGTTGGGTACATTCTCTCTCTCTCTCTCTTTTTTTTTTTTTTTTTTTTTTGGTCTTTCTATGGCCACACCCGCTGCATATGGAGGTTCCCAGGCTAAGGGTCCCATCATAGCTGTAGCTGCCGGCCTGCACCACGGTCGCAGCAATGCCAGATCTGACCCGTGTCTGTGACCTACACCAAAGCTCATGGCAACGCCAGATCCTTAACCCACTGAGTGAGTGAGGCCCGGGATCAAACCTGCCTCCGCATGGATACTCATCAGATTCGTTTCCACTGAGCTAGGACAGGAACTCCGTGTTGGGTACATTCTCCGTTCTGTTTCCTGATCGCTCAACCCACCAGCCATGGCTGAGGTTGCCTGTGCACTGGGTGTGCCTGGGGAAAGGGCTTGGCAGTTTCTGCATTCCGTGTGTAATTTTTAGAAAGTCATTTATCATGATTCGTAATTGATTAATGTAGAATGCCCTTTCAATATGTGAAGCGAAATTGCCATAAATAATTCACTAGATTCTCCATTTGACTGAGTATGTAAGTTGTTAAAGCAGAGATTCCAGAGCAGAATGGCACGGGCACCCCCTGTCCAAGTTCCCTGGATGGGGGGTGACCGTGTACGTGAGAGGGCGGTAGGACTGGCCCGCTGGAATGTTCCAGGGATTGTGCAAACTGCAACGACCCCCTTGGGCTGGCTTTATGTGTCCTTCGCCGACAGACAGGCTCACGCATCCGCTTCTTCTTCCTTCATTCTTCTCAGCCAGGCTGCGGAGTGGGATTTGGTCACCCCACCTCCCTCGAAATCAGCCTTGGGAAAGAGGAAGTTCCCCGCTGGCACGTGGCCACTGCAGCCACTGCAGCTTTCTCTTGTAAAAGTCGTGTCTGGAAGCTACCTGCATGCGCTGAAGTCACTCAGGGCCCATCCCTGAGGCAGCCATTGAAATAGCTGATGGTGGAGACGGTTTAGAAGCGTGTAAAACGCTTATGATCAGTGGGGGAAAAAGCCGCCTACAAAAGCAGGGCTGTCTACACCACGTTCTTTCCCTGAAAACCGGAGCGCCTGTGAAGAGGGGCTGGGAGGGGCTTACTCGGAGTGAAAATGCCGGCTCTGTTGTGGGGACAGTGCTCCTGAGTCCTTCTCTGTTCCTAACTGCACACGCTGGTGCTTGATGGATTTTATTTATTCGCTTAAAGGGAAACAAAGCCCGCGGTCTGCAGTCGAGGGGCGTGCTGCAGTTCTGGTCGGCCGCCAGCAGATGGAGACGGCCTGCTTTCCGGGGGCGGGCAGTCACGCTCTCAGCAGAAAAGGCTTGGTTGCAGCCTGAAGGCCCTGCGGATTCTCTGCATTTTTATTTGAATATCTAACCATGACTGCTCCGGCACCCGGTGAGCCCTGGAAGTTATTTCTGATCCTGTTATTTGGCTTCCAGGGAGCAGATCCAGGTTTTATAGGGCCTGAAGCCTATATAATGTGGGGGACATTTTTGAGAAAATAATTCAAAATCCCAAATACAAAATCAACTGCAGAGCCTTGGAAGGGGGGGGCCTGCAAATAAGGACCATTGCACTGAATCTTTATTAGCTTTGCAATCAATCTACCAAAGATTGCTGCTTTTCCCTAGTCTGGCCTGAGGAGTAAGGCCACTGCCTAAGGGAGACCATGAGCCCCCCCCCCCCCCGCCCCCCCCACCGTGACTGCTAGGTCACCAGGAAACTCCACAAGCGCCTTGAGAAGGAAGATCGTGTCTTCATTCCTATCAGGCATTGGTAAAAAGGTCATGGTCTTTCTTCTTATTAATATGACACTTAGTGTCTGGTAGATACTCAGGGGCTAGAGGTTGTTTGAGAAGAAGCAGATGCAGGGCCTAGGAGAAAGTCTGGCACTCAGACCCACTTTGAGGGGAGGGGGAGCTTGAAAATGATGCCTCTTTATTCCACTGAGCTTTATTCTGAGGGCCGACGGTGGCCAGAAGGGCTGCTCTGTGAGCTGGAGCTTTTCCTTCCTCCCCGTCAGCTACCTGGTCCAACTCACATCTGGGTCCCAGAAGGTCTGGATTATGCACTCTTATTTAGGGGTAGTTTCACAGCTGGACGACTCCTTCAGCATGAAATAGGCAAAGAAAGCAGTTCTTCTAAATTCTCCTATAGGCAAATAGTTAAACTTGCGATTGACCTTGATTGCCCTGTCTCATTTCCTTCCCGTATTTTATATACAACCAGATCCAAATCTTCCGTAATACAAGGATTCCAGTGGTGAGCTACTTCGTTCTTCGTTTTCTGTCCATAGCAACGCTCCAACCCTTGTTATGGCCATGATGCCTCCTTCTAGCATCATATCAGTGCTTATTCTGGTTTGGGATGAGTCAGCTAGCATTGGTGTCTGGTCCTTATAATGCTTTCCGAAGGATAACTACATACTGAATAGGCTTCCTTATTATCTTGCCTTTCTTACGGTACTATTTTCATTAGGTGAGGCTGCAATAATAAATAAAACCACACATCTAGTGGCTGAACACAGGAGAAGTTTATTTCTTGCTCATGTGACAATCTAGGATGGTCCCAGACTGGCAGGGAGCTCTGTTCCACATAGTCATTCAGGGGTCCAGGCGGAAGGAGGCTCTACCTTCTTGAGCATATGGTTTTCAGTGTCACCAGGGTTATTGCCAACTTAATCACACAAAAGGAGGAAGTGCATGTTGAGGGGGTTTAATAGGCAAAGCTTACGGTTGGAATGTCTTGCTTCTGCTTAAATTTCATGGGCTAAATCTCAATCACATGACCACATATAATCGAAAGAGAGGCTGGGAAATGTAGTCTTCTTGTGTAGTTAAGAAGAAGAGGGGATAGATTGTGGTGAACAGGCCACACCAGATACAGCACATCAGATATGAGGTGAGCAACCTAGGTTCCTTCCAGACATTAAGATATTGGAGTGAAACATGTCTTTGCCTCGCTCTGAAGCCAAATTGGAAAACAAACGAGAAACAGAGATTAAAAACTCTATGTTTATTGGAATGGAAACGCCTATCATCATGAACCATAAAAACAAGATGGGATGTCACGTGCAGTGAACACTGAAGTGATGGGGAGGCCAATAGAGAATAAATGCCTTTCTAGACCTTGGAGAGAGTTGACAGAGCACAGAACTCTCCAGAGTAGGTCATATACTCTGAGAGCAAATCCAATAGTCCTCGACTTTGAACAATAAGATCTGCGTGCATGTTTGGCTGCAGGAGCCTTCTGAACCCTCTTGGATACGTTAAAGTGGCAGGGAAGGTAGGGATGAGTGAGAACACTCACGGATGTTCTCCATCTGTAAATGCAGCATGGGGAGGAAAACTTGTGGGTATTAAGCCCCTCGATGGCAACCATCTTTTTGTGTGAGCTAAAAAGAAAGAACGTTTAAGCCTGGTCTCCCACAGAACACATTCAGCAACTGCCCACCCGCAATCTTCCTCCACAAGACCATGAGTCATAATAAGGGACTTTACTGGGAATCAGAGGATCTTCTGCTCACCTGGAGCATTGGCCTGGCCCCTCCCCCACACCATTCCTTTCAGCTGTCTGGTGTGGGGAGATTTCGGCTCACTCAAGGGTGACTGATAATGAAAAAGGAACCAGGAGACCTGTACAAAAATGCCACAAAATGGTGGGAAATAACAAGACAAAAACGTGAACGAAGCCTACACAATATGAGCATTTTGATGTGGAGCTGATGAAAAACGTGAGTTAATATTTGTCTACAAACTCAAAGAACTTAACAAAAAGTCCTTGGTGAATTAAAAGCTCAATGCAGAGGCATAAGGAATCAAGAAAGGCAGCAGAAGAAAAAAATAGCACAGAACCATGGTTTAATAAATTTCCGGAATTAAAAGATATCAGAAAAAAACCCTGTGGGCACCCCAATAAAATTGGTCAATTGTTTATTAAACAATAAAATCAAACACCAAGTTGGCTTCAGACTTATTCCTATTGAACATTAGAAGACAGTGAAGGAATGCTGACCAAGTCTTCAGAACAAGACAGTATGACCCAGTAACTTTTACCTGGTTAAGTTGCCTTTTAATTATACTGGGAACAGACAAATATTTCCAAATATGCAAGAACTCAGGGAGTATAGCTCTTGTGAACGCTTTTTGGAAGAAGCTACTAGAAGATGAAGTTGAACCAAAAAAACAAACAAACAAACAAACAGAATGGGTAAACCTGCAGCAAAATAAATGTAAAACTGTGGCTAAGGGTTAAAACAATTATAAGAATTACCATTAAAACCAAAATGTTAGTGTAGTCAAACATGATAATGAGGAAATACTAAAATAACCAACAAAAGTAAGGGATATAAAGGAAGAGGAAAATTGTGCACATAAGTTGGCTTTCTTATTTTTCATAGTGAGTAGAGACAAAAATATTTTTAAGGGTGGCAGTTAAAGTTTAGAAGGTATAAATATATTTGAATGTATAAAGTTAACCACTAAAAGAACTGGAAGAACTAAGATGAATAGCATAAGCCACAAAATTTAGATGGAGGGAGGGGAAAGTTAGAAGTAGGGGTGTATTCATTGAGTTGATTTCTGCTATTGAAGAGTCAGTAGATACTAGCTACATAAATAGAGGATTACATATCATATTATTCTTACAAAGACATTCGTTAGAATTCAAATGAGGAGTTCCCATCGTGGCACAGCAGAAATGAATCCAACTAGGAACCATGAGGTTGCGGGTTCGATTCCTGGCCTCACTCAGTGGGTTAAGGATCCGGCATTGCCGTGAGCTGTGGTGTAGGTCGCAGTTGTGGCTCGGATCTGGCATTGCTGTGGCTCTGGTGCAGGCCAGCAGCAACAGCACCGATTTAGACCCCTAGCCTGGGAACCTCCATATGCCACAGGTGCGGCCCTAAAAAAGGACAAAAGACAAAAAATTAAAAAAAAAAAAAAAGAATTCAAATGAGACTGTACACCTCTGAAAATAAAAGAAGGAAGCACCAGCAGAAAAAGTTTTAAAAGTTGTGACACTCATACTAAACACATCTACCATATCAGTACACAGAAAAACGGACCCTCATATTGAATTGACAGAGCAAAATCCAATTAAATACTGACTATATGATACTTATCTAAATGAAGTGACTCAGAAAAAGCAGAAGCAAAAGAATGGGCAAAGACATATAAGACAAATGGAAATAAAAGGAAAGCAGACATCTGAGAATTACTATTAGACAAGGTTGAATTCAAGGAAAAGTGAGGCAAAGTACAATACCTAATGAAAGTCTAAGAGCTATGAATATCTAGGCACTAGGTAGCATGTCATCAAAAGTTATGAAAAATGTAGAGGAATACAAAGAATGAGCAACACATGAAGCATAGCAGTTTTGAATTTAGTTCCATTATTCCATGACAAATAGTCAAAAATCAGGAATTGTAGAGAACTTAGCCAAATTAATAAGGTATATTATTAAACTTAAGTTTTAAATCTGCCTTACTAATAGCTAATCAATAAGGCATATTGTTTTATATTCTGAAATTAGAGAATATTCCTTTCAAGGGCCCATGCAATAATCACAGAAACTGATGATATATTTAGAGGACAGAGGCAGCATTGATAACAAAACTTCAAAGAGAGACTAGATTGTCTGCTGCCACCTTGTCATCTCTCTCATCTCTTGAGAAAAAGGGACTCCATTTCTCAGGATCACCTGCCCCGTAAGTGTTCTGGGGTAGAGCTGGCCAAGTGAGAGAAACCTCTCATGAGATTTAGGAGACTGAAGAGAAGCAGAGATCATTTGTCTCTGATTATAGTGCAGTCAGATCTAAGGACAAATGAGAGATTCATTCATGAGAACCACCACCCTGTTGCTGCAAAGTGGGAGCTCTGCCAGAGGTTCCTGAGAATTTCAGCAGTTTCCAAGAATTTGAGCAACCCCGACTTCCATGCTTCAGACTTAGATCTTCAGCGCCTGCTTCCTGGACCTTCCCACCACAGCTTCTACCGCTAACCTGCACTACCAGCTTTCCCCGAATTCACAAAAGCTCAGATTTTGATATGAATTCAAATAATTCAAATTAATCTTTAGTCAAATTGATCAGTCTTTTGCATAATGGATAGTTGTTGTTGCCCTACCCGGGATTAATTTTTGCTTCATCTGGTAAAAGTCCCTAATTTTCACTTGGAGTCCACCTTTATTCCCTTGTAGTAGTAGTGCAACAATTATTCACCTAATTCAAATAATTCAAAATGAAAACAAGCTCAAATTTCTAAAGTAACTCTTCTGGGATACTTAAGTGGGCTCTGTTTTTCTGAGTGAACCCAGATTGATAAACATACATGAAAAATTAAAGCCAGTTTCCCATGTGAATATAGATATAAAAATTCTAAATGAAATATTAGCAAATAGAATTATTAATATTTGCAGGTGTTATACCTGGAAAACCTAAGAAAATACTGCAAGACTATTACAAAGTAAAAACAGTAAGATAGCTGGGTATAAAATTAATGTACAGACATTAATAGCTTTCCTTTATTCACACAACCAGATTGAAAAATAATAGAGTGGAGGTCAGCAAACTTTCTTCTGTAAGTGGCTGGACAGTAAATATTTTTGACTTCTCAGGCCCTGCGGTCTCTATTATGACTGCATGGTAGTGCTTTGCAGAAGCAGCCATAGACAATATGAAAATGAATGGGTACGGCTATTTAAATTTTATTATAAAACTTTATTTGCAAAAACAGCCAGTGGGCTGGACTTAGCCTGCAGTCTTTAGTTTGCCTATTCCTGATGTAGAACAAGGGGAGAAAATACCACGTTGAAAATCATCCAAAAAGGATATTTAAAAAGTAAGAATAAACCGAACAAGGAATATGGCATATTTGTAGGAAAACTGAGGGACATAGCAGAAAATTGGAATATACGGAAAGACGTATCCTGGTTTTGGAGAGAATGACTCAATAATTCAAAGATGTCAAATCACCCTATGTTAACATGTAGCTTCAGTGCCACTTTTGATGCATAAAATCAATTTTCCAATAAATAATACCTGTAATATTTAACGGTGTGTTAGAAAAATACTAGACTCAGCAAAAAGTAATGTGAAAATGCAGGTCTTTGCCAAAAAACAAAAGCAAAAGTACAAGGACATTGGAAAAAAAGATCAGGCTGGCTCAATGCCCACTGGCACCAGCAAGCTGGAATTGAAAGATAACATCTAGTTTCTCAGAGAACCTTAGAAGTGTATGGCATTTTCACACACTTGGAGGCAAAACAGTTCTGTTAGGTTTATCATCAAAGAAACACAACTCAGGTGCTTTAAAGGTCACCTACGACACTAAGTCACTCCCCAAATTAAAATGACATAATAGAGGGAAGCGGAAACATCAGCCTAAGATGACCTTGGAAGAGGAGAGTCATTCTAGGGAGATAATAATGACAATAAAAATAATAGCAGCTCAGTAGCAATTTTTAAGCACTTGTTGCTGGCTCTCAGTAGTTTAGATATATTAACTCACTTAATACCTGATAATAACTCTATGAAGTAGTTATTATTATTATACAGTGGGTG
Organism: Phacochoerus africanus; assembly: GCF_016906955.1. Classification (NCBI taxonomy): domain Eukaryota; kingdom Metazoa; phylum Chordata; class Mammalia; order Artiodactyla; family Suidae; genus Phacochoerus; species Phacochoerus africanus. Next base: position 125,524,176 of record NC_062560.1, on the reverse strand, counting down.
GGAAAGTTGTGGGAGTGAGTAAAATTAAAGGAAAGATGTGTGTGTATATATATATATGTGTGTGTGTGTGTGTGTGTCAAGTTCAGCTGAGGGCTTGAGAACTTTTTGGGTACTGCCGACTTATTCTTTCTTCTGATTTGGGTCTAGATAATGTAGATATTGGATCACGAAGTTGCCTGTCCCTGTTCTTCATATACGAAGGAAGTGTGTAGTAGAAAAAGGCAGAATCTCAGTCCCCCAGGCCTCCTGCAAGCAGCTGGGCAGAAGGTAGTTTAGGCAGCCCGCTATAGAGTTGGGTGTCTTGTTCAGAGGAAGACACGCGCCCAGAAGCCAACAGCTGGACCCTGGGAATATTTGAGGTCCCAGGCCTGTGTCAAACCAGTCCCTGTTGTGAGGAAAGCAGGTACTAGGCAATGCCATGGTTTGCATGGCCAGGCCCGGAATATTTCCACCAGGCTTCAGGCTTTTAAGCCATGCATGTGGCAAGGGTGGGGAGACATAGATCTAAGATTGTGGCCTCGTCCTGGATGAAGCAAAAATAATTTCTGGATAGGCCAACAAAAATTAGCCATCAGGCAAAAGATGGACAAATTTGACTAAATATTTTACGTAGAAAAATATAAGCAAAGTTGAAACATGAATGACAAATGGGGAATAATAAATTCCAACGTATATGGCTGATGAAGAAGTAATCTCATTGATATATAAAGAGCTCCTGCAAATCAACAAGGCAAACCTGTGCCTCTTCTGCTAAAACCCCCTGGTTCCTCCCCATTTCACTCCAAGGCAAAGCCAAAGTCCTTACAGTAACCTGCACGTCTGCGTAATCTGTCATCTGTCCCCACTCATTTCCTACTGCTCCCCTCCACTTGGCCACCCTTGCTTCTTCATTCTCCCCTGACAGCTCTCACCTTGGGGCCTTGCTGATCCTTTAGCCCGTAATGCTTTTCTCCCACATGTCTGTGTGGCTCACTCCTTCACCTCCTTTAAGAGTTCACTCAAATGTCACCTTTGATAAAGCCTTCCCTCCATGTCCACCCTTTTAGCGCCACTCCTTCCTTTTACCCTGATTTATTTCTCTCCCTGGTTCTCATCATCGTCAGACTTGAGGTGTTGCTAATTCTTTGTTTCTCATCAGTTTCCTCCCACTAGATATCCCTGCTGTGTCCCCAGTGCCTAGAACAGTGCTTGGCACACAACAGGATGAATGTTTATGCATGAAAAATATCCACACCATCAATGAATATTTATTGAATGAAAGGATATGAACAGGACAGTTCATAGAAATGGAAACGCAGATGAATTTTACTTTCAAATGTACATATAAGCTGTTTCATTGTTTCTAATTTTGCCATGAGTTTCCACTGGATAGATGTGCTGGGGTTTATTTAACTGGTCCCCTAGTTGTTCTCAGTAGCGTGTTCTTACAGGATCATCTTTTCAACACGTGTTGTTGGAACAAGTGGACATTCAGTGGCAAAAAGCCTGAACCTTTGCCTACTGCCTCGTTGTAATCAGAAATTAACTTGAAATGAGTCACAGACTTAAACGTCAAACGTAAAACTATAAATCGTTTGGAAGAAACACAGGAGAGAATCTTCGTGACTGTGGCTCAGGCAGACATGTTTAAGAAAGGATGCCAAAATCACAAGGCATGGACGAACCAAATGATAAGCTGGGCTTTGTCACAGTTAAAATTTTCAGCTCTTCCAAAGACACTGTTAGAAGAATGAAAAGACGAGGCACAGAGAATATTTGCAAAGCACACATCTGACAAAAGCCTTATATCCAGAATCCATAGAGAACTCTCACAAGTGTGTGGTGAGAAAACAAACAGCCCTCTCCTGACAGCCTAGCACCTTAAGGGGCTGTGGGTTGTGTTCTCCTAGACACCTGCTGCCAACAGTGGTGTCATTCGGTCATGCAACAAACACTCCTTGAGTAGCTACACCGGGCCAGGCTTTATTCAGACACGGGGGATACAGCAGTACCCAAACAGTCACGGAGTGCTCAGTCTTGTGGGAGGAGATGGGCAAATACAAATGGAGGGGTGGGTATCATAGAGTCGTAATCTACGGAGACTTAAGTCTTCCAGACAATTACGTCTTGCATTAACATTTTCCATGGCCACTGTGAAGACCGGAGCCTCGGAAACATGAGCTAGCCTTTCGGGTTGTAGATATCCATAGGCACGTGAAGTCGATCTTTCCCCGGCCTCATGTATTAGAGGTATTTGATAATGCACACCCCTTGAGTCTCGTCCTCAGAACCACTGTCTGCCAAGCCACGCAAAATTCAAGTGCTTTGAATTTGGGATATTATACACAAATCTATTTGAGTGTGTTTGGACAAAAAAAAAAAAAAGCGCAGGAGTTCCCGCTGTGGCACACTGGGTTAAGGATCTGACTGCAGCAGCTCAGGTCACCTTGGAGGTGTGGGTTTGATCCCTTGGCTGGTGCAATGAGTTCAAGGAGCCCGGGTTGCTGCAACTGTGGCATAGATTGTGGCTCAGGTTCAATCCCTGGTCTGGGAACTCCCATATGCTGTGGGTGCCACCATTAAGAAAGAAAGGCAGGAAGGAACTGTATGTGTGCAGAGGCCCATGCACATCCATCTTTTGCCAGATTTCTTCCACGTAGCGTGATCAAGGACGCATATCAGGTCCCAGGATTTGGGGCTTAAATCCTTAATTTGAGTTTGATATAACCATGCCGGTTCTTGATCTCTGTTTTTCTGTAGGCATTGGCACATGGTACTTGGCTGGGAAGGCCACTTGAGTGTTTTCTAGTCTGTAGTTTCAACAGCACCCAGCTAGCCCTTTAAAAAGCTTAGTATTTATTCCCATCATTAGTGACTCTACTCACGTGCCTCCTTCCTTCTGACCCCCACCGCTCCTTGGAAGCTCCCCATCTGTGGGGCACACATGCAGCAATTACACAAGAAGGCACCGCACTTAAATTAATACCCGTGGGCCTGAGCAATGGGCAGTCTTTCCATCATCCCAGGGGAGACCAGGAGTAGAGATGTAGAGAGAAGATTTTGAAGGTCCCTGGTACTCAGTGAGCTCCTCCCCCATCCCCGGAGCCAGGGGACCTGTAGGCTGTAGAGGACGTGTCCCTGGACCTGTCACCTGTCCATGTAGGGACCTCCCACATTGGACTGGCCTGTCTCCCTGATGCAAGGGAACTATGTGGTGTTAAAATAGCATCCGCTTGCTTGCAACAGGCAAGGGCCTAAACTCCAAAATATATAAGCAACTCATGCAGCTCAACAACAACCAAACCAACAACCCAATTGAAAAATGGGCAGAAGACCTAAATACACATTTCTCTGAAGAAGACATACAGATGGCCAACGGGCACATGAAAAAAACGCTCAACATCACTCATTATCAGAGAAATGCAAAGCAAAACTACCATGAGATACCACCTCCCACCAGTCAGAATGGCCCTCATTAACAAGTCCACAAATAACAAATGCTGGAGGGGGTGTGGAGAAAAGGGAACCCTCTTCTGCTGTCAGTGGGAATGGAAGCTGGTACAACCCCTATGGTGAACAGTATGGAGGTTCCTCGGCAAACTGAATATAGAACTACCATGTGACCCAGCAATCCCACTGCTGAACATACATCCAGACAAAATTTTCATTGAAAAAGATACACGCAGCCCTATGTTCATCACAGCGCTATTCACAAGAGCCGAGACATGGAAACAACCTAAATGTCCATGGATAGGTGAATGGATTAAGAAGATGTGGTACAGATATACAATGGAATAGTACTTAGCCATGAAAAAGAAAAACTAATGCCATTTGTAGCAACATGGATGGAACTAGAGACTCTCATATGGAGTGAAGTAAGTCAGAGAGAAAAAGACAAATACCATACGACATCACTTCATTTGTGCAATCTAAAATGTGGAACAGATGATCCCATGTATGAAAACAGAAGCAGGTCATGGCCGAGGAGAGCAAACTTGGGGTTCCTGGGGGGCAGGGGAGGGAGTGGGATGGGCTGGCATTGGTGGAGTTTTTTGGATGCAAGCTGTAACATTTGGAATGGATCAGCAATGGGCTCCTGTGCAGCACAGGGAAATGTGTGTGACTGGGTCACTTTGTGGTACAACAGATCTTAAACATTGTAAATCAACTATAATTTTAAACAGAGACAAAAATATCATCTGCTGTGAATATACTAAAAATCATTGACACTTTCGATGGGTTAAATGGGTAAACTCTACGGTATGTGAATTACATCTCAATAAAGCTACTTTTCAACTTAAAAAATAAAAGAACCCTGAACACTCAAAAAAGCAACACAAAACAAAATGACACCCCCCCGCCCCCCGCCAGCATCTCTTGCCCTTCCCTGGTGCTCAGAAAGGTAAGGATCTGGCATTGTCATTGTCGTGGCTCAGGTCATTGCTGTGGTGCAGGTTTGATCCTTGGCCCGGGAACTTCTGCCTGCTGCTGGCTCGGCCGAAAAAATAAAAGCAGCATCTGCTCTCATCACTTCTGTCCTTTTATCCTCCTTTATGTTTCTCTATAATGTGTCTTACCACCTTCTATATTACTTGATTTTGATTGTTGCTTCATTACTCAAAACTGAGCTCCTTAGGAGCAGGGACTTTAATTTGCTCGGCAATGTCCCTCTTCTATTGACAGAGTAAATGCTCAGTAAATATGCATTTTCCCCTCCTTTTTTGGCTGCATCACGGCATGCGGAAGTTCCAGGGGCAACGATCGAACCTGTGCCCCGAGTGTGTGACCCGAGCCACAGCAGTGACAACACCGGGTCCTTGACCTGCTGCACCACCAGGGAACTCCTCAGTAAGTAGTCTCGAAGGAAGAGAGGAAGGAAGGAGGGGGTCCTTTAAACTGTGAGGGTGCTCTCGCCTTTTCACTTCTGACTGACCGGGCTTGTGGACCGAAGGCCAGAATTTGGCCCACAGAGCTGCCACATCCCTGCTCGAGCCACCCGCCTTGCCCTCCCTCTGAAGCTCATGCCCTTTGGTGCAAGACAGCAGCAAGGCATTGCTGCTCCACTGTGCAGATGAGGAAAAAGAGATGCCATATGGTAAAAGAGGACCTCACTCCTTCTTGAGGTTTCTGCAAGTGACTCCTCAGTAGCCACGAAGGCAAGAATGCCCATCATTCTAGAAAACTCTCTCTTCCCCTGCTGCATCTCTTTCCTTATTAACTCTCCAGTGCTTTGAGTTGGGGCTGCCCGCACTGTGAGCTCGCAGAAGATGTTGACTGCCTAGCTAAATTATGCTATTGATGTGGCTTAATTAATACTAATGACTTATCATGAGAATTACAGATATGTGCCCGTGTCTAGGAAGTGTCACTGACAAGAGAATTAAAGTGTCAGTTCTCATCAAACATGAGCAAAAAACTCCTCGGGGTAATTGGAGACAGTTACCTTCTCTCCCTGCAAAACGCCCTTGAATTATATTGGCATATGCTTGCAAATCTTGACTCTCTAGTCGTCTTAGGTTTGTGATGAGCAGGGTAATATTAAAATTCCACATTCCGCACCACCATACGAGTCTCCGTAAGAGGATGACAAGCGAGAAGGATGTGGGTCTAGGTGGCAGGAAAATGGTGAGCCTTGCTGTGAAATGGTTGGCATTACAACCAGACATCTCTGGGTTTTATATATATCCAGGCGGATGAATGTATAGATTAGCATCCCGGGGTTAATTTCACTCTGCGGATAATTAGCATGTCCTTATTTTGGAAATAAATGCTTCTGCAGTTAAAATAAATGTATTTAATTAGTCGAGACGTTTAATTCTGAAGTGGGAAGGGAATGTACTAATGGAATAAATGGTTGCATAAACATTTTCTATTCCAAACCTCGGGTAGATGTGTCTCCTTCAAGCCGTGTATGTGGGAAGTGGATCTTAAGTTGTGCGGACTCATCACTGTCAGGCTTCCTGGGCACAAGCCGCGTGCCAAGGTGAAGGCCAAGCTTGCCCAACTTGTCTAGTGACATCGCTCGGGCCTGGGTGAGGGTTGAGTCGTCTCATCCAGTCGAGGTCACGGTCGCTGTCCTCAGAGCTGGCCTCCATGCCCAGCTGCCTGCTAGGCATTTGCTGAGACCTCCAGGGCAAACCAGTCAGGACCCGTCTCTGCCGTCCTGGGGCTCCCCAGCCCCTCCACCCACACCGAGAGCCCTGCGGCTCTTCTTCTCATCACCATTTCTGTTCCTGGCTCTTTGTAAAGCTCCACTCACCTCTGACTAGACTCTCGGCTCCCACGGTCACGCCTGCCTTCAAATCAAGCCATCATCTCCTGGGCGTCCAGACCTGCCCTCGGCCCCCTCGCTGCTGCCCCGGTGCCGCTCAGTCTGTCTCCGCCGCGTCTCCTGAATCATCGAACTGTCACGGTCTTTGTGCCTCTGCCCAAATCTCACCTTTGGGCGCTCTGTTCCCCACCCTGCCACCGCAGGCCGCACCCCAGCCCCAGCTCCTTCAGAGAGTCCTCTCCCTCCGGACGAAGCCCCACCTCATGGCTGAGCCTCATTTCTCTCACCTGCTCTTCGTGTGTCTCCAGACAAACTGAGCTCCCCACCGTAGCCTGCAGTGGAGAGACACTCCCGCTCTCTGCAGCATCAGTGCCTTTGCTCTGGCTATTGCTCTGTCCTAGGATGGTGAGTTCCTGGGGACGCTGGCCTTGACTCAGGCGAGGGGCTCTAGACGAGTGTGGTCGTGGGTCCCAGAAGGAATATGGTCCTTCCCTCCCCTGTTCCTTGCCCTTCCTGAGGGTGGGGTGATGAGTGTGGGGTGGGGGGGTCTTCTCTTCTGGAGGCTCTCATAGGACTTGGCTTATAAATTGGGCTTCTTTCATTCTATGCCTGTTCCCAGACCCTGGAGTTTCTGAGGGCCTCCCGGGGCGAATATCCCTTAGTTAGGTCTGCTTCTTGTGTCTGCTTTGGGCTAAGGCTTTCCTTCCCTGGCCCAGACCCTGGCCTGGTGGTGACAGGAAGACGAGGCAGCCCTGCCCCTTGCCACCCTAGCATCATGGTGACATTTGTTTCCAGAGAACCCCTAAACTCCCCCTCCTCTTGTTCTGTGTGGTCGAGAGATCCTGCTGGGGAGCCACTTGCACTCATGCAGCTGCGCGTGTGCATATGGGTGCACTCACACCCAGCCACTCCTCGGGCCTGAGACAGCTGGAGACCTGTTCTAGAGAGAGCTGGGACCCACGGAGTCACGGACCACGAGGAGGAATTATTGTCCACCTGGCAATCACAACTCAGGTGGGCAAGCAGGGGGCAGAAGTCTTTGCGATCCAGCAGAGTCAGAGGCTTGGGCTCTTGAAGAGCACCTGCCTCCGGGTCAGGGGCAAGGCCCAGGCAGGATCCCTGCATCCAGTGGAATTCATTTATTTTATAAATATTATGGAGCACTAACTATGTACCAGGCAACGTGGGAGAAACTCTGCCACTCAGTCAATTGCCAAGTCCTATAGCCTTGAAGTCCACTCCCATCGCTCCCTTCTGCCGCCAGTCCTCTGGTTCAGGCTCTCATCCTCCTCAGTCATTCATCCGTCACGTCCACAAATATAAATACACAGATTAAATATCTTCAGGCCGCCGGCCGTGTGCAGAACAGACAAGCCATGTTGCCTGGAACTTAGAGTCTAGTCGGGGAGAGAGACGTCAGCACATGACCTCAGTAATGATCTCAGCGAACAGTCTGTCCAGGGAACCTTGAAAACCCAAAGGAGAAGGAGAGCAAGACCAGGTCTTCCGGGTCAGTCGATGACCAGGGCAGGCTGGCCACGAACTGAGTCTTGACAGATGAGGAGCTGTCCTCGAGGTAGGCGGAAAAGTGGACTGTCCAGGCTCAGGGAGCAGGAGGGACCCAGGCACAGGGTCAGGACACAGTCCGCGGGTATTCAGGGGACTGCTGATTCTTCAGTGCGGCTGAAAGACAAAGGTGGCTGATGGACAGGCCTGCAGCCAGGAAAGGCTGAGCGAGAACTCCGCCAGTTGCCCTGGAGGGCTTTCTGGGAGGGAGTTGCTGAGTGAGCGATCTTGGTTTCTCTAAAACAGTAACCAACTGCCCCAAAGGTATTTGTTTTGAACGTGTGTGTTGGCATATGTGCCTGTGTGCACGTAGATCTGAGTATGAGTACGTGGGCACGAAGAGACAGATGGAAAGATTCAGTCCAGGGCGACATGCGTCATAGAGGATGAGACCGAAATGAGTGGCGTTAAAGCAGAGGGAGAAGAGTGTTGTCAAAAGGGAAAGAACTATTACATGAGTGAATAATGCCATGGATTTACCTATGAATGAATGAATGAATGGAGCGTAGATTGTAATGGCAGGAATCGATACGCATCTGGCTTCCTGAGTTCAGCGAACAGAGTCCAGCCTTGGGTGGAAGGGGGCTGGTACCAAGAGTCTGGCCATGAACGTGAAGTTCCTTGCCAGAGTCCGGGTACCTGGGGTTGGGGTTAACCTCAGACTTCTCCTAGAAGCCTGAAGAAAGTCCCGGCTTACGAAAACTTATTGTTAACCAACAGGAGTCAGTATTGTGTAGCAGCTGACACATGTTTGCTTTGGGATCATTTGGGGTTATAGCCCTAGCCGTGCCCCTTAGGAGCTGGCTGACCTTGGGGAAGGTACTCAGCACCGCAGCGGGTACTCCCGTCGCTTCATTTGTAGAATGGAGATAAAAAGAGCATCTCCCTGGTGGGCTGTGGCGACGATTGAATGAGAAAGTGGATGCCCATTGTTTAGGTGGGTGCCAGACATACAGTAACCACTCCTTAAATGTTAGCTAATAACGATGGCGGTAAGAACCATTTCAGAGTTTAGGGTGCCAACCTCAATAACTAGAACTTTTCTTTGAAGTTAGAAGAAAGGAAAGGAAAATAGCTTTTACCCAGTGCCTACCGCGTGTTGGGCAGTAATGCTTTTCCTCATAGAACTTTTATGACAGTTTTCTTGGCATCCACTACTCAGGTGTGGGCACTGAGCCTCCGCCAGGGCAGGTAGACTGGGATGACGTCACACAGCCAGCAAAGTGGCAGTGCTGTCACTGAGTCCCAGTTTATCTCTCACGATTGACTCAGTCCTCAGACAAATGGTGCCACAAATGCCTCAGTACAGCTCCATTTTTTATTTTTAGTTTTTGTATTTCAGCTGTGCCCACGGCATGCAGAAGTTCCCAGGCTGGAGACTGAACCTGCACCACAGCGGTAACCAGAGCCACAGCAGTGACAATGCTGGGCCCTTCACCTGCTGAGCCACCCAGCGAACTCCCTTGGCAGCCTGGAGATGTGGTGTCCTGCTCTCTTCCCCTGACATGGGATGGTATGTGGCCCCCGACAGAGTGAACACATCCTGGCCCACGGTGGAGGCGGCTCTGAGCATCTGATTGTGGGGCAGCAACCAGGGACACACACATTTCTGGATGCACCCTCTCTGGGATCTTGGGCAAGGTGCGTGCAGGACGATGAGGCCCTGCCTTCCGTCACTATGTCCTGACAAAGAGCAGACAGCAGCACTAATATGGGGGCACAGAGGGCGTGGGTTGTGGAAAGGCTCAGGGATAGAGCTCCGAGATCCCAGAGGATGCAGCTGGACAGCGCAGGCCAGAGAGCTTTGGAAATCAGGTTTCAGCCAATCCCCACGTGGAGCAGAATGCATCATGGGAGAATCCCAGCCGAATCCACAGTTCTGTGCTCCGGCCGGTAGAGTCGACGGCAAACCTGACTGTCGTGGAGATGCTGCTCTCCCACTGCTCCAGAATTCACTGAGCCACAGAGGTGCCGTCGGGGGCCCCACCATCCACTTTCTGCTCGCGAGTTGCCTTGATGGCTGATGAGCCCCCTGGCTCGCAGCTGGGGGAAGGAGCGCAGGATGAGCAGAGTGTGGATGGTGGCCCAGCTGCGCTCTTGGTTGAGCAACTGCTGGTGGCAGCTGCTGCCACGCTGGAGGCCCCAGTGTGTCCAGTGTTGCTGGCGGAGTAGGGGCCGAGGGGGGCCTCCACCTTTCCCACGGCCTGGCGCCGTGGCGGTGAGAACACCAGGAGCTAAGGAGTGGTGATCAGCTCGTGCTGGGGGCAGAGCCTCCACCTGCCCCAGCGCTTCGGGCCCCCCACGCTGGCCTCTGCCAGGGTGTTCCGTGGTACCCCCGCAGCGCCACTGGATCAGCCTCCCTCGTCCTCCTGCTCTCCGGGGAACTAAGCTCCTGGCTAGAGTAGGTCATTTTAGAATAACCGGCAGAAGTTCTTTGAAGACATCGCTGTCATGGCAGATAAAGGAAGCTCCTGGGCCACGGTGCGCTTAGATTTTTAAAAAGCACCTGGCGGTGTTGGTCCTCCAAGATGAACGGGCCGGGGGAGGGTAATGGGAGAGGCCGGCAGATGGCGTGAGGGCTGAATTAAAAATAGCGTTTGACCCTTTTTTGTAAGTTGGCTTTGAAAGGCCTCTCCTATGAAATGCCGTTGGCTACACCCAGTTTCTCTCAAGCCAGACACCTCCATGAGCCCGTCTCTTGCCAACAGGCTTTCAACCCCCTCAGCCTGGCTGCCGGGCTGGCTCCATAACCCTGACCTTGGAAAGGGAAGCCCCGGGCACAATGCTTTGGACTCTGAGCTGGGATTTTCCCTGACGCAGGGCTCCTGTTTCTAAAGTTGCCCTTTGCTGTCGCTGTTGAATACAGGAGCCCCGGCAGGGGCGCAATCGGCTGTCCCACCCTGGTCCAGCAAGCCACCTCGTGCCTGGCGCCCTCCCAGGAGCTACTGAACACCTGCCAAGAGATGCTCACGGCGGCAGGGAGTCCCAGGGGCCAGGGTGCAGTGGCAGCATGGCACAGACCCCCGTGTGACTGCGCCAGGTCTGTTCCCTGCGTGTTTCCATCTTTAGAGGCCAGCGGTGACTTTTGGTTCCCTTGTTGACTTCTGCTCATCCTGCGTGGAGAGGGGACTCCTGGGAAAGGCCCGGGCCGGCAAGGCGGTTCTGAGGGCCACGGAGAGGGGAACAGGCAGGAGAGAGAGAGTCCCGAGTGAAAGCTGGGGGCTCCCGGGGGCGGACCTCGGCATGGCGTGGGTGATCACAGAGCTTCTGTTGAATGAGTGTCCACAGGCCCCTTGTAACAAGCACCGGTGCGGAACATGAGGTATTAGGGGCCGACACGCTGCTCGGAATTAGTGCATGACCTGGAGTCTGTATTCGCTCAAACCAAGGAATTCATGAAAAGAGCCAGGTGCCAGTTTGGGACGGGAAAGGCCTCGGGTCCGCCGTTACCCTACAGTTCCATGCCTGCCTTGTCCCTTGGCTCAGTGGTTTGCTTCTCAGTGGGTTGGCTAGGTGGGCGTTGGTTCTTGGACTTGCTGGGGGCCCTGTGTCCTAGAACTTGCCTGAGCCCGAAATGGTGGTTCGGGTCCCTCCTCAGACCTGGAGCCACTGTCGGCCAGTGTCCTCTGGGGAAGGGCCAAGCAGGGCACCCGCCTCCTCCTCAGAGTCGCCGCCCCCCCCCCCCCCCCCCCCGCCGCCCGCCGTCTGGCAGGGGGCTCCAGATACAACCCCCGTTAGCTCAGTGTGTCCCTTGCAGAATCTGCTGCAAATAATTGAAATCATAACAATATCTACGGGGCAGCTGACATTTACTGAACCAGTCTATTCAGTACCAAGCGCTGCGCCAAGTGTTTCAGAAGGATGGTGTCGTGCTTATGATCTTTTAAAATCCGCATCTCGCAGCCCCATGCGGTGAGTCCTCTCGTGACCCTCATCCTACAGATGATAAAACAGAGGCACAGGAAGGGCAAGTGCCTTGCTGAAGGTCACGGTCACCCCGCTGGCACGTAAGGGAGCCAGGGCCGAGACCCAGGTTGGGCTGACTCGAAGCTGCGCCGTGAGATGCTCCACCGTAGTGATGCTTGCCACGAGGAAGAGGGACACACACCCACCCACGACACAAACCCACGGCGGTGCATAGAGGCCTCCCCCCACCCCAGTCACAGACAGAGGCGCATCTACAAGTCACGCAGAGGTACAGCCACATTTAGGTACATGGACAACCCACATGAGTCTGCACGCGCAGACACACACTAAACGTACAGAAACACCCCTCCCGCATATGCTCGTCCACACACACACACACGCACACACACACAGGGACCTTATGTAAAAACACCCACGGAAGTAAACCACCCTTTGGACTCTATGCTCACAAGCCCACATATGTCTATGCCTCACTTACCAATACGCTCTCTCTCACACACACACACACACGGCACAGATCCACGTAGAGTCCACTCAGACCACACTCACATGAGAAGTTGTTGCCACCGTGCCGTGGGTTATGAATCTGACTGCAGCGGCTTGTGTCGCTGCAGAGGGGTGCACGGTGGGTGAAAGGACCTGGCGTCGCGGCAGCTGTGGTGTAGCTTGCTGCTGCCGCTTGGAGTCGATCCCCTGGCCTGGGAACTTCCGTGTGCCTTGGGTGTGGTCATAAAAAAAATCCCCACACTCACACAGATGTATATTTCCCTTCACCCACGTGACCACACACAAACGTACATACAACCATGTGTACACACACACACACACACACACACACACACACCCCACCTCATGCCTACGCGAACACATAGGCACGTACATGCTCACTTTATCCCTGAAGTCACAAACCCACGCATATGTACCCCACCTTCTCAACACACACACGCCCACCCCAGAGGCACTATGCATTTCCCTAAAGCACAGACTCACGGCAACGTGTACATATAACCCCTCCCCGTATGCGCACTCCTAGACACATAGAAATAAGTCACCCATTCACTCGCACTTATACACACACACGTCACCTCTGCACTCCCACACATTAAATATACAGCCCACATATCACACATGTCTGCACACATACATGCTCCACCTGGCCCGTCTCCTCTTAACCACACGTGTACACACACGGTCCCTCATCCACCATCAGATGCTTTCATCCATCCAGATACAATCCTTCTACACGTCCAGACACGTGCACGATTACACATGTCTTCTCACGCCATCAGCAGTGTACACACACCCCCCTTTCATATGTCCTCAAGCATCCACACAGACACAGCGTCCCCACCATAAACTCCAGAAACACACACACACTTCTCCCCCTGCCCATACATACACACACGCGTGTAGGTATGTGTGTAAACATAGATGGATGCATACATACACACAGACACGCACTCACAAACCTCCACAGTGTGACAGAACCCCCTCATCTGTACATTTACACATGGGACAAAATCACACACGTGCCAATCACATAGTCACATACACGTGCTTATACACACACCCTCCCCAGCTCTTTATCAACACACACCTACATGCCCCTGACACACACCCATACAGCGACATGTGCACAGACGCTCCACACAGCCACACACTTTAACACACACACACACCCCTCACACAGGTACATCTGCACTCATGCCCTCACGCTCAGACATGTAAACCTGTCTCTGCCATAGCTCACTCAGGTGTGTGTATCTACATCTCAAACCGACAAACTCACCACTGCACATCCGTGTGTTTCCATCCTGGCCCGGTTATACTCGTGTACACCGACCCCGAAGTCTACAACTTATAGCAGTAACCTCACCCCCCCCCCTCACCCGCACCTGTACATTCCCACAGGCAGACACGTAAAGATAAACCTCCTTCATGCCCTCAAATGCAAGCCCATGCTGGCGCCCTGCTTCTTACACAAACACACTCAAGCACCTATACACACCCCTCCCAAACACACGCAGACACACAGTTCACGTGCACCTATGCCTCACCCGTATGATTGCACACAAACAGAAATACACATACAACCGGCCACCCCTTCCCTCACACATGCTCCCTACACAGACACCCCCAGACGTGAACTTGGACCCCCCCCCCACACACGCAGAGTCCAGGCTCACCATTCACTGTCACACAGACTGATGTGTGTGTGTGTGTGTATCCCTCACCAGTATCAGCATAGCCTTCGCGCGTGCGTGCGCGCACACACACACACACCCCGCCCTGTTACCCCCACCATAATGTAGGCGTGCACACATGCATGTAACCACACTCACCTGACCTCCCACAGGCGTGTGTACATACCCCCCCCACCATACAGTCACAGAGACCTCTGCACACTCGCTTCTTTAATCCCTACCTTTACACACACACACAGACACTTCTCCATGCCTCCACTGGCACGCGTGTACATACCACCAGCTCCTCATTCACACACTGACATGGCCACACTCCTTACAGTGTCACCTGTGCATGGCTTCATCCACGTATGTATACAACCACCCACCCACACAATCATAGCCGCATAGACCCATGCGCCCCCAGACACACTCCCGCCTGCTAACACAAAATGTACACCCCTCCTGCACCCACGTACTCACAGACACATCTAGATGACACCCGGACAGTAACACCCACGTGCCATAGAGCCCCGGATCCCTCCTTAGCCACCCCACCCCACGGGGGCTTCTGAACCCCTCACTCAGCCACTCGCACACATTTTCTACATGGACCCCCCACCGACACACTCACACACACAGGCTCCCCCACTCCACGTACACACACCCCTCGCCCGAGGAGCCACCCCTTCATTTGTGTAGATATCCATACATGCACACATCTCACTGTTCACACACACACACACGTACCACATGCACACGCCTCGCCCGCACATGCCTAAGCACAGCGACCCCCGAACTCGTGCACTTACACATCCCGCCCCCCACGAGACACATCCTCTCACACCTGTGGGTCCCTGTACACTGTTCACACCCAGGTACCTGCATGCTCTCCTCACACACACGTGTGAACATGTATACACCCCCAGCCATCCACTCACACGCAAGTTCATACAGTGCATCGTTCGTGTGCTGTTACGCCCCTGGGTGCCATGCACAACCCGCCCACATTCCCCTGTTCTCTCTGTCACCCACACATGCACACACGTAGACACTTGTTCACGCCTTGGGGTACTTGCTGTGTGTCCCTTGTCTCCAGGCCCTTTGAAGTCGCCGCATCTTCCCAGGTGTCGTGGGCCTCAGAGTACGAGCCCCTCCTCCTGTTGAGTCGCTGGTCTATGGGGGAGGGGGCACGGCCCCCGGCAGTTGGGGTGGGTCTGGGGCCCACCCTCTATGCTCGTCCCCTCTCTTCCCTCCCGCGTCAACTCAGAGGGGGCGGAGGTATCCAGGTGTCCCCTGCTGCGCCTCAGGACGCCAGGCGGGAGCGAGTGACTTTTCCTGTTCTTCTCCTTCTATTTTTAATGACAACTAACTGGGGACCAGAGTGAAACATTTTAGCAATTTAGTCTGAGTGTAAAATCGTGTCTTTTCACTTCATTAACTCAAAGGGAAATCAAATGGCTTATCAAAGGTTGAGCTTCACATTTGCATATGGGTCTGGGATTCATGAAGCAGGATTTGTAACAGCTACAAATGCCCCTCGGCTGCCTCTGGGGACCCCCGGCTTTATGGGTCTGACCGCAGCATCATCAGATGACATTTGGGCCCGGAGCGGGCTGGGTGCACCTGCTGTGGCCATCTCTGCCCGCTGGCTGGGCTCCCGAGGCCGGCCACGCACATGTGCAGGCTTCAGCTGTGTATGAAGAAGTGTCTGTGGCTGCAGAACAACCCCCCCCCCAACTTGGTGGCTTGAAACAATGACCAGCTATCAATCCCCCAGTTTGCACGGGCCCGGCTCGCTGGGGGCTCGAGGTCTTTTCAGCCCTGACTCAGGTGGGAAACCTCTCCCCAGCTCACTTGCATGAGCCTCTCCGAAAGGCTGTGTCCTAACGTGGCAGCCCCCGTCCCCAAGGTGAGCCATCCCGGAGAGTGCGAGAGAGCGTGATACGTGAGAACAGGAAACCAAGATGGGAACTGGCGTCTTTTCAATGCTCGGACCTTGGAAGTGACATTCCGTGACTTTGGCCGTATTCTGTTTGGTTAGAAGTGAGTCACGAAGTCTGGCCCAAATGGAGGACGAGGGAGTTAGGCAAGGGCGGGAGGGCCAGGAGGTGGGACCACTGGGAGGCATCTCAGAGGCCCCCTTGGATACCGTGTACTGCGGTTTGCCAGGGGGCCTCGGCCGAGAGGGTTTCATCGGAGATGGAGGAGCAAGCACCTGCTCTTCAGACCGTCCTTCAAACTCTGCCCTTCTCTTGTGCTTTCCCAACTTCTCTCCTTTACGTCCAGAAGACCCTCACAGGGTGTCTCATCAGTTTATGGTGGGAATGCATGAATCACTTTTTAAACTTGGACCTCCCTAGGAACTCGATTGTGCCCGTGGCGTCTGTGGATGCAGCCATGGAAACCAAGGGAAGCGTTTAGGGGGAAAGGGGCCAGTGAAGGCGGGCGAGCAGTTACCACAGGGCCTGGCTGTGGGATGGAGGGGACCGGGGGTATTTTGTTGCGTGTTGTCATATGTCCCCCTTGCCCTCTTCAACCTTCTCCAGGGTCATGCTCCAAGGTCTGTCCTTCCTCGTCCGGGCATTCTGGCATAGAGTATGTGTTCCGTTTGCAGAGACCCTGGGCTTGGGGTCACCCAGTTTCCTTGCAGTTCCAGGGTGCTCTGCTTCTTCTGCAGTGCCTCCCGAGGAGAGGACCAGCTCTTAGTCAGCCCTTGACTGCCATGGTTTGGCCCGGTCTTGCCATGGAGTGCCTATCACAGAGTGGACGATGCTGGTGGGGTCGAGTCTCTGACTCATGTCCATGTATTTCCGTGGAACATCTAGCACGTGCCAGAAACTGTGCCAGGCCGTGTAGAGGGGGAAGCAAATCGCACAAAATAGCTCTTGTCTCTTAGAGATGGGAGATGGTGGCAGGAGGAGCTGAGACGTGTGCCCAGATAATGGCGCATCCACGAAGGCCTAGCAAATGCTGTGAGGGTTGAGCCAGACACAAGGGCACTTGCGGCTGTGGGAGGGGGGCGTGCGGGATTTTGCGGGGAGGCTGGACTGGGGGATGCCGAGGGAGTGGGATGCAGGGATCCCCTGTGTGGCTCAGGCCTGGGTCGGGGGGCCAGGGAGCGTGGTGGCGTGAGGTCGCGGCTCCATCCAGGAAGTGTTGAACGCCACACTCAGGAGCTTAGGGAGTCTTCAGGGGGACTTGAACGGGAGCGGGCGCTGTGCTTTGGTCCGGAAAACATCCGGCAGTTGTCTGTCCGGTGGGGCGGCTACAGCTTTGGTCACCATCTGGGTCTGGAGTGGAGAGGGAGGGCTGGACGGGGGCATCAGAGCCTGGGGCTGGGGCGGGGAATTCGGGAGGAGGGAGAAGGCGTGACTGGCAGGCTGGCTTTAAGCTGGCGGATCACTGGGAGAAGGTGACATTGGCCATGTGGGAGGAGGCCCAGAGCAGAGCGAGTCAGAGGACCAGGGGCCCGGCCAGCTTCCCGAGGAGGCTGCTCAGCCCGGCATTGGCCCATCTGGCAAATACAAAGCCCAATATCCAGGTAAATTCGAATATCAGATAAACATTAACGAGACGTTTAGGCTGGAGGAGCGGATACCATGCAGTACTGAGCTCAGCGTAGCAGGGAGGTTCGTATGCTAAACCTTGATTCTTTGTTGGTCGGAAATTCCAATTCGACTGGGCCCCCCCGCGCTTTTCCCTGCAGCCCTGGCTGAGCAGCTGTCACCTGGGAGTCTGAGGCGAGGCGCGGCTCCCCGGCATCAGCGCCGTCACCCCTCTTTCTGGGGAGGCGGCAGGAGAGCCGCGGTTCACGGCGTGGGCCCGGGTGTTAGACCAGCTGAGGTCAAATCTGGTTTCTACTGCTTCTTGGTTGTGCGACCTTGGGAACGTGACTCGACCTCCCTGAAAAGTCATCGAGGCAGTGGGGAGAGTGGCTCCTGTCTTGACCACCTGCCAGGGCGACGGTGGGGCCCAGATGAGGCAGCAGCGTGAGGCAGCGCTTTGAAAACCACGGGGCAGCTCGAGGCACCGTGATGACCCCTGTGGGGGTTGGGTGGCCGTGGAGGGAGAAGCAGAGGCTGAAGGAGATGAATGCACTGGCCTCATTACGAAACCCGCTGGCTGGTATGGGATTTGGGGCTCTAATTAATTCTAAAGATCAAATACAGAGCTGCAGCGTTTTCTTTCTTCTTTCTGGAAGCTGGGGGAGGGGAGGGGATTTCACAGTGGCCTACAGAGAAGAAATATTCTCCAACTAGCTTGTGCTTCATTTCCCCGAAGCCGTCACGCAGCCGAGACCAGAGCTGCCGGCCCTCCCAGATACCTGTGTCATTGTCACACTGCCGTTCCCCGAACCCACTTCTGCTGCGCAGCTGCTGGACGCTGGCTGGGGGAGGAGCGGGGAGCCCGAGCTCCGAGCACATCTCTCCAAAGGGACACGGCTGTCCTTCCTAGGGCACAGGGATGAGACGGGCCCAGGGATGCTCACCGCCTGGCGTTTGGATGGAATTCTCGGGAGAGGGCATGTTTATCGGAAGACACATAGAGGGGTGGCAGTTATCAGTACAGAAAGTGTGTGTCTAATTGTCATTTTCCTCAAAAGCCTGACAACCGAGTCAGGGCAATGCAGGAAGACAGAGCGAAGGCAAAGGATGGCATTTCCCAGCCCTCTCATTGCTTGAGAGGGAGCCGCCGTGGCGAAGGCAACTGCAAAACCACGCCACAAAGCACACAACTCCACAGCCTGTCGGCAGATGCGGAGATTCCCAGGATCCAAACCTGCCCACATGTGGGTGGGTGGCTGTGTGTGCATGGAGGGAGGGGCCGTCTGTTCCCTGCAGCAAATGCAGTAAGGAATTTTTCTGCTTCTGGCAGCGTGCGTGATGGCTGTCCCTGCTTTCAGATTAACCTCGGGGTCTGGTATGGCCTGAAATGCTTCCTCCTCCAAATTCATATGTTGAAGCTCTAATCCCCAGGGCTTCAGACTGTGACTGCATTTGGAGACAGGGCCTCTCAAAAGGTAATTGAGATAAAGTGAGATCACTAGGATGGGCCCAAATCCAGTAGGACTGGCCAGGGCTCGAACTTGTACCAGAGCAGTAACCAGAGTCACAGCAGTGACAACATCAGATCCTTAATCTTCTGCACCACCAGGGAACTCCCAGCCTGACTGATGTCCTTTAAGAAGAGGAGATAAGGACGCAGACACACAAGGAGTGCCCATGTGAGGACACAGAGAGAAGGTGGCATATGACAGGGCCCTGGGGAGGCAGGGCCGTCTCTGCTGGGCGCTTTTTAGTGGAGTCAGTTTGCGACACATTTATTGAGGCCTTATAGGGCTTTCCTGTTCAAACCTTTGCCAAGCAGCGTCTCAAGCCATTGGACAAAGGCAGGGCATCTTCTTGGAACAATAACTGTATTTAGAAATTTCAAGGGCAATAGTTTAAATGTAAACACCCACGGGCGTGTTTTGGAGCAGAATGCCAAACTTTCACATGAATGTGTAAGACCTGGCAAGTTACCTTAAACAAACATGCTGCTTGCTTCTGGAAAGATATTGAGATTGGCCTCAACCATGGGCAAGTTTGTAAGCCAGTGTTAGGTGATGGGGGCCTAATGAAAGGTTTTGATCAGGGCATCTGACCTGGCTTATGTTCTGCAATATTCTAGGCATGTACTTGCTTCCTAGACAAGATTTAAGCAAGACACCAGTATTTTTAACCCCCCAACTCCTACCTGGGATCAGAAATGGCAAAGGTAGGGTATGAGTGTCAGAGAGGGAGTGGGCAGAATGTTTGGGGGTTTATTTGTTTGATTAGATTTCTCGTTGGTACCTGTGATGGTTAATTTTATATGTCAGATCAACAGGACTAAGGGATTCTTGGCTAGTAAGATGAGATTTCTGGGTGTGTCCATGAGGGTGTCTCCTCTGGAAAAGGAGGTACGTGCTCCTGGTTCTGTGTTTGGGACTCAGATGAGGGCTTACTCCACTGCCCCCCACCCCCTACCCCCAATTCTCAGGCCCTTTGGACTCAGCCTGAATTATACCACCAGCTGTCCTGATTCTCCAGCTCGCAGACAACAGATCATGGGGCTTCTCAGCCTCTACAACAGTGTGAGCTAACTCCTATTTTATATTTATATTTATATGTACACACATACACACACAGTAATGGTTGTGCTTCTCCAGAGAACTCTAATGCAGTGCCTATGGTTGTAGAAGATGGTAGGTTATAGCAGAGAGTGTGGCAAAGATAGCCTGGATACTCACCAATCCTGCTTTCTCTCCCTGGCCACCCATGAAGACTACATTTCCCAGCTACCTTTGTGGTCACATTGGGGCGTGTGATCAGGTTCTGGCCAATAGAATGTGGGCAGAAGAGACAGGGTGCCATTTCTAAGCCTGGCCATGAAATCTCCTGCACATCTGTCCATGCTCTCTCTTCGCCTTCTTTGGAGACCGTAGAGGATGTATGTTGAAGACTATAACCTGCATCCCTGGATCATTATATGGAAAAGTGCCACCAATGTGAACTGCCCAATCCACATTAGATCTGGATGCGAATGAGGAATAAACCTTTATTTTGTTAAACTGAGATTAACACAACTGAGATTAGGGGGTTGCATGTCACCACAGCTAGTGCTACCTGTCCTGATCGATACAGGAACAGAGCGCTTCGATGATTCACCAGATAATTGTTGAATGGCCATTATAATCTATGTACCATGCTAGGTGCTAGGAATGAGCGAATCAGACGTGGTCCCTAGGCTCAGAACTTCCAGTTTCATGATTGTGCAGACAGAAATGAAATTTGCAGCTCTGGCAAATGAGAAAACAGAAAGGTACATGGTGTGGTGAGAACGTATGCTAAGGGCACTTGACCTCTTCGGTGGGGGAGGAGATTAAGGATGGCAAGGACAGCCGAGCTTTCTGAAGGATGTGTGGGCATGAGGAAGAGCTTTTCAGGCAGAAGGAGTCCTGTGTGTCAAACTGAAAGGAGGCCAGAGGGTTTGACTCTTTGGTAATTTTTAGCTAGAGTAACCTGCTCATTAGTCGAAAAGTTGCTCATTTACTTCTTTTAGTAGCATCCCTTCCTCATCATTAGGGCCAGGCTGCAGGAGTGGATTCACCCACATTTCTTATTTACCAGAGATTCTAAGACAGGAAGAAACCCAAATGTGGCGAGGGGAACTTTCTGAAGGTATCCCTTGGCATAATCAGTATTCCATTTTAATGCTAATAGGAACTTCTCATTTGGAGCTCTTTGTAGTTTATCACATCAGAGCCTACTCAAGGATTATTGACACCAAAAGCCTCAACAGCATGTCACAACTTGCTTGGGTACCCCTTAATCCATGGCACATTGACACCATCAACCATGACGACTTCTTTGGAGGGGAAATAAAATAACTGCATGATATTGCTGCGGCACGAGAAAAATGGAAGTTGTAAACTTGACAATGCGAAATAGTTTATTTTCTTTTTTTACACAACAGATGTTGTTTGACCTAGAAGAAGGAATAATATTATAGAAATTGTGATCAGTCTGAGAGAAAAAAAAAGACGTCTAAAAATAAAATACAAATAGCAGCTGCTTCAATTGTCTTCCTAATATATCAGAGTTGACAGCTCTTACTTTTTCATTTGAGTTGGGATTTACAAGGAGGCTTTTGGATGGGAAGACCGTTTCAGGAGGGCATCCACCGTGTGTGGCACCTGGCCCTTTCTGGCACCCGGAAGCCTCGTGGTCTCAGGACATCAGGCCTGGCAAACCCTGGGCCCAAAAGCAATCTCGGATCTGTGAATCAGGGGCTCTCAGGAGCCCACATCTTCTGGCGTGGCTTGCCCTAGGTTTCTCTTCCCTCTCTTCCCTCCTAACCACTGATTTCTGAGGACACAGTGACATGCACATTTCTGTTTTTGCGCATGGCCCCTATTCTCTACCACAGCCTTATTTCTTCTTCAGTAGAGCATCTCAGAAAAAACTGTAAGGAGGTAGACAAGGTAATTATAAATCCGGTCAAATAATTGAGAGCAGAATATGCCACTGGATTGGATGGTATTAGTGAGTGGAGACCCACCATATTTTGAGAATTATGGAGAAACCTTCCAATTCATGGTTTTGTTCCATCGAACCTTGCCATTAGCTGTAGACAAATAAGAGCTATCTGTTTACTCGCACAGTGAGAGGGAATCTTGCCTTGCCTCTGTCTCTTCCAGCTGAATATATTGAGGCACATCAACTTTGGGCTCTGGCTTGCTCCTGTTCCTGAGGTTATATCTTGATTGGAACAGGTAACATGGAACAGCATGCTGTGATTTGGGGTTCTCTTCCTCAGCCCACAGGAGCTAGTGCTTCCGTGAGGACACAGTCTGTGACACCTTCCAGTTCCTGCCAGCTGGATCTGTGCCAGCTGGACCTGTGCCAGCTCCACAGTGTTTACCCCAGACCCCAGCTTCCCTGACTCCAACAACAGTCCGTTTCCTTGAGTCCTGCTGCTGGCCTTCGCCTCCTTGGACCTCTCGGTAGGGGCAGTCTCTTGATCCACACCTGAACTTGCTTTTCCTTCCAAACACTTCCCCCAGTCTCCCACTTCAGCCCTGTGGAATGGAGCTGCCCAGCCCTCTTTCTTTCCCTTCAGCCCACACGTCTTGCTAAATATAGCTCCTGAAAACCCTCTTGAGTCTGTCTCCTTTTCCTCCATTCTCCACTCTCTTTCAGTTCAAACCCCCATTTTCTCTTCCTTGGGCTATTTCGACAGTCTTCCCAGAGTTCCTGCCATGGCACAGTGGGTTAAGAATCCAACTGCAGTGTCTCAGTTTGCTGTGGAGGTACTCGTTCGACCCCCAGCCCAGTGAGGTGGGTTAAAGTATCCGGTGTTGCTAGACTTGCGTTGTAGGTCGCAACTGCTGCTTGGATTCAGTTCCTGGCTCAGGTGTGGCCATAAAAAAAGAAAAAAAAAAAAAACCAAAATACAATCTTCCCAGGTGGTTAGAGTATTTCCTCCTTTAATCCATCCTCCACTCTTTCTGGAAGCCAGGGGGGAATCTTTCTAGAATGAAAATCTAACCAGCTAGATCTCCTTGATCAAAACCTTTCAATAACTTCCCATTATTGCAATGATAATTCATACTTTTTTTTTTGTCTTTTTAGGGTCACACCTGCGGCATATGGAGGTTCCCCGGCTAGGGGTCGAATCGGAGCTGTGGCCACTGGCCTACACCACAGCCACAGAAATGCCAGATCCGAGCCGCATCTGTGACTTACACCACAACTCATGACAACGCTGGATCCTTAACCCACTGACTGAGGTCAGGGATCGAACCTGCATCCTCATGGATGCTAGTCAGATTTGTTTCTGCTGAGCCACGGCAGGGACTCCAGTTCAAGCTTCTTAACATGGCATCGCCACCAGCCTGTTTCTCCAGTCTTGTCTCTTGTTTCTTCCCCATCAGTCAGACTAGACTTGGCTCTCTAACCAGACGAAGTTTCTTTAGGTCCCCATAACATATCCTGTTCCTCCTTATCTCCAGGCCTTTGACCGTGTACTTGCCTCTGCCTGCAAAACCCTTTCCTCTTCCTATCTCAGATCTCCTCTTGGATGCCACTTTACCCACCATCTCTTGAGAGTAAGTGCTTTCTTTTAGTGTTGGCATAACACCTTGCCCACTTCTATCACCACACTGATCACAGTGCATTTGAGTTGGGTTATATGTGCCCCTCCCTGCTACCAAGGGCACATCTTCCTCCAGGCTGTATTCACGGTCCTTCACTGCAAACAATAAGACATTATCTCTGCCCACAAGGAGATCACGGAGTCGCCTGCCACTTTGTAACATAAATGGAGAGATGACAAATGAGACGCAAGGTCAAGGTGTTGACAATTGGGTGACCCACTCCTGCCCCTGTCCAGCGCCCTGGTGCTTCTTTGTCCTTGGAGTAGATGACAACGTTGGGCTGCGGGCAAGCCCTGCATTGCAGAAATTGACAGCTCTGGTTGCCTTGCTATTGGTGAAAGATACGGGGATCCTTTGGGAAGTTTATCCATTTATGGTTGTATTTCCACTAGAAAGTCTTGACAAGCAGCCTGTGCTCTGAAGGAGTTGACATTGAAGAAGACCAGCAAGCCATTTTTTAGATGCCCGAGCAGCTGAAGCTCAGATTGCTGCAGAACAGAGCCCATCCATTTTTATTTTTATGTGACTCTGCTGAAGTCCATCCCTTCCTCTGGGCTGCCCTGTCACCGGGGATTCATGCTGTTCACTGGCCATTTATTTGTTTCTGGCCTTGCTGTTCACAGAGGGAGGCACGTCCTTTGGATTGATGGCACAATTGCTGCAAAGGCTACTATTTTCAAGTAATATCAGGAGGAC
The DNA here is from genome assembly GCF_016906955.1 of Phacochoerus africanus. Lineage (NCBI taxonomy): Eukaryota > Metazoa > Chordata > Mammalia > Artiodactyla > Suidae > Phacochoerus > Phacochoerus africanus. Next base: position 125,499,872 of record NC_062560.1, on the reverse strand, counting down.
TTCGTATTCTGTGGCTCAGTTAAACCAGAGAGATACAGCTTTGGTCTGAGAGGGAAGGAAGCTTTGGTGATTGCTAAGCAAGCCCCAAGTTCTTCTGCAGCTATTTCCTGAGTATCTGTGATGTGTCATGTCCAGAGGTGATGCCTCTGGTGCACTTCCTGTTCTCAGGATTCCCCTTAGTCATCGCAATGTGTCTGTCTGTCTCTCTCTCTCCAAAAGGAAGGCTTGTTTTCTCTTCTGTATGCCCGTAGAGAGCTGGAAACCAGAAGACTCTTCTGAGCACTCCACAATTTGGGACAATCACAGTAGGCCACCTAGGGTACCTGGAGTCCAGAGAGGTTAATGGGAAGGTAACACTGCCAGGTGCCTTTTAAGTACCTGTTAAGTACCTGTTGAGGGAATAGCAGTGTTCTGATGCTTTCCTTTCCACGACTGCTGGAGGTCACATGCTGCCTTTCTGCACCACACCTAGGGATTGTGGTTCCCGGTGGTGTTCACCTCAGGACTCTGCATGGGCTGCTCCTTCTTTCTTTTTTTTTTTTTTCTTTTGACTTTTTTATTTTAGGGCCGCGCTCGTGGCATATGGAAGTTCCCAGGCTAGGGGAGAATCAGAGCTGCAGCTGCTGGCCCACACCACAGCCACAGCAACTCAGGATCTGAGCCGTGTCTGCAGCCTACATCACAGCTCATGGCAATGCTGGATCCTTAACCCACTGAGCAAGGCCAGGGATCGAACCTGCATCCTCATGGATACTGGTCACGTTCATTACTGCTGAGCCACAATGGGAACTCCTGCATGGGCTTCTTAACAGAAGCTTTCAACTGCTTTCACTCAGGTAAAAGTGCTTGCTGGCTTGTGCCTGTGTCTGTGAGTGGGAGGGAAGCCTAGCAATTATGAATTCAGGCAGAATTCTTTTTCTTTAAAGAGGGTCCCCTCAAATTGTGTAAGATTTATGCCAAACAAAACCTGGATTCACTCCTGGCAGAATGATGTAACCATTCTCTTTGGTGTCCATTTCTACTATATTTTGCCTTGTTTATTCTTACCAGTGCTCTCTCTGTGTTAACATTTCAGCCTTTCAAGGGGAGATACAAGACCAGCCTCTATCGAAAGGAAGCTGGGTTTCCTATTCATTCATTCCTGTGCTCATTCATTCACAAATATTTGTTGAACCCCTTCTATGTGTCAGGCACTGGCACAGAGGTGAAAAGAGAGTCCAAGTCCCTCCCCTTGAGGATCTGGCATTTTTGTGGGGGAACTGCTAATCAATACTCATACTAATAAATGTAAAATTGCAGTGATGACAACTACTCCAAGCGACAGATCCCTAGACTCTAAATAGCCTATGAATCTAAGGGATTTGTTCTGGCCCAAAGATCAGGAAGGGCTCTCTGAGGAAGTACGCTATCAAATCTTCTAGGCCCTCTATGATCTTCCTCTAGGCAGCCAGAGATGCTAGGCCTGGGCTCAAGGACAATTGCAGGGAGACAGAGGTCAGGTTTACAGACACTGACTGCCTGTGGCAAGCCAGGAGAATGGCCATGTAGCAAGTGCATGGAGCAGCTTACAGTGGGCATCAGCTGCATCTTAAGTGTACACTCCCCATTTGGCATTCCATTTGATATACCTTGAACCGAACCTCTGGGTGTATCCAATCCCTGTGAGAACATGAGCCCATCTACAGTGCTCACTTCCAGCCTCAATCAGTAGCAACCCTCCTAAATTTCCTTGATTGTAATTTAGCAGCTTTCAACTTGACTTCTCCATGGAGGCAAGCTGACATAGTTGGAAAGAAGATATTCTTTTGAATCGTACAGGTCTGGATTTAGATTGTGGTTCTGCAACTTCAAGTGTGATGTCGAGCAAGTTAACTTCTCTGAGCCTCAGATTCCTTGTGTTTTTTAAGTGTACAATTCAGTGATTTTCAGTAAGTTTGCTGTGTTGCATGATCATCACTATGACTCAATTTTAGGACATTGTCATCATAATTTCCTCATCTATTAAAGGAGAATAATACCCATATTAAAAGATTTTGAGAAGGGTATGATCTTTATAAAGATGGATATCTCTGGAGTTCCCTTGTTCTGCAGTGGGTTAAGAATTTGGAATTGCTGCTCTGGTTTGGGTTTGATCACTGACCTAGGAACTTCCACATGCCATGGGTACAGCCAAAAAGAAAAAGTAGATATTTCTGTGTTTGTAACACATAAGATGTTCAAAAAATGGTATGAAAGGTGACTTCAGCAAAATGTCAGAATAAGGAAATCCAAAATTCTGCCCCTCCAGAAAAAGAATGAAAAAATGGCAAAAACTATCGGAATCAATGTTTTTGGAACTGTAGGATTTAAATAAATATTTTCATCAACCCAGCGGGGCATTTATGTTTAAAAATATACAACTGAATCTCAGTAAGAACAGCAAGCTTCATGGTGTTTTCATTCCCCCTAGTCCCATTTCCCCACTACCCACTTCAGAAGTAGCCTTGTGGTTAACAGCCCACACTCCTGATTCTGGAGGGAGCAAGACAGATTTCAAGCAAAGAATTGTCATTATTTCATCTGTCTTGTGGTTCCCTGGAGGACCTACTCAAAAGCTTTCACTTTATTTCCCCTGACTCAGAAGTCACCCAGTGCTAAAGTTGATACCCTAGGGTATATGTCAGAAACATTTACAGGAAAATGTTTTAGTCTGTGCTGCTTGAGGCAATGGATAACAATTGGGGGTGAACACTAGACTAACCAAAAAGGTTTGGAGGACAGGCTGGAGTGTGAGATGTCTGTAAGGAATATATAAGGCTCCCCAGATTGGAAGTGTGCAGTTTTAGGAAAAGAAAGGAAAATGAAAGAAGAAAAATGAGACCTGTGGGACACCACCAAGAAAAATGAGACCTGAGGGACCTCTGTCCCTCAGAGACATGTGGGACACCACCAAGTCTACCAATATATGCATAACCGGACTGCCAGAAGGAGAGGAGAGAGGCTAAAGAGCAGAAAGAAATAATGACTGAAAACTTGCCCGATTTTTGAAAACCATTAATCTGTATACCTGAGAAGCTCAGTGAACTCCGAGTAGGATAAACTTAAAGAGTTACATACCTGGACACTTCATAATCACACTGTTGAAAGAGAAAGACAAAGGTGAAATCTTGAAAGTAGCAAGAAAGAAGTGACTCACCACATACAAGGGATCCTCAGTAAAATTAGTATCTGATTTCTCATCAGAAGATAGTGGGATGATATATTCAAGGTAGAGAAAGAAAAAAGTCTTTCAACCAAGGAGTCTATATACAGGATAACAGAAAGAAATTTAAGAAGACCTGCATAAATGGAAAGACAACCCAAGTTGATGTATTAGAAGACTTAATATGGTTAAAATGGCAACAGTCCCCATATTGAGGCATGTATTCAATGCAATCACTATTAAACTTATATCAATTGCAGAAATGAACAAGCCAATCCTAAAATTCCTATGGAAATGTAAGGAAACGTTCGTTAATTATCCTGTCCCCAGTGGGGAAGCTGAGGAGGGAGCAGTCCCAAGGGGTCAGGCCCACAGGGCCAAGGTGAGGCACTGGGAATGGGTGTGATGTGTGGTCCTGGTGGATAGAGCTGAAGGTTAAGGATCCAATGGGCTGTACTAAAAAGTATAGGGCCAAGGTCAAAGCAAAAAACAGGTTTAAAACAAGGCAACAGCTTTAGGGCTAAGACAGGAACAGAGATGGAAGTACAAAGCCGAACAGGGGTCAGACCCAGAGAAGGTGAGAAGGATCTGTGAGTGGGGGCCATGATCTGGAGACAGATTACCCACATTTTAATTTTGGCCTGGCCACTTGCTAGATTAATGGCATTGGGCAAGTATCTTGAAATAGAAGCTTAGATAATTGATTTGAGATCTTTTGTTTCTATAATAAGTGGTTAGCGCTATGAATTTTCCTCTTGCACTCTTTTAGCAGCATCCCACAGATTTTGTTATACTATATTTTCATTCAATTAAATATGTATTTCTACTTTGCTGAGATTGCCTCTTTGACCCATGGATTATTTAAAACTGTGTTATTTCATCTCCAAGAGTTTAAGGATTTTCCAAACATCTTTGTTCTTGATCTCTCATTTTGTTCCCCATTACTTGGAACCAGAGTTCTTCTGAGAGGAGAAGAAACCTCTCAGGGTTTTAGGTTCCTGGGGGCCTCGCTCCAGTGATCATAATTTGCCACTTGAGTTCAAACACAGCAGGTAAGTGGTGGAGCCGGGATTTGAAACCAGTTGTTTCTGACTCTGAAACTTGAAATCATCGTTGACTTCTTTTGAGATACCTTTAGGCAGTCAGCAAACCCTGTAATCTCTACTTTCAAAATATGTCCAGAATCTGAACGCTGCTCACCACCTTCCGTGATAACACTCTGGACTCTGGTCCACGTTGCCATCATGTCTGGCTTGTCTTTTTGCTGTAGCATCCTGATTGCACCCCCTGCTTCCATTCGTACCCCAGTCCGCTTCAGACTAGTCTCATTAGAGCAGCCAGAGTGAAACTTTTAACATACATCCTGTTTCTTCTCTTGTTGAAAATTTCCACTTGAGCCCCATCTCACTTAGAGTTTAAAGTCCTTACAAGGATCCTTAAATGTCCTCCATGTTCCTTGCTGTCTTTCTGACTTCATATGCTATCATCCTCTTCCTCACTCCCTCCACCTCAGCCTTGCTGGCCTCTGCTGTTCCTTTGCTGGGCCTGTCCCTGCCTCAGAACCGTAGCAAGTACTTTTTACTCTGCCTGGAGTCCTCTTTCTTCAGGTTTCTCCTCCCCTCCTTCATGGTTTTACTCAAATGTCACTTTCTTAGGGAGGACTTCCCCGGCCATCCTGTTTACAATTATAATCCTCCCCTCTCCCAAACTTCTATTCTCCTTCTCTGCATTATTCTTCCCAGTAGAACTTTTCAGCAACTGACATACTAGGTAATGACCTAATTTGCTACATTTATTGTCTGCCCAAACCCTTACTGGAGAATCAACTCCCATGCGAGCAAGGATCTTCATTTTGATCACCACTCTCTTCCTAGCATGTATCAAAACACCTGACATTTAGTAGATGCTTGAAAAATATTTGTTGAGTAATGAATGAATGAATGAATGAATTCTTTTTACTTCTCCTTGATGCCTCAGCAAAAATAAAAATTGTCGCTAATAAAAGCTACTCTTTATTGAGGGTCTGCCACTCCGGTGCTGTATGTGCTTCCTCTCATTTAATCACCCAAATATCCCTGTATGATAGGCTGTAGTATCTATATTTTACAGAGGAAGAAGACTGCTATTCGAGGAAATACAAGGTGAGATGGAGGCTAATAACAGTGATCATTCGTTGACCACGTGCTGCTAAGTACCAGCTAAAACACCAAGAGCTTACCGTGCCCTATCTCATTTAATCATTCTAAAACTCTATAAAACGTGTGTATTGTTTTTTTCACTTTGCCAATGAGAAAACTGGACCAGTGATTTTGAACGACTTGCCCAAGTTTACATAACTGCTTACAAGTGGCCTTGGGGTCCAAAGGCCCAGGTGCTTCTCGTCTATGCCCTAGTGTGATCTCAAGAAAAAAAGGTTAACAACTTTTCTCAGGTTTCTGGCTAGAGCAGTTGGGGAGATGTCGATGCCATTTACTGAGGTGGACAGGACTGGGAGAGGAATAAATGGAGAAAGAAAAAACATGTTTCGTTTTGTCCATGAAGAGATACTTATGAGAGGTTTATGATGCTGTTTATGAGACATCCAAGGGGAGATGTAGAGAGAGCAGTTGACTGCGCAAGTCTGCAGCTCAGGGAAGAGGTCTAGATCAGAGGCATCCATTGGGAAAGCAAGTGCATAGAGTTGGTATTTAAAGCTGTAGGAATGGTTGTGATCATGGCCCCTTGTGTGTCTGTGGTATGCACAGATGTGCTGTGGCTAAAGGCTGCCTGGGGAAAGAGACAGTCCATCCCAAATGCATGAAGGAAGCTGCCCTTTGAGATGAGTGCAGTTCCAAGCCTGCATGTGACCCTCTGGCTACCTTCCTGCTGAGTTAGAGATGGATCCTCTTTCTGTCAACATTGAAGAGCACCTCCCCTTCTTTCCAGCCATCTCTCAGGACCTCTAGTTTGAATTATCTGCATTACAGTTCCTGTCAAAAACCCAGAGGAAGCCATTGATATTCAAGAGTGCCAGTTTTAGGGAATTCCTCCAAATTTGCAAAGCTTTGTCCCTATATCGCAGTGGAGCTGCAGGAAGCTACTAACCTGGTCTCTCTATCGGTCTGTCCCCCAGTGGAATTGCCCTCACGGAACTATTGCTTAACGTTACACATTTGATTTTCCCAAGGGGAGGGTCCACATCATAGACGCCATATGTGGAATAGCAGTACATTTCTTGGGTAAAAGTCCTGTGAAATATACCATTCATTGTGTGGTGCAAGTTCCTCCTAAGCAAAGACCCAGGCAACACATTTTTCTTAAAGTTCTGAAATAAGAAACGGGTTGTCTTTCTTGACAGACTGGCCCTCATCATCTCTCCATCTTTGCCTTATCTTCCAGGAACCTCGGAGTCCAACTGCTGCTCATTTCAAACAGCTTCTCTCCTCCTACATAAGAGTTGCAAACTGGGGCCCAAATGTTGCCTATAGATGAATTACACTCAGCTAGCTTTGTCTTTAAAAATAATCGCATGGCTTTTGAGGTGAATATATGTACATGTAGAATATATAGACATTTAATACAGCGGTCAGTTATCTCAAATCTATCTGGGATTGCACATTTCTTCTACTTCCTTGGTCCCCGTAGAGTTTGCAACTTCTGACCCCGATCTTCCCATGTAATCATTTTTCCTCCCCTCAATTCCCTATTATTATTTGGCTCTTTTTTTTTTGCCTTTTTAGGGCCGCACCCATGGCATATGGAGGTTCCCAGGCCGGGGGTCAAATCGGAGCTGTAGCCACCGGCCCACTCCAGAGCCACAGCAGCGCGGGATCCGAGCCGCGTCTGCAACCCACACCACAGCTCACAGCAACGCCGGATCCTTAACCCACTGAGTGAGGCCAGGGATTGAACCTGTGTCCTCATGGTTCCTAGTCAGATTCGTTAACCACTGCGTCACAACGGGAACTCCTTGGCTTTTCTTTTTTTAACTCTTGTTTGAACAATTTTGGTTTCATTGTATTGCCACTAAAATATTATATTTAAGTCGCCTAAAGTCCTTCTGGAGAAGTAGGCAGGATACGAAGATATAATAACATTGCTTATGCCTCCGTGTGTATTTGTGTTCCCAAGGCTACTTACTTAGAAGTGGTTGCTTTTATCACAGGACCAGTGAAATTGTGTCGGAATTCACATTAAGGTTCAGCCAACAAGCACTTTCTAAGCACACAGAGTTCAGGGTGGCCAGAGAGCAGATGGAAATGTTGGGGCCCAATTCCTTGGGAGGATGACAGGACGGGGAGTTGGAGGTAGTTTAGTGGAAAGGGTATTTTTTCTTAAGGATCCTATGACGAAGCTAGATGGTGAAGATTAAGATGTATTAGCTAGAGTAAGACCCTGTGCCTGCTGGAAAATGGTCAATTGGTGGATATATTAATATGTCCTGTGTCAGGGTATGCCATCTCACTTTCTTTCCCCCTGGACTTTTTGCCCTTGTTTTCAGTGCTAAGCTGGGTATCCAGTTTGGACCATGTGCCCCTCGTTTCCTCTATGGACATTTTTCTACCTTGTCTTAAAGGGCAAGAAAACAGAAGGCTGCTGTCAAATTAGTGAACTTTGTGGAGTGGGGAGTAAATAGCCTCTGGATTAGGAGGCTAAAAGAAGGATTTAGAATGATTTGTGAGTCATTGATCTCTCCTCGTTCCAGTTAGTGAGGATCAATCAGGGATTTATTTGTAACATGTGTCCCACCCACTTCACATGTGCTTTTGAGGTGGCCAGGTCCAAACTGCACAGTATTGGTAGGGACGCCAGAGGCCATGCGGTCTACCTCGTACCTGACGTCTCAATACCTGGCAGTTTTCATCCAGCTGCTGTTTGACTACCTCAGATGACAGAGAATTCACTCCCCCATGAAGCGTGGATTCCGTTGCTGCCCATCTCTCCATGTTGAGTGTCTCTTCTGTCAAATTAAGATCTGTGTGAGCGAATGGAAAGAGCCTTGGTCATGGTAGAGACAGAACATAAACCAAGATTCAGTCCCCCTCCCTTGACCCCTGGCAAATCCCTTTGTCTTTGAAAAAGCCTCAGTTCTACTTATTTTAAAAGAAGGATAATAGTACCTACTCCATGGGATGGTCCTGAGGATTAGAGGGAGGCCGTGCATGGAGAGCGTCTGGCTGTTGCGTGGTGCGGCAAAGGCGCTCAACAGTACTTGGTTTAAAATGCTTTAAGTGTCGTTTGAGCTCTTCCCCCAGGAGTCTAATGACTACATATAGTCCCTTCTCCTTGTGATGACCCCACTAAAATAACTGAACCTACTGCCTGCCCATCTGGAACCATTGTCCCATGCGCTAAAACCCTGGCCATCCTGAAAGGCTTTCCCGTGTTTGAGTTCAGGCCCTTCCTTTCTCTGATGGACCTTCTCTGGATAGCTCTACTTTGGCAGGGAAACCCTAAAAGTGCGGGGCCCATCCAGGGCCCCCACGTATCATGCGGAAAAGCCTACCCACTAGCCAGTGTCCCTCGGCTCCAGCCCCGGCTCTAGCTCGTCAGACAACCCCTCTACAGAGCCCCTGCCGCCTTGTCGAAAAGCTCTCCTACTGTATAATGGCCTGAAAGCGAAGAAGATGGCCCGGATCCTCAAGGGATAGACCACTTGCCAGCCCATCTTTAATTTTAATACTTCAGTTATCCTCTAGTGCCTCTTTATGGTCGCTCTCACTTTCTGCTAATTTCTTGATTATTCTGCCCAGGCAGTAGAGGGGCAATCTTCTTCTGAGTTCCCAGTTTTCATATCCTTTAGCTGTAATTAGCCTTTATCAGACTCCAGATTCTTCTCATCAGAATCCAGTCTTTAAAATTGCAGACCTATTGGAAAATGAGGGGCCATGGTTCCAAGCGCCCCTGCGGAAATGAACTCTTTGCCAGTGGAAAGCTGGCTGATTTTGTGCCTGTTACTCCTTTAAAAGGGCATGAGACTGGTGGAAAAAATGTGAGATGAGAGGCTGGGCCACTTTCTTCTGGCCTTGGCTGGTTGGGTAACCTTAGGTCAAAAAGACTTCTCTCTCTAGGCATCCTGCCTTCCCTGTTTGAAGACTTCCTATGAAGGCAAAAATGAATTCACTGATGAAGAAATGCTTTGAAGAGCGCAAATTCTTTATTTATGCCAGGCTCGCATCACCATTAATAATCACCAACCAAGCCCGCAACTGATGGGCTTGGCTGTAGGATTAGAATCTGTGCGCCTATGTATGAGCCAGTAGCCGTGAGACTGGCTCCTTGGCTTGTCTGGATCTACCTGTGCTGCTGTGGGTCAAGGTTTCCAGGCATGGACTCTTTAGCGAGGGCTTACCCATTCTGCTTTCTCCTTACCAAGCCTGTCTCACCAGTGTGTTTGAGACCTAATCATTCCTATACATGTTGTTAACCGGCCGCTGTCCTTACCCAAGGCATAGCCACTCTTACTGTATCCAGAGCCTGAGCTCTAGATGGCCCCCTCCCACGGCTGGAACCCCATTTCTGTTCTTTTTTTTTTTTTTTGGCCACCTCCATGGCATGTGGAAGTTCCCAGGCCAGGGATCGAACCCATGCCTTAGCAGTGACAACACCGGATCCTTACTGCTACGCCACCCGGGAACCCCCAGAACCCCGTTTCTCTGGACTCCTCCGTCCGTGGTCATCACTTTCTCTCTGATTTCCTCAAGTCCTGGCCCATCCTGCATCTGACACACGTCTCCAATTCCATGACGCACCCAGACACACCCAGAAATAGTGTTTAACCAGATATCCGGTCACCCCATGGCCCATTCACATTGACACTTCAAATGAGCCATCACAAGTCCACCGCGTGTCAACCTGGCATCCGTACACATCTTTGTAAACCACACTTGATCTCCAAATGAAGAAAATAACAAGGTCGTACTTCTGCCTCGCATGATGGAGCTATCCTGCACACAACTGAAACTGCATTAAGTGCTTCCCCAGAAGAGGAGGTAAAGTCCTTGCGTGGTGGTTACTCTTCTCCTTCACATACAGTAACTCAAATACTCTGATGGAAGATTCTAATAGCAGTAACCTTTGCAAGGTCAGAGTTCCCAGGTGACATCTGTATACCACGCAGTACTTTATCCCCTACCGACGGCTGTCACTCACAGCACTTCAGATATGAAGCAGCAGCTAGTCCTCTTCAGAACTAGCTAGAATGCCAACTTCTAGAGAGGGGTTTTAGTAATTCAAATGTCAAATTGTCCTTGCGTTTTGATAAGCTGGCCACATCCTATTAGAAGGTTCTCGCAGGACCAACAGATGTTGTGCTGGAGGTTTTGCAAAGCAGAAGCATGTTGCCTCCAGGGATGTTCATTACACTTTACCTCAAATCAGACCAATAACAAAAGAAATGTATTTCAGTGACCAACTCAGCGTCTCTGGGCTTCTGGGAGGACTTGTGGGGTCGGGTATACCGACAAAGGGACTACCACGAGTAAGTCTGTGATACCCTTTTATTTTCCAGCTCTTTGTTTCAATATTGTCTTCGACTGGTCTTGTTGTTGTCATGCTTTGTCTTGTCTCAAAGCTAGCCATTGTAACATTCTCTAAGATCAAAAAAGTGCACAATAATTAAACCTCGGGGAAAAAAAAAGGTCCACTGGCATTCTAGGGCCTTAGCTACTTTGAGTCACACAATTTGACCTTTACCAGAGCTTTTGTTTGCTTTTGTTTCATTTTTGGCCCCGCCTGTGGCATGCAACGCTCCCGGGTCAGGGATCAAACCCGCGGCACAGGAGCGACAACACTGAATCTTTAACCGTTAGGCCACCGGGGGACTGCACACAGCTTTTGTGGCATTGGAGGCATCATTGTCTTGATTTCGTCATCATCTTCCCCACGGGTTCCAACTGGAAATGGGCTTTGTTTCCTAGTCTGGAGTCTGGCCTGGGCGGATTATGGGTCTGGGGAGTCCATGCCTCATTTGACAAGATGGAGGCTTGTGTCAAGTGGCCATGGCAGAGCCCTGAGCTTGCAGAGCTGGTGAATCAGGTGTGCAGTGGCGGTCCCTTGGCCTCGACCCAGAAATTCATAAGCCCCAGGGGAGTTTTCAGATGGCCAGGTAATTTGGAGCAAAGTGGGATTCTTGATGCAGCAGTGGGAACGCTCCCAATACAACGAGATTTTTTTTTTTTTTTCCTGTGGCCCTTTCATGACTGGTAACATATACAATTTCTCCTTTAGCCCAGATTTAAACTCTAACTTAATTTACACATTATTGAAAACATTACAAAGCATAAATCAGTTCAATTTTTAAAGTTCCTGTACGATATTCTGAGAGCAGCCAAATTCCCCTGCTTGTCTGGACTCTTTCTCACCACCTGCCCTAGCTCGTGGCAGGCTGAATAACTGTGGAGAAAAAGCAGATTTTCAGCTGCAGCTCAGATTACTCTGTCACCCTTCCTGCGTGGCAGACAGATCCCTGCTGACATGGAGAATGAAGACAAGAAAATTACTTCATTATAGTGTGTCCTGATCAATTACAAACATCTAGGCGTTGGGTCTGTCCATCTGCTGCTCTGATCTGGCCCCGGACGGAGCTCTGGGTTATGAAAACAAGGATTGCGTTGCCTTAGCCCCCAGGAATTGGCGAGCGAGAGGTTTTCAAGTCCCCAAGCACAGTTGTTCTCCTGCAACTGTGTTTCTGTTGGAGTCAGTATGTTCCAGCTGGACAGCCGTTAGAAATTGAATTTTACCCCTTCCTTTCCACAGGGCCAGAGCAGGGCAAGGGGCTTGCTCAAGGCCACAGCATCAGTTGACAGTAGAGTCAAGTCTAGATCCCAAAGAACATGTCAGGTCTCAAACGCTGGAGCCCCACGTGATGGCAGTGGATGTGTGTCGTTTTACCAGTAAATGCTTCCCTTGGCTCCCGTCCAGGATCCGGGGTCACTGGACTCTGTCGAGCTTATGTCTTTGATAACGGCTGATCGCTCTTGGGGTACAGGTTCATGCCACTCGTCCCCAGGTCATTCTTCATAACGTCAAGCACCTTCTCGCACCTCATGTTTGCTTGTTCACTTAATTCCCACCGAAATGGAAGTAGGTGCCACTGTTTTCATTAGTGCTTAGAGAGGAAAGTCCCAGAGCTCGGATTAGAAACAGGCGGCCTGGCTTGGGAGCCCAGCTTGTGGACCAGTGGGCGACACACGTCCACCATCCCTTACCTGGGAGCCAGGTGTGCTTCAGAGATTTAAACCGTTCAAATTTTAGAAAGATAGGCATTTCTGTTGTGGCTCAGTGGGTTAGGAATGCGACTGGTATCCATGAGGATGCAGGTTTAACCTCTGGCCTCACTCAGAGGGTTAAGGAGCCAGCATTGCCGCAAGCGGCAGCGTAGGTCTCAGAGGCTGCGGCTCTGATTCGACCCCTAGACTGGGGAACTTCCATATGTCAGAGGTGCAGCTGTAAAAAAGAAGAAAATGTTTTCGAAAGAGGATACATTGCCCTGTGTTGTATATTACATAATCCTAGGGCGGCACCCTGTAATCAAATAGATGATGTCGCAGGAGTGAAATGTGTGGATATTCACGCTATGGAGGATAAATAAAGGTGGCAGATCCCCCCCCCCCCCCGCCCCGTCCACCTCGAGTTGCAGTCAGGTTGTGCCACCCACTGTTAAGAAGAAATGTCCGCTGCTCCGATCCCTTTGAAATTGGACCAGGCAGCCAGGCAGCCGAGGACTCGTCTTATGGTTCTCAACGGAGCTCTCACCTTGTCCCTCTCCGATCTGTCCCTACAGCCGGCTGCTCCAGTCAGGGCCACCATCGCCTCTCGCCTGCCCTCGGACACCCAAGCTGACAACGAGGGGACCTCTCGAAGGTAGGAAACTTGCTGGCGTGACAAGGGGCTTTCTGGCCTTGGACGGTGTTGAGTTGGCCCCTGTCAGCCAGGTTTTCCCGGGTCCTGTGCTTTTCCCAGCGTGTCAGTTGCTGGACACACGTTTCCTCACTGCGCAAAGAGGGGCGCGCAGCTTAGCCTCTGTCGGACTCAGTCTGCCCCTGAGCCATGGAATCGCTTCCCCGTGCCTCACTGGGTCTGTCCCGCCAGTGGCTCCAGGGCGAAGGGGGCTGGGTCACAGTCATCTGTCTTGGTGAGTCACGAAGCACCTCAAAAGCCCCGGCTCCGCGCAAGAGAAACCTTTGCAGAACTCGGCACCTGTGATCTGGGGGGGGGCGGCTGTACCCGCTCTGAATTTAGCGGCCTGGTGATGTCTTCCTGGGCGGTGCCAGCTTTGGCCTTCTGACCTTGGCAAGTGTGATCCCTCTTGCTGACAGTCTGAGTGGCAGGGGTGAAAACAGTTGTGGACAGCGCTGTCTAGAGCACGAAGCCTGTGCCTTCATGGCCGCATGTAATTTTCCCGGCAACCCTGAACAGGCCCTGGCTGAATAACTCTGGTGCGCGCTCGGAAATGTTAGGTGATCCGTAGGACAAAAAAAATTGAACTGCCGTAGGTAAATTCATCCTTCCTTCCGCTCTTTCTTTGCCTTTTCGGGCCACACCCGCAGCATATGGAGGTTCCCAGGCTAGGGGCCACAGCAACACTGGACCCTTAACCCACTGAGCGAGGCCAGGGGTTGAACCCGTGTCCTTATGGCTACTAGTTGGGTTTGTTACCACTGAGCCTCAATGGGAACTCCCAGTTTTCCTTTTTTGATTTTGCTTTTTACCTGGGAGGAGAGTTGAAATGTTTCCGGGCTTGCTCATTAAATCATTCATCCTTTCCTTCCCGAAATAACAAACCAGCCTAACGAGGTGGCATCATTCTTACCTTTAGGGTTAATCGTGTAACTGGAACATTTTTTTTAAATATTTTTTTTCCTGATCACTTCGCAATAGTGTCAGTCCTTCGAAATGTCTTCGCCGTCTCCTCAAGGCTGACACCTCAAGATTTACCGTTTATACCATCAAGCTGTCATCTGCTTTTGATGAAATGACTTGACTATAAAAATTAAAATGAAAAAGATTGTTATACGTGTTGATTGAAACCAAAGAAATGGATTCCTTTGGTGAGCAGAAATCTGTTCCTCATGCCTTCAGTCATTTGAATTCTTTACCCCAGGAGGGTCTCGGAGACGCTGGATTCTGTTCAGCCTCCTGTTGTAGTGACTAAGCTTGAGCAGCTGAACCACAGGAGAAAACACCACGGGCCAACCAGGGAGAGGAATAGCCATTTCCGGCTCTCCTGGGGACCTGTGGCCACGGTTCCCCTCTTGGCTCTTCCTCTGAGCTGAGTGTGGAATGGGATAAAGAGCAGCCTTGAGGGAAAAACTGATCTGGGTTCCAGTCCCTGCTCCTCCACTTTTCCTAGGTGTGTGATCCGAAGTGAGTTCTGAGTCTTTCTGGGTGTCCGTTGCCACATGAGTACAATGAGGTGAATACTGGCATTGACTTTGGGGGATTAAAGGAAGTAAATTTGGCCCAGTGCCTGGTGCTAACGGTGGGTGCTGTTATTTGCGGGCTGAACAAGGGCATGCCGCGTTTGTCCAGCCGGGCCTTGTGGCCGGTGGCTGGTGGCTAGGGTTGGGTGAGCCTCGGATATGTGAGTTCTAAATCGCCGTAGATAGTGCCAGGTTGCTGCCGGGGAAGATGGCATCTGTTCACACTTCCACTAACACCGTGTGAGCGTCCCGTTTGCCCTCACCTGCACCAGCACCCGGTGTAACGAAGCCTCGTGTTGCGCTGATCCGCTGAGCAGAAAATAGTATTGCATTGCTTTGATGCATATTTCTGTACATAGTCGTCAGACTGTGTGCACTTTCCTGGGCCCACGTTAAGAGAACCGTCCGTCTGGGTGCTTGGGCTGTTGGGCTGGGTGGCATCCAGATGGTGTTCTGTTGGGTCAGGTGTCGGGGATGCGCCACCAAAGCGGTCTTTGGAGCATCGCGTTCTCCTTGCGTGGGGACCTCAAGGGCCCGAGGGAAGCGTTTCCCACCTAGTTGGGCTGAGCGTGTCACAGCTTTGTGCCAGCTCTCCTGCCTCTGGGGAAGCAGGGGAGAATTGAACGTGCCTCAGTCGAGACGTCACAGACACAACCTGCACTATCAGAGCCACCATTTACTCACCCTGGGACTGTGGGCAGATCACCTGTGCTTTTCTGTGTTTGTTCTGGCTGCCGCGTACAGTAGCCTGACATGGGGATCTCAGTTCCCAGACCGGGGACTGAACCCAGGCCGTGGTGGTGAAAGCACCGAATCCTAACCACTAGACCACCAGGGAACTCACTCATGCTTTCTTAAGGAAGCCATACATTTCTCTTCCGGTGGGGGCAAGAAGAGGGTCAGACATCTCATTTTGGCAGTCCACTCTACTTAGGTTTGTCAGATAACATACGCCATGTCCAGTGAAATTGGAATTTCAAAGAAACAATGAATACTTTTTTAGTATAAGTATGTCCCATGTACTAGGCTTTTTTTTGTTGTTGTTGCTGCATTTTGTGTCCTCATGTCAGTCTCTCCGAGTCTGTCTCCTCTGGGACATGGGCCAAATACCATTAGCCCCGAAGCCCTCGCAGGGCTGTTGGGGGGGCATCAGAGGGGGTGATACATATGACATTGTGTGGCAAATTCTAACGTGCTCTTCACCTGTTGGATGGGCCTATGGTATTTATATGCAGTATATGTAGAACTGGCATTTGAGAGGGGCTCTGCCGCTAAGACCCCCCTTCCTCCCTTTGCCCTCACCAAACAATATGTAGGGAGGTGTTAGGGAATGTGTGGTTTGCAGGAATTCCCTGGTGGGGCAGCAGGTTAGGGATCCGGTGTTGTCACTGCAGTGGCTCGGGTCACTGCTGTGGTGCGGGTTCGATGCCTGCCCCTGGGACTTTCACATGCCGCAAACGTGGCTACAAAAAAAAAAAAAAGTATGGCTTGCGTGTCATGGACTCTGGTATGTATCTCCAATACAAACATAACAACGTTTCATATTTTGCACTAAATAAGCACTTGGGTTTAAATATAACTCTTTCTGTGAAATCGATATTTTTAAAAAATGTCTGCACGGGGTAATTATTTTCCCTAAAGAGCACCAGGAATACATTGCAGCCTCCTTCCTGCTTAACAGTGTATAGTAATAAAAGGTCCATCACCCTCAGAATGCTTATTACGGTGACAAATCACCAGGAGAAGGGGGAAATGATTTAGTACCTGCTCAATTCCGTTTATTCAGATCCTGCACATTCCAAATCGGAGGCACGTAGCCGTCCTGTTCAGGGGGCAAGTGGGAAGCAGCGGTTGGGGCGAAAGATACTGGATCAGTTTTCCACCTGGATATGGTTTTCGCATTGTAGCCGAGCAATTAAATTTTTTATTACTGAAGTTCGATCGCCCCCCTCCCACCACCACCTCTCCCCCACTAGCAATTCTCTTGTCTTCTCATCGAAGTGAGCCGGGCTATAACTTTAAGAGCATGAAAGCGAACGTGGGGAGGAGGTCAGTGTGCGGGGCACCTAGCAGGTTTGATGTGTCAGTGGATAAATGATGGGATCACATCTGGAACAGTTTGGTGAATAAATAAAATGTGAAACCTCATATATCACTGCCCACCTTCCAATCTGTAAGGGAAAGAGCAAATAAATTCTCTAATGACCTTGTAAAGCACATAAAAAATATTGAATAAACTCTAGAAATTTTGTGGCTAAAAGTGTCCTTATTAAATAACAGACTTAAGAGGGGGAAAATGCCTGAAATATAGAATGAGCCTTCCTCATAAAGTGCTGTTGTATTTTATGTGTTATTTATTAGTCTACCCTTGTATAGCTCCGAATAAGGTGATGTAGATTTTTAACTCCATGTCATAGAAATCGTCTTCCTTCAGAGATGCTCCCAGAGGAGGTTTTATATTTACACCCAAGGAAGGTTGTTCTAGATTTTTATGGCTTTGCCTGCCTTGAGAGTCTGCCATCCACAGTCATCATTAATTTATGCATGTTTCCAGTGCCATTAACTTTGGGGAATCTTTGGGCCAACATGGGTCCAGGAAATTCCATCTGCCAAATATTACTCAGAATTGAGGCGCAGCTCCATCGGGGCTTCCCAGGACAGGTTTGGGAGGGGGAGGAGGCCGGTAGTGACGGGTCTTGGCTCTGCCAAGGGGCCGTGGCACACACCACTTACTCGAAGGGGTCATCTGTGTGCATTTAGTATTAACCCGCAGTTGGTGAGCAGGTGGTAGCCCAGCCCCTGCCCTGAGGGACCTGGATTCTAGTCTCAGTTCTGCCCTTGAATTTCTGTGTGACTCAGACAAGCCTCTACTTTCCCATAGGCAAAACAAATGAGGGTGGGGGTCTAGGTGCTGGCCCTCCCAGCTCTGGCTTTTCTCCATTCTCTGATGTGTCAGGTGGAACAGGCAGCAGCTGTCTGACCGACAGGTAAGTAGTATCGTGGTGCTGAGAGATAAGGGCAGGTGCAATGCCTTCAGTGACCATGAAAGAAAGGAAGAGATTGGACCGAATTGTTGGCTTTGCCATCGTTTTCAAGTACCACAGGCTCCCAGGCAGCTTTGTGGGTAGATGTAGCAATTCACAGCAATGGCCGTGTTTCAACTGGTGTGATGCATTGTTAGTGAAGGCAGGGTTGCTCGGGAAGATCTGGACGAACTCAACATGTGTTGGACCGGTAGTAGTGTCTCATGCCGGGTCTGAGGACCTGGGGACCTGGGGCGCCAGTTACCCTCCCTTCTCCTTCCCCAGCCCATGCCTTTGGGCCACTTCTCTTGCAGGAAGCGTGCCTGTTGAGACTGACCACCCCGGAGCCTGGCTCAGGCCCTCGAAGGACAACATGGTTTTGCTCGCTTTCTCTCTCTCGTTCTGTTCCTCCCTGTCCTACCAGGATGACCAGTCTAGGGGAAAGCCGTCGACTTGCAGGGCTCCTCTTGGTTGTCAAAGAAGGATTTGTTAATATGATGATGAGGCCCTTGGTCATGGCTCCGAGTGGCCTTCTCTTTTGCGTGTACTAAACACATCTGCAAATATTCAGTCAAGGACACAACTAGGCAATTGTTTCCCCAAATGACAGATGGTTAGCTCACTCCCGTAATTGCAGCAGCAGCTGAGTATTTACAGGTACATTCTGGACATCTCCCATCAGCCTGCCATAGGAACCACAGTTATGTCCAGAGAGAAAGTTAGGCAGGGACTTTTAAATGATCCATCTCTTATTTTCTCTGTTCCTCATTTTTTGTGCTTCCAAGTGGGAAATTCTTAGACTCCTGTCCATTGACTTTGCCCATCTGAAGTCCCAGTGATTGTGTGTCTCAGAAATCTTGGAATGGGACCGTGCACTCAGTTGCTGGTTGGCAGAGTTGTATCCAAGGAGGAAAAGTCAGCGCTCTGCCTTCTGAAATGATTCGTGACAGGAGCAAGATCTCCCCTCATCCCTCAGCCTTCGTTGGCTCAATGGGATCCTCCATCCGTGTTCAGTTTGGGAGAGGGGAAAAGGGGTAAAGTGGAAAGCCAATCACGGGAAGGACTGATTTGCAGGTCTCTCTTGGGGGGTGTCTCTAGACATGCATCTGAGGATTTGGATGAGAATGTCCTCCATTGGTGAGACAAGGCTCTTGGTGCTGTCCTCTCACCCAGATAAACTGGAACTGTTGGGTGGTGTGGGGAGCCTTGGTGAGAGAGCTAAGTTCAAGTGCTAGCTGTGCTTCTGGCTGCCCTTGTGACCTTGGGCAAGGGGCATGATCTTATCGCCTTGTCTGTCTAAAGCGGCGATATAACCACCTGCCAGACAGAGTCATGGAGATTAACTGGGGTGATATTCATGAGTGCTGTGTAGACTGTGAAGTGCTGTTCCAGTACTTTACACCTGGCCACCCCTTTACAGGGACTGTTGCTACATCCTTACTCTGTGGGAATTTCTCTCATGGAAATCAGAGTGTTTTCTCTCTAGATGAGGGAATAATGTATATAAACACAGATCCTGGTACGACGGGAATCTATGTGTTGATTTAATGCATGAACAAAGCATTATTTCTTAGATTAAAAATAAACATTTGAAGATGGGGGAGATTAGAGAGAATGCACTTTTCACAGTTTTAAGTGCCCCCCCCAGGCAAGGACCCCCTTCTCTCCCTGTGTGCCCAACTGCCATGTGCAAGACTCAGCAAAGGGGAGGGGAGGGGCCAGTAAGGGACAGAGTGATGGGACAAAGGAGAAACATTCCTCAAGTATCCAGAATTAGTCCCCCCACCCCACTCCCAATGTCCAACCTCGGTGGGAAGGTTTTACGGAACATAGACTGCTGTGTATGGGACAAGTTATTTTAATGTTGTACTCTTTGCACAATCCCAGGGACAGTCGTTTCTTGCTAGAATGAAGAATCTGGTCTTGCCTTTTCTTTCCTGATGGCTCGACTGCAGTTCCTCTAGCATGGCTGCTGCTCATTCATGCCTGAGCCAAGCCTGCAAATGGCCTGCTATTGCAGGAGAGCTCCGAGTTGTCCTGCTATGGTGATGGGTGTGTGCCTGTTCACCCTTGGAGGTTCGCTTTGCTGGAACTAAGAGCACCATTTATTGTGGGGCAGAAGGTCCTGTGCCCTGGCCCCCTCTGTGGTCTCTTTCAGAAAGGTTTTTAAATGTATAAAATATAGGAGATTAGACAGGGAACCATAATACTGAAACATTTATGAAATGTTTTAACAAACACGTGTGTGATTCAGTAGCATATGTACTTCTTTACCAAGCAGTTTTGAACAATGACTGTAATTTTATTTTTTTCTATAATGATTTTTGGTTTTTCCATTATAGCTGACTTACAGTGTTCTGTCAATTTTCTACCGCACAGCGAGGTGACCCAGTCACACATACATGTACACATTCTTTTTTCTCCCATTATCCTGCTCCATCCCAAGTGACCGGACATAGTTCCCAGTGCTATACAGTAGGATGCTATTGCTTATCCACTCCAAAGGCAATAGTTGCATCTATGAACCCCAAATTCCTAGTCCCTCTCCCTTCCTCCCCCGCCCCCAGCAACCGTGGAGTCATGGTTCTGGGGGCGGGGGAGTCATGGAGTCTGTTCTCCATGAATGACTGTAATTTTAGAGTTGTGAGTATAAATGACATTTGAAGATATCTTCAACCACTCTAAAGTGATTTGCAAAGATCTGTAATTTCTCTTGGTTGCATGTGACAACTACTGCCTGCTAATACTACTGTGGCTTATTACCTACATTCATTAATTGGGGGAAATTCCAGATTCTATTTTAGAAGTTGGTGAAACTAACAGTGCAACTTTGGGCCAATCAGAGTTTCCAGTTTGTGGGTCACGCACTTCTGCTAGAGGAGGACCAGCCCTGGGTCAGGTGGCGGAAGCCTAGGCTGCACCGTTCTGAGCTGCGTGAGCAGCTTGACCTGGTGGGGGGTGGGGGTGGGCGTGGGGGAGTCGGGGAGGGTCCCACCTGGGCTCGTATGCTCTGATTCTTATTCCCAATCGTTTTCTGTGGAATCCCAGTCAAATCGCTTCCCCAGTTTGGAACTTTGGTGTTCTCATTTGTGAAAAGAGATGGATAGTAGATCATCTCTTGAGATCCTTCCAGTTGTGATATCTCTATGATTCAATGACGCCATGGAAAGACTGCAGTGCGTACTAATTCTGGGGAAAGTAGATGCTAGAAAAGAACGTAGAATATGACATCCACAGTTCTGGGCAAGAAGCGCAGGTTTTCTCTTACTAACTGTGTGATCTTGGGCAAATGGGTTGACCTGCCTTAGCCTTAGTTTCCTTATTGATAAAATGGGAACAAGCATAGTGTCTCTTTAACAGAGTTCATGTGAAGCATCCACCAGGGAATGTTTTTGTTTATTTCTCAGCCGGTTCCATAACAGACCTGAGAGGGCTTGATAAGCAACACACGCCCACCACATGCCGAACCATACGTCAGCTGTAATCACACCACCCACCTAGGTTAACATTCTCATTTCACAAGGGAAACAGCTGAGGCTCAAGGACTCCCCTCTCTGTCTCTGTCTCTCTGTCTCTCTCTTTGGGGCTCCAGCTAGAATGGGCACTAGGACATTTTCCTTCAATTTCTTAACTTCATGATAAAGTGCTATTGGTAATTTTATTCTCTTCATTTCCATTAAGAACATCACAAAGAAGTAATCTTTTTTTTGAAAACAGTACAAAATGTAGGGTAATGGTCTCACTTTTTTTTCAAATTCGAGTTGATTTACAGGGTTGTGTCAATTTCTGATGTACACCGTGATGACCCAGCCCCCCGCCCCCGCCACACACACATTCCTTTTCTCACACCATCTTCCATCACACTCTCTCCCAAGAGGCTGCCCATAGTTCCCTGTGCTGTATAGGAGGACCCCAGTTTCCTGCGACCCCAGAAGCAAGCAGTAGAATGTCGAGCTTCCTTATGGCTTCCTTGTTGGGGTAAAGAGGGAGAATAGCTGTCAAATGAGGTGAGTGGTGATGTGATTTGTAAAATTTTTATTGAAGGCATGACAAAAGAGTTAGTGATTTGTTTTTAAAAATTAAGAAGGATGCCCTCTAAGATCATAATCGTTAAAAAAGCGTATGAGTACAAGAAAATACCGATACCTAATGAGGAACTTTGGGTTCAGCTATTGCAATGCCAACTTTGCTTTCATTTTTTGTCGGCTTTTATTTTTTTATTTTTTGTCTTGCGACATACGGAGGTTCCCAGGCTACAGGTCGAATCGGAGCTATAGCTGCCGGTCTACACCGCGGCCACAGCAACGCCATGTCCAAGCTGCATCTGTGATCTACACCACAGCTCATGGCAGCGCCGGATCCTTAACCCACTGAGTGAGGCCAGGGATCAAACCTGCGTCCTCATGGCTGCTAGTCAGATTCGTTTCCGCTAAGCCATGACAGGAGCTCCTCTTGTTGGCTTTTAAAAGTCTCAGGAGGTACTCGTGGTTTCAAGTTTTCCCTTCCATTGCAGAGCTAGCTAGTTACAAGAGATCTACAGCTGCTCTTGAACTCCCAGCTTGGGGAGCGCAAGACTGGATTGTACATGGCCCATATTTCCAGATGAATCACTAAGTCTCATGGTTTATAGGTCTTTCCCTACACCCTCAGCCCAGGAGAAAGGCCCCTCTGGCCTTAGCATCCCCATCCCCCCCACCATCCCCATCCCCCCCACCATCCCCATCCCACCACCATCCCCATCCCACCACCATCCCCATCCCCCCCACCATCCCCATCCCACCACCATCCCCATCCCACCACCATCCCCATCCCCCCCACCCCCCTGCCACCATCACCACCACCGAATCACCGCTGGAACATAAGCTCCTCGGTTTCCTATTTGGCAGGAAAGAAATGGCATCTTCTGAGGCTCCTGGCTTGGCACCACAAGAGGAGAGTGTTTCGTGCCCACCCACATTTCTCACAGCAACAGGGGAATGGGTCGAAATATGAGCATTCAAATCAAGTCTCTTTTGCTCTCCTCAGAAATGTGCCTGGGGAAGGAGAAGGATTGTGCTCGGGAGAAGCGTCCCTGCTATGTTCTATTACAGTAGAAACATTGTCTTGGTCAGGGGCCCGTTTCTAAATCCTTCCCAGGACGTTAACTTTTGAAACCCCTAAAAGCCAAAGAAAGTTTCCTGTTATAGTCGGCCAAGGCAAACACATGGCCAGGCCCCAGAAAGTAGAAATCACATGACCACACAGCCGGTCTCAAGGGGTTCATCACAGGCCCTAAATGGAAAGCGCTTGCTCATGCAGAATGTGAGGCTATGGAAAGCAAATGGGGTACCTTCCCCCGGGGCCTCCCGACCTCCTTGATTGGGGTGATTTATTAAAGCATCAGGCAGGGAAGGACAAAATGGCCTTTAGGGACCAGCTAGTTTCACATTTTAGTTGCTGGTAAATAAGTCAGTCCTAGATAAATGCACCATCGTGTGCTATGGAATTGTCATTCATAGGGGAATAAAAGCCAGTTCTTTAAAATATTCAGGAGACTTCAGTGCCAAGTCCACTGTTGCCCGTTATGTCTGGGCATCTGAGGTATCTGAGGTAGTCAGTCTCCACACCCTAGGGCCTCTTTGAAATGACCTTGAGAAAGTCTCGCCTGAGGGGACATGGTCATGTATTTCTCATCGTCCACATCGGCCACAACAGAAAGATAGCTCTTTTCTAGCATGTGTAGCAGTTGCTCCCTCACCCAGCTCGCCCCATATCCAACTGGAGTCTCTGGCTGCATCATCTTGGAAAGTGTTGCTTGGCTCATGAAGAGGAGGTGGCTGCGGGATTGCCGCCATCACTCGAGTTGATGGGATTCCTTCTGGTTCTTGCTAATGGCAGGCTCTTCAGAATCTGCTTGGTTCACCTCAAAAGCTCCGTTCTCTTCACTGGCCCTGGACCAGTAAGATATGGCCTTACTGTGGGTCTGTTTCTGTTTTGTATACAAGCTCACTTTATTTATTTATTTTTTCTTTTTATGGCTGCACCTGTGGCATATGGAAGTTCCCGGGCCCGGGTTAGAATCGGAGCTGCAGCTGAGGACTATGCCACAGCCGTGGCAACGCCATATCTGAGCTGCATCTGTGACCTACACTACTGCTTGTGGCAATGCTGGATCCTTAACGCACTGAGTGAGGCCAGGGATCGAATCTGCATCCTCACGGAGACCACATCAGGTTCTTAACCTGCTGAGCTACATGGGAAGTCCTTTTTTTTTTTTTTTTTTTTTTTCCAGATTTCACATGTAGGTGAAATCATATATTTGCCTGACTCACTTCACTGAGTATGATAATTTCTAGGTCCTTCCATGTTACTGTAAGTGGCATTATGTCATTCTTTTTGTGGCTGAGTAATACGCCATTGTATATATGTACCATATATTCTTAGGCCATTCATCTGCTGATGGACATTTAGGTTGCTTCCATGTCTTGGCTATTGTACATAGTGTTGCAATGACCATTGGGGTGCGTCTATTTTTTTGAACTATGGCTTTCTCCAGATATATGCCCAGGAGTGGGATTGCAGGATCACATGGCAGTTCTATTTTTAGTTTGTTAAGGAACCTCCATGCTGTTCTCCATAGCCGGGCCCTGATTTCTGAGTGAGCCCCATGTGGGTACAGAGTTGCTGGACGATTGTGTAGATTACTCCAGGGGATGCCCTTCCTTTAGCGTATAGCAAAGATTATATAGTTCTTAGAGCGGTTTTCCAATTTATGCAAGGAAAATGTCCAGCGAAAGGGGTGCCTTTTTTCTTATTCGCACAAAGACTAGCAGCAGCCTTGGTGCAGGTCATGCTCTGTAACACCGCCGTTGTGTACTCCCAGAGGCTCATCAAACCATTAGAATGAAAAGGACGTAGCAGGGAAAACAGAGGCCTAGAGGGGAGCAGGGAGTTGCCTAGCAGAGCCAGAGTTGGAACCCTAGCCAGTCTTCCTACCCTCTACCCTTTCCACTGCAAGCCAGCTGGTACCTCGCCCCTGTGCCTGTACTGAAGCCCCTCTGGGTGGTTGGGCTCTACCAGCGAAATGTGTATCACAGGTGGGACCCCAAGCCGGCCCCTCTGAGGTGAGTATTCTAGGATGCAGCCTTTCCACATCGTCTGTAATTTGATAAACAGACAAGTTGAGACTATAGCCCATAAGGTTTTCCTTAGAACATTTTCTCCTATCCTCGGTGCCCACACAATAAAATTCCCACCTGTGCAGGCTATTGTCCCAAGGCGGTCTGTCCATTTTCTTTAGCTTGGAAAAGTTGGCCCTCTGTGATCTGACTGCTGCCTACTTTCTATTCTCACCTCGAAGCAGAAGGGATGTCTCAGGCCCTGGTCACCCAGCCTGCGTGCTCTTCCCTGAACATCTTCCATTATTTCCCGGGCGCATGACTTTGCTCTAGCCACGGGATCTGCCAGAAACTCCCTCCCCACCCCCCCACCCCCCTGCCCCTTTGGTCTGCTAAAGGACTACCGGACTTCCAAGGTGAAGTTCCAATCCTTTCCTTTCTGTGGAGACTTCTCCTGCCTTTCTCTTCAACTTGCGCACCCCCCCTCCCCCGCCCGCCTGCCCCAGTAGAACATTCTGCATATGCCTCCTGGAGCGCTTATACCAGGATTCCGAATGTACCTCTGTGTTCCCACTGGACCGGCAATGGACTCAAATGGGGACAGGGACCAGGCCTGCTGTGCTCACCACTCTTAGAACAACATTTGCCACAGACTATGCACTCAGTCTGGAGAAGTAGACTAGAAGGAACTGATCAGTTTGCTTTGATCTGTATTATGTTTTCCAAAATATTTATCACATACGTCTTCTGTACCAGCAGTCAGTGGGGAGCAAGACAGAGGTAGTGCCTCTCCATTTGAGTTCACAGATTATGGGGGAGACAGGAAGGTGCCAATGACTGGAGTTTGACAAGTGTCACTGTGGAGTATGCATGGGATGCCAAGGCGTGCATAAACTTACGCTGCCTGGAGAAAGTGACGTTTCAGATAAAGCTGAATGATGTGTAGGAATTAGCCAGGTGGGGGAGGTGGGAAGAGAGAGTGTTGAAAGCAGAAGGAACAGCATGTAAAGAAAGCTCGAAGGTGAGAGAGAATGCAGCTTGTTCAAAGCTACGCTCTGAGCCAACATGCTGGGCTGGGGGAGACAGGAAGCTGGCAGGGCCAGAACATTCAGGGCCTTGGTTTATTTTTGATGCTTCGTGAATTTGCGTGTCATCCTTGCCCACAGCGGCCATGCTAATCTTCTGTGTGTCCTTCCAATTTTACTGTATGTGCTGCCAAAGTGAACACCGCTTGGGCTTTTATGCAGGAAGATGACACTGACAGGTTGGCTGTGATGGTTCCTGCCCCTGTCACCTCTTGCGGGTGGTTCGGTGGAGGGAGCCAGGCTGAGCATGGACCCCCACCCCCACCCCAGGTTCATCTGATGGTTGGCACCCATGTCCTGAGGGCCCACTTCCTGTTCCTGAAGCCACCCGCCATCTTAGTTTCTTGCTGTCACCAGGAGAGGCCATGTCCCGCCACCATCCCCGCCCACATCTTTCCTAATGAGGCAGCTTAGAAAAGGCCTCTTCTTCTGTGAATGGACGTCGGTTCCTCTTGCCGCACCGCATTGCCTCTGCTTTCCTTCTGATCGCTCCTCCGACCCGGGCCTGTCCCAGGCCTGCCTCCTGGCAAAACTGCTGCCAGCACCATTCCCGTCTCCAGATTCCTTGGGACTTGTCAGGCTGGGCCATTTTGCTCTTTGTTCCCGCATCCAATTAGAATGTTTTGAAGAGGACTTTGGCTTTTGGTCCTTGAAAGTTGTGTTTACGTCTATTTCAAGCTCTAAATGCGTGCTTCAGCCGCACACACAGCAGTTCCCACAGTTACATTGAAAACTCACTGCCTGGGCCCCTCTCTGTCTTTGTCTCCTGACTTTGCAGGGGCACAAAGCGCACTTGATGGGTCCTGAGGCTCTGGCTCCTGAAAGCCTTCCTGGCAGCAAGCCTGACTTTGGCCAATTATGTTCCCAGAAGAACTTCTTTAGACCTTACAGACCTCTACACCACAGAGTTTCACGTTTCTCGTTGATGTTCCAAAAATAAAATAAAATAAAATAAAATACAAACCATTAAATATGGGCATTGTTATCTCTACAGAAGAGTTTCAGGAATAGATACACCATGCAACCGTCACGAAATGGTTTCATGCATTTGGGCACATTCAGTCAAGATAGCATACTGATGTAAAAAATGATTTTAGTGAGGATGTAGCAATAAGCAGGCGAATCCATGATAGAGCAAGGAGCAAGAAATGAACTTATGTGTATAACTGTCATAGCCGGGAAAGGTCACGTGCCTGTGGACCAGATCTGGAAAATAATATAAAAGGCAAAGATAGTTACTGCCAAAGTACCCAGTAAATTATGGTTATGAGGTACTTTTATGCACATTATTTTATTTAATGCTTACAGAAACTCTAGGAGGTTGGCACTTTGGTGCTCATTTTGCAGATGAGCAGAACCGAAGCTTAGGGAAGCCGAGCAGCTGCGCATCACATTTCTAGGGAGCAGCAGGTGCAGGATCGAAATCTGATTCTCCAAAACCGCAATGAGGTGCCACCTCACACTGGTCAGAATGGCCACCACCAAAAAGTCTACGAACGATAAATGCTGGAGCGGGTGTGGAGAAAAGGAAACCCTCCTACACTGTTAGTGGGAGTGTAAATTGCTGCAGCCGCTGTGGAAAACAGTTTGGAGGTTCTTTGAAAAACTAAAAATAGAACCACCGTATGATCCAGCAATCCTATTCCTGGTCCTAGATCTTGAGAAAACTATAATTGGAAAATATGCATGCACCCCGATGTTCACAGCAGCACTATTTACAATAGCCAAGACATGGCCACAACCTAAATGTTCACTGAGAGATCAATGAAGACAGTAGATGTGGTACATATATGCAATGGAGTACTACTCAGCCATAAAAAATGAAATCATACTATTTGCAGCAACATGTGTGGACCTAGAGATTATCACACTCAGTGAAGTAAGTCAGAAAGAGAGGAACAGATATTATATGGTGTCACTTCTATGTGGAATCCAGAATATTACACAAATGAACTTATCCTGAAACAGAAACAGACTCATGGCCATAGAGAATAGACTTGGGTTTGCCTTGGGGGAGGGATGGAGGGGGAGGCTGGGGTCAGCAGATGTGCGCTATTATATACAGAATGGATAAACAACAAGGGTCCTGCCATATAGCACAGGGAGCTATGTTCAATATCCTATGAGAAGCTGTAATGGAAAAATAAATTTAAAAAGAATGTATATATACGTAGAAGTGAATCACTTTGCTTACAGCCGAAATTAACACAACCTTGTGAATCAAATATACTTCAGTGCAAAAAATTTAAAATGTCTGATTGTCTTTTGGCTGTGGCATCCTGTTTGATTTATTTTGCTGGCAGAATCACAGGAGAATGATTTTGCTTTTGATTTCTGTGATGTTATTGGCACAACAATAATCATAATAGATAAGTTGAAAAAAATAACTGGAAAAAAGAGGAGATCAGGGACACATCCTTCATTAAAGAAATCAGTGAGCGCAGCCCGGCAATACTTGTGACCTTTGGTTTTTCCCCACATTGGACATGTCTTACTTAAGAAGGAAGGAGGGGAGAAAGAGAGAGGGGAAGGAAGGAAAGACCTAAGAACTTGCAGTGATTCCTTTCTTAACTCCTCCCTTTCAGACTCACCAGACTCACTAGTTGGGATGAGCTCTTCCACTAGGCCTTTGGTCCTGCCTCTTAGGTTTCCTGCCCCTCTGCTTCCTTCCTTTCTCTAGGGACCTGTTCTGCCCACGTAGCTGTGAGGACTCTGCCATCCCCTGTGCTCCCCAATATAATCATAAAAATACTTCAAGAGCTGGCCCGTCAAAGTGCTGTGGGAGACTCTCTCTGACTTTGCAATATCTACGTTTCTTTCCAACTAGGGCTTATTAAGTGCCAGGCCCTGTGCTATACGGTGCTGTAAGAGGTACAGAGCTGAATCCCACATGGCCTCTGGCCCGTAAAGAAGCATTAGCGATGGAAAGCCATAGGTTTATTTCTAGGCTCACTTGCCAGCCAGGAGACTTGCTCTAGGTTATACAGGGAGCTAGTGATGGGACTACCTTGCAAATAAATGATTTGACAAAAGAAGAAAGACTCTCCTTTTTCAAACTTAAAAATAATATTTTATCCCCTCCTAACCCTTCACACTCAGGAGTAAACACTATCCTGATTTTAGAGGTTATCATGTATGTGTATGTTTTTATGTATTTTATTATTATGTGTGTGTGTATATATATATATACCCACAAACAGCATATAGCAATATAGAGTTATTGTGCATAGATGATTTTAAACTATAAATGGAATCACATTATAGATATCCTTCCAAAATTTGCTTTCTTTTTTTTTGCTTAACATTATGTGTTTGAGATTTAGCTAAATAAATTTGATTTTACTTTATTTAACTGAAAAAAATAATATTTTATATATAAAATATATTTTAACGTAAATCATTCAAAAGTGATCTCCATCATAGGGATGTAATGGACAGTGGTGACTATAGTTAATAATACTGTATTACATATTTTAAAGATGCTAAGAGAGTAAAAATTTTTTTTTTGCTTTTTAGGGTCACACCTGCAGCACATGGAAGTTCCTGGGTTGAGGGTTGAATCGGAGCTGCAGCTGCCAGACTATGCCACAGCCACAGCAAAACAGGATCCAAGCTGCATCTGACCTACACCACAGCTCATGGCAGTACCAGATTCTTAATGCACTGAGTGAGGCCAGGGATTGAACCCACATCCTCATGGATACTAGCTGGGTTTGTAACCCACTGAGCTACAACTGGAACTCCAAGAGAGAAAAATCTTCAAAGTTCTCATCACAAGAAAAAAAATTGTAACTGTGCATGGTGATAGATGTTAACTAGACTTATGTTATCATTTTGCAATATATACAAATATTTAATCATCGTTTTATGCCTGAAACTAATACAATGTTATGTCAATTATACCTCAATAAAAAATGAAGTTCATGAGTCAACAAATTTATAAATCCTTTTAGCATCCTGATACCTAATAACATGTAATAAAATTGAATACACTTTAATAAAAAGAAGGCTTTCTATATTCACAATTGGAGGCCTGTTTAATTCCATAGAAAAGATCCTTATTAATTTGCCTAAGTAAACAAAATGCCCAGTAGGAAAAGAGACCTTTTCCTATTTGACTCAGTGTCACAGCTCTTTTTTGCCCCTGCACCGAAAGGCCTCAGATTGCCTGATTCTTCTTCTCCCTGACAGCCAGCTGCAGTATGGGTAAGCATATAGACTGGGGCTTAGACTATTCCTCATTCAGAATCCAGTTCTGCAGTTGTCTCACTGTGTATTTTTGGGAAATACATCTAAACTCTCTAATCCTCAAATTTATCATCCTTTAAGAAGTATGGAGATGGAGGAAGACAGTGGAATAGGAGGCCCCCAGACCTCGTTCCCATACAGAGATGCCAACTTAACAACAGTATCTGATCCAAAAAAAGTTTATGAGGATTCCAGAAACCAATTAAGAAACTGTAGTACCTTCAGGCAAGCACAAAGCCAAAAACAGCCACGTTGAAGTGGGTGAGAAAATCCTCTGCTTTTTACCCATAATAGCCCTTTCCCAAACTGGCCCTTTCTCATTCTGATCACAAGAAAACACCTAGCTCATATCTTCTCCCTTGGGAGGGAAAGAGAAGAGTAGAGCATGCATCAAGTGTTCCAGCTTTCGTGAGAACTGCCTGAGAGACTGATTTCTGTTTTGTCTGAATCAGAGCAATGATGGAGAACTGGCATACTTTGGATGTCTGAGAGCTCCTAAGAACAAAGCTCAGTGGCGGGTTGCAGCAACAGAAAACCTGCAGTACTGCAGACAGACACTAGAGGCAGCAAGAGATTATGGGCTTCTCAAAAGGAACCTTGCAAACCTCTCTAATTGGGACATGACGTGCACATCCCCAGATAAGATGCATCCCCAGAAAATGTTTGAGAGACCTATGGAATCTCTGGCCAGGCTGATTGGTGAAGTTCTTTCCTTGTACGAAGCCAGTCCTTAAAGACTTGCAGAAGTGGCTATTTTTTTTCAAATGTACAAATCCCAGCATAAAAATAACAAGGCATATAAAGAGCCAGGGAAACACGACCCAATCAAAGGAACCCAATAAGTCTGTAGAAACTCACCCTAAAGAGAGAAATCTATGAATAACCTGACAAAGAGTTCAAAATAATCATCTTAAGGAAATTCAATGAAATGCAAGAGAACACAGACAACTAAATAAAATCAGGAAAATGATGCATGAACAAGACGGAGAATATCAACAAAGAGAAACTGTAAAAAAGAGCTAAACTGAAATTCTGGAGCTGAAGAATACAATAAATGAATTGAAAATTCACTGGAGGGATTGAAAAAAACTATCAGTCCTAAGAAAGAATCAGCAAACTTAAAGACAAGTCATTTGAAATGATCAAGTCAGAAGGACAAAATGAAAAAAGTGAAAAAAAGCCTAAGGGACTTAGGGGATACTATTAAATGGGTCAATACACACTTTAAGGGAATCCAGGAGGATGAGAGATAAAGGAGCAGAGAGCATTTTTGAAATAATGGCTGAGCATTTCCCAAATTTGAAAAAAGGAAATGCACATCTAAATTAAAAAAAGTCAAAGAACTATAAAGTAGGTTGGACACAAAGAGACCCATACCAAGACACATCATAACCAAACTGTCAAAAGTCACAAAGAGATAATCTTGAAAGCAGAAACAGAAAACTGACTCATGGCATACGAGGCAGCTCCCGTAAGGTTATTAGGGAATTTCTCAACAGAAACTTTATAGGCCGGGAGGGTGCAAAGTAGTATTTTCAAAGTGCTGAAAAGAAAAAAAAAAAAAAAGATGCTGCAAAGAATATTATATCCAGCCAAACTGTCCTTCAGAGATGAAGGAGAAATAAAGATTTCCAGCTTTCCCAGATAAAAGCCAAAAGAGTCTATTATATCCAGAACTGTCTTACAAGAAATGCTATTGGGAGTTTTCCAAGTGGAAAGAAAAGGATGTTAGCTAAAGAGCAAAACAAAAGCTCACAAAAATATAAAGCTCCCTGGTAAAAGTAAATATATAGATAAAATACAAAATTCTGTAATGGTATAATAATGGTGCTTAAATCACTTTTAATCTGGGTATAGAATTTAAAATATTAAAGCATAAAAATAACTATAACTATAAATATATGTTTATGGGTAAAAAATACAAAAAGATTTAATTTATGACATCAATAAGAAAGTAAGGAGATGTAAAGAAATAGAGGCTTTGTATGCAATTGAAGTTAACTTGTTATCAGTTTATAATAGGTTGTTATAACTACAAGGTGTTTTAGGTAATCTCCATGGTAACCACATATAAAAATACCTATAGAAGAGACACAAAAGAAATGAGAGAGATACAAACTTGTATGTATAAAATCAATAAGCTTCAGGGATATATCATACAACACAGGGAATATGACCCAAGTTTTATAATAACTATAAATGGAATATAGCCTTTAAAAGTTGTGAATCTCTAAGTTGTACACTTGGAACTTATATTTTGCATCAACTATATCTCAAAAAATAAAAAAATTAAATATGAATAAAACCAAATGTGAATTAAACACTAAAAATAGGAATCAAACCATGTCTCTGTAAAAAAATCAACAAAACACAAAGGAAGGCAACAAGAGAGGGAAAAGGGTCAAAATAACTACCAGACATGCAGAAAAAGAATTAGCAAGATGGCAAAATAAGTCCTTCTCTGTCAGTAATTACTTTAAATGTAAGTGGACTGAACTTGTTATGGACAAATGGAACAGAATAGAGAGCCTAGGAATAAATCCCCATGTATAAGGTCAAATGATCTTCTACAAGGAGTGCCAGGTCTAAATGATAGAAAAAGGTTAGTCTTTTCAACAAAGGATGTTGAGAAGACTGGCTCTCCATATGCAAAATAATGAAAGTTGGACCCTTACTTTATACTCTAAACAAAAATAAAATCAAAATGAGTTAAAGACCTAAATGTTAGACCTAAAGCTACAAAACTCCTAGAAGAACACATAAGGGACAAATAGGCAACAAAATAAGAAAACGGGCAACAAAAACACAAGTAGACACATGGGGCTGTATCAAAGTTAAAAACTCTGCGTAGCAGAGGAAAAAACCAACAGAGTGAAAAAGCAGCCTATAAAATGGGAAAAGATATTTGCAAACTGTACGTCTGATAAGGGACTAATATCTAGACTATAAAGAACTAGAGACAACAACAACAAAACTCCCAAATTATTTGATTAAAAATAAGCAAAGACTTAAATTGACATTTCTGTAAAGAAGATATACAAATGGCCAACAGATCTATGAGAAGATGCTTGATATCATTAATATCAAGCACCGGGGAAATGCAAATCCCAACCACAATGAAGTATCCTCTTCTACCCACTAGGATGGCTTTAATCAAAAATAAGATAACAGTGTTGAGTCAATTTCTGTTGTACCGCATAGTGACCTAGTCATATACATATATATATACACATACACACACACACGTTCTTTTTCTCGTATTACCTTCCATCATGGTATACCCCAAGAGGCTGGATATATTGACTCAACACTGTTAATCAACTATACCCTAATAAAAAATAAATTTCATTAAAAATAACAAGAGATAATGAGCATTGAGGAGGATGTGCAGAAATTGGAACTCTTGTGCCTGGTCGATTGGAATGTACAGTGGTGCAACTGCTATGGAGAATAGCATAGATGTCACTCGGAAAAAAATGAAAACTGGAAATAACATATGATCTAGCTACTTCTGAGTATTTATCCAAAATAGCTGAAATCAGGATCTCAAAGAGATATTTGCGAACCCATGCTTATTGTGACATTATTGAAAATATCCAATAGGTAGAATCAACCTAAGTTGATGGATCAATGGATAGAGAACATGTGATAGATAGATGCAGTGGAATATTATTCAGCCTTAAAAAGGAAATCCTGTCACATGCTGTCACGGATGAACCATGAAGACATTATGCTGAGTGAATAAGCTAGCTACAGAATGACAAATATTGCATTATTTCCCTGCTAGTCAAAACTCTTAAAAGCAAAAAGTCAAGGAGTTCCCCGTGGCTCAGTGGGTTACGAACCCGACAAGTATCCATGAATATGCAGATTCAATCCCTGGCCTCGCTTAGTGGATTAAGAATCTGGCATTGCCATAAGCTGTGGTGTAGGTCGAAGATATGGCTCAGATCCTGTGTTGCTGTGGCAGTGGCATAGGCTGGCAGCTGCAACTCCGATTTGACCCCTAGCCTGGGAACTTCCATATGCTACAGGTGAGGCCCTAAAAATAAAAGAAGTAGAAAAGGCAAAAGATCAAACTTTAAAAACAAAAAAATAGGACTTCTTGCTGTGGCATAGTGGGTTAAGGATGCAGCATTGTCTCTGAGGTGGCACGGCTTCGATCCGCAGCCCAGCCCAGGGAGTTAAGGATCGGGCATTGCTGCAGCTGTGGGGTAGGTCAAAGATGTGGTTCAGATTTGATCCCTGGCCCAGGAACTTCCATATGCTGTGGGTGTGGCAAATAAATAAATAAATAGTAAAAAGTATAATGATGGTTGCAAGGGGCTGGGGAGAGGGGAAAAAGATTCAATGGGTAGAATTTCAGTTTGGCCAGAGGAGAATGTTCTGGAGATCTGTGGCACAAGAGTAGGTCCCACACCTGTACTGTACGCTTAAAATGGTTCCGATGCTATATTTTATGTTATGTACTTTTCAACCACAACAATATTTTGTGGTATGGAGAAGATATTTGACCCTATATCTCTTGGTTGTGTGAGGATGAAATAAATTACCGCATGCAGAGTGCTTGTTGTGGTAGCTGGTATTCTATAAATGGTAGGCATCCTTTCTGTATATGTATTGTCACATGAAGTGCATCTGTTTGCCTTGAAGTACCACCCCCCCCCCAAGTATTGTGTGTTGACTCAAGTGGTCTGAGCAGAAGTGCGTGCTGGGAAAGAGAGAAAAGCAGCCCCTGACATCCAGAAGCGGACCTGAGCAGCACATCGAGACCTTGAGCAGAAACAGTCCTACCGAGCGTCAGTATCAGACCAGACCATTCGGTGACTCTGATGATCAAAACAGATCATGACTACTTGCGATCAAACCTGAGCACAGGCAACAGCAAGAACATGGTCCCTGGAGTTCCCGTTGTGGCGCAGAGGAAATGAATCCAACTGGGAACCATGAGGTTGAGCGTTTGATCCTTGGCCTCGCTCAGTGGGTTAAGGATCTGGTGTTGCCATGAGCTGTGGTGTAGACACGGCTCGGATCCTGCGTGGCTGTGGCTGTGGCTGTGGTGTAGGCCGGCAACTACAGCTCCAATTTGACTCCTAGCCTGGGAACCTCCACATGCTGTGGGTGTGGCCCTAAAAATATATATATATTGTCCAAACCACGAAACTGACCGAATATCTCACTATCCTGGTGAATATGTGTAACCTCTACTTTATAAAAATTTTTCTATCTATGGCCACACCTGCGGCATATGGAAGTTTCCAGACTAGGGGTCAAATCGGAGCTGAAGCCGAGGCCTATGCCACAGCCATAGTAACACCAGATTTGAGCCCCATCTGTGACCTGTGCTGCAGCTCACGACAACGCCGGATCCTTAACCCACTGAGTGAGGCCAGGGGTCAAACCCGCATCCTCACAGAGACTACACTGGGTCCTTAACCCACTGAGCCACAATGAGAACTCCATGCCACCACTGCTTTTAAAAAAAAACAATTTCAGCCTTAGCCTCATTCTGTTTTCCCCATCTTCTACATAAATATTATGCCCAGTGATAAAATTTCCCCAGCTTCCTGACAGTATCCAATCCATAGCAGAGCCCACGTCCTTGAACCCACCCCCGAATCACCTAATGCAGTCTGAAGTCTTACAGTAAGTGCCGTGTGTCCCTCTCTTACTGTGACAGCACAGAGTTCCCTATGGGGTGTGATCACCCCATTGCAAAGAGCCAGCAACCCTGATTTCTTAACGGGACATGCCCCGATGGTCTCTGCCAGAGGAAGGCAACGGCGTTGCCTGGCTAAGCGCAGCAGAGTCCAGATGTGTCTCCGTAATGACAGTGTATTTCGCTGAAACCCACCTCCTCCTCCAAGTCTTCCTGGATTTACCCAGCTGGAAACAGTCTCTCCCTGCCCTCCCAGAGCGCCGTTGCAGTGTGTCTCCCGCTATCCCTCTAGTCTCCCTCTCCCTGGAGTAGATCCTGGGAGACATCGGAGCCTGATGGGTGTCAGAGTTCCAGGGCTCTGGGTTTGACCACCGCAACTTCCCTTCGTGGGTTGCGCGGCCTCGGGCAAGGCACTACCTCCATGAGACCTCAGTTGCTTCTGTTAGTAAGTGCAGAAAATGAGAGGGCCTGACTTGTTTGTGTTGTGAGGATTAATGAGATAATATAAGGTGCCCCAAGGATTTCATCCAGTGCCTGCACACCGTAAATACTAAATGCATTGAAGCTGCCGTTATTACGTTTACTTACACAAAATTCTTCATCCCTGAAGAATTTTAGACCTCACGGGGGAAAAACCAGATTAGGGGGACTGAGGTCACGAATCGTGCTCAGGGCCTTTCCAGGTGGATCGAAGGCTGTAGAGGCTCCCCCCAGTGGGTCCCCCCTTCCCCTTGGACAACTTTTGTTTGCCCTGCTCTCCACGGTGGCCGAGGTGTCGCCCATGCCGCCTCCACAGTGTAGAGCCTTGACTGGCCTTGGCTCTGGGTCAGAGCCTGGTATCCGAGGCGACGAGATCCATAATGCGTGTAAGCTGGGTGCCCTTGGCCAGGTCACTCCCCTCACTTGTGCCTCAGCTGTCTTATCTGTCAAATGGGGGTAGTTAAGTATTTGCCTCACCAGATTGCTGTGAAAATCAGATTTGCGGAAACGCCATCCTGTTTTGGTGATAATGCTCTAGAAAGTGGATTGCTCTTATTCCCAGGACAACGACGTTAGTGGCAGTCAGTGACTGCAGCAGCTAGAGGTCTTTGAAGGGTGGCGTCATTTCAGCCAGTGGTGTCTTATGAGGGAGCTCCCAGGCCAGCCCACCCCCTCGGATTCTCTACGTCTGAATGGGAACTATTTGCACAGGATACTTAAAAAAAAATACCTTTACAGCTATTTAATAATAACAGTGCATGTGCCTGCCTTATTTTGAGTTCCCTTTGCTGCATGACTAATTGGGACTTGAGGGAGGCATCGGGCAGCACACCCGTTTCATCTGTTGTGGTGATGTCTGCTCCCCGGAGAAGGTGTTCACTGTGCGCCAAGAGGAGAAATATGGAAATCAGTGTGAGCGACTGACTGCTCATGCTTTCCTTTCCCCAAGTCAGGGCTAACCCATCAACCTAGGAGCGGATAGGCTGGAAATCAGTAGAGTGGGTTTTTAAAAGGGACTAGCAAATAAATTGTTTTAAATTGTTATGACCTGGGGCTTCCAATGCCTTCAAAATATTGTGAAATATGCACAAAATAATAATCATGAATAACTAGAACCCCCTACCCGCCTTATGAAACGGAACGTTGTGTAACTCAGGAGCCTCCTGTATGCCCTGTTCCTCCATCTCCACCGCAGTGGTTCCTTTTCTTCGAAATTTTCTCTCTCTCATTCCTTTTCTCTTTTTCATTTTAGTGCTTATACCTACATCCCTAACAGGTGTATTTCTTTTTTAAATTTTAGATTTATTTTTATTGAGGTAATGTTGGCTTATAACATTATATGTTTCAGGTGTATAATCTTATGTTTCTACTTCTGTACACACCAGTTTCCATCCATCAGCGTACAGCTGATCCCTCCACCCATTTCATCCCCCCCCCCGCCCCCCGCTTCTTCCCCTCTGGTAACCACTTCTTTGTTCTCTGTATCTATGTGTTTATTTTCATTTGGTCTGTTCATTTATTTTACTTGCTTTTCCTTTCGAGAAAATTCCTTTATTGTCCATTTCTAAATGTTTGACATACTTATTTTTTTAAAGTATAGTTCATTTACAAGGTTCTGGCACTTTCTGCTGTTCAGCAAAGTGGCCCAGTCATACTATTTTGTTTTTTGTTTGTTTTCTGTATTTCACATATGTGTGCGATCATATGGTATTTATCTTTCTCCGTCTGACTTATTTCACTCAGCATAATACCTTCAAGGTCCATCCATGTTGATGCAAATCCTGACCAGTATTGCTGAGTTTTCCCTGTTTTTGAACTTTAAATGAAATCCTGCTCTAGGGAATTTTCTGTTACTTGCTTCTTTCACTCCCTTTGTCGTTTTTGAGATTTTCCGTGTCAACGCACCTAACTGGAGTTTGTTCTTAGTCTGTGCGACTACCCCCTTCTCCAGAGTTCTGCTATACACAGCCTATGAATCAATACACAGTAGTTCAAACTAGAACGTAACCATTGTATGAATAAACCACAATTGTACACCAATCAATAATTGGACAGTTATCCAGTTGGCGGTACCATGCTGCTATGAACATTTTTGTACGTGTATCATGGTACAGGTTTTTCTAGGGCTCATAATTGAAAGTAAAATGGTGGCATCACAGAATATGTCATGTTCAACTTTATCAGGTAACGTCAAGATATTTCCCAAAGCAGTTGTGTCAGCTTAGGTCCACCAAGAAAGAGAATGACCAAGATGGAACTAGATGTGCGAAAGATCTACTGAGGGAGTGCCCATGAAGGATAAAAGGAAGAGAGCAGTTGTTAGCAGAGAGAGCCCTCAGACCTCACTGTTGGTCTGGAGCCTGTGCAAGGAAAGAAGGAAGTGGAACTGAGTAGGAAGAGTCTCAGGATGCAGCACAATTCTAAGGCAGTCTCAGACAGGCTGTGAGGCGTGCTGTGCCAAATTCCACTGTTAGAGGAGGCCTACATCCCACAGGAATGATCTACCACCAGTACCCTTGCAGTGCTTGGTCACTGGCTGGGAGCAACCCGGGCGGAAGGGGGACGTGAGGCTTTGGGGCAAACATGGTGGTAGATCCAGAAGGTGGAGAGCTGGGGCTGTCAGTAGCCATGCTCTCTGCAGCAGGCTCACATTTCCATGGCTGCCCCTGTCATTGGTTGCACCAGTTTCCAGTCTCGCAAGCAATGGATGAGAATTCCTTTTCCTCTACATCCCTGCTGACACTTAGTATTGTCCAACTTTCAAATATTTACTCATGTTTTGTGTGTGAAATGATATGTCATTGTGGTTTCAATTTGCATTTCTCTGATTACTAATGAGAAGAACCATTTTTCCATAAGTATATGGACCATTTATGTTTCATCTTCTGGTAAATCCCTATTCTGTTCTTTTGCCCATTTTTTATCCTTTTAGGTTATGTGTATTTTTTCTGACTGATGTGTGAAGAGTCTTTTGTATACTTAGGATATAAATTGCTTGTAGGTAATAGATGTTATCTTCAGAAAGAAATCAATCAAAAATATATCTTTAGATATCTGTAGCTTGTTTTTTTCTACCCTGTTTGTTGTGTCATTGTGTCTTTTTATGAATGAAAGATCTTAATTTTTATGTATTTATTAGTTACTTCCTTTATAATTTGTGCCTTTTTGAACTTGTTTTAAAATCTCCCCACTCTCAGGTTATAAAGTATCTGTCTACCAATATTGCTTTCTAAAAGTTTAAAGAGTTTTACAGTTTACATTTAAGTCTTTATTTACTCCACTTGGAATTGATTCTTTAGGATGCTGAGATAGGGATCCAACTTTACAGTTTTCTTATTTGGACAGCCAATTGTCTCAGTACTATTTCTTTAATGATATTTCTCCCAATGATCTACAATGCCAGTTCTGTCATATATCGTTTTAATATACAAGTAGGTTGGCTTCTGGGATATCTACTTTGTCCCAATATATATCATACATTTGTATATCCCAGTGTCAGTCACACACTGTCTTATATAGTGTAGCTAAAAATTATGTCTTGACATCAAGGAGGGCAAGTCTCCCTACATTGTTTTTCTTTGGGAGTGTATTGGCTATTTTAAGATATTCTTTTCATATAAAATTTAGAATCAGTTTAACTTCCCCTGGGAAAAAGTAGGAATTTTTATTTGAATCACTTTGAATTTATATGCATTTAGTCAGAACTACATTAAGTTCTTTGCAAATCTCTTTAATGTCTGGTTTAATAACAGATAGTTGGTTTGTCATAACTGCTTTTGTATTCAGTGTGTTGCATTATGTTGTTCTGGCTGAAGTACACAAAGGAAATCTGGCTTCACACAGATATAGTTGGAAAAGTGAGGTATAGTCTAATAGCCTTTTTATATAATCGTGGGTATTCCTGAGATTGCACCTAAGTCAATAAGTGGTAGTTTCTTAAAATTTAAAATGTGTGTTCTGAAGCTATGTCAATGAAGCTATATCAAAGCAGCTATATCTGAAGCTATATACAATCAATTTCATACTTGACTGTATTTAAATCCATTGATCTCACCAACAGTGCACGAGGGTTCCCTTTTCTCTACATCCTTGTCAATACTTGTTATTTGTTGTCTTTTTGACAATAGCCATTGTGACAGATGTGAGGTGATATCTCATTGTGGTTTTGATTTGAATTTCCTTGATGATTAGTGATTTGAGCATCTTTTCATGTACCTGTTGGCCATCTGTATGCTTTCTTTGGGAAAATGCCTATTCAGGTCCTCTGCCTGTTCTTTAATTGGCTTGTTTGTTTTGTTGGCCTTGCGTTGTGAGTTCTTTATATATTTTGAATATCAACTACTGAACAGAAATAGTATTTGCAAATATTTTTTCCCAGTCAGTAGGCTTTTTGTTTTGTTGATGGTTTTCTTCACTGTGCACTGTTGATTGGAATGTAAATGGGTGTAGTCACTGTGGAAAACAGCGTGAAGTTTCCTCAAAAAATTAAAAATAAAACTACTGAACAGTCCAGTAATTTCACTTCTGGGTATTTACCTGAAGAAAATGAAAACACGACTTCTAAAAGATGGATGCACCTCTATGTTATTGCAGCACTATTTACAATCGCCAAGATAGGGGAGCAACCTAAGTGTCCGTTGATAGATGAATGGATTAAGATGTGGTGTGTGGATATATGTGCAATGGACTACTACTCAGCCATAAAAAAGAACAAAATAATGCCATTTGCAGCAACATGGATGGAATGAGAGTCTCATACTAAGTGAAGTCAAGTCAGAAAGAGAAAGACAAACACCATAATATATCACTCATATGCGGAATATAAAACATGGCACATATATACATACGGATATGTACATGGAATACAACAGGATATTAGTCAGCCATAAAAAAGAATTAAATCTTGCCATTTGCAACATGGGTGGACCCTAGAGTGTATTAAGCCAAGTGAAAGAAGTCAGAGAAGGACAAATACTGTGTGAGTTCACACAGTGTGGAATCTAAACAAACAAACAAAACTAACAAAATAGAAACAGACTCATAGATAGAGAGAACAAACTAGGGGTTGCCAGAGGGGCAAGGTGGGAGATGGGCAAAATTAGGAAAGGACATTAAGAGGTACAAATGTCCAGTTATAAAATAAGTAAGTCATGGTGATGTAATGTATAGAATAGGAGGTATAGTTGATACTATTGTACGAACTCTGTATATTGATAGATGGTAACTAGACTTCATGGTGATCATTTTGTAATGTATAAAATTATCGGATCACTATGTTGTACACTCGAAACTAATAAAATATTGTAAGTCAATTTTACTTCAATTTAAAAAATAAAATAAAATACAGTGATCTCGAATACACTTTGAGATAGATCTTTTACCTGAGCCTATGTTTAGAACATGATACATCAGGGATATTTTTGTAAAATACTTGTTCACTGAATTATGCAGATTGTCCAAATGTTGATTCATTTCATTATGTAATATCAGAAATTCACATTCAGTTATGTTATCTGCCAACTTATTAGAAAAATCCATAAGTGCTTGGAAGCTGTTAAATTCAAGGCAACAGATTCAAGTTTTCCAAAATTCTAATTTCCATGTTAAAGTTGAAATTTTATCGTGGGCAAAAATACTATTAGTTGTTTTTCTTGAAGTGACAGGCTCACTTTATTCACTTTCAAGGAAATGTTTCCTAAATACCCAGATTTGAATAACCATAGTTTATCTCTGATTCCTTCTTTCAAGTAAGAATGTTATCTCATAAGAAAAGCTGTTCCCTGGTGGCCAAATGGGTTAAGGATCCAGCCTTGCCACTGCAGTGGCTCTGGTCGCTGCCGTAGCACGGGTTTGATCTCTGACCCAAGAACTGCCACATCCCCTGCTCATGGCCAAAAAAAAGAAAAAAGAAAAAAAGAAAAGCAGTTCACAACTCAAAGTGGTATGTGGACTTTCTCATAAAGAAGATGTGTTTTTATATATACTTTTCATTTTGTCACACAGAATATTTTAAAAAGGCAAAGATCAAGATTTAATATAATTAATAATTTTTAAATGATTCAGCAAGGATTTTTTTTGTTTTTGTTTTTGTTTTTGTTTTTGTTTTGCAGGGCCACACTTGTGGCATACGGAAGTTCCCAGGCTAGGGGTCGAATTGGAGCTGCTGCTGCCGGCCTACGCCACAGCCACAGCAGATCCAAGCCACATCTGCCACCTACACCACAGCTCACAGCAACACCAGATCCTTAACCCACAGAGTGAGGCCAGGGATCGAACCCACTTAGACCCCAGTGCGGGTGTGGTGTAGGCCGGCAGCTGTAGCTCTGATTTGACCCCTAGCCTGGGAACCTCCATGTGCTGTGAATGCGGCCCTAAGAAGCAAAAAAAAAAAAGTGATATTTCAGGAGTTCCTGTTGTAGCTCAGAGGTAAGGAACCTGACTAGTAACCATGAGGATGCAGGTTCGATCCCTGGCCTTGTTCAGTGGGTTAAGGATCTGGCATTGCTGTGAGCTGTGGTGTAGGTCACAGATGTGGCTAGGATCCTACATTGCTATGGTTGTGGTGTAGCCTGGCAGCTGTAGTTCCGATTCAACCCCTAGCCTGGGACCTTCCATATGCCACAAATGTGGCCCTAAAAAGGTCCCCCAAAAAGTGATATTTCAAAATTACAGTTTTAGATAAATACATACTCCTGAACACAGTCAACACAACAGTTTTGAGTCAGAAAATATGCTATGGGACAAAGTTGAACTGCGCGTTAAGTTTGAATAACCTAAAACATTTTGCTTGGTGCAAGTAAGTCGACTCCAAGGGATGAAGAGGTAGCTTCTACTGCCCTTC
Organism: Phacochoerus africanus; assembly: GCF_016906955.1. Lineage (NCBI taxonomy): Eukaryota > Metazoa > Chordata > Mammalia > Artiodactyla > Suidae > Phacochoerus > Phacochoerus africanus. The sequence goes on along the minus strand of NC_062560.1, from coordinate 125,456,856 downwards.
ATTCGGCTGTGCACACAAACTATTCCCTGTATTTCAACATGGTCTAGTATTTTGCCTTTATTTTTTTTCTTCCAAAAGGGCGATGTCAGTACAAGATGACCTTGAGATTGCCCCTGCCTCGAATATTGAAAAATAGATCATGAAAATGATGTACAAAGAAAAACAAAGAATGAGCATAATAAACCTTTGACACTTTCTGTTCAAACTACATTTATTTTCATATTGTTGTTTATTACTTATATATATGTGTCTTCATTGTTCAATGATTCAATTTCATTGTTCAATATAGGTGATAATTGTTTGTGTATCTTGGGTTGGGATGAATGCATAGTAATTTTTCCCATTAAAATTAATGGAAAACATTTTCATGTAGCAGCTTTTCACGTAGCAGTAAGGTTTTCACGAGCAAATTAAAGTCATTAAGGCGTAGATGTGTGTTATCTAGTATTTCAGTTATATTCATCAAGAGCGTTGTCCAGAATAGCTAATGCACAGTACTGCTGGAAACCGAAGTTCCCTAACTCTTCTATAAACAAAAGTAATCAAGCGATGATCCATCAATATCGAATATTCTTCTTTCTCACCATAAAATCGCATGCTCATTTAGTAATCAATTCACACTGGCATGTACATGGTTCTTTATTGATTTATACCCTTATACCTTCCAAAAAGGTTTGCAGCAGTTTACAGTGAGATAATCTATTCAAAGCTCCTAGAACATTATCTGGAAAATAGGAAGACATCAGTGTTTGTTATTATCACTATAAAAAGTACACATTGAAATCATTAGGATAAAACTGGAAAGTCGAATATACGTAAATGAGAAAGCTTGCCTTAGGGTTATTTTCTGACAAAAGGAAGCCTGTCAGTTCTTCACGGACATCCAAATTTGTTCTTCTTAATAAAAAAGTATTGTGTGGTTTTTACGTTGAGGACACTGTAAAACATAATGGATAATATCTTACATGACAGTTTACATGCAGTAAAAGCTGCGGTTAATCAATCCATCCATCGCTCTAGCCATTCATTTAATAAATATTTTGACATTTTGTTTGTGTAAGTATCTTGATAAAGCCCAAGACAAAACAACAAAGCATACTCAGCGAAGGTCTTCCCACAGCAAGATAGATGAGATCAAGCATAGAGCTTTCCAGAGTTTACAATACCTAGACGTGTATATGAACAGCATGTTTTATATGCTTCCTTCTTTAATCTTCATACCTCTTTGCTAGAGTTTTACTAGATTCATGTGTGTAGTTCAAAGATTGTGGCTCTCTTTGACATCTCTGGTATTTTGTTCGGTTGACTAATGTAAGAATGGTATAACTTTCTCCAAGGAAGATGTACAGATGGCCAACAAGCACGTGAAACAATGCTCAACATCCCTGACGATTAGAGAAAGGCAAACCCAAACTGCCATGAGATATCACCTCACACCCGTCAGAATGGCCGTCATTCATAAGTCCACAAATAACAAATGCTGGAGGGGGTGTGGAGAAAAGGGAACCCTCCTGCACTGTTGGTGGGAATGGAAGCTGGTACAGCCACTATGGAGAACGGTATGGAGGTACATTAGAAAACTCTACATAGAGCTACCAGAAGACCCAGCAACCCATAGGGCCGCACCCACAGCATATGAAAGTTCCCTGGCAAGGGGTTGAATTGGACCTGCAGCTGCCGGCCTTGAAAAAGACACATGCACCAGCATGCTCATTGCAGCTCTATTTAGCATAGCTGAGACGTGGAAACAACCCAAATGTCCATTGACAGATGATTGGATTAGGAAGATGTGGTATATATACACAATGGAATACTACTCAGCCATAACAAAGAACAAAATAATGCCACTGGCAGCAACATGGAAGACTCTTATCCTGAGTGAAGTAAGTCAGAAAGAGACAAATACCATACGATATCACATAGCTGGAATCCCATATATAGAACAAATGAACCTTTCCACAGAAAAGAAAATCATAGACTTGGAGAATAGACTTGTGGTTGCCGAGGGGGAGGGAGTGGGGTGGATGGGGTGCGAGGGTTAATCGATGCAGACTCTTGCCTTTGGAATGGATTAGCAATGAGATCCTGCTGTGTGGCACTGGGCACTATGGTCCCTTATGATGGAGCAGGATAATGGGAGAAAATAGAATGTGTACATGTATATGTAACTGGGTCACCATGCTGTACAGTAGAAAACTGACAGAATGCTGTAAACCAGCTATAATGGAAAAAAATAAAAGTCGTTATATTAAAAAAAAAAGAATGATATAACTTAGAGAGAAGTTGGTAATGCCATTAAAGCGGACTTTACAGACCAGTATTTTTACCCAGGTGAAAGTTCACCTTTTAGACAGAATTTTACTCACAATGATACTCCGCTATGGGATGAGTACTGTAACCCCCTCCATTTCACAGATTGGGAGATTAAGGCCCGGATACCTTAAGTGACTTACCTAAGGTAACACAGTCAGTAGCAGAGCCGAAAACTGAGCTCATGCCACCTGGCTTTGGAATCCGCGCTTTCATCATGGTGCCAACCGAAGATGATATTGGCCTAGAAGAGTTTCAGAGTCAATGTCCCTGCCTTCAGCTGCACAAAACCCTTATTCACGCTCCTTGAATAAATTCTGGGGGTCTAATGTGCAGTGTGGTGACCGAGTCAACTGTGCCGTGTTATATCCTTGAGCGTCGCTCTTAAATGGTCTCACCCTAAACCAAACAAAGTAAAACCGAGCAAAACACCACGGTAATTGTATGAGGGGATAGAGGTGTTCACTCACCTTGTGGTGGTGATGATTTTGCAACATACACATACATCAAATCATCACACTGAACACCTTCCATTTACATGTACGTGTCAATTATATTTCAGTAAAGTTGGGGGGAGAACGTAGAATGGGAGCAAATTATGGAGACTAATGATTAGAGTTTGAAGTGTTTTCTCTACATTGTTCAGAGCCATGGCAAAAGTTTGAACAGAGAAATGACATAAGCAGGACTTGCCTTCTTTTCCTGGAGTTGAAGGTATTTTCATCCGGGGCTTTGTGGAGATTTTCTAGGTGCCTTTGGCTCTTTTTTTTTTTTTTTTTTTTTTTCCTTTGGCTTTTTGTCTTCGTAGGGCCGCACCCACGGCATATGAAAGTTCCCGGGCGAGGGGTCTAATTGCACCTGCAGCTGCCGGCCTACACCGCAGCCACAGCAACGCGGGATTGAGCCGTGCCTTCGACCTACACCACAGCTCATAGCAATGCCAGGTCCTTAACCCACTGAGCGAGGCCAGGGATTGAGCCCACGTCCTCATGGACACTAGTCAGCTTCATTACTGCTGAGCCACAGCGGAAACTCCCCCCTTGGCTCTTGAAGTCATTGTTCTCGTCACTTAGGCCTCCATGCAAGCCCTGCGAGGGCAGGGATTGTAACAACCTCAAGACTGCAGCTCCTTTAACCTGTGGCTCGCACCCCAGGGCCTCATCCCAAGGGGACTGACTGTGGTGCCTCTGATGTAGGTCAACGCCTTTCCCTGGCCCCATACATTCAGGAAGAAAGCAGAATCTCCTAGAGGTGTGAGTTTTTTCCTAACTAGTGAACCTGAAGGAAGGCCCACAAAGTTGCCTGTAAAGCAGCAGCCTCCTGAGTTGCAATTTTAATAAAGAGCAGTGACTCCGAAGAGCACAACCCACACCCGCAGGCTCGAGGCCCTCCGGCAGGGCTCCTCAGTAGGCAGGCCTGGCTCTGGGACCCCTGGGGAAGGGCCGGTCTGCCTTAGGATATCTTTCTTCTTGGTAAACTCTGGCTGGAACCCAGCCCGTGTGATCACCCCCAGGTCCGTTTTCTACACCGTGTCAAGGTACAGAAGACAGAGCAGGCAGGCCCTAATCTTTCACGGGAGCCTCTTTCAGAATGCTGTGCCAGGCAGCCCTGGAAAGTGTTTACCCAATTCTCAGCCCGCTTCTCAGAGGGTGCATGTGGTTTATTGCTGACACTCCCTCCATTGGAGTCTCTCCCTTTCCCCGCCAGCATGTTTAAAAGCTGCTTTGAGTCACTGCCCTGGATCTGGTTCCCTGCAAACCGTGTCTGGGATGAATGAAACGTTGGTGGACTAAGCCATGGACTTTGTGCTCCGCTGTGTCAGCTGTGATATTTCACAGATTGTGAGGTCGAAGTCATTTATCAGCTGATGGCTAATGAGTTTGGCAGACACTTGACCTACTAAGCATAAGCAAACTCTACGTGTGATGCGGTGGTCGGGGGAGGAATTCGTGTTGTGAAAGCATGAACGTCATACTCCTGCAAACGAAGGATTTTCAGACAGATTTTCTTCATTTGGGGTTTGCCGTTAGAACTGTATTGACAGTCGTTGGTTCGAATACGCAGTAGAAGCCACTGGGCCATGAGACCTGCTCCTTGTGGACTTTTCAAGAATCAGCAGGCTAGGGTTGTGGACATGCCAGCATGTTCCTCTGGCAGGGGATTCAGAGCCTCTCTGGGAGCCGAGTGGGAACTGGGGCTCGAATGTCAGTGATTTTCCACCTTTGTGGGAGGGGTTCGAAAGGAAGAAATTACCAGCTGCTGAACTCCTATTACACGCCAGGCACAAGGCTAGGTCCTTTACCGTAACACTGCAAGGTAGATATTATTTTGAGTGTTTATTTACTGCTTCTAAGGCAAATGGTTATCCATCACAACAATAGGCTAGTTTTTTTCCTTTTATTTTATTTTGAATTAAAGTATAGTTGATGTACAGTGTTGTGTTAGCTTCAGGTGTACAGCAGAGTGCCTCAGTTATCTATATATTTGTTTTCAGATTCTTTCCCCTTATAGGTTATTGCAAAATATTGAGTATAGTTCCCTGTGCTCTATAGTATGTCCTTACTGGCTATCTATTTTTTGTATATAGCAGTATGTATATGTTAATCCCGGCCTCCTAATTTATCCCTCCCCTTCCCCTTTCCCTTTGGGTAACCATAAGTTTGTTTTCTTTGTCTGCAGGTCTATTTATGTTTTGTATATAAGTCCGTTTGTATCTTTTTCTTTTTTAGATTCCACATATGAGTGATATTGAATGGTATTTGTCTTTCTCTTTCTGACTGACTTCACTGAGTGTGCTAGTTTCTAGGTCCATGCATGTTGCTGCAAATGGCATTATTTTGTTCTTGTTGATGGCTGAGTAGTAGTCCACTGTACCATATCTTCTTTGTCCATTCATCTGTCAATGAAACTTTAGGTTGTTTCCATGTCGTAACTATTGTGAATGGTGCTGCAGTGAACATTGGGGTGCAGGTATCTTTTCAAATTAGAGTCTTCTCTGGATATATGCTCAGGAGTGGGATTGTTGGATCCCACTTTTAAAGGACCTTTTATACTGTTTTCCATAGTGGCTGCACCAATTTACATTCCTACCAGCTATGTAGGGGGGGCTACCTTTTTTTCACACCCTCTCCAACATTTATTATTTGTAGACTTTTAAATGATGGATTTTATGATTGCCGTGAGGTGATATCTAATTGTACTTTTGATTTGCATTTTTCTAATTTTTTTTTTGTCTTATTAGGGCCACACCCATGGCATATGGAAGTTCCCAGGCTAGGGGTTGAATCGGAGCTGTAACTGCTGGCCTACACCACAGCTCACAGCAATGCCAGATCCTTAATCCACTGAGCAAGGCTAGGGATCAAACCTGCATCCTCATGGATACTAGTCAGATTTGTTTCCACTGAGCCATGACAGGAACTCTGCATTTTTAAAATTAGCTATGTTGAATATCTTTCTATGGGCTTGTTGGCCATCTGTACGGCTTCTTTGGAGAAATGTCCACCTAGGTCTTTGCCCATTTTTTAAAATTGAATTCTTTCTTTCTTTCTTATTGAATTAGATGAGCTGTTTGTATCTTTTGGAAATAAAGCCTTTGTTGGTCTCATCATTTGCAAATATGTTCTCCATTTCTGCAGGTTGTCTTTTCATTTTGCTATGCAAAAGCTTATAAGTTTGATTAGGTCCCATTTGTTTACTTTTGTTTTTATTTCTATCGTCTTGGGAGACTGACCTAAGAAAAAACATCACCACAATTTATGTCAGAGAATGTTTTGCCTGTGTTCTCTTCTAAAAGTTTTATGGTGTCATCTCTTACATTTAAGTCTTAAGCCATTTTGACTTGATTCTTTTGTAAGGTATGAGAGAGTGTCCTAACTTCATTGATTTACATATGAATGTCCAGCTTTTACAACACCACTTGCTAAAGGGACTATTTTCCATTGTACCTTCTTGCCTCCTTTGTCAAAAGTTAATTAACTATAGGTGTGTGGGTTTATTTCTGGGCTCTCTGTTCTGTTCCATTGATCCATAGTTCTGTTTTTGTGCTAATACCACATTGTCTTGCTCTTTTGAGTACTGTAGCTTTGTGGTATTGCCTGAAGTCTGGGAGGGTTATGCCTCTAGCTTTGTTCTTCTTCCTCAGGATTGCTTTGGCAGTTCTGGGTCTTTGATGGTCCATATAAGTTTTAGGACTACTTGTTCTAGTTCTGTGAAAAATTTCATGAGTAATTTGATAGGGATCACATGAAATCTGTAGTTTGATTTAGGTAATATGGAACAGCAGGCTAAATTAAAAAAAATCATATTGATATGTCATTGATGATGATGCCAGAAGATATAGAAAATTTGACAGAATCCAACAATCATTCATGATTTAAAAAAAAAAATCCCTTTCAAACTAAGGCTAGAGGAGAGCTCCTTCAAGTTGATAAAGAACATCTACAGAAACCCTAGAAGTAACATCATACTTGTAATGATGGGAAACTTGAAGCTTTCCTTGAAAGATTAGGAACAAGGGGAGGTTATTCTCTCTCACCACTTCTTTTCAACATTGTACTAGAAGTCCTAGCTAATTCAATAAAGTAACAAAGGGAAATAAAAGATATACAGATTGAGAAGAAAGAATAAAACTATCTTTGCTTATAGATGACATGATTGTCTATATAGAAAATCTAAAACAATTGACCAAAATCATGGAAATAATAAGCAATTATAGAAAAATTGTAAAATATGAGGTTGATATACAAACGTCATTCACTTTCCTGTGTATCAGTAATTAACAAGTGAAATGTGAAATTAAAAATGCAGTAACATTTACATTAGCACCTCCAGGAATGAAATATTTGAGATATTCCATGTTCATGGATGAGAAGTCTCAGTATTGTCAAGGTATCAGTCTTTTCCAACTTGATCTACAGATTCAGTAATACCAATCAAAATCCCAACAAGTTATTCTGTGGATATTGACACATTAATTCTGAAGTTTATATGGAGATACAAAAGACCCAGGACAACCAATTCAATATTTAAGGAGACGAACGAAGTTGAGGACTGAATTATATGAATTCAAGTTTTATTATAAAGCTTCAATTATCAAGACCTTGTGAATAGAAAAATGCATCATGGAGGAGTTCCCGTTGTGGCTCAGTGGAAACAAATCTGATTAGTATCCATGAGGACGCAGGTTTGATCCCTGGCCTCACTCAATGGGTTAAGGATCCGGAGTTGCCATGAGCTGTGATGTAGGTCACAGACACGGCTCATATCTGGTGTGGCTGTGGCTGTGGCGTAGGCTGGCAGCTGTAGCTCTGATTCAACTCCTAGCCTGGGAACCTCCATATGCCTCAGGTGCAGCCCTAAACCAAAAACAAAAAAAAAAAAAGGAAAAAAAGCATTAGTGGAATAGAGAGCCCAGAAATAGATTAGCCCTCCATAAATATAGTTGGCTGATCCTTGCCAAAGGATCAAAGGCAGCACAATAGAGAAAAGACAGTCTTTTGAACAAATGGTGCTATAACAACTGGACATCCACATGCAAAAATGTGAAGCTAGACATAGACATTATACCCTTCGCAAAAATTAAATCAAAATGTATCATAGAACTAAATGTCAAACAAAAAAATGTCAAATTCCTAGATGATAACATAAGCTAAAACCAAACAAGATGTCCTTGGTTACAGTGATGATTTTTTTAGGTACAATCAAAGGCATTATACATAAAGGAAATAATTAATAAGCTGGACTTCGTTAAAGTTTAAAACCTGCGGTCTGTGAAGGACAATGTTAAGAGAATGAGCCAAACCCGTTATTCTCTTAACATTGTCTTTCACAGACTAGAAAATTGACAGAACACTGTAAACCAGATATAATGGAAAAAAGTAAAAATCATTTAAAACGAGAATGAGAAGAAAAAACACAGATTGGGAGGAAATGTTTGTAAAAGACACATCTGATAAATGTCTACTATCTAAAATATACAAAGAACTCCTAAAACACAATAATAAGAGGATGAGCAATCTGTTTAAGAAATGGCCCAGATATCTTAATAGACATCTCACCAAAGAAGGTATATAGATGACAAATAAGCATTTGCAAATGTATTCAACTTCATATGTCATTAAGGAACTGCAAATTAAAACAAGATACCACTATACACCTATTTAGCCTGGCCAAAATCTAAAACATTGATAACACCAAATGCTGGCAAGAATGTGGAACAACAGGAACTCTTATTCGCTGCCGAGAGGAATGTAAAATGCATCTTGGAAGACAGTTTGGCAGTTTCTTACAAAATTAAATATCATCATACGATTCTGCAGTCATGCTCCTTAGTTATTTATCGAAATGAGTTGGAAACTTAATGTTCACATAAAAACCCTCACAGGGATATTTATAGCAGCTTTATTCATAATTGCCAAAACTTAGAAGCAAGTGAGAGGTCCTTCAGTAAGTGAATAGATGAATAAACTGTGGTACATCTAGACAATGGAATATGAATCAGCGCAAGGAAGAAATGCACTATCAAGCCGTGAAAAGACATGGAGGAAATAAATGCATATTACTAAGTGAAATAAGCCAGTCTGAAAAAGCTACATACTGTTTGACTCCAACTATGTGACATCCTAGAAAAGGCCAAACTGTGAGACAGTTAGAGGACTAGGCATGTGGAGAGTTAGGGGGGAGAGAGGGGTGAACAGGAAGAGCACAGAAGATTCATAGGGTAGTGAACTCTTCTGTATGATGCATACAATAGTGGATACATGTCACTACACATTTATCAAAATGCGTAGAATGTAAAACCCTGAGTGAACCCTAATGTAAACTTTGTATTTGGGGTGATAGTGATGTGTCCGCGTAGGTTCACTGATCGAAACAAATGTACAGTGTGATGTGGGAGTTTGATGGTGTAGGGAGTTGTCAGCGTTTGGGGGCAGGGAACATCTGAGAAGTCTGTGCTTTCCATTTGGTTTTACCGTGAACCTAAAACTCCTCTAAAAATAAATTCTAAAAAATTATAATGCAACAGTAAATGAGAGAGTGGGGAAAGAAATTTAAGAAACCTCCCCCTGATTACTTAAGTATCATTTAGAAATCAATCTAATGGTAAAGAGAATGGAATGGTCTTAATTCATGTAGGCTCTTAGCTTGCTGATCTGTGTCTGGCTTCAATATGGGGAGAGAGGTCTGTGAACTAATCAAGGTTGTTCGAAAAGTTGTATAAAGATATATGTACATTTGTTTCTGGAGAGAATCCACCTAGCTTTCATGAAAATTCCCAAAAGGTTAAGAAGCACATTGAACTCATGATATTGGAAATAGCTCCATGGATAAAGGCAGGGAGCCAACTTTGGAAACTCTTTAGTATAATCAGTTGGAGAGTAATGGTTACAACATGTTCCATCCTGTCTAGGTTAGGACTGGTTAGAAAAGTAGAAGATGCATATCATTCCTATTTGTGACTGGGTCAGCACACCATATCATGGGAACCTCCTAAGGGGATTTTCTGAGGGCAAATTTTATTCTCTGGATATATAAGAGCCTCTAATGTGATCCTTGGAGCTGTTACTTTGAGAAATCCATGGAGTTCCCGTCGTGGCGCAGTGGTTAACGAATCCGACTAGGAACCATGAGGTTGCGGGTTCGATCCCTGCCCTTGCTCACTGGGTTAGGGATCCGGCGTTGCCGTGAGCTGTGGTGTAGGTTGCAGACTCGGCTCGGATCCCACGTTGCTGTGGCTGTGGTGTAGGCCGGCAGCTACAGCTCCGATTCGACCCCTAGCCTGGGAACCTCCATATGCTGCGGGAGCGGCCCAATGAAATAGCAAAAAGACCAAAAAAAAAAAAAAAAAGAAAAAGAAAAAGAAATCCAAGTTAGATTTGTTGGAGAAGAAAAGAACTTTAAAAATCCCACCTCCCTTCATGTCCACAAAAGACTGATTCGGAGAGAGGAAGAAGAGCTTGCCCATGGTCATTCAGCAAAGTAGGAGCTGAGTCAGGAATGAACCAAGGTCTCTCGCTTCCCAGGCTGATATTCTTTGCAGAGAGGTGACTTCTCTTACTTTCTGACCTGTTATATCCAAATGTTTATTGGATAGCTCTACTTGGATACTCTTCTCAGGCAGTTCAAACACAGCACACCTAAAATCAAACTCATTATTACCCTGTGTGCCTCTCAAAGCAAGCCCCTGTTACCTTCCAGGTCCACTCTTCCTTGTCCCCACAATCCCTCAAGCTGCTGTAAAATTTCTCTGCAAGCCTTCTGTTTCAGTTACCTGTTGCTGCATAACAAACATCTCAAGATAATGGCTTAAAGTAACATTTATTTTGCTCACAAATATGCAGTTTGGGTACGGCTCTGGTCTACTTGGCCCTGGCCAGTTGTTTCAAAACCTGGAGTCTGGAATCATCTGAGGGCTCACTCAGTCACTCACAATGTTTTGTAGTTGCCCATCAGTAGCCTTTCCATGTGACAACATGGCTTCCTCACATCATGGTGGCTGGGTTCCAAGGCAAGCATCCCAAGAAAGGGATGGAGTAGGCAGATGGAAGTTATATTTCCTTTTATGTCCTGGCTTCACCATGTTACTTCTGCTACATTGTGAAAGCAGTAACAAAAGCCTGACTGGGTTCAAAGGAAGGGGAAATACATTTCACCTTTCGATAAGGGAAGAGCAATATCCTGCAAGAGCGTGTAGTCTAGAAAAATTGCTAAATTACCTTGAGATCATTCATCATGGCACCAACCTTTGGGAGTTACTTCCTATTTTGGGATTTGGAGGCTACTTCTTTACCTATCTAGAACTCTAAAAAAATGTGGTTTTAATATTATAGTATATAGTGCTAACTGGGTTCCTTCATTTTTCTCCATAAGTTCAAACAATATTCAATCAGGACATCAAGAAGGGGGAACTTGACTGCTGTTTCTGCATAAACAGGGTTACATTCTCAAAGGAGCTACATTAAAATCTACTATCAATTCCCATAGATTTTATATTATTATGGTATGTTCTGTAGTTTCATAAGGTAATGTGTAAAGTAGTGTTCACAAATGTTTTGAAGAAGTTTATGACCTCCCACCATAAAAGAGACCTTCCTTATTCATTTGGGGGATTCACACACATGCACACACACATATGAACACTGACGCGTATTCTGGTCGAGTCATTAAAAATCATACTACTTCAGTAGATCCTACAAAATATTCTGTTAGATGCGTTCTTCCTAAATGGAGCCTTATATGACCTCAACATGAAAATGGGAATGGAAACTTTATAATTGAGACAGTTAATTGAAAAGTATTGTGGCTAATAATCTGCTAACAAAGTGTTAATAGCAGAAAGTTAATGAAATCTCATGTTACATAGAGTTTTCAGAAATAGATGTCTGGTCTACTGTGTATAGTTCGGGAACACATTGAACCAGGGCAAATAAGACACCTCAGCAAATATAGAGAGATGATCCCTGGTATGCATCTGCTGACTACCAGCCTTTTCTGGAATGTTACATAACCATGGGCCTAGTGCATCAACAGAATAAGGAGAAACCTGACCACGCTCAGAGGAGAGTTGACAGAATGAGGAAGTATCTCAGAACTATGTTATATGAGGAAAGGTTGAAGGAACTAAGTCGTTGCTCCCAATTCTTCATTCCTCTGCAATACTGTGATACATCCGAATCCTTGCCACGGTCTTGTGGTGAGCAGAGAATACTTTCCTGCTCCTGGCCAGTATGATAGTATGTGATGCAAACAGAGTATAGTTTGTTTTCTCTCTTGCACCTCAACATTTCACCATGACAACATATTCACAGGGCTGCTGACCCAAGGAGAATGAGAGACCTGTAGAGCAAACCTGTATCTAGCCCATAGCCAAGCCCAGCTGAGCCCAACCTAGATCAGCTGAAGCCCAGCCAATCCATGGATGTATGAATGCAAACCAGATGCCTATATTACTACATTGTGCTCAGTTTGGGGAGAAGAATTTGTTATGCATCATTAGTGTGATAATAGCTAAGTAATACAATGATCACTTAGAAGTTACACAGTGCCCGTACCGTATTACAATCTTTAGTGCCAGATGGAGTAGAGTAAGAAGAAAAGTTTGATTATAGATCCGTCTAAGGTCTCTTATAGCCCTGAGAGTCTCCATTTTTGGAAGTGGATAAATGGCTTTTGGGCCCATCAATTTTCACAATACTAGTTGAATCAGAAAAACACTCCATTGAGTCCAATGAGTTAAAAGTAGATATCAGTCCACTCCAGCTCCTCAAAGTTTTTCAGATTTCTTACAGATTGGAAAATAGCTATCTAATGTTGCTGCTCCAGAGAAAATTCATCACCTCCAAAAGTCTGGTGAAGGCTCCCAAAAGCACGGGAGTTAAAATTCAGTGAAGGTCGAGAGAATGAAGCCAAGCAAAGGAGACTAGTCAGCTCTCCAAGTCACAGTGAGAAGCCATCCACTAGCCATGCCTTCCCCAACTTAGCAGATAATCATGTACTCATGTAAATTCCACACCCTGTGAAATCCACAAGGGAGGAATGGTAGGTTGACAATTATTTCCATCTCTACTTTTCATAAGAACTTTGGTCTTGGACTGTTAGTGCATGAATATTGCTGTTAGAGATTTTAAAAACTCAAGTGTCACCGGAATATAGGTTACATATATATCTAAATCATCTCTCCAAAACTTTGTGAAGGTGGAGAAGAGCAAAAACTGGGTCGCAAAGGTGACTTTGTAATCCACTATACCATTGATTGGCTAAGCTAATTTTCAGAGATATTAAAATCTCTGTTAATCGGATTTTTATTTACATAAGCATTAAATAGTATTGGTTGCTGCATCCCTTGCTCCTAACCTCTCATCGTACCCCAACCCCTCCACCCCAAACAGAGAAATCCGCTCTTCTGCCTCAAGCCTTTGTGCTTCTGCAACATCGGACTGAAACTGATGGGTTAAGCCCTGCAAATGAATATACAGACTACACTGGGGCCAACTTAAGTAAGGAAATAGTGTTTCTCAAAGTGCAGGCCTTAGACCACTAATGGATCCTTGATGGCTTCCTTCAAATGGTTCCGAAAGCTTTCCATAGTTTTGGTGGAAAAGGCAATGAAATTAATTCATTCGCATATGCTCCTAAGGCTCAAAATGTAAGATCAGTTATGACTGTCACAGAAGAAATTCCTTAATGTTCCTAATAATCGTTATAGCCCTTAAAGGATGGAATGTATCAGCTTGTCTTACCTAAGAATTCAGTTGTTCACTTCCACATTTTCTGGTCATTTGCATGTTATTTTTTGTGTTAGATTTTTTTTTGTTCCTGTTGTTTATTGCGCTCATATATCCTCAATTCAACAGAATAGATCAGTGACTCTGAATGTTCCAATGAGGTAGAAAACAACTCAAGAAAACGGAAATATAAGTACAACTCAAAATAATGTAAACTTAGTGACTATGACTTAACTATAAATATAGACTGTGTATCTGTGTGTTCTATAACAAGTCAATGTGTGATTTTGATTTCACATAAGCAGCCAGAAAAAAAAAAAGACAAAAAGAGGAAAAGTGTTACTAGGTAATATGCTAGTGACTGTTTAAAAATAAAACTTAGTTAAAAGTGTGCATAAAGGTATCACAGCTTTCACGTCCTTTTCTAAGAAAGCACACAACAGTGACACTTTGCAATGCAAGTACATGATGATGCTTTCCAGTAATAAATTAAATTTTTTTTTCACTAAAAGCCAAAAACAGGTGAAGCTGTAGGTGCATTATTCAAGATTTGTTCCTTGTAGCAAAATCAGGACATGACAGTCTCCTAGAGGTCATTCATATCCGTGTTCCCCTCTTTTTGCAGAAAGAGTAACTGATGTGTTAGTTGCCACATGGACACTTAGAGTAAATTCACAGTTGCTCAACTTCTTTGCAGCTATGTGTCCAGCCAGTGGGATTTGAGAGAAAGTAATGTTGTGCAACACTTGGAGTGTGTCTTTAAAGGGATGCCTGGGACATGGGTGTGGTGGTAAGCCATCTTGGACCACACAAGTGAGGGCAACACTTGAGCGAAGGCAGGGTAATAAGCTAGAAGGAGACTTGACCTCTGGATGACTTGCTGAAACAGCCAGGCCAATATCGAACTTTCTGACTCCAGACTATTACATGAAATAGGCATCAACTTCTACTCTCTTGAAGTCTCTTTTAGTTTTGGTCTCTATTTCAGGCAATTAAGCACATACTCGACTTCATACCCAGGTATCAGCTGCTTGATTGCCAAGACAGTTGTGATATCAGCTGCAGATTTAATGACAAATATTCTATTTAGAGAGAAAGAATAAAAAGGTGTTAAATGGCACTGTTGGATGTTACAAAACGTCAATGACAAACAAAAAAAGGAAGAGCAATTACTATCACGTGCGCATGAAAGCAGCTATTTCACAGTAAAGTTAAATGAAACCACTGATGTATAGAGTATAAATCGGCTCTTGGCATATGTGTGGGGCATATATGATTGTTGCATTCAATTGCTTTTATTATTGTTCTGTTTATCACTGACAACCCAGAGTACAGAAGGAGAGGGGTTTCTTTTTCTTCATTTAGTTGATGATTATTTTGTGAGGGATGATTTTAACTGGGGAGAACAGTGCATCTGGGTTAGTACTGATAGAGAATCTGCGATGTGTATGGCAAGGGGCTGTGAAACAGAAAAATTAGAGGTTGTGCCTGAACGCCCAAGCAGATTGGTTCACGGAAAACAACTGATGGTCAACAACCCATCTCCCGATCATGTCTCCGTTTTGAAAGGAAGGATGACAATTATGAATATGACCAAAATATGGCCTCTGATTTCACTTCTTTCCTGGCTCTTGTGAGAAGAATTAAGCAGTGAATTTAAGACTCTGCTCTTCTACAGCCAAGTATGCTGGCTGTCCAGGGGCAAAATGCTGCATGTGTTTTTGCAATGAAAGTTGAGCTCGCCTCAAGACACTGAAACAATGCCAGGGAAGACCATTCTGACTTTGAGGGACTTGCTCATTTCAGTGATAACTTTGTTAACTAGAAGAGTCTGAATTGACCCCTTCAGGGTTAAGCTGGCACAGTGTTTTGTGGGAAGGCTAAGATCTAGGGATTTCTTCAAAACCAACTGATTTAAGCGGCTTGACCTCCAAGAGTTGAACTCCCTCCCACTGCTTGTTGGCCATCTGCACTTCTGGAAGACGGCAGTTTTGACAGATCATTGGATACGGTCGGATGATACTTGAAGTAATGACATTTTACATATGTTCTGTCCCTGCAAATCCTTTATTTGCCACATCGCCCTTCCCTGCTCCAACTAGACTTTGGTCTCCGCAGCCTCAGGGAAAGGAATGTCACAGTTGAATTAGAAAAATAAGTTGATTATTTTTCCCTGAAAAAAAAAAACTGCTTTATTGAGGTATGATTGATATACAAAAAGCCATACATATTTTATTATGTTAATAACTTTGTCTTTTTTATTAATGTATAGTTGATTTACAATGTCGCAACAATTTCTGCTGCACAGCAAAGTGACCCAGTCATTCATATCTGCACATTCTTTTTTCATATTTAATGTACGCACATTGATGCACTTAGAGATTAAATATACACCCATGAAACCATCACCACAATCCGGGTCATAAAGCTTAACTTCTGAGCTTCTAGCTAGTTTTACACTTATGTGGAAGGAGAGGAGGCATAGGCTTTCCGGGCAGGAATTGCTGGGAGAGAGTTTGGAGAGGAAGCAGGAATGTGTTTTGTACCCCATGTGTACCCCATTACCTCCTCCACCAAGCGGAGGCTCAGCATAGGCATGACATAACCCCCTTCAAGTTTAGAGATCAGACCCCTGAGCGCTAATAGAAGAGCACTCTGTCAAAGTGTGAGAAGGCCAAGCTTGGTCTCTATGATTCAGAAGCACGGGAGAGGGAATTCGTAACTTCTTGTACCCACACCTCCAGAGAAGGCCCCAAATGTAGATGAGAGAGAGAGGCATCATTAAGTTTCTGCTTTCAATCAGATCATTTGCATCAACAAAAGTACCAGCTATGGTCAGCACGTGAGCACATCCCATCTTAAAGCAATGCCTGTGCGATGGACTGAATGTTTGTGCCCCTCACCAGTTCATACCTTGCACTCCTAACCCCTAAAGGTGATGGTGTTAGGAGGCAGGGCCTCTGGGAGAGAATTAGGTCATGTGGGTGGAGGCGTCATGAACGGGATTAGTGCCCTTATAAAACAGACCCTGCAGAGCTCCCTTCCTCCTTCCACCACGAGAGGACACAGCAAGAGGTCGACAGTCTGCAACCCAGACCGTGCTGATCTCAGACTTGTAGCCTCCAGAACTGTGAGAAATAGATGTCTGTTGTTTGTAAGCCACCCAGTCTGTGGTATCTTGTTACAGCAGCTCAAAGGAACTAAGCCCTTGGCTTCCTTGACTTCACATTCTTATAAAACACCTGTTCCATTTCTCCATTTCCTTTCATTCAACATTCCTCCAAAAAGCTGTCTACTTGCCCTGCCTCCACTGCTTCCCTCCTGTTCTCTCTTGCACCCACTTCAAGCAGGCTTTGACCCCAGTACTCCACTGAAATTGCTCTTTTCAAGGTCACACATGACCTCTACATATCATATCCAGTAGTCAATTTCAGTCCTTATAAATGCTTGCAATCTTCCTTATGTCAACAGATGTCAATTCCAATCTTCTAGTTGCTCTGGCCCCATAGTCTTAAGAGTCCTCCTTGACTCCTCTCTCTTTCCTGTATCTAGCCCATCAACAACTCCTATGGGCTCTACCCACAAAATATATCCATAAACTTACCTCTCATCCCCAAATCCACTGCTGTACCCAGTATAAGCTACCACCATCTTTCACCTGGATTATTGCAAAGAGCTTCTAACTGGGCACCACTTCTATTTTTTTCTGCCCCCATAGTCTATTTTCCATATAGAATACATATATACACACATACATATAGCATATATATGTATCTATTTGTGTATACGTACATACTTATATGTATGTATAAATTACGCATATATGTTGTATATGTATTTTTATGTGTGTATATTTTATAAATTATACATAAACTACTGATTAATATATTAAGACCATGAAACGTTGGCATAGAAATAGATGTATGGATGAATGGAGCAGAATTTTAAATATATGTGTTTACATATACAGTTAAGAATAAGATAATCAGATTACATTTAAAATTGCCATTGGTATTTTGATGAGAACTGCACCAAATATATAGATTAATTTTGAGGAAAATTCACATTTTTACAATGTTCATTCTTCTCTCCAGGAACATGATATGTTGTTCTTTCAGTCGTGCCTTATTTGTCCTTCAGACATATTTGTATACTGTCTTATATGTAAGTATTCGTGTTTATTCCTGGGCCTTTAAAACTTTGTTGTTGTTATTATTTTGCTTAATTTTTGTTTATTATTATTTGCTATTGTAAAAGTGGTCTTTTTATCATTTACACATTCTGAATTTTGGTGGCTAATATAAAGGAAAGCTGCTGACTTTTGTTTGCTGACATTTTTATCTGGCCGCTTTAATGAATGCTGTTAGTTTTTAGTACTTTTTTTAGTTAAGAGTGTTTTATAGAGAAAAATATTAGCTTTAAGTTATTACGCTTTTGTCTTTTTCTTAACAATATTTATACATCTTTATTTCTTTTTATCACCGTATTCAATTGGCTGGTATTTCTAACATAATTTGGGGGCCATCTTAGAATTCTGCTTATCACACTCCTGATATTTAATTATTACTTATGATATTTGTTATAGCTTTATTTGGGGCATGTTTTAGCAAGTTTGAAAGGATACTTGTAACTCATAGCTTAGTTTTTGTCAAATTTTATTAGTACTATTTTAGCACCTATTGAGATGATCCTTTACTATGTTAATGTTGTAGATTACATTAATACATTTCTTAATGTGAAACTAATATTTCATTCTTTAGCCAAGTCCTATGTATCAATTAGGAACTACTTGTGGCTGCTAGGAATGAGTATATGAGTGGCTTAAATAAATTACAAGTTAATTGCTCATATGAAGGTAGTCCAGAGCTAATCTGGAGCTATATATATAGGAAGTTATCAAGAACCCAGTCTCCTGTCTCTGCCTCTCTGTCCTTAGCTTGCAGTTCCATTCTCCAGTTTGCCTCGGTGTCTGAGTGGGCTGCAGGTACTCTAGCCAACACACCTATATTCCAGACAGGAGACAGTATGAGTGTATCAGTTAGGGTCCTGGCAAGAAACAGATGGAGCAATTGGGTCAGTTGAATGGATGGATTCTTCACAAAGTAGTGGGTCAGGTGGGGGGAAATGAACAATGAATTATAAGGAACCCGGGGGTGAGCAGTAGCACTCCAAAGTGTGAAGAGCTAAGGGCAGGGAATAGTTCCAGGAATCCAGAGTGAGATGTAGCTATAGTGGTCAGAGAGATGGCTTTGATAGAGGGAGGCCAGAGAGAAAATATCATGATTTCTCTGCCCTTCCAGGCTCCACCTCCTGCTAGACCAGAGGGTTAGGGTATTTGCTGATGGGTTCCATAAAGGTCAGCTTCCCAGGCCCAGAGCCAAGTGGGAAAGGTAGAGAGTGGCTCTGGAGGAACAAATGCAGAATAGCAGAGAGTGAGAGACAGGGAGGGTGAAGGGGAAGGGGCCAGCTGCCTGTCCCCACTTGGAGGGCTGTTGTGAACTCCCTGCCCCCAAATTCCGCATACGCTTCCTTCATGATCCCGTCCATCCGTAGATGCGATTGGACAATGTAGTTGGTTTTTGGTTCTGCTTTGGGGGTGTTTTGGGTTGGTCTATTTTGGCCAAACTCACAGCACGTGGAACTACTGGGGCCAGAGATGGAGCCCACGCCATAGTAGTGACCCTTATTTCCCTGTGAATTCTACATAAGAAGTATCCCACAGGTTTTGGTATCTAGTGTTCTTATTATTGTTTACTTTTGGAGAGTTCATAAATCTGAGTCACCACCTTTGACTTTAATCCAAGAAATATTTAGAAAAGCATTAAAATATTTTTGGGAGTTCCCGTCGTGGCGCAGGGGTTAACGAATCCGACTAGGAACCATGAGGTTGCGGGTTCGGTCCCTGCCCTTGCTCAGTGGGTTAACGATCCGGCGTTGCCGTGAGCTGTGGTGTAGGTTGCAGACGCGGCTCGGATCCCGCGTTGCTGTGGCTCTGGCGTAGGCCGGTGGCTACAGCTCTGATTGCACCCCTGGCCTGGGAACCTCCATATGCTGCGGGAGCGGCCCAAGAAATAGCAACAACAACAACAACAACAACAACAAAAATATTTCTGTCCACCCTTTTGTGATAAATTTCTAATTTTATTGAACTAGGTTAAAGAACATGACCTGTGCAGTCTTTATTTTTGAGATTTTTTTTGAGTTTTTGTATGTGTGGCTTAGTAGATGGTTCATTGCATTTTGGTTCACTCAATCTGTTGATTTCTCAGTTAAGTTGAAGCATCCTGCTATGATTGCGGACTATTAATTTGCAGTTTATCCTTCCATTTATAATTTTAGACTGTGTATTTCAAAGCTATGTTGCGAAGTGTGTGGGAAATTCATCTCTGCGTTGTTATTAAACATCATTCCTTTCGTTGGTACAAATTATCCATTTTTCCCACTTTTATTGTTTTCTTTTGTCTTTAATAAAGGGATTTATTCATAATTATTATGGCTACTGATCCGTGCTATCTTAATTTGTTTTCTATTTACACAAGAATTCGTTATTGCTGCTCTAGTTTCTCTCTCCAGGCTTTAGCTGCCTGTTCACATTTCCCTAATTCTGTGGATTTTTTTTCCTCTGTAGTGGTTTGGAAGTTATACATCCCTACTTCTGTTCCTGTAGTGCTAACCCTTAAATTCTATCCACATATTTCATCTTCTATTTCTAAAGTCAACATCTAGAGTTGATATTAACAGTGGTGATAATAATAGCTAACGTTTAGTGAGTGCCAGCTACATTTCCAAGCGCTCTACTAAATATTAACTAAATTCAGCTTCACAGCCCTTCAGTGGGGTAGTTTTAATTATTAGCTCCATTTTACAGATTAAAAAAAAAAATCTGAGGCAAAAAGAAATAAGTAAATTTCCTAAAGTTATGTGGTGAGCAAATAGCAGAGGTTAGGATCTGACTCAGCCAACCTGATTTTGCAGCCTAGATTCTACGCCACCACCATGATCCTGCTGCTTTGTAGTGATAGAATCTGTATTGATGGTCTTTGGACCATTACAAAAACTTTAGCTTGTGTTCACTATAACCGCCCTCCCCCACCTCCATTTGTAGGTCATTGGATATTTAATGTCTTCCTGTTATTCTCCTTTTGCTTTCTAAAAATATTATTCATTAACTATTCCTTGGACTCAACTATAACTTTCACAGATTCCTTTGTTCACATCTCTTTCTTGCATCCCATGGCATCTTTTGTTCTTGTATTTCATATTCTTTTTCCTGCTATTGTTATAGTTCTATTTACTCATGTGTATTTTAAATCAAAGTATAATTGACCTACAATATTATGTTCGTTTCAAGTGCATAATATAGTGATACTACATTTAGAGACATTATGAAATGATCACCAGGATAAATCTGGAAACCATTTGTCACCATACAAAATTATTACAGTGTGATTGACTAGATTGCCCATGCGGTATTATTTGTTTTGCTGAACTACATACAGCATCAAGAATTTCAAAAGTGACTGTGGATTGTAATCTTTCGGAGTCCAGGTATACCTGAAAATGACTTTGTTTTACCTTTCTGCATCAGAGTTGTTTAGATAGGGATACGATTCAAGTTTCAAAATCATTTTCGTTTTCATTATCTCATTATCCGGTAAGATCCAGCGTTATTGATGAGAAGTCTGATGGGAATCTGATTCTCGTTCTTTTGCAGGTACTCTCTGACAGCTTTTAGGGTTTTTCTTTAGCTCTGGGATTCTGAAATTTCACTAGGACACATATAAGTCAGTGTCTTTTTCATTCATTCTCCTTGACACTTGGTAGTCCCTTGTATTGCTAAAGTGTCACATCTTTCTTTAGCTCTGGAAAATTTTCTTCTATTATTTCTTTTTTTCTTCCTTCTCTCCCTCCCTCCCTCCCTCCCTCCCTCCCTCTCTCTCTCCCTCTCTCTCTCTCTCTCCCTTCCTCCTTCCTTCCTTTCTTTCTGGCAAAGCCCATGGCATGGTGAAGTTCCTGGGCCAGGGATCAAACTGGTGCCAAAGCAGTGACAACCAGCCACAGCAGTGACAATGCTGGATCCTTAACCCGATTAGCCACTAGAAAACTGTTTTCTTCTTTTCTGTTATTTCTTTATTCTTTCCACTGTTTCATCTCTTTTTCTAGAACTCTTGTTGGATACAGTTGCCCAGTTAATTACACCAAGAATTATCCTGGAGCCTCTCCGGCTACTTGCGTCTATTGTCTGTGAGCTTGGAGTGATCTCTTATGTGTATATTGGCTTGAGTTTCAGTCCAATCTGTTTTCTATCTTCCAGAGATTCCTGAACATTTCTAGTCTCCCGATGGCAATCTTTCTTGTTTATCAGCACTGCTTTACATTTATTGCTTTCCTATAAAACATATTTTTATGTATTTTCTAATGATGTTAGGCAGAAAGGGCTGAAGATGTATGTTCTTAATCTGCTATCCTGAGCCAAGGCTCTACTTTATTTTTTGTCTTATTGTAGAATATATGATTTATGTTGCCTCTCAAACTTTGGAGAACTAGGCAGGTTAAAAATAACAAATACATAAACATGAGTAAACAGCCTAGAAGTTATCAAGATATTACCTGTTCATTTTCATACAAGTATTTACTACAAAGCCCTGAAACTCTGAGAGTGCTAGTGATGTGGTATTTTGCAGACAGTTCAGGGGCTTGTGTCCTGAAGCACAGGAGCCAAAGGGGAGGGATATGGTGATCTCTGCCTGGCAGAAGATTATTTCAGGTCCCGCAGGCCCACAAGTGGGAGAAGGAGGTAGGCGCTGAGACTCGGGCATTTAAGGGACTACATCTATTACTTATTCCTGTGCCGTGTCTCTTGCTCCATCAGTGAGTGGAAGAAAGCATTTGTTGCCCAGCGAGAAGGGGTCAGTTATGCCCTCATGCTTCTCTTTGCTCTTATATGGATACCAGAATGAGATTTTGACCAGTGACACCCTGTGGATACAATCCCAGAGGCAGCCATGAATGAATACTTCCCCTAGCCATTGGCAATTAAAAAACAAAACAAAACAAAACAAAACAAAAACAAAACAAGAGCCAACACTCAGCCCTTACACGGTGTCACTCTTGTAGGCGCTTTACGTGTATAATCTCATTTTGTCTTTACAACCCGCTGAGGCAGGCACTACAATGCTGTGCAGTTTACAGATGAGGAAACTGAAGCTTAGGGGCACTTAGCAAGGTAGTAGAGACAGGATTTGGACCCAGGAAGTTGCCCTGCAAGGTCCCCATGCTGAGCCACCATGGCACACTGCCTCCGTGTTAGATGATTTTTTGTGTCCTTTCTCTACCTGATCTTTAAAATGTCTTGAAGCTTTTGTGTGGAGCACTGCACCGTGATTCAAGAGTCTCCTGGGCCATGGCTTGGAGGTGCTCACCCTGGTCTGCTATTAGCCAATTCCAAGAGCGCAAGACACCGAGTCAGCTCTGAGTCAGTGCACTCTGGCCCAGGGCAACATTCCCGCTGACGAAGATGTCTTGCATGAAGCAGTATGTAGATCTGGTTGTAAATTCTCCTCGTAAAAATCTGGGATGGATGGAAACAATTGCTGAAGTTAATATTGTTAGTAAGGAAACCATCATTGAATCCGTGTTGCACTGTCCTTTAGACATGATATGATACTTCCACCTTTTGATTTATGGACCATACATTTGTACATAAACGATTTTTTAACTCTGTCACACACCTCATAAAATGAGCAAGACCAATTTACAAATGATGTAACAGCCTCTCTCCTCCCAGAGGACCTCTCTCCTGCCTCCCTGGCAGACTCAGTGCCTTAAACCCGGCAGCCCATCTCTTAGGCCTTCCTCGTTGGTGGTGGTCATTTTTTTTTTTTTTCAGGGTTGTCCTCCTAACTTCTAACCATAATTATAAGGAGTCAGGTATTATATGAAACCAACGAATTGATGCAGTATTTAGATTAAAAACATTCCATTTTTGGCTCCATTTTGCCATGTTTCAGCCAAGTATACATATATTTATGGAATGCAATTTCGATTTTCCTTCGCTGCTTGCAGATTTTCTGCTAATTCATTTTCCCTTTGCTTTGGGTAAGGTTCCCTTCTGTCTGGACATTTTTAACTCTTGAGAAGTGGAGTAACATATGCCCTAAGGAGCAGCAAATAATCCCACAGACAAGTCAGGTGGTCACGTTCAAGGGCAGCAATCCATTAGGAGTCAGCCCTGTATGTGTAAATAAGGACGGCCTCTTGGCCAATGTGTGAGAGAGGAACAACTAACTTTCTGCTTTAATGATCTGGAAAAAAAGGGCTGTTCCTGTGCACCTCTTAGGTTTACAGACTGGAAACTGGGGAGAGGGCAATGTGTCTTGCCTGGAAAAGGTTAAAATAGATTTGTAACCAAAGAGATGTGTCTAAGGGGGATTTTTTTTTCCCTTTGAGACTTAAATAAACTAAAAAACCTGCCCTTCACTTAGATGGATTGAGTCCAGATTTTCCCTTTTTAAAAAATAATTGAAATTGGAGACCCCCACCTCAAATAGCAAAGGTCTGTTACATGGAGCCCTGTGTGTGTGGGATCGGGTTTCTCTTGCCAAAAGGACTGGATTGGAAACCAGCCTGAACCCATCTCCCATCCCCATTTCACCCCACCCCCAACCTGGAAATGAACCCAAGGAATCATTTCAAAGTCTCAAATCCGAAGTGTAACTAAAGTACACTAACCCTTCCCCCACCAAAAAAGTGGGCTATTTCTAATACTCTCAAAAAAAAAAAAAAAAAAAAAAAAACCCAAAAAACTGAGCTAGCTCAAACTGGCCTGGACCAACATTTGTTAGACCTAAATATATACAGAATAACATCAGTTACAACTCAAGGGAAAATTTTACATGTGGGCTCCTTGGGTGTATACATTTCACCCATATTGATCTGACAAAGAGCAATCCACATTGTGAAATGAGGAGGGGGGAGGGGCAGACCTACCGTAAATGGACCCTACAAATCCTTTGTGTGTGTGTGTGTGTGTTGGGGGTGATGCGTATAGGGGGGATAGTGTGATTTGTGTTAAATGTCTTGCGATCATGTTCAAGTTGACAACAAGAGAGCATACCACTGAAGAGCCTTTAATTTCAGCAGAAGCTAATTATACAGTGGATTGGCTGGGGCCACTCTGTCTTATCATCTGCCCTCTGCAAGCTCTGCATTTAAAAACCCTTTCGACCAACACAAAGGCTACATGGCTGTCATGCAAAAGCCACTTCAGTATGGAATTTCCTGAGGGATACCCTCTGCCACCCACCCCCCCAACAAGACACTCATACCACAGGCTTCATGGTTACCGCCTCACGTTGTCAGCATCTGGAAGGCACGTGAACATTTGCCAAGATGAAACAAGCCTAGGGGTTTAGGTGCGATAAGTGAATTGTTGAGTGAGTTTGCCTGTTCAATCCAAGTGACTCAGATGTCGCTGCAGTACATCCATTTGTCTGCCAGCTCAGACTCTGCTCTCTCACACCCACTGCTTCCAGGGACTTTAGGGTGGCTCTGCATGTTCTTGAAAACAGAAATCTGTTCTTGTTTCTGATTTTTGTTAATCTGCATTCGAAAAGCTGGGATTTCTTATTGGGGACCTAGACGTCTTAACTACAAAAGGCCGTGGAAATAAGAACGCCTCTTTCTGCTGCACAGAACAAAAGGATTCAGGTTGAAAATGAGCAAAAATTGAATCCCATTTGAAAGTAGAATTTGCAACGCTAGTACCAGCTGCCTTTGAGTGTCTGTGGGGAATTTATTTTTTTCCAAGTTACGAATTAAAAGGGGTTCTTTCGATAAAAAAAGATTTCAGGGAAAACAAACTCAAACTGCTATAAGTCTGAGACAAAAATCCTCAGCGTGGTAACGAGAGACATTTGGAAGTAGCAGCGTTGTGTGCCTCCCGAGTGATTGCTTGATTCTAAGGAAGCAATCTTTTCTCTTTCTCTCTCTCTCTTTTTTTTTTTTTCTCCAAGAAAACCTTTTGAACTTTCAGAACTCCATTCATTTGTGTTGATCCAATTTTTCAAGGCGGAAAAGGCCGTCTGGGTGAAATTGACACGCGTTGCTGGGCCTACATTCCGTGTCACAACCAGATGACCGTTTTCCCAGTCCCTCTCCACAGCTTCCTCCTCACCGATGAGTCATTACATTGTGGGCTGCCACCTCAGGTCACCCGAGAAGGTCTCATACATCATTGCGGCTGGAATCTGTCACTTTTGACTGGCCCTTGTTTGGAAGCTTGCGAGCTGGTGTGAGGCACGTCGGCACCCGTTGATCTTTCTGGTGTACCTCCCGGTGTCGACCGCTTGTTTAGCTTTTCGAGGCTTTAGGTTGATTAGACAGAGTGATTACATCTCCCGGATATGTTCACTTACATTTAATGTTCTTGGACATTAATTTTAATGCTCTCTAAATGGCTTGGCCTGATAAGATGTTAAGTGACCTAAATGGATAGAAAACAGCTCGGGAACCTCAAACGGGCTTTCTGCTCAGCTTGGCGGGGGGGCGGGGGGGGGGGGGCAGGGGGGAGTGTCTGAAGCAGAGACCCTGCAGGGACAAGTCATCGGTCCGTTGTCCGGCTCTTCCGACTGGCAGGAGGCTCCTGGTGACTTGGCTTGTGGGAAGCTTGTGAATGCGTGCGGTGTGCTGCGAAAGGGCCAACTGCTTGCTGCAGTCACTGTGCAGTCCCGCAGAAATTATCCAGACGACGTTGCATTTCTGAAGAGAAATCTGGTTTAACTGCTCAAAAAGCAGCAGCAATTCCCCCAAGCAAAGAGATTCCATAGGTGCCTATTTCTTTTCATGGCCAACCCCAAAGAAAGCAACAGACAATTTTCCCTCTCCAAAAATGGCCTGGTTCCTGTGCCTTGCCCTTCAGGATCCAGTATTTCACATTCAGCTCGCATCTCTGGGCCCGTGGTACCTGAAAACCACATCTCAAGATGAAAATGTCAATTGACCCTTAATAATTGGCATTAGGGAAAAAGAATGATTTCTAATCTGTGGTAACTCTGCTGCCTAGAGTCCTCATTAGAAGAGTGCCATCAATACCTATTAAAGTGCATGTTAAAATAAGATCATCCGAACAATATTTTAATTCTTATTTAATGACAGTTGAATCATTGTCACATATGATCGAGTAATGAGGGCTGTGTGTGATTCAGCGAATGACGTCTTTACAAATTGGAAAAATCTTACAAAAGAAGTCCCAGCTAATCATGATGGCCTGACTTACTCTCGACAAGTAAAACCGTTTTCAGAAAAAGTTAATAGAGAAATCCTGTTTCAAAATAACAATCTGCTGATTTCATCGAGGCGCATCCTAAGTTTCCTCAAATCTATGTTAAGCAAAATGACATCTGGGGGACAAATTATGGGTCTTTTTGGTTTGACAAGCATTCACGGGGTACCCACTCAGGACAGGGACTAGATAGAGATGCCAAGACGGAGAAGACAGGATTATAGAGGCGAGCACAGGTAGCAGGCAGGTACACAAATAGTACTGTTGTAAGATACGAAAGATACATGCAATCGGGAAAGTGTATGCAAAGTGTTACGGGCACACAGAAAAGTGGGAGGCTCGTTCTGCAGTGGAGGCAACTTTAGAGGTTGGTATAAACCTGCATAAGATGGCGGGGAGTGAAAAGGACAGGGAAGAAAGTTACAGGAGTGACTAGTTTGCACAAAGGGGTAAAGGCATGAACATGGTTGATATATGTAATTCAAAGCAACAGTCGTCAAAACCATATGGTACTGGCACAAAGACAGACATAGAGGTCAGTGGAACAGGATAGAAAGCCCAGAATTCAACCCACGCACCTACAGTCAACTCATCTATGACAAAGGAGGCAAGAATATACAATGCAGAAAGGACAGCTAGTTCAATAAGTGGTGCTGGGAAAAATGGACAGCCACATGGAAAAGAATGAAATTAGAACACCCCCTAAGACCATACACAAAAATAAACTCCAAATGGATTCAAGACCTAGATACAAGAGCCGATACTATAAACCTCTTAGAGGAAAACAGAGGCCAAACACTCTCTGACATAAACCATAGCAACATCTTCTCAGATCCACCTCTTAGAGTGATGACAGTAAAAACAAAAATAAACAAATGGGATGTAATTAAATTTAAACATTTCTGTACAACAAGGGAAACCCTAAACAAAACAAAGACAACCCACAAAATGGGAGAAAAATCTTTGCAAATGAATCGACTGACAAGGGAATCATCTCCAAAATTTATAAACACCTCATACCACTCAATACCAAAAAAAAAAAAAACAAAACAAAACAGACAACCCCATCAAAAAATGGACAGAAGATCTAAAGACAGTTCTCCAAAGACGACATACGGATGGCCAAGAAACACATGAAAAGATGTGCAACATCACTCATGCTTAGAGAAATGCAAATCAAAACCACGATGAGGTGCCACCTCACACCAGCCAGAATGGCCATCATCCAAAAGTCTACAAACAAGAAGTGCTGGAGAGGGTGTGGAGAAAAAGGAACCCTAGTACACTGCTGGTGGGAATGTACATTGGTGCAGCCACTGTGGAAAGCAGTATGGAGATGCCTCCAAAAACTAAACATAGAACTCCCATTGGATCCAGCAATCCCACTCCTGGGCATCTATCCAGAGAAAACCACGACTCGCAAAGACACATGGACTCCACTGTTCACGGCAGCCCTATTTGCAATAGCCAAGACATGGAAACCACCTCAATGTCCATCAACAGAGGAGTGGATCCAGAAGATGTGGTACACATACACAATGGAGTATCACTCAGCCATTAAAAGGAAGGAAATACTGGCATTTTTAGCAACATGGATGGACCTAGAAAGTATCATGCTAAGTGAAGTCAGCCATACAGTGAGACACCAACATCCAAGGCTTTCACTGACATGTGGACTCTGAACAAAGGACAGACGGAACTTCTTTGCAGATCAGATGCTGACTCACAGACATCGAAAAACTTACGGTTTCCGAATGAGACAGTTTGGGGGGTGGGGGGATGCACTGAGGGTTTGGGATGGAAATGCTGTAAAATTTGGGTGTGATGATTGTTGTACGCCTATAAATGTAATAAAATTCATTAAGTAATTAAAAAAAATAAAGAGGGCTGCTGTGATCTGAGGCCGAATAAGTAGTTTATGGGACCACGTGGAATGCCCAGCTTAGCAGAGAGCTGCATGTTACCCTTCCAGCCTGCCAAGCATACAGTCAAATGGTCAAACCTAAAGTCAAGGAGCGTGACCGGCCTAGAAGACTCAGCCCCCTGCGGATGCAGGAAGGGCGACTGTGTGCCTCGTATGTGCCAGGTGCTGGGCTCCACGCTCAAGAAGTAGAGGAGAAGAATAATAAAACTGTGCCCCTAGCTCTCGGGGGTCACAGAATGTGAGACCAAGACACGCGCCGTCCATTCCCATGCATAGGGGTCAGTGCTGGGCTGCAGGTCCTGTGACGGTGGCAGCAAGGATCAAGTTTTCTTGAGTAGGTCCTGGCAAGCTTCCCAAGGGATGGACGCGTACACTGCCTCTTGTCTCTGGAAAAAGCAAAGGTTTACAGGGATCCCAGGCTTACAAAGTGAAGCCTCCAAGCTACCCTGACTGAAAATCCCAACCTGGCCGGTGCTGCAGTGTCAGGAGTGTTAGGTAGAGGAGGGGACCGGGGCTGCAGCCTGCAGGAGCCTTGGGGTGGGATGGCTCTAAAGACGAGCTGGAGTTGGTACAGGGGCAGGGGCTGGGGGGCGGCTGGGCATTGTTAAAAAGGAAGTCAGAAAGGAAAGAACGTATCTGCCCTTTCTTCTGAAGACAAGAAGCATCCTGCCAGATGTTACCAAGTGCTTTCTTGAAGGCTTGGAGCAAAGGATCGTTGAGGCCATGGCTATTTAAAAAAAAACTTTTTAAAAAATTGTGGCAAAATACACACAACATAAAATTTACCATCTTTACCATTTTAAAGTGTACGTACCATTCAGTGGTATTTGATATATTCTTTTTTTTTTTCCTGCTTTTTAGGGCCACACCCGCAGCATATGGAAGTTCCCAGGCTAGGGGTCCAATCGGAGCTACAGCTGCCGGCCTCCACCACAGCCCCAGCCACAGCAAGGCGGGATCCAAGCGGTGCCTGTGACCTACACCACAGCTCATGGCAACGCCGGATCCTCAACCCACCTAGTGAAGCCAGGGATCAAACCTGCATCCTCATGCATCCTAGTGGGGTTTGTTAAGTGCTGAGCCACGAAGGGAACCCCTGATATATTCATATTGTTAATGGAACCATCACCACATCCATCCCTGTAACTCTTTTCATCTTTTAAATAACAATTCCCTCTTCTCCTCTACTCCCAGCCCGGCAGCCACCATTCTACTTTCTACATACAAGTGGAATCCTACAGTATTTGTCTTTTTCTTTTTTTTTTCTTTTGGTCTTTTTGCCTTTTCTAGGGCTGATACCTCGGCATATGGAGGTTCCCAGGCTGGGGGTCAAATCGGAGCTGTAGCCACCGGCCACAGTCACAGCCACACCAGATCCAAGCCACATCTTTGACCTACACCACAGCTCACAACACCAGATCCTTAACCCACTGAGCAAGGCCAGGGATTGAACCCACAACCTCATGGCTCTTAGTCGGATGTGTTAACGACTGAGCCATGACGGGAACTCCGTATTTGTCTTTTGTGACTGGCTTATTTCATCCAGCATGATGTCCTCAAGGCTCATCGTTGTCGTAGCAGGTGTCAGAATGTCCTTCCTTTTAAAGACTGGGTAGTAATCCATTGTGTGGTTGGACTACATTTTGCGTATCCATTCATTGGTCAGTGGACACAGATTACTTCCAGTTTTTAGCTATTGTGAATGATACTGCTATGAACCTGATTGTACAAAGTTTCAGCTCTCTAAGCCATGTGGTCTGTGTCACAACTATGTAATTCTGCTTTTGTAGCACGAAAGCAGCCATAGACAAATGTACAAACAATACATAGACGAATAACTCTCGGTGTTCCAAAAAAATTGTGCATTCCTACCAACACGGCACAAGGGTTGTTAATTTTTCTACATCCTCACCAACACTTGCTGTTTTCTGCTTTTTTTTTTTTTTTTGATAGTAGCTATTCTAATGGGTGTGAGGTGGTATCTCACTGTAGTTCTGGTTTTTATTTCCCTGATGATTAGTGATGTTGAGCAGCTTTTCATGCTATTGGCTATTTGGGTGTCTTTGGATAAATGCATGTTTCAGTCCTTTGCCCATTTTTGATTCGGGTTGTTTGGTGTTTTGTTGTTGAGTTTTAGGAGTTCTCTATATAATCTTGATATTATTAGTCTCTTGTTATATGTATGATTTACCAATATTCTTTCCTATTTTTTGAATTTTAATTTTTTTGGCCATACCCGTGGTATGCGGAAGTTCCTGGGCCAGGGAACAAACCTGTGCCACAGCAGCGGCCTGGGCCTTGCAGTGCCAACACCGGAACCATAACCTGCTGAGCCACACAGGAACTCCTATATTCTCTCCTATTTGGTGGGCTACCTTGTTACTCTGTGGATAGTGGTTGTTGATGCACAAAATTTGGAAATTCTCATGAAGTTCGATTTGTATATTTTGCTGTTGTTGTCACCTGTGTTTTTGGTATCATCCAAGAAATCATTGCCAAGTCCAACATTGTGAAGCTTTTGTCCTGTTTTCTTCTAAGAGTTTTTTTGGTTTGTTTTAGGTCTGAAATTTAGGTCCTTGATCCATTTTGTTAATTTTTGTAGATGTTTTAGCTAAGGGTCCAACTTCATTCTTTTGCACATAGGTAGTCAGTTTTCTTAGCACCATTTGTTGAGAAAGGAGGCTATTATTATTGACAGTATTTTTTTTTTTTTGGCAATACCTGTGGCATGCGGGCATTCCAAGGCCAGGGACTGAATCCTCACCACAGTAGCAGCCTGAGCCATAGTAGTGATAATGCCAGGCTCTTAACCTGCTGAGCCACCAGGAAATTATGACATTAATTTTTAAAATTTATTTGAACCAATCATCACCCCTACCTGCCTCTGTGTTCTTTTTAACATGTTTCTTGACCTATCATAATATATATGACTAAAAAGATCTGAGCGGAGTTCCCGTCATGGCTCAGCGGTTAACGATTCCGACTAGGAACCATGAGGTTGCAGGTTCGATCCCTGGCCTTGCTCTGTGGGTTAAGGATCCGGCATTGCTGTGAGCTGTGGTGTAGGTTGCAGACGCGGCTCGGATCTTGCGTTGCTGTGGCTTGGGCGGACACCCCTAGCCTGGGAACCTCCATATACCGTGGGAGCGGCCCAAGAAATGGCAAAAAGACAAAAAAAAAAAATCTGAGTAACCCACACAAATGGTTTGAGGAAGACATTCTGAACATGAAACCCTAGTTTTTTTCAGTCTGCCCATCACAATCCTTGGACTGTCTGTATTCTTCTATTTCCCTGACACTCCTGCAGGGCTCCTGCAGCCCTCCCCGTGGGGAACTGCCGTTTGTCTCTGCTCAGTGCTTGTCTGTGGTCCTCACTAATTGCTGGCGGCAGAGTTGGGATTGGGCCTTGATTGCCCAGAAACATGTCGGTTATTTGATGAAGCAGCTCAAATGAATTCTCGGGCATCTGTAGCTTGGTCCTCAGGGATGTGTGTAGGAACCTCTTGCAGCCCCTGCTATTGACATAGATTAAAGCTGGGTGGCAATTAAAGGTCTAGTGAAAGGGACTTTCAGGGGTTGGGGCTGAGACCCGTTGAAATAAAGGGAGGTGATCTCCAACATGTCAAGCAAGCCCAAGTGTGGAGAAGGGTCACTGTGTTGTTTTTACAGGTGTCACCCTGAAGACAATGGTCCTGGAACAGCAATGCGTGTGAAATGGATTTACAGCTTTTTTCCTTGGCAATTAATAAGGATAATTGCTTGCTAAATAAAATATACAAACCAGTTGTGATAGTGCAACATTGACTTCCAAATTGACCTCGCCACTCAAAACACTTGATAATGGTTTGAATACACAGTAAGGAAATAGGTTGCTCAAATAACATGCTCTTTGTAGTAGCTGAAGGTTTCGGCAGCACGCCTGCCTTGAGTTTGGGACTGTGCTGCATTCTGTAGTAAAATACAAATGTAGTAAAATACAACTACAAATGAAGAACAGAATGCTTCCTTGTCTCAATGGCCTTTCAAGGGAGAGATGCTCTTCCTCCTTTTTATAATGGGGGGCAATAAGGAGAGGGAAGTAACTTGTCTGCAGCCACAGCAGCAGTGTATC
Organism: Phacochoerus africanus; assembly: GCF_016906955.1. Lineage (NCBI taxonomy): Eukaryota > Metazoa > Chordata > Mammalia > Artiodactyla > Suidae > Phacochoerus > Phacochoerus africanus. The sequence continues at coordinate 125,424,004 of NC_062560.1, read as the reverse complement.
CAGGTCACACTCCTCTATCCCAGGCCGCCATTTTGCTTGTGCTCTTGCCACTGTGGGGCTAGAAAGAGGCCAGCCTAACAGTTACAAAGCATATGCTTCCTGCCTTCTTGCTGCTCTGTGGCTTGCCTGCTGTGCCGATGGTCTTCTAGACCTTTCACCCCCTCTTGATCTGACTTCTTGTGGTATGAATCTACCCTGGAGGAGGGAGTAGTGATTAGAAGGGGACATGATATTCTGTTTCTTGACCTCGATGGGGTTCTGTGGGTGAGTTCACTTTGAAAATTCATTGGTTTTTATACTTTTCTAGGTATGATGTATTTTTTAAAAAAAATCCTAGCACATTTTCCCCTGATTTCTCTCTATTATTTATTCCCACTTTGCATCAATCACTGGCCAGGAGAAAGGTCCTATGACGAAGTAGCAGAGGATGGGATGGGATTAAGAGGCTAGTATGGCCAAGCGGTCCACACGTAGATCCATCTGGAACCCTGGTTCTGTTGAGCACTGTGCCCTTCAGGTGGTGGAGATAAAATAGCCAGTGCCCACAATGTGGCCGTAATCACAAATTGGTCTTTTGCATGAAATCCAAATGATTGTCTCCCAGCCCTGGGTATGCTCAGGTCAGACCGCTGAGCAAAGCCTTATTCTTTGCAGAAAGTTGCTTCTGAAATAGTAAATTGTCTCTTTGGGGTCCTTCTGAACACATCTCACTTAGAAAAGATCAGGAAAGAGTCTGCTCTGTTGGTTTATCCTGGGGCAGAAGTCTGGTAAAAGTGGGTGGCGGGGGGCGAGGGTGTTTCTCTCCTCATGCCCCATTTCCCAAAGGGGATGGAGAACTGCCATGAATTCCTCTGGGCCGTGGGAAGGACAAGAAGCAAAAGGGTGCTGGTGACAATCCTTTGCTGTCCACTGAATACTGCATATGTGCTTAGCCATATATTCTCCTCCTGGTCCTGGCTAAGCAAGCACAGTCATGTCCAGCTCGTGGATCAGGAAAGTGAAGACTAGAGCAAGAGAGGAGGTAGCCAAGAACATAGAAGCTGCAGAACACAGTTTAAAACCTAGCCTATTTATACCCTATTACACACCCAAATCACTTCGAGGGAGGAGACATGGAGATGAATTGAACTAATGCTCATCCAGATTAAAATCTGTCTCTCTTGTCCAAAAGAAACTATGACTGCATTTTTTCCCCCATGTTGACAAGCAGGAATTGGAAATACTTGGAATTGGAGGAGCAGACCTGGATTCGGCTCCTGACTCAGCCGCCAACCGGAACCTTGGATGAGTCCTTTTTATCATTTTAAGCCTCAGCTTCTTTACCTGTAAAATAGAAATCATAATAGGAATCGGACCTAGGTCACAGAGTTTTGGAGAGTATATGAACTAAGCTATATGATAGGTTTTATATATTTTTTATATATTAAATACCGTTGCATGTATAAAGAGGAGTTATTCGAGTGTTGGGTAAACAGTGACAAAACACAATGGAGGCAAAGAGCGAAGGCTTGGAAACCCTGTCACGGGTGTGGGGAACAGCAAGCAGCTTACTTCGGATGGAAGCAATGGTACGTGGAGGGGAGGAATAGCAAAATATTGCTATGGAAAAGTGGTACTCGCGGGTCGTCCAGAATCTCACAGAGGATGACTTTGAATGCCAGGACAAGGCAGTAGCGCCTTTTTTTTTTTTTTTTTTTTCTCAGACTTTCAAGGTTTTGAGATGGAAGCCAGGAGTCAGGAGGGCTGTGGTGAGGCCTGAGTTCTTTGGGTAGAAGGGCAGGGGTGTGTAGCTCCTCCGAGAGATCACTGCAGTCTCCCAGCTAGAGGTGAGGAGGTGCTGAGCGGGGTGGCCACAAAGGAGGGAGCAGCCAGAAGGGTCTGTAAGACATAGAAACAAGAGGACGTAGCAGTTGGTGAGGAGCAGAGCCCAAAGACTAGGAAGGAGCCAAAGATGGCACAAAGCCCAGGGCTAGAGGATCAGGCAGGGTGGGGATGGGTGATCTTTAGGACCCAGAAGATTTTAAACCCACTACTAGTGTCTGGAGCATTGGGCCGCCCAGTCTGGGCACCCGGGGGGGCGGAGGGGACGGGGGACCTACTTCCGCTACTACATTGAGACAAAGAGGCAAAAGGTCACTCAAGCGTGAGTTGAATAAAACCTCTGTAAGCCTAGCTTTTCCGTTTCATTGTTGCTAATAACAGAGTCACCACTACATCTCTCAAGACAGAACCCAATAAAATATTACCACTGTGCAAATCCCAAGTTTCCGCACCTGTAAAACTGTGGCCTGCACACAGCCCGCTGCTCTCTGGGGATTAATATGCTGTGAACACGTTTCTGCATCTTTAAACGAACATAACGCATTTCCTCGGACCTCTGGCCCTGACTTGGTCCCACCGTTCATATGACAGACCCCGCCAAATGCTATCAGAGAAGTATGATTTATACATGAAAGATACTGTCAGAAATGGTTGCAGGGAAATGCATGAAGGGAAGGGGCATTTCATTTGTCTTCACGTAACTCTTTAAAACCAGTGAGAGTAGCAAGATGACTGTGTTCTTCAATAACCCTTTGATGAGACATTAGGAAGCTGACACGGTATCTCTCGATGGACCATTACTACTCGCTTTGGATGCCAAGTACTTTCATCCACTCCAGAGGTATATTAATGAGGCAGGAACGGCGGGGCGGGGAAATAAAATCATCATCTAAGCCTGGCTTTTCTTCTTTGCTAGTCATGCCCTCTTTCTTTTCTCTCCTTTCCATTTCACCCAGGCAGGGTGCTGCCAGTTTGATGTTTGCTGTCGGGGGGCTTTTACCAGGTGCTTTTCTCCTCCCTCCCACTTCTCCTTTTTTTTCCTGGGCTTCAAAGGGGTAAATAAGGAGTCAGTGGGCATCTTTAGCACGAACAATGGCTTTTCAGAGGGGTGCCACCAAGGCAGAGGTTAGGAAGGTGGCTCACCAGGCATTCCTGAGCAGCGCAGGGCCAGGTGCTCCATTCCACAGGGCTTGGCCAGCATTCAGGAGACTTTCACCTCCAAGCCTTTGCATCTATTTAATTTTCAAGGGGGGGCGAGAGAAGAAATCAGGAGCATTCTTCAGATGCGAGTCGCTAGGAGCCCTGCTTGTCTTCTGCATGGAGGTCTGTGTTAATCCGTAAAAAATTGATGGATGTCGCTGCCGGCGATGTGCTCACGTGGAGACTAGAGCAGACCCCGTTGGGATGATGGGCCGCTCTTCACGCCGCATTCAGATGAAGAACTTAGCAGCAGCATCGCTAAGGTCCACCCCCTCCACACGCACATCCTTCTGGGAAAGACAGATTTCGGGTGTGTTACAGAATAGTGTTTGCTTAATGATGCACTTAATGAAAGTCCTTGATCAATGATCATTTGTGGGCTTCTTCTAGGGGAGGCTTGAGGAGCACAGTCGTTTAGCTGGTGACTCTTTTCTCAGGCAAAAGTGGGGAAAATCGATGCTTCGGGGCTGGCAGTCCTGCAAGAATATGATAGAGAGCTATGGATGGATAAATGCTGGACAGACAAAAGTTGCGGATAAGGCTGGGAGAGGGGGTGTAAACAGATGGGTTCAATGAAACGAGAGATGAAGTCAAGAGTGGATTGGGCAGCAAGAACAGACTCGCTGAAATCAACAAGTTGGGAGACCAAAAAGGAAAAAGCACAATGTGGAGCTCAAAACCAAAATTAAATCGTCTATAAAGGAAGACGGGGAGACAAGGGAAGTGGTCCTTAAGTCATCAGGCAGTTGGCATGGAGCAGGCAGGAATGCAGTGGGGAGCGGAACTGCTTTGGTAGATGTGACAGGCAGCGACCTTGTGGAAGGCGGAGGGGAGTGACCTGTAGCACACAACCCACCAGGGGCTTCTGGGCCAAAGGGTCTGCAGCCAAGCAGAGCGTCCTCTACTTCTTTAAACCCAGGAGCTTTTAGGTCAACAGACAGTCCACTCTTCCTCCCCACCCCCTACCCCCACATCAGCTGTGAAATTCCATGTATGTTCTCATCCATCTAGAAGACTCCATTAACTTTGCATTCTGCAGTTGGCAATATAAAACCAACAGGTTCCCTCTTTCACCCTGCTTTTTGAAATATTCAATTGTAATATTTAGAGTGTCTTTTCGAATTCCACAGCTCCGAGACTCTGACACATCCCCACCTCAGAAGATGTAGCAGAGTCACTGACCTAGTGTTATCTTTGAATAGATCACAACAGCCAACTAACAGGAAACTTTAAAGACAGATGCGTAGAGTTATTGATACCCTTAGTGTAACACTTCTCTTAAAGACGGGGAAACTGAGCCCCAGAGAGGGCAGTGGAGTTGTCTCAGGTCATACTTGGCTTTAAAGGCTGAGTCTGATTTCATGCATAATATCTCTTGAGCCCCAATTTGCTGCTGTTTCTGCCTCCTTTCCTTAATTTCCAATTCAGTGTGGGCTGGGTTGAAATATAACTGGGCTTGATCTGGAAGTAAAAAAATCAGTTAAGCAAAAGAGTTTTTGTTGCCCAAATTGTAAAGGAACATGTCGCATCTGTCAGATTCAGGAGCCTGGCAGGTAGGTGGGTCTCCCACCTACCACAGAAACTAGCACATTCTAAGAGTGCAGAAGGTATCTGGCGAATAAATAGTTGTATGAATAAATGAAAAAAGCAATCATGGGAAAGCTGCGTGGTTTCATGGCTCATGTGCCCTCTTTCTTGGGTGAGCCTCAGTTTCCTAATTTGCTCAAGAAGAGCAATGATGTTCCCTGTGTCAAGCCGTCCTTGTGAAGATCAAATGTATATTGAAGTGATTTATAAATAGGGGAATGAGAATGTTATACAGGAGAGCCCTGTGAATTTGTTTGATAAGAAGCCCAGAGAACAGTGATAAAGTCCCCCCTCCGCCAATGGAATTATACAAATCCTTTCCCCACTGTGAGTTCCCCTCAAGCAAAATTCTCCTGTACATAGCTCTATCTCTGTAGACCAGCAAGGCATCTTGGAGGAAGCGTGAGTCATTCCTGATGCGCATGGGGAATAGAAGGGGAGTGGAGTGCATGGTCAAGCTGGAGCCCTGCCTTTGGGGGAGGGAAATGAAACTGGAAAGTAGAAGGAAACTCAGCAACATGACAGTTGAAACCACAGCAGACATCTCTAAAATGCGAAGCAAAATTTTAAAGGCAAAGCTTTAAAATCACAGCACCTCACATCTTGATTACACCATGCATAACGTGATGTTTACATGATAATTTTCTAAAGTGCTTGTCCTCTTTAAAATAAAAAGCAAAATGAGGAGAAAAGAACCTTTGAGAAATTAGGCAAACTAAGGAGAACAGACAAGCACAAGTACCTGTAAATAAACTAGAGTCAGGTTTGAATGGGTTATTTTTCTTCCTTTAGCTTAGACATATTTATTTAATTACACACATACTTATATTAAAACACTAGTGTGTGGCATTTACAATTCAAGCATATGATAATTATGGCTTGGTTCTCTACAAAACAGGTGATGGGTTTGCACACATAAAAACAAGGAATGTTGGTTTGATGAAGAAGGGAACAGCAGTTAACGTGTACTTTGAGAGAGGTGTCTAGGAGCTTGGGAGAGACTCCGGAGGTGGGGATTCACGACGTGACTCTAATGTTGGAAAGTTCTGGAATGAAGAGCCAGGTATATGAAAATAAAACTTATCTCCTTCTCCACGTCATGTGTAACGAAGCAAACAAATGTAGAAACCTCTCATTGGCAAAGCTGGGAAAGTGAGAGCCAGGCAAGTTTCTAGGATCTAGGTTGGTATGTGTAAAATAATTGGGCAGTTTTCACATCTCTCCTGTGATGTGTAAATACCCACAGTGATCTTTATTTAGCGATCTGTCTTAACTGCTGTATTTTCGTGAAAGTAGAAAGTATTGTTAAGGGTTTTTCATTACTGTGTTGGTCCCTCAAGACAGTTTTTGGGTAATGTCTGTCAATGATCAACCTCAAAACAAAAAAACCAAACTAAACCAAACAACCCGCCACCATAATAATCTGCTGAACAAGCAAGGTCTGATTTAAGGTCGATAAATCAGTGCTGGGCCATGATTGAGAGTGGACGTAATTTGTGCCGTATTAATTGTTTGGAAGTGGTGGTCACAGTGAGGCGAGGGTGTTAAAGAAAGCCTTGAAGAACAACGATAATGTACAAAGCCCGCTGAACGACCTAGCCTTTGAGAAGGGAATTGTTACTCCGATGATAATTCATTGTTCAAACAAATGAATTTTCAAGTCTCTGAAACAATCAAAAAGTCATACTCAATTTCCTCTTCCTGGATGAGAGTTTCATGGACCGTAAGCTCATGTTCTTAATCCAATGAAGTTGTGTGCTGGTAGGTAGTTTTAGTTCTTAGGTGGTGTGACTGAGGCCGAGGTTGTGGTTTCAGGTAAGATGGAGTATTACCGCACTTCACCCTACAGTCGCTCTGTTGACTGTAGATGTAAAATTTAGGCAGAACACATGGAGCAGCTATTTGAGGTCTTTGTAAAGTGAGTAGAATAGGTAGATTGGGAGTTCCCGTCGTGGCGCAGTGGTTAACGTATTCAACTAAGAACCCTGAGGTTGCAGGTTCGATCCCTGGCCTTGCTCAATGGGTTAAGGATCTGGCATTACCGTGAGCTCTGTGGTGTAGGTTGCAGATGCGGCTCAGGTCACAAATTGCTGTGGCTCTGGTGTAGGCTAGCAGCTACAGCTTTGATTAGACCCCCTAGCCTGGGAATCTCCATATGCCGCAGGTGCGGCCCTAGAAAAGACAAAAAAAAAAAAGGTAGATTGAAGAAGAAGACCAGAATTTTAATTACCACCAAACTAATGGTGACTTTCCCATTTTTTTCCCTCCTCTGTCTCTAGTCCTGTGCCCAAGGTAGCCTGGAACCCACAGAGGGCTTGAGAAAACTTCTAGTTTTGGCTCAAGAAGCAGGAAGGTAGATCACTGACACTCAAAGAGAGTAGTTGAATTCTCCAATTTTACCTTTTTTCTTTCCAATCTTCTTCATCTCAGCCCCCAGAGAGTCCCATGGTGCTAGTGGTGGTGGCTATAGCAACAATGGCAGCAGGGCTCCTAAGGTCTAAACCTCTGAGAAAGGGAAAACTTCTTTGATCAGATGGGCCAGGGTCATAGGAATCTCACAACTGGAGGAGAGAGAATTAAGTCCATGTAAAATTTGAAGAAACAGTGAAAAATCCCCAGATTTGGCGCTCTGGCCACCTTGCATGTATCCACATAGACCATGCAGGCAAGGCTAAACCATACTCTTGGAGACCACAAGCCTTGGGAGACCAACCTGAGAGTCTCTGGAAACATGGTAAAATATGCAAACTTGTGAGGAGCCATCCCTTGCCTCCCTATCTTGTAAGAGTCTGCCATGAGCCAGGTCCTCGTCTACCTAACTGGACTGTCCACTTCGCCTCCTCCCCTTAAGAAACAAGTGCACACAATAAAGTGGTTTAGTTGCAGTCTAGGATCTATGCTTCCATGGGTGACCTCTACCCATATCATTAATCACTTGGTCCATCAAGTTCAGTGTCATTCTGTAGGATTAAGGATGCAGAGAGCTGCCACTGTGTTCATCTTGCTTATGCTTTCTCAGTAGTCAACTGGCTTACCCCTTCTAGGCTTGCTGTCTCCTTCCCAGCCAAATCTATGGAATCATGATGAGCCAGCCTAGCAGCTGCCACCACGCTGTTGTTCAGGGTGTGCTTGACACTCATCAGAAATTATTCAGGCCAGAAAGAAAATGCAAAACGAAGAATTTGTCAACCAAGAATTCTGGGTCAAAATAGCCTTCAGGAAGGAAGGTAAAATAAAGACATACTCAGATGAAGGTAAACTAGGAGAATCCATTGCCAACATAATTTCTCTAAAGATCAGCTAAAGGAAGTTCTCCACTCAGTGGGGAGTATGATACCAGAAGGAAGCTGGGAATATCAGGAAAGAAAGAAGAGTGACATATCTGGTAAATATCTGGTAATTAGACTATTTTTCTTGTCTTGAATTCTTAGAATATATTTGAGACTTGAAAGCAAAATTGTTACATTATCTCATTGGGTTTTAATGTACCAATGCTTAATACAGAACACAATTACAGGGTAAAGGGATTGAAAAGGGGGTAAGATTTCTGAAGTGGTTATATTAATACTAGGTAGACTAAAAAGTTAAATATGTACATTGTAATCACTGGAGCAACAAATAACTTAAAAAGGAGCTAGTAAAAGATATATAATGAAAATCATAATAGATAAATTAACACACATTGCTAATGTTCAAGTAACCTAAAGAAGGCTGAAAAGTGGAAACATGGATGAAAAATAGAGAAACAAATAGACAAACAAATAGTAGTAAATCACAATCCAACCTATCAGCAATTACATTAAATGCACATAATTTAAACACACCAATTAAAAGCGATGGTCAGAATACATTTTAAAACCCAGAGAACCCAACTTAGGCTATATACAAGAACCTCACTTTAAATATAACGGTACAGCTAGACAAAAAGTGAAAGGATGTAAAAAGATATACCGGCAATTATTAACCCCATGAAAGCTGGAGCGGATAAATGAATTTCAGACAAATTAGAATTCAGAACAAGGAATGTTATCAGGGATAAGGAGGGCCCTTATATAGTGGTAAAAGGGTCAATTCACCAAGAAGAAATAACAATCTAAAATGTGCATGCGGAGTTCCTGTCGTGGCTTAGCAGTACCGAACCCGACTAGTATCCATGACAACGCGGGTTCAATCCCTGGCCTCCCTCAGTGGGTTAAGGATCTGACACTGGCGTGAGCTGTGGTGTAAGTTGCAGACGCAGCTCAGATCTGGTGTGCCTGTGGCTGTGGCCAGCGGCTACAGCTCTGCTTCGACCCCTAGCTTGGGAACTTCCATATGCCGCAGGTGCAGCCCTCAAAAGCAAAAAATTAAAATAGTAAAAATATCTGTTGTGCTAGCCACAGATACTTATAATATGTGAGGCAAAAACTGACAGAACAAGAAAGCAGACAAATCCACAAGTGTAATTGGAGTCTCCAACACTCTGCTCTCAGTGATTGATAGAATTAATAGGCAAAAAATAATCTAGGATATAGAAGAACTGAACAACCCCATCAACCAAGAGGAATTAATCGACATTTATGGACTATCCAGCCAACAATGGCAACATAAGTAGTCTTGCCAAGTGCACATGGAACATTCACAGGATTTAGTACATGGGCTAAATTCTGGTTTATTTGGCTGGAGTTGAGAGAAGGAAGAAAAATGATAGGAGATTAGGCTGGGAGAAAGGCAGGGGCAAGATCCTGTTGGGTTGTGTTATGCTGTGTTCAAGATTTTGGTCTATTTTAAGACCCATAAGCAGTCATCGAAGCGTTTTAAATTGAGTTGTGGGGGGAAGGTGGGTGGAACAGTGGTTTGTTTAGAAAAATCCACCATAGCTGCTGTGTGAAAATTAAATTGGAGGTGAGTCAGTGTAGATGCATGGAGGTCAGTTAGGAGGCTGTCGTGCTAGGTGGGCGCCCTTGGGGTCCCCACTGGCACATAAGACGAGTCTAGTCAGGGGTGTCAGCTCCTACGCACCAGCCTTTGGGGTAAGTCTCACAAAAGCACACGGTGTAGGTTAAGAAATGAGCTTTATTGAAGAAAATTAAAATGTACAGGCCTAGGATAGACAGGGAAAGAAAGGGCACAGACTCTCCATTCTCCTGTCCTCCCCTGGAGAGGTGAGCTAAAGGCCAGAGTGTGTTGAGTCTCAGGAAAACATCCCCCTTGACAGCGCCCCTTTTCTAGGCGGACACGAAGGGGCAGTCTTGTCCTTGGGGGACCACACGAGCTGTGGAGCAGTGGGCAGCTTGGAGTTGGGGTGCCAGTGGATTACAGGACTTGGCTGGGACTGCCAGCCGCCCAAGGAGTGCCGCGGTCTCCACTGCTGACGTGAAGAAGACACCAGTGTCATGGGAACCTAGTCGTGGTACGGCCCCTTCCCTTCAAGGAGAAGGGGCAGCCCTCGGCCCCAGCCAGCTCATTCTCTGGGCAACTCCGGATGAACAATTAATGTCAAGGTCTGCTCACTGCACTGCAGGGACGACTGCAGTGGCCTAGCCCAGGAGTTGGCAACGTTTTTCTGCAGAGGGGCAGATAGAAAAACAAAAAGTTTCAGCTCTCTAAGCCATGTGGTCTGTGTCACAGCTACGTAATTCTGCTTTTGTAGCACGAAAGCAGCCATAGACAATGTACAAACAGTACATAGACGAATAACTCTCGGTGTTCCAAAAAAATTGTATCTCCAGTTTGCTGACCCCTGATTTCGGCAAGAGGTGATGTTGCCAATTTATTTTTGACAAAGGTGCACCAGTAATTAAACGGAGGAAGGACAGCCTTTTCAACGAATGGTGCCGGAGCGATTGGACATACATAGGCAAAATGATACACTTTTAAAAAATTTTATTGGAGTAGAGTTGACTTACAATATTTTATTACTACCAGGTGTACAACAAAGTGACTTGGTTATACACATATATATGTATACATATATGTACATATAAAAATATACGCACACATATATAAATTCATTTTCTCCATATAGGTTATTATATATCCAAAAACCATACAACCCAATCAAAAAATGGGCAGAAGATGTAAAGAGACATTTCTCCAAAGAAGACAGACAGATGGCCAAAAAACACATGATAAAACCCATAAACTTTGACCTAAACTTTATACTTCATCCAAAAGTGAACTTTATCCATGTATCATGGATCCAAGTGTAAAACCTAAAACAGCCAAATCTCTTTTTAGATAGAAAAATTTGACTGATTTTAGGCAAAGAATTCTTAGACACGACACCAAAAACACAATCCATAAAAGGAAATAAGTGACAAATCAGACTTCATCAAAATTAAACATTTTTGCTTTGCCAAAGCCACTGTCAAGGTAATAAAAAGGGAATCACAGACAGGGAGAGAGTATTTTTAAACCATGTATCTGACTCAGGCTTTGTGTGCAGAATACATGTCGAATTCTCAAAACTCTACATTAAGGAAACAAACAACCCAACTGAAAAAAAAGCGGGCAGGAGTTCCCATCCTGGCTCAGTGGTAACAAACCTGACTCGTATCCACAGGGATGTGCATTCAATCCCTGGCCTCGCTCAGTGGGTTAAGGCTCTGGTGTTGCTGTCAGCTGTGGTGTAGGTCACAGATGGAACTCGGAGCTGGTGTTGCTGTGGCGTAGGCCAGCATCTGTAGCTCCGATTCGACCCCTAGCCTGGAGACTGCCATATGCTGCAGGTTCGGCCCTAAAAAGACCAAAAATAAAATAAAATTAAAAAAAATTGTAAAAAGCGGACAAAGTACTCCGATAGACACATCACCAGTGAAGATATATAAACAGAAAATACGAACGTGAAAAGAGAATCAACATCATCAGGCATTAGTGAAATCACTAATTCACTAAACAATAATGAAGTACCCTTCCAGACCCATTAAATGGCTAAAATTAAACGATACTGACAATATGAAGTGCTGGCAAGAATGCAGAACAACTGGAACTCTTATGCATTGCTGATGGGAATGCAAATGGTGGAGTCAATTCTGAAAAACAGGCAATTTATTATAAACATACACTTTCCATATGATTCGGCAATCCCCAGAGAAATGAAAAGTTATGTTCACACAGAAGCCTGCACGTGAATGTTTATGAGTCTATTCACAATCGTCTGAGTAGTCAACTGGAAACATAGTCAAATTAGAAACAACCCAAAATGTCCTTCAGTGGGTAATTGATGAAACTGTGGTGCATTTATACAATGGAGTATCACGAGGTCATAAATCGGGAAGACCCACTGGTAGATACAAGTTGGATGGATTCCAGAGGCATGCTGAGCGAGGGAAGCCAACCTCAAAAGCTTAGATACTGTGTGATTCCATTTCTATGACAGTCTGTGGCATTTGGAAGTTCCTGGCCTGGGGATCAAACCCTGGCCTCCGCAGTGACCGAACCCACTGCACCATGGTGGGAACTCTTTACATGACAACCTTGAAAAGATAACCGTAGTGCTTACCAGGGGCTAGGGTAGGGGGGCAAGTATCATTATAAAGTGGTAGTAGGGGTGGGAGGGATTTTGAGGGGTGATAGAATTGTTCTGTATCCTGATCTTAGTGGTAGTTACATGAATTTATGCATGTATTAAGTTTATAGAACTATACACCCCCAAAGTCAAGTTTACCTGGACTTAAGGATCAATTTGTGATTCAACCTATAAAACAATTTAGTGTTTATGCGACAATTATTGCTATAATGACTTTTTTTGGGGGAGCTGTGCCTGCTGCATGTGTAAGGTCCGAGGCCAGGAATCAAACCCACGTCACAACAGCAACCTGAGCCACAGCAGTGACAACGCTGGATTCGTCACCTGCCGCACCACAGGAGAACAAGCTGCTGTAATATCTTAATTGCTTTTATTTGTTAGTGAGCAGTTTCTTGATTCATAAAGTTTAACATAACAATAACTGGAGTTCCCTGGTGGCTCAGCAGGTTAAGGATCTGGTGTTGTCCCTGCTGTCGATCGGGTCGCTGCCATGTCTCTGCTTCCATCCCTGGCCCCAGAATTTCCACATGCCTGGGGTGTGATCAAGAAAAAAATAAATAAAATCAAATAACAGCAAGCAAGACCTCTGGGACATTCTCGATAAAGTTGGGAGGGATTCTGCAAAGAGAAAAAAACAAAGTAATCGAGTCTGAGGGAGGTTAAGTAATTGCCTGGGCCCCACTTTGCTTCCCAGGCATTTGTTGCTATCAGTGGTGGCAGGACGTGTCCCCAGCAGCCCTGAGGGTCATGCACCAATTCCCCGGGCGGGGAACGCAGCTTTCCTGCACAGCAGACACTGCCCTAGCCGGCCCTCCCCCTTGAGAAACTCAGAACCTTCCTTCCCCCTGCTGACAGCTCGGGCTGAGTGCATCCCTCTGAAGTCCTCAGTAAACACACTCGTAGGGACATCTTAGAGCTAATTTTAGAGCAAATTAATAATATCAACAATAATAATTACTAATCGGCATGGCTATTCTTTTAAGTCAAATTATACGCTGCGTGATATAAATTATGTCTCAGTTCCTCCGTTTTTGGTTTCTTCCCTTTAAAGATCTTTGCTGTGCCGTGTTAAGGAAGTGGAAAACTGGTGATGAATAAAGGCGGGAACAGGTGGCCACACTGCTTCTAAAAGATCAGTGGTGTCATAATTTCTTAATTATTATTATACTCTGTAAAGGGTTTTAAATACATGATGAAATATTTCCATCGTCTACTTCTGGCACCCTATAGCTCCTGGCATTACATTTCATTTCGAATAATAATTAGTGAGAAATGGGGCAGCGCCATACATTTCATTCCTCCTGTTTTAGTCTCTTAAGCAACCTTCCTGCCACATTTGCATGTAATTTCAGCAATATGGGAGGCCGCCTCTCTGAATGCCTTGGAGTACTTTTTTGGGAATTAACATTTTATTCCTGAAAGCAGAATTTTCCATATGCCTTCCAAAGGAGCAGATGAAAGCTGCATAATTGCTCTGTTTTCCTCAAGGTGAATGAACCGATGAAACATTGAAAGTATCAGACAATGGAGGGAAAAAAAATAAGCTTGTCTTTCCCCTGGCGGGCCGGTGTCTGTGAAAGGATGCTAAGTGTACAATTAGCTACAGAGTACCTGCCATCTCCTTAATAACCACCCACTTAGTCGGCTAAGTGTCCTGCCTGTCCAGATAAGGCCTGTGTTTGATGAAGGGAAGTCATTCAATGCAAATGCTGGCCTGTGCAGCCAATCAAAGGCGGAGTCAGCCTGTCTATTATGGGTCTGTCAGTCTCGTCTGTTTGCTTATTAAAGTTTCTTTGGCAAACCCAGTGGCCTCCCTTTGGGATGCTAAGTAGCCCTAAATGATGCTAACAACTCTGAGTGAAGTCACAGGCCTTTGAATGACTCTGGGAGGGTCTACCGGCAGCGTCCCCAACTTACCAATGCATTTTGTTCCAAAAGTTTGTCTGTAAGTCAGTTGTTTGGGACTCGAGAAGCATTTTTTTCCCATGGAAACAATGTTTCCAATGATGAGAAGTTTCCCAGGCCAGTCCACAAAAGCCTATTTAGCCCAGAATGTGGCTGCACTGGGGGGCCCCTAGCGCTCGGGAGCCACAGCCGCCATTAAGATCGTTGTTTCTATGGGAAAATGTGCTCCCCAGGCTACTTGTGGATGCCAGGAGCAATCCCTCAGCCCCTTCTAGCCTCTGGCAGCTGGAGCCTCGCCGCCGTGGTCCCTTTTTCCTTCGGGCTGGAACGTGGAAAGGTGGAAAGTCCGGAGGATTCTCCCAAGAGAGGGCTTGGGAGGTTCAGGGGGCTTGGGCCGGCCAGAGGGTTCTATTTATTAGGGATACGGTGGCCAGGTGAGCACCGAAAGACCTGGGGTGTCTAGTGCAGGTCGACTTTCCGATGAGCAGGGAATATTTTTTCACATGTGTCCCTTGCAATGTCTGCGCCAGTCTAAAGGTATTTGTTGTTTATCCGAAATGACCATTTATCCCGAGTTCTGGATTTTATCTCACCACCCAAGGTAAGGGCCACAAGCTTGGTGGGTTGCCATGGCTGCGAGGATTCAGGAACGGAAAGGCGGGGGCTTAAGGAAGAATGGAACCTTCACAGGTCAAGGAATGCCTCTTCAGGGAAGCAGCGGAAGGCTGCTCTTCCATATAAGGGAACATTTCAGGTAGCTCCAGTGTATGGCCATCAGCTCCAGAAGGCTTTGGATTTGAGCTCTTTCAGTTGGAAATGTTTTCTAAAGCAGAGTACAGGCTTCCTTGCCTTCTTCAAAGCATGAATATGAATTCAAGAGAGACATTATGACCTTGGGAAATTGTTTAACCCTTCCCTGCCTCCACGTCCTCATTTGGTTGCGCAGCTTCAAGTTGCTTGTTTGCTTGTTTTTCTTTTTTTGGCCGCCCCGCCCCACAGCCTTCGGAGTTCCCCCAGCAGGGTTCAGATCCAGTCATAGTTGTGACTTTAACGCTGCAGCTGCAGCTGCAGCAATGCCAGATCCTTTAATCTGCTGGACCAGACAGGAGATTGAACCTGTTTCCTGGTGCTACAGTGGGAACTCCGTGCAGGTTTCGTTTGTGAATCCATGTAAAGGATTTTTTTTTTTTTTTGTCTTTTTGTCTCTTTAGGTCGCACTCGCAGGATATGGAGGTTCCCAGGCTAGGGGTCAAATCGGAGCTGCAGCCCCGCTGGCCGACACCACAGCCACTGCAACGCCAGATCCGTAACCCACCCAGCAAGGCCAGGGATCAAATCCACGTCCTCATGGATACTGAAAGGATGAAAATGCAGCCTAACCCTCCAAGACCCCGAGAAGGTAGTAAAGAGCTCTAACTCCAGCTTCCTAAAAAGCCCTAGATGCCCTCGAATTCCAGACCCTGCTCCCTGCCAGTAGATAGGTAGAAGGTCACACTTCTTGCTGTTCCAGGGCCTGCTCTCTGTATGAAACTAGGTGGAAGGACGTAAAATAGGCCCTTGAGTGCCTGATCCTGGCCTAAGTAAGATAACAGGAAATGAGCTGACTAATCGCTTATCTGGATTCTGTAAGACTGCTGGCGCCATAGAAGAAATGATTACACATCGAAAGCCCTAGTGACCTATCTCAACTGCAATCTGTCCCTCTGCCCAGGAGCCCGCGCAAATGCGGACCTCCGGAGCTGTTTTAAAATGATTGGTCCACGGAGCGCGGGCTCTCGATGTTTTAAAATGATTGGTCCACGGAGCGCGGGCTCTCGATGTTTTAAAATGATTGGTCCGCGGAGCGCGGGCTCTCGATGTTTTAAAATGATTGGTTTGCGAAGTGCGGGCTTTGTTGTGAACCCCATAAAAGCTGTCCCGATTCCGCACTCGGGGCCGCAGTCCTCTACCCCTGCGTGGCGTGTGACTGTGGGCCCCAGCGCGCTTGGAATAAAAATCCTCTTGCTGTTTGCATCAAGACCGCTTCTCGTGAGTGATTTGGGGTGTCGCCTCTTCCGAGTCCGTTCGAGGAGGATTTTCCTTCTACTGGCCTTTTCAATACTAGTCGGGTTTGTTAATTGCTGAGCCCCGATGGGAACGCCCATGTAAAGGATTTTGAATGGTGACTGGCTCCTGGGTGTTTTGCAGGTGTTGTTTATTGCTGTTATTTTACTGTCTTCTATTTTACCTACATCCCGGGAACAGTGAGCTTTATGGAATTTATTGCCCCAACATTACCCAGAAAACTTTTTCCTTCTCTCTCTCTCTCTCTCTCTCTCTCCAAAGCGCACTCTCTCTTTTCCTTTATTTATTTATTTATTTATGTTTCTTTTTTGAAAATTTGATTGGAGGGTAGTTGATTTACAGTGTCGTGTTGGTTTTTCAGATGTACAGCGAAGTGAATCAGTTATACATGTACATATATCCATTCTTTTTCATATTCTTTTCCCATATAGGTTATTACACAATATTGAGTAGAGTTCCCTGTGTGTGTGTGTCCTTGTCGGTTGCCTATTTTATATATAGTAGTATGGATATGTTTATCCCAAACTCCTAATTTATCCCTTCCTCCCACCTTTCCCCTTTGGTAACCGTGAGTTTGATTTCCAGATCTATGACTCTATTTCTGTTTTGTAAATAAGGTCATTTGTATCATTTTTATTAGATTCCACATATGATATCATGTGATATTTGTCTTTGTTCACTTAGTATGATAATCTCTAGACCCATCCATGTTGCTGCAAGTGGCATTATTTCATTCCTTTTGTATGGCTGAATAATATTCCGTTGTATATAGGTACCATATTTTATTTATCCATTCCTCCGTCCTCTATCGATGGACATTTAGGTTGCTTCTCTCTCTTGGCTGTTGTGAACAGTGCTGCAGTGAGCATTGGGGTGCATGTATTTTTTCGAATGATGGTTTTCTCTGGATATATATGCCTAAGAGTGGGATTGCTGGATCATATGGTAGTTCTACATCTCTTCCTTTATTTTATATATTAGCTGTTGCTTTTCTCTCTTTCTACGTGCCTCAGTGCTTTGAAGCTGGTGCCTTATTTTATATACTTGATCACATTAAAACCTGAAGTTTGCTATGGCTTCCCATAGAGTATAGAACATGGATATATTGTATACATCCATACATTTTATACATATAAAATTTCCCCAAAACATTTCCTGATGTTTTCTGAGAGGTAGCATCTTGAAACGGCTCTTTCAAAGATAGCAAATATTTCAAGACATGTAGGCAGAATCTACATGGGCTTTTATGACCTAGTCTTGGAACATGATGTCATTTCTGCCATACTCTCTGTTTTTATTTTAATTTTATTTTTTTGGCCATGCCCGTGGTATGCAGAAGTTCCGGGGCGAGGGCTCAAACCCATGCCACAGCAGTGACTAGAGCCACAGCGGTGACAACACCAATCCCTACCTGCTAGGCTACTAGGGAACTTCATTTCTGCCATACCTCTCTAACTGTCAAAGAAGTCACAGCCCCACCAAGACTCGGAGGGAGGGAGCATGGACTCCATGTCTCAATGGGAAGAGCGTCAAAGAATTTTGCAGCCATGTTTTACAACCATCATCTTAATTTCCTTTAACTGTTCTCTTTGCCTACTAAAAGAAGTAGAATATCTTGGAAGACGCTGCCAAAATCGTTCACATACGACTTTTAGACAATCAGAGGAAACAATAGTTGACTCAGTCAACAATGTAATTTCCAACCTGCAGCTGTTATATGATACTTGACAAAAATTGACAGAACTAACTGATGACTCATTTGCACGTTTCGGAGTAAAAACTTCTTGACATAACAGAGCGTGTTGCCATCTCTTACTGTCTCAACTGCCAAGGAGCCATAGCCGAAACACAGAAAACTGCTTCCCCAAATTGTATTTCCGTGGGACCTTAAAGAGTGTATGTATGTAAGAATTTCACTGTGCCCTTCAGGATTCTCTTCTCAATCCTAAATCTGCTCATTCAATGGCTTGACCCACATCCATTTATTCAAAGAGCCTCTTCAACAAGATTTGTGGCGAGTACCCGTCGTAGCTCAGCAGTAACGAACCCAACTAGTAGACCCCTGGCTGGGCTAGATCCCTGGCCTCGCTCAGTGGGTTGAGGACCTGGCATTGCTGTGTCTATGGCGTAGGCCGGCAGCTGTAGCTCCAATTGGGAACCTAGCCTGGGAACTTCCATACACCATGGGCGCAGCCCTAAAAAGACAACAACAACAACATAAAGAGTTGTTGGGAGTTCCTGTCGTGGCGCAGCGGTTAACGAATCCGACTAGGAACCATGAAGTTGCAGGTTCGATCCCTGGCCTTGCTCATTGGGTTAAGGATCCGGTGTTGCCGTGAGCTGTGGTGTAGGTGGCAGACGTGGCTCGGATCGTGCGTGGCTGTGGCTCTGGGGTAGGCCGGTGGCTGCAGCTCTGATTAGACCCTTAGCCTGGGAACCTCCATATGCCGCAGGAGCGGCCCTAGAAAAGGCAAAAAAAAAAAAAAAAGATTTCTTGAATGAATAATTGAATGGATGAGTGAATGAAAAAAATGACAGATCCTTTACACACCTGAAAAAAATAGTCAATGATAGAAAATTCTTGGATTTGGGGCCTGGAAGTAGAGAACTTTTTACCAGGAATGAAGAGAAAATTCTGAACTAAGAAGGTGACTGGTGGTTAGTTTAGTCATTCATCCACCCATCCATGCATATTTAACATATATTTGAAATTTAGGTCCAATGGGACAGAAAGGCAGTGGACAAGTAAAATATCTGATATATTATACATGTGGCCTATCGATAAGAATTGCAACTCTTTTTTTTTTTTTTGTCTTTGATCTTTTTAGGGCCACACCCTTGGCATATGGAGGTTCCCAGGCTAGGGGTTGAATCGGAGCTGTAGCTGCCGGCCTACGCCAGAGCCACAGCAACGCCAGATCTGAGGTGCGTCTGCGACCTACACCACAGCTCACGGCAACGCTGGATCCTCAACCCACTGAGCGAGGCCAGGGATTGAACCCGCAACCTCATGGTTATTAGTTGGGTTCTTTAACCACTGAGCCATAATAGGAACTCCATGAATTGGAACTCTTATAATATGACAGCTGTTTTCTGAGAAGGAGCTTCCTGAGATGGAGCTTTCAAAGAAAGCAAATATTTCAACAGAGGTAGGCAGAATCTACATGTGTGCATATATATATGTGTGTGTGTGTATATATATATAAAATGCAAGAATATACTAATACAAAGGTAAACTAACTTGATCATGATGTGTTATATTCTTTCACATATTACTGGGTTTGATATGCTAGCATTCGTTTCAGATGTTTACATTTGTGTCTGTGAGTGAGATAGGCACGTAATTTTTTTGGTGCTGTACTTGTCCGTTTTGTATCATAGTTACGTTTTCATAAAATAAGCAGGGATGCGTATTCTTACCTTTCTTTTCTCTTGGCTAGTTTGGACAGCACTGGAATAATTTCTTGAAGGTAGAAATCTCCAGTGAAGTCATCTGGACCTGAAAGAAGCCAGCTCATGCCGAGTGGCTCTGGCTGTACCGTTACTGGATGACTCAGCTCCACTGGGGCTCAGTAGCATGCCGGGGACTCTCATAAAACGTGTATAATTCGCCACCATACATGGCATGGCCTTGCTATAGATCCCTCGCAGTCTTTGTCATTGTTCTCATGTGTAAATAAACCCAACTGACGCGAGAGGTTTCCATTTGACGTTCTCCATTGTGGTAGCTCTAACCGCAGGCCAAGAGATCATTTCCGGCCTTGTGCCGACTACCAGGTATATCCCTTCAAATTCCTGTACACTTAGAGACGGGGAAAATGACCGTCAGATGGGGCTGGGGACCCAGTGGACATTGTGATCCAGACCTGAGCCAGGACTTCATTTATTATCTGGTTCTCACATGCCCCTATCCCATGGGGAGGGGGGATCGTGACGATACTTCAAGTACTTGGGCATCAGTGGAAAGAGATTCTGTGAAACGGTTGGCTATTCCCCTTTCACAAGTATATGGTTGCCCAAGTAAATGGCCGGTTGCCCTTTTGGAGAAAACTCAGAGGAGCAGTGGCCATCTATGCTGGCGTGGTGCTGCCGGATCCTCCCTCCTAACCTCGTCTCTCCTTCCTTCAATGGGTTTCAGGTCTGAAAAGTAGCTCAGGTCTGGAAACTAAGCCAGGAATTTTGATTGTTGCAGGTGGGACCGCCCACGTCCTCCTGCTCACCCATCCTGGGTTTCTTCTGGTTGTCTGTCTTGAGCGCTACCCTTGCTGGCTGCCCATCTACCTTGTCTCTAGGGAGCCTGCGTTTGGCTAACTATCTCCACGGCTCTCCATGGGCTTTCCTGGTGACGCTGATCTTGTAGTTCACTAGGGTCATCGCCCGCATGTGGCTTCTGACGGCAAAATGTCACCACTTGGCCTCGAGGGTCGTCTCCATTGCTGTCAGTGAACTCAGCTCCATGATCACCTCTCCTGCCATCTACCCTGTCCTACAAGGCACACCCACCCCTGCCCTTCTATCATGTCTATTTCCTGGAGACTTTAATCACTTTTTTCTTCTGCCTTAACAGGCCTGGCGTTTCTACCTTGCTTAGTGTGGAAGATGGCTTGTTCGTTATTTCATCGTAAGCAGCGTTTGCACGTTGTCTCCCAGGGTCGGTGTCAGGTTGTTCAATCTTGTATCTCTAGTGAGTGCTCCCATGTCAATATCCTGACTATTACACTCTGCAGCCCCCCGTGATCCAGCACACTCTGGGTTTGGTCGCATGCACACCCTCCTGGTCCAGCTGGTCCACATAAGGTCGAGTCCTTTTTTTCCCTTGACAGACCCAGCACTCCCCCAGCCATGTTGCTCTGTGACTTAATCCTACCCGTTGGCCCACATGGTGGGGAGAGGAGGTGGACACAGATCCTGAGGCAGCATGTGTCACTTTGAGGTGAGAAGCTTCTGGATTACCCTCTAGAAAGGAGGGCAGGTTCATAGAAGAGTGGGCCACTTCTGTGCATGCAGCGGTTTCAGGTCTTCAGGTGAATCAACTCAGGGTCTCCCACCCCCAGATCTGGGCCCCATGTGTTCCCAGCCAGGGCCCTGACACTGGCCTCACCAACTTGCTGTTGGGAGCTTAAGAGGCCTCTGGACCCCTGCTAGTCCGATGATGAATGCCGAGGCCTGGGGTCTCAGCTTTTGTAGGTCTCTGCGTTCAAGAGCTGAGAAACGCTTTGCCTTCTTTCAGGGACATTTAGTTTTTAATTGCCAATTAATCACTCACAGTATTTATCTCTTGCTCCAAACATTAATCGTGCTCAGCAAAGGCCTCCACCTTCCTCGGCTGCCAGTGAACTTCCTTCCTCAAGTATCACACCCCAGGTCCCGCGGGTACAAGTGTTAACAACTGAGTGATCACCGTGCGCTCGAGCTGTTGCTGCGCCACCATCTTCACTGAAGGGGTCTCAGCGCCAGCTATCAGGCAACTGGCTCAGCTCCAGAATGTTCTCTTAGTGGTAGCTAATGCAGATCAGTGGCACCAATATCTGCTGTGTGAATTCTCCTGCATTCCGAGATGGAAATGAGTGTTCAGGGACATTATTGCAGAGGCCTCGTGTAGAACGGCAGGAAGCAGGATTGCCCAGAGGGAGACCCTAGGCCATGACACACGCTCAACCAAGGCTTTCGGCACCATCTTGGTGAGTGCAGAGGCTGGCAAGGCCCTTCAGAGCCGTGGCACATGGCAGTGAGGTGGCTGTGTCCTTTCAGCTTCACCAGTAGAAACTACACATGAGAAGGTGCAGTCTTTCCAGCCAAGGTCAATCCCATCAGCTCTTTGAGGAGCTGAGGAAATAAGATTTTTAGTCCCCAAAGGAGCATCTAGATGGCACATCCCAGCATCCGTATGGGTCTGTGTGTGTGCACAATTAGCCGGAAGAGCCGGGGAAGGCCTCTCGGGGAAGATGTTATCAGGGCTGAGGTCTGATTAGCCAGAAGGAGCCAGTGTGCGCATCTCAGGAAGGTGAGATGTACCAGTGTACGTCTAATTCCAGTGTACCGGGGCCCCCAGGCAGCAGCAGTTCAGGATGTTTGAGGAAGACAAAGCAAGCCAGTGGTTGGAGTGTGGGGAGTGAAGGGAGGAAGGCCCTCAGATGGGGAGATGAACAGTGGGGAGATGAACGGGGACCAGCCAGGTCAAAATCAACACAGGTGTGACTTCGTTCTAAATGCCATGGAGCCATCGGGGGCCTTTAGGCAGGGGACAGATGCATGAATAGGCTGAGGTATCAAGGGACCTCTTGCTGCAGTGTTGAGACCAGGCCAGTGATATCCAAATTTTGCCTCACTTGGCATTGTTAAAAAAAAAAAAATGCTAATGCCTGGCACTGACTTTCAGCCTTTCTGATTTCATTAATTTGGAGTATGACATGGGTAGGGGACATTTTTAAAGCTCCACAAGTGATTCTAATGTGCAGCAAAGTTTGGGAGGCAGCAGAATAGTTTGAAGGAGACCACGGGAAGGAGCTAGGAGCCCAGTTCAGGGGGCTATTACAGGAATCCAGGCAAGAGATGGTGGAGGCTTAGACCAAGATGGTAGCATCAGCCGTGGTGAAACTAGGTCAGATCTTGGCTTCCTTTCTGACCCCTTCTCTGATCTTTCCCTTACAAGGCCCGTGCCACTCTTGCCACTGTTCTTGACTCACCAGCTCATTTCTGCCTCAACATCTTTGCCCTTGCTTGGTCATCTGACTAGAATACTTTCCCCAAATCTCTGCAGGGCTGGCCCCCTGCCCATGTTCTCCCTTGTGTTCAAAAGCCACCTCTTCAGAGACACTTTCCTGGATCACTCTACCTGAAAACAGGACTTTCTACCCCCAGTCTCACTTACTGTGTCACTCACGGACCCCTTGCCCTGATGTATTTCGCTTAATGGTGCTTATCACCCGTTCACCTTATGTTATATGTTCATGTGTTTGTTACCTGTTTCTCTACTAGACTGCAAGCTCCTTGAGGGCAGGGACTTTCCCCAACTTGTTCACCCCTGTATCCTCTGTACCAGGTTGGGGGATGCATAAATAGCTTCTAGAAAGCTCATCGCACATGTTGCCCTGATGCCTGATGCAGTGGGGATTTATCATCATTCCTGCAGTGTTCTTTATGCCTATACTTGAATGTCATGTAAACCACAGGGTGAGAGTAATGGATGTTCCTGGTCTTCCTCCATCCCTCCTCTCATCCTTCATCCCAGCACTCAGAGGCCCACGCCCTCTCCCTTTGGCCTTGAGGCCCCATATGTTTATCTAAAGGATATTGATATAGATTAGAGCTCTTTGAGGAGTCATATCCATAACTAAATGTCAACACTCAACCTGATTTAATTCAGAGCCATTACACGTTTCTGGTCTAGGATCTCCCCTCTTAGTCCCCGTATGCTAGAGTCTTCCCTGCAAAGAACAGTAGCAACTCCTGGCTAAGATCTGCTTTGTGGAATCTAACTTTGTTGGAGGGCCGTGCCCATGGCCTGTGGAAGTTCCTGGCCCAGGGTTCGAACCCACACCACAGCAGCGACCTGAGCTGCTGCAGAGACAAGGCCGGATCCCTAGCCCACTGCACCACAAGGGAGCCCCTAATTAACTTCTAATAAAGGTTTGTTGAGTGCTTGGCAGAGGAGTGGAGTTGGGATGTGACTCTGGGCCCAGGCAGTTCCTAAACTTAGAATCTGTCCAGCTAGAGAAGTGGCCACAGAAACACCAGGGTCATGGGGGGCAATGGCATCAGGGAAGCCTGTGAGCCTTTGTTTTGTACACATCCAAATAAATCACGACGTCCTCACTTGGCAGTAATGATACTTTTTGGCATCAGTTGATTGAGAAAATACAGAATGACTGTGCACTGCTGGAGATTTGGTTATGTTTTTAAATTTTACATTTCATGTATTATATTAGTATCTATAGACATTTGCAAATGTGACATGCATGTGATAATGATCAAATAGTCATGCACTTCACATATGCTAACCCCTGGGTACCTATTAGTTATCTCTGTCACATAGATGAGGAAACAGATGTAACAAAGTGAGGACCCTGCCAAGAGTCAGAACCAGGATTGAACCCAGGGGTTCAGCTCCAAGGCCCTGCTCTTGACTGCCTCCTGCAATACTTCGTGGAGCACCTCTGTGGGTAAATCCGCCCAGGACTGAGGCTCACTTTCCATGCTTGACGGCTCTTCAAGAACAGCAAAGGCCCTCAAAGATCCCCAGTTGCAGGTTGGGAAACGGTGGTCTCCGGTCCGGGCCAATGGATCTGCTTCTCTTGGGCATCTCTGGCCGCCACCCTCTGCCACTTCCTCTGGAGCCAGCATAGCATCAGGCACCCAGAGGGTATGCAGATGTGTGTGGGACGAAGGAGTGAGCAAGTGCATGAGGGGACAGAGTCGTGAGTGCCAGCTATGAGCTCAGTCACTTAGGCTGTTCTGGCTCAGAAATGTGGCCCTTGTCAGCAAACCCTAGCCATTCCTGCTGGAAGCTCTCCTGACATCAGCTGGCTGCAGTCTCGGCAGAACCGGGAGGCCCACTGGTGAAGTTCAAGGTCCAGGCTCTGCACTTTGTTCCCAGTCTTCTCTTGTGCCAGCCTCTCCACGGGGCCTGCTGGAGCCCACATGGCACTGGAGCTGTGTGTGAAGGCGTAGGTGATTCAAGCAGCCTGTCACCACGATGCTACACGTAGAGTCAGCTGTCGCATTTAAGGGGGAGAGCAATGCATCTTAACAAATAATGGAAAGCAGGTGATGGTAGCAGGGCAGCGGAATCCGTGCCCTGACTGCTGTGGGTTGGGGAGTATCATCTGACATCCCATGAAAGTTACCCTCTGGGCCCTTTCAGTGCACAATCCAGCATTGTCATCCACAGGCAGGACGGCGGGCAGCAGAACCCGGATTGAACCCAGGGGTTCAGCTCCAAGGCCCTACTCTTGACTGCCTCCTACAATACTTCGTGGAGCACCTCTGTGGGTAAATCAGAGCAGGCTCATCTCGCACGACTGGAACTCTGTCTGTTGGGCAGCCATCCCCCATTTACCACCTCCCAACCCCTGGCGCCCACCATTCTGCTTTCTGCCTCCGTGACTGTGACTCCTTTAGGTCCTTCCTCTATGTGGAGTCACACCATAGTTGTCCTTCTGTGACTGACTTAGTTCACGTAGCATAATGTCCTCCAGGTTATCCATGTTGCGACAAATGGCAGCATCTCCTTCCTTTTAAAGATTGAGTAGTAGTCCATTATATATATATACACACACACCACAATTTCTCTACTCCCTCGTCCGTTGATGGGCACTTAGGTTGCTTCCATATCTTGGCTACCGTGTGATGCTGCTGTGAACACGAGAGTACAGATGTCCGAGGTCTGTCTTCATTTCCTCTGGATATACACCCAGCAGCGAGATTGCTGGGTCGTGTGGCAGTTTTATTTTTAGTTCGAGGGGAACCTCCATACTGTTTTCTAGGGGGACGGCCCCAATTTCCATTCTCAGCAACCATGTAGAAGGGTTGCAATTTCTCCACATCCTTGCCGACACTTGTTATTTTCTGGGGTTTTGTGTTTATTCATTTTTAAAAATAGTGACCACACTAGGAAGTGCGACGTGTTTATTATTATTATTTTGGATGTCGCCTTTCTGCACGTCGTGGGAGTGGGGCAAGATCCTTAAAGGTGGGAGAGACAAAGTGCCAGTAAGGACGCCACATGATTTAGAGACCTTGTTCTCTTTGAAAGGGACTTGTGTTTGATGGAGTTCCCGTTGTGGCCCAGGGGTTAACAAATCAAACTAGGAATCATGAGGTTGCAGGTTCGACCCCTGGCCTAACTCCATGGGTTAAGGATCCGGCGTTGCCGTGAGCTGTGGTGTAGGTCGCAGACGCGGCTCGGATCCCGCGTTGCTGTGGCTCTGGCGTAGGCCGGCGGCTCCAGCTCCGATTGGACCCCTAGCCTGGGAACCTCCATATGCCGCGAGAGTGGCCCAAAGAAATGGCAAAAAGACCAAAAAAAAAAAAAAAAAAAAAAGAAGAGGGCTTGGGTTTGCTTTGTGGCTTTCTCAGTTTAGAGCACGTTTAAGTGTAAGAAGAAACACAGGGCCTTACTCTTGATTACAGTCTGCTGCCCACCAGAAATCCCCGTTTGCTTAAGGGAACTGGTCTCTCCAATGAGCCAAAGCTGGGATGAGGGCTGAGAACAGCTCCGGGCCCAGCCTGCCTCAGAGGTCATTGGCTGCTGGCTGGTACTCGGCGGTCCTTTCACTAAGCGGGCCTGCTCCTGTTGGTGAGAAGCGGTGACGGTGACGATAGTGCTTCACAAACCAGGTAACCGACGAGTCATATCACGGGGGCTCAAGGGGTCAGCGCCCCCAAATAAGCTCTTCCCTTTCTGTCACGGGCCTGGTCAAGCAACCCTCCATCAGCACAGCATGCTTGGCTCGCGCTTCCCTGCGAGGGAGCCTCTCTGACTGTGCGTCCTGGATGCAAGACTCGGAGGCTGATTCATACAGTGACCCCAGTCCCTCGGTCACCACCGCCAAGCCCGCGGTCACAATGCTTTGGCTCTGGACACTCCGAGGGGACAAAATCCACTCCCCTCCAAATTCACAGGCTTCTGCTCAAATCGTTTTTTAAAAAATGCTGAAATACAGCAGACATGGAAATGCTGGTATGATTTGGAGCTTTGGTGCCAGAGGCCATGGAGAAAGCAGAACCCTCACGCTCATCCTCAACCTTGGAAGAAGCTTAGCAGAGAGAACTGCTCCAGGGGAAATTTCGGGCAGGTGCAAAATGCCCGCTTCTGCAGTTGGGGCACTTTTGACGTGGAGCGAATCTGAAAGAAATAGCAGATGGAGCTTCCGTTCTGCATGGCAGCTGAGAGCTTTGATCTGTTGGTAGTAAGTGAGCAGGGACAGTGTGAAAGGGGCAGCTGGTGATGCCCTGGATGGAGCATCCTCCAGAGCATGTGCTCATCAGAGTTTGAACTCTGCTGTCTTCGCTCTCCAGGGCCATTGGGATTGGTGGTGAGAAGTGGGGTTTCCGAAAAGGACAGAGCACATTCATTTGGCTTGAACCTTCCATGGGCGAGGCCAGGGCAGCTCCATCCAGGGTCCCCACATCCTCTGCTGCTTTTGGAGTCTAACCAGCATATTTTGCTCATCACCTTTTCCTCATGTTAAACTCTGGTAGTGCTTGAGGCAAAATTTCATCCAGATGTTGCTGACTCCTTCCCCATCATCAAAAGGTCTAAGGGCATCTTTTGTTGTTGTTTCTTGTCTTTTCAGGGCCATTCCTGCGGCACATGGAGGTTCCCAGGCCAGGGGTCGAATCGGAGCTGTAGCCACTGGCCTACGCCACAGCAATGCCAGACCTGAGCCACGTCTGCCACCTACACCGCAGCTCACGGCAATGCCGGCTCCTTAACCCACTAAGCGAGGCCTCACAGCAACGCCGGCTCCTTAACCCACTGAGCGAGGCCTGGGATCGAACCCGCAACCTCGTGGTTCCTAGTCCGATTCGTTTTCGCTGCGCCTCGATGAGAACTCCCTAAGGGCCTTTTACTGTCCTGATCATTTCCAAAGCCTTCTTCAGACTCAGAAGCAGAGGACACCCCAAGGCTCCAACCGGTCATGGCTTCATTTCCGAAGTTAGAGATCAAGGGCATTCAAGGGTCTTGAGCCCGGCAGGCAGCCCGTGGTGCCTCCCTGTGGGGCTGCCCCGGCCTTCAAGGTAAAGGCTCAAGGGGCAAGGGAAGGAGCACGTTCCATTTGCGTTTTGCACACGCAGCAGGCGGCCCTGAGAAAAATGCGCTTGTTGGCCGTCTACTTAAGTCTTCATGTCTCCCCTGTGAAATAGGACGGGAGAGGGAGAGAATTGTTTGCAGCTGGGATGCCGTGCAGCCACGGGACTCAAGCCATTTCACTGAGAGGTCTGGAGCTCAGCACAGAAATTCTGAGCCCAGAGGCCTGAGGGTGGGGACAAAAACCGATTGCATAATTTGCAAGGCCGAGAGTAAAAGGCAAACGCAGGGCCCCATTCAAAAAAGTTTATGAATTTCAACACTCCAGAAACAGAGTCTCAAGCCACGTACCTGGAGCCTGTCTACACACGGGGCCCTGGGCGAATGCACGGGCCACACACTCAGGCAATCAGCTGTGGACACCACAAGATTCCAGCTTCTTGGAGGAGACGCTGCTCCTGCCCTGGCCATACAGCTCCATAGGCAGAGGGTCTCTTAGTTGAGTTTATGGCCCTGGAGGAAAGGGGAAGGGGTTGTGTGTTTCACTGTAGGCCTTATGTTCCTAGTCAGCTAGCAGGGTCACAAAAGGGGACACAGCCTTTTGGCTTTCTTTGGTGGGGCTTCTGAGGTTTCCTATGAAGGACTCTCTTCCTGGTGTCCACTGGTTGCTTCCCTACCCAGGATACATCGTGCTATTTACAATCAAAAGAGTGGAGTTCCCATCGTGGCGCAGGGGAAACGAATCTGACTAGCATCCATGAGGACGCAGGTTCGATCTCTGGCCTTGCTCAGTGTGTTGAGGATCCTTCGTTGCCCTGAGCTATGGTGTAGGACACAGACGCGGCTTGGATCCCGAGCTGCTGTGGCTATTGCGTAGGCCAGCAGCTACAGCTCCGATTCGACTCCTAGCTGGAAAGCTCCATATGCCAAGGCTGCGACCCGAGAAAGACAATCAAATCAAAATCAAATCAAATCAAATGAAACCAGAAAATAGCGCACAAACTGGAAAAACACATTTGTAACTTGCGATCTCCAACAGAGGACTAATGTCGCTGCTATTTAAACACTGAAAAGTTTTCGCATGAAGGACACAACTCCTGATGAAAATGTGTGAAAAATACATGAGCAGACAGTTCGCAAGGCAGATATAGAACTAGTCCTTAACCACATTAAAAGCTATTTAACCTCCCTAAGGTAAGAAAAGTGCTCCTTTAAAAAAAAAACTATCCTGAGAAATGGAGACTGACCCAAGATTGACACAGATTTTAGAATTGGCAAACAGACATTAAAAGACTTATTATAACTGGATTCTCTATGTTCAGAAAGCTTAGTAGAGTCAGGGAAGACATAAAAAACACCAAGGTTGTCTTCATAGAAATGAAAATCAGTGTTGGTGATGGCAGATACATTTGATGGGATTAGCAGTAAATTAGCTAGTTAGCTTTGTGTACTTGAAGACATAGCAGTAGCACCATCTAGAAGGAAACAGAGGGTGTCTACAAAGGCTCACGCACCAGGATCAAG
Source organism: Phacochoerus africanus (assembly GCF_016906955.1). Classification (NCBI taxonomy): domain Eukaryota; kingdom Metazoa; phylum Chordata; class Mammalia; order Artiodactyla; family Suidae; genus Phacochoerus; species Phacochoerus africanus. The sequence continues at coordinate 125,394,641 of NC_062560.1, read as the reverse complement.
TGCGGTTTCTCTCAGGAATTCAGGGCTGGTAAACATTTGAAAGTCAATCAATATAGTTAATATCACTAACAAACTAAAAATGGCATATGAGTATGATCATATCAATAGATGCAGAAAGAGCATTTAGCAAAATGCAACTCATATTCCTTATAAAAACTTAGCACACTGGGAATAGATGGGAAAATCCTCAGCCTGAACAAAGCGAAACAAAAATCCGAGACATTAGAGCTGAATTATAAAAGGTTTTAGGCAATAATATGTCTCCCAGCAGTAGCTTAAACAGTTGACTCCATACTATAGAGGAGTAATTTTTTTTTTTGTCTTTTGTCCTTTTAGGGCTACACCAGCAGCATATGGAGGTTCCCAGGCTAGGGGTGGAATCAGAGCTGCAGCTGCTGGCCTACACCACAGCCACAGCCACACGGGATCCAAGCCGCGTCTGCGACCCACACCATAGCTCATGGCAACGCCGGATCCTCAACCCACTGATCGAGGCCAGGCATCGAACCTTCATCCTCATAGTTCCTAGTTGGATTCCTTTCTGCTGTGCCACGACAGGAACTCTGAGAGGAGTAATTTTTAATGCTCCTTCCTCAATAGAAAAAATTTCTAGTAGCATTCATAAAAATGTCAAGAAAGTAAGGAATAAAATATTGATTTTTTTCTATATATTTATGACTATAAAAATATGAGGGAATTTTAAGAAAACAAAACCTCTGCGGAAGATACAATTTAAGCAGCCACAGCTCATGTAATTTTATTTTCTTTCTTTGTTCCATAGTTTTAAAATAACTGACAATGAAAGAAGAATCATGGAGTTCCCCTCATGGCTCAGTGGTTAATGAACCCGACTACTAGCCATGAGGTTGAGGGTTCGATCCCTGGCCTCGCTCAGTGGGTTAAGGATCTGGCGTTGCCATGAGCTGTGGTGTAGGCTGCATACTTGGCTCGGATCTGGCATTGCTGTGGCTGGGGTGTAGGCCGGCAGCTGTAGCTCCTATTGGACCCCTAGCCTGGGAACCTCCATATGCCTCGGGTGCGGCCCTAGAAAGACCAAAAAAAGAAGAGGAAGAGTCAGTTTCACTTTAAAACATATTTTTCAGTCAGCCGAATAGTTTATGTTCAAATGCAAGAAAAGTTTGTATTTCTCAAATGAAAACATTTGTCCCTCGCAGTTCACGCTTTGTGTCACTGATGCAGACATAAATACAAACAAGTATCAAACCCTCACCCAGCAGCTTATTGACAGGGGACTGCAGTGTGTCTTTACCTCGACAATCTTGGTGGTGTTGCTATGTATTTAGCATCTAGTGTTCAACCGTAGGGAGGGTGTATCACTGCCTTACCTCAGGGATTGCAGGATGCACAGGAAGTGGTCTCAGAGCACTCCAGACTGTTAAGAACGTTCCATGGAAAAGAGCCACGGTGATTGGGCAGCCAGTGTTGGGGACGCGCGTATTACGGGGTCTTCTCCAAATTAACTGCCTCATAGGTGACAGTGATTTTTAAAAGATAAGTACTAAAAATGTGGCCTTAAGAAATGATATATCTATATCTATTTATCAATAGGTAAGTATACTCGAAGTTTGTGTTTTACATATATATATGTATATATATACACACAAGAAGTTTGTACCTTTGGAATAGTATGAAAACTATTAAAACTTGACATAGCAAAAAATGTTTAGAACTGAAACCAATAACATTTGGTTGTGAGGAGGAAAATTATTTAATTGCTGATGTTATTTTAGAATACCGGACTATGGAGGTAGTAATAAAAATAGTATTTATTACTGTTTTTATTGCTGCAAAAGGGGGGGACCACTCCCCTTGCCCTGCCTTTGGAAGGCCATACTACATTCTCAATGTCTTAGCAAGAAAGGGCCCCATCAGTGTTGGGTTTGTAACCTCCAAAACCACCATTATTTTCTTTCCGCCCTCCCTTCCTTCCTTTTTTCCTTTCTTATTTTTATTTTATTTTATTTTTTATTAATTCTAATTTTATTTTTTTATTACTCAAATGAATTTATCACATCTCTAGTTGTATAATGATCATAACAATCTGATTTCACAGGATTTCCATCCCACAGCCCAAGCACATCCCCCCACCCCCCAAACTGTCTCCTCTGGAGACCATAAGTTTTTCAATGTCTGTGAGTCAGCATCTGATCTGCAAAGAAGTTCCGTCTGTCCTTTGTTCAGAGTCCACATGTCAGTGAAAGCCTTGGATGTTGGTGTCTCATTGTATGGCTGACTTCACTTAGCATGATAGTTTCTAGGTCCATCCATGTTGCTAAAAATGGCAGTATTTCATTCCTTTTAATGGCTGAGTAATATTCCATTGTGTATATGTACCACTTTTTCTGGATCCACTCCTCTGTTGATGGACATTGAGGTTGTTTCCATGTCTTCGCTATTGCAAATAGGGCTGCCGTGAACAGTGGAGTCCATGTGTCTTTGTGAGTCGTGGTTTTCTCTGGATAGATGCCCAGGAGTGGGATTGCTGGATCCAATGGGAGTTCTATGTTTAGTTTTTGGAGGAATCTCCATACTGCTTTCCACAGTGGTTGCACCAATTGACAATCCCACCACCAGTGTACTAGGGTTCCTTTTTCTCCACACCCTCTCCAGCACTTCTTGTTTGTAGACTTTTGGATGATGGCCATTCTGGCTGGTGTAAGGTTATTTTATTTTATTTTTATACGATTATCTTTTTAAAAATTTTTATTAAAGCGTAGTTGATTTTCAGTCTTGTCCATTGTCTGCTGTACAGCATAGTGATCCAGTCATACGTATATATATACATTATTTTTCTCACGTTTTCTTCCATTATGTCCTATCCCAAGAGACGGGATATAGTTCCCTGTGCTGTACAGTAGGACCTCATTGCTTATCCATTCTAAATGTCATGGTTTGCATCTACCAGCCCCCAATTCCCCACCCATCCCCCCCTTGGCAACCACAAGTCTGTTCTCTATGTTTGTGAGTCTCTTTCTGTTTTGTAGATAGGTTCATTTGCGCTATAGTTTAGATTCCACATGGAAGTGATATCATATGGTATTCGTGTTTCTCTTTCAGACGTACTTCACTAGGTGTGAGAATCTCTAATTTTTATACAATTTTAAATGTTACATTACATTTATGGTTATTACAAAATATTGGCTGTATTCCCCATGTTGTACAGTACCTCCTTGAACCTATCTTACACCCAATAGTTTGTACCTCTCAGTCTCCCACCCCTGTCTTGCTCCTCCTCCTTCCCTCTCCCCACTGGTAACAACTAGTTTGTTCTCTGTATGTGGTTTTTGTTTTAGTCACTGGTTTGTTGTATGTTTTTAAATTCCACATATAAGTAATATCATAAGTCATTGTCTTCCTGTCTGACTTATTGCACTTAGCATAATACCCTCCGGTTCTAACCATGTTGCAGCAAATGGCATTATTTCAGTCTTTTTAATGGCCGAGTAATATTCTATTTTATCTCTGTCTATATCATCTTTTTTTTATCCATTTATCTGGTGATGGACACTTAGTTTGCTTCCATATCTATATGATTGTAAATAATGCCATGAACATTGGCGTGTGTGTGTCTATTTTAATCAGTGGGAGGTGGGTTTTTTTTTTGGATGTATACCCACCAGCGAAATTGTTGGGCTATATGGTAGTTCTCTTTTTAGTTTTTTGAGAAACTTCCATACTGAAAAACACCATAACTTTTGTGAGGCAAGATATTTTTTTTGAGGGCTGTTAGGTGCTGACATGGTATGGTGAGGTGTACCAAACACTGCTGTGAGGTAGGTGCCCTGGAGTCAACCACTTTGTATGCCTTTTTAGGGCATGGCACTGCCACCTCACACAAAATGCCACTCCTCAGCTAAGTCCCCACCTCTGCACACACACAGAAAGTGTATCTTTGGGGCTCAGTCCTGATCCAGTCCTTATCCCCACTTTCCGGCTAACTGGAACTTCTAGTCCATCTCCCAACACCGCAGCACCCATCTCCCTTCCTCTTTACACACCTGCCTCATGCCTTCCTTCTCCACTCCTATCAAAGAACTCTCAGAGGCACACAAATTTTCACATCAGGTTGATTTTAATTTTCGCTATTACTGTACCCTGTTGGTATAAGATTCCATGACTATGCAGTTGGCAATTTCTCAGTAGCAAGACCCCTGAAGATTCTGCAGGTTTGGGTGGTCTCTGTCCCTACTCTGAGGTTACTGGCTGCTCGCATGTTGGAAAGCTGGGCTTCTCCATGATCTCTTGAACCTGCTCTGGTTCCTTTTGATTCTGCTCCTCATTTGGCTTGTGACAGTGGCCGTGTAGCCTGAACCCTGTATTGCTCCTGTGTTTCTTTGATGGGACAGGAGTTTCTGGAGCGTGTTTTTGGTCAGACTCCCTGGAAGGCGTCTTTTTAACCTCATGGTTGCCTTGGATACCTGGAAAGACAACAGGGTGAGCACAGAAGGGCATTGGTTTGGGGAAGCTGGTGGGGGAGGGCTAGGAACAGGAGCTTCAGGAGATGGGGTGTGGGCTGAGGAGTGGGTGTGTGCCAGGCAAGGACAGGGGAGGGGTCTTGTGGGGGGTGTCGATCAGCAAGAGGAGCTTGGGTGGGTTCAGCTCACCTTGACATTGCATCTGGACCTCTGTTGGTACAGAGTCTTCACCTTTTTCTTCCCTTTGATGCTTGGAGTCAGTCGTTCCATAACTTTGCCCGGGCCTTGTGGCTTCCCTGTTACCTTAGTCATTTTGAAGGCTCCCAGTGGTCTGCTCTATAGCCCCTGACCACCCCTATATGTACCCCTCCCCAGGGTGATGCAGGGCCACACTCTTCATCTTTGCGAAGTCAACAAGCCCCTCTCCTAGCCGATCGTGTCTCTGGGTGGGGCTTGTCATCACACAGCCCCATCCTAACACCTCCAGGGAAGGATGGGGAGCACCCCAGGTGCTCTGGTGGGAGAAAGGGGGCATTTTTAGCACCCCTAAAGGGCCCTCTGAACTGACCTGCCACCCTCCTCATCTCCCTGTCAGTTCTGGTGGGTCACATGGTGGGGAGAGGGTGTGTCCTCCAAACTTTGGAGTTCATTGTGTTCTTGCCCAGCTTCCACCTTACCAGGTTTATGTCTTGCCTAAAATCCTTCCGTGGTAATGAGGCTGTATTTAAGTGTCTGTGGAACTAAGAATCACTCAGTTTCCCTCCTCCAAATTGATCTTACCCACCTTGAAGACCATTTACTTCTTGGCCGCTACCAGGAACCTTTCCCATCCCACCTCCTTTTCGCAGTGTTCATGTAGCTCTCCTCGGTTTGCTCTCTTCTGCTGTGAAATCACTGCCTTCAGGCCATCAGACTGTAATGAATGCATGTGCTCCACTTGGAATCTAGTCTTGTTTCAAATCTAGGACTCATGGTCATCTCAGTAAGTGTACTATCCAGGCTTGTTTTTACCAGGGTGACAAGGATGAGACAGATACATACATGCTACACGTCTTGCTGGGTGATCACGTGCAGGAAGCTACAACCTCAGGCTGATGAGTATTCCCAAGGAAGGGTGGAGCTTAACTAGAGGTGTGTAAGCCTCATGTATGAAGGTCTTCTCAACACGTGTCCTCACAAACCAGACACTTCTCACGTTGTTTTTCTCACCCTGTTCACCTTCATTGGAGCTTACCTCACAGTTGAGAAACTGGTAGAATCCATTTCTGTGACTAGTTACCACAAGCTTCCAGCTTCTTAGAGGAGACACTGTGTGATCAAGCCCTGTCCATGTAGTTCTCTAGGTCTCTCATTCAAATTGTGGGCCTTGGAGAAAGGGTAATGGGCTGTGGACTTCACCACAGGCCTTATGTTCTTAATGGAGTAACGGGGTCAGTCAGCCTGAGGTGCGTACCCGGAGACACAGCCTTTTGGCTTAGCGGGGATTCCTGGGTTTACTATGAAGGACTCACTTCCTGGTGTCCACTGGTTGCTTAACCCACCCAGGATGCATCACGCTGCTTAAAATTTTCAGAGGCAGAACAAAGCACACTGTAAACAAATGACTGACTGAATCTTAAAATTTTTAGAATATAGAACCTAAAACCTGATGGAAAAATGTGAAAAAGACATGAGCAGACAATTTATAAGAAAGATATGGAGCCAGCCCCTAACCATATTAAAAAGATACTTAACCTCACTAACATGAGAAAAATCAAATAAAATCAAATTAAAACTCCCTTGAGAAATCAAAATGACCTCGAACTGGCACAGATTTTAGAATTAGCAGACAGAATTGGACCCAAATTGATTCTATACAGATGGAAAGTATAGTGTCAGATGACAAACACAGATTAGACAAAGCAGAAGGAGAAATTGGTGCCCTTGAAGATACAGCAATAGAAACTATCCAGGATGAAGCACATCAATATACAAAAAGTACAGTGTACCATGATCCACTGAGTTTTGTTCCCCAAGAATGCAGAATTGGTTAAACATTTGAAAATCAATCCATATAATTAATCTTACTAACAAACTAAAAATGAAAAGCACTATAGTCATTGCAATAAATACAGAAAAATAATCGGATAAAGTCTAACGTCTGTTCTGTCTAAAAACTCTTACCAAGCTAGAAATAGAAAGAAAATTTCCTCAAACTGAGGAAGGCAATAAACTCTATAGCTAACATCACACTTTGTGGTAGAAGGCTGAATGCTTTACTTCTAAGGTCACAATCAAGAAAAATATGTCCACTCTCATTACACTGAATTTCTGTCTGTGAAATTAGATTCGAAAATTATATAAAGGCATCCAGTTTGGAAAAGAAGAATAAAATTGTTTTTATTTGCAGATGACATCTACATAGAATGTCCAATGGAATGTACAAAAAAACCCTACTAAAACTAAGAAGTAATTTTAGAAACATTGCAAGATATGAAGTCAATACATACAATTCAATTAATTGATTTTCTACATAGTAGGATAGACAATTGAAAATTAAAAAATAATAGCATTTACAATAGAATCAAGGTATGAAAAACTTAGGGATCTGGCAAAATTGCAAAAGAAAAAAAAAAAAGGACAAAATATTTGAACAGGAAATTCACCAAAAAAGACATACAGATGGCAGTTAAGCATTGCGCACCCAGATCATGGCTATAATGAGGGAACAGACAAGAACAAATATGATGAAATATGGAGAAAATGGAACTTTCATACATTGCTGGTGGGAATAAAAAAATGGTACAGCCCCTGTGGAACTCACTCTAGATGTTGCTTAAAAAGTTAAACATTGGGTTGCTATATGAGCCAACAGTCCCACTCCTAGGTATATATCAAAAAGAATGAAAGATAGATGTTTACCCAATGACTTGCACATGAATGTTCATAGCAGCATTATTTGTAATGGCCAAAAAGTAGAAACAACTCAAATGTCCATCAACTGGTGAATGAATAAACAAAAAATGCAGTGGAATGTTATTTGTACATGAAAAGAATAGAGTTTTGATACATGCTACAACATACTATAGCTTTTAAATGATTATGTTAATTAAAAGAAGCCAGACACAAGGTTGCATATTGCATTATTCCATTTATATGAATAAATATATCCCAGGTTAGGCAATCCCCTAAAGACAGAAAGTAGATTAGTGGATGCCAGGGGCCAAGTTAGGGGGACCATGGAAAGTGCTTGCCAACTGGTAAAGTGTTTCTCGTTGGAGTGATGAAAATATTCTAGAAGTAGATAGTGGTTTTTGATGCACAGCCTATGACTAAGGTACAAATCACTGAACTGTACACTTTAAATGGCAAACTTATGATACATGAACAATGTGTCAATAAATTGTTTTTTAAAAAATGACCAACCTAGACTTCTATGTCCAGAAAAATCATCCTTCAAAAATAAAGGAGAGATAAAGGTATTCTCATAAAAAGAAAAAATCAAAGAATTTATTCTCAGCCAACATGTCCTATAAGAAATGTTAAAACAAGTTCTTCACAAAGAAGAAAATGATATTAAACAGGAACTATGAGCTAAATAAAGGAGAGTGCCATAAAATAAATAAATGAAGGTAAAATGAAACATCTACTTTTCTTATTCTTAATTGGTAAAAGATAAATGTGTGTTTAAAGCAATGATGATAACAATGTATTGAGAGTTTATAACAAGTGAATAAGTTAAATGAATGATTGCAGTGTCAAAAGAGATAGAATGAAGTAAATGAGAATACTCTGCTATGAGGTACCTACATTTCATGTGAGCCGATATAATGTTATTTGAGGGTGGACACATATTAATTAAAAATATATATTGTAAACCATAGTGCAGCACTAAACATATTTACAAATGAAATACAAATTTTATGTCAAGAAAGGAGATAAGGTGGAGTTACATAAAATGTTTAGTTAAAATAAGAGAGGGCAGAAAGAGGAAGAAGACAAAGGAAAAAATTGAAAGAGGGATGAATAGAAAACAGTTACAAAGATGGTAGATCAATAATTCCTCTAAATGTGAATTCTCAGTCAAAGGCAGAAGTTGTCTGAATGGATAAACAACAACAACAAAACACAAGACCAAAGTATGTACAAAAACCCACTTCAATTATGAAGGTTCAAATCAGTGAAAAGTAAAGATGGAGAAAATTCCGTCATGCTAGCACTAATCAAAAGAAAGCTGAAAGGCTATATTAAATTTAGACAAAGCGTACTTCAAAATAAAGAAGATTAACAGGGATAAAGAGGGACATTATATAATGACAGAGAAGTTTCTTTTACAAAGACACATAGCAATCTTTAGCATTTATGCACCTGACAACAGAGCATCAAAATACATGAGGCAAAAATCTGATGGAACTGGAAGGAGAAATAGTCCACCATTACAGTTGGAGACTTCAACACCTGTGTCATTAATTGATAGATCCAGCAAGCAGAAAATCAATAAAGATATAGATGACCTGAACAGCGCTATCAATCAACTTGGTCTAAATGACATTTATAGCATAATCCATCCAACGACAACAGAATACACACTCTTCTAAGGTTCACGTGAAACATTCACCAAGACAGACCACATTCTAGGTCATAAAACACACCTTAACAAATCTAAAAGGATAGAAATCATATAAAGTATGTTCTCTGACAAAAATGTAATTAAACTATAAATCAATAATAGAGGGCTGGAAAATTCCCATATATTTGAAAATTAAACTACACACTTCTAAATAAACCATGGGTCAAAGAACAATTCTCAAGAGAAAGTTAAAAATATATTGAACTAAATGAAAATGAAAACACACCTTATCAAACTTTGTGATAAAGCTAAAACAATGCTTAGAGGGACATTTATAGAATGACAAACAAATATTAGAAAAGAAGAATGATCTAAAATTAATAAGCCATGCTTCTACTTTAGGAAATGGAGGAAGAATAACAAAGTAAACTAACGTCAGCAGAAGGAAAGGAATAATAAAATATATGCCAGAAATCAGTAAAATTGAAAAGAGAAAAATCTTAGGGAAGATCAAGGAGGCTAAAAGGTGCTTTTTTGAAACGATCAATAAAATTGATAATTTTCTAGCCAAGCTAATGAAGCCAAAAAAAAAAAAAAAAAAGAGGCTCACATTACCAATATCAGGAATTTTAAAAACTACGGATCCCGTGGATATTAAAAAGATAATACATGATGAAAATAGATCCAGAGAAATTGAGATATTGTCCCTGTTAATGGATAGGAATATTGTAAAGATGTCAGTTCTTCTCAGTTGGATCTATAGATTCAACATAATCCTAATGAAACACCTAGCAAGGCTTTTTTGTTGTTACTGTAGATAGTGGCAAAAGACCTATTGTAACCAACACAATTCTGAGGAAGAATAACACATTTGGAAGATTCGAATCACCCCATTTTGAGACTTCTGACAAACCGACGGGTATAAAGACAGTGTGATATTGGTGAAAAATAGGCATATGGATCAAAGAAACAGAATAGAGAGACCAGAAATAGACCCACACAATTAGAATCAAGTGATTTTTGACAAAGGCGCAAAGACAATTTAATGGAGAAAGATTCATTATTCAACAAACGGAGCTAGAACAATTAGAGATACATATGCAAAACAAAACAAAAAAATTAGAGATACATACATACGCAAAACAAAACAAAGAAACCCAAATGAACCTAGACACAGACTTCACACCCTAAACAAACAAACTCAAAATGGATCCAAGAGCTAGATGTAAAACTTTTGTTAAATGAGAAGATAGGTCTGTAATACAAAACTTGTAAAATTCTAGAAGAAAAGAGGATAAAATTTGCATGACTTAGATTTGGTGATTAATTTTTGCATATAACACCAAAAATATGATTCATGAAAGGAAACATGGATAAGTTGGACTTTATTGACATTAAAACACTTTTGCCCTGTTAAAGACACTGAGGAAAATCAAAAGATAAGCCCCAGGTAGATAAAAAGAACTTACATCCAAAATACACAAAGAAATCTTAAAACTCAATAATGAGAAAAGCAACAACCCTATTTAAAACTGTGCAAACTGGAGTTCCCGTCGTGGCGCAGTGGTTAACGAACCCGACTAGGAACCATGAGGTTGCTGGCGCAGTGGTTAACGAACCCGACTAGGAACCATGAGGTTGCGGGTTCGGTCCCTGCCCTTGCTCAGCGGGTTAAGGATCCGGCGTTGCCATGAGCTGTGGTGTAGGTTGCAGACGTGGCTTGGATCCCAAATTACTGTGGCTCTGGCGTAGGCCGGTGGCTACAGCTCCGATTCGACTCCTAGCCCAGGAACCTCCATATGCCGCAGGAGCAGCAAAGAAATAGCAAAAAGACAAAAAAAATAAAAAATAAATAAAAAATAAATAAAACTGTGCAAACTGTCTGAACAGATACCTCACCAAAGGAGATGTACACACAGAAAATAAACATGGGAAAAGGGGCCAAATATCATCTGTCATTAAGGAATTGAAAATTAAAATGAGATACCACTACACACATTTTAGAAAGGCTAAAATCCAAAACACCAACAATACCAATTGCTGATGAGGATGCAGAAAAACAGAAACTCTCATTCATTTTGAGAGGGGAATGCAAAATGGGACAGCCATTGTGGTAGACAGTTTGGCAGGTCCCTACCAAGCTGAATGTAGTCTTAGCATCCAATCCACCAACTGTGCTCCTAGGTATTTACCCAACTGATTTGAAAAGTTATTTTACACAAACACCTGTGCATGAATGTTTATTCACAGTTGAATAATGTTTGTTTAATGTATGTACTATGTTTATTCATAATCATGTGAGTAAAGCAGCTTTATTCATAATCACCAAAATCTGGAAGCAACCAAGATGTGCTTCAGGAGGCAAATGAATCAACCAACTGCGATATAGCCAGACATTAGAATACTACTTGGTGATAAAAAGGAATGCACTATGAAGGAAATCAGTCTGAAGAGGGTTCACGCTGTATGATTCCATTTCTGTGACATTCTGGAAAAGACACAATAGACACAGACAAGAGATCAGTCATCGCCAGAGATTTGGGAAGAGGCAGCATGGAACAGGTGAATGTGAATAGTTTCAGATGGTGAAACTCTTCCATGATACTGTGGTGGTGGATACACAACAGTGTGCATTTGTCAAAACCCAGAGAACAAAGTATGAGTCTTTTTTAAAAATGCGATTGGTAGATCATGGAGTATGAATCTTTTCTAAAAAGACACAATTGGTAGAAACTTTAAAACAAAACAAACCAAAACGGGATGGGTAGATTCCTAATGGCAGACTGTGACCAAAAAAAAAATCTAACCATAATCTGAATGTATGCTATCACTTCTTGGGTGCTGACCTAAGTAACCGCGGAAATGAGTGGAAATGTTAAGTCTAAAAACAAAAGGAACCATAGATAGCTCTGTATTCTCGTTGGCGAAGTTGTTTCCCATTTCATGGGTTAACAGTTCTGTAATCACCATTCATGTATAATGGGTTTAAAAAAAAAATAGCCAGTGGATGGTGTATGGTAGGAGTCAGGTCTCTCACTACTGGAGCGAGAGGATAAAAGTAAGCAAGAACAGAAGGCTAGAATGAACCGCCTGGTCCTCGAGTAGAGTCAGAGACAAGAGTAAGGAACTCATGTTGAGCTCGATATAGATAAGGATGGTTACATACACAAGTTGATATAGAAATAATTACAGATACATGTATGACATGGGTTCGTGTGCATAGATGTATTACCTGCCTCTTTGTACCAAGACAGACTAGAAGCAATGATAGGATCAAAGCAAGAAGCATACCTCACATCCAGAACTTGGTTTCTAATTCCATTGTTCAAAGAAACTAGGGCTCCTTCGAGAAATGGGAGATTCCAGGGCAGGGGAAGGAAATATGCAAAATTACAGAAATCTGATTTTTAGTGTGTAGTGGTTGTCAATAGTTGATATTTGCATTGTTGTGACCATGTAAATATTATTCATAGCTAAGCCATGTAGAGCATTCCATGTTGTATATTAACATTATATTTCTTCTATTGCTCCAAAAACAAAAACAACAACAAAAAAAAGATCAGCTTGGAGCATCTCGTAGTGCTAGGAAGTAAGGATGTACTTAAAAGTACCAAAGGATGAAGGCATGTCAAATTGACACAAGAACCAACCTGAAAGAGCTTCCAACAGCCAAAGCTGGAACAAACTGAGCAACCTAATAAATAAGGTAATATTGGATTATAACTCAAAGCATTAAAGAAACCTTCAAGAGTCTATGGACATAAATAAATGATTGAATCAATAATTAAATGGACAGAAACAAACAAAGCTCCCATATAGGAGTCCATAGGTTTTATATAGATACCACCCTTACAAGGAGGCAGCCCCTTACTTGTGGGTAGTGACTTCCTGCCAAAGAGGACAAGTACGACGAGGAGGAAAAAAGAGTAGCTTTGCAGTGTGGAAACTTGACGAACACATTCCCTCCGCCCGGTGATCAGGGTCAACCTGGACCCGGCAAAGTCATGTGGGTTGAATGTTCCCTTGATAGGAAGAAGTGACAATGGCACCCTGCCTCTGTGATCATCCTGCCCAGAACCCGCCACCCCAGTCTGATCATGAGAAAAAGATCAGACGAATCCCAGCTGAGTGTCATTTGACAAAATACCCGACCAGTACTCCATAAAACTGTCAGTGTCATCAAAGGCAAGGAAAGCCTAGAGAACTATCCCGGCAAGATGTAATCCTGTAGGGATTCTGGAACGGAAAAGGGCCATGAGGTCAAAACTTAGGAAATCTGAATAAAAGCTGCGCTTCAGGAATCATAAGGCATCGATAATGGTTCATTGGTTGTGACAAATGCCTCATCATAATGTAAGATGTTAATAGGAGGAAATCGGTGTGGAATACAAACGAACTCTTGGTACTATCTTTGTCCTTTGTTCTTTAAATCCAGAACTAATCTACAAGTAAAAGTTTCTTTAAGACAGAAACATTAAGCTAGGATAACTGGTTTTTATGTTCAAAGGCGGCTAGGGCTCTCCTAATCCCGATCCCCGTTTTAGAGGTGAGGCAGAGTCATCTACCTGGGAGGTAGACCAGTACGCCCATATTATAGACGTGCGTGTATGAGAATCGAGCACTTTGAAGCACTCTCCAGATTCCGCAGGCCGTGATTTTCCTATCTCCAGCGGAATTACAGGGAGCCAGGTGGCAGAGAAACGCTACTGTGTTGTAAGCCCTGATGGGTTTGCATGTTTGGATGATGAAATTGATGGTTCTGCTTCTGGGTGATTTTATTTTTTCTTTCTGGGTTTCAGAGTCTGGAAGCTTTCTGACAGATCGCACTTAAAGAGATTGCAGTGAGGAAAAGACAGTTGTTTTGCACAGGGTGAAATTTGTATCCTTCTTCCTCTTCCCCGGGGGCAAGAGGATGGACCGGTGATGGGGGCACACGTACAAATTGAGATCCCTTCCAGGCTAGCTCAGGAGCAAGAGGTAGGACCCGGAGGGGACCTGCTGAGACCCAGCGGGACCACTCTCCATCTGGAAGGCAGCTCCAGCGCCAACATTTCTTCTGCCCGCCTCTTACCACTCAAGAAAATCTTTTCACAAGGAAAGGGTGTTCATGGCCCCCACGTTTCTCTTCACACCAAGTACTGAGTATTTCCACTTAACTCACGTCTCTGATTCCTTCTCCCAGAACAGAGGAAGGAATAAGAAAGGCCACGTGGCCTCTCTGAGGGCTTTTCCCCACTGTGCACCCTACAAAGTTAGAGCCTCAGTCTCCTCCCCCCCCCCCACCAGCCCTCACCCGAGTGAGCCGAGATGGGATGGAGGGAGAAGAGGGAGAAAGGGCAAAAGCAGGGGTTTGCCAAAGCAGGTGACGGGCTGGCCATCGTCTTTTTTCTCCTTCCCTCAGGAGACTCAGCCGAGTTGGCATGCCCACATCCGACAGTCCTTCTTCCTCCCTTTCCCCACAGCACTTCATGCAGTGCACCTTCGAATCCCCCCCATTTACAGATGAACAAACTGAGGCTCAGAGATGTGCAATGACGTGTCCAAGGTCACATAACTGACAAGAGGGGCAGAGGTAAGAATGGGCCTAGAGATACGCTGGCAGATGGGCAGGGGGCAGAGGTTTGAAGTGAAACACCTGCCTGTTGGTCTCCACTTCCTCAATGAAGTGGGAACTCAGGAGGCCATGGGTGTCGGCCTGAGGTTTGGGTACCTCAGCATCCCCCGCAGCTCAGGTGCGTGTGTGTGTGTGCAGGTGGGGCCCGGAGCAGACCCTTCAGGCCCTTTGACCTCCTGTCCCCAGTTCCAGAGAGACAGGCAGAAGGAACTAATTTAAACCAGTTGTGTGACAAAGCCACCAGTTGATCATCTGGCATTTCTCACTTGTCAGGTGATTCTCTTGGCACTTGTGTAGACAGCCTGAGGCCAGGCCTCCAGGCCTGTAATTATAGAGGCCACTAAGTCAGTGTTTTCCTTAATTACACAGGAAACGAAGGACAGGGGGATTATTTATTTTTTCGGCCTGAATTACACAGTGCGAACGGCCCACATTTATAAGACATCGCCCGTCTTCTGGCCTTGGCAGCCTGGATTTGTCTATGTGACCTGCAGTGCCCTGATCAACACCCACCCTGTGTAACCGGGGATTACTGCCTCCTCCTCCCCCCAACCCAGTCTGTTCCATGAACTATTTTATTACTTAAATGCCTTTGGTGGTGGTGGCGGCGGTTGCGGGGGGGGGGGGGGGGGGGGGGGGGGGGATACATTCCTTCCCTGTGCTGAAAAATGCAATTGATCCGCTCAATATCAGCCCCCTACATTTGTTGTAACTGCCACGGATTCATGATTCGATGAAAGCCCAGTAATTTGACTTCAAAGGTGGAGGTGGCATCTCCGTTGCATTTTGCATTCCCTTCCCTCTGTACAATTACGTTGCCGTTTAGTAGGCATTTAAATGGAAGAGGGTGTTTATGGAGTGAAGGCAAAAGAAAATGTGGTTTCTATGTTAACATACACACACTTTTATGTACCTGCGACAACTTGAAAAAACACCATTGTAGGGAAGTTGAACGTGTCTGTCCACGCCAAAACAATTCCTCATCTCAGGAAGGGGAGCTCTTAAGCAGCCAGGTTGTTTCGTGGACCCCAGAGACTGAAGGGCCTGAGTGTGACAGCCCATCAGAGCCAACGAGATGAGCTTCTCGCTTTGGCGCTGGGCCTTGGCCAAGGAGCATCTCAAAAGAGTGGAAACGAATCTGACTAGTATCCCTGAGGACTCAGACTCTTAAGATCAGAGAAACTTTCCTGACTGTAGTCACAGTGGAAGAAGGGGCAGGGAGATGCAGCGTCGTCGACACCGAAGGCGCAGTACTGAGCTGTAAGCCAAGGAAGGCGGACAGTCGCTAGAAGCTGCGAAATGAGCAAGGACACAGAATCTCCCCTAGAGCTTCTTCAGGGGAACCCAGCCCTGCTCACACCTCCACCTTAGCCCAGTGAAACCCATGGCAGCCTTCCCACCTCCAGAACTGTAAGGGAATACATTTCTGTTGGTCGAAGCCACTAAGCTTGTGCTAATTTATGACAGCATCTGCTCAAACCGATACAAGCTCAGATATTGATCAAGAAGAACCTGTCAGGAAGGTTCTTTTCCCTCCTAGAAGGTAACAATTGCAGCACAAGGGGTATGTAGCCTGGGCCTCTCTAACCAGTGGAAATACATTCTAAGCGTTCCCTTTTGGCTCAGTGGTTTACAAACCCTCCTAGGATCCATGAGGATGCGGGTTCCATCCCTGGCCTCGCTCAGTGGGTTAAGGATCTGGCATTGCCGTGAGCTGTGCTGTAGGTCACAGATATGGCTCGGATCCGGCCTTGCTGTGGCTGTGGCTGTGGCATAGGCCGGCGGCCTCAGCTCCGATCAGACCCCTAGCCTGGGAACCTCCACAGGCCGAGGGTGAGGCCCTCAAAAGGGAAAAGAAAAAGGAAAAATTCATTGTAGAATGAGTATCGTGGAGCTCAGTACAAGCACAAGGCTTCTGGGGTTGGGCTTATGCCAAAGAAGGGCTCTGGATAAACAGGCCCACCCCCGGTTGGTCATTTGGGCATTGAAGTGTCAGAACCCGCCTGGTTTTCCTAGGCTCACGGGTCCCTTTTGCCTATCAGTTTCTGAGGCAGATACACTTCCCAGAAGAGGAACAGGAAATTCAGGGGGGGTGAGGCGGGGAGCAGAAGCACGAGCATGCTGCCGAAGGTTTTTGGCTAAATTCAGAGTATTTGAACCTGAACCCCCCCCCCCTTAAAAATAAATTTTGAGTTTTAACGGCTTCATCTTAAAGAATAGTCTCATAATACACATCATTTATTCTCCTTTAGGATGTTTGCTTGCTTGCTTGCTTTTTTGGCTTTTTAGGGCTGCTCCCACAGCATATGGACGTTTCCAGGCTAGGGATCGAATCAGAGCTGTAGCTGCCGGCCTACGCCACAGCCACAGCAACGCCAGATCCGAGCCGTGTCTGCGACCTGCACCACAGCTCATGACAATGCCGGATCCCTGACCCACTGAGCAAGGCCATGGATCAAACCCGAATCGGATTCGTTTCCACTGAACCGCAACAGGAACTCCTAGAATGTTTTCTAATGTCTCAGTTTCAAACTGCTCCCCAAAGCGCTTGATGTGTATACACGTGTACACACACACACACAATCACATACCTAGACCCCCCCCCCCCACATGCTGACATGCTAAGTTGGGCAAAAGTGATCTTTAGCGTCTTCATTCTATAAAGAACACGATACAAACGTAAAAGGTGTCACCTAGAGCGTGGGTTTAATGGACTCTGTCATTTTCTCCAATTTTGCCAAAATGAGGTTTCCATTTTTTTAAAAAAATTACATTAGAAGCTCTTTCTTAAGATGTTTGTATGTGTGTTTGGACTATTCATTCTCTATTCACAGAGCCATCCTAATCTAATATGTAGCAGGAGTCTAGAAGCTAATCAATAATGGAACACAGATCTGCCTGTGAAAGTACCCGTGCCTCCTCGGAGAGGAAGCTACACAAGAGAGCGCGCCTCCAAGGGCAGTTCCAAGTTGATATTTATTTTATGATGATTCAACTCCATGTGTAATTCTTTGTATTGTCACTTCCAATTATTTTTGGAACAAAAACGCCAGGGAAATGAGTTACTCATTTCAAAAAGCGCATTCATATTTGATAAATAGCTTACAGATTAGAGAGAAGATGTTTACTGGAACCAGGATTCAAAGCTCTTTCCTGGGGATCAGGCTAAAGCGCTAGATGAAGGATGACAAATCTGCATTGCCCAGATCATCTGAAGCAAATAGTGCAGGGCTGGGCCAAGTTGCCAGTGAACGCACTTCCCCGGGAAATTGCATTAAGACGTGGATTTCAGCGGGGTCTGGCCAGACGCAAGATCCTGGGAGGCCTGCAGCCGTCTCCTAACTTCATGCTCGGTAGCTCTGCGGACAGACGGAGCGGGCAGGAGAGCCCACTTCCACCTTTACTTCCCCGTCATTAAATACTCGGCTGCCCCAAGCATCACGCTCCTCTGTTCCCGGTCCTCACCCATTTCCTTTTCAGGCCACAGCAGAGGTTTCGGAACCACTAGAATTATTTCTCTGTGTCCTGCAAAATAGAAGCGAAAAGTCTCTTTTTACCCATGCGCTTCTGTTTGTTCATTCAGCTATTGGACTGTCTTAGTCTGTTTGGACTGCTATAATAAAATACTGCAAGCTGGGTGGTTTACGAACAGCAGAAATTTATTTCGAAGGGTTCTGGAGTCTGGAAGTCCAAGATCAATGTGCCATGTGGTCCCCGTTCTGGTGAGAGTCTTGTTTCTGGGTTACAGACAGCCACGTGCTGTATCCTCACGTGCTTTCTAGGAGGATGAGGGTTCTTTGTGCAGCTTCTTTTATGAGGGCGCTAATCTCATTCGCAAGGGCTCCACCCTCATGACCTAACTGCGTGCCAAGGGCCCCAACTCTTAATACCATTACACTGGGGGGTGGGGGTAGGATTTCAGCATAGGGAATTTGGGGACACACAAGCATTCAGACCATAGCATGGATTACTGAACAGAAATCTTTGCTGAAGAAAATTAGTAGGCTTCATTCATTCATTCATTCATTCACTCATTCGCCTACCCACACATATTCGCTCAGTGCTATTGTCGTCCGTGCTTCTCTTCATTCTTTTTTTGTACCAAAACCTCAGCCGATCTCAGGTCACAAGCAGGTGGCAATTTTTCCGGACTGGGACAAAGACTTCACAGCAGTGTCTCTCACATCTGGTTATTTGGCTGTTTGAAGAACTAAGCAGGAAGACCTGACCCCTTTCAACATTTGCTTCGTAGGTTTTTTGTGAGCCGTGAGGGAGTAAATACACATAAATTGCTTAGAACCATGCCTGGTGTGGGATAAATGCTTTGGGAATGAAGGATACTGTTTAAAATTATGAGAAATGACTAAGACCTGGTCTATTCCAGGTGCAGCCTGGAGCCAAACAACTGCCCCACTGGTCTAGGGAAGCGCTGATAATTCTTTGAGGAGCGATTAAGTTCTAGCCCTTGAGGCAGGCATTTCCTCTTAGATGGTGTGGCCATTCAGGGCTGGTCTAGAAACACCTGCACTGGCTCTAGGAGGGGGACCTTTCTGGTCTTTCTGGTCTTTCTGCTGCTGACACCAAGCCCACCAGATTGGCTAATGCTGTGGTGGTGGTGAGGCAGTGCTGTGGTTGAGGCTCCAACTGATGTGGCTGCCACCTCTGGACCAAGCCCTGGCAGTGCTCGCTCTGACGTCCCCTTTCAGCCACGTGCGCTGAGGGCTACTAAGTGCGGGGCAGCATGGCTGATGGTAAGACCAAAGGCAGATTCAGTGGCACTGGCACGGCGCCTGGCCAGTCCTGGGCTACAGTCCCTGGAGGCCCCTCGATCTCCTTGTGGACCGACTGAGCCATGTCCGAGCAGAACAATTCCTGAGGACACCTGTTTCCCTTCCAAGAAACCTGAGCTACAAAAATACTTCCGGAGGGTCATTGCGCACCATACGAAAATGACAATAACCATAGTAACAGGAGCACTAATGTATGAAGGATGTCACGACGCCCAGGTACTGTGGACCCTGCCTCTGTTGAGTACTGCGGACACCTCCCCATACCCCGTTCGTCCCAAGGCCGTCTTGACTGGATGCTGGTAGGGATCAAGGCTTTGCTGGAGCCAAGCGCTGGGGGATCCTGGTCTTCACGCCTTGGGACTGTCCTTGGCCTTTCGCAGGGCTTTTATTGTTTAACACGCTGCACAGACTGTAGATTCCTCTTTTCAGTTTAAACAGGAAGAAGATAACTCCCATGTTTGAGGCCTGTTACAAGACGCCGACCATCTTTATCTCGTGCAGAATAAATACCGCTGTAGGGTTATTGGACGCATCGATCGTGATGCTGTGGCTGCGTCTTACCCCTGAACAGGTGGCAGGTTATGGTGCTGCTAATGTGCTGACATGGGCAGAGAAGCTTCTCAAAAAGAAAGAAGGGGCAAAGTGGGATTCATGGGTGGAATCCAGGTGCATCTGACTGCCGTTTCATGGGAAGCTTGGAAGTCAAGGTATCGCATCAGCGGGAACAAAGATCCGTCAGGCATCAGCACAACTGCGGACATCGCTTCAAAAGTATGGCTTCGTGTTTGATCGAGATTAGAGCACCGCTGCCAGGGTTGATATGTGGACGTTTTAACAACTGTGGTAAGAAACACAATGGCGTAGAATTCACCATCTTAGCCACTGCGAAGTATACAGTTCAGCCGTGTGAAGTTATGGTACCACGTGCTTTGAGGGACGGCCTAACAGTTGGATTCTAAACTCTGGGTCAGCCTCAGAGACGGAAATACATTTCAGCTCAGGACAAGTTCGCGCCAGGATGGGAAGAGCGCACGGAAGCAAGGGGATGCACCGGCTGGGGTGAAGGCCTGGATTCCCATCTCAGACCCATCGCTTTCTGGCTGTGCCACTTCACTTCCAAGGAGTCCCAGTTTGGGATAAAAACGCATGCAGCCCATTTTACGGAGGAGAAAACCGAGGCATATAAAAGCTAAGTAACTTGGACCCCAAACTCATGAGTTAGAGAGGTCGTAAGAAATGACACCTACCTCCTAAGGCTATCTTAAGGATTAGATGAGATGATGCCCACAAACCACCTAGCGCAGTGTCCTGCCAGAGTAATTATTCAATAAATGATAAACACCATGGCGCAGTGGGTGAAGAATCCCACTGCAGTGGCTTGAGTCACTACGGAGGTGCGGGTTTGATCCCTGGCCTGGCTCAGTGGCTTAAAGGATCTGGCATGGTCACAGACAGCTGTGGTTTGGAGGAAGTTCCTGGGCCAGGGATTGAACCCGAGCCACAGCAGCGACCCAAGCCACAGCAGTGACAATGCTGAATCCTTAACCCCCTGAGCCACCAGGGAACTTCCAATAATAGCCATTATTATCAACAAACGTCTGCTGAGGACAGGGCCAGCCACATAATTTGCCAGACCCAGAGCAAAATTAAAACATGAGGCCTCTTGTTCAAAAGTCAGGGCAAAGATGCCATTAAAATTACAAAGAGGGAGTTCCCGTCGTGGCGCAGTGGTTAATGAATCCGACTAGGAACCATGAGGTTGCGGGTTCGGTCCCTGCCCTTGCTCAGTGGGTTAACGATCCGGCGTTGCCGTGAGCTGTGGTGTAGGTTGCAGTAGGTTGCAGACGCAGCTCGGATCCCACGTTGCTGTGGCTCTGGCGTAGGCGGGTGGCTATAGCTCCGCTTGGACCCCTAGCCTGGGAACCTCCATATGCCACTGGAGCGGCCCAAGAAATGGCAAAAAGACAAAAAAAAAAAATTACGAAGATATAGAAGTTAGTTCCTTTCTCCTACCATCTGTCTCTGGACCTATCCTGGTGATTTTTATTTGCTATTTAGTGTCACATTCACTTGATCACAGAGATGCTTGGGAGGCAAGTATAGACCCCGAGAGATGCCCAGAGGGCCCCATGAGGCCCACCAGCTGCCAGATCCCTCCTCCTGCTGGTAGCCAGGTGGCCACACAGGGCCCCGGCTGAAGGCCAAGGGCAGGGAAGGAAGCTGGACATCCACCTGACCACCACCCCAGGCCGTGGCATGCAGGAGACGCCCACTCTGGGACAGACTTGATGCCTGGGTCAGGGTGCACGTGGCTTCACCTCGGCCTACTTGCTGATTGTATGTTGATGCTGTCATGTCCCCACCCTGACGCTCTCCCTGTGCTCCTAACGTTGCCCCTTCCCAAGCCCACACCCGGGCCCCTGCCAGGGATGGAGGGCTGCGTTGGTCTCTGGGAGGTGGAGGGCAAGGCCAGGTGGTGCCCAGGAGTACCAGGGCCCGGGGAGCCGTAGCCAAGAACCAGACCCAGGGAGCTGAGTGGGGTGGGAGCTCATCTGAGGCTCCAGGAATGATTTAGAATTTCCGGAGAGTGAGCAGAGAATATAAAACTGAACCCAGAGCCCTTCTGAGCATAGAGGCCTGGGCAGCATCTCCTAAGTCTCAGGTTGCGCGGGCCAGTGGCTGAAGGGAGCCAGAGGGGAATGGGAGCCACCCAGAGCGGAGGCAGCACACTTGGGCTACAGTGTGGTTCTCCGGCGGGAAGGGATGGCCCAGGAAGGCTGCAGAGAGGTGTGCCTGTAGAGGGCACATCGCCCCCGCCCCTCCGCTGGCCCCAGACCAGACTCCCCCCTCCACCTGACTTCCCTGAGCCCCTGCATCTCTCCAGACTCTTCTCAGGCACACACCAAAAAGATGCCGTGAATGCTGGTGCGATGTAAACTCTTCCCTCTTTATCATTCCTGTGACAGATCATAAAACTCTGTACCTTGGTCAAAAGGTGCTCCGATCCCCTCTCTGAGAACGTTCCCCGGGGCCCCTCAGCAGGCCTAGTTGCAGCCCCCTACGCGAAAGATGAGCAAGACAGACACTCGCAAAAGAGACACTGTGGAGTTTCATTAGCGAAGATAGTTAAAGCGCTTCGAAGAGCTAATGTGCCCCATTACTTCCACATTCCATTATTACTAATAAATGCTCAACCTTCGTGCATTGGCATATCCGGAAAGGGACATTTGATTCATGATGAGTCAGAAGCGATTTAAAATGTTGACCCTAGCTCTAAGCACAGCCTGAGTTCTCTGGGCATCATGTAATTGCTATGGTAACCGCTCATTTATATTAATTAGAGGAGTAAACAGAGTTCTGTAATACATATTCCAGACGAATGCCGAGAGCAGAAGCAAGATCTCGCCATTGAAAGATGTAACTGACGCACTCGCCTTGTAGGAAGATGAGCGGCTTTCTCCCTTCATAGGTGTATTTAGCCCATTTAAAGCCGTTTCCTTTTCTTCTCCCCCTCCCTTCTGCCGTGCATCACCTCTGGGACTCCAAGGCGATGAGCCCTTTGCGTGGAGGAAAAGCGGGACTTAAAGGGCAGCAATCCTGGGATTGTTCTGCTCCATGAGAACTGGAGACGCTTCATGAGTAAATAATAGGAACAGATCCTTCTGAAGCCCAGGAGGTGTTTAAACGTTGATGGTGGAGTCGTCACGTGGTCTCAAGCCCGAAATTTGAAAATGTTAGCGGAGGCCTATGCTCCGCCCCCATCTGTTTGGTCCTTGGGTTTGTCAGGAGAAAAATGGGAAACCCGGATAACAATAGCCCATCACCCGTACCGCTCCCTCAAGGGGGTCGCTGTGTGGCTAAGGAACCGAATCCTGTTAAGCCCACAGGAGTGAGCTTGGAAGCAGATCCCCCCACTCCGCTGAGCCTTCCAGTGACAGCTGAACTGCACCCCGATTCCAGATCCACTGAAACTAAGAAAATGTTTGTTGTTTGAAGCCACTAAGCTTTGGGGTGATTTGTTATACGGCAATACTACACTGCCTTGATGGTAGTATTTAAGATTTTCTCTTTTTTCCTCTACATCAGGACATAAGACTTACTATGCTGTGCATCAGGGTGGGTGGTGACGATTGAGTTTTCTTTCTCCCGCTTGGCATTTTCAGTGCTCTTTGAAAAACTTTTACGACAGAATATTTCATACCTAAAATGGTAATTCCTTAATATCAGCAAATACTCGGCATGTTTCACATTTATTTTCAGATCATCTTATAATGCTTTATACTTGGTTTATTCAAATCAGGAGTCAAATACATTATACCTTGATACTCATATTGTAATTCAAAGTCAGGATTATAGGTTTTATAACTGCTTTCTTTAATATTATGTTTCTATGACTTTTGTGCATAAAATCTTAATTGCTACTGACATTGACATAATTCATTTTTGATTTACATGTCTGTCAATTGATTGATAGGTAGATGTCTAGGAGATTCAGAACAACAATACCGGCTTTAAATTATCAGTATGATTACTGAAGACAGTGGAAGTGTTCTTTTGCTTATTTTTTTTTTTCTGGGGTTTTTGGTTTGGTTTGGTTGAGTTTTTTGTTGTTTTGTTTGGCTTTTTTTTTTTTGTTGTTGGTCCAAGGGTATATCCCACTAGGGATGAACCGTCCAGTTACTACCACTTGGGGTAATTCCTTTCTGTTGTGGTTCTGCCACCAACTCAATAACACAGTTCATTTCATTTTCAACTTGTAGGAATGGCTTTTGTTTTCATTTTCATTTAATTTTCCATTATAAGTATGCAAAACATTTCTATCATTCCAAAGTCCAATATACGATCCAAATATCCTCCAAGAGGTACGGCTTTTATCCCTTGGACTTTGATCCTCTGTCCTCTCTTTCCCTAAATGTGACCATTTAAAAAGATTTTATGGTTACTGCTTTTTTTTTTTTTTTTTTTTTACTGAGGCATAGTCGATGTACAGTATTATATAAGTTACATATATAAAACTTAGTGACTCATGATTTTCAAAAGCTATACTTCATTTATAGTTATTATAAAATATTGGCTGCATTATACAAATATATCCTTGTAGCTTATTTATTTTCCACATAATAGTTTGTCCCTCTTAATATCCTACTCCTATCTTACTGCTCCCCCTGCCCCTAGTTTGTTCTCTGTATCTGTGAGTCTGCTATTTTTTGTTACATTCATTAGTTTTACTTTTTAGATTTCATATATAAGTGATATCATATAGTGTTTGTCTTTCTCTGACTTATTTCACTAAGCATGATATTCTCTAGGCCCACCCACAATGCTGCAAATGGCATTATTCCATTCTTTTTTATGGCTGAGTAATATTCCATTGTGTGTGTGTGTGTGTGTGTGTGTGTGTGTGTGTGTATACACATATATATCACATTCTTTGTCCATTCATCTGTTAATGGACATTTAGGTTGCTTCCATGTCTTGACAGTCATAAACAACGCCGCTATAAATATTGGGGTGCATATGTCTTTTCAAATTGGCGTGTTCATTTTTTTTAGATATATGACCAGGAATGGGATTGCTGGGTCATATGGTAGTTCTATTTTTCAGTCTTTTGAGAACTCTCCATAGTACTTTCCACAGTGCCCCAATTTACCATCCCACTAACAGTGTATGAGGGTTCCCGTATACCCACACCCTTACCAGCATTTGTTATTTGTGGTCTTTTTAATGATATAGCTAACCTTTTGTGTGGAGGGGGAGGAGGGTAGATCAAAGACACACATTTTGTGTGTGTGTGTGTGTTCACATCCTTCCTCTTTTTAGATAAATGAAAGCATACTTTTTTCTACCTTGATTTTTTTTTTTCACTATCAGAATATCCTGAGATTTGGGGTGTCTTTTGTCCATTACAAATTTTTACATGCAGAAATACGAACAAATCCTAAGGGTATAGTTTGAAGAATTTTCACAAAGCAGATACATCCATGTGAGCTCCGTCTAGGTCAAGAAAGGCAGCATGATCAGCACCCAGAAGCCCTTCTCTTGTATGCTTCTGCTTGCCATAACCTCTTCCTCCAAGGTCACCATGAGTCTAACTACCTTAGCTTCATTTGCCTGGTTTTTGAAGTTTATGTACTGGGATCACACATGATCTACTGATTTGTGTCTGGATGCTTCTGTTCATTATTGTTTGTGACATCCATCCACGTTGTTGCATCTAGAAGCAGTCAATTCTTACTGCTGGATAGTGTTCTATTATATAAATATAGCATGACTTATTGATCTGTACTGTTGAAGGCTTTTTTCAGTTTGAGGCTTTAAAAATAGTGCTGCTATGAACATTCTGGCCTATGTTTTTTGATGCACCATATACACTTTTCTGTTGGTTCTACCAAAGAGTATAACTGTTGGATCATAAAATCTGCATATATTCAGCTTTACTAGATACTGACGATTTTCCAGCATAGATGTACCGATTTTTATTCCTCCCACTGGTTGTTTGAGAGTTCTGGTTGTTTCACATGCTCACCAACACATGTCAGTGGTTGTCAATCTTTTCATTAACCAGTTTGCCAAGTGTGTGGTGATAGCTAACTGCGGTTTTAATATCTTTTCCCCCGTAACAAATGCGGTTGAGCGCCTTTCATGTTTGGCCATTTGGATAATTTCTCTTATGAAAGGTCTGCTCGAGTCCTTTCCCAATTTAAAAAAAAAAAATATCTCTTTTCTTATCGAATTGCAGGAACTCTTTAAATATTCTAGATACAGTTTCTTTATCATGGACATTTATCACAAATATATTTTCTACGTTGCCTCTTGCTTTTCTGATTTCTTTTTCTTTTTCTTTTGATTTCTTAATAGTGTCATTGGTTGAACAGAAATGCTTAATTGTGAATGTAGTCCAAATTGCAATCTTTCCCTTGAGGGTTTCTGATTTTTTTTTTCTTATGTTTAAGACAGCTTTGCCTACCCTAAGGCCATGAAAATCTCTTATATTATTCTAGTATTTTTATACAATGTTTATTG
Source organism: Phacochoerus africanus (assembly GCF_016906955.1). NCBI lineage: Eukaryota > Metazoa > Chordata > Mammalia > Artiodactyla > Suidae > Phacochoerus > Phacochoerus africanus. The sequence continues at coordinate 125,368,229 of NC_062560.1, read as the reverse complement.
TTTTTTTCCTTTAACATTTAAATAAGTAATCCATGTGAAATTGATTTGGTGCACTTTCATATTCTTCTATAGTTCTGGAAAATTCTCAGGCAATGACTCTTCAAACATTTCTTTTCTGCCAGTTATTTTGTTTACTTCTGTAACTCTTAAAGATGTGTGTTGGCATTTCTAAATCTATCCTTTATGTCTCAACATTTTTTCATATACTTTTTTTTTTTTGTCTTTTTAGGGCCACACCCCCAGCATATGCAGGTTCCCAGGCTAGGGGTCAAATCGGAGCTGTTGCTGCCGGCCTGTGCAGTTATAGTGTATAGTGTACAGTCTGTATAGTGTACAGTCACAGCAACACCACATCTGAGCTGCCTCCTCAACCTACACCACAGTTCATGGCAATGCCAGATCCTTGACCCACCGAGTGAGGCCAGGGATCGAACCTGTGTCCTCATGGATACTAGTCAGATTCGTTTCCACTGAGCCACTCTGGGAACCCCTCATATATTTTGTATTATTTATTTGTGTATACTTTTTAATATCCCTGTCTCTCTGCACTAAATTTTAGATAAGTTCTTCCGTATTATCCTCCAGTTTAATAATTGGCTCTTTGACCCTTGACTCGGTCCCATCTTTTGGGTTTTATTTCATTCTCTGTGTACATGTCTTTCTGTCTCTGTTTCTTACTCTGTCTTTCTCTGCCACTCTGTCTCTGTATCTCTCTCTTGTTTTAATATATGCACTCTATATATGTATTTTCCTATTTATTTCTATATAATTTCCACTATATTGTTTTATTTTTCCATGTACCTTTTTCATAATTTATTGTTCAGTTTATCGATGACTCTTCCCTTTCTCTCTTTGAGGATTATAAACTTACATATTTGAAAGTCCCTGTCTAATGATTTTGCACTTGCCTTTATCCAGCCTCCCAGGCCCAGAGTCCAGCATAGGGCTCCCCTCTCCTCCATGATACTGGGAATGTCACAGGTCCAACCATAAGACCATCAGTAGCTTGGCCCAAGGCCTAGATGAGCAGTTTGGTCTGCTTACCCCCACATGCCTGGATGTTCAGTGCAGCTTTATCTAAGCGGTAGCTCCAGGTGCAGTGAATTATACCTGGTTTCAACCTCTTTTCTCAGTGAGGAAGTCCTATTCCATCCCATCATTTCCAGCAGAAAGACTTGCCTCTGTTTCCATGTTGTGCTGTGTGTTCTGTGACCATTACCCATCAGGTAGAGACCTCTTAGACACTTGTGGTTGTTTTCAAAACCAGTGCCCTGCAGGCCCTCCTGGACTCTTCATCCCTGCTGGCTACTTTTTCTATAACACTCCAAATCCAGAGATGTTATTTTGTTTTGCAGTGTGACTACGTGTCCTTCTGAATTTTCTCTCTACATGTCATGTCACTTTGGTGTGTATGTGGAGAATGGGAAGGGAAGGGGTGATGCCGCAGGCCAAGGCCCAAAGTACAAACCTACAATGCCATTGTGAGTAGAAGTCTCCAGGCTTTTCTCTGCAAAAATACACTTGCATTATTATTTTTTCGTGTAACGTCTATTCGGTGCCATCCATCCCTTTTTTATAATCTGCTGTATCTTGAACATATCCACATGCCATTCAGTATTTTTCCCCAACAGCACACTTCTATTCCTGCCACTCAAACTACATTGTAGTGATCTACGTGTAGGTTCCTTCTAGACTGTGACATTGGCGCTACAGAGTGAGGCTTTGTTCATCTCTTCCTGTATCCCCGGGGCCTAGCACGGAGCAGGCCTCAGGGAATATGTACTGAAGGAATGAATGAGTGGATGAAAACATGACCTTTGATTCCCACTGTGTGCACATCATTGAGTTAGACTTACTGTGTGACTGCTCGGAGGACTGTGCAATGATAGGGAGCTGACAATATTCCAAGCTCAAGGGACTAGTGATATATTTCAAAGCTGACTCCCCAGCTGATGATAAAGATGTTGCTTCTCATGTTGTCTCTAGCTCTCTGTCCCGCTCATAGAACTCCATCACTTAGCTCTGCAGTGTTTCTTGGGCTCTGAGAGCTGGGTAACCACAAAAGAAGCAATCACACTTGCTGGAAACTCCCAGGGTTGGAGTCAAGCCAAGACATTTCCTATCGGGATGGGTTCCTGTATTAAAACAGCTAACAATGAATTGTCCTCGCGTTTGTTTTCTAAGGTATGATTGCTGTGGCTGGAAATCCCAGAGTTAATACCTGGGACCCTCTTGACAGCTACTTTCTGACAAAAACTTTATGGTTTTTAAAGATTCTTCATTGTCTTCTTTCCCAGTCCAAGCTTCCGTCCTGTAAATCTGGAAGCTGCTCAACATGGAGGCTGTCAACCACTACACATGTTGACATGTTTCAAATAAGTACTGTTGCATCTCATAAAAATCGGTTCCTTGTGAAAATCCCCCATTAAATCAATATCATCCATTATTAGTGTTCTATATGCTGTATTTTGCAGAAAAATGAAGACTACTAAGGGCCAGGAAATCATGTAGCCAATCAAAGCTTTCCCCAATAACAGCAGGGAATGCAAATCAACCTCAATACCTCTCTCCATCTTTTTCTTTGTCCCCAGAGTTAACCACCATTGTCCTAGATCCTCTATTTCTAAAATGGTTCCTGAGCTGGCAGAACCTGGAGATGCAAAGATGCTAAAAAGAGAGACTTGGAGCTCCCGTCGTGGCTCAGTGGTTAAGGAATCTGACAAGGAACCATGAGGTTGCGGGTTTGATCCCTGGCCTTGCTCAGTGGGTTAAGGATCCGGCGTTGCCGTGAGCTGTGGTGTAGGTTGCAGATGCAGCTCAGATCCTGTGTGGCTGTGGTTCTGGTGTAGGCTGGCGGCTACAGCTCCGATTGGACCCCTAGCCTGGGAACCTCCATATGCCACAGGAGCGGCCCAAGAAATGGCAAAAAGACAAAAAAAAAAAAAAAAAGAGAGAGAGAGAGAGACACCTAGCCCGCTTGCTAATCCTTCTTCCCTGAGCTGTGACCTCTAGGGCTTTGGTGTCTCCATCCCCTGTGGTCCCATTCAATCTCAAGCTGTGTCAGCCTTAACACAGTGGCTGGTAACTGGAATGTTGGGAGACACATTTGGAGAGCTTTAATGCTGTATCATGCCCATTTTTAAGGTAAGCCCATGTCAACTTGGGCTGTAAATTTTGGATAACACTTGGTTCTCTAACAAATAAACCTGCCAAATATCAACTCTTTAACACCATCTAAGTTTGTTTCTCATTCCAGTAGCAGTTCACTGTGGATGTTGCTGGCTGGCACCCTTTCCTCCACCCAGGGACCCAGAGCCCTTCCATCTTGAGGCTATGCTACAGCTAAGACTGCATAGAATCTGCTTCCAGCTAGCAGAAGTGGAAATAAAAGCTTGAAAAGTCATACCTCTTTAACTGGCTTGTTCTAGAAGCAGCAAATGCCCATTCTACCCCTCCCATTGATGAGAATTAGTCTCATAACTCCACCTAAATTTAAGGTGAACTTGGAAATCCAGTCTCACTGTAATACCTCATACAGAAATGAGCAAGCTGGGAGTTCCCGTCATGGTGCAGCAGAAATGAATCCGACTAGGAACCATTAGGTTGCGGGTTCAATCCCTGACCTCGCTCAGTGGGTTAAGGATCTGGCGTTGCCGTGAGCTGTGGTGTAGGTCACAGACACGGCTTGGATCTGGCGTGGCAATGGCTGTGGCATAGGCTGGTAGCTGTAGCTCCGATTAGACCCCTAACCTGGGAAACTCCATATGCCATGGGTGCAGCCCTAAAAAGACAAAAAGACAAAAAATAGAGAAAGAAAAAAAATAAGCAAGCTTGTCATTTGTGTCAGTTCTCCTCCGTCATGAGGTCATCTTTCCCAAATTTTCTAAGATTCCCCCTCTGGTGCCCAGGACTAGCCAGTGCCAGCATTGTCATCCAAGCATGGTATCCCAAGCCTAGGCTAGGTCCTGGGTGGGTTCTGATCATAGCAAAAGCATTCCTTGAAAATGTCTAAGTCCCCTTCCAGTGACAGGGACCAGCCAAACTGGCAGTACCATCGGAGCAGGGCACCCGGAGCCTGGACAGACACCCACCTAGGTCCCAGTCCCCATTTCTTCTCTCTGGGTGCCCGTCGACTATTTTTCTGGGGTTCCCTCACTCCCGATCATGGGGTCAACCAGATGCCCTGAGAATCTCCCAGATTCATATCTACGGGCAGATCCAGTGTGTTGTGTGGCATTGATTTCATAACATTGGGCAAGATTGGGTTGTGAGAATAGTGTGACGTGCTGATTTGCCCTGACTCTCATTCCTGACTGATGCAAGGCAGGTCCAGGGCTCCAGGCTCCTGTCGGTCCAGCACCAACCCTTGGACGTGAGTTGAATGCATGGGTCCATGCATGGAATTTTGCTCATCTCCAGTCTTTAGCACCTGAGTGGGATAATGGCAGGAGTCCTTTACCTTGTGTGTCCCTTTGTCATCAGCACTCAGGCTATCATCCCTTCCATGGGTCTGTGCCACTTGTCAAAGAAGTCATAGGGAGGTAACAGTTGCCTCATTTCTCCATGGATCCTTCCGATAAATGTCCTCTTTTGCTTCCAACATGTGGTGATGTCATGTTCATTCCTCATATGAATGGGACCACTCTTCTCAACTCTAACGATGGAAGCCTCACCTATCCTCCCTTCTGAATGCAAGGTGTAATGAACACGGGGTAAGGTCTCGTTCCAGGACTGCAGCGATTCCACCCTAGGAAGTTCAAGAGAGGATGTAGTTGGAAGGTGTGTTGTTCTCCCTCCGCACGACAAAGAGCAAACGGAATGTGACCAGAAAAGGACTCAGTGTCCACATTTTCCTGCACTCTCTGGGGAGGGCGTGCACTTGGGGTCATCCTCCATGCGTCACAGTCACAGCGTCGGAGTCCATTCAAAGCCGGTGTCTACCGGCCGCCCAGTGGGTAATGGCAGCATCACCGATAAGGGTGTCGCTGGCATTAAGCTGATGACCTCAGGGACCTGCAGAGCGGAGGAGATCTAGATTGTTCCAGGGCAGGCAGGCTCTGAAGAGCCATGGCACGTGAGGAAGGACCACAGGGCTGGCTTTGCTTCTCTGTGGGAGATGTTTCTTTGTCCACATGCAGTGCACTGGGCAATTAGGATGAGGAAGACGTGGTCCTGGACCTGAACAGCACCGACAGGGAACTCCTTCCTTTCTCTCCACTGTCCTAAATCTTAGGCACCAAATCATTATGTTTTGAACAGCGATTCAGAGGCCCATGGATTTTGTTGTACACGTTTCTCATTAGGCTGTTTGTATGGGTAGGTCGCCACTATTTGCCAGGCGTGGCGCTGGGCCACAGGGTTGAGAGAGCGCGTCTCCCCCGCCAGCAGATGTGGCCTCCATGTTCCCCGACATCCTCAGTGGCCACGCGTGTCTACGTGCAGCTCCGAACAGGAGAGAACCTCTCTGCGGGATGCTTTCTCTCCTACTCCTGCTCACGCTTCTTCTGGGATCTCTGTGTGCCTCCTTCTAGACTCAGGAAGAGCTCTTTGCTGTGCATCCTTGTGCCTCCAACCTACCCTTAGGCGCGGAATTCTCTTCCCGAGGGGCCTCTGGTGCCTTTGCTCCAGCATTAGACCTCATCAGGCCCGCGGCATCAGTATATTTAAATGAAAAATCCAATGACCTTTCGAAGGACCATTGCCAATACTCCCTGCAGAGGGGGCAGTGTAGACCACAGACAGACCCCTTCGAGATCCTCCCTGTACAGAAAGCAGATGGGGAGAAGCAGCTGGAGGGCAGAGCCGCCACCTCTCGATGAAACTTTCCTAGTGCCCTGTGTTCAGCCCTGCTCCGGGCAAACTCATTCATTCATTCTTTCATTCATCCCTTCATTCAGCCAATATTACATGAGGGCCTCCCTGGTACCAGACACTGTGCCAGGGGACAGGGAGAGAAGGATGAGCAGAACCCCGTCCCCACAAAGTTTACAGACCCAGTGACACAGGTCCCAGAGGCTGGGGGATCTAGTCACCCACTTTACAGAGAGTGGCATGAAAATGAAGTTGAACAGGGATTTTTGAAGTGTGCGCCATGCGCCCATCAGAGCCCTGAGACCCTTTTGGGGATCCTGAGGGGCCAAACCCACCTCCATTATTTGCCCTCTTCCTGGATGGTGCAAAAGCAACAGAAAGTCCAACTGCTGGCACTTGAGGGTGAATCAAGCCAATAGTCCCAAACCAGGAGATTTTATGTTCTCCACTGCCACACACTTGCAGTTAGGGGAAAAAAAAGAGTCAGTTTCACTTAAGAATGTCCTTGATGAGGTAGAAAAATAATTGCAAATTTTATGAAAGCTCAAACCTTGAGTCTATGTCTGTTTCATACGCTGTGTGACACGGCGGGTACCCTGTGTGCAGCCACTGTTACACAGCCTGGTACAGAACTACTTGTGTGACTGAGCTGTGAGCTGCACAGGCTGGTTTTTATTTTTTCATAGAACTCCATTTTTTTTCCTGCACGAAATGAGAGACAAACCAAGATTATTTAGAGTTGGGCATTTCGTAAACATTTTCCTAGAAATGGACAAAGTGGGCCTGTCACTTCAAGGAAAACAGGTGGCAGTAACTTATATTTCAATGATAATGTCTGCGCTTTCCAGCAAAAATGAGAAGTTTGGAAAATGTGGACCCACGACTGTGAGCGTGACAGCATCCCAGGACGTAGACTTTCTCTGTCGTTAGGTATATGGCATAACGAAAGGTGTCATCATTTGGAAGAGTAGCATAAGTCAGGACACCAGCGCTTTCCATGTGACTAGTGCACAGTGTTACTTACAGAAGATCCATTCAAAGTGAAAGACTGACCGTTGGATTTTAATAGAGCAGACAGCAAATTTTTCAGTGGTATGGTTTCGAATCTTTATTATTACTAACCTTTTCAAAAAAAAAAAAAAAACTTTCTCTTGTGGAGGTTTTCATGTTGTAGCAAAGAAGAATACCCACGATTATCTGAAAGTCTCTTAAAATAGCTCGATTGATAGCTGTGTGTGTTTTCCTCATAGACTTCAGTTCTAACAACAGACTCAACTGCAGGGAAGCCTATGTGAGGACGCAACGATGGTCCTTTAGGATGATATTAATAGTTTGCAAAAATGTAAGACAAGGTAACTCTTCTCTTGTCCCTAAATTGTTTTTATTTTGGAAAGTGAAGTTACTTTTTTTTTCTTTCTTTCTTTCTTTTTTTTTTTTTTTTTAGGGCCACACCCGTGGCATTTGGAGGTTCCCAGGCTAGGGGTCGAATCAGAGCTGCAGCTTCCAGCCTACACCGCAGCCACCACCACGTGGGATCCGAGCCATGTCCTTGACCTACACCACAGCTCACAGCAACGCCAGATCCTTAACCCATGGAGTGAGGCCAGGGATCGAACCCACATCCTCATAGATCCTAGTCAGGTTTGTTAATGACTGAGCCACGAAGGGAGCTCCTGCTGTTGTTTCTTTCTTTCTTTCTTTTTTTTTTTTTTAAATGTATGGCCACTCCAGTGGCCTATGGAAGTTCCTAGGCCAGGGACTGAATCTGCATTGCAGAATCAACCTATCTCTCAGCTGGTCCAACACTGGATCCTTTAACTCACTGTGCCAGACAGGGAATCGAACCCACACCTCTGCAGTGACCTGAGCCACTGCAGTCAGATTCTTAACCCGCCATGCCACAGCAGGAACTCTTTACAGTTACTTTTCTTAACGTGTTAGGTTGGTATGGACTGGGTTTATTTTATTTTAATGTAAATTAGCCTATTAATATTTTTAAAAGTCTCCATTTTAATATCTTTTTTTTTAAAGTTTTTTTTTTATTACTCAAATGAATTTATCACATCTGTAGTTGTATAATGATCATAACAATCCAATTTCACAGGATTTCCATCCCATAACCCAGGCACATCCCCCCATCCCCCAAACTGTCTCCTCCGGAGACCATAAGTTTTTCGATGTCTGTGAGTCAGCATCTGTTCTGCAAAGAGGTTCCGTCTGTCCTTTGTTCAGATTCCACATGCCAATGAAAGCATTTGATGTTGGTGTCTCATTGTATGGCTGACTTCACTTAGCATGATAGTTTCTAGGTCCATCCATGTTGCTAAAAATGCCGGTATTTCCTTCCTTTTAATGGCTGAGTAATACTCCATTGTGTATATGTACCACATCTTCTGGATCCACTCCTCTGTCAATGGACATTGAGGTTGTTTCCATGTCTTGGCTATTGCAAATAGTGCTGCAATGAACATTGGAGTACATGTGTCTTTGTGAGTCGTGATTTTCTCTGGATAGATGCCCCGGAGTGGGATTGCTGGATCCAATGGGAGTTCTATGTTTAGTTTTTGGAGGCATCTCCATACTGCTTTCCACAGTGGTTGCACCAATTGACAATCCCACCACCAGTGTACTAGGGTTCCCTTTTCTCCACACCCTCTCCAGTACTTCTTGTTTGTAGACTTTTGGATGATGGCCATTCTGGCTGGTGTGAGGTGGTACCTCATCGTGGTTTTGATTTGCATGTCTCTAATAATGAGTGATGTTGAACATCTTTTCATGTGCTTTTTGGCCATCCATATGTCTTCTTTGGAGAACTGTCTGTTTAGAACTTCTGCCCATTTTTTAATGGGGTTTTTGTTATCTTGGTATGAGCAGTAGAAGGTGTTTATAAATTTTGGAGATGAATCCCTTGTCAGTCGACTCATTTGCAAAGATTTTCTCCCATTCTGTGGGTTGTCTTTTTGTGTTGTTTAGGGTTTCCTTTGCTGTGCAGAAACTTTTAAGTTTTATTAGGTCCCATTTGCTTGTTTTTGTTTTTATTGTCAATACTCTAAGAGGTGGATCTGAAAAGATGTTGCTATGGTTTATGTCAGAGAGTGTTTGGCCTCTGTTTTCCTCTAAGAGGTTTATAGTATCTGCTCTTATATAGAGGTCTTTAATCCATTTGGAGTTTATTTTTGCGTATGGTGTTAGGGAGTGTTCTGATTTCATTCTTTTCCATGTGGCTGTCCAGTTTTCCCAGGACCACTTATTGAACAAGCTGTCCTTTCTGCAGTGTATATTCTTGCCTCCTTTGTCATAGATGAGTTGACTGTAGGTGCGTGGGTTGAATTCTGGGCTTTCTATCCTGTTGCACTGATCTCTATTTCTGTCTTTGTGCCAGTACCATACGGTTTTGATGACTGTTGCTTCGTAGTATAGTCTGAAGTCCGAGAGCCTGATTCCTCCAGCTCTGTTTTTTCTTTTTCAGGATGTCTTTGGCTATTCTGGGTCTTTTGTGCTTCCAAACAAACTTTAAACTATTTTGTTCGCGTTCTGTGAAAAATGTCCTTGGTAATTTGATAGGGATTGCATTGAATCTGTAGATTGCCTTGGGTAGTATAGTCATTTTGATAATATTAACTCTTCCAATCCACGAGCATGGTATATCTTTCCATCTATTGCTGTCATCTTTTCTTTCTTTCTTCAATGTCTTATAGTTTTCAGAGTACAGGTCTTTTGTCTCTTTAGGTAGGTTTACTCCTAGGTATTTTATTCTTTTGGATGTGAGGGTAAATGGGATTGCTTCCCTATTTTCTCTTTCTGCTCTTTCATTGTTAGTGTATAGAAATGCCATCAATTTCTGTGTATTAATTTTGTATCCTGCAACTTTGCCAAATTCGTGCATGAGTTCTAACAGTTTTCTGGTAGAGTCTTTAGGATTCTCTAGGTATAGTATCATGTCATCTGCAAATAGCGATACTTTTACTTCTTCCTTTCCAATTTCGATTCCTTTTATTTCTTTTACTTCTCTGATTACTGTGGCTAGGACTTCCAAAACTATGTTGAAGAGCAGTGGCGAGCATGGACATCCTTGTCTTGTTCCTGATCTCAGGGGGAATTCTTTCAGCTTTTCACCATTGAGAATGATGTTTGCTGTGGGTTTGTCATATATGGCCTCTATTATGTTGAGGTAGGTTCCCACTATGCCCACTTTCTGAAGGGTTTTTTGTCAGAAATGGGTGTTGGATTTTGTCAAAAAGGCTTTTTCCACATCTATGGAGAGGATCATATGGTTTTTATTCTTCAGTTTATTAATGTGGTGTATCTCACTGAAAGATTTGCAGATATCGAAGAACCCTTGCATCCCTGGGATAAATCCCACTTGATCATGATGTCCAATCCTTTTAATGTATTGTTGGATGCGGTTTGCTAGTATTTTGTTGAGGATTTCTGCATCAATGTTCATCAGTGAAATTGGCCTGTAGTTTTCTTTTTTTGTGGTATCTTTATCTGGTTTTGGTATCGGTGATGGTGGCCTCATAGAATAATTTTGGGAGCATCCCTTCCTCTGCAATTTTTTGAAAGAGTTTCAGAAGGAGAGGTGTTAGCTCTTCTCTAAATGTTTGATAGAATTCGCCTGTGAAGCCATCTGGTCCTGGACTTTTGTTTGTTGGAAGTTGTTTTTTTTTGTTTTTTTTTTTGTTTTTTTTTTGTCTCTTTGCCATTTCTTGGGCCGCTCCCATGGCATATGGAGTTTCCCAGGCTAGGGGTCCAGTCGGAGCTGTAGCTGCCAGCCTACGCCAGAGCCACAGCAATGCAGGATCTGAACCGCGTCTGCGACCTATACCACAAGCACACGGCAACGCCAGATCATTAACCCACTGAGCAAGGGCAGGGATCGAACCCGCAACCTCATGGTTCCTAGTCGGATTCTTTAACCACTGTGCCATGACGGGAACTCCTGTTGGAAGTTTTTAAATCACAGTTTCAGTTTCGGTTCTTGTGATGGCTCCATTCATCTTCTCTATTTCATCTTGGTTTAGTCTTAGAAGATTGTACTTTTCTAAGAATTTGTCCATTTCTTCTAGGTTTTCCATTTTATTGGCATGTAGTTGCATATAGTAGTCTCTTATGATCCTTTGTATTTCTGTGATGTCTGTTGTTACTTCTCCTTTTTCATTTCTAATTTTATTGATTTGAGTCCTCTCTCTTTTTTTTCTTGAGAAATCTGGCTAAGGGTTTGTCAATTTTGTTGATCTTTTCAAAGAACCAGCTTTTCGTTTCATTGATCTTCCCTATAGTTTTCTTTGTTTCTATTTCATTGATTTCTGCTCTGATCTTTATGATTTCTTTCCTTCTACTAACTTTAGGTCTTGTCTGTTCTTCTCTCTCGAGCTGCTTTAGATGTAAAGTTGGCTTGTTTATTTGAGCTTTTTCTTGTTTCCTGAGGTAGGCTCGTATTGCTATAAACTGTCCTCTTAGAACAGCTTTTGCTGCATCCCATAGGTTTTGGAGTGTCGTATCTTTGTTGTCATTTGCTTCTAGGTATTTTTTAATTTTCTCTTTGATTTCTTCAGTGATCCATTGGTTGTTTAGTAGCATATTTTTGAGTCTCCACGTGTTTGTGTTTTTTGCAGATTTTTTCTTGTCATTGATTTCCAGTCGTATAGCATTGTGGTCAGAAAAGATGCTTGATATGATTTCAGTTTTCTTAAAGTTACCAAGGTTGGGTATGTAGCCCAGGATGTGATCAATCTTAGAGAATATTCCATTTGCGCTTGAGAGGAATGTGTATTCTCTTGCTTTTAGATGGCATGTCCTATAAATACCTATTAAGTTCATCTGGTCTAATGCTTCATTCAGGGCCTGTGTTTCCTTATTGATTTTCTGTCTGGTTGATCTGTCCATTGCTGTAAGTGGGGTGTTAAAGTCCCCCACTATTATTTTGTTATCATTGATATGTCCTTTTAAGGTTGTTAGCAGTTGTCTTATATATTGTGGTGAACCTATGTTGGGTGTCAAGATATTCAAAATTGTTTTATCTTCTTCTTGGATTGACCCTTTGATCATTATGTAATGACCTTCCTTGTCTCTTAAAATATTCTTCATTTTAAAGTCTATTTTGTCTGATATAAGTATTGCTACTCCAGCTTTATTTTGATCCCGTTTACATGGAATATTTTCTTCCATCCTCTCACTTTCAATTTGTATGTGTCCCTAGAAGTGAAGTGGGTCTCTTGAAGACAGCATATATATGGGTCTTGTTTTTGTATGCATTGAACCAGTCTATGTCTTTTGGTTGGGGCGTTTAGTCCATTAACATTTGAGGTAATTATTGATATGTATGTTCTTATTGCCATTTTATTAATTGCTTTCGATTTGTTTTTGTTGCTCTTTTTTCTTTCATTCTTCTCTTGTTCTCTCCTCTTCTGATTTGATGACTATCCTTAGTGTTGTATTTGAGTTGATTTTTCTTTGTTTGTGTATCAGTTGTAGATTTTTGGTTTGCAGTTATTCTGAAGTTTTCATATGAGTCTATATGTATATGAGATTGTTTTAAGTCGTTCTCTTAATTGCAAGTTCCTCTCCAGTGTCCTGCATTTGTACCCACCTCTTCTCATGATTTCTGATTTTGGCGGTATAATTGTGCATGGGTGATTTTGTACCTTTACTGAATATGTACCTTTACTGGTGACCCTTGTCATTTGTGGAATTTTTGTTTCCTGTTGCTGTCTTTTCTTTTCTGCCTAGAGAAGTTCCTTTAGTATTTGTTGTAAGGCTGGTTTCGTGTTGCTGAATTCTCTTAGCTTTTTCTTATCTGTGAAGCTTTTGATTTCTCCTTCAAATTGGAATGACAGCCTTGCTGGGTAAAGCAATCTTGGCTGGAGGTTTTTTCCTTTCATTGCGTTAAGTATATACTGCCACTCCCTTCTGGCCTGCAGAGTTTCTGCTGAAAAATCTGCCAATAACCTTACTGGGGTTCCCTTGTATGTTACTTGTTTCTTTTTCCTAGCTGCGTTCAAGATTTTCTCTTTGTCTTTCATTTTGGTCAGTTTGATTAATATGTGTCTTGGTGTGTTCCTCCTTGGGTTTATTTTATATGGTACTCGTTGTGCTTCCTGGATTTGAGTGAGTGGTTCCTTTCCCATGTTAGGGAAATATTTGGCTATTATCTCTTGGAATATTTTTCTGTCCGCTTCTCTCTCTCTTCTCCTTCTGGCACCCCTATAATACGGATGTTGGTGTGTTTAATATTGTCCCAGAGTTCTCTGAGACTCTCTTCATTTGTTTTTGATCTTTTTTCTCTTCTCTGTTCTGTATCCATAATTTCTACGAATCTGTCCTCCACCTCACTTATTCATTCTTCTGCCTCCTGTATTCTCTTGTTAGCTGCTTCTAGTGAATTTTTTTATTTCAGTTATTATATTTTGCATCTCTTCTTAAGTTTTATATCTTGTATCTCTTTGGTCAGTGTTTCCTGTAAGTTATCCATCTTTACCTCCAGTTTATTTCCAATGTCTTGCATCACCTTCAGCATCAACAATCTAAAGTCTTTTTCCTGGATGCTGAGAATCTCCTCATCACTTAGCTGATTTTCTGGGTTTTTTTCCTTTCTCCCTCATCTGAGTTATAGTTCTCTGTCTTTTCATTTTTATAGGTATTTTGTGTGGTGACCTTTTTTACAGATAATAGAGTTGTAGCCTCTCTTCCTTCTGGTGTCTGCCCCCCTTGTGGCTGAAGTTGATATTGGGGCTTGCTGTAGGCTTCCTGATGGGAGGGGTTGATGCCTGCCCACTGGTAGCTGAAGCCGATTCTAATCCCTCTGGTGGGTGGGGCTTAGTCTCTGGATGGGATTAGAGGCAGCTGTGTGCCTGGGGGGTCTTTAGGCAGCCTGTTTACTGAGGGGTGGGGTTATGATCCCACCTGGATTGTTGCTTGCCCTGGGGCTTCTCAGCACTGACTGAAGGGTGGGGCCAGATTTTCCCAAAATGGCCACCTCCAGAGAAAGGCACTTTGGCTGCTTTCCCGAGAGTTTTGCTTTCAATGTCCTTCCTTCACAACAAGCCACATTCACCCCTATTTTCCGAGGATGTCCTTCAAGAACTGCAGTCAGGTTTGACCCAGATTCCTATGGAGACTTTGCTTTGCCCTTGGACCCAGTGCATGTGAAAGTCTGTGTGTGCATTTTAAGAATGGGGTCTCCATTTCCTCCTGTCCCATGGAGCTCCTGTGCACAAGCCCCACTGGCCTTCAATGCCAGATGTTACAGGGGCTCTTTCTCCCAGTGCCAGATCCCCACACATGAGAGTGAGAGAACTCTCACTCCTGTAGGTGAGTCTCTGTGGACCAGTTAGTTTCCAGTTGGCTGGGCTTCCCACCTGGGAGGTATGGAGTTGTTTATATCATGAAATCACCCCTCCTACCTCTTGATGCGTCCTCCTCTTTTTCTTCTGGAGTAGGATATCTTTTTCAAGGTTTCCGGTCCATGTGGGTGAAGATTGCTCAGCCTTTAGTTGTGATTTTTGTTGTTTTTAGGAGAGAAGTTGAGCTCCAGTCCTTCTATTCTGCCGTCTTAATCCCATCTCTCCATTTTAATATCTAATGTGATAGATGAGGCTGGGCATAACACACATAAGGACAAGTTCTTTGGAGTCCACAATAATTTTGAAGTATATAAAAAGTTTCCATGACCAAATAAGGCTTGAGATCTACCAATGGAGAGGAAGGAGTGAGTCATTAAAAGCCACAGATCATTGAGCACGGGCTGTGTGAGGGCCTGCTGTCTGTCTCTACTTGACGAGGGCAGGCTGTCGTTTTCATTTCTGTATCTTCCATGCCCTGAATGGTGCCTGGCACATAGTGGGCATCCAGTGATGACCAAAGAGCTTCACTAAAGATGTGGGCCGGGGTGTCAGCATGAAGCCAGACCTGGGTAGGACTAACCGATGACAGTGTACCTGAAGACCCTTCCCAGCTCCTTGAGATGCGCTGCTTATGCTGCAGGACCAGCCATGTCAGGGCTTCTGCCCCTGGCTTCTTTCAGGCTGGTCAGGTGGCCAGGCTGAGTCATAGAGCCCCTGGGGAAGGACTGTTACAAGACCAGGAAACCCCAACCAATGTGTTTCCACTTGGCTCCGTAGTGATGACCCAATTCGAAGAGAAACCAGCATTGTCTTGGCTGCTGCCATGTTAACCCAGCTCATACAGAATCTGCATGCACACATGCCTCTAAGTGGAACGCACTTGGTGACAGGAAGGGCTTTCCGTCATACCGTGTGGCTTATTTAATCCCATCTGACCTGAATTTATGCACATCACACACACCCTGTAATACCCACTGTCATGTACAACAGGCCAAATATGTTGCTAAGGTCCCACATAGACAAGCCAAGGAACCCGGGCATTCCTTCCACACAGGGGCAGATAAGCTGCCACAATGGAAAGATTCTTAGCAGTTTTTCCCAGCCAGAGCCTGGCACCCCAGACGATGGGAATGTTCTGATTAGTGAGACATGAATGTCCCAATGGACTTTAAAATGTTAATGCACAGCCATAAATGCTTTGGTGCACTTGGAATTTGGGCTGTTGTTTGATGGGGCAGCAGCTGAAGTCTGCCTGATGCCCATAGGAATTCGATCCAATGAGAAATATACCCCCAGCTTTCTAGGCCAGAGAGTGCTGCCAGGTCAGTCCCATTCCTGCACATTCTTCCAATTGACTTAGTCCAAATTAGCCCAAGTGTGTGCTTTTTAATATCCTCCCCACCATGGACTTCCTTCACCTTGGACTAACTGGGTCCTAACAAGATCCCAGAAATCCTCACAGGATCAACTTTCCACCTGGCCCTTCTGGGGTCCCCAGACCCCTCTCTTGGCCTGAGCTCACCCATTATTGGCCATTGTCTTCTTTGCCTGGGGAAGGACCTACATTCCCCTACAAGCTCTTTGGAGTCCACAATAATTTTGAAGAATATCCCAGTAGTTCCCCAGGAACAAGTGGAGAGGCCCAGTGATTCAGATGTGCTGGTCTGGGCTGGGCCCTCACTCTCAGGACTTGTGCGCCAGAGGGGCCAGGGCAACACTGCACTTCCTGTGCCTCGTTCAGAACATCCTCCCAGGGAGATGCGGGGCTCTGCATGGTCGGAGGCCTTATGATATCATTTGGTGTTCAGTTGGGCCATGACCACCTGTTGGCCTGAGCACCCTCCTGGGGAAGCTTAGCGTTGTCTTTCGAAAAACTCTTTTTTCGTGGTGTGGCTCTGGGAAGGGACACCTTAACTAGACAAAGGAACAGGTAGGAGATTTCTGGTTAGCAGTCACTTTCAGAGCATCAGCTCTGGGCAAGGCAGAGAGGAGGGAAACAAACATGAGGAACACGCACTCTGAGTAAAGAGAATAGCGTGGACAAAGAAGGTCACCTTCGTGCAGGTGGCGAATGGCTGGGCATGGCTGGAGCGGAGGCAGTATGAGTGTGTTGCGGGGTGGGGGCGGGGCCCTTGTGGGTGGTGAGAGCTGAGATCTACGAGAGACTCAGCTGGAGCAAGGGGTTTCTGGAGTTAGGCATTTATCCTCCAGGTAGCATTTCATGCGTGGTGCTTCTTGGAACACGGGCACATTTTGTTGTATGCTGTGTGTGAGCCAATGCGCGCTGCCTTCCTTTCCATGGCAATGGCTGGACAGTCGGGGCTCCCATCCAGTGCATAGCCTCCACTCTTCCACTGCATCCCTTGCCCGTTGTCTCCCTGTTCTTGTGCCCTGCTTTAGCGGCACAGACTGCCTGAGTTCTAGAGTTGAGTTTGTGCTCTGCCTGTCTTCATCCCTGGAACAGAAGCTCCAGAAGCTTCACTTTGTCTTTTGGGTTACAGCGATGTGTTCTCAGCACCTCGACAGTTCATGGCACAAAGAGCACTCCATCAATAGTTACTGAGTGAGTGAAGTCACTATTTGTTCACCAAAAGCCATCGTCAGATACATCTGGGAACTTGAGAGTTAACCAGCATCAAACAGCTTTCCTTTTCCAGAGATTTCTAAGAGCCTGTAATAGGCTAGCATGCAGGTGAGAGATGCTGGTGGCCTGGACCAGGGTGGAGGCAGTGGACATGGAGAGGAAGTGGCTTATGGATCTGTACTGGAGATAGAGTTGGTAGGACTTCTTGATGATTTGGACATGACTTATTATAGAAGGGGAAAACATGAAGGGTACCTTTGTGTGTCTGTGTGTGTGCATCTGTACGTGTGTATACTCGAGTTGATGCCTGGCCCATTCACCAGTGCTCTAAAAGAGATGGTCATTGGTTGGACAAAAAGAGAGAAAACAGCTGGAGTGCAAGGCAGGAGGCAGATCCTCCAGGCCTTGTCAAGTCACATTAAGGTGTCTGGATTTTATCCTGGCATGATGGGCAGAGAGTCTGTTAGGGATCTGGAGGGGGGCAATGGCATAATCAGATCCACACCTTAGAAATCTGCCTCCGGCTGCTGGGTGGATGGAGTACGTGGCTGCGGTGCCATCTGCACAGCCCGGAGCTGTCCAGCTTGCCAAGCAAGCTCCTGAGCCTCAGATAACCGGCCATGGACACCCCCTCCCAGATGAGTTCCCACACTGCCATTGGGTTGGCTGGAGCCTGGCAACAGGTCCATGTGATCGGCTGGACTCACCACTTCATCTGATTTCAAATTCCCGTCACTGCCTCTTTAGTCACAGTCTCGTCTCGCCGTGTTGTAGTTGTGCACAGAGCAGCCTCTGAGCCGTGCAAAGCCCATTCTACTGGAGAGTGAGCGCAGCCATGACCCTGCGGATGATGTGGGTCGGGGCCATTGGGAGTGTGGATGCTGCGTTTAGCAGGTCTGCTGGTTCGAGGGCTGGGGGTTCAGCTGTACTAAGGGCCAGTTGGTGGGGGTGAGGCTGGCCACATGTGCACATGTCTTCCAGATGCAGACCGTCTGAGCTGGGTGGGTACTTAGAGCACATCAACTTCAACCCCCTTCACCTGTCGAGAGAGAGAAACTAATGCCCAGAGAGGGCCAGGGAGTTGCCCAGAACCACTCTTGGTTGGACTGTATGACCGAGCCATGGGAAGGTCTGGAGATCTGCTCTTAGATTTCCCTCGAAAACTCCCTGGGCCTCAGTTTCCCCATCTGAGCAATGACAGGCTGGACTGGGATACACACACAGCACATGGTCCTTGGCTCCCGATCCAGGCTCATCTGAAAAGCCTACTGGTACCTCCTCATGCCCCTAGCTGTCAGCGCATCCACAGTGGGCAAGGGTGAAGTTTCAAAACCCACCAAGAGGATCGGAGAAAACCGGCCAGACCCAGGCCACTGGAATTCAGTGAGCTGGGGGGCCAAAAAAAAAAAAAAAATCCCTCCCCACTCCAAAATGTACACCTGAGCAAAACTCAAATTGTATCTGAACAGCAAACCTGCTTGGCTGCAAGTTTAATAAGCTATTAAACGGCACCATCTGAAACCTGCAGTCAAAGCAAAAACACTGTAAAATAAATCAAGAGAGATAAGAAAAGATTTCACATTGTTAAAAGTTTATGCTATTTCTGACTTCCCGAAATGTTACCATTAACCTGGGAGTTAATCAGAGTTTTTCATTTACCCGTTGTTCAGAGCTGTAATGAGCACTTTAACAGGGTAAATAAAAAGATCTAAAGAAGCAATAAACGCGAATGTCACAAGTGGCAATCATCTACCTTGTGAGGCTCACGCGTACAAAGCGCCGCGCAGCTGGAAACAAATGCTTCCTCCACAAACACTGTAAATAACCTCCAAGCCCACTCCTAATTAAAGGAAGCCCCACTTTCTCATGGGCATTGAATCTATGAACCAATTAAGGAACTATCATTTCTTTCCTAAAAGGGCTGTGCTTCTCTGTCTCTCCATGTCTCTATGTCCGTCTCCCCCTCCCTCCCTCTTTCTCTCCTCTCTCTCACTTGCCCTTTCTCTCTAAAGAATTTCCACCAAAGAGCTGGCCCCCCAATGTTCCTGAGCTGCAATAATGAGACATCTCTGCTTTAAGCAAATTTTGCACCTGTAACCTGCAGAAATATAGCCGTAGCATTTGAAAAATTACCTCCATGCTGCACAGTGCCATGAAAATTTATCTTTGAGATGATTTTATTGCATGGTTACCCTAGGCAATTAAATCAATAAATCTTAACTGTCAGGAAGGTTGGCCCCATGCCAGAAATAAATGAAATGCGCGAAATCAGTAAATAAAAGGTTCCTGACAACTCATTCCAGAAATTATTTAGCAGTTGGGGTGGGGGGGGGGTTGTGTTTCACTCTCCAGCCTTTATTGACATGCTTTCTGAGAAATGATTATGCTAACAAACACAATGGCTCCACTACAAAGAAGTCAGATAAATTATAGGCCCTGAAAGGCAGCAAGGAAATACAGCCACGTGGTCAGAGGTGGTAGGCCAGGACCAGTCTGGCAGTCTGGGTTGGGGACAGGTCTAGGGAGCAGCTGGCTCCCTGATGCCCCAGGGTGGGGCCTGGGCCAATCTCTTCTCCTTGGCCACGACATCCTCATACCACTGGCCTTTGCCCTGATGGGACATGCCCTCTCCTCAGGGGTCCGACTAGCTTGGCCTGCCTGGCACACTGTACCACCTGTGGTCTGCTGTCAAGCTATCAGTCTAAGGAAGTTTACCCTTGTGGCTAAAGTCTGCCTGCCAGCCTCCATTTCCAGAACCAATGCCAATACCAAATGGGAGTGTGGTAGTGGTGGGGGAGGGGTGCTTATTATTGCTTAGTTCTCCTGGGGTATACCCTTTAGTCGGGTTCAATACAGGGAGGCATTTTTATGATCCCCTTTTATAGAGGAGAAAAGTGAGACTCGGAAAGGTTAAATTATGTGTTTGAGATGACTTAGCAGGTAAGTAGCAGAGTGGTGATTCAGGTCAAGGCCGACCTCATGGTTTCACCTCATGACACCTCCGCTCTCTTTGAGGCAGGTCTCATGGACCTGAGATGCTGAGAACAGAGGCTGGTGTTTGGACATGCTCATTCTTGCCTTAGCTCCCAGATTTTTTTCTCATCTTAGTTCTCCCTCCTCTGGTGATAGGTTCACCCAGATACGGGTCCTTTGGGGTGCCCTCACAGAGGTGACGGGGGCTAAATGGCACTGTTTTGTGGGTTGCAAGTCTGATGGGAATGTTTGAGGGCCACCTGAGGGCCTGAGCAGGGCCCTGGGCCAGTCCTACTGCAAGGCCTTTGCCCCTCTGCTCCCTAGGCCTGAACTGCTCTTTCTTCTCCGTCTTGTCTAGTTTCAGATTTCAGCTCAGTTGGCACCTTCTCAGTGACGCCTTCCTCGACTTGTCACACACCCCCATTGTGGGCTCTTACAGCACCAGGCAATTCTTCCTCACACTGTTCACCTTTGTTGCAAGTTCACATTTGTTTATGTGATTATTCGCCTACTGGCTCTGTCTCCCAGGCCCTTTAGTTCCATGAGGGCAGGAGAGGATCTTGTTTTCTTCCTTCACGAGGTCCTCAAACCTCATACTGTGCACAAAATGGCTATTTACGGAATGAATGGGTGAGGACAGGTGTATTCATTTGCTAGGGTACCATAACAAAGCCCCACAGACTGGGGGGGCTGGAATGACAGAAATATATCACCTTTCGGTTCTGGAGGCTGGAAGCCCAAGAGCGAGTATGACAAAGGGTTGTTTCCTTTGTCGGGCTGAGAGGGCAGGATCTGTTCCGGGCCTCTCTCCTGGGCCTGTGGATGGCTGTCTTCATGTTCGCATGGCTTTCTCCCTGTGTGCAAGTCTGTTTCCAAATTTCCAGATTGGATTGGGACCCACCCTAATGAGCCCATTTTAATTTGCTTAGAGACTCTTTCTCTAAATAAGGTCACATTCACACCCCTAAGGTACTAGGGGTTAAGACTCCAGCATAGGAATTGGGGGAGGGGAGGGGAAGACACAATTCAATCCATAACTAGAGGCTGCTGCCCCAGGGGCAGAAATTCCTCAGATACCTCAGTGGTAAACACTTAGAATGTTTCCTCTCCAGGTCAGAAGTAAGGAGAAGAGGTGAGGACTCTCCTCAGCTTGCTCCCCAACCCTGCATATTTAAATTCAGGCATGCTCCCCATAGGATGGCAGCTGAGCCCCTCAGCCCTGTTGCCAGGGCTGCACAGGGTGAGACTCACCCAAAGGTGACACCCAGACAAGAGGCCTCAGGCTTGAGTATCTCTAGGTCAAGGCTTCTCACTTTTTGTTCCCCACCCACCAGTGCTCTCTCCCACAGTTTGCCAGTAGCTCATACAGCAGGCTAGGGAGGCCGAGGCTGGGTTGGGCTTTGGGAAACACTGTAGAGGAGGAGAAGGGACCCAGGAGGACCATGTAGGGCCAGGGATGAGGTCGGTGCTTCCCAAAGGGATAAGGCCTAAGCCTGTGGAACAGAAATCCCATCTGATCAACATGGGAGACAGTGCCACAAGGAAACAGCTCAAGGGAAAGGGACAGAAGTGTGCAGAGACTCAAGAGGGAGGCTCGGAGGAATAAGGCTTGGTCCCTTGGTAAGTCTAATGCTAGCTGGGGAGCTCTTGCAGGATGGCCTGGGAAGTGGGGGCCGGGAAGGCAAGTTAGCCCTGACAGTCCCTGGGTGGCTGCAGCTGTCATCAAAAGGAAAGAGCCTTTGTGCTGCACCCCATCCCTTGGGACAATGGGACCCCCTGTGGATATGGGGGATGCTGAGAGTCAGCTTACCATATCCTTCTACACTCCCTGGAAGGGAAGAGAGAGGATATTTTTCCCCTGCTTTTCGATTGGCTCTCCTCTTTGAGCTTCAGCTAATGCAAATCTCTTTTTATAATTCTTGCTGGCAAGTTCCCAGGGCAGATAATTCCCCATCAGCACATTATGAGCACCAAGGTGGTTATTTTCAAATTAATGGTTTGAAGCAAAATACGAGCATTGTTTTTGAACTGGGGGCTGATAGATGGCAAAGGCACAGTGTCTAATAACTAAGTGCAAACTTTGCAATGACAGCCACAGGATTTCAAAATAATAATAATTTGCATTTGATAGCACCTTTCTTCCGACTAATGAGATTAACACAACTAATTCATTAATTTGTTATGCTCCCCTAAGCAGCACGAAAGTAAGACTTGCTCGAATAATTTTCTGCTTGGAGAAACTAAGGCAGAGAGAAAAGGACAATGTTGATGGCAAGGCCGTGGTTCCAGAAGCTCTAGGTCCACTGCTCCAGGGATCATGGGGAGGGGGAAGAGTCTGCTACATAGGAGGTGACATCTTCCAGAGCTGAAGAGGCTCCGGGTGGGCGGAAGTCTAAGTTGGCCCCCAAGACCCCCACCTGCACTGTACATGCACTGCATAAGCTCCTGTGACTATGAGCCCAAATCAAGAGCCAGAATTTCTGAGGGTGGGCTCCAGGATTTAGGAAGCTATCCAGCTCAGCCAAGGTTGAGGTGCCCTGTGTTAGAGGAAGGGAGATGAGCTGGGCCCTAAGTCCAGAGCCAGAGCAGAGGGTGGGGGCTGGGGAGACAACCTGGGAGGAGGTGGCCCTGGGGGGATCTGGGCCACCCCTTGGGGGAGCTGGCTCTTTCCCAGTGAGGTCTCTGCTTCAGGATGTGTTCGGTGGCTAGCCAAGACTTGGCCAATTTAGGGAGTGTCCAGGGGTGCTGGGGGCTGTCAGGAGGGGGCCCCACATGGAGCCTGCCACCATGCCCTGTCACGTGGTCCTCCAGAGCTCTTTTTGCCACCTGGGTGTAGTGAGTTCGAGGGCAGGTGTGGGGGGTGGGGGTACTGAATGAGGAAAAAGACATGGCCACGAGGTGGCAGTA
Source organism: Phacochoerus africanus (assembly GCF_016906955.1). NCBI lineage: Eukaryota > Metazoa > Chordata > Mammalia > Artiodactyla > Suidae > Phacochoerus > Phacochoerus africanus. Next base: position 125,345,609 of record NC_062560.1, on the reverse strand, counting down.
GCACGCAGCGGTCTTCATTTGGGTGATACCTGGGCAGGTTTGCATATGGGGATGGGGTTGTCCCTCACAGAATGAGACCTTCCGGAGGCCCTCCACCCAGAAGAGGAGAGCAAGGGAATTCCCAGAGAGGGTCAGAGCGTGAGGGATAGGCGTCTAGGGGATGTGCTCAGGTGGCTTGGGGTCCTTGCAGCCCCAGGGTTCACCTTATCTATGGCGAGCAGATGTCGAGCAAAGTCTCTGGGTTATGTAAAGCAAGCAGGCTCCAAATAGCTAAAATCTGCTTATTTGGGCTCTATTTGAAACAAACGAATGTGTAAAATTGTTGAGCTTTTTGCCAGCAGGCTTTTGAGCCCAACCAACTTACTGCGAAGAAGTAAACAGCACAGGGGCTAATGCGCAGAGGCCATCAGTTACCTCATTGAACACCTGGAGATTATCAGGAAGCTTGGCCCCTCTGCTTAGTCTGGAGTTTTCTGTCCTGTGAATGCTTTAGCCCAACCAAAGTTTGCGAGGAAGTGGGGGGGGGGAGGGGTGGTCTTTCTAAAAGAACCTCTGTGAGGGAAGCTCCCTTCCCGCTCCCTGGATTCTGCTGTGTCCCCAGAGTGGGGAATTCTGGGAGAATCTCAGCTCCGCCATCGTCCTCTGCCCAGGTCTGGCCCTCCTCCTGGGTTAGCCTCGCATCTCTGGGCCGCCATGGGGCCCGTCTTACTTGAGAATTGAGAAGATGTGCAAGTGAATTGTGGTTTGAACTACCTGGGAAATTCCCGGAGAGTGGCAAGAGTGGGAGAGGAGAGCCCTTCCCCAGAGAAGAGTACCCTGAGCTCTGATGTCTGCGGGATGTTTTCTCTAGAGCACGAGAAGCACCCCTTAAGGAGGTGGGTAGGATGAAGGGCGGGGAGTCACACGGGGCCAGAAAGACAGGGCTTGAAGGGCATTTCCTGCCCCCCTCTACCTGCCTCCTGAACTCACAGCCTGGGTCCTGGGGCTGCCGGGCCCTGTGGACCTCCAGCTCACGATCCACACGTGACTTATCGCAGTTGCCAAGGGCCGGGAGGATGGACCTGGATTTCAAATGACCAGATCTGAACTTCTGGGCACAATCTCCCTTAACCCATTGCATTGACCCTGCTTCTCTCACAGCTGAAGGCTTTAGATTTGATTTCCTTTACTAAATAAGGAGGAAAGGGGACAAGAGCACCCACCAAGCCCCAAAGGTGTTTCCTGGAGAAACTCACAGAGCCTAACATGTTCTTTGTCGAACGCATGAGGCTCAGCGCGCTCCCAGCCACCACCCCCGCCCACGTGGTACATTCTGCCACCGCCCACCCACGTGTGGCCCGGCCCCTGCTGGCAAGGCAACCTTGCCGTTGCCTCACGAACGCCCTCAGAGGGTGAAGACTGTTGGCCTTGATAGTGGCAGCATGTTGGGGGAGATACTTTGGGGCAACACGCTCCTCCGAGTTGCCAAGAGGGGATGCAGGGTAAGAAACCCTTGTCTTTATGGTACCGCGCTCATTTCTGGGAGGCGGGGCGAGGGCTCATATTATCAGCTCCATTTTGCAGAGGAAGGAAGTGGGGCTTGGAAGGGTTAAGTGTTTCCTTTCAGCCAGGCAGCAAGAGCCTGCTCTCAAATCCCGCTTCAACCCCAAAGGCGCTTGCTCCTCGGGAGTGTTCTGCTTCCCTTCTGCACAGGCATCCATGGGTCGGAGACAAAGGGTTAAGCCACAGCAGGCGTGTCTTCCAAGTGGACTGACTGAAAGCTCAGCCGGTCCATGGCCTGACCATGACCACAGCCAGAGCGTCTGGCTGGCCTATAAGGTGCTACTCTCTCTTCTATGTGCTACTTCCAGGCACGAGGGGGGGGGGTCCCAGCTCACCAACTCCCTCCTGAGTTGCTGACTCCAGCCAGGTACGGATCTCAGTTCTTTACTTTGGCTTCTAGAATGAAATGCTCTAGCAGCAATAGTCTTCTTCTTCTTCTTCTCCTCCTCCTCTCTTCCTCCTTGTCCTTCTTTTTTTTGCTCTTTAGGGCTGCACCTGCAGCATACAGAAGTTCCCAGGCCAGGGGTTGAATCCGAGCTGCAGCTGCTGGCCTACGTCACGGCCACAGCCACACAGGATCCAAGCCGCACCTGCAACCTACACCAGAGCTCTCGGCAGCGCCGGATCTTTAACCCACTGAGCAAGGCCAGGGATCGACCCCATGTTCTCATGGACATCAGTCGGGTTCGTTACCCCTGAGCCCCGATGGGAACTCCCGGGGTGCGTATATCTTGCAATAGATGTTTGTGGTTAAGGTTAAGGGCTTTGGGGCCACACTGTCCAAAACCTGGCTGTGTGACCTTAAGTAGATTGCTTAGTCTCTCTGTGCCTCTCTTTTGTCATCTATGGCACAGGAGTGTAACTGTTCCTATCTCATAGGGGCATGAGTACGAAAGGAAGTGCTAGAACAGTGCCTGGCACACAGTAAGTGCTGAATTAGCTGATCACCCAGCATAATCTCAGGGCTCCAATGCTGAAAAACGTCATCCTGCATTTTCCCTCCCAGCTCTTCTCTGCACGCACACATAATGTCTACCTAGATATAATTCTAATCTGTGACATCTGGTTTTTTTGGAAGAGATGGAAAACAACTTGGTTGCTTGAGAACAAATTTATACTCTGTTTAGCTCTATTTACTCAGATTAAATCTTTCTTCATTATCTCCTAAGGAAAAGTGTGCGTATTTACCGATATTGCAGGCTCCAGATTTTGGAAGGGATGTGGAATTCTGGGTGATGGTGTTCTAAGCTTCGGTTGCAGCCACATTTTGCTACAGCAGTGTTGACACGTGGACTTTGATTATGTAGCATCGAAATATCTGGGCCTGCCAAGTGCAGCTCACTTGTCCACAGGAAATTCAGCTAAGCCAATTGTGTGTGTCTGTTTTTTTAGGGCTGCACCTGCCGCATATGGCAGGTCCCAGGCTAGGGGTCCAATTGGAGCTGCAGCTGCCGGCCCACGCCACAGCCACAGCCACAGCCACGCAGAATCCCATCCACGTCTGCGACCTACACCACAGGTCGTGGCAACACTGGATCCTTAACCCACTGAGCAAAGCCAGGGATCAAACCCGCATCCTCATGGATCCTAGTCAGGTTCGTTACCCGCTGAGCCATAAAGGGAATTTCTCAGCTGAGCCCTTTGTTAATGTTGTGCTCACTGCGATTTTTCACTTTGCATGCCCAGGGAATAGACTCCAGGTAAAGGAAATTTCTGGATACCTGCAACCTCCTTTGCACTGCCTGGAAAATGTTGAACATTTTGAAGGAACTGCCTCTAAAATACGTGGCAAGCTCTTCTGCCTTAGTAAAAAGGATATACTTAAGATAACGTACCTTTTTTTTCCTAATGACTGGAAATCATTATTGTGACCTAAAATTATTGCTCAGGCCTCCCTCCCAGGCCAGTGGCTGCATGTCCCAGCAGTAAATTGCAGTAGCCTGCTGTGGTTTTAAGTTTTTAGTCTACTTTTATAATTTCCTCTGTCTCTTCTCTCAGCTGCCGTTCCAATTATGACTTTATACTTTGCAAGCCTTTTTGTGCTGGGTAGTAAGAATCCAGGTAGCTAAGCATTGGACAATTTTCTCTTAAATGGGCTTTGAATGATGCTCCCAGGGTCTCGAAGGAAACAAATTGCTCTGTGAGAGGTACTTTCCTCGTGGGCTTCAGTTTTAAAGCTGTTGCAGGAAGAGGGGGCGGTGCGCATGCATTATAATGCAAAAGGGGCAACAGGGTCCTGATGGCTGGAAAGCGTGAACAAAACTTTGTCTGCCATATCCATAAATAGAGGATGTTGCGGCCACCAACCCGTCTCCTGACAGCCCCCGCCCCGCCGGCCCCCCCCCCCCCCGACCGTGAGCCCTGAGGGACTTCAGGATGGAAAGAGAACCCTTCAGTCACCCCCGCGGAGCACCCCGAGGAGACTCCAGATGGGAAGACACAGGATGCTGGCCCCAGGGAGCTGAGGTGCACCTCGAAGGAAGGATTTCAGTCCGCCCCGGACCCTCGCACCTTCCCATATATAGAAAAGCGCTAAATTCATTAACTCGTAATGTCTAGGTTTCTTTAATGAACAGTAGTCCTTTGGGAGTTCCCATTGTGACTCATCGGGTTAAGAACCCGATCAGCATCCATGAAGACTCGGGTTCGAGCTCTGGCCTCGATTAGTGGGTCAAGGATCGGCTGTGGTGTTGGTCACAGCTGTGGCTTGGATCCCCTGTGGCTGTGGCTGTGGCATAGGCCTCAGCCGCAGCTCTGGTTTGACCCCTAGCCTGGGAAACTCCACGTGTCACAGGTGTGGCCATAAAAAGACAAAAACAAAACCTGAAAAAACGCAGGAATCTTTTGATGTTCCTGGTCTTTGCTGCAAAAACTCCTATATCTCCTGGCTACCCCCTGCCTTCTTGGGAGCCATCTGAGGCTCCTGTCCCCCAGGTTCGTAGTCCTAAGACTGTCGCCGAATAAAACATAACTCTCAACTTATAGGTTGTGCATTTTTTTCAGTCGACGAAAGTCTGCAAAGCAGAATAATCTACATGTCTAAAATGAGATTTTCATAAAAATTTTATTTTGCATTTTTAAATAATTCAATGCATTGGCAGTATAGTTAATGCCTCTATGAGAGAAACCGACACACCAGCTCAGCCAATATCATTTTTACAGAGACATCGTGTTGGAAAACAACGAAACTACATTAAAACGTTTGTACACAGAGTTACTGTACTGAGAACAAAGCACCAACAAAACACTTGTGCGCCACACATTTGAAATGCAAAGCAGCACAGGCAGATACAGTTTTATTCACGTAAAGCACATGAAACCAGTTTTCGGGAACCAGATACCATTTCATTCATCGCTTGATGTTAGAACAGTTTCCTTGGTCGCTTCAGAACATCAGCACTTACTGAAATTCTGACGAGGCGAGCATGCTGGTTACGAACAGTGACAGCTGGTGAATCTGCAGTGAGTATGCATATTGGGAATCTGCACCCAAGAAAAAGTGGCTCGAAAGCCTCACTGGATTATGGTCAAAGGGGGCACAATTTATGAATGACCGTCATGTTTTCATGGCCCCCCAGGGTGTCCCCAGTGTGGAAAAGGGTCTTCCACTGGGGGCAGGACCTCTGGAGCCCCAGGCCAGGCTGTGTCTGGCGGGGGGGGGGGGGGGTCTGTTCATCTCTCAGCACAGGGGAGCCCGGGCCAGGACACTGGCCCAGGGATTTGAGCTGCGGCTCGGAGGCAAGTTCACGCCAACCCTGAGGGCTCCCCCCAGCTCAAATGCTACTGCCTCCATCTGCCCTCCCCGTGTCCCAGCCTATGGCTTTCTCTTGGAAGCTCCATGGAATCCCTGTAGTGGAACCAAAATGTTATGATAATAGCTTCCAAGGGGAGAGGGCTTTTCATTTCAAATCGCTGCCTTCCTGTAGCAATGGAGCCATGGCCTCCTGGAACCCTAAAAGAGTGTTTTTCGAGAAAGAAAAGCTAAAACCCCATGAAGGACAGCAAGCCAGATGTGTCACACGTACACACACACACACACACACACACACACACACACACACACACAGATGACACGTTCTATCTGGGCAGCTATGGCTTGCTGCAATGGTCCAGTGACACGGTGTTGGTGAGCATGCCCCCCCCCCATAAAGCATATGATGACAATTAAATTCCCATTTGTATCCTGGTTACTCAATAAATATTTCCATGACACTTAAATATACAAAGTTTCTGTTGAAAATATGCATGAAAATGTCATTTTTTCGCAAGAACAAGAGAAAGGTTTATAGAGTCACATCTTCATTTACATCCTGTTGGGATTCGCTGTCTGGTTCTTACATACAGGCTAATGGGAATGTTAGGAAATAAGTTCAAATGAGCGCACAAGACATGAATGTGTTTCTTTAGCTACAAAGCAAACACACGCGCTGTAGACCAGGCAGAAGGCACCCCTGGCACATCTCAGGGGTATTTTTAAAAGTCTCAGTCAAGTGACTTACTGCAAAAACACGTGGAGTCATGTGTTAAACTGCATCAGGTGTCAGACAATATTAGGGAAGTGCCCTTCGCAGAGACTCTCTCGGTCCTTCCTACCATTCGTCGGTGGGGGCTGTGGAAGGACCCAGTAAACAGGGAGTGTCCCTCCTTGAAAACCCATCCATGTTGGCTTACATTTAGATTTCATTTCTGGCCTGATCCAATGCAGATTTACCAAAGACTCCAGACTTCAATATTTTAACAAGGGAGGGAGGAAGGGAGAGGGAGAGACAGAAGAAATACACATTGCAATCAAACCAAAGATTTCTTCAGTCAATAATCACAAACCCCTTCAAAATAAAAAAAAAAAAAAAAGAAGAAAAGGAGAAGAAAAAAAAAGAAAAGAAAACAGATGAACCTAAAAAAAACCACCTTGACTGAAGTGTGCTGGGAGATTTCTTGACCAGAAATTTGTTCTTCGGATTTATCATGGTTACAGCAACGTCTGAAGCTGTTTGCCATCGCCAGGCCTCCAACTGCAGTTCATTGAAAAATCCTGATGGAAACTCTCATCTGCCTGCAACCACTGCACTTGCTCCAAAATCACATCATAAAGGTCAAAACACTGCTCCACAAAGTTCTACAACTGGACAAATGGAATCAACAGACTAGTATGTATACTGCCATGGGATAATGCAGTTGTTATAATATCATGGTTTCATAATACAGCATGCCTCTCCAGGTGGCATGTTTTAAATCCGAACATCTATTTGTATTAATCTGTTATGTCTTAAAAGCATGAACAAGTACAATTCAGAAGCTCACATTTAATTCAACTACTCATTTGTTTTGAGACAGAAAGAGCCGGAGCAGGAAAGCAAAAGCCAGAGCCAGATAGAAAAAGGGAGGGAGGGAGGGAGGGAGAGAGAGAGAGAGAGAGAGAGAGACACAGACAGACAGACAGACAGACGAGGAACCACCACAGCCACAGCCACCACGACCACCACCACAAAACAGAACAGAAACCAGTGTCTTCTTGGAGGAGCCTAAGGATGTGGCCATCCACTGACCACGTGCGACAAGGGGCCGAAGCTTAGGGGTCATTCGAAGCATTCATTATAGCCAAGGACAACACTGCATCATATCATCTTTAGACACACTCTTCAGAGGAAAATAGGAATAAAAACCACCATTTGTGGAATTGAATAAATATGAGGGATTTCATCTCAGACATTTCGCTTTCTAAAACACCCAGGATCATCTAGGAAGAAAACGACTTGACAAATTGTCTGGAGACAGAATCAATCTCATCTGTAATATTTGTGGGTGAATATGATTGATTAGCGAGGCTGGCTTTGAAATAGGAAATCACCAGATGCTGATGAAGAGACGTCTAGCTCTCTGTCACCACGCAAATGGGCCCGTGGCCTCGGGGGAGGTCAAGTCCCCATGTGCGCGTGTGATGGCAATTAAGCCAGACCCAGATGTGGCCATTCTCCGGTCAGGACAAATGTTGCACGAATGCCACCAGCAGCTGGAAGCCCCCTCCCGAGTCCTGTTATTGTGCTGGCCACAGAAAGAACCGCGGAGGCCAAAGAGAGGGAGGCCGGAAAGAAAGAGTAAGACACGGCTGTCCTCCAGGGCTAAGGCTGGGCCGTGGACACGGGCTCAGACAGAACATGGAAATGTTTAAAGAAAAACAGGATTTGAGGGCAAGTTCTTCAACCTTTTTCCCAGATACAAACCTCTTGTTAACTGTGGAAAATGCACGGGACCAGGAGAACTGGTCCTTTGAGACTTTCTGTTCTACTCTCAGGATGATCTATGATGAGGAGGTCTAATAAGAAAGGGGTGTGTGTGTGTGTGTGTGTGTTTTAAGGAAAACCTCATTCTCTTAGAAAAATACACTGAACTTGTTAGTGACCTTGATTTTCCTTATATTGGGTAGAAAAGGGTATTGTTTTGGCTCGGATGATCCTTTCTGAATATTAATCGTGTAATTAATCCAGGAGACATTCTGGTTTGAATTCAAGGCAAAGATATTAGGTAGATACCTTTAACTGAAAACACATGCAATCGAACTTCGATCCCTAGTAGCGAAAGTGAAAATCTTCTGAACAACAATGGGGAGATGGGAGAATTTCTGAATGTCCACATTATGAGAAAACAACACAACGCATTTTCGCTTGCGCCACTCTCCGTCGAGGCCCTAAGACTCCCTAACTGGACCAAGGCTGTCCTTAGGAAGAGCATTCATCCAAGTTACAAGTTTGAAATACTACTTGGAAGTTTAATAATAATAAAAAGCAATACTCACCTATCCTTATGTTAAGCCCACTCTGAGGGTTTTCCAAGCACTTAGCTCGCTTCCACTTTACTTGGCCATGTGGTTTGACCCACCCACTTCCATTGATGCATCTGTGCTTTGGGATCAAGAAGGTTCCAGTCCTAACAGCTTGCTCCAGGGCCTCATCGTAAACTAGTTACATTCCTAGAGGATCAACTCATATTTGAAAGTGATGTCATAGTTTGTCATTGGTGTGTGTGCGTCCACATGAAACTAACTGTGAAATCTGAGCCCCCTTGGACTGGCCCCACTCACTGCTGTGCTGGAGCTGGCTTGCCCGGCCTCCCAACTTTGCGAGCATCTCTTCCCAACTCTGTGTTCAGTGATATCACAGTAGCTTGCCATCTGCCTCGGTGGAAGCAATTACACCACAGAAATCCCTAAATGCTACAAATCAAGTGTTTTTTGTTGTCAGACAGCTTGTTAAACATTTTACCAATATACCACAGGTAGCATGCCGGGCAGACCAAAGGAGAAGCTAGCTTTTGATCTGGGCAGCATGGCACCAGCTCAGCCTCTTGGCGGGTTTCCCCAATTCTGCTTCCTGCCCAGGGACTCCTCTCCCCCTGACATCAAAAGTGCTGCAGGACCAGAGAAGGGCATGGGCTCTGTGCTCTGTTCCTCCTATTCAGTAGCTGCAAGGGTGATGCAGGCCAAACCCAAATAGGTAAAGCATTTGCAATTCTGATTAAGCTCCGGATATGGCAGCTGGCTTCCTGCTGCAGAGGCTGGAACACCACGATTCCCACGGGAGGAACAAGCTAGCCCCAGCTGAAAGCATCCACGGGTGGGCACATTCTTCAGGCGGCTTCCCAGCTGGTCTGCAGGCTGCTGCTCACCAGCAAGTGCTGCCGGAGCCCTGGGTGCGCCCCCTGCAGCACCCCGTCGGGGGCCTGGGGACTCCCCTTCCCGCCTTAAAGTCTGGTACAAATCAAAGAGCCAACAAAATCGAGGTCACTGGCAAAAGAGTTTGAAATTTTCAATGACTTTTATTAAACACCATTAGTCTACACTGCACAGTTAATGAAACAGCAAAGCTCCAATCTCTTAGAAGAACGATGATGGGTCATGGATCGGATGTAAGCCTGAGGAAGGAGTCATTACCATCTCAGGTCAGAAGCCAAAACGGGCCTGGAAGGGCCTCCCTCCCCTCCACCCCCCACCCCCCCTCTGCCCTCCCCACAATGCAGTTTTCCTTAAGTCCATGGATGACAGAGGGAAACATGATGCTCTTGGGAAAGAGGGCTTCGAGATCTGTGAGGAGGAGAATGGAAAGGGAAGTCGTACTCTTTCTTTCCCCGAAAATATCCGATGGTAGGATTCATGTCTGAGACCAGCCTATCCGATTAGCCTCCTGCCAGGGTAAATGCTGAGGATCAAAACACAGATGCCATTTCTGTTGCTGGAGTTTGCTAACACTGAAGAGAAAATGAATCAGAGTTTCATTCTGAGAGTAAGGCTGTGCGAGTGGCAATGAGAAAGAACAACAATAACAACAACAACAACAACAACAACAACGACAAGAACGACGACGAGAATTCAGTCCGCCAGTTGTGTAACAGAGCAGAGACAACTGGCTCAATATTTTTTTCCCCACAGAACTGACTGGGGGGCGGGGGCACTGAATCCACCCATCCATTCAGTATGGTGTAGCTACATCGTCTCGCCACCCATCTTCTCAATGGGGAGAGGGATGCTTCTCTAAGCAAGCAGTTCACGGCCGTACTGAGTAGTCCTACCCAGTGATCCAGCGTGTTTCTCCCACCTGCCAACTCACGCAGGTGAATTTTTTCAGGTCTATTGAGAAGTATAGGAGGGCTTTGCCCCCACCGCTAAATCCATCCTGCCTTCAGAAATGCTTCCCAACCTCAATTTCCCACTTCGGCCTCTGGGATGCGAATTTGAATCCAACACAATCCAAGTTCGAAAGCTTTGGGAAAGACACCGAGAGAACCAGTCCCTTTCCCATGAAGACCCAATCCAACGCATCTAGCAAGAGTTTGGCCAAATGCCAATCCATCCATTTGGAAACTCAACACAACGCATGTTGGCCAACAGCTTCCCGTTTAGCAACTTGGTTCTTGACTGAAGGTTTGAATCTTGTTTTATGTCATTACATGGGAAAAAAGGCATCCCAACCACAAGTCTTTGCAGAGTTAGCAGCAGCTAATCTGCTTTTCCAATTATGCCATCCAAATATAAAACTACTAGTATTTTCCCAATGAGATTATTAAGTAATTAACAGTCTACAGGCTGGCTAACAACATGCTCACGGCTAAATTCTACCCCGAGGACCACACTAGTATACCCTTTTCAAATTAATCCTACCTACCAAACTCAGACAATAATATGACAAAACCACTAAAAAATCCAAAGTTAATTAAAATACAAAGCCAAGCCAACATCAGAACACAAACTTGTCAAATCCTCTGTGGTTGGAGCTTGGGTGACAAGCGAAGGCATAGTGGTGGCCCTACTCGGGTCACGAGGCAGGAGGAGCTGCCCCTTACTCTGCCCGTGACCCTAGCTCCACGTGCTTATTGAGATGCGTCTCACCAAGCCTCCGTCAAGGTCTCGGGGCAGGATCTCTCGCTGCCATCCGCCTGTCTTGTATCCCTCCCACAAACCGGTACACTGACGAGATTCACTCGACCAAAAACACCTCCATCCTTCCAAGAGCATCACACCCACGACACACATCACCATTTACAGTGTGATGGAGAGAGAGTGCCCAGAACACAGCCCCAATCCTTACTCACGCGACTGAAAGACGTCTCATCTCCAGGGATGGGAAGGCAATTCCTCCTCCATGTTTAATTGGTTCCTAAGCTGCTTTACAAATGGGTCTGCTAAATAAGCAGGTGGTGATCCTGAGCTCGACTGTCAGGTTTGACCGTGGTGCTGCTGCGCTGGCACACGCGTCACGCTCAGCCACCAGAGGTGACACATCAGGCAGCAAGCAGGATTCTCTGCTGCCTCTCTGTTGTAGGTGATGTAGATATAATGACTCTCGGAAACTAGAGCTACAAGGCTTTCACTCCTGGGGCGATAGGCTTGTTTCCCTGGGAAACTGCCCCTAGCACACGAATGTCTAGTTTCCGGAGCCGGGATTTCAGGAAGAATCTACTCCTAAATCCAGGATGGTCTAGGACTGTGGTCTAGGTTGAACTTACAAGTCAAGCCAGTGGGATTCATTACATAGTAAGAGTCAGGCACGCTACCTGGTAAGCTGTGGAAAACAAACAGAGAACTTGGGAGTCACTGCAAAGCCATCAGGTTCATTTGTATAGGTGACACCCACCTTGGGTGTTTGGAGTCTTTCATAGGATTGTTTTCCTCGCTTAAGAGGCTCAGAAAAGATCCTCTCAGGTTGCGTTTTGTCTCTGTGTGTGTCTGCATGTGTGAGGGTTGGTGCTGAGACTGCGAACGCCCAGCTCAGCCACACCAGGAGCGTGAAAAGCCCCGGGTTCAGCGGCTGGGACGCTCCCTGCCGCCGTCTTCACCACGTGGCCTCAGCCACTGGCGCGCAACTTCCGCAGCCTTGTTGTGCAACAAAGGGCCTTAAACTCAAAGACGACCGGAGCTGAGCTCAAGTCTGGCTCTTTGCAACTGGGGATATAGCTAACCTTGCCAATGCGAGTGCGGAGCAATCCCTTGCTGTTCCTTTCATCACAGACTTGCACGACTTGTTTTAAAAATCATACAAGTTTGCATCTTTCATGTGCATGTATCTATTATTGATCTGGTCATAAGTCAGTGGACAGAATCCAATAACTCAGCAGATTAAAGGCTATGTGGAATTAAGATACCGGCAGGTAATTATAAGGAACTAACGTATGGACAGTTTTTTACCACAGGTGGGGGATTCTTCTAGTGAGCTGGAACACCGAAGATGATATTTACATGGTCATGTTTAGGGATGTTGAATGAATGCAGAGGATCAGAAGGGGTGGGGATAGTCGCACCTGACGTAGAAATATCTCCAAATCAGGTGACCTGGTCCCCATCTTCAGAGCTCTTTCAAAGCCACCCTAGGGTGAAAGGTTACCCCAAGACTCATTTTGTGTTAAAAGGCTAGCTGCTACTTAGCGAACTTGGAAATTTCTTTGGGATGTTCATGGAAGCAATTCATGCTAATATAGACTTGAATAAAATTGGTGATTGTATTTCAGTCAAAAGCTAATGAGCCAAAAAAAAAAAAAAAGAAAAGATAAAGAAAAGAAAGAGAAAAGGAAAAGAACGGCAAAAGAAAAAAGAAAGAAGCAAAAAAGAAACCTTGTAAAATAGAAAATGTGGATAACTGGGGAAGTCCAGATTTTAAAGCCACTAGGAAAGCAAACTGTATATTATTACTTGTAGTCAGTGACAACCACTCTTGTTCCCAGAGATTTGAGCAAAAGACAATAAAAAAGGTCCTCCCAGGTGTGGATTCTTGGAACCACTGCCCAACCCCTCCTGTCTCTCATCTCTACAACTGGAGTGTGGCCTTTTGGCTCCTGGGACGTGAGCCAACTGAACTGCCCTCAAAAGGAGAGCTTGACAGAAGAGAATCCCAGTGCGGACTGACACTTCACATCATGGGGTTCCAAAATATTTATGCCAGCTGATGCCTTGAGGTTGTCAAAATAACTGTTGCCACTCCTTCTCCTCATTGACGTTTTTTGAACAGGGAATCGGGAAAGGTAGGCGAACTCAAAAGTCCCCCGGCATCGCTGTGCTCGTTAACTTTCTGAATACTCTTGATTTTCTGATGTTGCTACAGCAGCTAACCAGTGGGCTTTGGCAATGAAGATTCTCATCTGAAAACTGAGTCTGCGCACCACAAATGTTTAACAAAGGATTCTGAAACACATTCTGGTTTGGGGAATGGCTACCGCTGCGTATTTGAATCTTTGCAGGTCCTCTCTTTGTGTTCACATAGGTACATCTGTATGACATAGGACATGTATATCTATATAGATGACATTTCATTTCACTTGTCAGGAACCTGTTATCCCAATTGCTTTCCATCCTTTGTTTGGGGTAGTGTGGCCCTAAAACAATACTGTGGGGACTGGATCATTCCATCAAGCACAGACGGATGGTGGGGCCTGAGAAATGCATATAAAATACTGAAAAAGGACTAAGTGATAAACGATACACTGCTCTCAAGGTGTAGTGTCCACTTACAAGGACTTCCATTTTTCACAGATATCAAAAGAAGCGTAAAAACAAACTGAATCAGAGAGAACTTTCCCAGATGAGTGGAGTTCCACCAGTGACCATCGGTGCCCTGGGAGAAGTAGAGGGATGCGGCGGTGATGCTGGAGATGGGAGGGCACCCACTACAACAAATGGGCATCGATGCGCAGCCAGCACAGTCCCTGGCGAACGTAGCGGACGAGATTGGTCATGCTGCTGTGCTGGGTCAGAGGCCCCATCAGCGTGTCCAGGTCGCCAAAGAATTCTGAAAATCAGAGCAGACCTCGGTCAAGCCTTTAACTGATAACGTGGCCATGGGCAGCAGATGGCTTAAGCTGCCTCCAGGCAACACCACAACCCCACGGGCACTGGAAACATCATTCATTCATTCGACAAAGATGTGCAGAGTACCTACTACGTGGCCAAAACCCCCTATGTATATTAAGGACTGTTGCTTTAACCTTTAGTTAGCTCGCCAGCTTCCACAGTGAGAATGATGTCTGCCGGTGTGCTTGTGATTGATTAAAACACACATTCATTTAAATATGTTAATTCATAGTAAGTTTTTTTCCAATCACGATCTACTTTCTCAGACAGCAGATTCTAAAAGTACATCACAAGCCACAGCACACACATATGCATATATATCACACTATGCATATATTACAGATAAAAATCTCTTTGTATATATTTATATACACATAGCATTTATATATTGAAAATATCCACATAGAATTATGTATCTAAAATAAAATGTATTTAAATATATTTTGCATAATATATTGAAATTATATTCTTTTTTTTTTTTTTTTTTGTCTTTTTAGAGCCGCACCTGAGACATATGGAGGTTCCCAGGCTGGGGCGGGGGGGGGGGGGGGAATCAGAGCTGTGGCTGCCCGCCACAGCCACAGCCACAGCCATGCCAGATCCAAGCCGTGTCTGCGACCTACACCACAGCTCATGGCAACACCGGATCCTTAACCCACTGCGTGAGGCCAGGGATCGAACCCGCATCCTCATGGATGTTAGCTGGGTTCGTTAGCCGCTGAGCCACGATGGCAACTCCTGAATTTATATTCTTATATATTTTACGTTTATATTTAGAAAAGGGTCCTTATACATAAAGTGGTAGGGAGCCATGGTCTATATGATACCAAGTTGTTTTTCATTCTATGTGTTCTTGAAATGGAGATAGTCTCTTTTCCTTTTGTCTAAATGAACTAAGTTTACTGACATTTCTTGGCTGGATGCAGTTCTAGCCAGTGAGCCTGGACAGCCATTCGAGCCCTCAGCATCTAAGGCCAAATCAATGTCCAGGAGGCATCTGATTTGGTAAATGTTATTCCTTTAGTGAAGGAAGACGGCTTGTAAATATCTGTCACATAGCACATCCCCCTGCCCCCTGGGACACGGATGGTAAGACTGCCTGGCCGATGCCCCTCCAGCTGATTTGAAGGAACGGCGCCGAGGCCACCTACTAAATAAGCAGCAGGACCAGAGTCTTAGACTCTTTGCCTTGGGGCAGGGTAGGGGTGTGTGGGGAAACTACAGGATGTCCTGAAACTAGCTGGGCTTCCCCTATTCCCGTCTGAACCGATGTGTCTGGCACAGCACGGGTCTTGGTTGGGAGAGGGTTCTTAGACAGCCCCTTCATTAGCGTCCGACAAAGGAGGCAGCCTCAGCCACGAGGAAATTACGCCTGTGCTGAGGGAGTTAAGGAATCTTTTGGGGGCGGGGAGAGGCGCTGGAGACTACCTGCAAGTGGTCGGGGTGCTCTCCTGCCTTCTTAGAAAGCAATTTCCATGCATGGGTTCTGTGTGCTTGCCTGCCCAGCAGATGGTATTTCACTAAACAATGCATTTATTCTTCGCAGTATGTATAACATATGGGCTCGTTCTCCACGTATCCCCTTCATTTGATGATGTGATACTTTTTAACCTGTACTATGCAGTAAAGTCATTTCTGCGATAAAAGAGTAAAATATTTGTGGCATCGAAAATACTTTCTTCTGTAACGGAATATTAAGGGGAATGTTAAAGGACCCAGTCGTTGTTGAGTGACTGTGAGCCACACATGAGCTGGGATGTCCCCTGGGTATGCTGTACAACACCCGTGGAGGCATTCTTAACGCTCCCCAGGTTGCCTTTTTAGTAAGTAGCTGGGAAGGTAAGGAACTGGGCTTCTACAACAAAGGCCAGAGGGCAGAATCACCCCCACTGGTCCATTTTAGCCCTAGAATCTCCTGCAATAAGCCATCTGCCGCTGCACAGGCAGGCAGACGTGGGGTGGGGTGGAGACCTTCCACCCGGACAGCCAACCTTGACCATTTCCACTGCGTGATTGGGTGGGAAAGGTGCAAGTACATGGCTGTCGCCAGTAGGAGGCGGAGTACCAGTCCAAATGGGAGCTCCTCAATTCCCCCATTTGCTGGGGGACGAGACAGATGTGGGAAGAGTCCCCAGCTCTAAGCAGCTCAGAAATGACAGATGTGTGAAACTCAAGGCATCAAACAGGAGATTCCAAAGTAGGACCTTCACGCAGTCCACTGGACGGCCCCACAGTGACCCCAGCAACATGCATCTTCTTCTGGCTGCTAGAGTGACGGGGTCCTTTGATTTAGTATTAGGTGGGGAATTTAACTCTCACACTCTGCTGAGGACAAGATGAGTGCCAGGCCACTCAAACAGCAGCATGGTGACTACACTGCTTCTGGAAAGTTCTGCCCTGAATTTAGAAGGAGTTACTTTAACAGATTTTGAAAATGGATGCAATTATGAAGGAAATCCATAAGTATTGAATTGCCCTCTGGTTACTGATACAAAATAAGACAGACAAGGGTAGAGGCAGACAAGCTAGGCCAGTCTTAAGATGCTTATGCCTTCATTAGCAGTTCTAGAACCCTTGGATCAGCGTGGCTATCCAGGCCAGTTGTCTTTGGAGTTCCAAAAGCTCCAGAGGGTGGGCAAGAACTGCCTGTTACTCAGGAAGCTGAGGACAGAGCTCACTGAAGGGTTCTGAGGACGTATTATTAATCTCGCCCTCGAGATGGGCAGCGCCTCCTATAGGTTACAAGTTCAGACTCTGGAATCAGACAGTTGTAGGTTCACTTCCTGTTTTCAGTATTATGAGCTGTGATATCATGGGTGAATTTCTTAACCTCATCGAGCCCCAGTTTCTACATCTAGGAAGTGGGGTTAAATGAGACAAGAGATGATAAAACAAATAGTACAGTGCCTGGTATATGGAAATTGCTGCGTGAACACACATAACCAAGACATTCAAATAGCCCCTGGAGTCAGTGTAAGTTTATAGCTGGGTTGAGGGTTGAAGTCCCAAATTATGGAATATGCTTTGAGAGCCACAGAGTCTTTGAATTACGTAGATACGTAACCCTACGTAGCAGGAAAGAGAAATAAATATTTGTAGGATCTCTGCCTTGCACCTGACATTTTATGCTGGTGGCTTTACACATATTACTTTATTTCACCCATCTCTACCATCCTTGTGGGTAGTTTCATCATCATCCTATTATTATTATTATGCCTATTATTATAGAGAAGGAAGCTTGGGAGGAACTCATAGATTTAACTAACTTGCCTGAGGTCACCCAGCCAGTGCCTGCCAGGCCTCAAGCTTAAATGATTAGGCTTCAAAATCTGCACCTTCCTACTTCTGTGGGACTGTTTCCCCACCTGCTCAGCAATGTCGCGGGGAGGAGGAGGGGCCAGGAAGCCCTTCTGGGGCAAATCCATGGGAACTTCCATGTACATCTATGTGGCCTGTAGTCCCAACCTGATTCCAAGAAAGCCCTGATAGTGCTTAGGACCCGAGCCCACTCCGTGCCACTTGTACCACATCCTGCCCCAGCAGGAGCCATGGGCTGGTGAAGGATGCTAGTTCCTGCCTGGACCTGGCCAGATGTTTCAACTACTCTAAACCGGGGGGTCACCTCTTTGCAGCCTGATTCCGAAAGACCCACGTCTGTCCCCACCTTGACTAGAGCGCATCTATCGCTGAGAGCTGGGCCCAAATCAGCCAAGGCAAATGAATGGCCAGAACAAAAGCAGGCTTTATTTAAACTGCGCACCTTCGTTAAGACTGTGAAGACTGGGTGGGCAGGGGGGAGACCTATGCAACAGCTAGCAGCATGTGTAGTCAAGGACCACTGACTCCCTCTCTGGTGAAGCAGGGGCCTCCTTGCCTGTGTTTGGTAGTAAACCTCACGTGTTCCCACCATCGGGACCCCGACCCTTCATCCCCGGTGTCCGTGTGGAGGACAGGAGCTGCGCCCTCGCCTTTGATTCGGAATACAAACCACACTATTGTGTGTTCACTGGAACTGATGAAGGCAGAAGGCCTTACTTCAACCCCACCCACCCACCCAAAAGGCGATGGTGCATCATTCCTAATTCACTTGCGAGTCATTCTTTTTCTCCTTTGCCGTTTCTCTGTGATCCTTACCATTGAAATGAAAATCTGAAACAGACATTTGCCAATACATGATAGTTCACAAATTACTTTAAGCTTTCAAGGAGAGTTTAGTCCTAGGCCTTTCTCACTCTCTCAGCACAACTGGTCTCTGGCTCAGCCCTGAGCCGCCCCCTTTCCGCCTCATCTCGCTCTGGAAATCAGACGGGAGAGGAGGCCACTGTGGAAAACTCAAGCTCTCCAAAGCAAGCTGACTCTACCACGGCCTGTGGGCAGTACGACGAGCAGACAGGCATACCTCTGTTCTCTCTCGTCAGTTTGTCGGCCATGTCCCAGTGTTCGTAGCCCCGGAGCACGTTGCTAGTGATGTTGACGTGGCTGGCGGCCATGTGGTGAATGCGCTGGGGGATGGTGACTGGGCCGTTGTTACAGTTCCCCATTGCATTGATGGGAGAGACGTTGTTGAGAGACACTGGGGACGGAGTGTTCCTGGGGAATGGGGAGAGACAGGTCTTGTTAGGTTGCTCGCGAAGAGTGACAGTGGCATTCTGGGCCCCCCTCATCATGGGACCGCTTGAGGACACGGTTTGCCACAGTGAGGTTTAGCATGGTGAACATATATGAAGCTCGCTCTGGAATCCTACTGACTCTTCTCGAAGGACATCCTATGGCTTTTGCCAACACAGTAGCTTTCTCCAGAGGCTCCACTGTAGACCGAGCTCATCATCGCCCTGTTCCTGCCTGATGAGACCCACCCCCACAGGGCTACAGTGCCAGGCAGTCGAACGAGCATCCTTCTCCTTTTCTAACGTTAAACACTGAAGTCTGACTGCCTTTGGCGACCACCGATGCCTCCATGCACGTCTCTACTTTGTTTTAAAATACCTGAGAGAGCTGGGTGAATCTTTCCCTGGCAGTAATTCTACCCGCAAATGTAGCTCTTACTTGGAATACGTATAACAAGTCTTCTGATGGTCCAGAGACAGAATCAGCTCAGAGCAATGATGATTTCTCTACCTGCTGCCAGAATGGATACTGGCAGTTAGAAAAGACTTGATGTGCAATATTGGTCGATTATCAAAGTGTTTTGTGGCAACCACAATGACAGTTTGCTCCAAATACAGTTGCCACAATAAGCAAAGTGCAATTCTTAAAAGCCCCCCAAGGAGCAGTATTAGGGAGGCTGGAAAAAGCAAGATTCTGAATATCTCTTCAGGATTCTTTAAGACATGCTATAAGATGGCTGTTAATTGCTGCCGGTTCACCTGCACACAGGTTTAGAAAGAGAAGTCTCTGGAGTTCCTGCTTTGGGCAGTGCCGCTGTTTGGTGGTAGATTTTTATGTAACTCTTTAATACCAGCAACAAGGAGTGGCCTCTTGGCTGCACATCGCAGGGAGGGTTTGGACGTAGGCCAGGGACAGTCCGGAAGGCTGGCTGGTGGCCTGTGGCCACGAGCAGGATCTATACACACCCCTGGCCCCCGTGTCCTCCTTCAGCTGGTCTTTGAGCAATTGCCCAGTCAAATGGCACCATTTTATTACAATTGAACATTGTCTGGTGTAAGAGGGTGTAAAGCTTTTCCTGCCGTTCATAATTTATGAAGTATTTTGACACTTCGTGATGGAAATATTTCTTTCCAAGGCAGGGTGAGGTCAGGGATGTGGCTAAGCTCAGGACCTGGGCACAGAAGGATTAGCAAAAAAAAAAAAAAAAAAAAAAAAGCAGTGAATGCTGGATTTCTTTGTGGGGGCAGGTTGCAAATGCTATTTTCTAGTCTTTCCCCCGGTGGTGGTCCTTAACTCTTAAATGTCAATTTACGGCAAGAAAGTAGTATGTCCTCATTTGTAATCTCTAGAGAAAATTGCACAGCTGTCAGTGTCACAAATGCTGGGGCGGGGGGCAGTGTGGTGCTGGGAAAGTTCTGGAATCCCAGGGATCGGGACTCTAGCCGTGTGCGTCTGGGCTCCCTCCCCTCGCTGGGCCTTTCCTGGACTGCGAGAAAAGGCTGGATTCAAGGCTTTCCCATCATGTCCAGAAGTCACAGGGGGAAACAAATCACCTCTGTTCGCCTCGTACATCCTGAAAGGGCCTTTTCAGTTTATAGCATAGGAGTGCTATTGAGGGGCTTTCTTTTAAATAATCAGTGGTGGAGGCAAGGAGGGCGAGGGCACGGGTTCGCTTTTCGTCATGACTGACCTCACACGAGGCTCTGTGGGCTGACTTCCCCGCAGAGCATGTCTGCGCACCCTGCACACTGCATTGTGCTCCTGAAATAAATCAAGACGCGCCCAAGACATCGTGCCTCCGGCTAAAAGAGGGCTGTCGCCACGCTCATCCTGCTGGGGCTTTGGCCTTCTGTCCCCCTTCTGTGGGTCTGCTTGCAGATCTTGTTCTCTTCACACGTCTGCGGCACGTGGCCACGTGTGTGCACACACCAACACAGGCCTCCCACCGCCCACGCCACGAGCAGCCTGGACCCCCGCCATCCTCCCTCGCATCCCAGCCACCGCCACGTCCTGCTGTTCCTGGGACTCAAGCTCTTCCTTGCCCAAGCCCAGCAGCCCTTTCTATCTGCCTGCCTTGTTTCAATTTTCTCTATGACATTTATCATCTTGCATAGACTTTTTTTTTTTTTTTGATGCATAGACATATTTTTTAACTGTCTTCCTCTTCCGAAAGAATATGACCTTGAGGAGGGCAGGAATCCTTGTCTTTTTCATCCAGGGCTTTTCCCAGCATCTGGAACAGTGCCTGATGCACATGCTATGTACTTAATGAATACCAGTTAGAGCAGTGATTAGTTAGTAAAGAAGTACGTAGAGCACAAGGGCACAAGGAGAGGGAATACGTTTGTCAAGTGCCTGGCAGAGCATCTCATGCACAGTAGGAATGCAATAAATATTTGGTGAATAAGAGAATGAAGGGCCCCTTATTGAAAAGAGCCAATAGTCGAACGGGGGAGCAGAATGCGTTAATTTCTGGCAATCTAGGCCAAGTGCCAAAAGTGAAGTAGAGACCTAGAGTTGGGGGACTTCTAGGAGCAAGACCCCTTATGTTTTGCAACTCAAAAAGGTAATGTGACCACAAAACGTGGCAGTGGCAGCAGCCCCTCTTTGTTCCAGTTCCTGTGTGTCAAGCACAGTGCTCTGGGCTTCCCCAGGATTATCTCTAAGGCTCACGACAGCTCTGTGGGTGAGTTTCTGTCCCCACTGTTTCACAGATGACAAAAGGGCTCAGAGAAGTTCAGCTCCTTTTTGAGGGCCCCACAGCAAATGTGTCAAAGAGCCAGGATTTGAAGCCAGATCTGTCTGGCTTCAAACTCCATTTTCCTTCCATTCCATCAAGTTATCTCAAAGTCCTACCCTCCCGCTACTTGCTACAGGGTTCACTTGCCGTGCGTGTCTGCCTCGACCGTCACCCTTGAGTCCACAATGGCTTGTTTCTACCCCCCTCCCCAGGCACCGCCCATGTTCACACAGGTACCGCCCTCCCAAAGCTTGGTGACAAGTTTGGCTTGATGAAGATGTTCCTTCTTCCAGTGGCCACCAGACTCCTTTTACTGGCCAATGTCCAAACAAGTGGAGATATCTGTTCCCTTCTAGCTCTTATTTTTTTTTATTTTATTTTTTTTTCCCACTGTACAGCACGGGGACCAAGTTACTCTTACATGTATACATTTTTTCCCACCCTTTGTTCTGTTGCAATATAAGTATCTAGACAGTTCTCGATGCAACTCAGCAGGATCTCCTTGTAAATCCATTCCAAGTTGTATCCGATAACCCCAAGCTCCTGATCCCTCCCACTCCCTCCCTCTCCCCCGGGGCAGCCACAAGTCTGTTCTCCATGATTTTCTTTTCTGTGGAAATGTTCATTTGTGCTGGATGTTAGATTCCAGTTATAAGTGATAGCATATGGAATTTGTCTTTGTCTTTCTGACTCATTTCACTCAGGATGACAGTCTCCAGTTCCATCCATGTTGCTGCAAATGGCATGATGTCATTCTTTTTTATGGCTGAGTAGTATTCCATTGTGTATATATACCACCTCTTCTGAATCCAATCATCTGTTGATGGACATTTGGGTTGTTTCCATGTCCTGGCTGTTGTGAATAGCGCTGCAATGAACATGCGGGTGCATGTGTCTCTTTTAAGTAGAGTTTTGTCCAGATATTTTCCCAAGAGTGGGACTGTGGGCTCATATGGAAGTTCCATGTATAGATTTCTAAGGTATCTCCAAACTGTTCTCCATAGTGGCTGTACCAGCTTACATTCCCACCAGCAGTGCAGGAGGGTTCCCTTTTCTCCACAGCCCCTCCAGCACTTGTTATTTGTGGACTTATTAATGATGGCCATTCTGACTGGTGTGAGGTGGTGTCTCATTGGTAGTTTTGATTTGCACTTCTCTTATAATCAGCGATGTTGAGCATTTTTTCATGTGTTTGCTGGCCATCTGTATATCTTCCTTGGAGAATAGTCTATTCAGGTCTTTTGCCCATTTTTTTCCATTGGTTGATTGGCTTTTTTGCTGTTATGCCTCCTGCTTGGTTTTTGCTTGGTTTTTGTTTCTCAGGATTGCTTTGGCAATTCTGGGTCTTTTGTGGTTCCATATAAATGTTTGGATTGTTTGTTCTAGTTCTGTGGAAAATGTCATGGGTAATTTGATAGGGATTGCATTGAATCTGTAGATTGCTTTGGGTAGCATGGCCATTTTTACAATATTGGTTTTTCCAGTCCATGAGCATGGAATATCTTTCCATTTCTTTACATCTTCTTTAATTTCTTTGATTAAAGTTTTATAGTTCTCGGCATATAGGTCCTTTACCTCCTTGGTCAGGTGTATTCCGAGGTATTTGATTTTGTGAGGTGCAATTTTAAAAGGTATTGTATTTTTGTATTCCTTTTCTAATATTTCATTGTTGGTATACAGAAATGTGACTGAGGAGTTCCCGTCGTGGTGCAGTGGTTAACGAATCTGACTAGGAACCGTGAGGTTGCGGGTTCGATCCCTGCCCTTGCTCAGTGGGTTAACGATCCGGTGTTGCGGTGAGCTGTGGTTTAGATTGCAGATGTGGCTCGGATCCAACGTTGCTGTGGCTCTGGTGTAAGCTGGTGGCTACAGCTCCGATTAGACCCCTAGCCTGGGACCCTCCATGTGCCGTGGAAAGCAGCCCTGGAAAAGGAAAAAAAAAAAAAAAAAAAAAGAAAGAAAGAAAGAAATGTGACTGATTTCTGAATGTTAATCTTATATCCTACTACTTTGCTGAATTTATTAATCAGTTCAAGTAGTTTTTGGGTTGAGTCCTTAGGGTTTTCTATGTATAGTATCATGTCGTCTGTGTACAGTGACAGTTTTTTCTCTTCCTATTTGGATACCTTTTATTTCTTTTCTTTGTCTGATTGCTGTGGCCAGGACTTCCAAAACTATGTTGAAGAGCAGTGGTGAGAGTGGGCATCCCTGTCTTGTTCCAGATTGGAGTGAGAAGGCTTTCAGTTTTTCCCCATTGAGTATTATATTTGCTGTGGGTTTATCATAAATGGCTTTGACTATGTTCAGGAATGTTCCCTCTATACCCACTTTGGCGAGGGTCTTGATCATGAATGGATGTTGGACTTTGTCAAATGCCTTTTCTACGTCTATTGAGATGATCATATGATTTTTGACTTTTCTTTTGTTAATGTGGTGTATGATGCTGATTGGTTTGCGTATGTTGAACCATCCTTGTGAACCTGGGATGACCCCAACCTGGTCATGGTGTATAATTTTTTTGGTATGTTGTTGGATTCGGTTGGCTAAGATTTTGTTGAGAATTTTTGCGTCTATATTCATCAATGATATTGGGCGATAGTTTTCTTTTTTGGTGGTATCTCTGTCTGGTTTTGGAATGAGGGTGATGGTGGCATCATAGAATGTCTTTGGGAGTATTCCTTCTTCTTCAACCTCTTGAAAAAGTTTAAGGAGGATGGGCACCAGTTCCTCTTTATATTTTTGATAGAATTCGCCTGTGAAGCCATCTGGTCCTGGACTTTTATTTGTAGGGCGTGTTTTTATGACCTCTTCAATTTCATTTCTAGTGATCGGTCTGTTCAGTTGGTCTGTTTCTTCTTGATTCAGTTTTGGCAGGCTGTAAGATTCTAGGAAATTGTCCATTTCTTCCAGATTGTCAAATTTGCTGGCATATAGTTGTTCATAGTATTCTCTTATGGTTTTTTGTATTTCTGCAGTATCCATTGTGGTTTCTCCTTTTTCATTTCTAATTTTGTTTATTTGGGTTCTTTCTCTCCTCTTCTTAGTGAATCTAGCCAGGGGTTTGTCAATTTTGTTTACCTTTTCAAAGAACCAGCTCTTGGTTTTATTAATTTTCTCTATTGTTTTTTGAATCTCTATTTTATTGGTTTCCTCTTTGATCTTTATAATTTCCTTCCTTCTGCTGACTTTAGGTCTTTTTTGTTCTTTTCTTAATTTGTTTAGGTGGAGGGTTAAGTTGTCAATTTGAGATCTTTCTTCTTTTTTTGAGGAAGGCTGTATCGCTATGAATTTCCCTCTGAGCACTGCTTTTGCGGCGTCCCATAGATTTTGAGAGGTTGTGTCTTCATTATCATTTGTCTCAAGGTATTTTTTAATTTCCTTCTTGATTTCCTCATTGACTCATTGGTTTTTTAGTAGCATGTTGTTTAGTCTCCATGTAGTAGGTTTTTTCTCATTTATTTTCCTGTGGTTGATTTCTAGTTTCATGCCATTGTGGTCAGAGAAGATACTTGAAATAATTTCTATGCTCCTAAATTTGTTGAGGTTAGCTTTGTGTCCCAATATGGGGTCGATTCTTGAGAATGTTCCACGTGCACTTGAGAAGAACATGTATTCTGATTTTTTTTGGATGTCGTGTCCTGAAGATGTCAATTAAGTCTAACTTTTCTGTTGTTTCCTTTAGGATCTCTGTTGCTTTATTGGTTTTCTGTCTAGAGGATCTGTCCATTGATGTGAGGGGGGTATTAAGGTCTCCTACTATGATTGTATTCCCATCAATTTCTCCCTTTATGTCTGTTAATATTTGTTGTATGTATCTGGGTGCTCCTGTATTTGCAGCATATATGTTGACGATGGTAATATCCTCTTCTCGGATGGATCCCTTAATCATTAAATAGTGTCCTTCTTTGTCTTTCTTTATGTCTTTTGTTTTAAAGTCTATTTTGTCTGATATGACTATTGCAACTCTGCTTCCCTGTCATGTCTATTGGCATGAAATATTTTTTCCCACCCCTTCACTTTCAATCTATACGTGTCCTTTGTCCTAAGATGAGTTTCTTGTAGGCAGCAGATTGAAGGTTTTTGCTTTTTTATCCACTCAGCCACTCTGTGTCTTTTGATCGGAGCATTCAGTCCATTGACATTTAAGGTGATAATTGATAGATGATTATTTATTGCCATTTCAAACCTTGTGTTCCAGTTGATTTGATGGTTCTCCATTCTTCCTTTCTTTTTTTTGGTTGGATGGTCTCTGATTATTTTCTGCTTGAGTGTTTTTTTTTTTTTTTTTCATTTTTTGTAAATGCAGTGTTTGGTTTTGGTTTGTGGGTTCCCTGTTTTTTAAGTATGCTAATCCCTTCCTATAATTGTGTGTTTTAGCCTGATGGTCCTGTAGGTTCAAACACTTCATTACTATACTAAAATTAAGACAAATAAACAAAAAAAGGGTCTATTTATTTCCTTACTTCCCTTGCCCACATTTTATGATTTTGATGACTCTTTTTTCTTTTTAATTTTATTTTGTTTGAGGCCTGTTCATGATTAAATCTGTATGCTGGCTTATTTGAGTGACTGCTCTCTGATTGTGGTTTCCTCAATCTTAGTTCTTCCTCTTTTTTTTTTCTTTTTCCTCCCTTTCTTTTCCTTCCTTTCTTTTTGGTTTAGAGAAGCCCTTTTGATATTTCTTTTAGCCTGGGTTTTGTATTGCTGTATTCTTTTAGCTTTTGTTGGAAAAAATTTTTATTTCCCCTTCTATTTTAAATGATATTCTTGCTGGATAGAGTATTCTAGGTAGCATATTTTTTTCCTTTTAGCACTCTAAATATCTCTGGCCATTCCCTCCTGGCCTGCAGTGTTTCTGTAGAGAAGTCAGCTCATAGTCTTATTGGGGGTTCCCTTGTAGGTAACATTCTGCTTTTCTCTTGCTGCCTTTAGGATCCTCTCTTTATCACTAACTTTTGCCATTTTTATTATGATGTGTCTTGGTGTGGGTCTATTTGGGTTCAGTTTGGGGCCCTCTGTGCTTCTTGTATCTTGAACCCAGTATCCTTTAGATTTGGGAAGTTTCCATCGATAATTTCTTCAAATATATTTTCCATTCCCTTATCTTTTTCTACTCCTTCTGGAATTCCTATTATGCATAGATTGGCCTGCTTTATATTATCCCATAGGTCTCTTGTATTGCTTTCCAGTTTTTTGATTCGGTTTTCTGTCTGTTGACAGGATTGAATGATTTCCATTATTCTATCTTCCATATCACTGATTCGTTCTTCTGCATTATTCATTCTGGTTTTTACTGCCCTTAGTTCAGTTTGTATCTCTGCCAATGAACGTTCTAATTTTTCTTGGCTCCTCCTTATATTTTCTAGTTCCTTTCTGAGGGTGTCTGCATTACTGTTCATATTTTCTCTTAATTCCTTCAGTATTTTCACTATTTCCCTTTTGAACTTCAGGTCTGTCAGACGGCAGAGGTCTGTTTCATTGTTGACTGCTTTAGGTGAGTTCTCCTGTTGGTTTGACTGGGGGTGGTTTCTCAGCTTCTTCATCTTGCTTGTTGTTTTCTTTTTCTTGGTGGAGTTGTACTCCCTGTGGCCGGGCAGGGTTTGCCTTGGCACTGCTATGGAATGTTTCCCAAGGGCTGGAATTGTTGGTTGGTCTTCTTTGAGGCAGCGTGTCTTTTCCTGAGGGTGGGCGGGGCTAACAGGGTCTCTCTGAAGCAAAGGAGGACTTCCTGAGGGCAGATAGGACTGGAAGGTCCGCACCAACATGGAAGCCTATTTCATGCGGCCGGGTAGAGCTTGCTCTGGTGTTTTTGGGCTGTGGGGCTCTTCCAAGTGGCTGGTGGTGCTGGGCAGCTGTTCCACGGGCGTGCAGCACCCCCCCCCCCAACCCCGAGGGTGGGAGTGGCTAGCTGGGCCACTGAGAACCCAAGGGGCTCTTCCCCAGGGCAGCTGAAATTGGCAGGACCGCCTTGGAATGGAGGCAGATTTTGCACGGCCGGGGCAAGCTTGTTCTAGCTTTTCTAGACTGTGGGTGCTCTTGCAGGGGGCTGGCAGTGCTGGGCAGCTATTCCATGGGAGTGCAGCACCCCCCTGGGGGCTGGAGCAGCTAGCTGGGCTGCTGAGAACCCATGGTGCTCTTCCCCAGGGCAGCTGGAATTGGCAGGGTCACCCCGCAGTGGAAGGAGATTTTGCACGGCTGGGCCGAGCTTGTACTAGCTTTTCTGGGCTGCGGGCCTTTTCCAGGGGGCTGGCGGTGCTGGGTACTGCTCCGCGGGGGTGTAGCCCCTCCAGAGGGCAGGCAGGCCAGGGCAGGGAAAGCCCCTGTGGTGGTTGGCTTCCCGCAAACGGTGAGGCCAGCCCTCCGGGATGGCAGGCAGTCTCAGGTCCGGCACATGTGCGCGTGCGGGATAGGGGAGGGTGGATGCACTGGGAAGCCCAGCTTTCTGATAGCTGGCGGGCACGTGAGCTCGCTGTGGTGTGGGGAGTGTTCTATGGGGGCCTACCCCTCCTCCTTTCCCCTCCCCAACACTGGCGCCTTGCCTCTCCTGCAGATCCAGCTCTTCTCCCAGGTTCCCTCTGATGTGGCTTTCCACTCCCCAGCCCTTAGCATATTGCTCCCTCCACCCACGACGCTCTGCTTTCTAGACTCCCAGGCAGTCTCTGCCCCGCCAACCCAACAGACCGCTTCCTAGTCCCCCAAGCAGTCTCCATGCCGCCCACCCCAGCCCGTTCCTGGGGACTAACCTCCAGAGCCGAGGTCTCGGTGCCCAGCCCCCGCCCAAGCATCTCAGTTTTTGGTGACTGTGCCAGTAGTTCGGATGATCTGTTCGGTTCTCACTCTGCTCTTCGGAACTCAGACTTACTGGGTCGCTCTTTGCATCTGGAGATCCCTCCGGTTCGGTTGGTCTTTCCGTCGAGTAGGTGACTTTCCAGGGTGTGGGATCCCTTTCTCCTCCACAGTTCCCTTTCGGGAGTGCCCGCCCAGCCCCGATTCCCCTTCTCTCACTCTCCTCTTTTCTCTGGTTTTACCCAGTTATGTCACGAGATTCTTGCCATTATTGGAGTTCAGGTTCTTCTGCCAGCGATTAATTGCTGTTCTGTGCGAGTCGTTTAACCTGTAGATGTGGTTTTTTGTGTGTGTGTTTATGGGAGAGGGTGAGCGTGTCCCCCTACTCTTCCACCATCCTGCCTTCCTCTCTTATTTTTTTTTAAATTTAAATCAGTTCTGTTTTTTTTTTTTTTAAATTTTTTGCATATTAGGGCCGAGTGTGTGGTATATGGAAGTTCGCAGGCTAGGGGTCAAACTGGAACTGCAGCTGCCAGCCTACACCACAGCCACAGCATTGCTGGATCCGAGCCGCATCTGTGACCTACCCCACAGCTCATGGCAACACCAGATACTTAACCTCCGGAGTAAGGCCAGGGATTGAACCTGCATCCTCATGCATACTAGTTTTGATTTTTTACTGCTGAGCCACAATGGGAATGCCCCTAATGCTTTCAATGTGGCACCCACCACCACCTGTCTACTGCAACACCCCTTCTAAAGGCCTTTCCTACTTCCATGCCCTTTCTAGACTTCTCTCTTTTTATTCTCTCCAGGTGACATCTGAGATGGCTGCCCAGCCCTTTTAAACTCTCTACGACGTGGTTTCCATGACTGGTTTTAAGGGTTGCAGAAGCTGTTGCACCGCCTGTTTCTACATGGCCTGGGAGCTACCCATGGTTTGAAAGGATAAGCATTTGCAATCACCTTGATGAGAGAGAATGGAACCTTAGAACCCCAATTAAGCAAAAGGTTATTTTTTTTTCAAAATTCCATTCTTCTCCTTAACAGATTTGCATTATAAACCTCATACTTCACTGCTCTGTCATCCCAGATTTCATCTGTCAGATTTTTGCGGAAACTTGTTTTCTCTTGTATCCTCTTTCCATAATAACCTCGCTTTTGCCTCTTGCCTGGCAAAGCCCTGAACATATACTATCCGGCCCTTTGCAGAAAAGGTCTGCTGACCCCTGCCCTCTATCAAGCGGATTTTTCTTCTCCTTCTTCCAGTTGCTTCTTTGCACTGTCTTCCTGCAGCCCTCATGGTCGGGGTCAGGGGGGGCTGCCTCTTGGGCGTCCCCAGAACTTTGTTCACAGCTGTCACCTCCCTCCACTGGACTGTGTGCTTCTGGAGTTGAAGGATCCCATGGAATTCAGCTGTGTCCCCAGCTTCTCACACGGAAATGCTCCCAAAGCGAGTGTGCTGAATGAATTGGCGGTGACCCGCTCACGCCCCCACCCCCCCGCAACCCTTTTGAGCTCTCATTCAAAAGCTCTCTGGCCTACCAAAGGGGGTGTGCTTGCTTCAGACAGAAGCTGCTTTAAAAATCATTTCAGGAGGCTTTTAATGTGACTTCACAAGCTTCGAATGCATTTGAGATCTTTCGTTGCAGAATTAAAAAAAAAAAAAAATCCTCCCCCCACCCCAATGATCCTTTAGTGGCTGCTTACCTGAACTTGCCTTTGCTGCACTCTGTGCTCAGAGAAAACAGCTTTTGCGGGGCCTTTCAATGGTTATTTTTATTTTCTGAACTTTCAGAGAGAAGCGTTCTTTGGCTTTTGTTCGTCAATCTAAGAGTAAGACCTAATTCCACAATGTAAGCGGTACTTCTTTTCAATACAGTAATAGAGTTAACGTGGAGTTTTTAATGGATCTGTTCCCTCACTCACTCTGACTGTTTTTATGATCTTAGAGTTCACAGTCCCACTGCTTTCGGAGTGTGCTTTGGAGATATTTATAAAGTGGCAAAGGGGACTATTTCACTGGCGAAGCAAGTGTTTTGATCAGAGACAGGAGAATTCTGAAATGATGAAAGGTGGGGAAAGCAGGTCTTTGCGAAAGTACACATGCACAGTCATCCAGCTCCCTTCCCTTCCCACTGCTGGTGGGAAGCGGGCTTGGGGTGGTGAGGGAGGTACTGGAATCAGAGGAGAGACGATGCTTGAGCAGGTAAGCGAGGGCACATAGCCGGGTGAGGGCTGGGGCAGAACCAGAATCCCGAATCGCCCTCTTAAAAGAAACAGCTCTGCAGAGGAGCACTGGGTCCGGCCCTTTCACTGTAGGGCTAGAGGAACAAACCCAGTGAGAAGAAGGGCTCTCCCGGTTTACCCTATGAGCTAAGGGCAGCCTGCGGGGGGCGGGGGGGGGGGGGTGGATCAGTGGATTTTCTGGCTCCTGCCCTACGGCTGGAGGTCTGAGCTGCCCCAAGCAGTACGGGCCTGAAGGACGGCCTCAGAGTCAGCGAGTTCTCTGAGCCTCAGACCAGCATGATAGGAGAGGCTTTTATATTTCAGGTCAGGGCATTTTAGTAGTAACATAAAAATCATCAGGAAGGCTCAGATAATTGGCTGACTAAGTGCCTTCACATTTTCAGCACTATTATGCCTTTGGTTTTATTAAACAGCACTTACCATATATCAATGAATATTTCATTGGTCTTTCATTACCGAGCGAAGCATTGAAACATCTCGGCGGTGGAGGTAACTTTACCCTGCCTCCCCGAAATGGCACGGCGCTTGCCATCTCATTAGCAGATATTTTTTATGGCCGTCATTTGGCTGAAAGATCAGATAGTTAAAGAAATTCGGAATCACATCCTGCTCAACAACTTTTCTGTCTTGTCACCAGCAGAAACCTGACGCGAATCACTGCAGCTTCAGAACTGATCCCTGCTCCTGGGTCGTCAGTGCGAAATATCTGGGGTCTAGTCCATCACTGATTTTCGTGAAAAAGCAATTTTCAGAAGGTACTTACTTTCCATTGCCTACCCAGGGAGATGGTATCTGAGCGACTTTTGAAGCATTTTGCTAAAAAAGAGAAAGAGAGAGGGAAATGAGGACATCTATTTTGTGTTTTATTAATTCAGAACCAGATGGAAGTGTGATTTCGAGGACATTAATATTGATTGCAGCATTTGGGGACGCCTCCTGTTGCGTTAGCAGAGCTGGGACGTCTGCGCACGTCAGCACACCACGAAGCACACTCGATGCAAATAGCTGGTTAGGATAATTAGTGGGCTCCAATCAGGACCATGAAAGTCACTTGATGAAAGATCTTATATCCTGAAAGGCCCAGTGAAATCAGACTCAGTTCTCCAAGAAGTGGTTTAATTATCCTCATCGGAAATTTATTCTGCAAAACAAGCTCTCTTCAGGGTACAGACAAGCCTTTCACCTTTCGCTCCACTTGCAAACTTTTTCCCCACGAGGCAAGGTGGGCTGTCATTTCTGAAATCCCAGGAACTTGCCAGGACCAAGCCGCGTTATTTATTTCCCCCCCTCTGGTGGGCTGGTTTCAAGAGCGGGCCTGCTCCCATTTTCGCGGCCATACCCGCTTGTGGAGCATAGGAAAAGCGGACTCTCAGCGCGGCCGCAGGAGGACAGCAATCAGCTCATCATAATGGCCTCACGGGGTTGGACCCTCCGGTTTTGAATCTCAAAGTCCAACACACTCCCAGAGGAGTGAGTGACCTAACATCTGTCTGGCATTTTGCAATGCCCTGGAAGCTACACAGGCCAGGCCCCAGACGACGGATGCTAGGGCTGGGGGTCTCAAAGTGTGACCGCAGGACCAGCGGCATCAGCACCACCTGGGAACTCGTTAAGAAATGCCAAGTCTTAGGACCGGCCCCAGACCTCCAGAATCAAGACCCCTTTCCAGAGCCCAGGTTGAGACCGCAGACACACAGCCATGAGTGGGTATTGCGTTTGACCCCGTTCACCTACACGAGCACCAGCTCTATTCTGGCCACACCAAGGAGTACTGGGAACTCGCTCCTTTTCCCAGCTGAGTCAGTGTCCACACAGCGCTGTGCACTGCCTCTCCCTGGGTTTGGAAGTTTGATGATATACGGTCAGGAAAGGATTCACTGCAAACAACTGCCTTGGTGCAATTTAGCCAGGTGGTCTCATGCACTTGGCAATGATGATGATGATAATAATAAATAAATAAAATTGTCCTTTTCTTTCACGATTTGCTCAATAGGGGCCCTGAGCCTTCTCAATTCTAAATCATGACCAGCGCTGGGGGATCTGGGGGCAGAAGCAACAGAAGCGCCACAGACCCTCAAGCCAGTGACGCCTTGAACAATAGCCAGGGCTAGCACCAGGCTGCTGCTTGTACTTTTTATCTGAGCTCATTCCCACATTTTGGCATTGCATTTTGCAGTTGAAATATCTTTTTTTTTTGCTTGAAAATGACTTCATCTCCCGAGACGATGGACTTATTGTTTGTATATTTGTTGTGACAGCCAGAGCCATCATCTGTCTTAAGGTGCAACCACTGAACTCCAAGGCTCCCCATGGCCAGTGGGCTCCCAGGGGTGTGGACGTGCCACCAGGGCCCAGGGTGGCTGCAGTGACTTCTCTCACTGCTGAGGAGTTTCAGGGCTGGCATCTCCTTTACCACAAGACTGGCCGCAGCCACAGCCGCAAGCCATGTCACCTGGCGGGTCCCCTGGGTAGGGTGGGGTGGAAGGCATCACCCCCTGACAGTGCTGGTGTGACACAGGCCGTTTGTTCAGTCCAGAGAATAATCCGGGGATGGCACAATGGTACCTTCTCTCCCTGGAATCGAATCAAACGGAAGCTCTCGGCTGAGCCTGGCAGGACAGGTGGGGGGCGGGGGCGGGGCCGGCGGGGATGAGCAAGGTTAAGTCTTTGGCAGCAACAACCCTGACATTGAATAGCATGCCTTCCATGTCTCATTAGGGGTTTCATCGCCCAGGACATATAAATTATACAAAATAAGGATTACCTTAAAATATTCCATCAGCGATCTGGAGTACTTCATGGCGTGGTCCTTCTTCAGTTTGAACATGCGCAGGTAGAGGAGGGATAAGCACCGGTAGCTGTGGTTGCGGAGGAAAGACCGTGTTAAACCCAACAGTGAATGAAATCCGTAAACTCAGAAACGGTTCTCACCAGGCAGCTACTCTCCTATGATTATTGAGAATCATCAGTGAAAAGAGAAAAAAAAATTCAGAGAAGGCGTGAGCATTACAACATTGCATCTTGCAAAGGGTATAAGTGAGACGGAGTGTTCAGTCGGCGACGGAAGAGATCCATTCGTTAGCCTTTCATCGTTTTAATGGAAAACAAGAATAACGATCTGGGGTAAGCAGCTTCAGGTGAGTTTTCAGAGACTTACCAT
Organism: Phacochoerus africanus; assembly: GCF_016906955.1. Taxonomy (NCBI): domain Eukaryota; kingdom Metazoa; phylum Chordata; class Mammalia; order Artiodactyla; family Suidae; genus Phacochoerus; species Phacochoerus africanus. The sequence continues at coordinate 125,312,192 of NC_062560.1, read as the reverse complement.
AGTACGGCCAGCTTTTTGTCCCCATCCGAAGCCAGGGGGCTTGCAAAGTTCTTCAGCCTCATGGCATACCTTTGGAGAGAAAGGACAAGGTCAAGTGGAATCCGGCCCTTCGGAAAGTCCCCAAGGCATGGGTAGTCTCCGCACCTGAACGTGAGCCCCCCACTTGCTCTGGGCCAGAGGACTGAGAAGGGCGTGTGGGCAAAAGCATGCTTTTCTGGAAACACATACAACACGATGACCACGGGAGTTGTACAGTTCTGGTGTGACACGGCAACTGGCTCTGGAGCAGCCAGCTACACGCGGAGCCCACGTTTTAAGACGGTGCTATGGAATTGCCGTGGGTTTGGCGTGTGTACACATGCTGGAAAAACAGTTTCGAAGAACACTCCAGCCAAATGGTGTTATTGGCTTTCCACGCGAGGTGGGCACAATGTCAGTCTCAGGTGAGTTTTGGCAGATGCGGTAAATAATAGCACAACTAGGTCTGACACGAGCCGGGGTGGGGGGTGGGGGTGGGGTGGGGGGCTCGATCACAGTTCCAAAGGCCTTTTCTAACGGCTCTGGTGTAGAATATTCTCCTCTAGGAAGTGGTTTTGTTTTTTTAATGGAAGGTCAATTTCACAGCACGTGCAGCTCTGGCGCCCCTCATTTATGGTGCCTGTATATTTTCTTTCCATTCTCTTTAATTGTCACTGTTCCACACCAGGGCCATCAAAGGTGGAGTAGTTCCCATTTTATTTTCTTCGAGCTGAGTACATGCCATTCTGGGCATTTAGACACCTGAAAATCAATTCATTGCATAAAATCGCTGTCTGAGCTTTCATGCAATTGCACAGGTAACTTGTGGTGGAAGAAGCAACAGAGCTCGTTGTTGCAGAAGGAAGGTGAGGACGTGCAGGCAACCTGGACTATCTGTGGTTTAGACGAAGGTGACGGCCAGCCCGCGCCCACGGGGATGCTGTGCCCGCACCATGGACTCCCCACTCTCAGCACCCTCCCCAGAAGACCAGCACCCTATCTCCCTGCTCTCCCGGTCACCGCTCCAGTTCTGGCCGAGAAACCTTTTCCAACCAAAGGACCTGTGCACCTGATGGGGGTGGGGGGAGCTCCTGTTATTGTCATAAATCACAAGTGCATTTCTATTGCAGATCCCATGGCCCAGAGCAACGCTAATCGCACGAATGAAAAAATCGGGGTGCTCTCTATGTAACCAACACGCTGCTGGGGCGAGAGTAATACAAATTATCTTCAACATAAAATTACACTACTAAAGACTATGTTCCTATTGCAGTCACCCTCTAATTGCAACCACTGTTGAAGTGACTCGGTCGTGGAGCTCCAATTGCTTCAGTGGGCCAGAAGACTTAGTGACTTTAGCCCATTTGATTCCCCAAATTTTTCTGCAAAGGAAAATATTATACACACACATATACTAAATATAGAAAATATAGCTATACATATAAACAGGACACACAAAGGAGTACCCGTCAAACTGTTGGAATCTGGGGGAAAAAAAAAATCTGATAAAATCTGAATAAGATGGATGGACTGTACCAGCATCCGTGTCCTGGCTGTGACCCCGGACTGTAGCTTCACTAGACAGTACCGTGGAGGGGGAAACAAGGGTGGGGAATCTACAATTACCTCAAAATAAAGTTTAAAAATACTGCCTTGACTGTGTAATAACGTATATGGGAAAAGAATCTGAAAAGAGATGGGTATGTGTATATGCAGAACTGAGTTACTTTGCTGTAAATTAACACAACTTTGTAAGTCAGCTATATAAAATAAAATAACATATTCAAAAATCTAAGACTTAGATTTTTACCACTTGTAGAAAATGAAAATTTGCATAAATATTCCTTTGTATATGATCTAAAGTTACCAGATGATAATACAAATATTCATTATAAAAAATACTGCCTTTAAAGTGAATATCTATAAATTCTCCATTGACTTTCACTGGGTTGCACTGAAATATACTCCTACAGGGAGTAAACTAATACATAATGGGAAAAATAAAACTGTTTAGACAAAAAGAAAAATACTATTGGAAATAAGAAGGGGAAAAGAAGTGGTTTTCCAATGGAAATAAATGTTGCTCAGGGAGTCACCCTGCATTTTTACCCACAATGCAGTCTGATGTTCTGCTTTTATATTTTGAGAGCATGCGTTTTCCTAAAAGAAAACAAGAAGCAAAAAGAGAGGGCAAACAAACACCCATAATTTCACCCCAAATTACAGCTATGCTCTTATTTCACTTGCAGGTCGCTCCACGAACAGAAACATGTTTCTCACGGTCAGAAACGCAGTGTGTGTAACATTCTGTGACTTGTTTTTAGCATCACAGGACAAACATTTTCATGCAGCTCCATAACCTCCCTCATTGCTGAATTTCAGTGGCTGCACATGATCCTGTTGAGTGTACTACGATATAATGAATTAGCCTTCTATTATTGATTCTTTGGTTTGCTTCTAACTGGGTGCTATAATATAGGTCAAACTGACCACTGTACAGATAACTTGTTCTACTCTTATAGTTATTACTCCTGTAGTTATTTTCTTCAGGAGAGGAAGTTCAGATTTCTGGAAGTCGAATTACTGGCTCAAAAGATAGGAAAGCTCTACTTGTATAGCTTTTTCTACACAGCACCCAAGTGCCCTCAGTTTTACAGTGATCAACTTCCGTCCCCATTACCAGGGCGGAAGGGGCCCCGTACATCACTATTTTGTGTGCATGCTAACACTAGGTATTAACAGTCTTACATTTTCTTGTCAGTTTTAAAAATGCCTTGTTTTAATCTGCATTTGGGGATGAACAGAAGGCATGGCTTTTCCCCGTGTTTGTTCACGAATATTTCCCCTCGATTCTGTAGCTTCTTTTTCTTTTCAAATTGTATTGATTTGCGCCCTCTCCCTACTTTTCTTGATGAGTCTAGCTAAAAGTTTATCCATTTTGTTTATCTGTCTTTTCAAAGAACCAGACTTTAGTTTTGTTGATCTTTCCTACTGTTTTTCTTCGTCTCTATTTCATTTATTTCTGCTCTGATCTTTATGATTCCTTTCCTTTTACTAACTTTGGGTTTTGTTTGTTCATCAGTTTTGAGTCCTTATAATTTTTGCCAGGATTTTCATCTTGGGCGTCTTTGAGAATTGCCAGCAGCCTCATACAGACCCTGAGAAATCAATTTCCCCTCAAGAGCTACAAATGCCAGTGGTGGCTTTCACAGCACATAAAGTAAATCTGAGAGATACTTTACACGCTTCTCAGAGCAGTGAGAAACCAAAGATGGTTGCCTGGCTGGGCAAGGCTGGAGCTTTCCTCATTATTTCTCTACTTTCATGCCTTTAACTAATAAATCTTCTGATTCTGTGTAAGCATAGCTTTTTTTTTTTCCTTCTTCTTTATAATGGTTCCCCCTCTTTTGATCTTTTTGAAGGCTTTCCTAGGAAAATATGCGTGCTAAATTTGTCCAATGTTTGTCTGAAGGTTTAGGTACAAGTGTCCTCAGAATTGTAACAGTGTACTGCAGATTCGAGAACACAATAAAAAGCAAGCCTGCCATTACTGAGCCAGAGGTGGCTGGGATATAAGGGCCTATTGGGGCAAGAACTACTCACTCAATCAAAAGCAATTATGTAGTCCATCCAGCGAAAGAGGGTGCTTATCTGCTATTCAGAGGTGGATTAGATTATTTTACAACTATCTGTAGATTACTGGAAAACTCTAAAATGGACATCGTTTCTTCTCTTTCCCCTTCTTAAAGGAATTTTTTGATTACCCACGAATTCTACTGCACCGAGACCCACAGGCCAGAAAATTCCATTTAAAATGCCAATCAAACCAAGAAGCTATGCAGTTGATATACCCTTCCCTATTCTCACCCTCTCAACTCTCCCCTGCCCTTCCCCTCCCACACCCCCGCTACCACCTTGACTGTCCCTCAAATTCCAGATGCGTGGAAAGTCTATGCCACACCTGTGGCTTCCAAAGTGGAACAGTGCCCCTCCCTTTTTGATAACCCAAGCAGAAATTCTTAGAAAACATGGCTTAGAACAGAAATTCCCATGGCACTGCTTTTTTTGAGTTATAAACACTGCACTTTGAAAAGACAAGTGTCCATAGGCCAGAAAAATGATGATCCTTTACTTCGTCCCACTATGCATATTGCAAATTATATGACTCACTTTTTTTTTTTTAAAGGGTTGTTCCCACGGCATATGGAGGTTCCCAGGCTAGGGGTTGAATCAGAGCTGTAGCCGCTGGCCTACACCACAGCCACAGCAATGCCAGATCCAAGCTGCGCCTGTGACCTGCACCACAGCTCACAGCAACGCCAGATCTTTAACCCACCGAGCAAGGCCCGGGATCGAACCCACGTCCTCATGGATGCTAGTCGGGTCCATTAACCACTGAGCCATGACGGGAACTCCAAGACTCACAATTTTAACCTCTGAAGGGGCTCATGGGTCCCTCAATGAGAAGTTGTCCATGGCACTAATTAAAGGGCAAGAGCTAATTATGATGACCTCTCAGAAGATGCCTTGCACAAATCCTGACTATGTGGAAGTGACTTTTTTTTTTTTTTTTTAAATAGCAGCTTCGGTTTCGGCCGGGGAAGAGCTGAGGAAGAAGGCTGCAGCAGGACACTGACCTCAGGAGCTCCACGGTCTCGGAGTACATGGTATACGGAGACTTGGCTTCCAGCGGGTCGCGCTCCATCGCGTTGCCACACTCTGTGAAGGACAGGGCTGCGTCGGCGTAATTCACGGCTTTGCCAAATTTCTCGAACTGAAACAGGAAGAAGACTGGTCAACGTGGGAGTTCCTCTGCTCGCCTTCCTCCGAAGGAGTGGTTCTCACCCCGGGGCAATTGCACACCCTTCCGCCAGGGTACCCCTGGCAACATCTGGAGACGTTTCTTGGTGGTCACCCCCCGGGCCAGGGGCCATCTAGTGGGCAGAGGCCGGAGAGGCTGGTGGAGAAGAGAAAACGGCACCCAAGGTATCATGTCTTTGTGGCTTTCCTGTTGTTCTTACCGGTTTGGTGCAGCGGAATTCAAATCACTGCCTAGACTGGTTTCCGCTGACCCCATGTACCAGACTGGTCAGGGCAGTGCCCTCTAGACAGAGCCTGCAATGAAACCCTGCTTTTTTAAGCCTTCTGGACAATGAACAGGACCAGGCTTTGCTTGGAGCTGTCATGAGCACCTCAGCCCCAGCCCCAGGAAGAGACTCACAAATGGGATGCTGTTGTCATGGAAAATGGGAAGCTGCGGGATGAGTGTTGACCATAACCCCATCGCTTTCACTGTAAATGATGGTCTGAAATAGCATGTCAAAAAGTCCCAAAATATAGTGCTACTAAATATTTTAGTTTAGTAAAATTTTATTGCAGAAGGTTTTAGCCCTGATAATGGTCACGATGAGTGACTTAGACACACTGCTTTCTGTTTTATGTGTAATGATTATTATATATGACACTTTTATAGTGAGTCTTTTATAACAGTATTTAACATTTTCAATTTTTGATAGCTGGATGTAAGAATTCCACCAGTATGGAATTTTATGTGAAAGAAGCCATCTAATGCAGATTTAGCTATTTTAATTTTCCTGTATACCTTCTATCAAAATATTTTCTATGCAGCTGTGAAGGTTTCAGTTCTCAAAATGGCAGAGTGGCTGTTTCTAGCAAAGCATTAAGTACAACTATAAAATGATGAGTTACAGGGCCTGCAGAATCTCTTGTTGTAAAGGCCTCTCTTTACAATAAATGTTCTTCAGCTTTTATGCACTGCAGGAATTCTGTGCTTTCCTTTCTGTAAGCTGTTTTGGAAAAATACGGCTTCGACCAAACTCACAATGATTTCATGAAAACCTATGTGTCCATGCAAACCGTCTCCTTCCCTTGCCGCAGAAGGAAACTCCCTCAGGTCATCCGTTCCCGATGGGCGCTCTCATGTGGAAGCCAAGCTTTGCATCCCGATTTTCTTCCATTTTTGCCCGCACCCACGGCATATGGAAGTTCCCAGACCAGAGATCCAGCCCCAGCCACAGCTGCTGCAGCAACGCTGGATCCTTAACTCCCTGCGCCACAGCGGGAACTCCTACATCCTGATTTTGGAAAGTGACTTTTCATTCACAAACACAGAGCTGGAAGGATCCTTAACGACCACCAAGACCAGATCTCTCTTTTTCCAAAAGAAGAAAGGTCCAGAGAGAAAACTGCAGGGGCTGCAGTGCCAATCAGTGGCCAAGTCTCCTCTCTCTCTCTCCCTCTCTCTCTCCCTCTCTCCCTCTCTCTCTCTCTCTCTCTCTGGGCCTCAGTTTCCCCACTGAGGGGCTTGAACTGTGGTGGAGCTCCTAGCCCTGGCAGAGATGTGAGCCTAGCAAGCCATCTTCCTCTAAATGAGTATTTCTCAGTCGTCTTCCTTTCCTTAGCATCTCCCCCACCCCACTAAGGGAGTTTTGGATTTTTTTTACACACCCCATTGAAATTTTAATGCTAAAGATAGACTGATTATCTAAAGCTCCCTGATCCAGCCTGCCCTGTCATTTTTGTCTGCAGGATCAGGGGACAGTATCCTCCAAGAGACAAAGTCACACCCCTGAAAAGTCCGCTGCAGGTAAGAGCGGAGCAGTTTGGATGACCATGGGAAACTGACAGAAAGTCGGGAAGCGATGGGTGCAGGGCCATGGGCAGTTGCTGGTGGCCACACCCAAGTCACGGTGCAGAGACCGTTTGTCATCCCCCGTTACAGCCCTGAAGGGGCAGCCAAGTCCTGGCTGGACACACTGCGATGATGGAAGACGTGGTTTTTCTAACCCAGTGGAGTTGAACTGACAGCTCTAACTGGGCTGGGCTTTCGTCAAAGGTGAGGAGCCTGCATTTTAGGGCCTTTTCTAAGGCAGCAGCTCTCAGCCTCGGCTGCACTTGGGAATCACCAGGGAGCTCTGACACCCATACCTAGGTCCCAGTCTCAGAAATTCTGTTTTTTGGTTTTTTTTTTTTGCTTTTTAGAGCGGCACCCGTGGCATATGGAGGTTCCCAGGCTAGGGGTCGAATTGGAGCTGTGGCTGCCGGCCTACACCGCAGCCACAGCAACACCGGATCCGAGCCGCATCTGTGACCTACCCCACAGCTCACGGCAACGCCGGATCCTTAACCCACTGAGTGAGGCCAGGGATCGAACCCATGACCTCATGGTTCCTAGTCGGATTCGTTTCTGCTGCGCCGCAACAGGAACTCCCCCCGTCTCAGAAATTCTGATTGTGTTTCTCTGGCCTGGGCTTCAGGGCTATTTTAAAGCTCCCCAAGTGATCGCAACAAATGATTGAGGCCTCCTCTTAGGTGGGGCAATCAAACGAGCCCACATGCTGAGCTTCTCACTGCTCTGGGGAGCCAGAGCCCGTGGAGGCGGTGGGGGCCAGGCGTCCTGGCGAATCCAGAAACCAGAACTGCCTTTCTCTGTGCAGGGTCCTGCACTGGCTGTGGGCCTCCCTCTGCAAACGTCATCAGGTGCAGCAGAAAGCTGGGTCTTTTTCTACAGACCTGAGTTTCCCAGAGCCAATTTCTGAGGCCACGTAACCCCAAGTGGGGTTTAGTGGAGCCAGTGGGAGCTCCCGCGTCCTCCAGGGCAGTTCCAACGGTCATGGGGAAACCTACCAGTGCGTCAGCTTTGTGCTTCAGCTTCTTAGCCTCTTGCATGTAATAATCAGCGTTGTGAACCCTGAACAAACAAAACGAGCTCATTTAGGAAGAGCGGTGTTTCATCTTTTCATTCAAAGAAGACTGAACGGTCAAAAGTCGGGGAGCTATGTATGCTTTCCCACACATTCCTCTACAATGCTTAAAACCCCCAAGCTTGGAATAACGCAGTAAATGAAACCTGAAGTGCATGATGGCCCCTTAGGATAAATAAGCACATCCTCCAAGCCCAAACGGATCCAACAGAACCTGGCTGTCATTGTCTCTGTTGGCACACAGTTCTATCTGAGGATACGGGATTCAGCGCCCGCCTTTGGAAATGGTAACCGAACGGTGCGGTTCAAACGGGCCCATGATATTTCTCGGCGAGGGCAGAGGTGTGTCCGAGGAGGAGGAGGAATATGCTTTGAAGGCATGGGAGCTGCCGCTGAGGTCTCACTTCAGGCGACACCTGCGTGGTGCTAGAAAAGCCATACCGCCTCCCCCCTCTCTTGCCACTCCCCAACCACGTCTGGAGAATCTGGGGACAACATACGAGTCATCGAAAGTGAGTTTGGGTCGCCGGACGTTGGTAGTGCTGCTGGACAGAAGGGGCAGGGCTGCCCAGGATGTCATCTCCAGGTGACTGCTATCCATGAGGCCAGTCGTGATGGTAGACGTGATGGTGGAAATGGTCGTGGTAGTGGTCGTGGTAGTGGCCGTAGCGGTGGCCGTGGCAGTGGCCGTGACAGTGGCGGTGACAATGGCAGTAGCAGTGACAGTGGCAGTGGCAAGAGCAGTGTTGGTGACAGTGACGGTGGCAGAGGCTGCCTTTTTGGGAGTGTCTCCCTCCTGGAAAATAGGACAAAGAGCTTCCATGAGGTCCGGATTTTGAGAACATCTTTTCATAAGTGTCTTAGGAGGAAAGAAAACAATGCACACAGCTGGAGGATAAGCAGGTGGCCTCGGGATACAGGTTATGAACTCTGTGACCTGCCAGCTCTTGCTCTATGATGACACCAGACTCCAAGCTAGTCAGGTGCTCTGACGACACTGCCCCATCACCCCAGTAAGGCCACCCTTGGAAAGGTCTAAATCCGGGGGGGAGGCGGGGAGGGATGTGAGGGGGGAGGGGAGGAATGGGAAAGGCAGGGAAGGGAAGAGATGGAGGGAGAGAGAGACAGACAGACAGACACACACACACACACACACACACACACACACAGAGAGAGATTATTAGTCTGGTGTGTATATTTTAAGGGAACCAGCCCAGAAACTTTTTCTAGGATAAGAAGAGTACTTGTCACTCTGCAAAATGCCAGATCCGGGGCAGCAAAATGCCAGCAAACCAGGCATCATACTGCAATCGTCAGTACCCTGCGACCCAGGCTGAGACTGCCTTTCTTTTTTTTTTTTTCCCCACGTTTTAAAGTTTGATTAACGTCGAGTTGATTTACAAAGTTGTGATCATTTTTGCTGTACGACAAAGCGATTCAGTGACACATGTGCACACAGCCATCCTCTTTCCGATTCTTTCCCCACGTAGATGATCCCAGAAGACTGGGTAGACTTCCCTGTGCTCGACAGCAGGTCCCTGCTGGCCAACCATTCCATGGACCTCAGTGTGCACATGCCCATCTCACACCCCCAGTCCATCCCTTCCCCCAACCACCCGTCCCCTTTGGTCACCATAAATTTGTCTTCAAAGTCTGAGTCTCAAAAGGATACAAATGACCTTATTTGCAGAACAGCAACAGACTCACAGACTTTGAGGCTGCGCTTCTGTTCCCGCGAGGTCTTGACCGATTTCTGGTTAGGTGATGCCACACAGGGACCCCTTCATTTCAAAGTCTTGGGATAGTGACAGCTCATTTTGACCAGGTTAAAAAAAAAATCAAAGGAGTCAAGACTTCTGAGCCTTTCTCTGAACTGTCACTGCCACAGAAAGAATGGGATCCAGATGAAAGTATCTGGGAAGATGTGTAAGGCTGTGACCATAGTGTCACGAGGCCACCTGCTGTGTTCGCACGCCAAACTGTGCCCTCCCCCCCCCCCCCCGGCAACTTCTGGACTATCCTAACTCTTCTACCTCTGGCCATGCTTGCCCTGCTGCCTCTTCTGCCTTCTGCTCTTCTGCGTTGGCATGGCCCTAAGGTTGGTATCCCCGGAGTTCATTCCTCAGCTCTCTTCTCTCTTGACCTTGACAGAATTTGCCGATCTTGCAGGCACTGGCCCTGATTTGACAATCCGCAGATGACTCCCCAAAGCAAACCTCCGTCTCATCCTCTGTCCAACGCTCAGCACCTGCAGTGACCACCCTGGAGAGTTCCACCAACATGGCCGATGAGCACCTCGAATGGCTCGGAAACCAAATTGATATGGAAGCCAGTCCTCTCTTTCGGTGAATGGCAGGACAGTCTCCCCCGTCACCGAGGCCGGATTTGTCCACGTGGGTGAGGCCACTGTGGCCATCCCCGGGCTGGGAGCATTGCACCCAGTGTCCTCCCTGCCTGTCCGAGCTGTTCTGCTTTAACCAGCTTTACATATCGAAGTTCTGTAAATTATTTCATTTAAACATGATGATGCTCCAGAAACGTTTTGTTTGTCTTTTGTCTTTTGAGGGCCACACCTGTGGTATATGGAGGTTCCCAGGCTAGGGGTCTATAGAAGCTGGCCTAGGCCACAGCCACAGCAACACCGGATCGGAGCCGCATCTGTGACCTACACCACAGCTCATGGCAATGCCAGATCCTCAACCCACTGATCAAGGCCAGGGATCGAACCTGCATCCTATGGATACTAGTTGGGTTCGTTAACCACTGAGCCACAATGGGAACTACTTTTTTTTTTTTTTTGTCTTTCATAAGTTTTTTTTTGAAAAACACTCTCTAGTTCATCTCGAATTTCTCCCCCCTCGTTACCCTTATGCAACCAGCTACAAAGTCCTCTTCACTTTGGCTCCCCAAAGTCTCTCAGTTCTGTCCTTCTTCCTCTGCAGCCTCAAAGTCCAGGCCCTCATGGCTTTAGACAGAGATGGTCAAACAGCTTCCTGGCCAGACGCCCAACCTCTGAGCTAGCTTTTCCAGTCACCCTTCATCTGCTGCCTGCCAGCCTCAGCTCCCTGAATCACACTGCAAACCCCAGCACCTGCCACCAAGCTGAACTCATCCCATTTGCCTCGCTTGCTTCGGTTCCTTTCAAAGTCTTAGGGTTGAAAAGCCTCCTCTTTATCACTTAAAAAAAAATCTTGAGATAATGTATTTTTAAGCAAAAAAAAAAAAAACAAAACTTTTTCACAGTCACACACGAGACATATGGAAGTTCCTGGGCCGGGGATTGAATCTGAGCAGCAGCTGTGGCAATGCCCCACTGTGCCGGGCCAGGGATTGAACTCATACCTCTGCAGCTATGTGAGCTGCTGCAGTCGGATTCTTGACCCACTGCACCATGGTGGGAACCCCTGTGTTTCTGCTTTTTAAACTGAGGTAAAATACACATCACATGCAATTTACCATCTCAGCCATTTTTAAATATCCAAGCACATCCACAGTGTCGTGCAACTTATCTCCAGGACCTTTGATCCTGCAAAGCTGAAACTCTGTGCCCATTAAACCACAACTCTCTGTCCTGCTCCCCCCCCCCATCCCCCAGCCCCTGGCAATCACCATCCCAGTTTCTGGCTTTGCCAGTCTGACTACTCTAGGTGCCCCGAGTAAGTAGAACCATACACTCTTGGTCTATGACCGGCTTGCTTCACCAACCACAATGTCCTCAAGGCTGACCTAGGTTGTAGCACAGGGCAGAATTTCTTTCCTTTTTAAGGCTGGAAATATTCCACTGTGTATACAGACCCCATTCTGCTCAGGCACTTCCCTTCATTTCTAAACTCTACTCCTCCGTCAACACTCTCAACTCAGTCCAACTCAACCAATGCCTTGTCCTTAGGCAAACTGCCTTCCGTCCATGGCCAGAAGTGCTTGAAACCTTTTGGGTCCCTACAGAGGTCTGAAGGGTCTGTCTCAAGCCCTCCTCTAAGACAGCGATCCCCAGCTATTTCATACCCTAGCTCATTAAACACGTCTCATTGCTCAGAGAGCCCTTTGGGCACCGGAGCCTTCTCTGATTTATGACACCACGCACCCCACCCTGTTCCGCTGCCCCATGGCCCAGTACGCTCAGGGATTTGCTGAATGCAGGCCGGCCGGCCTTAATCAAAAGGGTCACTTGACAGATAAAAGTCGAATGGGAACATTTCTTATGTCCATGAAAATCTTCTTTTCCATTTCATCCTGGACCTTCTGAATATCAAACATGTTCACCATCAAGAGCTCATCGAGATAAATGTGCCGAGAGACTACACATCTAAAAAGTGTTATGATGGATATGGGGAAAAGAAAGTTCCGCATGGATCTTGTTCAATCCAAACACATAAAACCTCAGAGCCTTCTGAACTCCTAAGCCAGCTCCGGGTTTCTACTGCCAAAGCCAGATGGCTCAGACCAACCAGTGGAATCAGCCCAAGAGAGTGTCACTTGTCTCTATGGCGAAGACATGTGACAAGAACCTTGAAACACCACATCGACCACACACATGCCACTGATGTCAATCCTGGCATACCTGACTTGAAGTGGCTACGTTCGGCCATGATCACGTAAGTCATATAGACATATCCTCTCTTTCCATTCCCCCATCCGCTGAGTCACCAAACAGGACAGGACCCCATGCAGAAATGCAACAGAGAAGACACTGTGAATCACAAACTGAAAACACTCTTGGAGCTGAAGGAAGCTTTATAGATCATCTGGTCAAATCTCCTCATTTCATGGACTCAGAGAGGTTTCATAATCTGCCCAAGGTCACAGAATGAATTTGTTGCAGTGTTAGCACTACGCGTCAAGCAAGTCTCTGAAGTTCCATAAAGTCTCCCCGATTTCAAGTCATTAATAGAAAAAAAAAGTAATGGCCAAAGAAGAGCCAATGGGTACTCAGTCCTATCGTGGGGACCACAGTGATTTCTTTCCTTAAGAAGGATCCTCCCCCCCCCCACCCCGCACCCCGCTAGGTGCAAACGTAACCATATTTACCAGGTTTCTCCAGTAGTTTTTAGTTCCTGTAGAAACGGCTTTGCAGATCCCCTTACTATCATTGTCATAATAACATCCATATTAAGCATCTAATTATTTGTGACAACATACCAGGCGCCATATAAAGAGAATTGTCTACATAACGGCGTATGCCCTCCAAAAGCTTGAGCAGAAGAAAGCATCAGAGTTTATAACATTAGTTAATTATGAAAAATAGGATTGATAGTGTAATTACTATTTAGACTACATGGTTTAATTCCTGACATTGTAAGTCAGCATCTTTAAATGGGAATGCAAATATCATGTGGGCACACACACCTACAGATTTCGTATGGAAAGTGACAACTTCTTTATATTGGAGCAATTTCTTTATGTCGCCAACAAAATTTACCTAGATATGTATGTCATCCAGTCATCACCAATGATGGAGGACTATAAATGGTGGTCCTTAAAGCTCCGAGGCCTCTAAGCAGGTGCTAAAATAAATAAGTAAATAAATAGGTGCTTTTGGTTTAGGCCCACCAAGTTGGCACTAGACATTGGAACACTCATTGATTTGCACTCGTGTGCTTTTTATATCACACAGAGATTAGATGCATATGGAGGCTATATCTGCATGTTCATGCATTTACACAAAAAGGCAGACACAGATGTCATTACTCTTCACCAGCAACACTACTGCTTATGGCTTCCATGGTTCATGTCCCTATTCCTGGGGCAGAGAAAAAAGACATTGTGTCTGGATGTGAAAAGTGACAGTGTTATGGAAATGTCCCCCAACCCCAAGATCTGAAGGGATTGGACCAAAAGATGTCCAAAGCCCTGAGCCTCTACATGATAATTTGTTTGGAGAAGTAAGACTGGAATGAAAATTCATCCGAAGTTAAAATAATCAAGATTGGCAATAACGGAGAGTTTGTGTATTTGCTCAAGCCCACGTGTGTGTGGGCATGCGCGAACATACACACACACACACACACACACACTTTTAAATTTCCTCTCTGCCTCTCCCCCCCGCCCCCAGCCCCTCCGCAACATCCCCAGGAGGTCAGGTCCAATTAGGCAAGCCGGCTCAACTTGTTTCTACCCGACAATTAGACTCTTTCTTCTAAGATGCTTACATTCACAGATATCCCCTTGAAAGTAGCACAGAATTTGCCTTCACTCCTCTTAGGCTTGGTCGAGGTGATTTGTCCAATCGGAGGGATGCTTTTGTCTTGACTGAAGGGACCGGTATTGCCACTGACGTTCCTGCGGCGTGGAGGGTCCTCTGGCAGGGGGGAAAGTGGAGGAGGAAAGAGCTTTTCTTCTTTCCTTCTATTTGCTCTCCTGGATGAATTATTTCTGTGCAAACAAGACATATAGGGTGTCATAAAATTTTGTCTCTCTTTATCCTGATTTTTTTTTTCCCCCATGGTGCTGGTATTTTTCAGCTAAAGTAATATGTTGGTTGATGGTCCTTGACCCATGGTGAAGAGTATACATAAAAACGCATGTAGGCATAGACAGCTCTAGAGAAGTAGCCCTCCCCATGGATAGAAGTAGAGAATGCAAACATAAGTGTCTAAGAATAAACACAGGTCTCTGAAACCGGACTCCGTGATAGATGGAAATGTCTAAGGGAGGGTTGCCCCAGTGTGATATCTGAAACCTTTCAAGATTACTGTTAATTAGATTTTTATGGAAAATCCAAGGCAGACTCTAATCCCATCATTTGTTGGATGGTTCCTAGTTATTTTGCCCTAGGACTTAACTGCACTGGTCACACAATAAACGATGCCAGAAACAATGAGTGGAAGGATATTTTCTTAAGAAATACTGTGTTTAAATATTACGCAGAAATAAATAGTGCACTGAATACTTTTGGGACACATTACAAGGCATATGTTTGAAATGTTCTACTCCAGAGCCAAGACTTAATGAGCCCCTGACCCTAGGTTGGTATATGGAAGTACTGATGTACTCAGCTCTACGAAATCCCGTTTGCAAAATATTTTGCCCTTTCGTCGCAAGACATCTGCAGCGCTAGAAGTGTTCCTGTGCTTTCAAACTGATTTGTCTGCCCCTTAAATGGGCATCATCAAATAGACTGAGACTTCCAATAAAAAAGAACAACAAAAACCTTATGCTGGCTGCTTAACATGGTAATTGGGCCATGGATTTTTATTTTAGTTACTGTCTTCGGCTAATCAATGAAGATTACTTGAATTTTAATCTTTTCTTAGACAACTAATATTGCACTGTGCAGCCATTTACTTTTCATGATTATTGACTACAATTTTCAATAGCAAATTAAGTCAACACGAATTTATGTTTTCCTCTTGGTCAATTTCAGTCAGTGTCTAGAAATATAGATTTACAGTATCTCAAAGCAACAAATCAAAGATGAACAAGCACTCAAGGGCTTTGATTTCCTGAAACGGTAGAAGTCAATGCAGTCCCCTCGTTCCACTTCTGCTGTGTTGCCCACATTTGCCAATTGTAATAATATTTGTCATCTCCGTCTTCTGTTTTCATAAATGTGGTCCTGTGTCAATTTCTGTCCTGTGGCCACATTTTCAGGAAATTCCACTGTTTCTGCCATTACCTTAATTGGTGAAAATTAATTACAAAATCTTTGCCAATGGATTTTTAAAATGGCTTTGGCATGAAAAACCGTTTCAAGACAATGGTGAGGCCTGCTTAAAATAACGGTGCAAAACATGGATTTAGGATGAACGCCCACAAGGAAGCTCCGCAAACACCAGCCCGCACCAAGTGTAATCATGACAAAGGAATCAGGCTTTGGGGGATTAACAGAGAGAGGAGTCAAGCGTTGCTGTGGCCGCTGTAGGAGTGACTGGGTCCTTAGCTGTGACCACTCCCGCCTGCACTACCTGAGCTGCCTGAGGCGGGAGGGGGTGCTGTAAGGGGAAGAGCTATTCCCTAAAGGCAGTCATAGTACAGTACTTTCTGTGCAGTGGCCGCAGGCATCTGGCCCCCTCTCCGTCTGTACGATAGTGACCCGGAACCACGGGGCCTTTAAAGACTTCCTGGGTGAAAGAGAGCCAGGGAGCATTTTCTAGCGACCACTCTGTCATCATTGTGGCTTCTTACTATAAGAACAATTTTGTACAGGCCGAGAGGGGACAGCAGGCGAGAAAGTCCCCCACTTAATGCTTCAGAGGCCCTTCTGAGGGTTCAAGCTCCAAGAAAGGGGGAAGGAGCTCACGGGGGCCCTTCTGATGGATGATGAGGAGCTCCAGCAGTGCAGGCCAGTGTGGGGTCCTTTGTTAGGTTTAGAATACTCATTGAGAAAAGTGAATGTCGTCCCATAGAAACTTCCAAGGATTTAGTCTGAAGGGACCACAAAGCACAAAGGAGCAGACAGGGCTCCCAGGAGCCCCGGGAGAGTCCTGCGCTTGCTTCATCCTCCCTCACCGGTGTCCTGACATTTTCCTGTAGACACGGATTTGCTGGATGAGCAGAAGAACCCAGTTCAGCCTCTTCCTGAATGAGAAATGCTACTAGGTAAACACTCCTTTCCTAACCACTACAACAGCGGAAGGATTGTAAGGACCATGAGGTGAAACCATTTTTATGAGAACAAATGCAACATTTGCTTAATACTTGGTCATCTCTCTTCCATGAAGGGGCGGCGGGCAGTGACAGATCACTGGGTCATTTAAGGAGGCTGGCAATGGGGTCTGAGGGTGTGGCAATGCCCCACAGCCCCCCTTCTCTGTCCTGCTTTTTCTTTGGCCCTCAGGTGGCCCGGCCTGAATAGATGAGAGCCTGGAAAGATGGTGCGTGACTATTGGGAAAGAAGCCTGGCCCCACGCATGCCTGCCCCCTCGCCACCCCCCAGGTGAAGAGGGCTGGCTTGCTCCACCGGCAGCAGCGCTTCTTGTCCTCAGAACTCTGAGTATGTGAAGGGATGTTTCAGATCAAATTATACCAGGGAACACAGATGCGTGCCACAAAGAACTGCGGATTCTCAGGGAGAGGGGCAGCCCAGGGCCAAATCTCCTTATTACGGTGAGCGGATCTAGCGGTAATTGGCCTTGTCCTACCTTTCATCTCAAAACAAGGATCCAAACAAATGTGGGCCGATAACTTATTTCCGACATCGTATCTGTGGCAGATTGATGCCATATCACTGATGTTAAACCGTAATCTGTGAAATCAATTGTTAGCAGCAGTGAGCCAGATTGCCTCTCTGCTCTGGGCTGCTAATAGTCTCCAAAACTGGTCTTTGATGGAAGTAATCTCTAATGTTGAATGAATTTATGGCAATAATTATCCAGACGGAATGGCTCCACTAGCTGACATGATTGTTAGTTAAGCGATATTTACAAGACAGAGGAACTCTGTCACGACGCTTGGTCGGGAAGGCTGGGGTTGTCTGAGTGAGGAGGGGACAAGGAGGCCTCCTGCCTGATTCTGGCACCTTCTGCAAGGAGGGAGACAGGAGAAGAGGTGCCAGCTGATTAGAATGAACGCATCCATCGCTAGCCGGCTTTTCCCAGCACAGAACTGCCTGGGGTGGGGGGCACCCCCAGACAGCTCCTCTCCCTGGCCTCCCTAGATGTGTCATTCCTTGGCCTTGGAAGAGTTCGGGATAGAGCTGCTGGGCCTCAAGCTTCATGTGAGGGTTAGGTAATGACACCAAAGAGGAAGCAGCCACCAGGTCACCCTGTCAAGGCGGAGGGGTTGCTTTCCGTGGACGTCGTTTCATCACCATCAGAACTGGAAATTGCCCAGAAGGAGGGGATTTGGTTCAAGCGACAGGTGTCTCTTGATGCGGCCCCTTTTTAATTCCTTTACTTCCTCTTACCCTTCACTCAGTGCTAGACGTTCACTTTGGCTGATTTTGGTCATCAATCTGAGTTGGAGTAAAGTAAAGTGTTGCTAAAAAGCTCCTGGAGTCCCCCCAAATCTGGCAGCCTGTCTGCCACCCTTTATCCCATTCATGTCAGGCTGGCAGCCAGGGACCACTGTCAGGACTGGACTGCTGGCAACTCCCGTTTCTTCCTTAATGGTCCTTTGGGACAGGCCCCGCCCCCCCCCACCCCCCAAGGGTTGAGTTGGGATTTCTTAAGCGTCCCAACAATGGAAGGATCACAGGAAGCCAGGGCGAACTCACTCTTTAGTGTTGGGAGGCTTCTGGGGTGGAGCTGGTGAGATGCAAGGTGGGAGCAGGCAGATGGTGGCGGCCTCCTCCAGGCGCTGCTTCTTCTCAGGGATTTTCTCTGCAACTTCTGTTGGCTTTAACAGGAAAAAATGATACACGGAGTTTGAAATCCACAGCACGTGCAGACATTCCAAAACCATGAGCCAGGGAGACAGTTTGCTTCTCTTCTAATTCCTAGTTTAGGCAGGGGAGTTAAAAGTGCACCTTTGATCGGACAGAAAAGCACCAGTCTTGCCTAGCCTACTCCGACCAAGAAGCTGGTCTCTGAGGGGGTGGAGCTGTGATGCGAGCCTCTGATTAAAGATCGGGTAACATAAGACCCTCCTACCAAAAGTGAAGAGAATCTATAACTTTCAGACACTTCTCCCAGCAACAAAGCCCCCACAAACGAATAGTTCAGAAACTAACATTGCAACTCTAACATGGCATAGATCCTGTCTAAGAAGCACGGGGATTTGGGCTAACATCTAAGGGTCACTCACACAAGCAACAGCATGCAAGGAAATTAACCATGAGCACCGCGCACCCTCGATCTTCATGCACTGGTTCTGAAGGACCCTTACGCCTGCCTGTACTGCCGACATCACTAAGAGTGGGGAAACAGTGACAGGGCAAGGGCCCCAAACGTTGGTCCTTAATTTGGAATATTTTTCTTGGCTATGTTGGCGCACAGTTCGGAGATGAAATCGTTCCCGAATCTCTATAGCTGAATGGAGACCTGAATCATCCTTGCAGGAGCCCATGGCAGCCATTCCAGATAGTATTGCCCAGGAGTTCCCGTTGTGGCTCAGTGGTTAAATCTGACTTGCATCCATGAGGACGCAGGTTCGATCCCTGGCCTCGCTCAGTGGGTTAAGGATCTGACGTTGCCGTGAGCTGTGGTGTAGGCCGGTGGCTACAGCTCCGATTGGACCCCTAGCCGGGGAACCTCCCTATGCTGCGGGTGTGGCCCTAAAAAGCAAAAGCAAAAAAAAAAAAAAAAAAAAGACAGTATTGCCCAAATATCACCCTGAGATGATGTTACTGTAAAAAACTACTATAAGATCTACAGACATGACAGAATTAACCCCTGGACACAGACTCAGCTCCCTAGATGAATGTGAAGCGGAAGGAGCCATGCTGGGGTCCCCCTTCCAATTGTATCTGTACCCTGGAATCCAGCTGTAACCTCTCGCGGGTGATATTGTGTCCAGTCAAGCTGACCACACAGGCCAGAGGAATGTGTGTCTAGTAGGAGCCAGGTAATCAACACACAACTGAGTTGCAGGCTTCCTGATCTTTGTCGGGAGAAATGAATGAGGGCCAGAGGGTACATTTTGACCTTAGGAGCAGGTCAGGTGGCAACCTGGGGGGCAGGCTACCTGGGGAAGGAGACTCTTCACACTCTTCTTTCCTACACATCACAATCCTTCAGGCGCCATGCTGGATACTCTTGACATTGGCTGTCAAGCCCTGATGGTTCCTAACCCTTCCTCCCTGGCCACATCAAATCCTGCATTTCCCAGAGGAAGCATCATCGTCTTCACCAAAGACCACAATCCACCGCCACGGGCCTCCTTGAAAAGGAGACTCAAGATCAAATTAGCCCGCCGATGGCCACAGCTCCCCACCCCGTGGCAGGCCACCCCTGCCGGCTTACCTTGTGCTTGCGCTTGCCCTTGGGGGCGGCTTTCTCTGCAGCTGCAGCAGCAGCCTGCCGCCTGGGCTTTGGGGCCGTCTCCTTGTGGTCCGGCTTGGCTGGCGCTGCTTGGAGTGAGTTGTGGCCAGGCACTCTAGACAGCAGGTCAAGGTCAATCTTCACCCAGAGGTTTTTCAGATTCTCGTGATCTCGTAGAGGAGACAGAAGCTCGGTTTGCAGGACAGGGATGGGCGAGAAAGTAGGCTCTTCATTTGTGACGGGTGGGTTGTTGCCATTGGCACTGCTGATGAAGCTGCTGAGGGTCAGGCTGGCGCCGCAGGCTTCCTTGGACTTGGCAGTGTTGCCCCCAGGAGCCATGCAAGGAGGCAGGACTTTGATCTGCAGAGTCTCTTCCTGATCGGTGTTGGAGTCAGACGTGGACGAGTCGGTTTCGATGAATTCCCGGGACTTGGGCACGATCTTGCCAGGCCCTCGGTACTTCTTCTTCTCGGCAGCCAAGGGGATGCTAGGCCTCGGTTCTTTCCTAGGGACGGGCTTGTGGGCAGTGGCTTTGTTGCGGCCTCTCGGTGGGTCAGGAAGCTCCACGCTTTCCTTGTCTTTGGGAGCGCTGCTGGTGATATTTGGTTTGGGCCAGGTAAATTCGTCAATGTTGGTATTCTTCTCGACCCTTTTGGGCTGTTTTTTCCCTATGGTCCTTTGAGAAGCTGTCTCGAGAGTTGTGGACAATTTATGCTTCAACGCCTTTGTTTCTGGAGTTTTCGGGGCGGGCCGTGGACGGGCTTTCTCCCTGATGAGGCTGAGGAGAGGCCGCTCTTTGGGTTCAGCAAGGACCTGGCTGGGGTTCGTCTTCACCTTGACCTGGACTTCCATGGGTTGGATGACTGGAGGAGGCACAGAAATCGTCTCCATGGGTGTTTCATTTTGGCCGCAAATAAACGACTTGTTCTGGGATGTCACTTTGTTCAGCCACTTGTCCAACTGCCACTTGTTGGTGGAGGGCGGCTCAGGCTGCAGATTGAGAAACAGCAGCGAGAATGAATTTCCCATTTGGGGGAGAATTTACGAGGCCCCTCAGTGCACCGACTGTTGGCTGATAACAGCTTCGGATGTCAAGTGACCATTCACAAGTTGACACACACACACACACACACACACGCACACTCTTCACATTCATCAAATTGCCTAGATAGCCAAATACTCTGTGAACCAGCTCTAATATACTTATGCAAACTGAGTTCCTCTCCTCTTCTGAAAATATCCCCTACTCTGGCTGGTGGGGAAAGAAGCATTCACGCAGAGTTTTTCCAGAGAGTGGGCAGGGAGGCCTGAGGGGGAAACCTGGTCCCCCAAATCCTTTGCTGGGACTCACCAGGAGGCAGAGGTAATGATCGCTGGTCCTGAAAAGAAATGTAAGCGAGCCTCAAGTGTAATTCAAAAGGAAAGGCTTTCTATCTGCTAAATGCCAGTGCCTCCTATATGATGCTGTAATTCACTGCAAAAAAAGAAGAGCCTTTTGTATTTTCACTGAAGGATGAAAAGATTTGACTTCCAAAAAACCACCGCACTTTCTTCGGTGTATATGGGCAATAACCAATTTATGGGGACATGCGTGCAGACATTAGCGTCCGCTGCGAAGCCATGGAAATGATGCGTACAATTCAGGTGCTTGATTCTCAATTCTGAATCCTGCCTGTTGAGCTAAAAGTACCATCATTTTTATTAGAACGGCTCTTTTTTTTTTTTTTTTTTTGAAAGCCATCAGCTGAGGCTTATGGCACCAGCCGACAGAGAATGACAGAATTAAAAACAGTTGAGCAGCCGTGATCCCAAGCTGCGCAGACCAATGGCGGGTAAGGGTGGAGGAAGTCTGAGTGGCTGCCGCCACTGGCAGCAGAGCACCGAGCTTGAGGGCCCCGGCTCTGGTAACAGATAGACCCTGCCTGCCCCTGAGGTCTTGGGAAAGCTCTTTCTTACCCTCTCAGAAGCTTATTCTCTCATCTGTAAAATGGGCATATTAACAGCGAGGACCCCTTAGGGCGGTTGTGAGGAGGAAATGAGAACATGCTAGGCACACGCTTCTCACAAGCTTGGCACATGGTCCACGTTCAAGAAGGGTGAGCTATTGTTAACAGCGATAGTGTTACTATGGCATCTTCTGTTGTCCTTTTCTGATTACTGACACCGAAGCGTGTCAGGAGCCCTGGAGGGATCGGCCTGCTGTTCAAGGCGCAGTCTCAGGGGAACTGAGAGGCCAGAACTCAGGATGGGAGGGGAAGGGTGCTTCTTTATTCCCAAATTATCATCACTTTTGCTAATTGGTGGGGCTGTGTGAAATGTTTTCATTAATTACCATCAAACACACTTGCAGGATATTAACTGAAACTTGGAAAAATACATGTGACCTTCCAACCCTCACACTTCTTGGGTTTTACTTGCCAATCTAGAGGAAGGGGTGGTCCCCAGAGCTAGAAGTGGGTCTTGATGGGGCTCGTTGATTTTCTTGCAAGAGAAGTTGCTAGCCCCATGGTGACGAGCGTTGCACATGGGGAAGGTGGAGGCTCAGAGCAGCTAAGACAGTCACACAGCAAATCCATCACGCAGCAAGAAATGTGTCTGTCAGAGACCAAGTGGATACATGTGGTACAAGAAAAACAGGCAACCAAATACCTGAATGCTTTTCGGAAGTATTTCTTGGGCTGAGGGCATGACTATGCTGGCGTACCGCTATTACTGTATGATTGTGTGTGTGTGCTGGGGTGCTGCCTGGGGGCGGCACGTCGTGGTTGGGGCCCTGGCCCTTCACCCACCTCGGGAGTGGCCACACGTGGCGCCTCATTGGATTCACTGTCAGTGGTGCTGCTTTCAGTGTCTGAGTCGGACTCGGAGCTGCTCTCGGAGTCACTGGAGCTGCCGGATCCCCCGCTGGCTGGTGCTGCAGCTGGGGGCTGAGGCGTGGCCAAGAGTGGGCTGCAAGGAAATGACATCGCTCATTGGCTCCGTCAGTCTCCAACTGGCTGGAAAAGCACCCAGGTCGCCATAAAGACTGATGGTCTGTGAGGTACAGGCCGAGTGGAGCCTACCGCCCCATTTTATAGATGGGAGACGGGGGGCTCAGGAGGCCCAGGGAATGACCCACAGTCCCAGTTTTTTTCTTTTTCAGTTAAGACACGTTTTCATTTTCTGTTGCCATCTTGTTTAGAAACCCATGGGTGTGTCCAGGGGCTCCGGTCTCAGCAGAAGAGTTGCGCTCAATTTCTACTTTCGTCCTGGGAAATGGGGTTCAGAGAAGGGGAGGCGCCTGCCTCAGCCTCACAACTAGACAGAAGTGAGACTGGGACCCGTGGCCTCCCGGCCCCCTCACAGGGCCGGGCTGGGGAAAGATATTCGCTGCCAGGTGCCCAGCGCCCGGTACCAGGGTGACCATGTGGATAAAGGAATAGAGGGCACACTGCTTGGCTGGCCCCTCCACCATGATTTCTGCAAACCCTTCAGGAAACTCTTACCGGGAAGCATGGCCATAAAGGACCCGGCATCTCTAGTGACTGATGTGAAATCCGTAAAGCTGACCAAGCAAAGCAGTGGGAAATTGACACCATTTGCCACTGTGTCTCTACGGACGATCCATATGCTTCCTTACTAATCGTTTGCTCTCTGTGCCCCGTAGCAAATCAACCTCCGCCGCCTCTGGGCGCTCAGGGACATGTCATTGCCTTCCTGTCCTTGTGCCCGTTGTTTCTCTGGATGAGTTTTGTTCTGCTTTTGCCCGCAAGTGGGGCTCTAAAGTCAAGGGGCTTTAGACAGGCAAGCTTCTCCCGTGTCTGTCTCATCCACCCAGACTCCCAGCTCCTTGCCCCGTTCTCCCTGGAGAAGAACCCACCGCCGGCCCTGGAGGGCACCGGGTCCTGTGGCTCCACTTTCAAACCAGACAAAGAGGTCTCTGCCCAAGGCTCCTCGCCTGCCCTCACCGAACCCCCCCCCCCCCCGAGTCTAGTCCCCACCATGACAGCTCTTGCCTGCTGAGCTGGAGCCACGCTGGGCTGCTGCCTGGGGAGACACAGCATCCCTTCAAATCAGCGTGAGCTCCTCGGCCGTCGCCAGGCAATGTGGAGAGCCTTTTCATGACGTGTGCCTCGTGTCTCTGAGGACTTACAGGTAGCTATTTTCTTTCCTATAGCCAAAGCTCATTTTAAAATGCTATCTATCTGCTAAGTAAATGCTATCTGCAAGTACATTCATCTGCCAAATACACCAAGAGATTAGGGGAAGCAGAAGAAACAGGGGACTGTATCCCCTGGAAAGTGTGTGTGTGTGTGTGTGTGTGTGTGTGTGTGGCCTGAGAGAGAGGGGCAGAGACAAAGACAGAGAGCCAGAGAGCCAGAGACAGTGGGGGCAGGGATCTACATACAACTTGGTCCTGCATTCCTTTGCAGCATAACGACTCCATATTTACGCAAAGTGCCCTCTAAATCTAATCAATTGCTTTTGTCTTTGGTTGCTAAATAAGGACTGAGGGAACATATGTAAGTGAGACTAATCCAGACGCGATGCTAACTTGGCCTCAGGTCCCCCTCTCAAGTAAAGTTTCAAATGCAGCACAGGGCATCTGCAATATTGACACTACTGGCTGGTGGACTGGGAGGACTTAAGATCTAACTTGTACCCACATTTCTGATTTTTCAAGGGAAAAGCCTGTTTCCAAGTTTTCTTTCATATCTACATGAATTACTGGCGTATGTGTGTATGTGTTTGTTTGCAGGTGATCCTTGTCCAAAGCCTTTGGGAAGGGAGATGAATTCTGACATGCAGATTTTTTAAATTAAAAAGTTATATGGTAGATATAACATATATATATATGTGTGTGTGTGTGTGTGTGTGTGTGTATGTATATATATATATATATATATATATATAAATAAAATGCCCTCAGTGGGATCTGGGTAGCACCCCTTAATAAAACTCATCGATATTGCTGCAGTAACAGTCACAGTCAGAGGAATAAATAAGGACTTGAAATAAATATCTGCATCTCGGAGTTCCCGTCGTGGCGCAGTGGTTAACGAATCCGACTAGGAACCATGTGGGTTCGGTCCCTGCCCTTGCTCAGTGGGTGAACGATCTGGCGTTGGCGTGAGCTGGGATGTAGGTTGCAGACGCGGCTCGGATCCTGCGTTGCTGTGGCTCTGGCGTAGGCCGGTGGCTCCAGCTCTGATTCAACCCCTAGCCTGGGAACCTCCATATGCTGCGGGAGTGGCCCAAGAAATAGCAACAACCACAACAACAACAATAACAACAACAAAAGACAAAAGACAAAAAAAAATATCTGCATCTCAATTTAGCTCAGGTTTTGTCAACAAATGAGTTTGTCTCAAAGTTACTGAAAATAATGATTCTCAAAGCTTTTTGAATTTCAGAATTGTGACTAAGGGGTTGTAGATGTGAACAGAGATCACATATGAAAAAACTGACAATAACTATGTATAAGCAAGTATAGATACAAAATAAAGATGATTTTTTTTTTTTTTAGGGCTACACCCTCAGCATATGGAAGTGCCCTGGCCATAGGTTGAATCTGAGCTGCAGCTGCCGACCTATGCCACAGCCACAGCAACGCCAGATCCAAGCTGCGTGTGTGACCTACACCACCGCTCACGGCAATGCCAGATCCCTTCACCCACCGAGTGGGGCCAAGGATCGAACCCTCGTCCTCATGGATCCTAGTTGGGTTCATTACTGCTGAGCGATGATGGGAACTCCTGAAATAAAGATGATTTGAAACCTAAGAGTAACGTTGGCTGAGAACCAGTGAACTCAGACCTGAAATTATTTTTCCTAAGTCTTTTTAGAGCTGAATCTATTGCTGTGTTCTCAGGAAGCACCCCGTGGCCAGTCAACACTGACAACGACCACTTAGGTGAAACTAGTATAGAAAGAACAAGGAGGGGTACTTCAGCTCTTCATACTCACACTGATGGATGTAAATAGTTGGTGATAGGGATGAAGGTGGACTTGGATTAAGAGAGGACATCATGAGAACTCAACCTGGGGGTGAAGGACTTCAGCATCCTAATGAGAAAGAATTGCTTTGTCTGGCAGTTGCACAGTTGGAAACAGGGAGAGCCAGCATTGGTGGGAGGGAATAACACTGCTTAAAATGGAAGCAAAATTGCTCTTTTCAGTACCTTCATCTGCCTCTACTCTCTATTTGCTGTTCCTACAGTTGCTGGACAGTCCGGCTGCACTCAGCCTGCTGAGGGATGTAAGCCACACAACTGAGTCTGGCCCTTGTTTCCTAAGGGCCCAACCTTGTACCCAGTTGGGGCCTCTCCAAGGGATAAACAGTGAGTTCAAAACAGAAACATTGTCTTCACAAGCAGGACAACCATCAATATCAGAAGGATTGGCTTAGGGCCACATTCTTGTCTAGAATTCTCTGTGGGACTTTCGAGTTGGCAAAATCATCATAATATTTCACTTGCAGTTCTTTCCTGAAATCCGTTAGCTGTTCAGCTAAATTCCCCCTTATGCTACATTTACTTTCGTATGTTGCTAATTTCTTTTTCAAATGTATATATTAAAGTGGCTATGAGTGACGCTAGCCCACGCAATACTAGATGAAGGACTAGTGTGCAATTTACATAGTCTTCATTCACTAAACTCTAGTAGAATTATTTCCTGTGCACCATTTACTCTCATATTTTAATCAACTGCCTTTAAAAAGAATGCTAATGGTTACAACAAAGATAATATGTGATACTAAAAATCATTAACATTTAATATATTAAACCATCTACTCCATAGTCTGTAAATATTAAAAGTGCACTCTGTGACTTCACCCCAATGCAATAAGACTTCTCAAAGGACCCACATTTGTAACAACCTCAAAGTGAACTGCTCAACCTTTTCAAAGATCAGATGTTGCTACTGTGTTCATCTCAGGTTGAGCAGTCTGTACGGAGTAGTGATGCATCATTTTAATCCTAACCCCATTTAGTAGGTCTCCATGGTCATGGGCCAGACTGAGGGCAAAGAAGTTGGCTTAGCAAGTCAATTGCCCTAATGGGGGAAATCCAGAGCTAGGGAAGGGGATCTAAGAACAGGCCAGTGGGAGAGAAGGTTAGGAGGCTTTTAAGATGCCTCCTCCAGACAGCATTGGCCCTGGGGTGGAAGGGTTGAAAGTACCAGGGGGAAAAGATGGGTTTTATGTGGTAGTCCAGGCACCTTAATCTTTAGACATGACAGTCTCTCTATGCTTAGAGTGCTCACGCTTCTTCTGCAATAAAGGGCTCAATGCGTGGCACCATAAGATAGTTCAGAAGCCATGTGAAGGAAATGGGACTACTTTGCTTGGAGAAGACTCTGGAGCAATGAGGAGGGCAGTTCGTATGATGGTAGTCTTAAAATACTGGGAGGTCTGTCCTGTGGGAAAGGCTAGTTCTGAGGGCCTTCTAAGGTAGAATTAGGACCAATGTGTTATAGATATAGCCAGGAAGATCTCACCTCAACATCAGGAAAGACTTTGAAAAATCTGCAGTTGACCAGAGAAAAAAGCCACTGCTTCATAGGCCACTGAGTTTGACACCCTTAGGTGACCAGATACACTGTGGGTCCACAGTGGAGTTGGATGATCTTTGAGATTATGATTCTTATGAAATGCAAGTATATTAGG
Source organism: Phacochoerus africanus (assembly GCF_016906955.1). Lineage (NCBI taxonomy): Eukaryota > Metazoa > Chordata > Mammalia > Artiodactyla > Suidae > Phacochoerus > Phacochoerus africanus. The sequence goes on along the minus strand of NC_062560.1, from coordinate 125,284,944 downwards.
GATTTCAAGGGACATAGTTTGGAGCTTAGAGAAAATGCATGAGGAGGCATTTGTCCAATCCAATATGCTCCTTGAGGCAAGTATGAAATGACCTGTTCTTGGCAACGCAGTCACAGAGCTCTTGTATGAACCTCAGAGGATTAAAACTGCCTTTATATAGGGGTATTTCACAAATCAGGCTTTTCACTAATTCAGATTAACAGCCTCCAGAAAACCAAACATCTGCATCAGTGCTATCTGACTCGAATCCTAATTTAACTGTGAATCCCTCTCTCAGGAGATAAACAAGGATGATGAATTGGCCAGTCTGCTCAATCAGGCTGTGTGGGCATCAAAAAGGAAAGGTTCCAGAATGGGTAACGACTTTGTGCTGGGAAACATACATGGGAAGGATTCGACATGCAAGTCCACAGGGTATTGATCTTGGCAGCATATTTCACAAGGCCCAGAACTTGCCAAAGACACACACACAGCATGAGATGCTTGATGGGGGAGTCCTGTATTAAACCTTGTCTTTACTCAAGGCTTGTACAGATTTCATCAGCATGAGCCTTTTCCAGTTTTATAGCGATCAAATGTCTACCAGATAATTTGAAAAGCTTCCATATTTGAATTCACAATGAAGTTGTAAAGGGGCAACCCTGGGGCAAAGGACTCAACAATAGAGCTGATCTTTCCGCTCTTTCTCCTTTTTCGCTCTGAACTCTGGGTTCCAAACTGGAACAGTCTATCTGCCGCACCATACCCGGCCACTAGAGGCAGACACTCTGAACTGAGCCTATCCCAGCCAAAGGATAGAAGCAATGCATTTCAGCTGGAGTCAGTGGTTTTGAAATCTGCCCCACCCACTGCAGGAAATCCATTTAGCTCAATGGTCCAAAAGAAAGTGTAAGTAGAAGCATAATACATAGAAACCAGAGACGGGGCAAAATGTCAGGGAGGATGTCACCAGCAGCTTGTCCTCCTCCCTGGATGGCCCCTGAGCGGAGTGTGAAATATTGCACATCCCAATATTATCACAAGGAGCTTGGCATCAAGTATGTTCTGTGTTAATGCACGGATGCCACTGATGAGCAGACAGCCAATTGCTGTCCACTCATAATTCGGTCTACACCCTGGCAAGGCTCCAAGGAGATAAACCTTGTCCACAATGTGTGTACACTGGGAGTTTGTCCTTTTGTCTAATTTTGATGTTTGAAATGGAGTCTGCTCAATTTATTTGCAAAGCCTAAGAAGGTGAGGCACCCCTGGCCACTCGCATTCATTTTCATGAGCTAGTTACCATACATGACATAGTTTGAAGCCCTGACTGATGAGATTTGTGGTTCATGAAATAATGACCCCCCCTTCCCAAAGATGTCCACATCCTGACCCCTGGACCCTGTGACTATGGTAGTCACGTGGAAAAGTGGGTTTTGCAGAGATGAATAAATTCAGGATCTTGAGATGGGGAGATGTTCCTGGATAATCTGGGTGGCCCCGATGTCATCACAGGGTCTCTGGGAGCCAGAGATTGGTGTCAGGAAGGCTCTAGCAGACTACTGCCACAGCAACAGGCAATCAAAATGGTTATATCTTCCTGAGAGCTGCAAGTCGACCATTTGGAACTTTTGTGATAAATGGAAATGAACCATTCCTCACATTTTTTGATCACCAGCAGTTAGTTAGTTATTTCCCCAAACTCACCTGACCTCTTACTTCTTTTCTGAGGCCATAATGCTGAGTGATTTTGACAATGGCTTTTCACAGTTGCATCTGACTCACAATCAATCATGGCTTGGCTACCCTTTTGGTAGTCTAACCAGACTCAGGCTGGATTCTTCTTTCCCTGCCTGTATCCTTTTCTCCCATTTTCAGTCAGTTTCAGGTATTAAATAGCTACATTTCAGTCAGTTTCACATATCTAAATAGCTACATTTTAAAGAGGTAGTTTTAGTACAGTGGGAGGAGCATGCAATTGGAAGTCAGACGATGTGCTTTTGAGTGTCATCCTGGATGCTTTATTTTTGTGTGAACTTAGGCTAAGCTCTTAACAGAAGGGTTTCAGTTTCCTCATCTGTAACATGCGGTAATACATCACACAGGCTTATAAGAAGACAGAGTTAGGAAATTTAGGTGGGAGAACTCTCTTAATCAGTACTTCTCAAACTTTAAAGGGCATAGGAATCCCCTGGAGATATTTTTAACATGTAGATTCTAATTAGGGAGGCCTGGAAGGGGTCCAGGGTTCTGCATTTCTAATAAATTCCCAGGTGATAGGAATGTTCCTGGTCAGTGAACCACACAGGGAGGAGCAAGGCTACAGAGGCTATTCAGATCTAAACCATTGGGGGAAAAAATAAGTTGCAGAACTTGAAACTAATGGCTAAAACATGGTTTTGAGATCAACTGTGGATTTTCTTTTACCCTAATTATTCTTTCCTTCTTTAGCAACAAAGGAAGGTGAGTGCCTTCTGTCATTGTGAATCTAACCTGGACAAGTTTAAGCTTTCTTTAGGCAGTTACTCTGGAAGATGTATTATCAGATTCCTTCATGGCAAGGGTCAAAGGTGGCTTGCCACTGTCACCTTTGAGGGCCAGGGTGGTATTAGACGGCATCCATGATCGTGGCTGGGACCCTGACCATAATTCACCATGGCTCCAGCAGCCAGGTTCCACTCCTTCCCTGCATCTTCTATTTGAATCATCACAACTGTCCTGTGAGTTAAGCACTCTTGCTACATAGCTGAGAATACTGAGACTTACTATATCAAGTTGAAAAATAATTTTAAGGATACTATGGGACAAACTTCCATAAGCAATTTCAAAGGAATGAAAAAAACCAACTTATCTGGATTCCGTAAGATGGCGCCGCAGAGGTGCCAGTGTGTCACCGATCAGGCTAGTTAGTGCTGGCTAAGGGGCCATTTACATCTTGAGAACATCACAATTTGCATTAAGGAGACTAAACCAGCATTCAGGGTTTTTTTCTGGAAATAATTAAAAGCTATGCTGACTGTTCTGCTATCAGTCAGAGCTGTTTCAACAAACAGTTAAGCAGGTGGGAAAAGTCATATATAGCCAAGAATTTTTGTCCTTTTTGCCTTTAAAATCCATTTAAAATGAGGTCCTCCTGTATAGCATGGGGAACTATATTCAACACCCTATGATCAACCATAATGGCAAAGAATATTTTTAAAAAGGAATGTATATGCATGTGTGTGTGTGTGTGTGTGTGTGTGTGTGTGTGTGTAACTGAATCACTTTGTTGTACAGCAGAAATTAACGCAGTATTGTAAATCAACTCTACTTCAATAAAACAAAATCTTTAAGAATAATCGGAGCAGGGGAGAGAATGAAGGTAAGCAAGCAGAAGGAACACTGGCTCCCATCTCCAGCAAAGCAGAGAATGAACGATTGGCAGCTCATATTCACAAGGAACCCAAAGAGGGCGGGTGTCAGGAATCCATAACAAGGTCAAATCCTTCCAATAAAGAGTCCCATCAGTCACAGATCCTAGGTGGAAGAGGGGATGTACTTCAACTGGGTGACTTAAACCCCAAATCTGCTTCCATGCAGGAATCATCCCATTCTGTCCACAGAACTGGTCTGGAGATGAGGCTCAACTCCCTGCCAGGAGAGCCCCAGCAGTGGGCAGGCTGAGTTTCCTAGGAGAGAATAAAGCAGGAGGCTGATAGGCTCAGAGCTGCTCAGCTTTTTTCCTTGCTTGATATTTTCTTTCTGTTGCCCGTCACGCTTTGAGCTGCCCCTCAGGTGGGGAAGCAGGCATTCCCCTTCCTATCTCTCCCTAGACGACATTTCTTCTTTGATGTCTCTCAATGCCAGTCTCCTTATCAGGATTGTCTGCTCCCCTTCAGGTCCGATTTGTTACCTGATGCATTACAGACACTTGATTTAGAGGATAAGTTTTAAGGCCAGAGGTTTATCACCCCTCCCCCCCCCCCACCACACCCTGTATAGTGCTTGGTACTCGTGCTTAAGATACCTTAGGGTAAAGCCATAACAAAGTCTTCTCTGTATGTCTCCAAGAGGAGTGTCCCCTGGTGCAACCACTGCCTACTATCTATGTCCTAATGGTCCCACTAGAAGACTGTCATCCCTGGATTAACAAGACCAAATACTTTTTAAGTGAAGAGCACTTATTCATGTTGGAGTATCTTCACTCCCATGACCTCATTCGATTGTTGCAAAACACTGGGCTGGGGCAAGAGGGAGAGATGGAACAGGTACACTCCCTTCTTGGCCCATGAAGCTCCACGATCTCTTAGCCTACGTCATGTTGCTGGGGTCTGAGAGAGGTTTTCACCAGGCAACTGTGACTCTTTCTTAAACAGCAAGTCTAGGCTGAGGAAAGGAAGAGAGTCCAGGATCTACTACAAAATCCACACCTCACAATCATACTAAATGGCAACAGGAACACACAATTAATCCCCAAATGCTTTCTTCTAATGACCTAATGAGATGGGTTGCCAAAATTCAGTGTTCAAAACACTGAGGGCCATCCGGCCTCTAGGCTAAGAAGACCTTGCTGCATTTGACTCCTTCAAATGACAAAACGCACTGAGGCTAGAGGAAAAGCCTTCTATTAGTTTATGGCTGAGAACCCTTTCTACATAGAATAGTGGTTTATATTTCTTCAAAAATTGTATTTGTCTTGAAAGAAGTAGTAAACATGGTACTGAATTCAAAAGATACAGTATGAGACACAATGCAAAGTACACCTTCTGCCCTCTACTGTCACGTCACCCAATTTTCCAAAGTTTTCTATTGTTATCAGTTTCTTATGATTCTTCCAACAATATTTCGTATATTTATGAATATTGACAGTGTGTGCTTTGAGTCATTTTTAAATTTTAAACTAAATTTTTATTAAAATATAGTCGATTTACAATGTTGTGCCTATTTCTGCTGTTCAGTTATACATACATATATATATATGTATATTTGTTAATTGCCACCAACAATCTCGGTGTTATACATACTACATATATATATATATATATATATATATATATATATATATATATATACATTTTTTGCACAGCAAAGGAAACCATAAAAAACTCGAAAAGACAACCTACAGAGTGGGAGAAAATATTTGGAATGATGCAACCGACAAGGGCTTAATCTCCAAACTATGAAAACAACCCATACAACTCAACAACAACAACAAAAACCAGAGAGGTGTGCTTTTAAATGCAAGTTTTTTAAATTATAAAAGCAATCCTTACCAAGTAAAATTCCTGTAGATGGAATGACAGGGCCATCAATGAATGGCATTCAGAGTCGCATACACAATTTCTAAAATAAAATGTATACAGTTCCCTTATTGAATGTGTCTTCATAATTATGTCTGAAACATATTCTAAATATGGGCATTGAAATACCTAAGCGAATGGCCAAAACACTGCAACTTGTGAAACTGCAGTGTCTAACCCTAACACGGGGCGAAGGCAGTAAGCTAACACAGACCATGAGGAGCAGAAGCTGCTCAGACAGCCCTTCTGGGTGTGACCGGGCCGCAGGTCCCCCATCAGGAAACACTGACCGTTCTCCACCAGGACACTCCTTAAAGCTGTGGTCAACACGTGATGATTCCATTTCCTCACAGTTGGAAACGTCTAAAGGCCCAGTAATCAGGCTTTGTAGCTCTTTGATGGACGGAAACTGCTTCGTTAACTGCCACCTACCATCTCGGTCCTGCCCACTCGCCATTGCAAATCCGATGTTTTCCTTACTCTCCTTGGCCTCGCTTTCTAGTAGACCAGAAGCTCGGACTTCTTTTATACCTGCTCCCAGTGACCATCTACAGCATGAATTCTCTCGGTGTCAGAATTCACGATGACTTCCTTGCAGTTACGTGTGGTCTTTTCTACAGGATTTTCAGAGATTTCTCTCCATTACCCCTCTACCTTAGCGCCAATGTTTATTTCCTTCTCTTCCCATGCCTTTGCATGCCCTGTTTGTTCTGGCTAGAATGCCCTTTTTTCCTTCTCTCCTGCTTCCTTAAATCTTTATGGTTCAAGCTCAAATTCAAATGACATGAGGTCTTGTCCATGATTTTAGTTCTCCCAGACACCTCTCTGTTGTGATTTCTTTTCACTAACTACATCGCAGTTTTGTCACTTGATTATTCTCAAATTATGACACTGTGCTCATCTTTTGCCGGCTTAACTAAAGTCTTACATTTCTTGGAGGCCGTCACTGTGTGTATCCTAGGGTGACCGGCATGATAACTTGTACCCGATTTGCTTGTTATGAAAAACACTCCAAACGGCCTCAGAATGAAGAAAAAATCAGCATAAACCAAGGTCACCTGGTAAAGAGCAATATTTCACTACGGACTATGTACTGCTGTCTCCACAGAAGTCAATACTTAGGGCAGCCGACCCAACACCAAAACATCCTAGGTCGCACGTTAATTTGATGAAAATAATTAAGCAAATAGGTTGTCTGATGATGGATTTGTAAACTTTCAACTGGTTGTACGGCTGTGGGCCCATCACAGTGCCTGACTCTTCAGCTTCATTTCCACTGACAAAATGTAAAATACATGGATGGACATTTTAAATGTAATTGGTATTTTGAGCAACAGCTGTCAGTGGGTAGCAGAGTGCACAGACGGGCATGAACACAAGAAATAAATGCTGTGGCTCTTACTGAAAACGAGGGCTATATATATACAGACCTTCCCATTTTCTAATTAAAATGACGATTCCATTATTCTGATTTGTGTGAAACGTGAGCTACTCTCATCATATCATTTTGATACATTAACCGCCCTGGCCTACACTGCGCCTGATATTAACTCCCTTTCTAGTTGATGATTTTTCTAGTGGCATAATTAATTTCCTCATGGAAGAAAAAATATTCAATCAATTTGGGATTAAATTTGAGGTTGAAGGACTTTCACAAAAGACAGAACGAAATCTCCCAGCCCACATGAATCGCTAATTACAACACTCACATTAAGAACAAGAAGGTGTTCCCTTTCCATGATAAATGGGCCCGAAAATCCTCCCCAGCGTTTACAATAAATCACAAAGACCATTAATAAACAGGCAGGGGGGGAAAAAAAAGACAGTTCCTACAAGAATCACTCCCATTCTTTGCCTAAGACTATCAATGTCATATTTAAAGCTGACATCTTAAATCTTCTATACAGAAGCCCTCTAAGTCAAAAAGCCCAGCTATTTTAAACAGAATTTCCTATGCCTGTTATTTTGAATGACAGCAAAGGAACTATTGGCTCTTTAGTCCCGTAATGCTATCTGCCTGAAAATCTTGCCTTCCAGCTCACAGGCTCCCTTCTCATCAAGGCTAAATTAAAGGAGGTCAAGTGCAAATGAGAGAAGAAGGGACTACGCTTTCCTCATACGTGGGGAGCTCCTTTGATCTTGAGCCCAACACGCTTTTGACGTCAAGAGAAAAAGTCCGATCATGGCCACCAGTGTAATAGGATAGCTAAGTACACTGACTCCTGTATGTGGGATGGCAGGGCTTCGGCTTGAATCTAGATCAATAGCAACAAGAATGACAATCCTGTATTACAAAATGAACGCAGAGCCACCTAAAATCTGACCTAGAAAGAATGGAAACAAACTCAGGCATTTATCCAAGAACTTGCAGGATCTATAATAATTGACAAACAGGCTAGTAATAACAAGGTCAGGGTGTTTGGGTCTAACGTTAAGAGGAATTCGTCATGCAGGGTAATTTGGAAAATTTAGCAGTTCCAAAGAAGACAGAATTTAGAATAAAAAGAAGGAAACGAACAATTCAAAATGCCTTTTGAAGTTAAGCAAATTACATTTGTGGTCCTCTGAAAACCTGGGAATCTACCTATCCTGAGAGTATGTCAATAGTAAGTCCCAATTAGACAGGGTCCGCCACCAGCTAAGCCCAAACAAATGTACATCTTAGGAATTACAGTGAAGAAAGGAGTTCACGACTTGGGGAAGGGGTTTTAAATGTTCAGAACAAGAAAACTACGTTCACTTGAAAACCACGTGAGACATGTACTTTTAGTGAGATGTATGTTTTCTAGCCTGATATTATCAATGTCTCAAGTTCCAGTTTCCACAAGCCTACACTATTCTAGCTTCACAAAGACAAGACCCAGGTACATTACTCTGCTGGTAGGAAACTTGGGCAAAAATTGGTGGGGAATTATTTTCCAGAAAGGTTATGTGTGAAAATGTTCCCTTTAACAATTTTATTTCACTACGTATTTGAGACAACTATACCTAAATTCCAGGAATTTGAATGAGAGAGAATGTGTGTGTGCCCCTGTGTGAGGGGGTGCATGTGCACGTGTGTGCATGTGAGTGGATGCATCCATTGGCTAAAATCCAAGAGGGCTAATACCAAGAGAAGTAGAATAATACCAGCATCAATTAAGACGGCTGCCTAAAAAGGCAAACAATATCGAGAGAAGTCCAGTGCTTCAAGGGAGGAGCATAATGTTCCTTTTGATGTTGCCAATAGCTGGCTAAGAATAGAAATGTTGACCTCTGCAGAACACACTGGGCATCAGTCATTTAATAAAGAAGATGTTGTTGGCCAATGTTTGCACTGGGTTCTAGCCATGTTTTGATAGCATAGACAAGTGTACATTCACATGTATGAGAGTCAAATGTCACTCAAGTTCTCATCATATACACAAAATTTAGTTGGAGAAATAATATATACTAAAAGTCTAAAAGAACTGAAATGGTGGTTATTTTTCCACCTGTCGAACATGGCTCATTAAATATTCAAGGTAAATGTCAACTCTCAGATGATGGTTAAAGAAAGTGTGGTGTCTGTCTGTCTATCTATCTATCATCTACCTATCAGAAAGGAATGTTCTTCGGCTTTAAAAAAGAAGGAAATCCTGCCATTTGTGACAACATGAATGAACCTGGAGGATATTATGCCAAGTGAAATTAAGCAGACACAAACAAAAAATACCGTATATTCTCACTTATATGTGGAATCTAAAGAAAAAATCCAATTCATAGAACAGAAAGTAGGATGGTAGTTTCCAGGGGAAAATTTGTCAAAAGGTACAGACCTTCGGTTATATGATGCGTAAGTTCTGGACACCTGATGTATAGCATTGTGAGTCCAGGTAATAATACTGTATTGTATACTTGCAATTTGCTAAGAGAGTAGCTCTCAAGAATTTTCACCACAAAAAAGGTAATTATGTGAGGCACAGATGTGTTTGTTAGCTTGATTGTGCTAATCATTTCACAATGTATGTATATATTAAAACAACACATCGTGCACCTTAAATGTATGCAATGTTTATTTGTCCATCATAGCTCAGTAAAGCTGGGGAAAAAACTGATGGGTTTCCAGTTGGTCATAGGACAATGATAAATTCCTGGTGTTGGAGCTATGGTTTATGTCAAGAAAAATAACAAAGCATAGAATGCCTTTTCTTTCCTCTGTCCCTTCCTCCTCCTCTGTCTCTTTCTGGCATCTTACTTGTAAAAGTTTCAATAGTCATAATACTGTCCATTTTTAATGGTCCTTTCTTTCTGAATTGTATTATAAAAGGACCTGATGAAGTTCACTTCAAGAAATGTTTCTGGTATATGTTTTTAAAATATTTGGGTCATTATAATGGGAGAATCTTTCCCAAATCTCCTCTCGATATCTCATATGCCTATAACAGGGTAATGCTATGCAAAGTATCAAGCCATATATTTAAAAGTTTTTAATATTTATATTTCCAATAGTTCTTAGTTAACTCCAATCTAGAATGATCGAGGAGAAAGAACCCAACCTCCTGTAATTTGCATGTTATTAATGTTGTTATAGAAGGGCAAGAAAGGGCATGGCATCAACTGAAACATAAAGCGATTTTAATCAATGCTTCCCTTGCTGTGCTCTTTCTTTAGAGATTGCATCTTTGGGAGCCCATCCTGTGTTAATTTGTTTCCAAATTGTACACAGATCTGCAAGAGAAGACCAAAGCAACTTTTGCTCTGTGATTTTCCTTTCCTTTAATATGATGGTTTATACACTGTGGTTTATTCATTTATTGGTCTGATGGTTTTTATGAGTTGTGATTCGACATAGGCTCCTTTCTCGTATCGTGTTTTATAAAGATATGGAGAATGTAATATAAGTCTGATACAATTATGGTTATGTGCCACGCAAGACGATACCGGAAACATGAGGAGAGTCTGAAAAGCTGCTTAGCAAAATGATCTTAATATACAAGGCAGTGTGAAAATGTAAGAGGAATCTATAATGACAACGAAGATTAGCCATTTGCTCTCTAACCTTATTTACAGAAGCAATCAGAGGTATTCAGGTCGAGTTAATGACCCTGTCTCCAATTAATTCAATTGTCTACAAACAACACTGGTGCAGTGGCTGTCTCGAAGTCTGCCACACAGTCTCAGAGGGAATACATAAGACTCCATTAAAAGTGACAATAATAATGCATTTATTACTGAAACACTATTGTATTATAAATAAATTCCTCATGTTAAATTATGCTCCACGCTTTAACAGAAATTCAATTACTGAAATAATAAAAAGACGGTGTATTCGCCAAGTGCTTGGACTATAATTTGGCTGCTTAGTTACCAGCGGTTGGCTGTTTTGCAATTTTTTCCTTCATAGACTATTTCTTTTGAATAAATGCCAGACTTTTTCATACAAATTTTATGAACAAGTTGCAAAATGAAATTTTGAGCTTTTGAATCCAATTATGAAAGACATAACTAAATCTATTATTGAAAAAAATTCTAGTAAGCCCTTTCTGCCGTTGTTCAGAACTGTCTGGTAATTGAGGTAAGCACAGGTGCTGCTCATTATGGACCATTGTGCACCATCTGAATTCTGGGAACTGTGGAATTCAGATGGTTTCAACTCTGTTTGTGTGAATAACAAACAGGCCTGATTCTGCACTTGTTTGTACAAGCTTGTACACAGCTCATTTGGGACTTCGCAGACACCTGCTAACCCTTTTGAAGCCAAAACAGTATCATTTATGTCCTGGCTATCCTTTTGATGACAATTTTGCAAAAGCAACAGATTTTGCACTCTCCCTTCATCCCCACCATCTCCTCCACCGCGGAGCAACCTCAACACATCCTGGTCTTCAGTGATGGGGAAATTAGTTGAGTCAAGCTATGGCAATCAGCCAGGGACAAGGGAACAGGCAGAGCACAGGCAGCAGGGAGGAACGAAGAACCAGCTCTTCTCATGGAAGAGCTTTGACGAACCAAACGTCTCAGGTGGACGGGGGATATGGTTGATTTGCATTTAGGGCTAGGAGGCTTTTCTCTCTTCTTTTCCTTTCTTTTGCCCTTCCTATGGCTTCTCACATATGTCTTTCTAATGTCCAGTCTCCTGGTCTTTTTTTTGTTGTTGTTCAGCTTTACTGAGCTATAAGTGACACAGAACACTGTGTGAATTTAAGGTGTACAACATGATGACGTGGTACATGTATATATTGTGAAATGATAGATCACACTAAGGTTAGTTAACACACCCATCATCTCACAGGACGGCAGTGTGTGTGTGTGTGTGTGTGTGTGTGTGTGTGTGTGTGTGTGTGTGTGATGAGAACATTTAAGATCTACTCTCCATCTCATTATCTTCAGATGGGTCCTCTGCAGGCGGAGAACCTTACGGTCACAGAGACTTGTTTCCTGCTGCAATGGGAAAATGACTTTCAACTGTGGTCCCCTCTCCTGTCCCATCGGGCCACAGGCCAGCAGCTGTCGCTTGAGCCAGCTTGGCTGAGGACGAGGGACCCTGCCCTGTGATCCTGAGCTTCTGAGTAACATCGCACGCCAACCCGAATATCCCAGCCCCACAGATGGTTCCCGGTGCTAGTCAATGACTTGGAGTTTTCTTTGTTTTACTGAGGTTTTGCCTGCCGTAAAGATAACACATAGAAAATATGTAGTAATGAAGCAGTAGTTCTGTTGCAGTAGCAGAAAACAAATCTGGGTTACCCTGATAGCCAACTCTCACGCCACCCACAGTGACTACCCATAAAAGGTGGTATCTTAAATTCCCATGTTTGACTGTCCCTGATTGGGCGAAAGACATAAACTTAAAGATCGCAGGAAACCCCAAATAGGGCTTGCTCATCCAGACTGTTGCAGGCCTCAAGGGGAATGAACAAAAAGTTCCGTAATGACTTCTGTTCCCCCAGGCTTGTCATCAGCATCCTGTCCATGGTCTCTTTTCCAAAGCTGCCTTAGAAAGGGGACAGAGTGGGGACGTCAGTGGGGTGTGGTAGAGGGGACCAGCACAGCAGAAGTGCAAATTCAAACATCTTAACTCATTGTAAACTTTCTCATTATGTTGTAATTCCAGTGTTCTGAACATTAACAAATACCCATTTGTAAAATAAATCCCATGTTTGTGAATCCTTATGCTGGGAGTTTGATTTCATATAATTGCAGGAAATAGTGGAAGAGGTAGGGAATGAAAAATAAAATCCAGAGAAGAAATTATGGATGCAATGTTTTAGCCTTGAAAGAGCTACCGGGAGACATCCCAGCTTACCCATAGTGTTTATAGAATCTAGAATATAATTATTCCACGTTAGCAAACACTCACACTCCAAGGTCCTAGAGAATTCCAATGGTGAAGTAGAGTAGACAACCCCTGGTAACTTGGCACTTTGTCCCACTTCTATTCACCTTGTCCATGGGGCAAAGTTTTGGTCATGACGATGCTTAATAAAGCCAAAGTAGCGATCAGCCAAAGTAAGTTTCGGCATGTCAGACATTAAATATGACTAATGTGGCTTGACAGTGCTCCACAGAAGGTGCCTTGGAACCTTACCTTTTCCGTTATCATTATCACAGAAAGTGCAAGAGAAAGCTCTGCAGGAACATAAATAATTTGGGAACCCTCGTAGACAATATTCTACTGTGTGTCTCATTTGCACTTAAAAAAAGCTGCCCTACAGACCTTATGTACTTTTAAGATTTATCTGAAAGATACATGAAGAAGACTCCCAGCCAAAAAAAAAAAAAATGTACATATTTAATGGAATTAGATCTCTAGGCAAGAAAATGTCAAAAGAAAAGGCGAAATATTAAAGCGAATGCGAGGTGCTCCTTTCCACAGCTTTCCTGCTTTGATAAATATCTTCTGGGATGTCATTTACTAGAAAGTCATGATTTTACAAAACGGGGCGGGGGGAACCTGGAGTATAAAATATACTCTCTTTATTGCTGAAGTAAGTTGCTATTTTCACATTTCTCTCTGAAATCTGCTTTTGTCAGCCAGAGGCCTTGATATTTGCCTTGATATCTGCCTTTTTATCATTCGTATTGAAAACACGACAATTATTGTGAAATACTCCAGTTGCAGGCAAGCTTCTGATTACATGGCAGGGACAGCGCTGGGACACTCTGCTTACTCCAAGTCCTCCTCTCATTTCAGCTTCTAGTGGGAGCCGGATTCACCTGCAACTGAAGATCACCGAGGTGGGGAGAGGGGCCCGCTGAGAGAGCTGGCGGAAGGATCAGAATGAGGGGACCCTTAACTTGTCCCCGAGAAGAGAGATCACCAACAGCATCACCCCTGAAGATGAGCTATTGAGATAGAGGAGCGTGTCAGAAGTATGAAATTTGGGCTCAGACTTAAATAAAAGTGTACAGATACCTAATATACATACCATTTCAAATGAGCAAGAAATGAGACTCGTTGTTAGCCTATGCACAATCTGCAGCTTCTAAAAAGAAAGTCTCAGGTCTAATTTCAGAATCGGTGAGGTTCCTCTCTCCTCTGAGTTTGGTGCCTGAGTGCAAGACCTTCACTGGTTCTTGGGATACGATGCACAAGCATCTTCTTTTGTCCAACAACCTTTTACCACCAAAATTCTCCTTTCACCGCTATTACCACCCACATTATATGCAGTAATGATACTACTAGTAAAATTGAATTTCACTGAGTTCTTAATATGTGCCACGACTCGTCCAAGGTCTCACATCCAAGTAAGTGGCTAGGAAGAAACAACCCCACTTTTGGGTGGTTCTTCTGCTTGGCTGGAACACGGTTTGAAAAGTTCTGCTCTATTTTAGCCAATATCTCATATATATGTGTACTTTCAGACAGATCTATTGGAGGACAAATACTAAATTCTTGAAACGTGTGCTTTCATGAGAGTATTTTCCGCCTTCTCCAACGACAACTGAAACGGCATAATGTTTACAAATAACAATGATGAATAAGATGATGACCAAGATGGTGAGGAGGAGGATGGTGGTCACTAATTATTAGGCTTGTACTGTGTGCCAGGCCCGGTGCCAACCACTTTCAACGAAGCCTCAGTTAATCCTCACAAAAGCTCTATGGCATAATACTGTTATCCTCATTTCATAGGTGGGAAAACTGGGGCTTAGAGAGGTGAAGCCACTTGCTTCAAGATTTGAATGAGGGTCTTTCTGATTCTAAAGGCTGTGATCTTTTGCTCTGCTACTATATTGAATTGACTCGGAGTTAATTCCAATACGGAATTCAAGTAAAATGTCCATCACCATCATTTAGGGTTCTGGTTTCATAAATATCTAGTTTTAAGAGGCCAATGGCCTTCTAATAACAATTTCATAATAACAGAGCAGAACCATGGTATCATAGAATCATACAGAGGTAGAGGATCTTGGGAATTCATAATGCATCTCACTGAATTGTCAGAAGACGAATCGAGGCCAATCAGTAGTATGTTCAGTGGACTGGAGGTCATATGAGTGAGTTGATCAACGTCCTAGATGCCCAACTTGATGAATACAGACCACCCAGATAGGGAAAATATTTTATTTAAAAAAGCTAGCTATTTTACTTTGAAACCTGGTTAGTGAGTGATCAGCCAAAAACCAGGCATTTGACCGACTCAATAGTATGAAAAAAAAGCAGTGACAACATGCTGTGTGTAGCTGTGTATGTGTGCATGTGCTTAAAGCAGAGAACCGGATCCCATAGGTCTGAGGGTGACCTCATATCTAGATTTCTTAACAAGCCTCATAGGTGGTTCTGCTGTACGTCAACATTTGAAAGCCACTGGCTTAAAAGACATGTCCTTATTTCTTTTGGACATTTCCCCTTGAATATGGGTATCAGAAATATAATAAGCACCTAAAATTCTCCCAGTCCATGTATGAGAAAAATTATTCAGATATTTCCATATGGCCCATTGTCACCAGGCTGTTAATGATTATAGTGAATTATAAAGTTAATAGCAATAGCATTTTTCCCACATACTCACGCTAAAAATCTTGGAATCATTTTTGACTTGTGCATTTTTTATTATGTCTATTCAATTAACCCATGAGCAAATCTTATCTGTTCTCCCTTCAAAATCAGTCTCTAAATCCATCTACTCTTCACCACCCTCACCACCAATGCCCTGGTCCAAGCCACGGCCCTTTCACCTGGATTATGGCAAAAGTTTCCTTAGAGAATATTTCCCCTGCTTCCACCCCTGACCCACAGAGTCACGTCTCAATAGCCACATGATCCTATGATGACATAAATCAGATGTCTATTCAAAATCAGGTCTCTACTCAAAATCCTCCAGTGGCTCCCAACTCAGAGTCAAAGTCTTTCCAATGGCCTATCAGCCCTTGTACAATGGTTCCCGGTGAACACTTGGACCTCCTCTCCTCACAGTCTCACTCTTACTCACTCTGTTTCAACTGAACGATCTCCTTTACTGTTTCTAGCTACACCAGACACCCTCTTGTCTTAGGGCCTTTGCTATTCTTCTTTCCCCCAAATCTCTGTGGAGTTCATTCCCTCATTTCCTTTATATTTTGTTCAGATGCCAGCTCTCGGCAATGCCTTCTCGGACCACTCTGTTTAAACTGCAACTCTGCTCCATAGCACCTATCACCTTCCAACATATTTTATCATTATATGTCATTTATAGTCTGTCTCCACCCAATATAATATAAACTCCGCTAGGGCAGAGCTTTGGATTGTTTTGTTTCCTGCTGTATCTCTAGCTCCTAGAATACTGCCTGGCATCTAGTAGGTATTCCATAAATCTTGGATGCATGAATGCATGAATGAATGTGAATGAAGGTGAGGGTGTGTTGTGCGAATTAGATAAGGTTGATGGATTCAATGACTGACAAAGCAAACCACTAACAACAGATCACAGAAATAAGAGTGCCTTCTTACTGAGCAATTACTCTGTGCTAGGGGCTGAGTACTTGACACAAGTTCCTACCATCCTCACAGCAGTTTCCGAAGAGATGGGATCCAGTTGAACCCAATGGAAGGAAGGGAAGATACGAGTTTGATGTTGCAGGTTGGGTAAGGAAGCTTCCTTAGAGTGTGTGCAGATGGATCCAGCTTCCAAGACACCGAGGCTCAGGTAACCTAAGGAAGCCTACTTAAGATCACACAGCTAATAGATGGAAGAGCTAGTGGTCAACTCCAGGTCGGCCTGACTCCAGAGCTCTTCTATTATGCAGAAGCAAACAACCAAAAGAGGGGTGGATGCCCACGTGGCTCATTCTTTGCACACCTACAAAAGAACGAACCATCCCCAGAAACCAAGAGTAGCCCAGACTTGTTTCTAATCAGGAAAATTCTCAGGAGATTGGCTGGCTCCAGGCCATGGCCAATCTCTAACTAGATGGCCTTCAGTCCCATAGGATTCATCCTCAATAGCAAATCCAAACTCACAGCATTCGAGGGGAAGTCTTGAGAGTTGGACTTGGAGACTGTCTCATCCATTCCTCTGGCTTGACAGCAGAATAAACTGGGACCCAGAGAGGGAAGGGGTAGGGGCAGATTTGGTGGGAGAGTGCGGGTCTCCTGGCTCCCTGTGGCGTCTACTATGTATTTGCCATACTGAGGCTGACACTGGCCTGAGTCGTGTTTCCTGACATCAGCCAGAGCAGCGACAGCAGCAAAAAGAAATAAAGCCCCCAGCTACATATAAACAGCAAGTGAATGACACGAATGATTGGGTGATCACCTCTCCTTTTCTTTTGAAGTGAATCCTTGCCGTAATCATATTTTGAGCTAGTCCTCCAGTGCTCAGCCAGTCCAAAGACTTGACTTTCTAATGCACTTGACTCTCTAATGCTCAAAAAGAACCCCACCTCCTCTCCAAATATGATACAATACTTGGAGCAGGATAAAAGCATGCATTTCGGCCTTCTTAACAATCACCTGGGAAAACAAGATAATTTCCCTTCGTTTTTCTGAGTCATTGTTAATACATTTATTTCAACAAAATCGGTCATTATAGATGATAAAAGTGGTGCAAGACATGGAAATTAGAAGATGCTAGGTTGGTGTGATTTGTGTTTCCACAATGACTAAGGCCACCAATTAATTGTAGAAGTACTATTTATGACTGTACCACTCTGATAAATCAGTTATAATGGCTATTAAAACCTTCACATTTTTCCCATTTTACTCTAAGAAGCAGAAGTATTGTTTAAAATATCAGTGCACTGCAATAGGCAGGGAACTGTGAAATAACTCAGTGTTGAGAATGCAAATCACAACCATGGCTTGCATATGAATCCTTAAATTCTCATCTTAGCACAACCACTTGTGAAATGTATGCAGTCTTCAGTGAAATGAATGAAACCCATTACTCAGAGGCATTTGCAGTTTGCAAAAATTTCCCTCATCCCTAGAGTCTCCATCAGAAGTCAGGCAGCAGCAGCTGCTGAAATAGCACTGCGTTAGTGGCCAGGGGAATGAGAGCACTGTGTTATTTAAATCCCCGTCAGCCACAGGTAAGTGATTAATGAGATGACAGGCCTGTCTCCTGTTCCACTAGCCAGAGGCCTCAAAGACTCATTGCTTTATTTGTGACGGATGTACGTGGTTTGGGACCCATGCAACTGCAAATCACAGGTGGGAACCACAGTTGGGGATTGGGGCTGGAGGACAGAGGAGGTGACCTGAAGGCGTGGCAGTGATTGGCCCTGACTCCTTGAGGCGAACCGGTTACCAGGCTGGGGAAGGAATGCCAGGACGGTGGACTCCACATAGGTCCCCATGGTCCAGGCTGGCACAGGGGCACAGAGCTCTCCCACCAGCCCCAGCGTAGAAATGCCAATGGCCCTGCGTGATTCCAATGGCCACCAGGGTCTCCACTTTGGCTTTTGCTCACCCATTGCTAAGAGCTGCTGGTGTGGCAAGGTGAAAGTTTCCAAGTGATTCCTAGAACCCTCGCTCACCTCTACTGTAGGCCAGGACATGTTGAGGTCTGATGTTTTGTCCACCCCTTTGGCTAAGATATGATGAGACTAATCTCATGTCAGTTTATAGCTTCTTAGAGTTTACACATCACTTGGGCAAAGAACATTCTCTCTTGTCCCTTGAAGGAACCTTGTGAAGAAGCCATGGCAGAGATTATTACCCCCATTTACCAATGCAGAAACTGATGGGCCTGAAGGAAACTAGACTAGTTCAAGGCCATGGAGCTGGTACACAGCAGTGTCAGGATGGCCCGGGTCTGTGTGGCACCTGGCTTCTCATGTCAGAGCTCTGACTGAGGCTGGGATGCTGTGTGGCACACCCAGGCAAGGTGTCCTTAAAATGGTCTACCCAGTTCATGAACTTGGCCTTAACCTATTTCGTAGGGCCTGTCAAAGTTGGCTGTGAACCCTGGCTAGGCGCTTCCAGAACAATTCTGGCCTGTCTATGATTCTGGGTCTCTTTTCAGCTTTGGAAAGGGGATGCCACCCCCTGGTCCCCGGATTCCCAACTGGCCTCCAACCAAGTGCAGACCAGAGAGCCATCTATAGCGAGTGCCCTTCAGTCATGGATAGAGATGACCGGGGATTCTACGAAACACAGAAACAGGCATTTCTGCCTGGTCTCAGAAAGGCCACTTTAGACAGAGGCAGGTGACAAGGGTGCCTGGTGGACTCTGTTTTCTATTTGATAAAAGTACTTCGGTGACTCACAAGTGGTGCGAAAACACCAGGACTCTGGCCTCAGCCGCTATAACCAAAAGGTAATTATGTCAGGTTTTCCAAAGTGATATTAAAAGAGGCCGCATTACTTTACATTTCTTTGAAGAAATCTGATTGAGTACAGCATTATTGAATTTCATTTTGTGTCTCTTCATTAATGGAGTGTGCTGCTCTTTGCAAAGAAAGGTTAGGTGAAGGGATACCAGAAACTACTTTTATTGTTCAGATGACAATAAAGACCTGGGTAGACTCGCTGTGTCTGAGCTGGGAATCAACAGTGAGTCAAAAAGATTCATGCTAAAAGACTTACAGTTGTAATCTAATTAGTTTGCTTACAGTTTGGAGAGATTTAGAGCCAGCACAAGAAATGCACAATAGCACATAACCAGGAGATCTGTCAACTCCTGTCTCCAGTCTGAGGGAACCTGAAGGTGAAATCTCAGTGTGGGAATATCGAGGGTGACCTGAATAGAAAAATGTGTAAGGTGTGGGGCTCTCGCCATCAACTGACGGACTCATCAAGTGGAGGAGGAGCCTGGCGTCCAGACAAGGTCCCAGGCGGGGAACCCAAGCAAATCTGGGTTGGATTCTCAACTGTCATTAATTAACCTCTCAAAGCCTCAGTTTCCTCATCTGTAGGAAGAGGACAAGGTCTTGCAGAGTTGCTGAACTAATTAGAGATGATGCATATAGAGTGTGCTGTGCCCAGTGGGAGCTCAGCATAGACAGCAATTGTCACTGCGATTGCTTTCAGAAGGCCCGCTGGGTCAGCGGAGCCTGAAACAATGGACAAGGCAGGCTGTCTTGATGGGTAGGAAACACCAAGCACAGTCTGCCTCTGCTCCACCACCTTGCAATCTCGGAGGCTGCACGGGTTCCTGAAAGCCAGCCCACGTTTTCATGGACTCCATTTTGCAACTAGTCATCCATCATTTGCAAAACGATTTTTGAAAGATGTAAATGAAACATCCTGGGATGACTCCCAAGTTTATTCCTGACAAATGATCTTGGGTGGCAACTTCCCATTCCGTGGCGAAATGAACCCGAGGTGCACTAATTGCTTTGAAGTTAATAAAGACTCTATTGGCTTCAAATAATTGGTGTTTTGTTTGGCTGCTATGATGATAGTTACACACACTCTCTACATATTGTAAGCTGGCAGAAGTTTCTACCTTTTACAAGTTTTAAATCCCAATAGAATTGACAGAAAAGGCTATAACCACAAATTGGTTTGCAATTTTCCTCTTTCTTCCCAGCAAGTCCTGGATGGTTATATTATGAACCTTGCTTCACACAAACTACTTGTGACTTTTATGGCCCTTTTGTGATCTAAATGGCTATCTCATAAGATATTCCATTGCAGCTTCTTTTTCAATTGCTTTTACTGTGAAATGCCCTTGTGGACAGTTCTGGGGACCATTTCACACTCTTACGGTATTGATTTGCTAAACCTGATGATAGGTTTATACTTAAGATACTGTATTGTATACGAACAGAATGGGAAGCTTATGAAAAACAGAGCCAAAGCTTCCATGGAGGAGATGTTGGATACCATTTGCATGTTCTGGAATACCAGGAAAATCCCTACTCATCTTAGCATTCATCTCATTAACTCAGCACATGGAAATACCGCCTGAAAAAATGACAAGTTGGTCTACTTAGCAATTCTTTCCCCAATATTGTTATGTTCGAATGAGGTGCAATTTAACCATGAATACATAAAAACATTATAACATCATTTGTTCAGTCTACTAAAGTAGGGCGTTTGGCAGTGCTTTCGTTATAAACATTTTTCATGACCCTCCCTGAAAAGAGCCAACATCTGGCTGGGATGTTCAACGCGAGGTACCTCTTTGCCTGTGACTGAATTGCTGTTTAGTGCTCAAAGTAATAACCCAATGCAGGAGACTAGTTGGAGGCCTCGCACCTCTAGTCCAGCCTTCAGTTATCTTTGTCTTTGTTCTGTAGACTACAGTGTGATGAGGATAAGGCTGAGTTTCAGTCCCAGAGGAAAGGTGAGGAAAGAGAGGAGAGCATGCTGAGGAAAAGGGTAAGAGCAAGAGAGCAGTAAGGGGCATAGAGGAGAAAGAAAGAGAAAATATAATACAAGTGAGAAAGGGGAGAGACGAAAGTAGAGATGGAAGGATGGGTTTGTGGTCATTGTGTCATGTATTTAAATGGGAAAATTATGAAGCTCATTGACCTGGCTTCTGTAAGGTCTCTGCCAAGACATGTTTTCCTCCCTTGAACCCTGCCTCAGACATACTCCCTCTCTCTAAAGAATTCTCTAGCCATGGGATTAGCAGTTATTAATAAATGTCTATGTTCAAGGTCCCATTTCTCTTCATTCCAGAATCTATTAGTTCTCTGGATAAATCGAAAAGTGTTCAGTCTTGGGCAAACCATAAAAAAACTCAACATTACTCAAAGTGGCATCGAAAGGTAAACCGATGATTAGAATTCTTTTTTTTTTTTTTTAAAAGAACTCAAACACAATCTCCAGAGAAAATGAGATCTTAGGTCTCAGGGTTGGAGAATCTTAAATTATCTTGTACATTTTTCAATTAGCACACCAGGGAAGAACACAGAAGCGGCACTTTCCATGTGACATCAAGGCTTTTATTCTAAGAGGTCACCCAAATAGATCTACCAATAAGCTTCCATTTGAGTAACAAAAATCAATGAATATGGATTGAAGGGGTACGGAAGATTCAATCATCGCTGGGAAAATGGCAAGGAGGTCACTGCACTTTGGCAAGGCTTTGATGTGAGAAGCAGCAGATTGCTGTGAACACCAGCAAGACGGACTCTACCCCATATCCTCTATAATTATGAGCTATACATCCCACTCTGGGTTCTCCATATGCTACATCTTCATTTAGAAACCACGCCATTCACGGCGACTTCCATCTCAGCTCTGCAATGAAACTGATTTCCCCATAGATCCTCAACAAGAGTGACTCATGTGAACTTGAATGACTTCCCTTTCTGCTTTGCAGAGGAGGAGAGGTCACGTGACTTGAGCCAGAATTACACCATCATTCGGCCAGTGTGAAGCAGAGTGGGAGAATTTCTACTCACCCTTTTCCATCTCAGAAGAAGCTGAATAAATAGTCTTGGCAGGCTTTGATGTGGCGAGGCTGCTTTTTGCAAAGGACACCAACACATACTTTGTTATTTGCTTTTATGACATAGCAAGTTTAGAACTAAAATGGAACTGCCTGTACAGTATCGATGTGTCCCCACCCAGGACTTACTTTGTGTGTGTGTGTGTGTGTGTGTGCTTTTTTGGGCTGCACCTGCAGCATATGGAAGTTCCCAGGCTAGGGGTAAAACCGGAGCTATGCTGCCGGCCTACACAACAGCCACAGCAACGCCAGATCTGAGCCACATCTGTGACCTACACCTCAGCTCACGGCAATGCCAGATCTTTAACCCACTGAGCGAGGCCAGGGATCGAAGCCACAACCTCACAGTTCCTAGTTGGATTTCTTTCTGCTGCGCCACAACGGGAACTCCCGGACTTATTTTTTATGAACACACAGTACATGGGATGCAGTAGAGCTGCAAGGCAAGGAAAATACTAGATATACCTCATCAGCTGAACGGTGGCTTGCTTTTGTAGCAGGTGCACTAAGAACCCGCATCCGGCAGGTTCAGCAGATGTTTATCCAGCACTTACCAGATGCCAGGGGTTTTTATACACATGATGAGAGGCGTTAGCTCATTTTAGAAATAAGGAAACAAAAGCTGAGGAAAGTTGAGAAAATTGCTCAAGGCCACCAAGCTACAGCCAGATTTCAAATCCTGGGCTTCTTACACCAGGTCTGGAGTCCCTGTCACTGAACCCAGCGGAGAGGCTTTCCAGTACAGGGACGAACATCGCAGCAAACACTTGTATAGCTATGCTATTCCAGGTGTTGGAAGCACAGCACCTTAGTTACCTTCCATCACATCCTACAGAGCAGGTCCTCTCACGACCCCATTTGACAGATGAGGAAAGGGAGGCACAGAGCAGTGAAGCAATTTGCCCAAAGCCACGGGAAGGAACAGGGCTAGGATTTGAATCTAGACTCCTCACTTCTCCAGGCTGTGCCTAGGGCTCTTCGAAAGCCTTGCCAAGGGCCCACGCTCCCAGGGCCAGTGCCAGCAACTAACATTTTGCCGTGGAGGTGACATAGTAGCATCTCTTGGGACAAGTGTGTGTGTGACACAGTACTGAAATGTCATCTTAAAGGCCAAGGTTACATTCACTATTTCTCTCATCCATTCGTCCAACAAGTATTAAATGCCTACTGTGCGCTAGGCATTTATTCTTTAGAAATTTGTCAAACAGTTCAAATCATTTTCCTAATTTTTCAGAATTTTCTCGAAAATGTAGAGATGATAACACGGGGTCCTTAGGATGGTATCTTCAAAATCTGGGATGAAAAAACTGGTTATCCTCAAATGTATCCCTTTGGCTGTTCACTGACAGGAAGCTATATATTAGCAGAAAGGATTCATAGATTACACGGGATGAGAGCCGCCTGGAGCCCCAGAGCCCATGCAGCCCCTCTTTCATTTGCTTCAAGAGGAAATGGAGGCAAACCAGACAGCTGCTCTTAAAAGCCAACTGTTACAATAACTTGATCAAATACCACATGGATCTACTTTTTACCACTGTCTGTGGAATGCTTAGATTTGGATGTGTGTGCAAGTGTCTTGTTAAATGCATTTACTTATTGAATAGATCTTACTGGATTGTTTGTTGATATCCACCTATGAAGAACTTTCTGGTAAAATCTGAGATGGGTGAAGAGCACAGAAATTAGAACGTAATAGAAGCAATGGAAGCCCACATTACCCCAAGGTTGTTGGAACCAGCAAGATTTATGGGACAGTTTGCTTTCATTCTAACAGATTTAAAAATTATTTTGTATCACCCTTGGGTTGGCATCTCTCTGGAAGTGGAAGCATCTGCATGCCTGAACTCCCCCCACCCCTCAACGAAACTCCAGTGCTCTGTGCGCAGGTGCTGGCGCCCTCATTTTGGCACCCACCTCAAGGTCTAGCAGCAACTCGGCCCATTTTACTTGAAATGCAAGAATTGTGCAGAATGCTTGCCCTGGAAGAGGTATTAACTGCCCAAGTTATCTCCATTTTCACAATCCCATAAAAATCGAGCACTGTTTACCTAGATGGAAGGCATGAAATGCAGGTAAGAACCCTGAAGCTAAACAGGTTTGCCTTCAGTGCCCGAAAATTGATGTTTGCTGAAAGTACAGACACACACACACACACACACGCGCGCGCGCGCGACAGATCTTCTACAAGTGTCACTAGTTTCTTTTTACTAGCTGGTAGATTTAATCACTATCTTTGGTTATTAATTATGTCCCCAAAACAAAGCAAAGAGCTCACAGTAAAAGAGTTTTATATTTTGAATTTCCAGGGTCTCCCTTCCACTCTACTAAGAGGATCTGAGGCTCATCCATCTGTATAAAAGTGAGATTAAACACTTTTTATAGAGAATCTAAAGTCTGGTGGTCATTTCTAATGTTGTTATCTCTGTCAATAGAACTGAAGCCTTAAGTGTAATTAGGCCCCATTTATCTTCTGGCAACTGCCAAAATCTTGGCTGTGGCTCCATTTTGACATGTTATACTTTTTCACAAAAGACAAACAGCCCCAGAGAATCAGCCCTAACTTCTTTTTCTGTAACAAATACTACAGGCGAACAGTCCTCTTCCTTCTAAGGTCCAGACACTCACCCGCCTCAAAAACACGTGCAATCAGATAAGCTTTTGGTTGGATTTAGAAAGTGACTTGGGTTTCTGTGAGAGGCAGCATTTGGTACACTGTGGGTTTTCTGGCAGAGAGGAAAACCCTTCTAGGCAAAGACTATACATGTCCTGCAAAGCAAACAATCATGTGTTTTCTTAGGAGTTGAAGTGGTTCTTGATTCCCTGTGCTCATCTGTGGGACCCTGTTGTTTAACACGAGCCTGTATTTTCTCTACCACACATGCTTTGTTTTTACTTACTCGTGAGTTAGACGTGGTTTGCTAGGCTTCCGCTTCCAAATTTCAGCAAACAGTAGTAGAGTTTATCACTCATGCAGCTTAGATCTCACATTGGAAAGCTGGCCTTAGAGGCCATAGTGAAGGATGACATCATTAGAGAAAGCGCCTTTTCACGCGGTGATTTTGGTAATTCAGGGACAAAACCCCTTGGGCCAAGCACATGAGGTACAAGAGTAACCCATTTTAATCCCCAAATTTGCTAAGGCTAAGAAAAGCAACCTAGAATTGCATCGAACTATAATTTGGTCTTTTACATATGGGCCATGATGCTATAGACTTGCTTTTGAGGCAGAGTCTCCCTGTAGTTGTTGGTATGTGAATGGCATTAGTTGTTTTATTATCTGCAAAACGTCTCTGTATTTTATACGGGGTACCTGTGTAACAATGAGCACAGTGAGGGCCAAAGGACATTCATGCACAAAGAGTGCCAGCCAGTTCCTTGCTCTGGCTTCAAAATCTGTCAGTGAAATCTGGCAGGGTCATGTGCATCCCATAATAAACTTCTTCTTCCGCCTGTGGCTGTTGGATCCTCACGAAGCCAATGAGCTGTTTTGAGTTTGAAGCAAGAGAATACACCTTGGCAAAGAGGATGCATCGCAATGAATAATGAATGCCCTCTCCCCTTCGCTGGTGCGGAGGGAGGGGTATGGGAGGGGTTCCTTGGAGATGACTGACTTTGAGTGGCAGGTGGAAGTTGGAAAACAGGGACAGTAAATGGAAAATGATTTAGAACCAAGGGTTGGTGTTTTGTGGAGAACATCCTGATAAACTGGGGAGTGAGCAGGGATGTCTGAGTGCCCATTAATAAACAGCAGCCATTAAAAAGAACACAATAATGCCATTTGCAGCAACATGGATGGAACTAGAGACTCTCATCCTGAGTGAAGTCAGTCAGAGAGAGAAAGACAAATACCATATGATATCACTTATATCTGGAATCTAATATACGGCACAAATGAACCTTTCCACAGAAAAGGAAATCATGGACTTGGAGAACAGACTTGTGGTTGCCAAGGGGGAGAGGGAGAGGGGGAATGGGGTGGTTGGGGAGCTTGGGGTTAATAGATGCAAACTATTTCCTTTGGAATGGATTAGCAATGAGATCCTGCTGTGTAGCACTGGGAACTATGTCTAGTCACTTATGATGGCGCATGATAATGGGAGAAAAAGAATGTATACATGTATGTGTAACTGGGTCACCATACTGTACAGTAGAAAAAAAAATATATATGGTAAAAAATATTTTAAATAAAAAAAAGTAAATAAACAGCAGCGAGGTATCTAAACCCCCATGGCAAAGTCATTCCAGGCTCTGAAAAGACAAAGGGAGGGAAAAGAGGGCCCTTAGGTATGAGCTACTTTCTACTTTTTCTTCTTTTTCCAGAAAATATGAGAAAGTAAAATGAAACAGATTCACTGAATTCTCCCAAACTGAATCTATACTCCATGAGGACCAAATGATGTGGCATTTGTATTTTTCTTTAGCCACAAATTAGCACCTCTTAAGAGCTTCATGCTTTCAAGCCATTGATTTTTGATAAATCCTGATTGGCAAATGTGAGAACAGATGTAGGTGTGCCAGATGGTTTTTCCAGACTTACTCAGGTCTAACTGCCAGACTTTGGGCCAACTAAAGCTGAGAAAATTAAAGAAATAATTTATTCTCTTTCTCCTGACTCTGGGGACGGTTCTCTGTGCCCACTGGTTCATGCACCGTGTGCAATGCCATCCATTTGGAGGAAAATCACTTATGCAACTTCCAGGCCAAAAGAAATATACCAAGGGAGGGAAAACAGAAAATCGTTTCAAAAAATTAAAATATGCTGGAAAATAGGAAAAATACCAATTATCAGTTATCCAAGATTTTATGAGAAACTGCTTGATTCCTTTGAGCCAAACAGTGTTTACAGTTGCAGCAATGAAAATTCTAATTTTGTGCTCTAATGAACACAAAACGATCCATAGTCAACCTTGGCAAAACTTATAATGACTGTGTAATTGAAGTGACTTTGTCATATTAAAATATTTCACAAAATTACAGAAAAATGCCAAGAAGTAAAAACACAAATTGGGGACCTTTGGATATGTGATACAATAGCCACACCACCTTCCCGTTGTATAAGTAGAATGAACAGTTTACAGAACTGAAGAACACCATTCACACTTAACACCAGTCTACCAATCCAGAAGATGTTAGATGCTTCTGGGAAAGATCCACATAATAGTGATTTTATTCTAAGCATGAAACATATCAAGAATACTCTCAGATTCAGAACTGGAAGTACCCACCTCTGTACTGCTAAGGCTTATGTCTTTGCATCATATACGTGAAGACCAAGTATTCTTTGTGTTTAGGATTCTAAAGCAAAAGACGGTGTCTATACAGGTACAGTGAGGTTAAAAATGTGTAATTGGGACCTAGAATAGCCAAAACAACCTTGAAAAATAGCTAAACTTACTACAAAGCTATAGTAATCAGGACAGTGCAGTACTGGAATAAGGAGAGATAAAGAGATCAATGGAACAGAAATAAGAGTCCAGAAATATACCTGCACATTTATGTCTTTTCAATAAATGGTGCCGGGACAACTGGATTTCTACATGCAAAAGGATGAAGTTGGACCTCTATCTCACATCATATATATATATGATATTTATATATATATAAATCAAGCCAAAATGGACCAAAGATTGAAAAATAAGATCTAAGACCTAAAACCTTTAGAATAAATCATAGGTGTAAACCTTTGTGACCTTGGGTTAGACAATGGACTCTCATATAATGACACCAAAAACACAAGTAACAAAAGAGAAAAAATAGTTAAGTTGGATTTCATCAAAATTAGAAACTTTTGTGCTTCAAAGAACATCATCAAAAAATTAAACGATAACTCACAGAATAGAAGAAAACTTTTGCAAATCACATGTCTGATAAGGGGCTTGTATCTAGAATATATAAAGAATTATTATAACTCGATTATTTAAAAAAGGATCTGAATAGATATTTTTCCAAAGAAAATATATAAAATTTGCCAATAAGAACATGAAAAATGCTTACCATCATTAGACATCAGGTAAATGCAAATCAAAAACCACAATTAGATTTCACTTTGTGCCCACTAAAATGACAATAATCAAAAAGATGGAGAGTAACAAGTGTTGGCGATAGTGTCAAGAAATTGGAAGGCTTGTGAGAATGTAAATGATGCACTATAGAAAACCGCCTGGCAGGTTCACAAAAGGCTAAACATAGCATTATCATATGATCCAGTATTTTCACTCCTAGGTATATGTCTTACTGAAAATATACTACTACACAAAAACTTGCGCAACAGTGTTCATAGCTGCACTATTCACAACAGCCAAAAAGGTGACAACAACCCAAATGTCTTTCAGTTGATGAATGGACAAATCTGATGTGGCCAATCCATACAATGGAATTTTATATAGGAAAGAAGTACTGATTCATGCTACAACACAGGTGAACCTTGCAAACATTATGCTAAGTGAAGGAAGGCAGACACATAAGACCACAAGTTGTATATCATTCCACTTATATGAAATGTCTAGAATAGACAAATCCATGGACACAGAAGTAGATTAGTGGTGAGGACTGGGTGAAGGGAAGAATGGTGAGTGAGTGCTTAATGGGCATAGGGTTTCCTTTTGAGATGATGGAAATACTCTAAAATTGATTGTGGTGATGGTTGTACAAATCTGTGAATATACTATGTGAATTATATCTCAAAATAGCTGTTTTTTAAACATTGTGTCATCATCTCAAAAATATCACTGTATGGATTAAAGACCTAAATGTAAAATCAGATACAGCAAAACTCCTAGAAGAAAACATAGGCAAAACATCCTTTGACACAAAATCATAGCAATATCTTCTTGAATCCATCTCTTAGAGTAATGAAAATAAAAACAAAAATAAACAAATGGGACCTAATTGAATTTAAAAGGTTTTGCACAGCAAAGGAAACCATAAACAAAACAAAAAGACTACTTACAAATGGGAGAAAATATTTTCAAACAGTGCAACCAACAAGGGATTAATCTCCAAAATACACAAACAGCGCAGTATCAAAAAACAAACAGCCCAATCCAAAAATGGCCAGAAGACCTAAACAGACATTTCTCCAAAGAGAACATACAGATGGTCCAAAGGCACATGAAAAGATGCTCAACATCACTAATTATTAGAGAAATGCAAATCAAAACTACAATGAAGTATCACCTCACACCAGTCAGAATGGCCATCATTAGTAAGTCTACAAACAACAAATGCTGGAGAGGGTGTGGAGAAAATGGAACCCTCCTACAGTGTTGGTGGGAATGTAAATTGGTATAGCCACCATGGAGAACAGTATGGAAGTTTCCTAAAAAACTAAAAAGATAGCTACCATAGGATCCTGCAATCCCACTCCTGGGCATGTGTCTGAAGACAATCATAATTTGAAAAGATACATACACTCCAGCGTTCACTCTAGCACTATTTACAATGGCCAAGACACAGAAGCAACCTAAGTGTCTATCACTGGAAGAATAGACAAAGAATGTGTGGTACATATATTGCTGAGTCAAAAAAAGAAAGAAACAATACCATTCACAGCAACATGGATGGACCTAGAGATTATCATACTGAGTGAAGTAAGGTAAACAATAACAAATATCATATGCTATCACTTATATGTGGAATCTAAAAAATGATACAAATGAACTTCTGTACAAAACAGAAATAGACTCATAGACATAGAAAACAAAGTTACAGTTACTGAAGAGGAAAAGTGGGGGAGGGATCAATTAGGAGTTTGGGATTAAAATATACATATGCTATTATACATAAAATAGATAACCAACAGGGACCTACAATAGAGCACAGGGAAATCAACTCATTATTTTGTAATGACCTATAAGAGAAACCAATCTGAAAAATAATATATAAATGTATAACTGGGTCATTTTGCTGCACACCTGAAACTAACACAACACTGTAAATCAACTATACTTCAATAAAAAATTAAATTAAAAAAATGCCACTTTATATGTTTAAAACCAGGTTTTAAGAGAGGGATAGACATTAAGGGAATGCTGATGTAGACAATATGAGTATTCATATTTATGTAATTCATCAGACCATAACTTCAATTTTCCAGTTCACTTTACCTGCTTACAATGAGGCTGTGTCTTGAAGACTCTGCTTAGGACCACTGTCTAGTTGATTCAGACTAGTGACCCCCTTAGCAGCTCCCTTGGTAAGCTAGTGAACCTTCCAGGTTCAGTGGCTCCATATATCAACAGCAGATTGGCTAAGGAAACTTGTTTCTGGCTCCCTCAAATGAGAATGACTTTGCTTAACCTACTGATAAGTTGATGTCATCAATGCAACCCAGCTTTACTTATCCCAGCATGCCTCAAAGTAGATTCTGATATTCTATAGACATAAGGCTTCTAGGTCTAATAAGTTTGGGAAACACTGCAATAATCTATCTTCCCCTTCTTAGAGATGCACAATGTACATCAGAATATTGAGAGCTTAAAATTCAAGTTAGAAGAAAACTTTTAAAGGCAGCATTTCCCATGTTATTGGATCACTCTATACCAAACATCCACACCCATGCATGTACATGTTTGTTTTGTTTCCTGCATAACAGCCATTAACACTCTTCAAAACACGATCCATGGACCACACTTCAGGAAATGCTAATTTAGCCCATCAAAAACTGGCTGAAGAAAGAGGGAACTATGACACTGAAGCTTTCATTGTCCAAGTACATTGTCTTGCTCTGAAGAATTTTAATCTTAAAAAAAAGGGGGGGGGAAGGAATATGGAGGCATAAGGCTCAAATATCTAGAATAGAGTTCCCTAACGTTTTTCACATCTTGGTTCACAAAGGAAAAGTCTAGAATAGGCTGGATTGCCATTCATTACAAGGATCAGTATACCTGCATTTCTGCAATCTATACCACTAAGAAACTGTGGGGAAGTTCTATTTTCATGGTGGAGAATTAGTAGAACAACTACCTAGTTGATGCCTGACTTACTGGACATTGGAGAATATGGGCAGATGGTAGGTACCACAATGTTTTTCACATCACTGAGAAATAGACTAATAGTTTCATTAAGGCAGGAGGAATAGGGTAGAGCATAGGGGTGATTTAACACCAAATTGCCAAATCCAGGAATAAAACTGGATTCTTTGAGAAGTGAGACTAAGCATGCTCACTTGCTCTCTGTTTCACACTTGTTGTTTGTTTCATCAACACACTTGCTCTTTGTTTTCCCCAGCCGTATCGAGATATAACTGACACATAACACTGTATAAGTTTAACATGTACAATGTAATATTTGATATATATATATAAATATAATATATATATATATAGTGAAATGATTACACAATAAGTTTAGTTAACAAATCCATCACCTCAGAGTTAACATTTTGGGGAGTGATGAATTAAGACCTACTCTCTTAGCAACTCTGAAGTATACAGTACAGCATTGTTACCTATAGTCGTCATGCTGTGCATTAGATCCTCAGAACTTACTTAGCTTATAACCAGAAGTGTGTACCCTTTGGTTACCTTCACCCATTTCCCCCAGACTCCACCCCTAGTAACTACTCATCTACTTTCTGTTTCTATGAGTTTGGTTTTTTCTTTTTTTATTGCACATATAAGGGAGATCTGACAGTATTTGACTTTCTGTCTTATTTTACTCAGCATAATGACCTCACTTTTCAGCCATTTTGTCACAAATGGCAGGATTTCCTTCTCTTTTGTGTGGCTGAATAGTATTCCATTGTATAGACAGTGGACCCTTGAACAACATGGGTTTGAACTGCATGGGGCTACTTACACTTGGCTTTTTTTTTTTTTTCCACTAAATACGTATTACAGTACTACATGATCCACAGGTAGTTGAATCTGTGGATGCAGAATCATGGATTCCCGACCATAAAGTTATACACAGAGTTTTGACTGTGTGCCAGGGCTGTCGATCTTAACCCCTGTGTTGTTGAGGGTCAACTGCACATACATCACATTGTCTTTATCTCTTCATCTGTCGACAGTCACGTAGGTTGTTTCCATGTGTCTGTTATTGTGAATAATGCTGCAATGAACGTGGGGGTGCAGATATATCATAGAGACAGTGCTTTCATTTCCTTTGGATATATTCCCAGAAGCGTCGTTGCTGGATCATATGGTAGTTGTATTTTTATTTTTTTGAAGAACTACTATACTGTTTTCCATAGCGGCTGCACCAATTTGCATTCCCACCAACAGTAAGCACCTGGAACTTTTGAGCACCAAGGATTTTTGTGCAAATGGCATGATGAGAACTGTTCATTGTGATAATCTTATATGTTCCTAAATCATCAAAGGAGGATTAGATTACATGTGGCATTGTTTCCCGATAAGGGACTTGCCACTCTTCTAACTCCTTGAAAATCATTCTCTCTACATGTTCCATTAACCAAATTACTTTGATTAAGCAGAGCGCTTCTTTCTGCAGGCCTGTCAAATATCAAAAGCGGAAATAACTTTTTTTCAAACATAGCCATTTTGTTTTTGTTTCTCACTGGCTGCATTCTTCTTGTTTGGGGGAATCTGAGGTATACTTAAGATTTCTGTAGCAGTACAAATTATTTCAAGGAGCACATTTCAGAAGGCTTCACAATGTGCTTTCACTTGAAAGACAAATCCAATTTGACATGAAGTTTCATTATGAAGAAACTGTTACATGTGATGACATTGGTTATTGAAAATTGAAATGAAGTGAGAGGAAGCTCACAGCAACGTGTATGAGATTCCGCTTTCTTTGAATGACACAAAGAACTCAATATATCTAATCATCTCCGTTATGCCCACTGGGAACTGAGCTCTGGTGATATTGCAGTGTTGCTTCTTGATTGTTGGAAACCCAAGTATTAAGCCATATGTCAGTTACATCAGTAGTTAAGAAGCTTTGTGTGGCTGCTGGATCCTGGGAATATGTTTGACTTTCCCTCTCTCACTTAAAGTAAGTAAAAGCAATAGTCGGGGCACAGACTTCATAAAAGAAGGAAACCAACCAGTAAGCACAGACAACATTTTAGCTTTTACACTTAATGTCCAAAGTATCATACACCTAGAAATAAGCGTCAGGTACATACATCATCTCTGATCAAGTTTTCCTGTGCTCTGATGAGTGGCCCTAAGCAGAGCGCTTTTACAGCAACACAGAAGGGGAATCGCCTCTCTCCTTATGAGCGTAACATTTGCCTAAGAAGTCTGAGGGCTAAGATGCAGTATACACTTTGATGGGTATCCCCTGTGCTCTGTCTCCCCCCCCCCCCAATCAACTCTCCCATATTTATGAATCAAATAAGCTTCCGAGTACCTTTTCTTCAGCCTCCGGGAGTCAATGTCACACCAGGGTTACCAGAGCCACCTGATGTGTGGCTTCTCTGTCAGTTTCCTCCTTCCTTCCCTCTGTTCTGGGGGGCTCAGTGTATTCTGTCTCTAATATCCTCCACTTGGTGGAGTTTGGGAGCTGGGGTGCATTTATGAATCTGGGTCCCCTGTGGAGTTGTGCTGCATGGTGCTGTCGAGATAACTGGATTCTTTTTATAATTAAAGAAGTCAACAAGCAGGGAATGACTGATGGACGAGCCAGGTCTACCAAGGTAGCAGGAGAGCTTCTCTACTCAGAATCACCAGCCCTCCCACCCTACTCTCCATAACTTGGCCCTGTCATCCAGCCAAGATCTTCAACATCCTACATCTTTGTGCAAAATTGTTTTATGATGATCGGCATTTGAAGTACAAGCTACTGCAAGTCCTGCCACCCCAAGAAAAATATTGAATGTGTATGTGAAAAGGCAGAATTTGATTACTGACCTGTTAGTCAATAAGTCCCCCAAACAATTCAATTACCTTAATCTGTCTCGTTATTTTTACCCTGCCTGAAGGCTCACTAATGAATGTGCTGCCTGAAAGAACAGAAAGCGTAGGAACCCGAGCAGCTCGGGCCTGGATAACGTGCCACGGGCACCGGAAACCAGTTCATCCCTTGCGAAGTCCCCTCTGGAGTATGTGCCTCATCCAGTGGTGATTTTCCAATAAAATCAGCCTCGTTTTTTTTGCAAAAGCATAAGAGCAAAATCCCCGAGGGAGATCAGACAATTCAATTCTAGGAAATGCTATATATGAAGCAAAATGAACCTTGAAGCAGTGTTATTTCCAGAAACATGGTCTCGTTTTTTTGTTTCCTTCAGACACATCAATAGCAAGTGAGGAATTTTTGAAAGACTCCATCAACTGAGATTTTGACCAAAGGATTTAATTTCTTACATATTCATGAAAATAACTTGAAATGGAAGACAGTTTGATTAGTGTTCCTGCTCCACAGAGTGACTGCTTAAACCCCTGTGGCTAGATGTGTCTGTGACTTAGTGCCAAGCTTTGCTTAAAGACCAGTGCCCTCAGAGCCATTGGGGGCCACCCTACTTCTGGGGCTATTGGCCAATGGGAAGGTGACCAAAGACTGTGACAGCGTGGAAAAGGAGGAAGCGGAGATCAGCTGTTAACTTAATGACCTCTCAGTTTCCTTGTCCTAGGGTGACAAAAAATGTGCCTTCCACCTTTCTGAGTGAAACACAACTGCCCACACACAACGCCTCCATAGGGAGGCTGACATCTTTCCCTGCTGTGTCTTCCTTTCAAAATCAAGAGTAGGAAGGTGAGTATGGAAAAGAGGCCTCATCTGTGAGGTAATTCTAGCTCTATAAAGACAGGAAGGCTAACTTTAAATCTTGTACAAGAAAGCACGATCCAAACGGCTGGGCAAAATCAGGCTTCTTTTAAGACGAAACTCATACTCATGCTGAACTATGCACAGAACTTCGAAGTCTCAGATGCCTGGGCTCATTCATTCCACAAATTCCGAGCTCCTACTGGATTCCAGGTTCCTTTTTGAGGTTCTCACTCATATGGACCTTACATTCTTCTGGGAGGTGACGCTTCAAAAACATAGATGGATAGATGGTAGCTAAATAGATGGATGGATCTGACAGGCAGACAGACAGATGGATAGATAGGGTATGCGAATAATTGCTAAAGAGGAAAAGTAAAGCTGGGTAAAGGGGTGGGGGGTATACGTCGGAGGGATTACTATTTTGCATAGGGCAGCTGTCCAACGCTGTTGCTCTTGCTGTACAAAGTCTTTGTAAAATTCTTCCTCAGGGCATTCACTATCCACAAGAGAAAATCGCTCATGTTTTTGAAACATAGCACATTGATTGCCTCGATTAACCACTTTTGAACATCCATGACTCTAAATCACTGTCTTGGAAGAGTTGTCAAAAGCGAAAGCCAAATCAAAGGTCTACTGCCAATCATGAAGGACCAGGAGAAGAACCGCACATGGGTGTGGTGGAATGTTCCAAGACTATCTCCCGACAGCCTCGGTGCCATGAGGGTGTCATCTCAGAGGGGCCCGGTTGCACTCAGCTCCATTATTGCAGGGCACCCCTCATCTGGGTGGATTTATAAACACGAAACATTTTCTAGCTGCATCATATATGAAAACAGACGTTTCTGCAGTGCTGGAAAATAGGGGGATCTCCTGTTTCTTTTAAGCATCCTCCTCTACAATCTCGTTTCAATGACATCAAATCCATTTTTGGAAGTAGGTGGGGTTCAAATCATACATGACTGCACATCCACATGTAGAGTGTCTATACACTTCTACACAGATCTTTCAAGCAAATTTGCTGGTGTGTCTCATTTGCTTAGTAAACCCTTGCATCATGATATGAGGCCAGTTAAACTTTCACTTAGCCCACGTGGGGAGTGACACACATCTCCAGATGGTGACAGGGAGATGAATAAGGTGTGCTTCTCAGTGTAGACGCTATGATTAGCAGATCCCTGGCAACTCCCACTAGAGGATGTGATGATGCAGAGAGACCAGTGGGTGCAGGTGCGGCCTCTAGCTTCCCTGAGCTTAGCCTGCTAGTAAGTCACAGGGCTTCCACGAAGGTAGACAGGCAGACACTCCCTGAAGCAGCTAACGAAATGAGCAGAAAGCCACAAGAGTTTTCTGAACTGGCTACGTGTGCCCTGCTTGTGGGAATGTGGGCCTGAGAGCAGGAAAGCAGTCAAAATATTAGGGGGTGGTGAGGACAGAGAATGAATATTAAGGAAAAGATTTGCAACATCATCAGCAACAATTCTATCAGATAGAAATAACCGTGGAGCATGTATAGCAATGCCTAGAGAATATAAATGTGTGTGCATGTAAAAGCTGGATTATAACGACATGTAATCTACTGCCGTGCCGTAAATTCTACAAATGGAAACGCTTTCCTGTGCAAGCATGATTTACCTTTTTTTTTTTTTTTTTTTTTTTTTAATGTTGGCTCTCTAGATAACTGCTGTTGGTTTAGCCAAGAACTTTAATAAAGCAACAACTATTGGTTTCGTATTTCAGTCCCTGGCCAAAGTGAGTCATTCCTATAGTTCTCAGCCCCCCCAAACTACTTGTCAACTAAATAACTTATGACCCCAGGCTGATTTTGAACATGTTCTGTGGTAGATGGAGGATGGATTTAACTGTGTGGAGCCCTGCGTGTAGTTACCATGGAGCAGGCATCATTTCCCTAGAAATAAAAATAGCCCTACTGTGCTTACATTTGTGGGTGATAAAAATACATTCAGAAAGAATTTTTATGTCTGTGGAATGAATTCAGAAAATGGAGCCAGAATAACAGTGTTATGTGTCATGCCTATACCTAAAATACCATGTCTTAGTGTAGCCTAGATGTTTGAATAACATGAAAGGAACTGTATGAAAATAAAATTTGTTTTAAATGTAAGAAACTATCAAGGGTCAGTAAAGCCACAAGGGAACAGCTGGACGCTTGGAGGAACCCTGCAGGAGCTGAGATTTACATAAAAGTCCACAAAGAAAGATTACCCAGACGTGGTCAGCAAGGGTTGCATGTCTATTTCTCTCCAAACATTTTTAAAAGGGTGCCTTATAATCCATCCCTAAAGCTCACCTTTAACTTTCTAGAACAAAAGAATCCCTTTTTAGCATTGTCTTAGTTTTCTCTACACTGTAATATTCCCCTTTTCGTGTCAGAAGTGGGACCTGGGTCTTTGGCAGCAGGATGGAAGACACGCCCTCTCCTCAGCTGCCTCAACCTACCAGACATTGCTGACAACACATGCCCAGGCCTTTTGCAAGCTTACACTTTCGCACAGGAGCAAAAGTTAGGCAGGGCTCCCTCCAAGCAGGTGCTCGTGCCTGCATCTGAGCCTTGCCGGATGCTGCACACGCTCCCATCACAGAGCCTGCCTATTCTGTAGGGCAACGACGTGTCCCTTTCCTCCCAGAGTGTGCTGACCCCCAGGGCAGAAGCTTTCCCCATCAACAGAGCCTGGCACATAGTAGGTGGCGCAATTCATGTTTGTTAAAAGAACACATGAATATCTAGCAGCAGATCAGCTCTGATTCTGAGGTTTCAACAGTTTTCTGAAATTACTGCTGAATGGTAATGCCAAAATAAAATTCTAGCCATATCTCTTCTGCATAAAAACCTGAGTTGTGTGAATCGATTAACCAAAGTTACCATTTTTGTCTATGCAGCAAATTTTTTTTAATAATTTTTTTTATTTTCCCACTGTACAGCAAGGGGGTCAGGTTATCCTTACATGTATACATTACAATTACATTTTTCCCCCCTTTCTTCTGTTGCAACATGAGTATCTAGACAAAGTTCTCAATTATGCAGCAAATATTAATAAGCAGCACAGAGTTAGAAAGTAACAGGATACTTTATGAATTACTAGATAAAGAGGTGTTTTATAAATGTTGTTGCTTAAAAAGTGGGCCTAATTTCCTTTAAAATGGTTTGACTGCATATGTGCTGGCTAGTTAGAGGCCCCTCTACTGCACCAATAAATGGGTGCTTTTCATTTTCATTTTATCATCATGGTTATTAGTGGTAATTCACCACTGAAGAAAAAGTGTTCTCATAAAGCTTTTAAAAAGATGAGTGATGGTGGAATTCCCATCATGGCTCAGCGGTTAGTGAACCCAACCGGCATCCATGAGGATGCAGGTTCGATCCCCGACCTTACTATGAGCTGTTGTGTGGGTCACAGATGCGGCTTGGATCTAGCGTTGCTGTGGCTGTGGTGTAGGCCGGCAGCTACAGCTCCGATTGGACCCCTGGCCTGGGAATCTCCATATGCCGAGAGTGCAGCCCTAAAAAGACCAAAAAAAAAAAAAAAAAAACCACAAAAAAACCCCAGAAAGATGAATGATGGTGATGAGACAAACCAACATGCTCCACATTGAGAAGAAACCCTTCCTCATAGGTATAAAGTCTAACACGATCGAAGTTGGCATAAATGTTAAAGTGTCTGCAAACTTGCTGATTCATTCATTTTTGAAGCATTTGTTGCCCTAGTTTAAGAAACCAAACTGTGGATAAAGTTAGATAATTTGACTTTTAAAATGGATGACAAACTTATAGGCCTTGACAGTGACCTTGTGGGTCTGTCCTAAGAGGTGATGAGAACAAGGACAGGGGTTCAAAGTGGAGAGAACTGCTCTCTGGGTCTCAGTTTGCCTAGACGGTGCAATCCAACGACCAAGGAAAAGGAGGGTGCCTGGCAATCTATGCAAGTTCCACCAGCTGCGAAAACGACTGCTAGAACCTTCCGTGTCCAATTAGAGCTATCCAGACAATGTAAAAAGCACAGTTTATTTTATGCAGCTGTTTAGAAAGAGGTTTCATTGTTATCTTTCCTTTAACTAGCCTTAAAATGTCCAGAGCCCATTAGGGGTTGGCTTTACTTTGGGTGGTGTTGTAGGAGCACATTAGGGACTGCTAGTTTTAGGGATCTCATTCGGAGGGACCTAACCCTAAATGTCCCTTCCCCTCCTTGAGAAAAGCTCCTCGGGACATTCACAACTGATAAACACCATTGAGAGGGTGACACCATAAAAGAGATGGAACTATTCTATCAATTCAGACATGGGGGGATGTCTTTCCTTCCGGTGGCTGACTTCTTAAATAATCTGCTCACCTCAAGTACTCTTGTTAGGGACTAGACGTAAATGGTTAGGTCCGAGGTTTCTCAACCTACCTGTGTTTTTTCACATGGACTGGCGCATCTGAGTCTGTGGCCCATGAAACTATGCTGGATAAAGGTGCCCTGTGGTCAAACACGTTTGGGAAACCGTGCCCCGGGAAATGGATAGCACAGCGTGTGCCAAAGCTCCCTGGTGCTGGAGCCTTTCGGTCCTAAAGGAGACACTTCCACAAGACTTCGGTTAGGCAGGATGCAGTGCTGAATCCATGGCCCGATTATTCTGAGAGGACATGGGGAATGCGGTGACTTTCTGCATGTCTGTGATATGCACGTGTCCTAGAGCATCAGTGATACAGACTCCAACCACTAAACCCCCTTTGGTCATAAGGGGCCATCTAAAAGGCTCAACCCAAGAACTTAGAGCCACACTAATCTATCTAACGTATCTCTTCAAAACTTTAATAATGAGACTTGTCCCTCATTTCACGAATGCACAAGGCAGACATTATGGGAAAAGGCATTATGTGTATGTGTGCAGGTGCACGGGTGCACGTATAAACACATGTATTGGACATGCAATGTTTATAACGTATGTGCTCATATGCGTCTGCACCAAACTTTAACGTCGAATATTTCCTAAAATAAACATAATTATTAAACAACATTTCAAGCTTTGGCTTTGGCTAAAAGGTGGAAGAACCGTATACATAGTCTAGGTGAGGTCTGTGGCAAGGAAGGAACATATCCAATTTCACACCACAAGCTAGTGTTGGCTTTAGGACTAGAGCCGGGTCCATGGGCTCTTCTATGTTTAAGAATCAGCGAACTAATTGATGAGTCCCAGTAACAAGGTAGAGCTTCAGTGCTATCTAACTCTACCAAGCTCATCTCTTTTATCTAGATAAGCTCCGAGGACCGTAAGCCATCCTTTCTTCTGAGCCTCAGTTTCCAGCCCGTCTTTTCACTGTCCTGGTACTAATGTCCCTTCCTCCCCTCGCCTTCTCCAACAGTGATAACCAGATGCACTTTCTGTCCTGAGAGCCTCCCTCATACTTTATCTAACCCCTACTTAACAAACATCTCTCTATCTTGTATTTAGGTCTTTACAAACTGATTTTATCTCCCCCCTGGACTCTAAACTCCTCGAGGGTAAGACCTGTGTCAGATTTATTTTTAATTCCCTCAGCATCTATCACAGTTCCCGGAAGGCTGTAGATCCTCAATAAATATTCATTGGATGAATAAATGAATAATGCCCAAACATCACGGTCAGGAAAATCTCTGTGACTATTTGTCATTTTCAATAATGAAATCACCATATCTATAAGATGGATCGGTGCCTAAATAAAGCTGTAATCTCCTAAGCAGAGTGGCTTCTGATTCTGATTTGAGAGAGGCAACCACCACGTTGTTCAACATTGTTAAAGTGCGAGAGCAATGAAGAATTTTATGCTTCATAACTGCCCTCTCTCTCTCTTCCTCTCTCTTTTGGTAACAGATGTCAACCTTGGTTAGATTCAACTCAACTTATTAGTGCATGGCTTTTAGCCAAAAGCCATTCACATTTGCAGAAGTGCACTATCACATATGTCTTAATAACAGAAATGTGTTTTTTTTTAAAAATGTATGTGATAAGTCACATATGGTAAAAGAAGTCTGTACATCTCTCAGGCCCTGTTGCCATAATGGAAGCTTGCAGATAATTGCCACAGAACATTCGCATGCAAGCGAAAGTCTCCCTGACACATTAAGGAGGCACAGTTTGAATGTACTAATCAAGCTTTGATATCGGCATGGTTCCAACAGCCCGAGCAGTATGCCGGCACCTCTTGTCCCCATCACTGATCTTAAGAACGTACAATTCTGATTCTGACCCTCAGAGGTAATATTTAATGTTTCAAGATAAGGTCATTTGTGTATCCAGGTACATTATGCGCTTACATTCACTAAGCATGTGTTTAAGTTCTCCTTTATACGGAGTGTAATTAATGTGTGCCACCATCTCCCTGTGGCGATGAAAGAAGCTTACCACCATCGAGGTATTACAAATAAATTAAACAAGTGGCTGAAAACTAGGGAGGGGCAAATGAACCTTTAGGGAAGAAAATACACAAACTAAATAACATTGGGAATCATTTACTGATATTACTTGAATTGAAAGCCTACTTAGTCTTAGTCAGATCTTGGGAAGTAACAGAATTTTAGAGAACACATATGCCTTTGGAAATATATTCATCTACACGCAACTTGAAAGACTAGCAATATGTTCTAGCCACGTGTTCACTGGATTCCGAGGCATCACTGCCCCGTCACTGGGTCTCATATCTGTAACGATTTTCAAAGGTCCTGAATTCAGAGTGCTTGTCGTGCTCTGAACGAGAATTAGGTGGTCCATCCACCCCAGAAAATCCTGAACCCAAGACAAGGGCTCAGTGAAGACCTGCTCAATGTTTTAGAGGATGAGACGAGAAAGGGTTGAGCGTGTAAACATCACAGCCACAGAAAAGCTTGCATCTGTGCCTTTTCTACCTGACCAACCAGAGCAGGATTCAGCAAACTTTTTCTGGAAGGGGACAGACAGGAAGCATTTTTGGTTTTTTGGTTTGTACAGTCTCAGCTCTGCCATTGTAGCAGAAAAGGAACCACAGACGAGATGGAAACAAATGAGTGGAGCTGTGTGCCAATAAAACTTCTTTTATAGATACTGAAATTTGAATTTCATATCATGTTCACAAGTCACAAAATATTCTTCTTTTGATTTTTTTTCCCCAACCATTTGCCAGACTCTGCACCAATGGATGACAACCAATCACACATAATAACTGTCCTCCCCAATCTGTGTCCACACTTGAGTTGTCCACTTTGCCTCCAGAGTGCTACTTTTCCAGCCAGGCTGCACACACTTCCCATTGCACCCAAACAAAGAATTGCGCATTAATTTCTGTGTACAAGCTCAAGCCGGTAAGTGGTCGGAGGCAGAGCAACTAGTATGAACCAGAACAATGTGGCAACATTTTACACGTGGCCTGAGTCACAACAGGAGAAGGGACAACTTGGTCAGTCCCAACACATGAGTCTCTCTGCTCTGGCTCCTACAGTAGCTACCGGTCTTATGAAGTCCCCCAGCCGGGTTCCTAAAAGGACGGTTTTCCAGGATGCGTCCAATTTGTTTACTTGTTCATTCATTCAGAAAACACGCACTGAACCCTGACGCTGTTTGGGGCCCCAGTGCACTGTGTGTAACTGAAATTCTCTGGCAGACATCAGAGATGGGAGGAAGACCGTTATGCATAAAACTTTAAAAACCCCTGCTTCTGCTCTGCCGTCAGAGCAGAATTCCTGTCCCTGAGCCGAAAGTGTCCAGATGGTTGTGGCTGGGCAAGTGAGTTAGGTATCAGGGTACTGGGTACCAAATGCAGCCGTACACTTAGACTCACACTGAGAGCAATACCTTATTTAATGAGAAGATGAGTCTAAACACCTCCCAGTCGGAGTTGAGTTAGGGTTTTTTTTTTTTTTTTTTTTGTCTTTTTGCTATTTCTTGGGCCGCTCCCGCGGCATATGGAGGTTCCCAGGCTAGGGGTCGAATCGGAGCTGTAGCCACCAGCCTACGCCAGAGCCACAGCAACGCGGGATCCGAGCCGCGTCTGCAACCTACACCACAGCTCATGGCAACCCCGGATCGTTAACCCACTGAGCAAGGGCAGGGACCGAACCCACAACCTCATGGTTCCCAGTCGGATTCGTTAACCACTGCGCCACGACGGGAACTCCAGTGTTGAGTTAGGTTTTACTACTGGACAGGTTTTCAGATATATTGAAAAGTAAACATCGCTCCACGTTCTATTAGCAATCCTTTGACTCTTTTAGTTTTCCGCCTTCCTCTTTACAATAGTCCTTAAAGGGCTAGACTTGAAAGAGAGTCCGTACTGTGAATTAACAAGAGCTCATAAAAATAAAACTATCTGTAGAGTATGATTTAATCCGACCCCCGCACATGGTGGAGGTGCTGTCTTGTGTGCGCAAAGATGGAGCTTGGGACTCACTTCTGATCGGGAGGGCTTGAACTTGGAGATTTTTGTCCCACTGAGGGTCAGATTTACACTCCTCCAGCCCCCGCCCCATCCCTTGTGACCCGGGGCATCCATCTGCCCGTGGGGGACTGCAGGGAGGGGTGCAGTCGGACTACAGGAAAGAAGATCAGTAATGGCCCACCCAGGGACTCCAGTCCTGGCCTTGGCCTCATTAGCACGGTCCTCTAATCCACTGGAGCTTGCCTGCCATGGGCTCGCAGTAGAGAAGCCTTCCGGGCATCGACAGAAAAGAAATCAGGCGGCAGAGAAGATTTCAGCGCCGACCAAACAACTAGACAAAACCCCAGCTACTAAAAACACTCCCATAGGACGACTCTGGCATAAAAAATAAAAACAAAGTACACAAAACCTTTCAGAAAAATGAATCAGATCTTGGATTGAATGGTGTCCTAAACACGACCCCAGTGACTTGGAAAGGTTAATTATTTTGTAAGAACACAGGCGCCCTTCTTGTCATTGGCATCAGCGGATCCCTTCTCCTAGAAACTATGAAAAGTTATGCCCTCCAACTATATAATGACATAGCGCACTGTATCAATAATAAGGCAGAGACTGTCAGACTAGGGGATAAAACCAAGATTTGACTATCTGCCACCTACCAGACATACACTTTATATTGAAAGACATGGATAAAAAGATAAATCCACAAACTCTCCATTTCTGAATGTGGTGCACCCACTATGATGGAAGTCTACTGACTTCGACACGTAGTTCCTTGAGATACGATGCTACCAGACCCGCAGTCACCTGGCAGATAGAGCACACCCTCCTAGGCCACATGGCTGGTGGAACTGGTATGCATCATAACACTGCAATCAGATGTCACAAACCCAAGTGACAAGACAGACATCTTAAATTTGAAAGCCTCCCTCCTGGAAGAGCCGGGATGTCTAAGATGTACTATATTTAAAAGAGTGCTGGGCGGCTTGCTTATAATTTAAGAGTGTCTCCTAAAATGCCTTGGAAATAGCTTTCTGTTAGCTAGAAAACCCTTCAGTTAAATATATTTTT
Source organism: Phacochoerus africanus (assembly GCF_016906955.1). Classification (NCBI taxonomy): domain Eukaryota; kingdom Metazoa; phylum Chordata; class Mammalia; order Artiodactyla; family Suidae; genus Phacochoerus; species Phacochoerus africanus. The sequence continues at coordinate 125,240,761 of NC_062560.1, read as the reverse complement.
ATGGGCTTTTCATTAACAGAGTAGTGAGGCCTTGATGCCGAGGTGCCAAACCTCCCCACGTGGCTCCAAATCACTTGGCACATTTTCAGCCATTTACGTCTCTGTCATAGGTCCAAGGTTTGCAATTAAAAAATGTAATCTTTTTAGCATGTGCAAAACCCAAAGGCTTGAAGTACTATGCATTGAATATGATTATAATAGTATTTGGCAGCTATTCACGGACAGCACATATTAATTTATGTAAACTGGGCATAACTTGGAGCACTTTCTCATCAGGACCACAGCAAGAATCAAAAAAGCAGGTCCCTGCTCATTGGAGGTTTTTTTGGTTTTGTTTTTTTCTTTTCCTGCTTGTTTTGTTTTTGTTTCTGTTTTGAAATTGTCACGAACAGAGATGAACTCAAAATCAAGGTCTCTTTTATGACCTTTTTTCACAAGCCTGGAGTCCATTCAAATGAACGTTTCCAACTAATAAAAAAAAAATAACTTACTTCACAGGATTATTCTTAGGTTTTGCCTTTTCAACAGCCTGTAAACAGAAGGGAAAAAAAAATGCAATTAGACAACATTAGCAGGCATTAGCTTTGGAACTAGTTACCCAAACAATAAGCAATGTAAAACGCTCTTCAGAACCATGAGGAGCTAACCGAGGCAGGCTGCTGGAGAGAAGCAGGCTGGAGACGCAGAAAGCAATTTTCGTCTCCCGGGGAGCACGGTTACCTGTCCAAGTGCGGCTGTCGGACACAGGCGGGCACTGCCAAGCGGCCTGGGAAGTTCAGCGGTGCCCATGGGAGTGGGCCCTTAGACGCACAGCTCCATCTTCCTCTCCCCACCTTTCTCTCCAATCTCATCCCCCTCCCCTCAGCGCACCTGCTTGGCTTTGACAGGGTGGGGAGGGAGGCGCAGGGGGAAAAGGGTCATGAGCGTAGCTGGGGGTTTTTAGATCTATCGTGGGCGGCCGTTTACCCTGCATTACGCCAGGCACCTAGGTGCACCTGCCTGGTGAGGGAAAGGCCAAAGTATCCATTTCTAAAATCATTTTTATTAGCAGCTACCACAAAAGAGCAAGGGCTGACCAACGGCTCGGATCAATTTCCTCCCGTGGAACCTTTAAGAAAACACACACCAAATCATCGAAATGAGGAAATCTCTGGGCCTCTCGGCCTGCGTCCCTTAGACATGGAGCCTGGTTCCAGCTTATTGCTGAAGCCATTGATCTGTGTACAGTCCATTTATCATTCATGAAAAGAGCTAGTGATCTTCACAGTATATTAGAAGAAACAACTCAGATCATCTGTCAACAGCCCTCTTATTTCTGTTTCCCTCTCCACAGGGATTGCATCTCCTTCGATTCTTCTGGAATTAAAATGTTGCTAAGCAACACAGCTGGGGGCGCTGATGGCAGAATGGCTACAGTCTATCAAACTGTTTAAGCACCTGGAGGGTTTTAGCGATGATTTTTTTCATACTTCTGTAGCATAATTATGTAATCAGAACCAAACTTGTACTCTCCTCGACTTTTTCAGGCTGCAGAAATAACATTCACTATGGGGAGTACTGAAGCATCCCTTTGACCACCTCAGGGGTCCTCACACCCTTTAAAAAAGTCTCCATTTGGAGACCTGTGTATTTGCGAAGCTTGGCGGTGGGGGAGTACTAAGAGGAAGAGAATACTGCTACAAATGAGAATGCAGAGGTAATCACTTGTAACACCGACAATTTATAATCTACCACTGGACTTGACATTGTGAGTGACCAGTGCAGAAGCCTACCCAGCCTTTCTATGCCTAACAACTCAATGGACTTGGAAGCCATTTTTTCAAAAATCAGTGAAATATGTCCCAAGTTTAGACATTAGCGCTGGAGATCCGAGCCCTTCTCCTCCATTAAGTCTCAGGTTCTGCTGCTAGATTAAAAACTCACGAATATTGGGGCACTTTCTTTGGATCGGCAGGCAAAAATCATTTCCTCACCATCTGTGCCTGAGGCCGAATTTTGGCAAGTGGTGGAACTGTAAGAAAGTGAGGGACTGAGGTAACAGGTGACAATGGTGAAACAAGGACTATGCGCCAGGTTGGCTCAAGTCCTCTCTCGCAGGGGTTTAGGATACGGATGTCTGTCCCAGAGCAGTCTCTGTAAAGGATGCTGAAAGGAAGGGCCAGCGAGGACTCAGGGCGAGGCGCTGACCTTCACTACAGAGGGGCAGCTGCTCTACGCACCCCTGTCTGCCTTTTCTACCACCCTTTCTCCCCCAGTCCTGGCTGGCAGAATAGGAGGCTGAATAGCAGGGGGCTGAAGACAGGCCATCGTGGAAGCCACGTGAATCCACTTGTCCCAACCCCTTAAAATCCAAACCAATCTGTTCCTGAGGAAGACTTCGGTTATCACACAGTAACGGGCATGGTGTTCCAGTGGTTTCCTTTTAAAGCATGCTGGATGGGATAGGATGAGCGTGCCGCTGGCAGAAGACGGGGAGGAGAGAAATCAAAGTGACATTGCTTAACCTAGCTTTGATTCGGCAACATGTTTTTTGAACATGTCCTCTCTTCTTTGTGCTTCCGGACTGTCAATTAGACCCAGTTATTTTTTCTCTGATCGGGAGGCACATAGTCATGGTCAAGGCTAGTTTCTCTGAAACATGTCTTTTTATACAGCCCTTACAGGAAAATAACTTCATTCAAATTAATTTTGTCTGGGTTGCTTGGATATTGATGGGAAATGTCTATGTCGAGAGGTTTTCTTTTCTTTGGAAATTAACCCGGGATCATTCCAGAGTCCCGACAGCTCTAGTCACATGCACTCATGTCATCCTCCTGGGTGTGTGCTCATCTCCAAAGTAGACGGTTGCAGGGAGTGTCCGTCAGGCATGAGACATGGCTCAGGATTTGTATTCTCCACATTCTCTGTCATTTGACTTTTATTTATTTATTTATTCATTTATTTTTTGCTTTTTAGGGCCACACCTGAGGCATAAGAAAGTTCCCAGGCTAGGGGTTGAATTGGAGCCACAGCTGCCAGCCTACACCACAGCTCACAGCAATGCCAGACTCTTAACCCACTGAGCAGAGCCAGGGATCGAACCCCCATCCTCATGGATCCTATTTGGATTTGTTACCAATGCGCCATGATGGGAACTCCTTGGCTTTGTTTTAAACATGCTCTAAGGAATCTTTCAGAGACTTTGAAGGAAAGTTAAGTGAATTATTGGTGTGCAAAACATATGTCTGCAAGGGAAAAGAATTAGCCTACAAAATATACAAAGAGAAAAGAATCCTCTTTTGAAATCACAGGACATAAGACTATCCCAAGTTCCAGATACATGTTTGAGAATATGAGGTGCCCTGCCGAAGGAGGGAAATCAAAATGAAATGATTCTGTGGAATTCAGCAAGCATTAAGAGGGTTACACATTGGGATCACAGTTAATTTTGAGTTTAAAAACATACATTAAAGTAATTTAAACTGATTGGAAAATGGAAGCTAGATAGTTAACACTTACGTGGTTTTAATTTGTAATGTCTATATGGTTTTTAAAACCTATATTCTACTTATTTTGTTTCCCTAACATGATACTTATTTGCCATCAAGGACATTCTAGCATAAGCTCGGATGATAAAATAAATTAAGATGTTAGAAAAAACATACTCCAGTATCCTGCAATGAAAGGCAATGGGCTATAGTGGAAAGAGAGCTGTGCTAGAAACCCACAAACCTGGGTTCTGCTACCAGCCACACCACTTCCTGTCATCATGATATCATCGACGGGGCTAACATCTGGGAGCCTCTGTTGCCTCATTTTAAAAATGAGGACAATCATTCCTTTCTTGTCTATATCAGCCATGCTTGTGAGTAGCCAACATCCCTGATAGCGCTCTAGAAACCAGAGCCTGCTAAGCAAAAAAGCTTGTGACCACATTCCACATGGACATTGGTGCATGCATTTTTATTTTTTACAATGTTGTGTTAGTCTCAGGTATATAGCAAAGTGATTCGGATGTATATTATTCAGATTCTTTTCCTTTATGGCTTATTACAAGATATTGACTATATAGTTTCCTGTGCCTTGTTGTTTATCTGCTTTATATATAGTAGTGTGTCTCTCTTAATCCCAGCCTCCTTATTTATCCCTCTCCACGCTTTCTCTCTTTGGTAACCAAAACTCACGGTGCATACATTTTTATTGTCAGAGAGTTGATGGGCTTTCTGACCAGTGGCCAGGCTGCAGTATCAAACCTATGCAGTTATTTCAACAAGGATTATAGAAGTTATACTCTTCCTCTCTCCGTATCAGGACTAGTTCTGGGGTGAACAGAGTGCTTCTGTCTGGAAAGACGTGAGGAAGACTTTGATATGTTTAGATACCGCCAGGCCTAGCCCAGCAGGAGAGAGGGCCCTCTACCTCCACACAGGCCTCTGCCCTGACCCTTCTTGGGGACTGGTGTTGGTGGTAGAGAGATCAGAGCACCTGACATGCTGTGAGGGCACAAACGCAGGCACGTACACTCCATTCCCCCCCTCCCTCCTCCATCCCACTGCAAAGAAGCCTAGGAAGCATCCTTCTTTTCTGACTGTCTCCTCTGTTAACAGTCCACCTTCTCACATCTCACTCCATCAGGAGGGCTCTTTGCTTTTACACTAACATTTGACCCTGAGGTTGGGAAGCCCTGAGGATGCTATCCTAGGTGAGCCCCCTCCATGACATGGCAGCTTGAGAAATTACATTCCCAGGGAGAAGACACTTGTCTCATTCCAAGGAGTGTTTATGAGGCGATTCTTCTCTCATTATCAGCGTTGTACTATTGGTGGTATCCTGCTAAGCAGCAAATTTATTTCCTCAGGAGGGAGGATGTGGCTAAGGACATGCTTATAGTTGCTCGTTCATTAAATCTACCTTCCTGAAAAGAAGCAGGACCTTGTCTTTCCTGTTCTGCAGAGAATCCTTTTGCTGCACTGAAGCTGAAGTGACTCAAGGACCACACTGAAATGTGTGAGCCAGAAAATGTAGTTATTGCGAGAAAATAGAAAGAAGTAAAGAGGGAAGGAAGGGAGAGGGGAAAGAGGCTATCTATTGAGCCCTGTCCTCCAGGGCACAGAGAACATCATATTTATTTGGGGAGAAGAGGCAGCATGTAAAGCATTTTCAAAATTCTTTGGTAAGGTAATTCTGTCCCATGGATTACACATCATGAGCTGTTTGTTATTTTAGTCCAATGACAGGTATACCATATTCATGAAAAAATTTAGAGAATCTTTTTGGCCTTTTAAGAAGCATGTCCTGAGCATTTATATCCAGACGTGACATTACAGCCCCACTGAGATTTACAGAAAACAAACTCGGTGCAGTCTGTTTCCTGTTTGTTGAGATTGTCAAAGTGAGCAGTCGGAAGGCCTAGAGAGATTGTAGCTGTGGACTCATTTTACAAGGCTACGTAGTCAGCCACTGCTTTTTCCCTTAATCAATAATCATACTGTCAGTCAAGCATAAAATGTGATTCTATTACCATTGCTCTGCATGCCTCATACATTTCCTGCTTACATGTTTCTTTCTTGGCATTCTACTAGCAGGTACACCCAAGCTGCCTCTATATAATACATTTCTTGATAAAAAGTGAAAAGTCAATCATTCAGATGATTTCAAATAACTAGATACTATGCATTATGGAAATAAGGCAGAAGAGCATGTGATGGCACTGGCTTTGTGTTTCCCTGTTTTACCTTTAACTTTTCACAGGGCTGCTCTGTGAGGCACAGCCATACCTTAACCCAGTGGCATGTATTGGTAGATTGCATTGATTGGCTAAGTTCAGAAGAGAAACTCTTCTACTAACAAATGAACTCATCATTAGGATATTCAGATGGTCTAAAATCAATACCTACAGAACTGGTTAAATCAATTAAAGAGACGTATCCTGAGAGCACTTGCCAAAATATAAAAATGAATTGCTGAATTACAGCATTGAAATAGATTTCACTGGAATGAGTGAAACAGCAAGAGGCTTATATTATATCCTGTAGGCTGGGGTTTCAGCTGGCAGCACGCACGCACAGCCAGGATTGCAGCTTAAGAGGAGAGAATGTCACTCAGCATTCTGCAACACCTGGATGCCTGCCTGATTTTCTGACTTTACATCCAGGGACTGCAATCTTTAGGAAAACACTCCCCACTATATTTAACCCTCTGGATGAGTGCCCAGAATGGAACATGGAAACATCCTGTATTTGAATCTTGAACCTACCTGAAGTTAGCAAAAACATGTTGCCTAGCTTTAGAGTATTGGGCTTCTCCCATTTTAACGTAATTCATTGTTTTTGATGCATATATGAAGTGGGCCTGCACTAGACATAACGGGGGCGGGAGTAGGATTTTGACAGGCAGAGATTGGAGGAAATTTGTTCCAAGTGCCTGGCACCCAACAGTCACATAAGAAACACGGATTAGGGAAAAGAACTGGAGCTGATGGTAGAAACCGAGAGGCTGTTCCGGGTAGGAAAGAGTGTCGGAGGGTCCCCAGCTCTGCACAGAGGAGGAAAAGAGGCCTCCGGAGGGAGAGCTGGGCTCCAGGAGCATGTGACTCTGGGTCCATTCTGCAACTGCACAAGAGGCTCGAATTCACACCTCCTACTCTTCCTGCAGCTGTGGCCTAGCAGGGGTCTTGTTCCCTCTCACCAGGACAATGGCCACGGCCTCTTCTCTGGGCCTCTGCTCTCCCTATCATCACCCCATTTCATGCTCCACCTTGATCACGACTCCATGGCTTCCCAATGCTCGCTGAATTCCTGATCAACTTCACCCAACTCGCTGCTCAAGATCCTGCCCACGCCAGTTGAAGAGAGGCCTCCAAGCAGGTCCCACTTGTCCCGGAGTGTGTATTTCACTAACATGGAAACCAAAAGGACTTTTTTGAGAGTCTGGCCCAAAGATGATGTGACAACAGGATTCAGGAATGCTTGTGTTCCATTAAGCCTTGCTCCCTCTAGCCTGGTTATTTTACTGGATACAAAACCCTTGAGCAAGATTTATTTGTCAACTGGTGGGTGTGTTCATAACTAAAGTTTTAGTATATTGTAACTCAATGAAAAATGCATTGTTTATAGTAAAGAAGCACATTTCTCTCCTAAGAGTCATCTGTTGACACTGATCATTCTCTAAGCAGGGTAAATAGGGAGACATGAGGCAGACTGTCTCAGGATTGGCTTATTTATGCTCCCGATTAGAAGGGCCAATGTAAGTGGCATTTAGCAACTCTGTTCCCCTGGGGTTTGTGGATTTGAAAATTCAATTTTCTTTCTTCCAGCTAATCCGAGCTCTCTTGCCCCTGATACTAGGGAGGCGCCTCTCACGGAATGACACGTATCCTTTGCTATGAGAAAATCAATACCTAATAGAGGCTCCTTACCATGTATAACCAGACAACGGGAAGAGCATTCTTAGTGCATAGTAGGTACTCAACAGTATAAGTATTCCGAAACCTACATGGGAGGGAATACTGATGATGCATCTTCAGCACTATGTGTTCAGGCTTCTCTCCCTTTAGAGCATGTTATACTCCGGGAAAGGAGGCTACATCCATTTTTATCCTATATCTGTATTAGAAAATCCAGTAATCTTCCATCTGTCCTTCTCCTTTATTCTCACACTCCGACCATACTCACAATGCTCTAACACCAGATGTGTGTAGGGATTTCCCACACCAAGCGCATTTCTGCAACACAAGCTGGGTGTGCTACAGTGTAACTCATTGCTGACACTGTCTACCTGGAGAGAGCATCACATCCCACAGTTCCAGGGCTCAGTCCCACAAGACGGCCTCCCCCCTACTTCAGATGCCAGTCACAAGCCCAAGTGGTCACTTGTGCTTCAGATCAATCAGCTATACATGAGAGGTTCCCATAGCCCCCTCCTTGGGTTTGATTAATTTGCTAGAGTGGCTCACAGAACTCAAGAAAACAGTTACTTATGTTTACTAGTTTATTAAAGGATATAATAAAGGATGCAGATGAACAGGCAGATGAAGACATACATTGGGCGAGGTCTCAGAGGGTCCCAAATGTAGGAGTTTTTGTCCCTGTGCAGCTGGGGTGTGTCATTCTTCCTGCAAGTGCTCTCTCAACCCCATACTATTGGGATGTTATGGAGGCTTCCTCACATAGGCATGATTGACTATTAACCCCATTTCTAGCCTCTGTCCCCTCCGTAGAGAATGGGACTGTGGAGTTGGAAATTCCAAGCTTCTACTTATAGCTCGGTCTTTCTGGTGACCAGCTCCCATCCAGAAGCCCATCTAGAGTTGCCTCATTAGAACAAAAGACACTCCTATTGCCCAGGAAATTCCAAGAGATTTAGTGTCCTGGGCTAAAGACCAAGTATTAGACCAAAAGGGGCTCCTAGTGCTCTTATCACTTATGACATGTCAAGGGATTAAGGAGCTCTGTGCCAGGAACTGGGGACAGAGACCAGTAAGTATAGTAAATTTCCTATTACTACACAAGACCAAATATCAATGGACTTCTCCATGCCTCAGTGTCCTTGCTGGCACAATCGAGCAGCTGGGGTAAGGACCCTCCTTGGTCATTTAAAAGGTATCTTTTAATGCACATGTTCATTTTAAGGTCTGGTGTTTTTTAATGCACACATGAAGGATACATATTGAGTCCACCTCCACCGACAAGAAATAAGATCTTTTAGCAAATGTATAGATGTTTATATCTAATGTTCTAAAGACTCCTGTGAGATACTCTGTGACAAATGCTTTATGCCATGCTGTGCATTTTGGAAAGGTCTGCTGCTTTTATCTGCCTATCCACTTGAATTTTGAATTTCGACTTAAGAAGAAGACAGATTCTGCTTTCTGTTCAGGGCAAAGATTTTTCCAGCAGGTGGCAGATATTTGGGAGACAGAGTAAAGCATTTCTAGACCCTGAACCAAAGCCCCAGCACCTTTTTTCCAAGCCAGCCTCAGAATTTCAAAAGCTTACATTTTCAGTTTAGCAAAGTGTTTTATTACTGGAGGCATTCGTGTTGCTCTAATACATGCTAGAACCCTGATTAAACTCAAGACTTGGACACCTCCAATAAACTTGGGTACATGTGGTACACTGCCTGGGGTTTATTAGCTTATGACCAAGACAGAACCTCCAGCCATGGATTTGGGACCCAAATTGGGGTGATGAAGCATGCTGGGACCAAAGAACAGGGGTGGGAGTGGCGAGAGGACCAATGTCGTCAAGCCACTTCCTCCAGCCCAGAGGCAGTGACAAGCATAACATCGTGGTGCCTGTTCCTTCCTGCGCTTTGATTCAAACTGACTTAATGAAAGGGCTTAAAGACTTAAACGTAAGACAAGACACCATCCAACTCTTAGAAGAGATCATAGGCAAAACATTCTGTGACATCAACCTTACAAATGTTTTCTCAGGTCAGTCTCCAAAGGCAACAGAAATAAAAGCAAAAATAAACCAAAGGGATCTAGTCAAACTGACAACCTTTTGCACAGCATAGGAATACATAAAAAAACCCCAAAAGACAACTTACAGAATGGGAGAAAATAGTTTCAAACGATGCAACCGACAAGGGTTTAATCTCTACAATATACAAACAGCTTATACAACTCAAAAGCAAAAAAGCCAACCACCCAAGGGAAAAATAGGCAAAAGACCCGAATAGTCATTTTTCCGAGGATGTACAGATGGCCAACAAGCACATGAAAAAATGCTCAACATCCCTGATTATTAGAGAAATGCAAATCAAAACTACCATGAGATATCACCTTACACCCGTCAGAATGGCCATCCTTAGTAAGTTCACCATCAACAAATGCTGAAGGGGGTGTGGAGAAAAGGGAACCCTCCTGCACTGTTGGTGAGAATGTAAGCTGGTACAACCACTATAGAGAAGAGTATGGAGGTACCTCAGAAAACTATACATAGAACTACCATATGACCCAGCAATCCCACTCTTGGGCATATATCCAGACAAAACTTTCCTTGAAAAAGGCACATGCACCCGCATGTTCTTTGCAGCACTATTTACAACAGCCAAGACATGGAAACAACCCAAATGTCCATCAACAGATGATTGGATTCGGAAGATGTGGTATATATACACAATGGAATACTGCTCAGCCATTAAAAAGAACAAAATAATGCCCTTTGCAGCACCATGGATGGAATGAGAGACTCTCATATTGATTGAAGTAAGTCAGAAAGAGAAAGACAAATACCATATGATATCACTTATATCTGGAATATAATATATGGCACAAATGAACCTTTCCACAGAAAAGAAACTCATGGACTTGGAGAATGGACTTGTGGTTGCCCAGGGGGAGGGGAGGGAGTGGCATGGACGGGGAGTCTGGGGTTCATAGATGCAAACTATTGCCTTTGGAATGGATAAGCAGCGAGATCCTGCTGTATAGCACTGGGAACTAGATCTAGTCACTTATGGTGGAGCATGATAGTGTGAGAAAAAAGAATGTATACATATATGTGTGACTGGGTCACCTTGCTGTGCAGTAGAAAGTTGACAGAACACTGTAAACCAGCTATAACGGAAAAAAAAATAAAAATCATTCAAATAAAAAAATTAAATCTGAAATAAAACAAAAACATATTGACTTAATGATTCTCACCTCCCCAGAGGTGGCCTCTGCTTCCCCTCCACCCCATTTACAGAGCCTGATCCCCATGTGCTCTTTGTGCATAAAAGGCTGTGGTCATTCCTGTTCCATGGGAGAGTTCTCTTTTCCCAAATAACAGATCATGCACATTTTTGTTTCCATTCAGACCTTGGGGCAAGCAGCACATCCTCACCAATGTCTGATTTAAGGTCACTTGGAGAAAAAAAAAGTTAAGCAAAACAGCCATTGGGTTTGCAACCAAAATGCTCACAGGTGGCCAATTCATAAGTTGTAGTGGACGTTAGTCAGTGTCTGGTCATCAGCTGTGACCTATGTAGCACGTGTAAAAACGCTGTGCTCCTCGGCCTCTCCGTGTGCTCACAGCCTTTTACCGAGGAGATTACAATAAAAAGGCAATCGATGGAGACTACAAGTCAAAATCTTTGGTATTAAAAGTAGAAGACCTAATTACAATGAAAAAAATCAGCATGCAGATTTCTAAACAGTCACAGACCTACCTGGAGCATATTAAACATCACATCATACAAGCCCTAAGCACTTTCTTATTAATCTAGTCTCTATGCTAATACAGCCAAATGGGAAACACAATCTTGGGAATATGAAGGCCAATGTTATTCTATTAACCTTATATGTTATCCTATTTACTTTCCTGTCTTTCATGAATAAATTAAACTGTCCTCTCCTTCTCTAATTGCTGGATAGTTTGAGTATGACAACATACAGATTTTATTCCGCTACATTCCGCAACCTTAACAGCCCAAACTCGATCATTTTCTTGGGGGGGGGGGGATTTCAACGAAAAGCAACGACAGATAACCTGTTTACATTAAACGACTCTGTCAAAGTTATTCTGCACTGGTTTCATCCTAATCCATCTGCTGTTTCTATAGCTCTGACAGGCTGACCTCTCTTGCTGTGTGTGCCATATCGATGTCATTACTGAAGAGGCCTTCCCCGGCCTTTCTGCTGATAACGAAGTAAATGGAAATGCAGAGGAACCTTGGGGAGGTAACAACTTGTTCAGCATGATGACGGAGAATGACTTCACTCTAGCATGTCCACACTCTGCCCCCTCTCCAGTAGCAAACCTTAAACCGAGAAGTGGGCTTCGGCCACTAGGTTTTGAAAGCTCAATATGCATCACAGGCATAAGAAACACATCCCAAAGCTGCCAGAATGTTCAGATTTTCTGCTCCCATGTAATTCGTTTCACGTGCAATTATCAAATAACAACCTATAGCCAGGGAGCTGTCCCCATAATAACAACAAAAACAAACAAACCAACAAACAAAAGTGAATCAAGGACCTGCTGTCGAGCACAGGGAATGCTACACAATATTCTGGGATCATCTACGTGGGGAAAGAATCGGAAAGAGGATGGCTGTGTGGACACGTGTCACTGAATCGCTTTGTTGTCCAGCAGAAACGATCACAAAAAAAAAAAAAAAAGAGAGAGAGAGAGAGAGAGAAAAAGAACACCAAAATCAAGAACTTGGATTAAAAACGAGCTGTTTTGTGTTTGAGGTAATTGTGACCTTCAGATAAAAAGTAAAACTATGAAGTGGAGGAAACGAGCTTGGAAGACAATATTTTTCTGTGAATGTTAACATGCTTGCGCTACAGCTCTGCTACTAGCAACTAGTTGAAAAGTCCAAACGTTCCCCAGGAACATGCTGCGAATTAAGTACCACATTGCTAAGGGCTCTGAATTTCTCACTGGGCTAAAGCAAGTCACCTCAGGTTGCCACCTCCCTCACGTTAATCGTAAGATGGCGTGAATATTAAAATTCCCTAAAGGTTGTTTCTAACAACACCTATTTCTTTTATGGCCTTTATGCTTGTGAAGTCTGAGGTGTCTCATGGCAATCTGAGATGATTAGAGAATGGGAGCGCCAATGCCCACACCTAATGGGCTTCAGAAGGCAGATATTACATGCTTCGAGCCGCATAAATCAAGCATCAGGATAACATTCAAGGAAACATCAAGCAGATGTTTACCTGGCTCTATGAGTCTGTACTGGAGGGGGCTCTGGAGTTTGGCCACTGCACAATCTGGAAGCCTTTGGAATAGGTCAAATTGTGGACCGCTTAAAACTTTAAAGACAGCAATTTTAAGAAACCTGTCAATACAATTTCTTTGTTAAAAAAAAAAAAAAAACCCAAAAAACATTTGAGACTGATTAGGCTGCTTACGTTGAAAGAGAAGCACCAGGTCTGTATCTTTAGATCTTTTATTGAACTGCAAACACAGCATCAATAACTGCTTCTCAGCTGTAAATGAAAATTGATTCCAGGTTTAACCCCTCATTTTCAGGAGTTCTTCTAATCCTGAGAACATAAGAAGAAAAATGGACCAAAAGGAAAGAAGCCTGTCCTACTGGATCATGCCACTGTCTCCCCAAAGCCCAGTGGACACATCCTGGCACCACTGCCTGCCCCACATGACTGGCTGGAAAATGGCAATTCAATAAGTGTTAGATGGGGAAGGCCAGGGTTGGCTTTTATGTTTCTGATGCCAAGAGTGGCAGGTGAGAAGGAAAAATGCAGTCAGCTGGCTAATGGCCATCATGGGGGGCCTCCCGCATTCGCATCCCAACCATGATTGTTGACAGCTGACTTCAAACACAAAGCAGAACATACTGCAATATGTATGTTTATGCAGACATTAAGTTCAAAACACTATGTCCAACACAAACACTGTTCTGGAACATTCCATCGTTCGATGTCAACTTCAAGCAATTACTGCTTTCCCATTCAGGGGAAGCCCCTGACAGCAAACCAAGGTGAGTAGAGTGTCACAGCAGACCCTTAGAATCTTTCTCCAGGGCACGGTAAGAGCTTAGAAAGAGAAATAAGAACTGCAACCAGAAAGTATGACTCAACTCTCCACTCACATCAGTCCTGTGAAGAAAAATTCTTCTAGAGATGTGTAATTCTCCTGGAGGACTTCATGCAGTGTCATTGGCAACCTGGCCTTTCTTCCTAGGACGTTTGGTTTCAAACTTGTCAGGGATCAGAGGGGAGGAAAGGTCATTCATAAACAATGGATGCTTCTGGAGGGCAGTTAGGACCTTCGACTCAGTTCCTAGCTGATCCTGCTGAACACCAAGGCAAAAATGAAGGGTGAGGTCTATTAACCAATGGACCCAAAAGAGAGGGTTTCCAGTTAGTGGGGAAAAGGGCCATAAGGAAGAACAACCACCAATTCGTCTAGTGTCTGTGGTTTTCAAAGCATTTTCTTACACACAATCTTCATCTCATCCTCACAGGATTCCTATGAGTTCTACGAGACTGGTCTATTCTAGTTTATTGGTGAGAGATCTGAGACTTTGAGACGTTAGGTGAGTTGCCCAGTCTCATGCAGCTAAGTATGTGACAGAGCTGGGGTTGATGCCCCGGCTTCTCCAGTCCACGAACAATCCTCTCGATGACTAGTCTTACAATTCCTTCTGGCTCAGGGCACACAGCTAATACATGGTAGGCAAGACCAGACAGAGCCTTTTCTTTTTCTTTTGTTCATCTTTTTAGGGCCACACCCACAGACTATGGAAGTTCCCAGGCTGGGGTCACATCAGAGCTGCAACTGCCAGCCTACACCACAGCTACACCAATGCCAGATCTGGGCTGTGTCTGCGACCTATACCACAGCCCATGGCAATGCCAGATCCTTAACCCATTGAGCGAGGCCAGGGGTTGAACCCGCGTCCTCATGGATACTAGTCGGGTTCGTTAACCACTGAGCCACGATGGGAACTCCTAGACAGAACCTTTTCATTCAAGTCTGCCACACACCGGCTGTCTGCCAGGTAGTTAATTCAGCAGCTCTAACCTCCCATTCATTACAAGAAAAGGGGAAGTCACGTATCTAGCATCTCAAATATAAGGCATTCTAGATCATTACTAGGAACAATGACGATCAAAACGCAGCAGGGAATGTGAAGACAACACTCAAACTTTCGACAAATATTTTCAGGGTACAATCACCATGGCTTTTTCACTGAAACCGTGTGCATTCGGGACTGTGTGTTTCTGACTTTAAAGAACCACTAGATTCTTGTTCAAATATCCTGTTGTTGTTTTTTTCTTTTGTCTTTTCAGAGCCGCACCCGTGGCATACGGCGGTCCCCAGGCTAGGGGTCTAATTGGAGCTGTAGTCGCTGGCCTACACCAGAGCCACAGCCACACGGGATCCAAGCCACGTCTGTGACCTACACCACAGCTCACAGCAACGCCAGATCCTTAACCCACTGAGTGAGGCCAGGGATCGAACCCACAGCCTCACGGTTCCTGGTTGGATCGTTAACCACTGAGCCATGACGGGAACTCCCAAATATCTTGTTAAAAATATTTTTTGTAGCCCCGAGTCTCGAAGGTTGACCATTTGGAATCTTTAATTTGCCCCTCAGCTTCTCCCATTCAGGCCTCAGGCTGCATTTTCCCATTGGGAGGAATGACTCTTAGCATTTAGACATATCCTAATTGTTCTACTGAGGTCTGTGCACAGGACCTGCTCGGCATGGCCAGGGCTGATGTGGAGGGTGTGCCTGTGGTGGGGCCGGGAGAGGGGAGGTGGTTCTGATTATGAGCGACTTGGAACTGAAATGTCAGATTAGACACTGACACATCTTGATCCCATGTTCCATTTTGACACGTGCATTTGCAATGCATTCTCTTGGGATTCTTTATGTCACGAACCATAGCATAAGGTCTCAGGAGCTTTTTGGGAAAAGACTGGTGTGTGCTCATTAAACCTGGGCAATATAGGTCTCCTTAGGTGTGTCCAGGGGCAATGATTATGGATGAGATGATCCGAGGATGTCTCGGAACGTTAATGGCGTTTTTATAGAACCATGAGTGCATGAATGTAGCTACCAGGTTCTGAGAAAGTTTCTGAGTATAACGCCAGCTCAAACCAATGGTGTAATTAGGCCCCTTGGACACATCATTTAATGCACCAATGCATTTGTTAGGGTGTCCCCCCCCCATCATCCTGCCACAAACAGAATGATTCTATAATTCCACATCTTAGACTGGAGGCCCAAATCTACCTCTAAGGTTTGCTGTGAGATTAAAGTAAGACAGAGCACCTAGCTTAATGTGTGGGGCAGAGCAAGAGTGGCCCCATCTCCACGTGAGCTCTCATAACTCCTCCTGATGTGGCTGGAGATATGATGGCCCCAATTCCAAGATGAGAGAACAGTACCGTATTGCCTCTGGGGCACTATGTTATCTCACCTGAAAAGAAAATGATTTGGGTGGGTCCTCAAAAAGTTAAACATCAATTACCATATGAGTCAACAATTCCACTTCTAGGGGGAAGAATGGGATGAAGTCAAAAGAATTACAAGATTCAAAAGACCTGTAAACAGGTGTTCAACAAAAACTTATACATAAATGCTCAGAGCAACACTATTTGCAACAGCCAAAAAGTGGATGCAAGTGTCCATCAACTGATAAGTAGATGAACAAAAGGTAGTATATCCACACAACAGAATACTATTTAGCCCTAAATAAGGAATAGAGTTTTTTTTTTTCTTTTTCAGCTGTGCCTGCAGCATATGGATGTTCCCAGGCCAGGGATTGAATCTATGCCACAGCTGCGACCTATGCCACAGCTACAGCAACACCAGATCCTTAACCCATTGTGCCAGGCTTGGGATTGAACCTGTACCTCAGCAGCAACCCAAACCACTACAGTCCGATTCTTAACTTATTGTGCCAAGTGGGAACTCAAGGAATGAAGTGTTGATACAGGACACAGCATGGATGAATCTAAAAAACATGATGCTAAGTGAGAGAAGTCAGACACAAATGGTCACATATTGCATCCTGATTTCATTCAGAGGAAATACGCAAATCCACTGAGACAGAAAGTAGATTAGATTAGTGGTTGTTAAGGACTGGGAGGAGGGGGAATTGGGGAGCAGCTGCCTAACGTATGTGGGATTTCATTTTGGGGTAATGAAAATATTCAGGAACTGGTGATGAGTACACATCATTGTGTATGTACTCAATGCCACTGAATTTGATGTCATGCAGATTTAACCACAATAGCGAAAAAAAAAATGATTTTGATCCACACATCTTTGAAAAAGAGTATTGGGACTCAGAAAGCCAGAAGTCACCCAAGCTACTGTGGCTTCTGTGACCACATAAGCATTCTCTCCTGGCCTTTAGCCTTCCAGCTTTGTAACTAGTCCTCAAACTCTCTAAGGAGGATTCCTTTGCAAATGTCTATAACCTGGCACCCACTTCTTGCCTCCTGGACCCAGCTTAGGGCACTAAGTTGTCATTCTGTCTTACCTTAGATCTACTAGTTCAGCCTGCCCTTCAAACGAGATCATCTGAGGGCCTAGGCACTGAAATGGTCTCTGCATACATCCGAAACCACCACATGACTCAGGCCAACTGACCCGATGCCCCTTCTTCAGGTGAATATGTCAAGCAACGACTTGGGAAGCCAAAAAAGCAGACTGCACTTGTGCGCCACATAGGAAGTCAACGTGCAAAATCTACCTTCATTTATTGTGATGACTGCTTGAAGCACTGTCATTAAAAAGCATCTGACAAAATCGATGACCTAAGATTTTTGTTTGTTTGTTTTATTTACCAATGTAATGCTCTTGTCGCTGGCACATTAAATGCAGAAAGCAGGAATGGCAGACACCCACATTTAAGTGTGCCTTTTACATTTGCTCTGAAGCCCACCACCCAAGTAGGAGAGGGGTTGCTTGCATTTAGGAAACATACAACAAGCCCTGGGGAGACATTGTGCTTGTTCTTGGCAAAGCGCCAAAGTTGCAAAGATGCAATTTTTACATATTATTGGAAATGCGAGCAGAATAAAGTGGAAAAAGTAAAGGACAGGAAAGTTTTGGCCACCTAACACTGAGGAGGTACTCAGCATTTAAATTATACTGAATAGTAGGAGTTGTAGTGTGGTCAACAACTGCAGATGAGAAGGGAGTACATGAGCCTTGAAGCGTTCTTCCTAAGTTGTTTGTTTGTTTGTTTGTTTGTTTTCAGGCTCCTCACAAAGTATTTAGTGATTATGGAATTCTGTATTTGCTAATTATCTTGAAATACAAGTGCACGAGCATTCCTCGAAACACTCTGGTTTCACTTATATCTCTTAGCAGACTTCCCTACAGAAAGAACATGGTCAGGCATTGGCTTTTCTAAAAGGTGATCCTTCTGTGTTCCTTATCTGAGGTTCTCAGCACATTCAGAAGGACCCCACATGCAGGACAGTTTTCTGTTCCAGAGAACACACTCAAGCATGGCGGATACCACACACTATACGGCTACTCTCATGATTCACACGTGATGCTTGGCCTTTTCAGATCAAGAGGTTCGTGCCATCTAATTCTCTGCTAAGTACTGTGAATATTCATCCTGCAGAATGCAAGAACACAGGGCAGCAGCAAGGTTTTGCCAAATGCCTTTTGCCGGAAGGTTCATGTAAGCTGCAAGGTGGGGGGCATTGACTTTCAACTGTGTTCTGCAGGGGTGCCCCTGGGAAAGGTGAACAGAGCAGTCACATTTATATCCTAATGAAGGAATGCGTGGGATGCTAAGCCTCCCGCTGGACTGACTGCAGGAAAGTTACACCAAGCCCAAGACGGTACTTAGTCCAGAAGAGGGAAAGACGATCTCTATTGTTTTGGAAGACCAGTAGGTGTGTATGGCAGGGACGACGTGAAAGGCAGGGGTGAAGATGGTGTGAGCTCATTTGATCTATTCCAGAACACCAGGCCTGCCCTTGCTCCATTCCCTCTCTCCAAAGCCCAAAGGGGAAGCAGGGGGTAGGCTTGTGGATGGCAAAACCTCTCCAGTTCCTTTAGCTCCCTTCCCTCCCCGGAGGTCCCCAACGCAGCCCTAAGCTGTTCCTACCTGGTAGAGCTCAGTGGCGGTGCACTGAGTGGTCAAGGTCTTCACGGGTTCAAGGTCATCTTCGTCACTGCTCAGCTTCAGGTCATCTTCAAGCATCCTACAAAAGAAGGAAAAAAAAAGCCAAGTGGCGTTCAGGTTAGAAAGTGTCTTTTCTATATGATCCTCAGATCCATCTTGAGGGGAGGATAAAATATTGGCGCTCCAATCTGACAGCTGCAATTTTGTCAAAAGTGCAGAGGGAACCAAGATTCTTTCAGCTAATTAGATATTTGAGCTCTTATATTTATGTCAGATTCGGCACACA
This sequence comes from Phacochoerus africanus, assembly GCF_016906955.1. NCBI lineage: Eukaryota > Metazoa > Chordata > Mammalia > Artiodactyla > Suidae > Phacochoerus > Phacochoerus africanus. The sequence continues at coordinate 125,221,925 of NC_062560.1, read as the reverse complement.
TCCACTCTCTCTACCTTCCCCAAAATCAAGTGGGGGGGGGGACTATTTCAGCGTCTCCAGAGATGAGTGGAGTGTATATATTTTTACTACAGAAAGTGCACTAAATGTACTGATCAATCACTGTGGAGGTGGGACAAGGCCCTGGATTCTCTACAGGAAAAGATGCTCCGAGCTTCTCATGAAAGAATAGGGGCATGCCGACAGCCCCTAGCTCTACAGGCTGTGGTCGAAGCCTGCTGGGGCTCTCTGGATGACAGAGGCAAGGGGCCCAGGGAACGGCCACTGCCTTTCAGTGCCCTCTGCACTGTGGCAGCACAGTGGCCACAAAATAGCAGGGCGAGAAATGGCTAGTCATTAACCTTTTGATATATGACCGATCCCTTCCCATAAAATTTGATCCAAGAAATGTAAGCCCATGAAGTGGATAAGAAATCTTTCTCTCCTAAGGCCAGGTACCTGAAAAATACGAGTGGTCGGAATTTTGGTGATGAACTAGCACTTTCAAAATTGTTTATTGAGCACACAGAGCCTTCTGTTTCCACAGGGATATTAATTCCACTGCCACCAGCTCTCTAGCTCCAAGTTTGAGCTACGGCAGGTAGAGTGACTTATTATCTTAAAATTCCAGTTACACTACTTTCAAAGACCAATGGGTGTTAATATTTTTATTTATTAAACACATCAGACCTCCTCCCGAGGCTCCAAGTGGGGCCAGTCTCAGCCTTTCGGGACTGATTACTATTTTAGGAGCATGCTTTTTTCTTTCTTGCTTCCGGACCCAGTGTCAGACTCAGATCCTGGGCTCGAAGTCCCTTCTTCAACTCTGGAAGTCCTGTTTTTCTTCCACCGCTCAGGCAGATCACACCTCCTCCACAAAAGCTTTTTAGCAAGAATTCCCCATCTCAGAAAGAAGACCTTTTCCCTCTCCCCACCCCCAGCTGATCCTAGCACCTCTTCCATCAGCCCCTAGTTCCCAGGTGTGCAGGCACAGCGACTCATCCACCTCTGCTTTTGGCGCAGCGTCTTCCTGGAAATGATACAGTCCACCAGCCTCATTTTGCAGACAAGCAAGGATCAGAGAAGCCGAGTGCTTTGTTCAAGGTCACACAGGTAGTTGGTGCCAGAGCCCGTCCTAAAACCCCCATTTCCTGATTCCCACCTGTGTGTTTTTTGCCAGAGGGATGCTGGAAGACAAAAGGCAGCTTCTAATTTGATAAACAGGGGAGTGTGTTATTTCAGAGGTTATGTCCAAATATTAGCAAGAGATTCAGGTCAGGAGTGGGTTCCAAAAGCCCTCCCAAGAAAGGCCAGCCCCTCCACTTTCACCCTCAGTCACATAAGACCAGGATGTGTTCACTGAGGTCTGAAAACCGAAGACGGATATAAAGGATGATTGGTGGGAAGGACGATTGTTAGAGTTGGTTTCAGATAAAGGAAATTTGCAGGATTTATGACCGTCCTTCAAGAGACTAATGGCTGTTTGGAAGATCTTAGAGTAGGAGACAAAATGTATCTTGGCATTTCTTTTGCAGTTGCAGGCTTATGACTCTGAACAAATAATTCTTTACAACACATTGTGGTAAATGAAGAGTGTATCATTCTCATAAGCTATAGAACTCAAGTATTTAAAAAAGACCTATGCTGGGCTTCATTCTCTCCCCACCCTCACCCCTCTCTCGCTCTGGTGCTGTGTGTGTGTGTGTGTGTGTGTGTGTGTGTGTGAATACAGGTAGGCAATGTCTACGCATTAATTGACACCTAAGTGTTCAGCAAAATAAATGATAAATGATTCTTACCCTTTAGAGGATCCATTTCTGTGTCATGGAAGGTGTTAAGTATTTGCCCAGCAGCAAGTAATTTGTAATTTGGACCTTATGAAAGAAGTCCCCATAATAATAATTAGCCCCATTTTCCAGGCAGACACACTGAGCCCTGGAGGGGTTAAGGAACTTAACTTGTGGTCACACAGCTAGGATATCATGGAGGCAAAACATAGAACCCAGATCATCCCCAGCCAGAACTTGAAAATATATGTTTTCCTAGAGGATGTACCTTACAAAGGCTAGAGGTGAAAATAAAATCAACAGCAACAACAAAACCCCCATAGAGCAAAACAAAACATGGAATCAAGATGTTTGGATTCAACTAGGGGCTAACCATCAATTCTGAGATCTTGGGTAAGTCATTTACTGTTTCTGAGCCTCATCTGTGTCCCTTATCTGTCACCAGGAACTAATGCATGCAAAATACTTTATAAAAACACAACATAATGCAGGCTATCATTTATTAGTTTGGAAACATCACTGCAGTTGGAAATAACGTACAGCATTAAAACTATAAGCGAGTAATCACAAGCAAAAGCGTGGTGACTTGGAAAATGTCACCCGGGGTCCCAAAGCTACATCCAGACATGGGCTCATGGTCTTTCGGCTACTCTCCTTCAGTCAGAACCAGCACATCCAGACCCAGAGCGTACAGATCGGAAGTCAGCACTTATTTTACTCTCCAATCAACTCTGTATGATCTCAACATGGAAATGAGAGGCCCACTGATGTACAATTCTAGAAATAGGCAGCCAGTCTACATAGTGATTGACATTAAACACTCCCCATGCAACAAGCTTGCTATGGATTTGGTTGTTCATAAAGGACAATTGGATGTATATATTCAAGTCCAGGCAAACACAAGCTAAGGAAGTAACTGGGAAGGCAAACTATCATTAGTTATCTCTGGAGCTGTTAAGCATTCATTTCATTCCACTTCTTCCCTGACCTATTAAACTTTATTATTGAGTCTACATGTACTTGTTTGCGTTTCCATCCATAGCTAATGCTGAACATTACTCCAGGGAAAGTGTAGGATTATGAAAGATTTTGGATTTAATTATTACAGCAGCACCATTCATACCCATTGCAGTGAAGGTGGTCTCAGCAGAAAAAAATGGTAATCTCTTTTCATGAGGTTATAATTCCATAGACAAATTCATCACACATCGGCTAGCCCAAGATGTGAACAAGTCAGGCTCACAAGAATGTTTGCCTGTGTGTGTGATCTTTAAGAACAACAACAATTGTTCTGCCACTTTTCAATTAGATGAAAACAGAACACAGTAGCCCTCCTTAGTGACTTCTGATGTTTGTTCAGGATCTAGCGGTTCACAGTGTCTGCCTTCGTGTGAAAACTCTGTTTTTATTTTCAGTACGACTTATAATTTCTTGCGTATTAAGAAGTAAAATAGTCCCTGAAACTGTGTCAACACAGCAAAGTCTTTGTGCTGAAGAGATGATCCTGTAAAAGCGTAACTACGGAAAGCTGGAGCAGATGAGATGGGGAGGCCTTGGAGGAGGAAGGGAGAGACGTACTCAGAGTCTTCTCTGTCGCTAATTCTCTGCTCCTGGAGCTGATCCTGGTGGCCTCAGAGGGCTTTTGGCACTGGGACATCACAGGACACTGTGACATGACAGGCCCCTTATTACTTGTTATTGTAACACCTGCTCTCCAGAAACCTTGCCATTTTAGAGTGGAATGCTTTGGTGATTTTCAACAGGAAAAAACAGAGACCTTGAAACATGATTCCAGAAGGTTCTATGGAAATGAACCCTTTAGCTGAGGCAGCATGAGCCTCAGAGCAAAGGCTTGAGAGTCAGACAGACCTGAGTTCAAATACTGGCTTTTCTAGCGGATTTGCTCTCCAGGACTAGTTAATAAGACTTGTTGACTCTCAGTTTCCTTGCGTGTTAAAATGAGCAACAGTAATACTTACTTTGGTGAATTTTTGGAAGGATTAGAAAAAGAAAGTTTAAGCAGTTGCCTAGGAGTCAATATAGGTAGCTCTTGTCTCCATCTTGGTTATTATTGCTATTGCTGTTATTCCTATTACCTGACAATGGTGCTGTTTGGTTGGAACAATTTTAAACAACCTCTGGTAGTCACCCAAAGACAGGCAGAGGTATCAACTAGCAGGTATCACTGGGAGCCCTTGACCAAGGAGTATGGAAAGTTTCAGGGCTTGGATTTATTCTTCTAGAATGTTCTAAACACATCATCATGGCTCTTTTGGGTTTTCTGAGGTCCTCCCTGAGTGATTAAGAGAAAGCACCTTGTCTTTGGGCCTGCCACTCTCAGGAGGCGGTTATAATGCATGCTCCAATTTAACCTTTGTATGTAAGACTGGGTTTCAAAGGCAGTTAGTTGATTCAGAATCCTTACTCAGAAGCTACCATCAGAACCCTGAGTGGTTCTCAGGACCTGTTGAGTTTACATAGCACCTTTTTATTTTTGTCTTTTTAGGGCCCACCTGAGGCATATGGAAGTTCCTCACGGATACTACTAGGGTCCGTTACCACTGAGCCACAACAGGAACTCCCTACGCAGTGACTTTTAGTGAATTACAAAATGGTCAGAGTTCCCATCGTGACTCAGTGGAAACGAATCTGACTGGCATCCATGAGGACACAGATTCAATCCCTGGCCTTGCTCAGTGGGTTAAGGATCCGGCATTGCCGTGAGCTGTGGTGTAGGTTGCAGATGCAGCTCAGATCCTGCATTACTGTGGCTGTGGTGCAGGCTGGCAGCCGCAGCTCTGATTCAACCCCTAGCCTGGGAACCTCCATATGCCGTGGGAGCGGCCCTAGAAATGACAAAAAATAAACGGTGCCCCTCTGGGCAGACAGCCCATCAGGTGCAATACCCGTTACCGCCTGGATTCCAGCTTCCAGATGTTGACAGAAGCAGCTGCCATATTGGTGGCTGACATGCAGATGGACCCTGGCTCTTATAGTTGGAAGGGCCTAAAGTGTTATCTGTGTCACCTTGTCACCAAGTGGACAACATCCCCAACATGTGGCCGTAGCCTTTGTCTGATGGCATTAGGCATTCATTTCCTTTCTTCGGTAGCTTTCTTCATCATGAGTTCTGCCAGTTCAGAGTTGCCCTGTGTTGTCCTGTGGCTTCCATCTGTTAGTCTGAGCTTTGTTGTTTGCAGTCCACACTGGGAGACTGGACTTTCCATTGCACAATGGACTCCCCTCCATTGTGCAGGGGAGTGGAGGGACGGGGGAGGCTGTTCCATTCAGGTTTTAGGCTCTCGACAAAAATTGGCAACCATTGCTTTTGTGTCAACCCTTTGGGAGTTTTCAGGGGACTAGCTTAAATTACCATTGTCTTCATAAGTATTCGGAGTGGAAAGAATCAGAGTAAGTGGGGTTTGGGGGGCTCTAAATGAATAACACAGCTGAACTGGGCTGGGCATCCCAGACATTCTGGGGGATGCCTGAAGACCTGTGTCTTCTTGCCAGGCAGCGTCTTCCTGCGGGCCCTCTTCTAGAATAGTGCCTTAGTCCTACGGACTCCTTAAAGGGTACTTCCTCTTCATAAAGGAGGCAGGGAGGAAAGAAACATGACTGGCTTAGAATTACTCGGGGAATTCTATATTTCCCTACCTAGTGCTCTGTAGTCTCTGCAGCACTGAATCATTTGTTGGTAGGTAGTAAGGCAGATGACAAGGAAGAGGCTGTGATATTTTTCAAAGCATTCATTCTGTTTCCCTGAGGTAAAGGTGCTCAGACTCTTTTCCCGGGAGAAGCTGCATTTAATTTTCTCAAGGTTTTAACTTAAAAGTCAGATTCCATGACCACCCTAGTGGGAATCCTCAAAATTCCCAGTCTGAGGGCTGTGGCAGTGACAAATAGTTTGAAGATAAAGACTGTATTCTATAGGAAAAATCTCCAAGATCTATCAGGTGGGGCCCTATAGCCCAGTGCCCCCCGTTGGGCTCACAGCCCCCATCCAAACCACCTCATGTACCCTGCCATGGGCATACAGACCAGAGGGGGAGTGTCTTCTGCAGCTGACAGCTGTCTAGGGGGTTCCAGAAAATGGGCATCTCCTAAGGGTACTCTGGTTCCTTAGCAAGAGAACCAACAGTTCTCTTAGGGACCTTCTAGTCCAGGGCGAGGCAAACTGAGGCCTTCTGTTCAAGCTAGCCTCCCCTCTGTTCTTGTACCACCTGTAAGTTAAGACTGGTTTTCGCATTTTTAAATGGTTGAGGAAAAACGTCAGAAGAAGAATGATACTTCATAACATATGAAGATTATATGGAATTCAAATTTCATTATCCATAAACAAAGTCATATTGGAACATAGCCACACATGGTCATTTACATGGCGGCCATGCTTTAGTGCTACAATGGCCAGGTTCAGCAGCTGTAACAGAGGACATAGGACCTGAAAAGCCTGAAATATTTACCATCTGAACCTTTATGTAAAAGAGTTTGGTCATCTCTACCGTGAGCCAATGGTTTTCAAACTCTCTTACCTGCAAGAATCCTCCCCTGCCAGGTTGTTACAAAGAACCCCAAGTAAAAAAGAGATTAAAGCATTGCTGGCTTTGCTCACAGCCAGGTCAGGTGACTTGTACAGTGCCCCAGAGATTAGACGAACACAGCATGTGAAAACAACTCATCTAGTCAACTCCTATTTGTTGGAAGTAATTATGGCTGCATGGATATCGCATGGGATTTGGTTAGAGAATGAGAGTTACTCCATCTCTCTGAACTGAGTTTACTCCTCTGCACAATAGGAATAAAAATAACATTCTATCTCAGAGATTCAGAGACTATGCCGAATAGCCTGTTTGGCCAGAGTCCTGAGGACCTACAAGGCAAGAGTAGGAGATTTTTAAAAAAAGAGTGAATATCCTGTTTCTAGTCACACATATGGTATATATGGATTTCTATCTATCTGGCACACATAAGCCAAAGTTAATAGTGTGAGCCTTGATGTATATGACTATTGACTTGTATCCAACTGCCACCTCTTCAACCTTGGACTCCCTTGGAATTGATCACATAAATTCAGCACAATACCAATTTTCTGCTCCACGGTCATTATTTTGAATTTGATTTTCATTTTCTTGGTATATTTCTCTGGGTTATATAATTTTCTCCAAATGTGGGAACTCAAGTTATCATGCAAACGACGAACTGCCTAATAGAATTCAGATGGCTTTCAAGAATGCTACACACCAAAACACGATTGCATCGTTTTTCAGGGGTGCGTGTGTAAAAACATCTCAGAGCGGATTTCCCTGGAGAAGACCATAACCCAGTGGACCGACGCAGACCTGAAAACAACGGCTGGGATGACTCCAAAGGGGAAAGGCCAATCTTTTGTTTTAAAAAATATCCCAAGCATGTGTCTTGGTCGTTGACAGTGCACTCTTCAGTAGGACTATCCACGTCATCTGGAACAAATTTCCTTTGAGTCATATTAAGCGATAGGGAAAGTCATCCATGTGGAATAATAGGGATTCATTCGAGACCATTTCCTGGGACTGGTATTTGCAGGTGAGACAATGTTGCAGCACTTGAGAACATCGGTTTTGAAGTTGGGCTGTGAGCTTGAACCCCAGCTCTGAAACATATGGAGTGTAGGCTGGGGCAAGTTTTACTTATCCGAGCTTCGGTTTCCTAATCTGCACAATGGAGCCAATAATAGTACCTGTTCCAGAAGGTTGGTATGAGGATTAAATGAGATTATGTATGGAAGATGGTTGGCAAATACTCAGTGGTTACTGTTAACTGTCATTACTACCTGCCACGACTGTGCTTGACCCTGAGGAAGCAATTAGGATGACGACGTGGTCCCCTTCCCCGAATAAGCTTGCACTTTAATAAGGACAAAGACTTGATAAACAATAACAATGTAATGTTGTAAGTTCAATGTTAGAGGCATGTAAGAAGGGGCACGAAGAAGGACTAAGTCTACCCAGAGATTCTGGTGAAGGCTTACCCAGAAGCAATGGCCTTCACGCAATGCTTCCAAGGCAGAATGAACTGCCAGGGGAGAAAGAAGGAAAGAGCAGCCTGAAGGAGAACAGAGAGAGACTCGAGGTTTGGGGACATGGGGACACTTGGTCTGGCTGGAACACAATATGCGTAGGCCTTAGTGAAAATGTGCTAAGGAGGGAGGCTGGGTGAGATGGGACCTTGCCTTGCTCTGAAGAACTATGGGGAGGGGGAACAACCTATCCCTTTAAGCAGGGGAGGGACACGGAGAGCCCGAAGTGGAGATCTCTAGATTGACTGGAAGAAGGAGGGAGCAAGGAAACCTGTTAGACCCTTATCATGGTAGTCCAGGTGACGGACGGTGGTGGCCTGGGGAAGAGAAGGGACCAGACTCTACAGACATGTTGGAATTAGAATCAGCTGAATTGGGAGGTTGATGATCCTGACGTCCAATGTCCGTTCAGCCACTCTGAAGGCACGGACGACTGTATGCCACGAACTCTGCCGATCTCCAGAGCAGGCACACACTCTCTCACACTAGGCTGGCTCTTTGTATTGATCAGCGTTCCCTCATTGTCCCATGCCTCTGATACCTGCACTAGGACCTTTGCTACCAGGGCAGGAGTGCCCCTCGCACTCAGACTCTCTTCCCTGGAGACACACCCCCAAAGTTCTATTCCCCATCGATGAGGAGGGGCAGGTTTCTTCCAGGAAGGCTTCCTATTGGGGTGTCCCTTGGCCTTCCTTCAGCCTCTTAGAGCAACCATGGCTGATTAGAGAGCAGAAACCTCTGTGGTTCCGTCCGAAGTACCTCCCAACCACGTAGGGTACTTCATTACCCATCTCTCCGCATCAGCTCCTAATTGTTAAAGGATTAAGTAAAGCACTCCTTTATCGAGCCGGTCCATTAATCTCCATCTAAGGAACCTCTTCAAAACAACTGAAATATTAAGTGGCCGTTAAGTGTACTACAACTTGTGCCTGCTGACAGCCACTGTGCCTTACCTTAAATTCAATGGGAGCAGGGACGGATTCTTAGCTAGATCCGAGGCACTGCAAATTCTCAGCTGCTGATAACACAGCACTTTAGCCTGGAGTGCTTTAAACTGTTTCTCAAACCCGTTTCTAGAGAAAGGTTGTCTAGAAGGGCTGTTTACCTGAATTGACACAGCAGATAGGATTTCCTTGAAGCTGATGCCTAAAGAATCTGCATTTTCTTTCGGATTGTTTAAGCTAAACAGTCAAACCTGACACTTCAGGCCCAACTAAAAGGTTGACAGCAATGTTTCTTGGCTGTTTATGAAAAATCCCACCTGACGTACATGCTCAGCCCTTTCTGTTTCATCAACATGACCCACCCCCCATGCCCTGCCACACAAGCAATTTTGCTTAGGGTAGAAGGAGGTAGTTTGCCTTGTAACCCATCCTGACAGTGTTTTGACTCCATGAGGTCCTAGAGCTGTAAGATTTTGGTGGGGCACAGGGACCCCAGGACCCCTGTGAGCATGGGTTAGCACCTGTCCCACACACACATCCAAGACAGGGCATGGCCTGGGTGACTGGACTGGTGAAGACACACCCAGTTACTTTTAGGTTCAGGCAGTTGAGTCCTCACATCATGAAAGTAAGGAAGACCGTGCCAGCTCCCCCATCCTTGTCCCCCACACCAGAAAGGACACCACCAAAACACAAGAGACCCGATGACTGCAGAGCAAGCCGTCTGATACTCTGCTATGAAGGAGCCCATTCTAGACTCCAGTTCCATTCTGCGGGGGGTGCAGGAGGGGGGAGGGGGGAAGGCTGGGACAGAATGTTCCATACCTCATCAGAACCTGGGAGGGAGGCAATGAGAGCCTGTGTCCTGACAGGCTCCCAGAGGAGACGGGGCGGGGCGGGGGGGGGGGGGGGGAAGCGGGAGATGGCCTTGAAGTACACGTCTAGATCTTCTTGTCCCTCCTGTTCTGGGAAGATCACGAGGTGTTCTGCCAAGACTCAGATTATCTGTGGTTCAGGCCTCAGCCCACATGGCCGATTTGAACACCTGTGGGCTATTCACAGCGCCCTGGCAGAACTGTTTCCCCTACATCACCGCACCTCCTCCTAGGCAGTCGCTAACTACTCCTCCGGGGCCCTGCTTTTCTGATTCCAGTGCCATGCTGCACACACGCGCTGACTGATGTTTCATGTCAAACGTGATATCCACATTTAAGTACTAACAAAGGCTGGAAGTATCATTACCATAAACAGAACAATAGCTAATGGACTTGTTTCTCCGCCAGGAGTGATGAATGTGGGCTGAGCTAGCCGTAGCTTGGGTCCAAGGACACACATCTGCCCATGTTCACAGTCAGACAGGCCCAGGTTCAAACCCTCACCAGCTTTGTCATCTCGGATGAAATCCTTGAGCTTTGGAGTGCGTCACTTGGTGAAAGAGGGACCCTCATAGCACCACCTGACAGGCTTGCTCTCATTATTAAATGCGATAAGCCGAGCCCATGAGAATCACCCAATCTCTATCATCTATTGTGATTATTGGCTCAAGAAAGTTCAGCAGGGATTATCCTGAAACATCAGGTGTCATTTTTATTTGGCAACAAGCAAAACTTGGGAATGTGTTCTCACGCTAAAGCAAAACTTGTGGAAAGGCAAAGAACTGCACCCCTGCCAAAAGTAGCTTTGCAGGTCAGAAGTAGAAGTAGATCAATTTTCAGAGTACAAAGGGAGTCTGTTAATATCATTACATCAACTTCTTCAAATCTGTAAAATTCAAACCTACATAAAATACAGCTCAACTGCTTATCATACAATATTAATCTACCAGACTCCAGGAGCACACAAACAGTTGGATACTTTGCGAAATCTATTTGTATACTACCTCCTGTCATCAACAAATAAAATGATTGAAAAAACATATGATCATCTCAACAGATGCCAAAACCATACCGGATACAATTTCATACCCATTCTTGATTCAGAACTTTAAAAACTAGGTAGAGAAGGATTCAGCCTTTCTGGATAAGGACTAAGCAATGGAAACTTGCCATCTGAAGCTATGTTTTAATAGGTAAAAAGGTTAAACCAATTTCTAAACACGTATTTTAAAACAAAATGGAATCACAGATGACTGCGTTTCAAGTGTTTCTAAAAATCTGTATTAATGTTGATTCATTGGGTAGGCAGAAGGAGCGCAAACAGACTAGCGTCATCCAATGACACCATTTGTTCTGATAATTACTCCAATTTAAACAGTTCTGAGGCATCACATATGGCTCCCCGGAGGAATTCTTTCCATGGAGGTAAAGACAGAATTAGAAAGTGACATGGAAACCCTCAGTTTCCACTTGTGCATTTCATAAAGTATTCATCCTTTACAAACACATCACCATCTTACTGACATTCATGTCTGCCTACAAGCTTTACAAATGCGGAGATGCCGGGTAACGGGATTGCAAATTTGATCCTATTGTTTTAACAAAATGAGAATTGTTTTAGAAGGGGCTCCACGATGTCTGGGCATATATTTTCCCTAAGTAACAGTATGAGGCAAGCCTTTCCCCCGGGAATTCAACATTTATGTTGATGCACTTGGCTGCAGAGCCAATCCTGCACTGGCTCTAATACAGAGGAATTTTCTGAACATTTTGAGTAATGGGACCGAAATAATTTAACGGCTCCTTCTGTGCATGTTAAATTAGTTGCATGATATATTTAGCTTTTGCAGAAAACTTGTTTACACTATAAATTACAGCATGTGGCACAATCACACTGATGCGGAAAGCCAGCCATGTTGAATCATTCTGGCCATTTCTCGCCAAACTTCAACTTGGTGCAAACAAATTCCTTGTGGCTCCCCAAAACAGCGCAGGTGTTTCATAACCCTGGGACCCTGCTGCATCCACGCAAGGCCATCATCTTAGCACCGCCATTGACTCCATCAGAAGAGCTGATTTTTCTGAGATGGGAGGCTTCTCAAGATAAGGGCGGGCCTACTCCTGAGTGGCCTACAGATCGAAATTATGTCCTACCATGTATAATTGTGGATTTGAAAGGACCGACTCTCTGATTCTGAACCACAAAAGTAACCCAAATGTCTAATGATTAAGAATTCTGGTAAATTTCTTCTTCCACGAGGTGACACTATATAAAGAAAAAAGCAAAGATTCAGGAGTCGGATGGACTAGGGATCCAGTTTGGGCTCTTGCATGTACTAGCTGTGCAAATCTAGGCAACCTGACTGACCTCTCTGAGCCTCCATTTTTCGTCTTTCAAACATGGTCCCTGCTATCTACTTCACATAGTTTTTGTGAAGAGTAATGTGAAAAGAATACGATTGTGTGTGCTCCTACATCTGATAGTCCTGGTTTTAGGACAAACTGCATCCCGCTTCTCATATCAACACCTTCAGGAGCAGCATTAAAAGAATTACTGCAGACAAAGTCATCAGGTCTCTGGTTGAAGAAAACAGTTTCAGTCACAACAGAGAGCCATCAGATTAGGTTTTACATACAGTAGGTAAACCCCTTGGGAAAGCGGAGATCTATTCTTTCATTCTTTGGGCTTTAGGTAAGAAAGTGCCAATTCTGAATACTTGTCCCAACACTGAGCCATTTCTATCCTGTTATTCATAGACTCACATTTATGATAGATGGGTAACTTGCGGTCTAGATAGAGAGAAAAAGAGAGAGGGCTGTAAATATAGATATAGGGAGAGTGGCAGATCTCAATACTGGCCAGTAGTTAGCAGCTAATTTCTAAAAGTATTAACTATATTCAGAACAAAAGTGCAATCACCTGAAATAAAATTGCTCCGGCCATTCTAGGAATAACATGTTAGCAAATCCAAAGATGTAAACTGATGGCTCCAGGGCTCACATGTTGCCTCTGTCTCACGATGAATCCAAGCTGATCCTAGCTAATAATTACACGACGTATTCAGGCAAGCTCAGTGTGTACCAGACATTCACTTTGCAATGTGGGCCAATGGGTCACTTCATTGACTCCAAGAAATCTGGGAGGCGGCACTTGTATTTTCTGTTTTTAGGCAAGGAAACGCAGAAAAGTTAGGAAAACTACCCACATAAATGGGAGAAAATAGTTTCAGGTCTATCTGGTAAGAGCCTACTACCCAGAATATATAAAGAAGCCTGGGAACTAACCTATAAAATGATACGTAAGCCAATTAAAGAATGGGCGAACGAGCTGAATAGATGCTTCTCCAAGGAAGATACACAAATGACCAATATGCAAAGGAAAAGATGCTCAACATCAGTAGCCATTGGAAAATAGACATAAAGTGAAAACAGCCGAAATGCGCACGAAATGATAGTGAACAAACAAGATGTGGCCTCGCCCGAGAATGGAATACTATCCAGCCACCAAAAGGAACAAAGCACTGATTTGTGCTACAACACAGAGGGACCTTGACAACATACTGAACAACATACTGAATGATTCTACTGACATGAACCATCTAAGATACGCAACTCTATAGAGATTCCTAGTTGCCAAGGGCTGGCGGGGGGTGTTGAGGAGTGACTGCTGATGGCACTAGGATCCCTTTGAGGCGATGAACACGCTCTGAACTGTACACTTTCAAAGGGGAATTTTAAGAATCTCCATAGAGGTACTTTTTTAAAAGAGTCACACACCTGGGCAAGCAGGGGTAGGGAGAGCTGGGACGACAGCCCGCACCTGCTCGATGCCAAAGCCCAGGTCCCTAACCATTCCACCCGTTGCCCTGATTCACGGAGACCGGCAGGAGGTCTCAGATGCATTCCTACTCACGTCTATGGAGAAAACCACTGCGCGAAAAAGAGCTATTTTTTCCCCCACATAAGCCTTTCCTTCTTTCATTTTTCCTATGTTAAAACTGCAATTGATACAGCCAGCAGAAGCCTCACCAAGAGAAAGGGGCTTGGTCTTTTCCAGGAGCAACAAAGCATTACATTAAAGAGACAGCTGTCTAGACCGGGCGGGACCAGGACCAGAACCCTTTGGCAGGTGCTCTAGCCCTCTCTGCCTTCAGAATTTGCAGACCTGAGGCTAGTAAAAAAAAAAAAAAAGAAAAAAAGAAAAAAGAATCCCTCTGCGTAGTGGTCCCCTCACAAAGGGACACATCGTCCGCCACCACTGACCCCCGCCCACCACTGACCCCCGCCACTGCGGTAAACCCATGGGCAGGCATGTGTGTAAATGAGGGCCCACAAGCTGGATGAGCTGATCCCAGCAGATGTCAGGGCTTATGGCCCTCTGCTCATATTTTAGTGGTGAAAGGAGAAGCCTGGGTGAGGATGCAGACTCGGTCCTCAGCCGATCACTTTATACAGCGATCCATTCAGCCCAGGGAAGACTGGACTCTGAACCTCCTTTTCCATATTTCGAGGTCGAGAAGAGGAGAGGGTTCTCGCCGTTCGACGTGCAGGCCGCCCAGGCCCGGCACTCCCCAGCCTCTGACACACGGGATTAGGAGCCGATCTCCTCTCCGGGCCCAGCGCTGGTGTGCAGCCTCGGTGCTCATGCAAATGTTAGACTGCAAATCCAATTTAACCCGGGGCTCCCTTGAATGGAGAGAGAATTTTCCTCTAGTCCTCTTCTGGTTGTGTATGGTCTGACCTGCCCCATCTGAGATATGACACTGGAAACAGAACGTCCACACTGCTCAGTCCACACACACCCCCACCCCCAGCGAACACACTGTTTCCAGCCATCGACTTTGAGAACTTGACATGGACCTTGAACCCCACCCAGGGCCTTGCTGCCGTCTCCCGCGCCGCCCACCTTGCCTTCCCAGAGGCGGCCGAGGAAGACATCCAGGGCTGCTTTGGGGAAGGAGCCTCGTCCCCAGGGCCACTGGGGGCTCTGTTCAAATGCAGGGTATTTGGCTGCCTCCTGGGTTTCGGGACCACGAGGTAATAGGGGTTTCCCCCTCTCATTCTTCTTGTCCCTTGTTATTTTTAATCGCCCACCTATCAGGGCCAAATTGCCTTGTAACCGTGGGCAGAGCTTGCATCTGACAGAGATAGCTGCGATTGTTAATAGGAGCCTTCACTCCAGCCCATTTAACTTGCCTCAGTCTGACAGGCTCACAATAGCCACCTTCCCTGGAAAGAAAGCCGTGATTTAGTGGAGAGAGAACGTGGGACAACAGCCTGATCTGTCTCTCGGTCTCCTGCGGGTTCTCTTGGCATGAAGTCCCATCGCAAAGCCAACGAATGAACCACCACAGGGAAACAGGCCGCTCAGAAGCTGGGCTTGGTTAAGGACGCTGGGAAAATTCAAGGCACAGAGCTGCTCACAAAGGATGTGGGGGCCGTTTCCTGTCTCCACAGGAAAAAGTAAATCTGTTTGTTTTGTTCATGACTTTATCAATTGCCCAAGTAGTGGTTGAGCAGCCTTTTCTTAACTTGGTAATTGCAGTACCACTGTTATCTGGAAATTACAGCTCGCAGATGCCTCCTGAGTCAGCTCCCTACATCCATGTCATTCTGAGGGGGCAGAGTAGAGGGAGCTCAATGGTGGCTTTCCTGGGGGCAGAGGGGGCAGATGGTCCCAAGGATTCCCAGTAGCTGGGATGGGACAGAACTGAGCGACCCGTCACTACATCCTTCCCTCGCAGTAGCTCATTGAACAAAGATTTTTCAGAATTGCTGCCATTCAGAAAAGGCAAATTCCAGAAACGGGCTCGTTATGGGTTGAATCATGTCCCCCCGTCCCCAAGTCCACAGGCCGAAGCCTAACCTCAGAAGGCAGCCTTATTGGGAAGTAGGGTCCTTAGAGACGTCACAGGGTTAAGGATGTAGGGTCCTTAGAGACAGAGAGGGGACACGTGGACACACAGATGCACGGACGGAAGACGACGTGAGCAGACACAGGGAGAAGAAGGCTGTTGACGAGCCAGGGCAAGGGGCCTGGAACGCATCCTGCCTGCACCTTAATCCTGGACGTGCAGTCTCCGGAACCGGGGCCCAGGACTTTCTGTCGTTGGACCCACCCGGTCTGTGGACTCTGTCACGGCTGCCCCAGCAAACAAAGGCAGGACTACACCCCAGTGCAAAGGCCCCTAATGAATTGGGGAAGAATGCATCCACACCCCAGTAGCTGTCTTTTTATGTATTTGCCTCGCCGTCTAAAGACCTGGGCAAAGAAGCAGTTGGGGGATGACAGAAACATATCTGTTGAAGGTAAACAGCAACCAAGGTGATGGGGGCGGGGGGGGGGGTGGGTGGCACCGAGAATTCCAGGGACCAATTTTCTAAAGTGGAAAATCAGTGCAACTTGCATCATCTGAGCCTCTGGAGTTGAAATAGCGTCTCTAAAGGTAAAAGGTAACCAATTCCCAGGTCCCTCCTCACCTTATTTACTTAAGCAAGAGTATTAATTATTATTTTGTTTTGGTAAGCCTCATTGATTTCACTTCTATTCTTGCCACGTGTAAGAGCTGAATTTCGCTTCCAATTACTTCTGACCACGTCATCTGAGAGCAGAGTCCGAGTCATTAAGGGCACAGTAGTTGAGAGCCGAAGCATTCCTCTACCATGATTTGTCCCCCTGAGAGCTTAAAATGTCACTCTCTTGGCAAACACTGGGCAGAAGACCTCAGAATGCGAGGTGAGTCACGCAGCGTGAGCGGTCAAATGCCAGAGAGCATGACGTCAATGAAAAGCCCGGAACGGAAAGCGAGCTCACCAGTGACGCCGGAGGTACAGCCAGCGAGGGGCTTCTCCTCTCACCCCGCCAGGAGAGTGAGAGCACAGGATGCAGCCTCCTCTGCTCCGCGCTTTCTCCTCCTCCGCCCGCTCACCTCCAGCGGCACGCCTCCCTGAGCTCCTTGCGCGTCTGCTCTGCCCGGGGACACGGTCCACTGCCCTGCCTCCCACTCAGCCATCATCAGCCCAGACATCTGTGTGAGCTCTGGACTCCGCGACCCAGCTCGCTGCTGGACAGCTCCACCATCAAGGCCCACAAACGCCCCGAGTCCAAGAAAGCCGAACCCGAAGCCAGGATCTCTCCAGCCTGCTCCTCCTCCTGGTTTGTTTCCTTTACGCATCGGTTCATTCATTCACTCACTCATTCATGTTGTTATCCATCTATCCCTCGATTATTGTGCTGAAATACACATAACCTAAAATTTACCTCTTTAAATAATCCAATGCCTTTTAGTACCTTCCCAGTGCTGTGCAGCCACCACAATTATCTTGGTCCAGGATATTCTGAGCACTCCCGAAGGAAATCCTGCACCTTTTACCTACGACTCCCTTAAGCCTCCCATCTCTCCACTCCTAGGCGACCTCTAATCTGCTTCCTGCCTCTGACAGATTTGCCTGCTCTGGCCATTACACATCCATGGGATCACACAGTACGTGGCCTTTGGAGTCTGGCTTCTTTCCCTTACCACAAAGCTTCCAAGGTTCGTCCACGTGGCCGCACAAGTCCACACTCATGCTTATGCTTTATTTTTTGCCCCTCTCCACAGTGTCACCACCTACCTACATTTCCGAGCAAGAAATCTGGCATTCGTTTAAAAATTGCTACTCTATCCCTCACCGCACATTATCTTGCCATTCACTCCTCCTGGTGGGACCACAGACCATCCTTTTCCAGTGTGTCCTCTATTGTCGATTGTCACCTTATTGCAAGGCTTCAACATCTCCCACCATGGGCCCTAGTGATATTCCTACAGCATGACTCTGGCCACATCCTCCGGATGAGGCCACGGTCTCGGGAAATCACTGCTCGTGTGTCTGGAATCTGCTGAGCAGCATGGCCCTGAGGGAACCTTAGTTGCCTAGGTGCCTGGGGCGTGTGGAAGAGGTTGTTTTAAGGGTCTGGCAAGGGGCTGGTGGTAGGGGGTAGCTGGCACTGTGACAGATCGGGGCAGTGTATGGGACTCAAATGGGATCCAGTGTCAGCATCACGGCGGGCTGCCTGGGCAGGGCTGCCCCATGTTCCTGGTGAGAAAGTGAGAGGAACCCCGAGAGTGTGGCTTGGGCCTGATGGCACTCACTTCTCCACTCAGGGTAGGTGTTTGGTGAGAAAGGAGATGCTTCGAGGGCAAAGGTAGTTTCCAGAACTGCCAATTCCTATGTTTCTGTAGCACCTGAACACATCAGAACCCCAAAGAACCTCCATGTCATCCTCTTGTACTCACAGCAGGACTAACACATGAGCAAAAACACTGTTGAGCTCATCCACATGCAACCCGCTGCTGACCATTAAAGGCTATTTTAATTGTATTAGTCAGGGATGGGTGTCATTCTGCTGCCTAAGATCCTATTCTTTAGAATGCTGCTCAGTAACCCAAAGGCCATGCTTTGGGAAACAGCTACCTGGCCCTAGCAGCCTCGAAGCTCCAGGACCATCTCACATCCCTGCCACTGGGCTGGTGCCTCTAGCTGCGGTGGGTCCTCCCCAGAGAACTGCCCTTGGCAGACAGAGAGCCACCTGGCCCTCGGCTAGGAAGTCCCCATCGGATGAGCAACTTTAACAAAGGACCCCCCCGTGGGATCCGGCTGCAGCCAGGCTCATTGCCTGGCTGTCTTTCCCTGCCGTATCCTGCTCTCCTCACTTTTGGAACACACATCCCAACTTCAGGATTTCTCCCGCTCCTGGGTCTTGTGGGTGAGAATTCTTTGGATCTGTTTCATTTTGGAGATCAAACCCCTTCCCTAGTCTTCTTGGGAGAAAGTGAGGACTTAATCTAGATTTAATATCCTCTCTAGCACTTCAGATATGTACACCATCATGCCACAGCATAAGAAAAATCTGTCAGGTTACTAAAAATGGCTTTAATCCATTCTTTGAGTTCCTTATTAGCACGAAATTGAATAAATGCAAAAATAACTACTTTTGCATAATTCCCGAGCTTGCAATTATACGAGAGGAGTGTTTGCAAAAACGTAAGGCATATTTCCACAGAGCTTTGCTTAATATTTATTAGAACGCAGCCACAGGCTCTTTCGTCGCCTGCTGACTCTCCAGCATCACTCATTCTTGCGATACCTTAGCCCTCTTACAAGGCTGCTGGTACTTCCCATTTTACAGATGGAAGCGATCAGAAACAGAGCATTGAAAAAGATGGAGTGCCCAGCACATCGTCGCGGAGGTCCGCACCAGTACAAATCTTCTCCGTTCTATGCTAGCGTGAACATCTACAATGGGCCGAGAGTGTTTTTCTCATCCTTAATACAGCTTTCTTTCCCTTTTTGCTTCTGTTTCTTCAAGCAGGGACAAACCAACCAACAAAAAAGTGCCTGTCACTCTTACCGTATTGTTTTCCTACTAATTACACTTTATTTAATTAAAAATAAAAGCCAATGTATTCTAAGCAAAGACTCTTACTAAGTTGACAGCTTAGAAATGTGAAGCTTTCCTTTGTCTGGAGGCACAAATAATCCTTGAAGGCGAAGAACATAAGTTTACCTACATCGCCCTCCCCTTGTCCTGGAAAGAACAGCTCTGGGAGTGGAGCGGGGGCGGGGGGGGGGGTATGCCATAGAAATAACCTTGTCAAGCTTCCCCTGCCAACAAGGGTGTTAATTAGTGCCAATTAAGAGCCTCTCTTTTTTTTTTTTTTTTGTCTGTGGGACATCTGTCCATAGGCATTGAACTCACCCCCAACTCATTTTATCAAGCTCCCAAATATCTAATGCAGCTTGATTTTCAACTCCTAAGAAGTTCCGAATCCTGTTCTTCTTAGTCAGGGTCAGCTACTATATTTCTACACGCTCTAATCGTCATTCATATTTAGCTGATTTCGACAAAGATATGTCTTCATGAGGTGTAAGACGCACTGGTCAAGAAGAGAAGTGGCAGAGAAAACCATGGGAGACCCACGCTGCTTGCCTAGCCTATATCCTGCCCCCTTTTTGTAAAGTGATGCATTGTTACCTAGATAAATGGTCTTTGTTTTGTCTTTTCTTTTTTAATCCTGGTGGGGTAAAGGCCAGTGTAAAATAGCTTCTTTTTAATTGAATCTATTCTGTGTACACAGTGTGTCCATAAAAGCGCCTCCCTCATTAGCGTTTGGTCATGCAAATGAAGGTGCCCCGCTGTTTCTTTCTCCCTTTATGAAATGCCCTTTCAATCCATGTTTGGGACAGGACAGGACCCTAGCGACTTGCAGCTTGTTTTATTCTGTGTGGCCACGAGAGGACTTTCATTCATGACAGGGTAGCTTTATAATGACACGTTATCACAGACAGTACCTAGCCTGTTTCTTCCTCCTGCAAAGGATGTGGCATATTTGCTGAATTCACCACAGTCTAGGAAAGCTGTTCATTTGATCTGGCAAAGATTCCTTTAATTCGGGTGTTTCTCTGGATTCCATTATGAAGCCTCTGTCCTTTCACTTCAAAGTAAACAAACACACTCATTGATCTTTAGAGGACTATCAAATTTTACTGTAAAACATATTATTGCCATATCATTTTCTTCAGTGCTCTAATAACGTTATTTCACATTATTCAATTTGTGACCCGCCTCTTGCAGTAAAATGTCACGAGTCTTCTCGGAGTGAGTTAGAGTTCGCACAAGAAGTAGAAAAAGAAATTTATTTAAAACAAGATGGAGTTCTGGCTGCTAACACATTATAAATTGCTCTATTTTAAATGTCTGAACTGGGCACACTTAAAATACAAGGGCATGTTTCATTAGCGTTTATGCCATTTTTCAGGCGACTTTTCCCAATGTTACACCCATCATCAGATGAGAGAGAGCTTGTCAGGAAAAATTACAGTTAATGGTAGTTAATGGTGGCTAAATTCAATGGACTTGTTTCTATTTTGTTTTACTCTTGCTGGAAATAATGAAAGTATTACACGAACAACCCTTATGTTGCTTGCAAAGACGCATCCAGTTCCAATGGTAGGTAACATAAAGCTTTATCTGATTTATAAAACAATCTGTGTAAACCTATTTTTATGTTTTATTTGATTCTAGCCATTAGCCTGAGCTAGGAAGTAATTCTAAAATATATCGCACAGCAGCAATTTGCTGCACTATGCCAAATTAATCTGCATAAATCTATACCTGTTTTCCAGGGCACTGGAATGCATGCTGGTGAAAAAGAAATACATTCGGACTGTTGCGTTTATGGAATTTGGGGGAAAGTCAAGCCACTGGGCTTCACCTCAAATAGGCATGCTCACCTCCGCAGAGGCAATGCCTGTTGTCTACTGACCACACCATCAACAAGATGCCTAGTTCTCGATTATTAAACCAGAAGTTACAGGTGCAGAGAAGCCTTTCCACCCTTTTCGGCTCATCTGAAGTCACTGAGTTGGCTCCCCAGCCAGTCGGAATTGGCCATCCTTTTGAAAAGCCACATCAGTTACCCATTTGAAGCCAATCCATGTGGGCTTTCAAGGTAGGCCAACTGGCAGAGTGACATTCAATCAGTATTCTGCCTGCTTCTCTCTGAGTTAAATATCCCTCATCGGCCACGCGCCGAATGATGAAGACGTGCTTGGAGGGCACTGGACCTTAACAAAGGACACCCAGTGCAGCATCAGCGAATCTCTGAGCCCTTGTTTGATATTTTTCAATTTGTTTCTGTCCTGGCTTTCATCAGAACTCCGTTTCAGTGAAGAAAAGGCCAAAGAAGGATCTTCTACCCCAAGGCCAGATCCACCCTGGGGTTGATTTGCTGGCAGACTTTTATCTTATGGCAACATAAGAATCTTCTGACTTTTAAGAATCTAATCTCTACTTCTTTTTGTCATGAAAATATGCATTCCTTCTCAGTTGCCACCTGGATTTCCAGCATCATTTCCACCCTATCCCCTTTCTCTCTGTGGAGAGAAACAAGCACAGCTTCTTCTTCTTCACAGTAAGAAGCATCCTTATAAAATGATAACTTAACAACCTGACAACTTTGACAAGACAATCTGAGCATCTGTATCTACTTTTGGTATTTCCTCAAAGAGGAACCATGAATCTAGATTGGAAGTGTACTGCTGCAGCTGTGGATGTCCTTGAAAAAGTACCTTGCTGCTTGGATGTTGGGATCCCGAACCTCAGTGAATAGGCCATCAATCAAACAGATTTTGCACTAGAGGCTGTTAGACGGCCACTCCTAGTCCAGTAACCAAGATAATGCAAAGGAGAGCTCTGATGTTCAGACAGTGAGTTTTAGTGAGATCAGGTGTCTGATTGTCATCGTCTTCCCCCAGCCACTCCCAACCTTGAGGGCACAGTCTTAGAGTACAGTTGTACCACTCTCTCACAGCACTTTGTAGTTTCACCTTTGTTAGTGTATGTGTGTGTGTGTGTGTGTGTGTGTGTGTCTCTCTCGAGGGGGGCGGGGGAGGGGGCTCATTCTTCTATTGCTGAATTCCTTGATTGAACCCTACCAATTTGCTGAGAAACATGATATTTACAAAAATGGGTCTGTGACACGCATGCATAAAATCAGCAGTGATAAGGACGCATGAGAAAATCTAAAGACAGAGAGTTCTTCCCAGAAAGAAAAATGTCAGTGTTCGAGTTCCTCCATATTATAAAGTGGGTATTATAAGATATTCCAAATACAACCACTGGCCCGTCTCTCTCTACAAATTTTACCAAAATGCATATTACTAATATTGAGTACCCATCAGAAATAAATACAAAGAACAATATATAATTGGTGAAGGCAGAAAGAGCCAACTAATCAGAGCTCATCTCTGTTACCCATCAGTATTTTGGGTGCTTTCATATCCAATCAACTAATTATCTGCCATCAAGCCTCACACAATGTGAATGAGATAAGACATAATGAAAATTATAAATTGCTTGTATGTTATGCTCATTATTGTAAAATGTGTTTGAAACTAATGTTTAAGTCAATAAACTAATTAAAATGATAATTAAATGGAGGACTGTGTACACAGAAACATCTTGTTTTCGGCGTGTAGCTCAGAAGACCAGAAATACCAGGGTAGGGGGTTATAATACCAGCTTAACTACGTAGTAAATGTTCCTCATAACAGGAGATCTGTTATCAAGAAAGTACTTAAGTAAAGGACACATTCTTGGCCTCAATTGAAAATATGATTTGGCTGTTTGGGAAGGAATACATCAGTGCTGACAGAGCCAAGCAGCACACAGAACACCAGGGCAAAATGGGAAATTCTTTCCTTTAGACTCAGGACTGTGTGATGCAACCTCCCTCCCCAAAATTGAAAAATAAATTATCTTTGAATCATGTTTTTTTTTTTTTTCTCAAGCGAATGTTACGCAAGGTTGCATTCCAAAAACACATTCCCAGAGGGTGGAGGGACGACAGCCCAGCACACAGCCAGCCCGGCAAGACACAGTTTGAGGTGGACAATCCACACGCTTTGATTTGAGGTGACTTCATTACTGCACGTTCAATAGTACCAGCATTCAGAATGGTCTCAAAAGTCACCAGGATAATAGGACTATTATCTCTCTCGGCAATACCTAATAAAAAGCTCTTAAGCACATCCAGTCCCTGGTTTTATAAAACATGGCAGTGAATTATCTCCCAAGAACGTTCAGTGAGTCTGCAGCGTTTCTTTCTCTATGCAGCCAGCTTCTCTCCCCACAGTGAGGGAAGATGATGGCCAAGCATTGGAGTCAACCACCCAGGAGACGTCTTCCAGCTGCAGGCGGTCTGGGGAGGGCGGGAACCCAACCAAAGGCTCTCTCCAAAGAAATCTTCCAAGAGAAAGTGGGTGGTTTTTCAGAACACCCTCCAAATTATTAATTCAAAAAGAAAGCCTCCATGATTTCTGAATACAAATTGTAATTTCACTAAGCTGCCAAAAAGGGATGTTTGCTTTAAAACATACTTTCTGATCTGGTGGAGCAACTAGAGAAGTGGACTGAGGGTGGCATGATAAAAAAAAAAAAAAAAGAATGAGCATCTCCACTCCAGGTAGCTGTTGAAGCTGCATCTACATAGCTACTCACAGAGAATGATGCTGTTATCTAGTTGGGCACAGCTGAAGTTATTCTGGGGAAAAAATTCTATGGCCAAGTCAGTTTGGGAAACACTTCCTATTCTATAGCCCTCCCCTTGAAATAGACTGCACATTAGCATATTAAAGGCTCAAAGAATTCCTACAATGAAAAGACTTGTTAGATTTTTTTTTTTAACCCACTGCTTCCCAAATATATTGCCTCATAAAAGGCCTTTTTTTCCCCCCCTGAATACCAATTAATCTATGGTAACTCTTTCATACTCATATTTTATGCTAAAGCACTTAGGAAAGATGAAATCTAGACATTTCATCTCTAAAATAATTTTGCCTTCCCCATCCACATAATTGACAGAAAAGTGAGGTTATTTCCCTCTGAACTGATTTGTCTCAAATATTCACATCATTTGCATGGCATAAATAAGACCACACAGCCAAAGCTTCTGAGGAAAGTGGTTTAACACTAATAAGATTTGTTTAAAGGCCATTATAAAAACTCTGATTTTCAATTAGGAGATGAGATTCGATACATGAAAATTCTCGAAATAGTCACCCAGAGCTACATCCATGACTTCCCTCCCAACCTGCTAGTGGTCACGATGGAACAAGAAATAGGTCTTTTCTTTTTAAAGTGGAGGAGCTCATTGTGTTCTTGGACAGTATCTGAGAAAACTATTTGAAAATATGTCTGAAACGACTGTTCTACAAATAACAGACACAGAATTGATCCTATATGGTCAGCTCAGAAAAACCTTTGTTAAAACTGTTCAAGCTGAATTCCATAGGCAAGTTTAAAACTGTGTTTGGCCAAATGATTGGGCGAGTGCTTGCATTTGTTTCAGGGGCTAGAAGTTTTCATGTAGAGGAAGAGGACTTTCCCAGAGAAAAATCATCTTAGAAGCCTAGCAAATCCACCTAAGGTCCATCTCCGTATTGCTGTAAATGTTCCTGCGTGATTTGACCCTCTCTCCAACAGAGACTAAACACCTTAAAAAAAAACAAAAAAAAAAAACAAGCCAAGTCACGTTGTTACTGCTGCAGCTCTGGTTACATCTGTGGAATGGGTTCCATCAGGAACTTCTGCATGCCTCAGGCGTGGTCAAAAAAAAGCCAAGCCATCAGCATCTTACTGAAAACATCCCACTTAAAGCAGGGCATTGTGTCTTCTGCATCTGAGATGCACTCATAGTTCCCAGGTGCGCAGATCTCAAATGATGCTGCACAGCTCAGCCCCTGCTCCCTTTGCAACAGCATTTTGCTCTATTTGAGACGATGATTCCAGGTAACCTTTCCACCCTGGCTGCCAGGGTTCTTTAGAGAATTCACGTTCCCGAGTGATGCCATGTCCCGCCTCTAGTCACTGATCTGTCCATTTTGCGTGGGCTGTGGATTGTCTGTGCTCCATTCCATTTCAAATGTGAGTCATGAAAACTACTCTAATTTTCTCCCTAATTTAGTGTTAGATTTTCAGCTCATGGAATGTGTCCATGAACCAGGCAAACTGAAGGAGGAAGAAGGGACCGAAGGATTAGGTTCCCATGAGAACAAGAACAAGGCAGTGTTTGATTGACTGCTGCTGAAATACGGCATTTCGCTAATTATGAATGAGCATTATGGAACTACCTCTGAGGCAGCCCGTGGCATCTCCAGCTCTACTTGTGTTAGTGAAAGCTGCTGGACTCTAAATAATTAATATTAATGATGAGCACACTGTATAAAGCACGAACCCTAATTTTTAAAAAATATTTTTACCTTTTCATGCTATACAGGGAAGCATCACTTTGCACAATGGATTTGTTTCTGGAAAGTGCATGTAAATTGATGTTTTGAAAATCAAACCATATTGTAAATGCATGAGATGAGCTTACTATTTAGAGGAAACCTGCGGTGAATCATTTTCAAAGTGAAGGATTCTTTTTAAGGGTGAAAAATTACCTTTTTATCTGTTTGGAAATATATGCGAGGATTTCTGTGACAGGTTTGCTTCAAGTGGGGAAACATCTCTATATGTCTTTTCTTCTTCTCTCCCACGTAAAATTGTGAGTTATAATCATGACTCTCCTGCTTTGTCCCCTGCCTTCTTTTGAAAAGGAGGAGCTACCAAAACGCTATTTATAAGAAACACTGCTTTGAAATCTTTGTATATATGCACCATTTATATTTTTTGGAATTACACTAAGAAAATAGTTTTATACCACAGGTTCAAATGTGGGTAATTATTTCACGACTTTAAACTGGAAATTGTTTGACATGCTCTGATGTTCGTAACCAACGGTCTCATCATATCACACTTTTTTTACATGGAACTAAAAGACCACAAATCTGACCCAAACCATGATTTTAAAAGCCGTGTTACTTTAGTTTAGGTCTACAAGTTTTGGCAAGAGTGAGAGAGGGATGGATGCTTAGAAATGCCTCCTACCATTCTATAATTTTGGGACATAGAGTCTAGGAGCTTAAAGTAAAACTTTATGCAAAAGAATGGTCTTTGGGAAGCCCTGTTCTTCCACAGAAGGGGTCTCTTAACCAGGATAACTCAGGCTGTCCAGAGAAAACATCACTTTCCAGAACATGGAAATTCATTTACTTGTACTGACAAATTTATTTGACCTACAGTTTCAGGTTCTTATAATAATAAAGGTGACAGTAGAAAATACAATTGGTGTCAGTTTCTAAGTGATGTGACAGACTGGAAAGAGTTCATTGAATCTCCTTTGATTCCATTTTATACTTAATTTATGTCACATTCAGAATCAAATTGCTAAAGATGGTTCTTTGTTCAGAACTGTTGTCTCCTAAAACTGCCCTCCGTTTAACATACCACTTAACTAAATGCCTTACAGTGTACTTTTCCAAGCAAGGGAAGAAAAAAAGATTAGATTCGGGGACTTGAAAAAGATTTTCTAGAAAAAAACACTAACAAATATTTTTTTTAAAAAAATGCATATCTACTTCCTGAAGATACTCTCTTAACCCAGTGCTTAGGAGTGGGGAAATAGCCCCTCGGTGGATTATTTTTCATAGTTCACTCAGTAATGTGTTTACTAAGTCACTGTTACAACTATGTGTTGATATATTTTGATATACAGTATGTTCTACAATAGTTTGTCTTCTGAGATTTCATTCTTATTTTTAAAACCTATTTAAATGTTCTTTTACCTTCCCTCGCAGCAAAAACAAGCTTATTTCTCAAGGGAGTCAGAGTCAAGCCTGATCATAATTAAAGGCAGAGTCTGGAGTGTCTTTGTAGACTAAGGAAACAGAAGCAGAAAGATAGCATCAGGAATGATTTGCCCAGGCAAAGGAAGAGAGTGCTCATTTTACAGAATGGTGGGGGCCGGTCCATGAAATTTTAGTCATATGTTTCCTTATTTGGATGAATCCCCTTATGCTTCCCCCCCAAAAATGGGAACTCAGAAAGGGATTCTGTTCTACTTGATTAGAAAACTGCCAACATGCTTGTTACAGTATTTCAGAAACAGTTATTCGTACCTATATGGGAATCAAGCAGCCCACAATTATGAAACTCCTCCAGTGATGAGTTTACCAAAAGTGAGAGGCTACCCTGGGAATCAGGGGCAGAGAATGTCTTTGGTCAAGTTCTGGTCCTCTGTTATCTCTGAGGAGGTGCTGTAATTTCCCAAGACAGAGTCCAGGTAGATTCCAGGACTGGCCATTTACGAGTAGGCAGGAAGGCTGCGGTTCAGAGGTCTTTTCCTGGAGTCAGCCCAACAGAGGCTCAAGACATGAACCCAGCAATATTGGCTGTGAGAACTTAGTTTCCATTCACGAACCTCAGTTTCTCTTGTGTGAAATGCGAGTCATAGTGGTGCCTACATCTCATCGGGTTGTGAATATCCAATTAGCTAGTGGATAGAAAAATACTCAATACAGTGCCTGGACTTAATAAGTCCTACCTACCTAGCTTCTGTTTGTTTGTTTTTTTTAAAAAAAAAATAATCGCAGAATTAAAAGCGCAGCTGTGGCTGTGATCAGATGCCACGATGAGTTCCCAAGAAGAACAAAGTGCCTAGTACACAAAGTGGATGCATTTAAGACATTTTAGCCATTCTTCATTTTTATCCTCGGGTCCTAGGGTAGGTGAGTCAATAAAGGAGAGGTTCGATGGAAGGTTTGCTCATTCTGGAGAGATCTTCCTCCAACTGAAAGCCTTTGGGACAGGTCAGGGAATGGATGGAAAGGCTCCCCAAGTGACTGGAGGTTGGAACACAGTGAAAATGGCACTGATTCAGAATAATAACGACAGTACTAATCATAAGCATAATGAATAAAAATGGTTAATGTCTACTGAGAACTTCCTATGAACCAAACCCTGTGATAACACTTCAGTCATTTAGTCCTACGATGCAGGGCCTATTACCACCCCCATTTTATAGATGAGGAAACTGAGTGACAGAAGGTTAAGTAACTTGGCCAAGGCCACATGACTGTAAGATGGTAAAACGGGGATCTGAACCCAGACAATACAGCTGTGGAGCCTGTTCACTTCAATCTCTGCACTGCATTGCTTTCCATGACTACAGTACTCAGACATACACACGTGCACACTCACGCTTTTGTATTTCTTTTCTTCTCTCTCTCTCTTTTTTTTTTTTTTTTGCTTTTTAGGGCCAAACCCATGGCACATGGAAGTTCCCAGGCTAGTGGCCAAATCGGAGCTGTAGCTGCCCGCCTACACCACAGCCACAGCAATGCCACATCCTTAATACACTGAGCAGGGCCAGGGATTGAATCCATGTCCTCATGGATACTCGTCGGGTTCGTTACCACTGAGCCACAATGGAAACTCCTATATTTCTTCTTATGATAGTACCTTTTCAATATAGATTGAGGAATCTAAGAATAAAAGATCTCAAAAATGTTAAGATTAACTCAGAATAACTGACACCTTCTGGATCCTTACTTCACCACATACCATTCCCTCAATGTCAATTTCCGGTTACCGAGGAGGAAGTCCTGTACTAGTTGCTAAGGAACACAGACCCTTCTCCCTAAGGAGCTCACAGACTCTATTATGTCAGTAGAATTTTAAGTGCTACCTGAGGTTCTACAGCCCTCTCAAGTGGAAGACTGGTGGTGTTTGTTGGGTTTTCCAGAACATTCCTTAGGAGGAATATCACAATTAGGTCATCACTCTCCCAGTTTCCTCGGCACATAGACTGACCAAACCAGGAGGAAGAGATTCTCAAGCGACATGAGGGGCAATCTCCCCTCAGGTCTTCAGTCAGAGGTACCCCTCAATGGAGGATGAGAGTTCCTCTTGCTCCAAATGCCTCACTCCCAACTACCTGATATTGTCCAAGTTCTTTTTTATTTAATTTTTATTTCATATTGAAGTATAGTTGATTTACAAAGTTGTGTTGGTGTCTGGTATGCAGCAGAGTGATTCAGCTATACATGCACATATATCCATGCTTTTTCAGTTTAATATTTGATATCTGTTGTGGGGAAAAGAGTCTGCCAACTTTCTCAGAGCGAGAGCATTATCACTGGTGTGGAACTGCACCATTCAGAAAGTTACAGAGGTATTTTTATATTATTATTATTATTATTGTTATTTTATTTTTAAATTTTTGGTCATGCCTGCGGCATGCAGGAGTTCCCAGACCAGGGGTTGAACCTGTGCCAAAGTAGCTACATTTTATTTTTAAATTTTTGGTCATGCCTGCGGCATGCAGGAGTTCCCAGACCAGGGGTTGAACCTGTGCCAAAGTAGCTACCACAGCCACAGCAGTAACAATGCCGGGTCCTTAACCTCCTGCATCACAAGGGAACCCCAAGAGGTAGTTTTATGTGTTGCCTAAGGAACACATTCAAATCCTGTTGTAGCATGTCAAAAAAAAAAAAAAGCGCCTGATCAAATTTTTAAAAATCCTCTCACAGAACCACAGACATAGAATACAACTAATTATAAAGCCAAACTCACCATGATCTACTTGTCTTGAGAGAGAAATGCAAAAGGAAGGGCAGGATGCCTGGAATTTCAAATGCCTCCATCACCTAACTTCTTCAGAGACCAGGTACCCTGTATTCCCTGGGTCCTATTTCCCTGGCCTAGGAAGTGTCAACATGACTTCCAGCTCATCATACCACTGGGACAATCAGCGACTACCTGCCCCCTTGATGGGAAAGTCTGTCGTGTGCCCACTCTGCAGTCCCTGCCGTGTAGAACCCTGGCCACAGCAACTTGAGGTTTGAAAGTGGCTGCCATTTGAACCATGGCCCACTGAGGTTTGTCTGGGATGCACCTGCAGGAGCATCTTCTCTGAGCGTCTTTACATCTTTACTGTGCCTCTTGGCTTCCTGCCACCCTGAACATCACAGCTCTTTCGGCATAGTATCAACTGAGCTGAATTTGATTTAAATTTCATGCAGAAAACTGCTTTGCTTCAAACCACAACCATTTCTTTTCTGTTTAAAAAAATCTATCAAGATATAATCTTTTTGTGCCCCCCCCCCCACACACTTTCTAGCAGACAGAAAGGCAGATTATTTCAATCAAGAGGCTGTCGCTGACAATTGTAAGCAACCTTTCTCCAAAGTTCATGGCAGCAGTGAACTTTTAAATTTCTTAGTGACTGTCAGGATCTAATTTTCAAAGCATGGTTACCACAGTAGCAACCTGGAATTTTAATCCAGTTGTAAAGGTCAAGATAGGTCACCAGCTTCAGGTCCTCTTCAACCACAGAATAAGAGAGCACCCCCAAGAAGCATGAAGATAAAGAATGGACCTAACACCAAATTCTCTAAGACAGCGAGACTGTAAAACGTGTATGAGGTTTTTTTTTTTTTTTAACTTTTCAAATTCTTCTCAAGTGCTGAAATGATCACTGAATCGAATCCTTTCTCAACATGGTGGAACATGCAGAAGAGTGCTAGGGAAACCTCATCTAAGTAGGAGGGGGTGGCCCACAGAGTGACTGATTTTCAGTCCATTGCTCCGTTGGCATTGGGAGTTGATCCTTTGAGTCAAACCACATCGACACAACATTTGTGAGAAGTAAAGGCAGATATCAGCAAAAAGAGCACTCAACTAGGCTCAAGAAGTGGGACTGAACCTCGAAACAGCAAGTTGTGTGAACTTGGGGCTCTCACGTAAGCCATCTGAGCATGGCTTTCCTCACTTTTAACACGGGGAGAGAACTGATTCAATGAACTGATGGCAAAGCCCATTCATGAGCTCGTCCAGTGGTGACATTTCATGACGGAGTCTGAGCCATAGTGCATCTCCTTTTTGTATATGTTGATACAAAGACTCATAAAGGTATCAAGTGACTTCATCAAGTCACATGGCAGGAAGTGAAAGCACTGGGATCTGGGTCACCTGGAAATGGAGGCCCAGCAGCTGAGGTCTCTCAGGAGCAATAGCAACCCCCTCCCCTCTCCTGGCTCCCAGAATTGAGTTAAGCCCAAATGTGACAAAGATAAACGTTCCATGTGGGAATGGAAAATGTCATAGAAAGAGAAAGTACTTCTTGTCTCTGTACTTAATTAATGATCAATGGAGACAGAGAGAAAAGCTTGAATTTCGTAACCCAAGAATCTTGGAGTGAGATTGCGTCTCCTTCCATAACTGGCTTTGTGATCTTGAGCCAGTCTTTCCAAGACTCTGAGATGAAATTTGCTTCTCCACAAAATCGGTTTCATCTTAGAGAGGTGCTGCGAGGATGGAGGGTGAGGAGATGAGTGCACCAGGGTGATGGCTCGGTGCACAGCATTCCGGGCAGGCCTGGCTGCAGGTTTTCACCAGCATTGGCCGTCCGGCCATGGGTGTTTGGCGTGTTTGTTAGGTGCCCTCTCTGAGGACAGTCCTGGGGGTGGGGATGATGGTGACATCCCACGTCACAGATGCTGTGAGGATGAAATAGCTAATGCTTGTAAAGTGTGTGGGCCCAGAAGTGGTGACTATGATCACCCCAGCGCACAGCTCACGTGCAGTTTCCTTGCTTCCCTTCCGTCTGTATTATATGATAAATGAAAATGATTTTGGAGAACTATAGAATGACCCTCTCAACTTCTAGATACCACAGACAATTTCTAGATATCATGAGCATTAGGTACTTTTGGATTTTTCTCTTGAAAATCTAGAAATTGCCCATAGAGTTAGAATCTTGAGCTCTCTATCTAGGATTTTAGAAAGTGGGCAACTTATGCAGAAATGAGGTCACTCCTGAAGTTAGGCAATGGCAGTAGCGGCATTGCAGGTTGGTTCCTCTCTAAATCATGACCTTCTATGCCCTTTTGCCCTGATGGCTCTCTCAAGGCATCTTGGAACTTTCCAAGGACCAAGTGGTATATTAGAGGTGGTACTGGTAGGCATCGGCTCTCAAGATCCCACAGGGCAGATAACAAAGAAAAATAATTTTACTCATTTGGTTTTTAGGAGGCATACGCCAACCCCACCCTCCTCCATCCCGCGGTCCCAATATTGGCAGCCTACTTGGAGATGTCGGTCGAATAGCTTGGAGACCTTTTCCTTTTCTGGTCCTCATCATTAAAGTGGCTGGATGAACCACAAGGAAAGGCATGTGTCAGATTTTTCAACTGATTTTACAGCTGTAATTGTGCCAGCATCTGCAGTGTTCTACCAACACTGCTCCCCACTCCGTAAAATGGAAGGGCTTTTAGCAGCTCTGAGAAGGTGTCAAGAGCACACCATTTCAACATAACGTTCTGATAATGTAATTGCCACAAAGTATCTGGCTGCTGGCAGGATGCTTGATAGGACGGAAAAGCAGGATGTGTAGTTCAGAAGCACAGTGGATATTCCTTCTCATCTAGTCCAGGCTCAGGTGGGGGAGGTTTCTTGTTAGTTAGTCAGTTTGTTTCTTTCTTTTTAATTTGTAGGAATGATCCATGCGGCTTTCTGCACTGCTGCTCTATTTTCTTCACCTGGGCCTGGAAGACGTGTCAACGCTCTGACTGATGAGCTCTGGCCCTGCAGCCATCTGGGAAATCCGGGGACAAGGCAGCGCGTTCTAATGGGGGTGCAGAATGCTGACTTCCAGGCCCAGCTCTGCCACTCCCTAGCTGGCAGACTTTGGTCAATATCTTCCCCTCCCTAAGCCTGGCTTCTTTTCACCTGGATCTAATAGGATTGCTCTGACACTCACAGGAGGTTAATGCGTTGTGTGAAAGTGCTATAAAATTATCAATCACTGGGCACATGGGAAGTAGCCCTGGTCATATCGTTTTACGATCTAGTAACTGCAAAAAGAGTGTGCATGCCCCTCATGAGATCAGTTGCATTCGAGGGGCCAGATAGTCTGGGATACAGAGGATATGCACTTACGTGCATGCATGTGTGTGTGTGTGATCAAAACATTATGTACAATTAGACAACTGTAATTACTCTTAACTTTGGTTCCTTGCTTATTCACTCCAGCAACTTCAACCAGCACGATTTGCTTCACTGCCATTTACTGCTCAAAATCTCTAGGAGAATGCAGCAATAAAGCCATTGGTTGATGACACTGGGAATAACTTTTAAAAATTATTCCACCAGGTGGATATAAAATAAAGCAACTTTCTAATGATCAAAAAATATTGGTAAGCATAAAGGTGATGGATACATCTGTCATAAAGACAGATGCCAGTATCAGTTCTCCTGTTTTTCCTAATGGCAAAATGGAGATTTCTGGACAGGGATGGTCCCATCACAGGCCACCGAAATCACCTTTATGGGGATTTTGAGTGGTGGTAAAATCCCCTGCAGGCTTGGATCTTGCCACATCACCAAAGGAAGCATCTCACAGGCATGGGGACACCATCTGGCTTTGGGCCACTGAGCTGAGGCTGGACCGGTGCCTGCCTACAGAGTCCCCATCATCACGTGCTGTGTATGAGAGACCTGACTCGGTGGCAATATTCAGATCTAATCCTTTCCCTGATGGAAAGCAAAATAATGGGCCATTTTGGCCAGCTCTGTGGTCGGTGTTCTGTGGTCTGATGCCAGGGCAAGGCCACACCTGAATTCAAATCAGTAGGGCTCGTGGGATGGCTCTCATGCAGATTAACTGTGTGCTCTGCAGTCTGTCCCGCTGTGGTTTGGTTACTGTGGCCCTTTGGGGGACTCACTTGACAGCTCTGAGTTGTGGTTTCTGCTGCCGTGAACTGTAATGCAGGGTGACTCCCGTGGGCCCTTTGTAAAGAGAGACAGCGCCTGGCACACAGCAGGCACTGAGTAAGGGTGTGCAGCCTTTCTCTCAGAGTTAGCACGCTGCCTTGTCCAGTGCTTCCCACACAACAGGGGCTCAATGCATTGCATTTGTCTTGAAAGGAATGAAAGCTTGAGTGAGCAAAATTAAATATGGATGCAAGTCAGGGAGAAAAGAGGAGATACTTGACTTTTCCCAGAGAGAAAGAGAGAGAGATGTTTCTTTCTAATTACAGAGGTGTCTTGGAGTTCCTGTCCTGGCTCAGTGGTTAACAAACCCAAGCAGCATCCATGAGGATGCGGGTTTGATCCCTGGCCTTGCTCGGTGGCTTAAGGATCCAGTGTTGCCGTGACCTGTGGTGTAGGTGGAAGACACAGCTTGGATTGTGCATTGCTGTGGCTGTGGCATAGGCCAGCGGCTACAGCTCTGATTCGCCCCCTAGCCTGGGAACCTCCATATGCCGAGGGTGGAGCCCTAAAAAGACAAAAGACAAAAACATAGTAGTAATCATTACAGAAGTGTCTCAAAATCCACCTGAAACCTACAAATCTTGGGCATATGAACAAAGATGCAAAAATAAAACCTGATCTTTCAAGATTTATGCTCCCTGAGCAAAAACGTCTTTTTTCAGCTTGTGTAAGGAAAGTGGTAATCCACAAGTCCCGTCGAAGGAGCCCTAGTTTTTTGTCTTGGAGCCTGTCAAGCACCAGCAGCTTCAGCTCTTCTTGATACGAACATTCCAAATGCCAATATTGCTTGTTGTCACATTAGCCAATATACAGTCCTCAAAATAAAACCCTCTTGATGTCTGATTACTCTTCTTAAGGACCTCATGCTGATTCATTTCAAACTGTGAATTACCTTTAATTCACAGCTTGAACAGGCTGCCAAATTTTGTTTTCTCTGCTCCCAGGTGGTTGTCCCTGATGTAGTGGAGAACTTCCAAAAATATATTAAGTCCTTAGGAAAAGTTGGCAAGCTCGAAGATGCAGGGCACACATGGCAGGTTAAAAGCAAGAGTTGGCATACATCTCAGTTCGAAAGCCGGAACGGCTGCAACCAGCGATGATCATCAAGATTTACCCGTTTATTGGGAGAGTTCAGTTTGGCTGTTGTAAGCCTCAAACTGACTAGTAGTATTTCCAAATTCCAAGGACCAACTCATGTATTCTGATTAAGGATTAATCTGATTAAGAAAATAACAGTCATTTTTTTTTTTTTCCTGCCTCGTTCCACGGTTACTTTGCTACCGGAAATCCTATCTAAGTAGCAGACCAAACATCCACGTAGGGAAGAAAATATGAACTTTCTAGAGATGGGGGTTATTGCTGTGCTCCAATCTCAAGTCAGATTCTCAAAGGACAACGTTTTCAATGATCAAAGTTTTGGTAGAAAGATGGCGAGGGTGGTAGCGAATATGTTTTGTGTTATGAGGGTTTTTTTTTGGGGGGGGGCAGACGTTTTTATTTTTCCAAATTCATCTAAGAAATAATGTAATGCTTGTGATCGGGCATAGCAAACGGGCAAACATTCTAATAATATTTCTGTTCCCTGTGGTAATGAGATCTTCATACCACATAGAGACAAGTTTAGAAGGAAGGATATTTTTGTTCAATAAAGCAATTTTGACCTGATTTCGAATCATCTAAAAACCGAGGGGTATCACTTCTCATCAACTTCAGCTCTTCAAGTCTATTTTAAGATGGTGTCTAGGTACAAAGACCGACTTTGGTGGATCAGATCCCTGACTCCGTCAGATCTCATCAGGAGGGACGGCCCGGTGGGAAAAGAGAGGACTTGGGGCCCACACAGCCCTCAGCCCACATTCAAGCTTTCCCCTAAGAGCTGTGCAATTACTCGGGCCTTCTTCCTCAGCCAACATGTCCGTCCGAGATAAATGTCCACAGGCAGGTTGTCTTCCCACGGGACTGGGTATACTTCATAAGGAGGGACTGTCTTCTAGCTTCACGTTTCTCCTCTGCAAAATGGGAATAACTCGGAGCCCCTCCAGATGGCGGCTAAGTATAATAAGGTGAGGTGCATATAAGGCCCAGACATGGGACGGGGAACCTGGCCTGGCACATGACCCAACAGCCCAATGATTACGCTTGGAGACACCTGCCCTTCCTGTGATCATACAATTTCCTCTCCTCCTGACTAGTGCTCCATTCAAGCATTTGCCCATCTGGTCTGCACGCCTGTCACCCACAGGTAAACTGGCCACAACGAATCTGTTTTTGTGAGGCTTTTCATCAACTCTCCGGGTCTAGGGCTGGAATGTTTTCAAACCTGTAGCTAATACCATAAATGAAGGAACTGGTTTTGTGGCAAGGAAAGAACAGCAGTATGGCTACATCTGCCTTTATGTTGGGCTTTTATGGAAACTACCCAGGGCTTCT
The DNA here is from genome assembly GCF_016906955.1 of Phacochoerus africanus. Classification (NCBI taxonomy): domain Eukaryota; kingdom Metazoa; phylum Chordata; class Mammalia; order Artiodactyla; family Suidae; genus Phacochoerus; species Phacochoerus africanus. The sequence continues at coordinate 125,185,641 of NC_062560.1, read as the reverse complement.
CATCAGCATGGCTTAAAACACAGGAGCTACTTGATTAACAGAGGTCTGGATGGTGGACAACTGGACTGAGCCCAAAGGCCGACAACCAAGGATAACAAAGGAACTGGATATCTGGAGCTACATCGTCCCTATAGCCTCACAAAAGGAGCTAAAGTCAAGGACTGACTTGATGGATGCCCTTGAGTTCATGAATGGTGTCTAAAACCACCTCTCAGGAAGCATTTGATCTGTCCCTATTTAGGATGGCTCATACATGGCAAAAAAGCCACTTGTTTTGGTAAAGCCACTGTGCGGACAAGTCATTGACAAGATGCTATAATCAACCAGATGAAGCAATCCAACTCAATGAAGACAATCCAAGTACTTTGGATTTGGCTTCAGTTTTCTTCTCCATTGCCCCTTAATGGCTTCACAAAGAAGCTAGAAGGTAACCCAATGTCTGGGGTGTCCATTTGGTCCCTGAATCTTCTAACTGAAATAAAGGGGTGGTTTAGAGGCAGAATGGACATGATATTACCGTACAAATACACAACTCTACAGCCCAAGAAATACAATTTTACCTTTGCCAACCCACACCCCACTCTCTTTTTAGACCTTTTTTGAGGGAGGCTAGAAGAAACGCCTTTGGATTGAGAAGACCTGGGTGAAGCCTGTTCTGAGACTATAATATAACTCAGACTCCTCTGGGCTGCTGGGTCTTCTTTCCTCCAGAAATTAAGGCTTAAAGTTAAATGCACTTTTATGTTAAGTTCAATCACTAAAGGCGTATAACTGTTTACATTTGAATTGTGACAAGTGTTTGTGTGTATACCTGTGTGTGTATACACATACATGCATTACTTTGCTTAATTTCCCTTAAGTGGCTCTACCTCTATACCATGAAACAAAAAGAAATTCCCCCATGATCTAAAGTCAAACCCTCCGAATGCCAGGTCAGTGCTTTTCCCCAACACTGTAACTGTCATTGAGCAGAGACTCAAGCCCTTGTCTCAAAAGTCCCCCAGTCCAATGCTCTTGCCTCATGGGCAGCCAGGGTTCTGGCTGGAGCAGGTAGGATGTCACCACTTAGATGGACACCCCATAAAAGGCACTGTGTGTCAATAGAGTAGACTGAGCCAGAAAAGCTCCAGTTCTCCAAAGGCCAGTTAGCCTGGCTGGTTCCCAGCTGGCATGCAGGGACCCCTGCTCCAACGTCTTCAGACCTGGTTCCCGGGCACCAGTCCTTATAAACCCTCCAGGCCCAAACGAAAGGTCTGCCTTTCGTCATCCAGGAAAAAGAGGCCAAGATGAGGAAAACTAATAAACTGGCCCAGTAATTAAGGGATTCTGTTTTACGAGACTCTGTCTCTCCCTACTGCAGTAAGTGGTAGGCGCTTGCCCTGGATATTTGCAAGCCTTGGGAAGGTGTTGCTCCTGCAGCCACCAAGCTCCACCCATTCGCAGTCTGTCTACACTTGGAATGGGATTGCCCTGCCAGATGGAAAATCCCAGTGGCTGACTTAAAAAGCACACTGTAGCAAACTATGGGGGAATGATCGTAATGGCTAAGCTGATGATACTTTGGAAGCTAAAAATAAAAATAATGATTATAACTCTGATCTGTCCTTGTATTAAACCTATACCCTACCACAAGAAGGGAATTTATTCTAGTCGAAGTCTGATGAACAATGCTTCAACTTAGATCAAGCTGCTAAAAAGAGAACAGTTCACTCACAAAACAGATTCAATGTCGTCTAGTTTTATCGATGCTTCCTACAGAGAACCTTAATCCTATTGAACGCCATACACCCTGCGCTATGAAGTGCAGTTCTCAGGAAATGCCGCCTCTAACTATAAACCACAATTGACAAGTCTATTTCTGTTAGTTACAAACTATTGAAATATTGCATTTTATGGTCTATATGGAAATCAGCATATCTCACAGCAGGAGCTTAATACTCTTGCTCTAGGAGTAGGATCGTTTTACAATGGAAAAAACATTTTTATATGTTTTCATGTTTGGAAACCTGCATTGATTTCCTGAAAGCTCAACCGTGTGTGTGTCTCTGTGTATGTGTGTCTGCGTGCGTGTGAATTTGTAATGAGAGTGGGGCAAGTTAGGAGTGAAGGGAGGGAGAATAAGTCTATTGTTCAGTAGGATAACAAAGGGGAGGGCAATTCAAGATGCTTAATGGAAAACCCGAAATGAACAGAATCAAACATGATTTTGATTTCCACGTTTCCCTATGATTTGGTCCTTCAATCAGGGTTATGGCTTTATTTTCCTCTTCCCTCTTTTTCTTTCTTGATTCTTTAAATGAGGGATTCATGGCGATGGGTCAGGGCTTTGGGTGCTTTGCCATGAAACAGAACCAAGAACGTGGAAGTACCACTGCCTTTCTCAGAGCTTCGGTCTATTTGGGAGTCATTCCCAGTTGCTTTATGCAATTATTCGTGATCTTCCAAAAGGTGAGCAATTCACTTCAAGTGTGCCATTAGCCCACTTGAATGTCAGAAATTATTTCATTTTGAAAATTTTCAAGTATGTGACTATTACACAGAAAAGTCAACTTCCATTTTCTATTATTAGGACTGAACGAAGTTGTGAGAGAACTACTCCCTTGATATATGCTCTCGGACAAATGGAGATTACAAAATCTACACTAGTTAATCTGAGGAAATTGGTTTCTCCATACCCCTCCTTCAGTCAACATTAATAAAAGATGAGGCCAGTGCTGGGTGAACTGCAGGGCCCTGGCTTCTGACCTGCAACCTAGCGTCATGGAATCTCTTATTCTATGTCTTTAATATGCAGTCACCAGACGACCTGCAAACGGCAATCCACTCAACACTTCATGTCCAAGCAGGGCCACCTAGGCAGGGCCTTTCTCCATCCTCGTCATGATATAATGACGTCTGCGGCTGAAGTTTAATGATGCTCAGACCACTCGTTGAGAATCTCAGTTGTTTTTGTGTTCCACGTATGGACCTGGCCCGTGTCTAGACCACTAGAGAGCATATACTGGGGATCTCCTTCATCTTGACTCTTTCTTGGGTATTGGGGGAAATCTCATTCGCCCCTCTAATCAAACTCCATGTTCTTATGCGGCAAGGTTCATCTTTTCAAGGAGCAGGAGAGACAATAAGATGTGCTAAGCACTGAAGTGCCTTTTCCCCGCCAAATGCCCCTGAGAAGCCTGTTTCAGAAACCCAAGTACTCACGACTTGAATGGTACTGACTTGGTAGAAGCTCTGCTGGTCGGGTCACTCCACTCTGCAAAAAAAAAAAAAAGGGCACAGACTCTTACTCTCCATGTTCTTCTACCTTCAAACAATTCTTCTGAATGAAACTGGTCTTGAACAGGAAGCCCTTCCAGTTATATTTTTTCATAGAATCCTGCCATGGGTGACAGTTTAAAAAAAAAGAACCAACTGGATGTATCACTATGGGACTTTATGTTACTGTTATTTCATGTTTTAATGGTATTAGGTTGGAAAAAGAAGAAAGTGAAGGAGTAGAGAATATGATTGTTTGGACTGAGAAGGATTTAAAAAAAAAAACAAAAAACAAAACACCTACTTTGTAAGGCGAATCCTGGGGTCAGATGTTGGGATTCCTATAAGGAAGAACACAGAAAATAAAAACATTAGTTAAAGATTCAAGGGGAATGAAAGGTCAATTTGTTATTGCGGAAGATATAGCTTGAATAATGTTGGCAAATAGGAAACCACTGTGAATGATTCCATTAATGGGGCTACTGTCTGTAGCTCTATTTGAAGGATAAACATTTGCCAGAAAAACCTGCTGCCACACAGCCATTACAGCCATTTTATCAGAATTATACGTAAGACTGGTATCTATTTGGCAACGTGTGCAACATGGGAACAAGTGACCCATATGTGTGAGATTCAAGTGTATAATTTCTCACTTAGCTAGGCAATGACGCCTCAGTGGAAGTAGAGAGGATTTGGTTCAAATAAACGAATGATGGTGATTTTTGTAGAAATGTAAATAAGACTGTAATTAGTAGATCGGCTCACTTGTTCCATTTTATAGAAAACTTCAATTTTCTACCTTACTGGTGACACATATGCCATAAATAGATGTATCTTATTCTCACAAGGGACGTGCTCTTAATATTTCATTATAAATTTGCTGGGGAATAGGAAGCAATCTGAATTATGCTAGTGGTGCGCATTATCTGAAAGGATTTAAATTTCATTTGAAAGTCCCCCTAAATACAGTTCAGCCAGTGTTTTGAGAAATCCGGATTTGTGCAGTTCAGGCTTTCTGGGAGCGTGGCACACCTGTGTGGATCCTGACAAAACCTGCAGGCAGAAGCACTGCAATGATGTATGGGGCACAAATAGCTCCGAGCCAACTGAAGAGAGCTTTTGGACTGCAAGGCAAGTGTTCTAAAACGGGAGACAACAAATTCCAGTAAACACAAGAATTAGTTACATCCATCACTGCTGTAAGTAATCTACTCTTGAAGCCGAATCTTGCCACCCTATGGAGTAAAAAGAAGATCACGGCATAATTTATCTTTAAGAGAAGTAAGCAAGATGGAGTTCCTGGTGGCTCATCAGGTTAAGGATCTGACGTCATCACAGTTGTGGCTCAGGTTGCTGCTGTGGCGCGGGTTTAATCCTTGGCCTGGGAATTTCTGCATTCCAAGGGCATGCCCCCTACCCCCCACAAAGGAAGCAAGAATGATGGTGCTATGTTTTATTAGAACTGAACTTTTCAATATATTCAGCATGATTCTGTTGCCCAAGAGGCTTCTAGCGTGGCCATCACTCTAGAAGACGACCATAAACTCCACAAAAGATGGAAAAAGCCTTTCAACGAGAGGGCTGTCACAATGCCCATGGAGTTTGCTGCTCAAGGGCTTCTTCCCCCTGCTGGTAGGCAACTGGCTTTTGACAAAAGACACGGACAAGCTTGGCCATTTCTTTCCCACCCCTTAGCAAATCATAGATGGCAAGGAAGAGGAAACACTTCTAGAGGCGCAGACACTGGGAACATTTAGATGTGGAAGCTGACAGCATGGGGCGGGTAAAGAAAATGACACAGAAAGGTCAGAACTTAAAAAGCACAAGAATCTATGGCCATTTAATATAGAGACAAGCATTCCTACGCATCTCAATAGCTCTTGAGGACACAATTACAGCATAGTATACTATTATAGCACAGCACAATAACTGATGCTCAGAACAATATCTAAGTAATTAAGGAAGACTAAAGCAAATTCATGACAATTTTTATAAAAGACCAGGAAAATATTAATTAAATTTCAAAGTGATCCCTATTATGTAATTCTTATGGAAGGATAACCATTGGTTATCTGACAATTTCAATCATACAGAATATCTCAGTTCCCAGAGTGCCCTTAACTAGATACCATATTTCTACCTTTAAAAAAAAAAAAAGATTTCATCACAATTACATAGTGCAAGTTTGGGCTGGTATCCCTTTAGGAATCAATTAAGTTTCAAAGTCAAATAAAATACTTGATTAGAGAGTGAAACACAAAGCCATTCTTTGTACTGGTCGTAGAAAGCTGGACTGAGTTTCTACCCTTCATCCGAGTATTTCGGACATTAGACACAAACAATTAGTTATTCCGGGCATCAGGGCAGCGAAGCATGAAACAAATTGGAGGGTTGTATTATTGAGTCAACTTGAGTCATGTATATCATGTATTCTTGATGCAGTTTTTAATGTTTAGCTGGGTAAGACTTTTTCAAACCAGAATTTCAAAGAAATCAAACACCTTTGGATGTGACCCAAATTACCTTACATACAGATCCAAGCCCGACTGCAAATAAACAGCTCGGCTGTGGAAAGAACTTGTATTATTCAGGCATGATTGTTGATGCACGTAATACAATTACAAAAAAATATGCCTGACTTTGACCTGTGCATTTCTTACATAGACTTGTCACACAGGCCATTTTAGGAATAGACTATAATGATGCCAAATTGTCTTCACAAACTTTTGTGAGGCTATTTTAAATAATGGCCTTAATGACAATCCTACAGTCAGATGCTCCTGTAGGATCTGGAGTTTAGAGCAGGGGTCAGCAGACCTTTCCTGTAAAGGGCCAGACAGTAAATATTTTAGGCTTGGGGCAGGGGGGGGCTACGGTCTCTGTCATAACTCTGCCGCTGTAGTGTGACAGCAGTCACAGATAACACACACGTGGAATTGTGTGGTTGGATTCCAAAAAAAAGCTTCATTGATGGATAGTAAAATTTGAATTCAAATCCATGGGTGGTAGGTATCTCCACGAAGCTGATGGTGAACCTCTCCAGAGGACATCACTAGCTCCTGCCACCTGCTGAGCAATGTACTCCCCTCCTTGGGAGTTTTTCCATTCTTTCCCAGAAAAGAGAGCCTTTTCAATTTTTCTTAAGTAAACTTAAGTAAGTTGAGAATTCTCAACCATGTCTTGATAAGTTTATAGAATCATAGACTCTTTGACCTGAAAGACCCACTGGGATTAAACAGCATGTGCTCACACGGATATGCACACACACACACACACACACACACACACACACACACACACACACACACACACACAGAGTACAGATGGAAAAACTGAGGGTCAGAAGAACCTGAACAGAACCCTATAGCCAGCAAATGGCAGAGTCAGGATTAAAAGCAGCCAGATCTGCGACTCCTAAGACCCTTTCCACTGTGCATACACTATTCCGAATGGAAGAAACGGATGCTTTCTGAGAGCGTGGCGTCACTTAGTTCTGGTGCAAGCACCGAGGAAAGGGCCAGCACCCCAGTCACATGTATGTGCTGGAGATACCCAAGTTTTAGAAGATGGAATTTGGACTGGAGCACCTGCAAATTCATGTGAGAAAGACCATCGCCAGGAGTTCTCATCGTGGCTCAGTGGTTAGTGAACCCAACTAGCATCCATGAGGATACGGGTTCAATCCCTGGCCTCGCTCAGTGGGTCAACAATGTGGCATTGCTGCGAGCTGTGGTGTAGGTTGCAGACGCGGCTCGGATCTGGTGTTGCTGTGGCTGTGGCATAGGCTGGCAGCTGGAGCTCTGATTGGACCCCTGGCCTGGGAACCTACAGATGCAGCGTGTGCAGCCCTAAAAAGACAAAAACAAACAAACAAACAAACAAAAAAACCCACCACCACCACCACCAAAAACCTATCACCAGAATGCCTGGATCTAAAGACTGTTTCCCTCGTTACTAGCCGAGCACTTCTTGACGTATCCCTTTACTCTCTGCCTTAGTTTCCTCCTTTGTAAATTAGGGGTAGTCAAATTACCAATCTCTGAATTACAGTGAGGATTGAATTATTTACTATGTGTTAAGTGCTTCAGGAGAGGCACATAGCAGCAGTATATGTGTTGTTATTACTGTTATTTAAAATGTACTTTTCTTTCAAACCAACATTTTGGCAGGAATCAAGTGAAACAAAAGAGTGGGTGTGTAGCCATCCTGGTTTCACCGTTTTATCGCACTTACTTCTACCTTTATCAGGGAGTTGATGGCAGCACGGATAATTGGCAGAAAATGCAAATCAGGCCTGATTCCAAATTGGGCACTTACTACAAAAGCCCATTTAAACAACCAGTTCTATTGTATACACTTGCAAATGTCAAAATTGCGACTTGCACAAATTATCGCCAAAATTGGAGAACACAGCTGAAAACACTGCAATCGCTGCACAAGGGTTGGATTCAACTCCTGAAACGGATACATTGATCCCTTGGCTGAGATGGGGGAGCTGGGGGAGGGAGAAGGATACCAAGCCTAGGGCAGCCTGAGGAGGGAGGACGGGGCCCCAGGAAGGGACGACAGCCCCCTGGACAGGGACAGAGGGGCTGCTGCTCCTTACTTCTGAACCCTGTCAAAGGTGGGAGGGGATAATTAAATGCAGTCTAGGCCAATGTTACTCTCAAAACAATGTTACTCTTAAAAACCATGGAATGTGATTGGTTTCTCCCACAAACAGAGTCTAAACTCCTTGGCTGGCATTCAGGGTCTTTCACAGAGATGCACTTATTTGCCCGGGGTTCATCTGTTCTCCGCTTCCCGGCACACAGAGTTGGATCCAGCCACTCGAGGTCCTGGCAGTCTATGTCCCACCACCACCCGTCATGTCTTGGCATCTTTGCCATCCTCTAAGGCGCGGAGCGTTCCTCTTGTGGGAACTTCTCTACCTGTCAAAGTTGTAAGCAGCCTCCAGATGCAGCCACCTCTGAGCCCTTCCTCAACGCCCCGGGGAGTGCTAGGTCCTCCCCTGAGCCTTCTACTCCATGAAGACACCTGCTACATTTTTGTCATTGCATGTTTTCCTTCATGCCTAACTTTAAGCCCATCATATATCCTCGGTAAGTGGGTTCTGAATACAGGGATGGGTGGGTGCATGGGTTGGTTAAGCGTATTATTAGAATGGCTATGTCTGCTCGGGCATTTTCAAAACTGATGGTGAGAAACAATTCTTACTGTGAGCAGGTGAGGAAAAATATCATAGAAAACCTTTGACAAGAGAACTAGAGGAGAAAAGTTCTGTCAATACGTGTTGGTGTGTGAAGATCTGCCTGCTCCGGAGTGAGGACTGCAAGCGAGACACACAAAAGTGCAAATCAATTCATTTATTTGGCCAAGGCGTATAGGGTTTTTTAATTAGAGATCGTCTTGGGGCGTTCCCACTGTGCCGCAGTGGGTTAAGAACCTGACTGCAGTGGCTTGGGTCGCTGTGGAGGCACGGGTTCAATCCCCTGCCCAGCACAGGGGGTTAAATGATCCGGCAGTCTCTGCAGCACAGGTCGCAGCTGCAGTTAGGATTCCATCCCTGGCCTAGAAACTTTCATAGGCCGCGGGTGCAGCCATCGCGGAAAAAAAAAGAAAAAGCAAAAAGAACCCGTCTTGGATGTTGTTACATCATCTGTTTCCCAAGGGCTGAGTTCACTCTTCTCTCCATCCATCAGCTCTGCACGCGGTAACTGGGCGGGCGCTGGCGCTCTGGGGAGCACGGGTCACACGCCAGCATGCGGTGCCCAGTCTCTGACAGACTCTCCTCCCATGAAAATGCTCTTGTCTTATCCCAAAGGACAGGAGAGCGTCTAGATTTTCTGGCCCCTGAACACCAAGGCTATTTCCGTTTTCTCAGAATCCACCTGGAAGACCCGTATACTTGAAATCAGATCAAGGCAACTGGAGGAAGGAATAGCACTGACCTGTCCTGGGGTGGAAAAAGTGCTGTGCTCAGAGTTTCCGGGAGTATGCATGGCAGTGAGAGGAGTAGGCCAGGGGTGGGTCATCTCCTGATGAGGAAAAACAAAGCAACTTTATTTGTGGGCACTTGGAAAATGAAACACCTTCTTGGCACTAAACATAGCCGGCCCTTTCTAAATACCTCCTGAGTTCACTGGCCAGGGAACCTCAAAGTCATTTGGTCCATGCCCCTACTACACCCCAGGGCTTGAAGCCTATCTGCCAGACAAAGGGCCATCCCCCATCCACTTGCACACTGCCAGTGACGGCGAGCTCACGACCCCTTGAAGCGGCCTGTCCCAGGTTGAGACAGCCTGATCACACCATTCTTCCCGATTGGGAGCCCAAATCCTGTCACCCAGGAGCTCCGAGAGAACACCTCTTCTTTCACCTGACAAGCCTTCGGCTGTTGGAAGACAGCAGCCGTGTCCCCTGGTGCTGTCGCATCCTCAGTCGGAGACACCTACAGCTCGTTCATTCCTTTCTCAGAAACCTTCAACCGTTTTCTAATGCTCGCGTTCTGCATTCTGTCACCTATCTTCCGTGCTCCCGGGAGGGACTCCGGATTGCCCGGGGCTCTTCTAATGCAGGGGGTCCCGTCTCAGGTGTGATCTGCCAGCTCAGGGAAGGGCACCACTGTCACCACCCTCGCCCGTCCTGCCTCTACTCTGACACTCAGATCTCAACGCAGTAAACCGAACAGTTAAGTGACACAATTATGCCCTGCTGCTGATTTTTTCATGCAAAGAGGAGGCCGCTGGGGGGAATTCTCTCTCATTTAGAGAGCAGGTTACTATGGGATGGGTAGCTCTGTTCCGCCCAGCCAGACACAGTGTGTGTCTGTGAGTTCAGGTCTTAACGTAGGAAGAGCCCCTCAGGCGCCCACTCTCAGCCATCAGCAGGGGCACCTTCTCATTTCTTTCACTCACTTTGAAAAGAGGTGCTGTTCCAATTTTGCTTGAGCCTTAGGGCTCGTGGCCAACGCGCTCTACCCGAAGAGTAAGTGTACTTAAATTACATGTGCAGCATATCCCAGCCTCGGAGAGGTGACAAAGTGTGTGAAGCAGGAGGGTGCTTGCATGTGCTGGGGTCATCAAACATTTTGGTAAGTAAACATTCAATCGAAAAATCCATGTAATGGTGAAACTAAAGGAGGGCTTTGAGGAGAGGTGGAGGGAATGAAAGTTTATGAAAGGCCTCTTTAATGAGTCAGTTACATAATACTTTCCCCCAATCTTTCTGGGTAACATAATTAGTCATTTCAAAGGTAATATTAATAAGAACTCTCAGGTAGCACTAAAACATGGTTTTTTTTTTTCCTCCTGTAATTATCCAGTTCAAAAAGAGTCTTTGATGTACGAAGAGCTGTAATACAAGGAGATACTTCACAGATTCATTCACAGTGGCACCGCCGAAGCCGAATTTGTAAGTGTGATTCAGAGGAGCGGTAAGTACATTAAAAATGCATACGAGATTTAGATGGGACGCTTAACCTACTTAAGAGAGAGACTATTCCAAGTGTTTTTGAATTGTGCATTTGTATGCAGTTGATAACGTTCCCGACAAATGCTACTTGTGTATTCATCAAAACTGCTCCAGAGGAACTCTACGGGACAACAGTTGAAAGCTGAATTCCGCTTACTCTGTGTCTTTAAAAGATCCAGCGACTGCTTTTAAATTTTAGAGAGTCCTGATGAAGCCTGGTCCCCAATATTCATCCCATCCTTTAAAAGACACAGGTCCTACTGAGCCAGAGTCACCCAAGGGGCAGTAAGCCCCAGCCTCGGATACCAGTGTTGTCTCTTTTCAGCAACTGGGATCAATGAGTTCTCCATTCCTTCTCACCACTGGCTTTAGCTGTGTGCCTCTGGCTTATTAAGAGGTTTCAGACACCAGAAGGCTTGAAGCGCATCTTGAAGGTGTACTTTCTCCCCCAGGTCTTCTGTATTTACTCCATGGCAGAATCAGATGAGCACGAATTACTGTCGGAGTGCGCCGCCCTGCTGGCCAATCCATGCACACCTACAGCCACCTTCACATTTTCAAGGACAACCATTCTCTGTACTTGAAAACGTGAGATTTCTACTCAACAGCAAGCCAACTCCAGGGTACCACGGGTGCATGTGATTAAGATAGGGAGGAGGCAGTTAAAAGAAAAGTAATTTCCTGAAAGACTATCTTCAACAAGGAACGCTGTAGCAAGCTCTTCCGCCTCGCGAAATGAGCTAGACCTGGAAAGCATGGGACGCTCTCAGCAGATTTTTCACTGTTATCCTCTTCATTCACACTCGAAGGATATTAATCTATTTTTATCTTCTTGCTATTCCCAAGATAAAGACACCTACACGCCCCTATCCAATGGTGCTCCTCCAGCTGCTCCAAAGTGTTGCCAAGGCTCTGACAACTGGCTCCCGTGATGAGTGCCTATACTCAACACCGAGTATCTCTTCTCCGTAAACAACAAAAATTACACACACACACACACACACACGTGAGGTTAGCCTGCAACTCTTTCATCTCTGGGTTCCTTTGAGCCTCCCTGAGACAGGGAGTCCCACCCTGCCCCCACCCCAGACAGCTGAGGAGGGGCTTCACAGGAGCTTTAAGCCATCCCTGGTGACCCGGTCCACGGAGCACACTCCTTCCGCTACCCCAGAGGTGCCTCCCCTTCGGGAGGCTAGCATGCTTTATGGAGAAAGGACTATGCGGTTTCATTTTTCAGTATTTGACAAAGAAGGGGGTTCACAAGCAATAGAGCATGCTATGCAATTTCTAACACATGAGGCAGATGCTGACATTCCTGGGCCCCGAAGTCTCCCTACTCAAACCCAGAAACATCAGAAAAAGCCCATTTTCCACCAGCCATTATTTCCCACCCACATTCTCCAGATGATGGCCCATGGCGCAGACTTGAACAAATCCAGTACAACCTGAGGGTGGCCCTGCTTTGGCCATTTTAGACCCAGAGGCTGGGTGGCCCTCACACCGAGGGGGAGAAGATGGTCTGAATTCTAGACTTTGCTGATCTCGAATGCATCCTAGACTCATCTGACACAGAGCTGGCTGGCTGGCTGGCTGGCTGGCCGGCTGGCCGTTATTTCCAGTACCTAGTGTGTCATCCCAAGCCTCGTCTCATTCACTTTTCCATCTCCAGTGCCTAGGACATGGTACCCAGCTAATGTGAGATATCATTATCCGTCTCTGAAGTTTCTATGTGTGACCTATCACTTGGCCTTTCCATACAACAGACTAAAGAGCCGGGGACTAGCATCTTACTCGTGTGACAGATGAGGAACAGAGACATACATGGAATGACTTGTCCAAAGCCACACCATCAGCAAATGGCAGAGTCCCTGCATTTTGTTCTGCTAACTTGTATTGAGTAGCCATTACATACTAGTCACTGGGATCCCGAAAGTATAAAAACTCAAGTCCCGTCCCATAAAGAGCTCTCTGCTCGACGTGACAGGCTAACTGCCTTCAAGGAGGCATGCCAGGGTGTCCGGGGGAGCTCACTTAGGCAAGAGGGGCAGCGTGTGTGCAGGTACCTGTGTGTGTGTGTGTGTGTGTGTGTGTGTGTGTGTGTATTCCTTTTGGAGGTAACATTATACCTGGCATATAGTAAATGTTAACAATACAAGGTTAGGAGTTTCCATTGTGGCTCAGTGGTTAATGAACCTGCCCAGTATCCATGAGGGCTCGGGTTCGATTGCAGGCCTCGCTCAGTGGGTTAAGGATCCTGTGTTGCCACGGTGTAGGTCGCAGATGCGGCTCGGATCTGGCATTGCTGTGGCTGTGGTGCAGGCCGGTGGCTACAGCTCCGATTGGACCCCTAGCCTGGGAACCTCCATATGCCTCGGGTGCGGCCCTAAAAAAAAAAGACAAAAAAGTTTAGGTTAAACAACCTGACAGAAATATTAAGATATTAAGATCCTTACCTCAAAGAGTTCAAATTAAAGGGATGATTATAGCTGTTTTCAAACATCTAGATGAATACACGTGGTGGGGATATCTCACATATTTCATTCTTATTGTTGCTGTTAGAGGTCAGGGGGATTCGCAAAGGATCCCTGGACTAAGAAGGAGTAAGGAGAGCTTCACTCATGTCTGAGTTTTGCCAAAAGCTAGCTGAGCATCCCTGGTCAAGTCGCTTGCCCTCTCTGAGCCTCAGTTTTCCTACCTGTAGCGCAAGGGCTTTGGCTTAGATGGCCTCTAGGGGCTCTCCCAGGTGCCAGTGTTTTTCTTTCTTTCTTTTTTTTTTTCTTGTCAGGGCCACACCCGTGGCATATAGAGGGTCCCAGGCCAGGGGTCCAATCGGAGCTCCGGCTGCCAGCCTACACCACAGCCACAGCAACGCCAGATCCGAGCTGCGTCTGCGACCTACACCACAGCTCCCGGCAACGCCGGATCCTTAACCCACTGAGCGAGGCCAGGGATCGAACCCGCAACCTCATGGTTACTAGTCAAATTGGTTTCCACTGCACCACAACAGGAATTCCGGGTGGCAGTGTTTTGCATCTCTGCTTCTACCTCTTCTGCCCACCTCTACAGGTCTGCCTCAGGGGACAGGGAGCCAGTGCATGTGCAAGGGTCTCAGAAACCATATAGCATCGTGCACAGACAGAGCTCCCTGCTTCTCGGCGCATGAGCCCGGCCATGGCACTGCCAGCACGAGCCTGCCCGCCACTGCTTCCTGGCCGGCTACAGGCAGCCCTAGGCCCTATCCAGGGCCCCAGAGGACAGGGCCTCAGTACAGCTTTCCCCTTTCCTCTGCTGAAATGCCAAGAACTTTGGAAGTGTTTACCAATGCTGGCGCTGAAGAATAGTAATACGTGGGAACAGCTGAGTGGTGGTAAAATACAAATCGGATTGAGTAGAAGGAGACTCAATCCATGCCATCAGGATGGGGTTTATTTTCAGGACAGAGATAGGCAGGTAAATACACATTCTGGGCAGTCTGAGATGCCACCGTGGCCTCAGGGGGCAGGAGCATCAGCATCCTCCCTTCTCCGTAACTGGCGTAAACCTGAAAAGACTGAATCCGCATGTCCATTTCTGGGACTGAGGTCTGCTCATTGGACGGTCAAATCGACTTCTTTAGCTAAAGGGCCCTCCCTCCTCTGGAGCAAAACCATATGTGCGCAGGGATGTTGATAACTTAACAGAAAACTTAATTTGTTTGAATAAAGGATTTAGAATTTTTGTAGGCATAGGCCCCGACAGTTCTCTGAAGAGCCAGGCATGGGGTGCGGGGTGGAGTTAGGCATCAGGGTTGCCAGAGAAGAAGGGACAAGGGCCCTTGGCTCCTCCAGCCTCAGGAGGCCGGTAGCTAGATCATTTCTCAGTCCTCAACTTGCACTCGATTGCTAACTGGCCACTCGGAAGCTCGGTTCTTCTCTGCTGGGAGAGGGAAGCCAGGCAGAGTATGCGTGCTGTTATCTGCAGCAGCAGCGGGGCTCTTCCAAAGGAAGCCAAGGACAGGAGCAGGAGCAGGCCGCGGGATGAGCCCAGAAGGAGCCGAGCAGCCAGGTGTGATCCGCACGGGCTGCTGAGCTCAGGATGTCATACCAGGATGCCTGCTTCTCCTGGGAGGCCTTCCTTAGGCAGGCCCTGGAAGGGCTGGAGGATAGAGGCTTTGACCAGGGGCAGGGAACATGGCTTGTTCCATATGAAAGTCCCGATGCGAGGAAGCAGGAGACATGGGAAGAGCTACTGGTCTCTCTCTCTCTCTCTCTCCCCTCCATGTCCTCCCAGGATAGTCACTGGGTTTCCCAGAATGTTTTGCCTTAAAGATACGCATACAAAACATCCCTTCTATTTAGGATCCGAGGGCCTTTTGAACCCTGGCTAGACCACAATCTGGAACACTGACACCGCTTGGAAAATGAGATCCTAGTGGGCAGAATGGGAAACTGCCATAAACATAGTACATCTTGGCTTCAGTTTGGCACTTACCAAACCTCAAATATACGGAGGAGGTGCCTTATCATATGCGCCGAGGTGCATTTACAGTGCAGCAGAATAAACGTATACAAATTGTTGAGTAAACAAGGGCAACCTCGAAGGCAATCTCTAGAAGGGCTCTCTCATTTGCAGTCCTTCCTTGTTTTTCAGTTTTAATAAAGATTCTAATAATAACAATAATTATGCCTTGCTTTCTATGAGGCTCTTTGGTTGAAAGGAATGCTTTCAGAAAGATTATCTCACTCAATCAATGACTTAAGAACACACGGAATCTCTGCTTTAAAAAAAAATGCCGATGATACTAAACTGTGAGTATTTGAAATTTGGAAAGGTCTTGCAAAACTGGCCTGAAGCCATTAAGATGAATCTTAAGAGCGGTAAAGGAAAACCGCAAGTACGTGCCACAAACCAAGTGTAAAACTGCCACATAAGAAAGACTACGTGACTTAGCTGGTGTTCATGGAGCCCCAAACCCAAGGCTGTTAGGTGATTCCCCCAGGTAAATTTGGGGGAATCTGGCACCTGAAAGAACCCATGCCAGCTCGGGTGGTATGTAGGCAAGCATGATGTCCAGGACGTGGAAGGCAACAGTGGCTTTTGGACAATAACAGGACATCGTGCAGGACAGACCACATCTGAGACAGAGTGTGCCACCCTGGGTGCCCTATTTCAGCAGGGGCGCTGGGATACTGCAGTCTCTTAAAAGGGTTGGCCACCAGAGCCAAAAGCTCATCGCATTCATAAATGCCCTTTAAGAGAAGGGGGAAAGTTTAGGGGGGGTCTGAGAGGTGCTTTCAGATACCAGAAGGGCCATCACATGGAAGAGATTTGGGACCGGCTTTGTGGATCAAGAGGTTAGGTCTAGCCCTATGGATAGAAGGGAAACAATTTTAGCTCAAATTAAGAAAGAGTTTCCAGGAGTTCCCGCCGTGGCACAGTGGTTAACGAATCCGACTAGGAACCACGAGGGTACGGGCTCAATCCCTGGCCTTGCTCAGTGGGTTGAGGATCTGGTGTTGCCGTGAGCTGTGGTGTAGGTCACAGACGCAGCTCAGATCTGGCGTGGCTGTGGCTCTGGCGTAGGCCGGCGGCTACAGCTCCGATTAGACCCCTAGCCTGGGACCCTCCATATGCCGCGGGAGCAGCCCAAGAAAAGACAAAAAAAGAAAAAGAAAGAGTTTCCAATCGTGGGACCTTTCCAACCACAGAGCCCATGGCTTTAGAAGGTAATGAGTGGCCCATCTCTAAAGGCAGGATAGCCCCTGCCTGGGGTATTGGAAGAGGGATTCCTAGGAAGAGCGGTAAAGGAAAACCGCAAGTACGTGCCACAAACCAAGTGTAAAACTGCCACATAAGAAAGACTATGTGGACCTAGGATTCCCACCCCTGGGGTGGGGATCGGGGTGGTGGTTGTAGGCCAAGTGGACGGCCTCACACAATCATGTGACTAGAGTCTTTTATCTCTGTAGTCAGTGACAGTGATGAGAAGATGCAAAACCGAATCTGGAGCAGTGGGGGTTTTTTTATGTGCCATACATGCATGGCTGACCCAACTGGCTAAGGAAATTGGTCATTCTCTCAGGGACAGTGGGGAGCAGGGATGGGGGGAGCCTGCTGTCTCACAGCGAGACAGCTAACAGCCTGATTTGTCTGATTGTTTGCTCAGCTCTCGGAAAGTCCAACAATACTGGAACCATAGCCTTTCCTGGGCTTGATACCTAACACTCCTGCCAAATCTCTCTAGTGGTCTCAAAGTCCCGTTCCATTTAGATGAATGAATATTCTCCTGCTTGGAATGCTCTTCAGTCAGGCTCCCAAGAGTGCATCTCTGATTTCTATGCAAGTGTTGGTAGGGAAGAAGTATAAAATCAACTGTTACATTAAATGTAATTTCCTAGCAATGGGCCAACACAAAATGCGATCCACCAGGAAAACAAACAAACAAAACGGCTAATTCTTTTCAAAGTTTCTGACACTAAGTTATGATTTCATTGACATGGTATAAAAACCCTGGCAATAGTCTTGCAAATACATAATTGACTGCTTTATTCAAAACTCTCTAGTGCTGGCAGTTGTCTCAGGGAATCTGAAAATTTTCTCCGTCGGCTCTAGGACTGCACATGTAAAAGGTCTAGCTCACACTGGCTGCCTTCATCCTGGCAGCTCCCAAACCAGGTTTCCACTAAAAAAGAGCCTGATTCTAATTTACAATTGGGGAGCATAATGGTCAGTGACCCCGCAGCGTCACCATGTGCTCATTCAGACAATCAATCAATTCATCTTCTTGCCATTGCCAGATGCAATCAATTCCATTTCATCCACTGAATATAATGGGGATGTGTATGGCTATATGCAGGGCCTGGCCATATGCAACTTGGGACCAGTTACTCCTCAGGCGCCACATTCAGACACTGCAAAGAAACATCACCAAAGGCAGCAAAAGGGGGACAGATCACCATAGCAACATACTGAGGAGAATTCAACCAGATCCATGGAGTTCCGCACATTTGGCAAGAGCCTCCTGAGGCCACAGCCCACGCAACTACTGAGATTTGACTCCCCAACAAATCTTGATGATTGCCTTGTAAATTTCCAGCCTTACAGGACATTGGTCTCAATTAGTTGAACCCACCCGAACAGAAAACTGGCTGCCCCCTCCCCCGCCCCCACTGAGAAATGTTCTGCAGAGATCGGCAACAAAAAGGAAGCCTAGGTACGGGGCTTCTGCTCAATAGTCCAGTGCTGGCATCAGAGGAATCTGACGTTTCTCAAAGGCCATTTCTTACCCTTTTCACTCATGAACTTGTTTTCTTCATTTGTAAACTAATTTTAACAACGTTACTCTTTTCAAAAGTGATTTGTAACTTCATTGTTGAGTTTCTAAGCTCTCTTGTTTCAAACTATTTTGCCATCGACTACATCCAAATTACCATCATTTAAAATATACTGGCTTGACGAGTCCCCCGGTGGATCAGGGGGCTAAGGGTTTGGTGTTGTCACTGCAGTGACCTGGTCACAGCTATGGCTCAGGATGGCTCCCTGGCCTGGGAACTTCCGTATGCTGTGGGTGTGGCCAAAAATAAATAAATACTGGCTTGACACAATTCCCTGGGCTTCCATATATTACAGCCTTTTTTTTTTTTTTTTTTTTGGTCTTTTTTCCTTTCTTTTCAGAGCTGCTTTATTGGATGGAATGCTGGAATGACATGCTACCTCCCCATCGCATGAGATATTTCTTTATGGTTAACCTCCAATTTGCTCCTTCTGCTCCAGGTCAGCTAAACCAATGTGATAAAACTTACATACCCTCACTGGGTTCCCCCTAGCACCATCTTGAATGATCTACATTTCATTCATTCTAAAAACATTTATTGAGCGTCTGCTGTCTTCGAGGCATCTAAGAGCCGAGCAGCTAGACCACGTCCACGTCCAGGTGCAGGCTTGGGCTGGACTCTAAGTAGCTAGAGTCTTCATAATCAGAATGACAACAATTAGTTATCCTTCAAAAGTAGAACTATAATATATATGGACTGGGAGTCTGGGGTTAGTAAATATAACCTATTACATTTAGAATGGATAAGCAATGAGGTGGTTTTGTGTAGCACAGAGAATGATATCCAGTCCCTTGGGAGAGGACATGATGGAAGACAATATGAGAAAAACAGTGCATATGTACGTATGACAGGGTCACTTGCTGTACAGCAGAAATTGCCACAGCACTGTACATCAACTATACGCTAATAAAAAATGTTTGAGAAAACAAAAGTAGAACTAAAACAAACCTGTCAGAGTTGGCTTTTTTAAAAAAGAGTAACATGCAATTTCCTACCACGTTCCAAAAATTACTAAAGAGATTTGTTCTTCTCATTGCTGGACAGATACCCCGTATATACGGCAACACAGCGATCACGTAGAAAGCCGGCTTTGGCTGTAAGTGAAAGGCACTGGAGAATGACAGGCGAAGGGAGACAGAAGGACAAATTTCTCTCAATCCCAGCCTAAGCCTTTTCAAAGACTAACACAAGGCGTTAGTATTCCATCTCTAAGGGCTGCTGTAGCTTTTCAAACATGATAGCTTTCTTGTAGTTTACACTTATCACATTAAGAAAAATGGTAATGAGGAGTTCATGACAACTGCTTTTAACAGGAACAAAGGCTCAATTGCCGAGGAAAAAAAGAAGTAATATCTATTTTCATGGAAAGAGGCCTCCAGTGAATGACTTGGCTGTAGCTTTGCTCCCTCATTATTTCTGAGCTCAGTAAAAATAAGACACCAGGCCACCAATACAGCTGAAACTCCAGCCAATACGATTTGCATGGAATAGTCTTTCCTCTGAAACTGCGGTTTCAATCTTAGAACCACAGAATCGTAGCACATGTTAAAAGGGGGACGAAAGAGAACTGGTTTGTCCCATTCACATGAAACTAACTAACATACTGTTCACAAGGTATTGGTCTAACTACTGAACACCACCAGGCTGTCCTCCCCCACAACACACACTCCTCCAATAAAAAGAAAAATAAACCAACAGAGGCATCAAATTCTTTGCAATAGCCTGAATTTAACAACGTCAAAAATTATGACTAAGCCCCAGTGAAATTGATCCAGGAAGCCCTCCACCCCAAATATTCCAAGCCCCCAACAGGCTGAGTATTCCTGAATACTTAGAAAGTCTCTCCTCTCTCCAGATTCGTTTTTCTTTCTGCAATTACTTCAAATAATTGGAAATAAATAGTTTCTTCATTCCATATTAAAAATGGCAAAGAAACAGCACGAGCGCAAGCTGTATTTTTTTTCTTAAAGGGATGTCTGGCTAATGGAGAGAGAGAACATTCTCAACTCAGGATGAACATTCCAGAAGCCAGGCGGTATAGATGGAAAAGCTTGCCCCACAGGCTTGCTATCAAGCTTCAGTCCTGTGCTCAAGTCAGGAAGGCAGGTGACTCTCTGTCTTGGTGGAAACAGCCACTTGCCAAGCTGCATGAGCTAGGAATAGCTACTTATACGATACTTCTTTGGAAATCATATCACATATCAAGAAGATACTGCAAACTAAGCATGTGCTGAACAAAAATCCAATCCAGTACGTTTATGGTCCAATCTTTTTTACTTTTATAAATAAAAAGGTAACAATTGCACCTGGCATCTCTTATCAAAGCATCTTTTATGAAGCGTTTTCCCACCGATATCTTTGAGGCATCCACACCTGTTCTCACAAAGCATTTGTTCACCCTGAGAAAGGGATGCTTCCCAATAGCCCCCTGCCCTAAGCCTTCCTAATGACCCTGTGGGAATCCACTGCTCATGGATGCCTCCAAATCCTCTTTAAACCCATATCCGTTTTCAGCCTATATCATCTCTTGGGGTAACCAGTCAATACTTTACTCCCTGCTATAAATTTAGTAAAGCACCAAAGAAAAGACTGGAAGAGAGAGATGTCAAACCCTTTGCGGGAATGGGTCCACTGAGTGAATGTGACATTGGGCCTGAGGCAAATACGTAGCACGTGGAAGACTGCCCCCCATAAACCTGCCTCTCTCAGGCCTGGGCTTCAGACTGTGGGAAGGAATCGATTTGTATCCCTTGTCACAAAGCCAGTCGTCAACCAGTGGTTTTCCACTGGGCTCTAGTCACATCCTTCTTCCCATCACAACGGCACACCGCTCCTCCCACCTGCTGGCTTCTGCTCATCTCTTCTCTCCCCTCATTTGCTTCCGGAAAGGGAAGAAATGTGCAAAATCATCTTTCAAAAGTCCTGGTCAGGGATTTGTAAGCTACCCACAGAGACTGCTGTACAGCTGACAGAAACCAACATGGCAGGGTCTCTGGGCTAATTAAGCAAATGGGACAATTTGAAAAGCTGCAAAGTGCCTTGCGAACCATGGAGTGGTCAAAAATGAAAAAGAGAAAAAAAAAAAAAGCCCTGCACTGCGTTAAGGACATGAAAGGCACTTACATGTTTAATAATTAAGAAAACCATCGCAGGGACAACTTAAACTCCTCAGCTAAGTCAGACTGGGATTCTGCGAAGGGTTGAAACACGGAATTCACACTCACACTTTGAACATGTTTGGAATTACTAAACAACGAGAAGAATCACAATGGAACCCACTAGAAGCTTGCATGTATTTAGGGGTTAGAATTAACCACAGGTTTCATTTATGTTTTCATATTTAATCCACTCAAGAATCCAGGGAAGGCATTTTTCTTGCTCTCATTGCACAGAATCAGATACCTGAGTCTTGTAGAAGAGCGAAACAGCTGGCAGAAAGTCACATGGACAGCATGGGGCATATCAAGGACCCCCATCCAGGTGTCTGGCTTTGTGCACTGGCCTTTTGGCACCAGCGTGCTCCATAAGGATGGGCTCTCTAAAAGGGAACATGGTAGAACATGCAGCCGGAACCAGGCCTTGTCACCTGCTGTATGCCAACCATAGCTGGGTGGTTTGAGGAGCTACCTCGTAATGATTTTGAAACCACTGCCCTTCCTCAGGTCACTTTCTCAATTCATTGTCATGTGTGGGGGTCACACAACCTGGATGGCAAAAAAAAAAAGGAGTCCGTTTCTAAGGAACCTACTTTTATTCATGTACCTCGTCACCAGAGTACACTCCCATGAATGGCTGTTCACAGGACTTGGACCATTTTAAGGTTCATAATCCAGATCAAGGGTCCCTTTAACAGCAGTCCAGCAAGGCGCGGGTGAACAACTTCTGCTATCAACTATGGGTCATCTACAGACTCTGGAGCTGTCCAAGTGCTGCTTGTGCTCCTTCCTCTCATGATGTACGCTAGGTGAATATGGCAAGAGATGGACAAGCTGGAGAGGGTAGGGAAGGGAGCATGAAACAGAGCGAGTGAATATGAATCAGGTTCTGTTTTTCTGGGAGAGCCCTTTCAAAGTCTCCTGTGCCCTCTCCTTCCCAGAGCCTGGAGTTGAAGGCACTGTCGCTTCCATTGAACAAAGGGAAAGGAACTGGCCCAAGGCCTGGATTGGGGGTGGGTACCTCCCTGCACTGTCCATCAAACCAGGCATATATATCTTATATTTCTCTCATCTCTCTTTTGCAGGAACATTTGCTTTATCTCTTTCTGTCTGCTTGGCCTGACTTTTGGTTCTTTTTTCTATAGGAGGGGAACTGCTCAGAACTAGAGTAGCATTTGACCAATAAACTCTACATAAGCCTCAGGTTGCAACTAAATTCTTCAGATACACTCAAAACATGGTCGAGAGTACATAGCCAAAAAGGTAACCTCGACTTGGTTTTATTTAATGATAAGATTCAGAATGACGACCTACAGCGGATATTAAGAGATAATCCAGGGGCATTTCTGCTCACTAGAACTTTGTGCAATGATGTAAATATTGCATTTTGTATTGTCCAGTGATAGCCACTGGACACAGGTGGCCACTGGGCACTTAAAATATGCTTAATGGGCTGAGAAATTAAACTTTTATTAAAATTTTGTTAAATTTAAATAACCAGGACTTCCTGTTGTGGATCAGCGGTAACGACCCCAGCTAGTATCCATGAAGACGTGGGTTCAATCCCTGGCCTCGCTCAGTGGGTTAAGGATCCAGCACTGCTGTGAGCTGTGGTATAGGTCACAGACATGGCTCGGATCCTGCATTGCTGTGGCTGTGCATAGACCGGCAGTTGCAGCTCCAATTTGACCCCTAGCCTGGCAACTTCCATATGCTGTGGGTGTGGCCCTAAAAAGACCATAAATAAATAAATAAATAAATAACCAGCCACATGTGGCTATTGTTACTGTATTGAACAGCTCAAAATAGTCAACATTTCAACTTTACATATGAGGCCATGGAGCACGTAATGATTAAAAGACTTGCTGAGGGTCATAAAATAAGGTAGTAGAAGGGTCAGGACTAGCTTTGAAGTCCCTTGATGCCCAGTCCAGTGTCACTGCCACTGGTGCGGTATGGTCTTTACTCTGTAACACAGACCAGACTCTGACAACATCAGGGGGGAGCCTCCATATGAGACCACTCTTCACTTTGGTATCATAGGTACTGGGTATGTGAGGCTGTGATGAGGAGCCCTGGATTAAAGAGCAGAAAAAAAGCTGCAAAGTTTGAGGGTGGACAAGCTTATCAAGCTTCCTCAAGTTCCCAAGAAGTTAGAAGCAAATGATCAAAGGCCCAGACAGCCACGATGCTTCCATCTGCCTTGGTTTTACATGGACCTTAGTTCCTTATTTTGTGATTTCACAATTCCTTCCTTCCTTCCTTCCTTCCTTCCTGTCTGTCTTTTTTTGGCGGCCCTGTGGCATATGGAGTTCCCAGGCCAGGGATCAGATCCTAGTCATAGACATGACCTAAGCTGGAGTTGCAGCAATGCCAGATCCTTAACCCACTGTGCCGGGCCAGGGATCGAACCTGGGCCCCAGCACTCCCAAAATGCCACTGACCCCTTTGCACCACAGTGAGAACTCCTCAGCAATTTCTAATTAACATATTGCCAGGATAAGTCTGTTCATGTTAGCCTATTCATCCCAGGAAGGGAGGACTTCGGAGAAATGTTCTGTTAAGACACAAGCTTTGCTTTGAGGCTGAGAGTGTTTAGTGGAGACAACATACAGGTTTCCAGTAGCAAATGGTCTGGAAAACTCACTTTGGAGGGAAGAACACATCTTATGGAAGTGTCTTTTTTGTAACCACAATAATAATAAGCATAGTGAATGGTATCAAATCAGCCCCTTCCACATTATTTGAGATATTCGTATCATCTCTCCTTTCTCTGACTATAGGAGCATAGGGGGCCTTACCTTGGTCTTTCATCAATGCCTTGTTTAAAGTGATAACACCAACATGATTGTACTTTGAGGAACAATAGTAAAAATAGGCTCGGGCAATGGTATTAAATAATAATTGGTTATGGAAAAACTTAGCAGAAAAAGTAGTGCTAAATATATCATTAGGAGAAATAAGAAATGGAGTCATTATAATTTGTAATATTTGTATAAATATTCTACTTACTAAACACTATTATCTGCTTATTAACTTACAATATCTTCATGGAAAATGAAATATTTATTTAATCATAGGTGGGTGGAAATAACATTATGAGGCGATTTTCTGTAACCATTCTTCTACAAGCTTAAGTCACTCAACAGCCACAGTGCACCTAGGCTATGCACTTTTTATACATCTACACCTGTTACCTTCATGTGCATGTGTGTGTGTGTCAGGGGGTGGATCCTGGGATAAGGCAAAGGGGCAGAGAGATAAATTTGACACAGACTCTAGCCTAAGGGACCTCACATTATGCCATGAGAAGCAGCTCTCCCAACACACAAAGGTGACAAGTGTAGATGTATAAAACGTGCTGAGGGGACCCACAAGAAGGAGAAAGACATTCATGTCATTTGGATAGTGTTAGAGCTTCAGAGAAGTGATCTTTGTGTTGGCTCTGGTGAGTAAGAGGTCACCAGGCAGACAAGAGTGGATGAGGTTCCAGGCAGAGGGAGGGGACAACACACAGAGGCCATGGAGATAATGGTAGGAGGATGGTAGGAGGAAAGGAAAGAAGTCTGTGGAGGATGGAGAAAAGGGCACATGGTTGGGAAAAGAGGCAAGAGATGAGGTAGGCATGAATGATGGCATAAAGCAAGGGCCTTGACTGCCAAGATAAGGATCGCGAAGTTTATCCTCTAGGCACTGGGGAAGCACAATACCTCTGCTTGAATACTTTTGGTGACAGAGACCCCACCTACCTTCAGTCCTCAGATCCAGCAGTTATATCAGAGGAGAGAGGGAGGAGCTAACATTGAGTGTTCTAAGCACAATTCTATGGGCTTCATACATCACCTCATTCAACCCTCCCACTCATCCTGAAAATTAGGCAGTAGTATGCCGGTTTTGCAAATGGCATCCAGAAGAGTTAAGAGGAATGTTCAGCTGGTGAGAAGAGCTAAGCTCTAATTCCTTAACCATGATGTCTCCCTAGAACTTTTTTCCTTTGATTGTCAAATACTTATTTCCCTGTAACTTCCCCTTGTGGGTTCTACCATGTGAAGCTTGCTAGCCTAAATCTGGCCTCTGAGCCTCACTTCCACATGGTAAGTCCCTCAGGTGGCTGTGGCCTGCTTCCTCTTCTAGTTCAATTTTCTTCTGGTTAGTGTGTCTTTTCAGCCATTCTGATTTGCCAATCCACCTGCTTACTCTTTGTTAAATATATTTCAGTTCAGCAGTATCCCTCTTAAAAATTTATTTATGAAAGTAATGTAAATTACAGAAATTGAGAAAATGTACAAAAGAAAAAAACTTACCCCTAATCCTGTCACACTTACACAATACAAACTATTATTTCAGAGTATTTTCATTTAGTTTCTTTTATATAGCCATATTTTTATATAGCTACAAAAATTAAGCACCTAAAATGTTAAATTTGGGTTATTTCATGTAACATTATGTCATAATTTTCCCCATGTTGCTATATCATTCTCAAAGCCATCTTTTTAAAGGTCATTTATTTTTCTGAGTGTATAACTCACAATTGGCTTAACTATTCTCCTATTGTTGGATATACAATAGCATCTTTTCGCTGTTATGAATAATGTTGTAATGATGTTCATATAGTTTTTTGGGGGATTTTGATTCCCCCCATAGTATATATTCCACAAATGGAATGATAGACTATCAATGTCCCTCTAAAAACAGAGCAGCCAACCTAAATAAATGGGGAGGAATACCACATCATGAATTAAAAGACACAACAAGGTAAAGATGTTAATTCTTCCCATCTATAGATACAACACAATACTACATAAATGTAGAGCAGAGACATGAAGCATAAATAAAGAGGAAATTGATAAAAATGTCCTAGAAAACCACTAAACTAAAATGGCAGACAAAAACACAAGGAAGATGAAGCAATGGACATACAGAGCAACCAGGAAACAAAAGATAAAAGAGATAAAATGGCAGTACTAAGTCTTTATCAATCATTCATCAGACTGAAGGTTAATGAATTAAATTCACCCATCAAAAGACACAGAGTGGCTATATGCAGCCTCTAAGAGACTCACCTCAGTTGTAAAGACAAACACATGCTCAAAGTGAAAGGATAGAAGATGACATCCAAACAAATGGAAGCCAAAAGAAAGTAGATGTAGTTATACTCATATCAGACAAAACAGACTTAAAGCCAAAAAAAGTAACAACAGACAAAGATGGACACTATGTAATGATAAAGTGGACAGTTCATCAAGAAGACATAACAGTGATTAATATACATGCACCTAGCATAGGTGCACCAAAATATATAAAGCAATTATTAACAGACCTAAAGAGAAAAATTGACAGCAACACAGTAATAGTTGGGAATGTTAACACCCCACTTACATCAATGGCTAGATCAATAAGGAAACAGAGGCTATAAATGAAACAGACCAGAGGGATTTGAAAACTTTGTACAGAAAATTCCATCCAAGTGCAGCAGAATACACATTCTTCTTAAGTGCACATGCAACTTTCTCAAGTATAGACTGTATGTTGAGACACAAAACAGGGTCTCAATACGTTTAATAAGATCAAAATCATATCAAGCATCTTTTCTGATCACAATGGTATAATACTACAAATCAACTACAAGAAGAAAGGAATTAAAAAAAGAACAAATGAGCCACTGTCAGTAGGAAGGGAATAATAAGAGTCAGAGTAGAAATAAAATAAAGACTAAAAAGACAGTAGAAAAGATCAACGAAACTAAGAGCTAGTTCTTTCAAAAAAAAATCAGAAACAAAGGAGGAGAAATAACAATAGATACCACAGAAACACAAAGGATTATAAAAGAATATTATGATCAGCTATATGGCAACAGTAATGAAAAACTTCTCAAAAAACAAAGGTCCAGGACCAGATAGTTTGAAGAATTTGGGGTCAAAAATTACCTTGATGCCAAAACCAGATAAATATCACACACACACACACACACACACACATACACACACACACACACACACACACAAAATAAAATTACAGGCAAATATCTCTGGTGGATGTAAAAATCCTCAACAAAATATTAGCAAATTGAATCCAACAATACATTAAAAGGATCCTATGCCATAATCAAGTGGGATTTATTTTAGGGATGCAAGGATGGTTCAACATCCATAAATAAATCAGTGTGATTCCCACATTAACAAAATGAAGGATGAAAAACATTTGATTATCTTAGTAGATCCAGAAAAAGCATTTAATCAGATTCAACATATTTATGATAAAAATTATCTCAATAAAATGGGTATAGAATGAATGTACCTCAACATAATAAAGGGCATATATGACAAAACCCACAACAAACATCCTACTCAATGGTGGAAAACTGAAAGCTATCTCTCCAAAATCAGGAAAAAGACCAGCATGCTCACTCTGGCCACTGTTATTCAACATAGCTTTGGAAGTCCTAGCCAGAGCAATTAGGTAAGAAAAAGAAATAAAAGGCATTCAAATTGGAAAGGAAGAAGTAAAACTGTCATTATTTGTGAGTGACACATTTTTATATACAGAAAATCCTTAATACTCCACCAACAATCTATTAGAAAGAGTAAATGAATACAGTAGTTTGATAGTACAAAATCAACATACAAAAATCTGCTGCATTTCTATATGCTAACAATGAGCTAGTAGAAAGAGAAATTAAGGAAAACCATCTCATTTATAATCACAGAAAAAAAGAATAAAATATCTAGGAATAAATTTAACCAAGGAAGTGAAAAAATTGTACACTGAAAATTAGAAGACATTGATGAATGAAAATGAAGGAGACATGGAGTTCCTGTTGTGGCGCAACAGAAACAATTCCGACTGGGAACCATGAGGTTGTGGGTTCGGTCCCTGGCCTTGCTCAGTGGGTTAAGAATCCGGCATTGCTGTGAGCTGTGGTGTAGGTCACAGACGCGGCTCGGATCCCGTGTTGCTGTGGCTGTGGCGTAGGCCAGCAGCAACAGCTCCGATGAGACCCCTAGCCTGGGAACCTCCACATGCCACATGTGCAGCCCTCAAAAGACAAAAGACAAAAAAAAATGAAGATGACACAAATAAATGGAAAGGAATTCCATCTCATGGATTGAAAGGATTAACTGTTAAAATTTTCATATTACTTAAAGCAATCTATAGATCCAATGCAATCTTTTTCAAAATCCCAATGACATTTTTCACAGATATAGAACAAAATTTTTAAAAATGTATATGGAATCACAACAGATCTCAAATAGCCAAAATTGGCAATGTGGATAAAAATAGAGCAAAGCTGGAGGTATCAGACTCCCTGATTTCAAACCACACTGCGAAATTAGTTATCATACTGTTTTCCATAGTGGTGGTACCAATTTCTGTTCCCACCAACAGTGTAGGAGGGTTCCCTCTTCTCCACACCCTCCCCAGTATTTGTAGACTTGTTAATGATGGCTATTTTGACCAGTGTGAGGTAGTACCTCTTTGTGGTTTTAGTGATGCTGAGTAACTTTTCATGTGCCTACTGGTTATCCTTGTTTTCTTTGGATATGCATATTTTGATTGGGTTGTTTGTTTTTTTGTTGTTGAGTTGTTTGTATATTTTGGAGATTAAGCCCTCAGAAAACTAAAAAGAGAACTACCACATGATGCAGCAATCCCACTTCTGGGCATATATCCAGACAAAACTATGATTCAAAAAGATACATACACCCCATGTTCATTGCAGCACTATTCACAGTAGGCAAGACATGGAAACAACCTAAATGTCCAACAACAGATGAATGGATTAGGAAGTTGTGGTACATGTATACAATGGAATAATACTCAGCCATAAAAAAGAATGAAATGGTGGCATTTGCAGCAATATGGATGCAACTAGAGATTCTCATACCAAGTGAAGTAAGTCAGAAAGAGTATGCTATCACTTTTATCTGGAATCTAAAATATTGCACAAATGAACCTATATACAAAACAGAAACAGACTCACAGACATAGAGAACAGACTTGTGGGTGCCAAAGGTGGGGGAGGGAGTGGGATGGACTGGGAGTTTGGGGTTGGTAGATGCAAACCAGGACATTTAGAATGGATAAGCAATGAGGTCCTACTGTATATCACAGGGAACTATATCCAGTCTTTTGGGATAGAACATGATGGAGGATAATATGAGAAAAAGAATGTGTATACACACACACACACACACACACATATATATATATTTTTTTTGACTGGGTCACTATGCTGTACAGCAGAAATTGGCACAATGTTGTATATAAACTATACTTTAATAAAAAATTTTAAAAATAAAGGAAAAAACTACAGCAATCAAAACTGCACAGTACTAATAGAAAAACAGATACATACATCAGTGGAACAGAACCGAGAGCCCAGAAATAAACACACATATATATGGATAATTAACTTACAGCAAAGGAGTAAAGAACATACAATGGGAAAAGGCTAGTCTCGTCAATAAAATGTGTTGAGAAAACTGGATAGCCACATGCAAAAAAAAGAAAAAGAAAAAAAAGAAAAGTAACTAGACATACATAGAAAGAGTCATCAAATATAGAAATCAACTCAAAATGGATTAAAGACTTGAATGTAAGAACTGAAATCATTAAACTCCTATGAGAAAACACAGGCAGTACACTCTTGACACTGGTCTTAGAAATATCTTTCTGATATTTCACTGTCAGTATACAGAAATGAGACTAATTTCTGAATGTTAATCTCATATCCTGCTACTTTGCTGAATTTGCTGTATCAGTTAAAAGCAGTTTTGGGGTTGAGTCCTTAGGGTTTTCTATATACAGTATCATGTCATCTGCATACAGAGACAATTTTACCTCTTAATTATCTTCCAGTTTGGATACCTTTTATTTCTTTTGTTTGTCTGATTGCTAAACCAGCTATCATGGAAAAAAATAAAAATCATTATAAATGAAAAAAAAATAAATTTCAAAGGTAAAAGAAATATCTTTCTGGACATGTCTCCTTAGGCAAAGAAACTTAAAGCAAAAATAAACTAGTGGGGCTACATCAAACTAAAAAGCTTCTGCCCAACCAACAAAATGTAAAGACAACCAATCAAATGCAAGAAGATATCTGAAAATCATATATCTTGAAAAGGGGTCAATATCCAAAATATATAAAGAATTCATGTAACTCAACAACAAAACAAACAACCTGATTAAAAATGGGTAGAGGAGGTGAACAGACGTTTTTCCAAAGAAGATATACAGATGGCCAACAGGCACTTGAAAAGATGATCAACATCGCTAATTATTAGGGAAATGCAAATCAAAACCATAGTGAGATATCACCTGATGCCTATGAGAATGGCTAATATCAAAAAGGCAAGAACTAACAGGTGTTGGTGAGGATGTAGAGAAGAGGGACCTCTTATGTGCTATTGATGGGAATGTAAATTAGTGCAGCCACTATGGAAAATAGTATGGAGATTCCTCAAAAATGAAGAAGAGAACTACGTATGATCCAGCAACCCCACTTCTGGGTATTTATCCAAGGAATATGAAAACACTAATTTGAAAAGATACATGCACCCCAACGTTCACTGCAGCATTATTTACAATAGCCAAGACATGGAAGCAACCTAAGTGTCATGGGTAAAGAAGATATATATACACTTGGCCATAAAAAGATGAAATCTCATCATCTGCCACAACATGGACGGACCTTGAGGGCATTATGCTCAGTGAAACAAGTCAGATGGAGAAAGATAAATACCATATGATTTCACTCAGGTGGGATATAAAAAACAAAAAATAAAATAAATGAAAAAAAAAAAAAAACAACCAAACCCAAAACAACTAGATAGATACAGAGAATAGAGTAGTGGTTACCAGAGGGGAAGAGGCAGGGCATGGGGATGGCAAAACAGGTAAGGGGATCGATAGTATGTTGACCAATGGAAACGAAATATTTGGTAGTGAGCACAGTGTTGTGCAGACAGAAGCAGAAATATGGCACACATGAAACATACAGTGTTACAAACCAATGTTACCAAGATAAACATAAATTTTTAAAAATGGGCAAAAGATTTGAATGGATACCTTAGCAAAGAAAATATACAATATGAGCACTTGCAAAGGCACTCACTATCATTTGCCATTTGTGAAATGCATTTAGAAACCACAATGATACACACTATACACATACTAGAAAGGCTTAGATAAAAGTAACAATAAAATCAAGGGCAAGAAAGGATGTGAACAACCGAGTATCATATATACAGCCACTCTGGAAAAAATTCAGTACTGTTTTATACCATTAAACATACACTTGACCCAGCTGTCCCACTCCTAGGTATATACGCAAGATAAGTGAAAATGTTCATACAAAAGTCTGTACATGATTATTCACAGCAATATTATTAATAATCACAAAACACTAGAAACCATCCAAACAGTCTTCAATGGATGAGTGGACAAAGAAACTGTGCTATACCCGTGTGGTGGATGCTTACGCAGAAAATAATGGACTACTGCTGCATGCAACAACCTGAACGAATTTCAAAGTCCTGTGTTGAGTGAAAGACTCACTCTGGAAAGATGACACACAGTATGATTCCGTTTATATCACACTCTGGAAAAGGCAGCGCTATAGGCATAGTGAACAGATCAGTGGTTGCTAGAAGTTAGGGGTGGGGAGGAGATCGACAGCAAAAGGGTAGCACGAGGGAAATCTTTCTTTTTTTTTTTTTTTTGTACGAGGGAAATCTTTGGGATATTGGAATCGTTTTATATTCTGTTAAGGGTGGTGATACAGGAAACCGCGCATATGCTATAACTCAAAGGATGGTAGCTAAAACAGAAACGGTACATTTTACTGAATGTAATTTTTTCTTAACGTGCTGGCCAGAAATCAATACCACAGGCCCAGGGTGGTCTAAGTAGAACAGGACAGAGGGGATGGAGCCCTTTCTCATTTCCAGGTGTTTCAGATCAGGGGTCAGCCAAATACCTCTTATAGGCCAAATCTGGCCCACTGCCTGTTTTTTGTCAATAAAATTTTATTTTTTATTTATTTACTTCGGGGCTGCACCTGCGGCATATGGAAGTTCCAGGCTAGGGGTCGAATCAGAGATGCAGCTGCTGGCCTACGCCACAGCCACAGCAACGCAGGATCCGAGCCGCGTCTGCGACCTATGCCGCAGCTCACAGCAATGCCATATCCTTAGCCCACTGAGCAGGGCCAAGGATCGAACCTGCCTCCTCATGGATGCTAGTCAGGTTCTTAACCTGCTGATCCACAAGCAGAACTCCTGTCAATAAAGTTTTATTGGAACACAGTCACAAGCATTCTTTCACATGTGGTTAATGGACATCTTCATGCTAAAACAACAGAGTTGACTAGTTGAGCCTGAGAACATATGGTCTAAAAGGCCAAATATATTTATAATCTGGCCCTTTATGGGAAAAGTTTTCCTTTACAGGAAAAGCCCTGCTCTAGATACTTGTCTTCTATTAATATATTTGGGGGCAGTAATATATGTTACTGCTAAATCTTTTCTTGTCTATGCTAAACATTGGTGGTGGACTCCAGTGAATTACCATACAGTTATACTCCTATGAAACTTCGTTTCATTAGATTTAGCCCATCTGGTAAGCTGTTTCCTGATTCCAAATCACAGCACTATTAGCAATCTCACCTACCTTCCTTGCTGTCCACTGAGTCAGGGTCTGAGCTCTGTAATAATCATTTTAAAACCCACACTCTCAGCCCTATATCTTCATGGTGAAAGGCAGAATGCATAATGGTTACCAGCATGGATTCTGGAGCCAGACTGCCCGGGCTAAGCTATTGGCTGTGCCACTGATTAGCTGTTGAACTTGGAAAGTCATTTAAGTTCAAAGTACTTCCATTTCATTCTCTCTATCAGGGGGGTGATAACAGTATTTGCTCCCTGGCACTGGTATGATAATTCTCTGAGCTCCTATACGTGAAATCTTTAGAACAGTGCCTGGTACCAAAAACGGCTATGTAACTGTTTGATATTATTACTGTGTACATTCAATTCAGACCAACCTGAGTTCCAATCATGTTTTGTCTGCTTGGTAACTGTATGGTTATGTAATCTGGGCCAATTTATTCAAGCTCTCTGAGGCCTCCAGGCTGCCCTTGACCCATTAATCAGTGGTCTCTGGGTCATGAGCTAAGCACTGCCGGAGAAAATTACACAATCTGTACATTGGAACGTGTACAAATTTCACATCTTCAGGAGCACCTGGATCCTTGAGGTTGCCTCCTAGTCGCACTATATTCCTTACAGCCCCCTTTCTCCCTTCCAGTGACCATTTCAAACCTTCTCTGATGTCCTCAAGTCTCTGACCTTTCCCGACTGTCTCCTACTCCTGCCAGCTTCTCAGGAGACAGGCTGGAAACGAAAAATATAAACATTCTCCTATATTTACTTCTAATATTTTGTGTGTTTTTAAAAGTTTTTACTACATCTGGTAATAATATTGTTGTATGGGGTGAGCTAAGGACCCAAGATCAACTTAGGGAGAACAGAAATGTTTGTAATATCATTTTCCTGGCTCAGAATGGTATGCCTTTCCATGTGTTTAATATTCTTTGATATTTCTCGTAGTGACTTAGTGTGTTCATACAGCTCTGGCTCAGTTCTTATAAATGACTACATAAGCTTTAAATGGAGTCTTCTTTGCCCATTATATCTTATAGTTCATTGCTTTACACATGAAGACAGTGTCTGTATACTTATTTTGTGTACTGAAACTTTGCTGAATTATATTGTTCATAATAAATGTTCTGGTTAGTTCTCTTGGGGTTTTCAGGAAAACAATATATATATAATCTACAAATAATCATTTTACACATTCTCTCCCCTTTTTAATACCTCTTATTTCTTCAGTTTGTTTAATTGCCTTGGCTAACCGCCAGAACAATATTAAACAGCAAGGATGATAAAGAATATATAGTCTTTTTCTTAACTATAATGGGAAGATCTCTAGAGCGTCTCTGTGAAATGTGACACTAGCTTTTGGGCTGAGATGGATATATTTGATCACATTAAGGATATTTCCATCTCTTCCTGTTATATCAAGAGTAAGTATTGAATTTTGTCAAGCATCTGTTAGCATTTACAAAGATGATCATGAGGTTTTTCTTTCCTTGACTATTCATAAAAGGCATTATATTAATGGATTTTTTTAATATTGAACCAGCTTTATATTCCTGGGAGAAAACCCACTAGGTCATGGTGCATATCCTTTAAAATACTATCTGATTCTGTTTGTTAGTACTTCATTAAGGAAATGTGCAGCAATAGTCACAAGTGATATTATTTTGTAATTTTCTTTTTTTTATATGCTGTTTTTTTTGTCAGATTTTGGTATCAGGATTACATACTAATTCAGCTTTTCTTAAAAAAATACTTTGCAAATATATTTCTTCTTGTTTTTTTTTTGTTTGTTTTGTTTTGTTTTTCTCTTAGCTTTTTAGGGCCACACCCACTGCATATGGAAGTTCCCAAGCTAAGGGTCAAATCGGAGCTTTCAGCTGCCGGCCTACACCACAGCCATAGCAACTAGGGATCCAAGCTGCTTCTGCAACCTACACCACAGCTCATGGCAATAGCAGAACCTTAACCCACCGAGCGAGGCCAGGGATCGAACTGGCATCCTCATGTATCCTAGTTGGATTTGTTTCTACTGCACCACAATGGGAACTCCTTCTTATTGTTATGTTCTGAAACAGTTGAGCTACATTATAACTTAATGGTTTGGTAGAATTTCCCTATAAAACGCCATCTGGGAGTGATGATTTCAACAATGGATGGGACCAGTCTCCATTTCATTGGTGATGATAAGTCTAGGTTTTCTTTATTCTGAAGTCAGTTTCAGTCAATTATATTTCACTAGAAAAATCGTCCATCTCATCTAGACACTTATATTTATTTGTACAGAGATAAGCAAATTGCCATTCATGATTACTTAATCCTCTGTGTGTCTGAGAAGTTTTCTCTTTATCATTCCTTGTTTTATGTATTTGTGCCTTTGCCATGCTTTTCTCGCATCCTCATGGGTACTAGTTAGGTTCTTTAACCACTGAGCTCCTGCCGTTTTTTTCTTGATGAGGATAACTAACGAATTATCTATTTAATTGCTGTTACTCCTTTATTTGGGAAAAAAATATATTCTAAATGTGCTAATTCTAATGATCTTCTGTTCCTATCCATTACATTGCAGCTCTTTATCTACTTTTAAAATAGTATCTTTAAGCTCTTGTATCACTGCTTTGGCTCTTGTTTTTTAGATAAAATCGCTTCATTTTTTAACAATCCATGCCACTGTGTTGGTCATAGCTTCAATTTGTTCTCCAGTAACCCTTTTTTTTTCTGCCACATTTTTCCATATGCCACTTTAAAAAAATGTTTGCATAGCTCATGCAGTGATTTCCTTTTTGATTATTATTAATTTTTTAGGAACAAGCATTCTTCTTGGATCAGTTGTTTGTGGATGTGTTTATGGCTATGGGGGCTGTGGCTTAATATCAGACTAGCTGGAATTCTCTTCTCTTCAAACACACCAGGGTGTGGGAGTTCTCATTGTGGCTCGACTAGTATCCATGAGGATGCAGGTTCAACCCCCGGCCTCACTCGGTGGGTTAAGGAGCTGGCATTGCTGTGGCTGTGGCGTAGGCTGGTAGCTGCAGCTCCAATTTGACCCCTAGCCTGGGAGCTTCCATGTGCCACGGATGCGGCCCTAAAAAGAAAAAAAAGACCCGCCCAGAGTGTGTGACCCAGTGCTTCGGCGTTTACGTCTCCATTATCAAGAAACATCAGCCCTGTAGGCTGCTCTCAAAGCAGCATCTCACTCTTCCACCTTGCTTGAGCACCAAAGTACTTTCCACAGATGTGGATTGGTTATGTAAGTTCTCATTTAATTCTGCTTTTCCTACTTCTCAAGATATGTATGTTTCAGAGTTGGTCCAGGGACACTCCCATCACAAATCTTCACACCCATTCCCATCACTACACTATCACTGCGGCCTTTCGTGGTGTGCCTCTTATGCTGAAAATCAGTGCTTCATCATCTATGCCCCAGATCTAAGACCATGAGAATCTTTTTTTGGATTCATCTCTGTTTGATCTTTACAAAATAGTATTTAGGCTTCCGGATGTCTTCTGGTTAGGGCAATGATGGAATTTGCGTTTCTTTTTCTCGTTCTCCATGATGCTTTTGGTTATTAACAAGTGAATGGGGCAAGCTTTGCTTTATTCTTTCATTTCGAAACTGGAAGATGCCCACCAAGGTGATTCTGAGAGGTTACCTTCTCCATGCACGTTCCAGAGACACTGGTTTTACCTTTACACAGCTGCAAATGGAATGGTAAACCTCCTTGCATCACAATTTTTTCCCCCAACCTAATCCCACTGGCACAGCTAGGACAAAAGGACTGGTTTTTAAACAACAGTTGGAAGCAATTACTTCTTTCAGATAAGCCTAGACTGCTTTTTGGCAAACTAACACATTGTTTCATTACCCGCCTTGCACATCCAAGATACAGAAAGCAGGTGTAAATTCTACACACGGCTGAAATTCTCACCTGCTTTCATTCAATTCAAGAGAAAATAATAAATCACCATATTCACAAAAAGAAACAGGTTGACAGAAAACAGACTTATTTTTACAGCACGTCTACGATATGTAGGGACTCGTATATTTACTCAGCTATTTTAAAGGGGCGACTCCTGCTCACTCCCTGGACAGCTAAATGCTGAGTTGCTAAGTTACTGGTATTTGACATCGTCTCTTCCCTGACATGTCCCGGCTTTGACAGGTTCCCATGATTCACTTGTCCAGCCACCTCGTTACTCACGTTACTCATTTACCCAATGACGTCTGGATAATCATTTAAAATTCACATCTTACACTCGCCGCAAACCTCCAGATTCCACATGAAAATATTTAAACTGCTTGACAGGCTCTGAGTGCATTTGGAAGCACACTGGATGGCTTACCTACATCGCGCACATAATAGTTGTTATAATTAAATTTAGCATCTTTCTTCTGGGTTGGTTTGTGTTTGAGAAAAGAGGAAATGATTACTGGGAGGCAAATAATGGGTAATATCTCTTATGGGCTAATTTGGTTCCATGAATAGCTCACCTCACACATGCCTGTTATGTATTAAGTCCATTAGTGCTTTGAATTAGCTTCAGAAAAGGTGATACTCCACATAATTTACCCAGTCAAGGGCATTTTCACCTGCTGACAAATTTACATATTTCCCAAGGTCATTAGGTAAGAGCTAGTTCGTTTATTTGACTCCATCAATGGTAACATTAATTATAATCTAAATTATATTTAGCAATTGTTGTCTTTCTTGGATGGAACACTATCTTTCTATTTCAAGAAACTATAATTTTGAGAGTCCACACCAGAATAGGAGAGACGCTTTATGAATCATTCCGGAAGGATTAGTATTTAAGACGGCTGTATAGAAAATCGTTTGCATGATTCCAATTTGAACATTATTTATACATTAATTTGACAGGATATAAAATCAATTGCCTAATTATTGGTTAAATTTATCAAAGAAATTCTACTGAAAGGTGCTTGATTATGCCGCATAGTTATGATAATATAATCAAATTGCCTTTCAGATGTAATTGTCTGACCAATTTCACTCGCCGATTCATTTTTTTTTCCTCACTCTTGAGATGGGCTTTTTCATTTGTTGCCCTTTTAAAAGTAAAAAATAGCAAGTACTGTACATGGTCGTCCTGTAATTATTTGGTAGGTTCTTTCCACGCTAAAATCGCGCACTTAAACACAGACCTAATAAGCAGAATTGCCATAATTTAGAAGGCTGTAAACACAGATCATGCTGTAATCAAAAAGAGGTGCCCGTGTCGGTGTTTACAAACCTGATCCATATGGCAGAGAGAGATCCGTAAGATGATACAGTTTATCAAATCAAGTTCCCTAAATCCTAGCGAGCAAATTCAGCATCCTTCATAAACAGTGAATTACCCATACAGATGTTTGCTTATGAAATTATCAACTACTGAAGGTACTTTGCGAGGAAACACAATCTGTTCGGCGTCAACTCTAAGCGAATATGCTCTCTCTGCATTTTTGACTCGAGAAAGGATTTAATTGATAGTTTGTTGATGGTTTTAAGTAAATTCTTGTTAAGAACAAATAAATCATACTACTGCAGAACAAATAATCATCGAACATCCATCCTCAGCTAGCAGCATTTAGTGCGTGCTGCTCTCCTTGGCTTAACTCTTCCAGAAATGATTACTCCAGGACCCATAAAACCCCACGGAGCTCAGCAAAGAAGCCTCTGCTGCCGCCCATATTATTACATATGAGCAGCTTAGGAATCCCTCATACGAATAGATGAATTGTAACTGCAGATGGCCATCACTAGGGCCAGAGTTGCTATTATTTTTCATTTCTGTTTGTACTTGATGGTAGCTTGGCGCTAAGGAGAAAATGGCATGCTGATGGAAACGGATACACGGGCTGGGCTGCGCCACGCAGGTTGCTGCCTTTAAGTTTCTGATTTGTAAAATATATAATAAGCAATCATGTCCTTGACAAGGAGCAAAGCCATCTGAATTGATACAGCTTCTTTTGCGGGAGAAGGGCAGGTGGCAGAAAGGTGTTGTGGGCTGGTGAATTCGGGTTTGTTGGAAAAGCTACGTGGCATTATTTGGGCATCATTGAATTTGTACAAATTAAGGAAACTACAGAAGCTGAAAGGAATTGTTGGTTGATGTCACTACAACGTTAATCATGAAATAGACAGGAACTTGTGAAATACGGACGGATGCGGGTTAAACAACAGAGAAGGAATGGATAGCATGAGGGTTGTTAGAGGGCTGTTTGCCCCGGGGGCAAATTACTCAACCTCTCCGGGTTTCACTGTTCTGTAACCTGTGATATAATCTTTCAGTTTTGTTGTGGAAAGTAAATGACATAAGATGCTTGCAGACTGCCTGCATACAGGAAGTGGCACGTTACTCATTACTGTCATTTTTTATTAGGAGCCGTAATTTGTTGCTGTTATTTTATTATTTGCGATGAGATTGGAAAGTATTCAGAGTGGCAGGAAGAAAGAATGAATTCCTAGGACCTGCATCTGAGGCCATTTTTTTTTTTTTTTTGGAATCCAGAGATGCTCACCGTAGCTTTGTGACAGGGAGGTTGACAGGTAGGTGGAGTGCAAAGCAAAGACCAGACTCTCCTTTTGCTTCTGCCAAATACTAGCCTCACCCTCGGTTGCAGGTCATTTATAACCTCCCTGGGCCCCCATTTCCTGAAATAATAAGGGACTACCATGTTTCCTGTGATCAAAATAAGATAATGGGGTTCAAGGCTTCTGAAAGGCAGTCACGTGCTAGAGGGAAATGAGGTCCCCGTATGGGGTCCGGTCAGCCCTGCAAGACCAGATAAGGTGGGCTCCTGGAGAGAATGAGAACCAGGAGCACATGGAAAGAGAAGTGGGAAAGTGGGTCTGAAGGGGAGAAATGGGGAGAGGAACTTTCAAAGAAAGCCAACTGGTTTGAATTTGAACAGTGTTTTGAAAAGGGGGCCAAAATAAAATGCATTAGGCACAAGTATTTCCATTGCCTGGGGACTGAGGGGCTGAGAGTGGGGACGGGCCAGTCGCGTTGTACTTGGTTAATAAAAGAAGTCTGTCCCAACGTGAGATGAAGTGGTTTGCCTGCCGGGCTGTGGAGCAAGGAAGGGGGGGGGGGGAATCAGGGCAGTGGAAAAGTAGGGGGAGCCAACAGCCTGAGCCCTCTCCGCGTTCCACATGCCAACAGTGTGTCCACGTTTCAGATCCCTTCACGGCAGGTGGCTGGTGGGGTGGAAGGGTGTGGAATTACCCCCCGTTTTCCAGATGAGGAAATTGAAAAGCCACACGGCTCGGAAGCGATGGAATGTCACGAGCAACTGGAGGCCAGCTCTTCCTACCCCTGGGCCAGGGCCCCTTACTCTGTGTAGCCCCCCTTCCCTTCCTCTGCGAGGGGGTCAGAGAGCGGAGGAGAGAAAGGAAGAAGGTGCCCTCCCCCCAAGGAGGAGGCGGACGGGGGAGCAAAGGCGACAAACACACTGACTGAGAAACCGTCTGCAGGGCCCCAGCGCCCTCAGACAAACAGGAACAAAAATGCCAGCAAGCACCCTGTTGTGCCATGTGACGCGGGCCATAAAACTTTAAGAATTAGTCATAAAATCTGAGACATAAATTTCTGAAGCTTATTTTTATTCCAAGCATGGGGAAGGAAACGTCCTTCTTCAATAAAGGAAAGCCCACTCATTAATGCTATTGTTGAGAAAAAAAAAAAACAAAAAAAACCCAGAATTCTATACAATCTATAGCCCTTCACCAAAAAAGCCGTTTCCCTGGATTCTCTTTCAAGAATGACAGAAGGACTTTTGTTACTTTCTCAAAGGGTACTATCATCTAGAAGCTTATTAAGGCAACTACTTCTTTTCTTTCCGTGTTTAAGTGACATTCTGTTGTTGCTCTAAGTGGATCCTCCGCAGACTGGAGCTGCCAGCCTCCGCCAGGTGCCCACCCTGCTCCCCTCGCTCAGTCACTGCGTGAGCCACCTAGGCATCGGGGCCAGGCTGCTCTTAAGTAGAGAATCCCCACCCTTACAGACAAGATGGTGATGTTGAAATGGGTCCGCCATTCCTTTGCGAGCTACGAAAAGACCACCGACCTCATTTGGAAAAGCAAGACTACTGTAGAGACCAGAGGGAGGGGTTTCTTTCACTGTTGCCTTACTTTATTTTTTTTTAATTTTCATTTTATGTTATTTTATGGCCACGTCTGCAAGCACTCGGACGTTCCAGGGCCAGCGATGGAACCCACACCTCAGCACTGACCCAAGCCACAGCAGTGACAACTCCAGATCCTTAACCTGAATAGCCACCAGGGAACTCCATTTGTTGCTTTTCTTTCTTCCTTCCTTCCTTCCTTCCTTCCTTCCTTCCTTCCTTTCTTTCTTTCTTTCTTTCTTTCTTTCTTTCTTTCTTCTTTCTTTCTTTCTTTCTTTCTTCTTTCTTTCTTCTTTCTTTCTTTCTTTCTTTCTTTCTTTTTCTTCTTTCTTTCTTTCTCTCTCCCTCTCTCTCTCTCTCTCTCTCTCTCTCTCTCTCTCTTTCTTTCTTTCTCTTTGCTTTTTAGGGCCGCACCCGAGGCATATGGAGGTTCCCAGGCTAGGGGTTGAATCGGAGCTGTAGCCACCAGCCTACGCCAGAGCCACAGCAACACGAGATCCGAGCCGCGTCTGTGACCTATATATACCACAGCTCACAGCAACACCAGATCCTTAACCTACAGGGCAGGGCCAGGGATTGAACTCGCAACCTCATGGTTCCTAGTCGGATTCTTTTCTGCTGCACCACAACTGGAACTCCATGTTGCAAGGTGGCCAACATCCTCACAAGTATCTGGTGGACCTGACCCACCTCCACCCAATGCAAGGAGCAAGTGGCTCCCTTCCCCGGGGGCATGCCACTCTACCCCAACCCCTGGTCTCAGGGAGAGGTGACTGATGGGCTCCTGGGCTCTTCTCTTACAAAAGCACTAGTACACCCCTAATTCAGATCAGAGGGCTTGGACTCCTCTCTTTAACAGTTCTTCGGCTGAAAGAGGTGCAGGAACCCTCACAGCAGGGAATCAGATGGCTGGTCAACTCAATGGGAAAGTGTTTCTGCTCTTTGTTACGCCTTTGTTTTGCATTTTCACAGAGTTTGCTTCCAACACTGGACGGCTGAGAAGGCACTGACCAGGGGGAGTTGGGGTGACTTTGGTGAGGAAAGGGGATGCAGAATTTTCACTGGCACAGCGATCTTCTTTCCGCAGTGGAAAACCTGCATGGTTTTCTCCTCGCCATGCTGAGCATGTATCACAATAATGAGCATTTATATACTTCTTGGCAGCTTATCGGGGAGTTCGGACAGGATCACTGTCCTCTTTCACAGACAAGGAAGGGAAACTCAGAAAGATGAAGTGATCTGTCTAAACCGCCGAAGTGACGAATGGTAGAGCCGGGACTTGAACTCACTCCCCTAACTCTTACTCTTCATACACCGTATCGCCTTGGGATGCCAACAGCCAGAGAGAGGAGATACGTTTTTCTGCCGTAGCTTTGGTTTTTCCTTTCTGTTTAATCATCTCCTTTGGGAGTGGTCATTGCCACCATTTGCAGCTCCGTGCTACCTCCAGGCCAGTCTCATGTGCCAAGTCCCTCCCATTAGTGACACTTCCCAGTACTTGCCACGGTTCTCAAGTGGCTCCTCTGCTCCTCCCCTCCACCCTCCCACATCTCATTCCCTCATCACGGGCCACCATCTCCATCACCACGTTCCATGAACAGTGTAGCCGGAGGCAGCAGTGAAGCTGACTTGAGATCCCACAGAGCAGAAGGGCCAAGAGGGAGGATGCATGAATAGGGAATGTTTCCTAAAGGGGCGGGGGGGGGGGAAGAGTCTCCAGTGAGACCGCCGAAGAAAGATCCAGAAGGATGCGAGAATGGGACAGAAGCTTGGTGAGATCAGGAGACTAGCTTGATTAGAGAGCAGGAAGATGAGGAAAGAAATGAGAAAGGAGGTGTAAGCAGAATGGAACGCAAGGGTTCCCCAGCATGACACTCCTGGAAACAGAAGACTCAGTACTTTACACAGCTTAGGCAGATAAGTTGCTTCATTATTAAAAGGTACAGA
The DNA here is from genome assembly GCF_016906955.1 of Phacochoerus africanus. Lineage (NCBI taxonomy): Eukaryota > Metazoa > Chordata > Mammalia > Artiodactyla > Suidae > Phacochoerus > Phacochoerus africanus. The sequence continues at coordinate 125,142,713 of NC_062560.1, read as the reverse complement.
AATAAAGGTTTCAACTCACCCGCAAGATTTCTTCAACACAGCTTGGATCACTGGGAAGGCTTACCTAAAACAAAGGTAAAAAAAAAAAGAGAGAAAATGAAGTACAACCTGGTTATTCTCAGAAAAGCAGATTTATAGTATTTTACTCTGTAGGGGAAAAAATGTAAAGAAAGTAAATATAGGCATTCCCTTTGTGGTTCAGAGGTAATGAACCCGACTAGTATCCATGAGGATGTGGGCTCAACCCCTGGCCTCGCTCCGTGAGTTAGGGATCCGGCATTGCCCTGCGCTGTGGCATAGGCGGCGGGCTGCAGCTCTGATTTGACCCCCCAGCCTGGGAGCTTCTATATGCTGCAGGTGCGGCCCTATAAAGAAAAAATAAAGGAAATATAGCTACAGATGTGTATTTTTCCCCTACTAAATACAAAGCAGTAAGTATCTGCAAATGGCCAATCTCGTTTTACCGTAGTGATATCATAAGACCATAGTGCAAGGTACACAGAGAGAGCTTGGTTCTGTCACTGCTTTCCTATGGGGCGTAGAGCCATCCTCCCCTGTCGCAGATACTCAAAACCTGAGGCCTAGATGAAACCCTTCTGTGATTAAGTTAAGTGCTCTTTTAATCTAGGAGTTCAATGAGATGCCTACAAGTCTTATCCAAAACACTGAGGCTGAACCTCCTATGTCAATCCCACGCTTTGCCATGGCGCACACACAAACTCACAGACATACGGAGTGAATCCCCTGAGCTTTCCTTCTCAGCGTGACACCTTCCTAATCAATCAAAATTCAAGCAACTAGCAGAAGGGTGCTGAGGACCTACTCCCTGCCTGGCACATGCCCACCCTTGCCTCCAGGGGATCCACAGTCAGTAAAAGCCAGATAGGAAACACCCAAGTGAAACGGCAGCTGGAGGAAGATCTACGAGGCACCGTGTCATCCCCTGAGCAGGTACAGGCATTCCCCAAACCCTCCTAACTCTCTGCAGGATTGCCATGGGGTCACTCTCACTTCCCACTGCCCTCCCGTTGTAGCAGGGAGAACACTTGGTCTCTTTCATTCTGTACAGACGGCATTGCCACAGAGGCTCTGTGTTCCGGGTCTCTTGCAAGGGCAGTTAAGTCCTCATCCCCTAGTTATGTTGCTAGATTGAAGTACAAAGACAACTATATTTGGGGAAATGGGCAACAGAACATGGTGCCAGCTTACCTCGGTCTTAACAAACACCTGCTAGAGTCCTCGGGAAATCTTCCACTGGCGCTACAGTCACTACTGCAATACGTTAATGTCAATCCATACGTATTGAATACCTTTTCCATGTCAAAGATCCCTGCTTCGAGGAGCATGGACTCCTTAGTGGGGACTGGAGAATTTGGCACCAATAACGAGGGGGGCCATCCAGTCTGGGTTATCCAGTCTGGTTCCAGTTATTCTGGTGTCCTTACTGATAATGTTCACTTCCACCTTCAAAAGTGTCCTGGTTTGGATGATAAATTATATAGTCACCCTTCCAGGAACAATAATTAGTACCGAGTGGAAAGAACAGGAGAAGGAATGGCTGAGAAAGTCGACTGGGGTAGGTAGATGTAAAGAACCTTCAATTCAGGAGTTCCCGTTGTGGCGCAGTGGTTAACGAATCCGACTAGGAACCATGAGGTGGCGGGTTCGGTCCCTGCCCTTGCTCAGTGGGTTAACGATCCGGCGTTGCCGTGAGCTGTGGTGTAGGGTGCAGACGCGGCTCGGATCCCGCGTTGCTGTGGCTCTGGCGTAGGCCGGTGGCTACAGCTCTGATTCGACCCCTAGCCTGGGAACCTCCATATGCTGCGGGAGTGGCCCAAGAAATAGCAACAACAACAACAACAAAAAAGACAAAAGAACAACAAAAAAAAAAGAACCTTCAATACAGGTTCATGATAGGGAACCACAAGTGGTTTGGTCTAGCATAGGTCTCTCATTCCGTCAGTCACTCACCAACTAGTTTTTGAGGGCCGGGGACGGTGCCTCCAGGCTTGTGCCCAGCAAAGATACAACGGGAAGAAGCAAAAGGAAACCCAGTTTCCTCCCTCATGGAGTGTGTAGACTCAGGATGAAGAATTACACAGTTAATGGATGATTGCAACCATGCTAAGTACTACAAAAGAGGCCATCCCCTGGCCTCTAGGTCTGCAACATGAAAGGTTCTGTGTCCAAATAAGTGTGGGAAATGCTGCCACCCACCTCCTCTCGGCAATCGTTGATGCAAATTAAAGGCTCGGAGACACCTATCTCATTGCTTTAATGCAGCAGGTCCCCAACTTTCTTAACTATTGAATTGTTGGGTGTTTGGTTTTCTTTTTTTTTTTTTTTTCCAATTAACTATTATTGCCATTCCACAGAATGAGTGTTTGCAGAACATGCACTAGGAGAGGCTGGTCTAACATATTACAGGACCACAGAACTCAACTGATGGTTCTTACCAGCAAATCAAATCTCATTCCATTGCTCAGTGCTCTAGTAACTATATTTCCTAAGACAGTTGTTGAACTCTTAACGTCTACCTTCCGCAAACACAAAGGTCAAAGCGATTACAGCAAAGGCTTAAATCTTCCGTATTGTCACATTATATCAGCGTGGGCCACCTGGGCAAAACATATGTGGTCCGCTCTCATGAAAAGGTCTTTTGTATTCCTTTTGGCACACAAACACACAAATGTTCATCTTGAAATAAAAGTAGGAAGAAATATCAGCAACACTCAGACACAGCCAAGAACACCTGTCTATGACTCTAAAGAGTTGGGTGGGAGGCCTGGCCCTACGACTTGGGAACAGGACTTCATAACCTTCCCCCTCTGAGTTCCAGTTTGCCCAACTATAAAATAAAGTCGAGCAAAATAAGATAACAGTAATAATAATAATACCTTCTCCTTTCAAGTCTCACAGGGTTTCTGTGAGCAGCAAAGGACATATGGGACGTGAACCTGCTTTGTAACCTGCAAAGCCCCGCACAGTGCGTCAGGTTATTAGCCCCTGTCCTGCTGGTCTCCTTCCTGCATTATTACGAAGCCCAGGCTGCTCGTCTGCTCAAGGTAAGATCTGACTCACTCTTGCCGACTGCAAATATCAGCGCTACACCTGGTTTTAGAAATATCCAGTTCCTTATGGGGAAATTCTGTCAAAAGAGAAAGAGTTGTGGGTGCTGGGGCTTTGCTGTGCATCCAATAATGACTTCTGGGGGTGAGTAGCACTCAGGATGGGAAGGAGCTCTGCAGACACAGGCAGTCAAACAAATGTGCATCCACGCCGAGTGTTCAGGTTTTCTTTTTCTTTTTTTAGAAACGACTGGGATCCAGTATTGATATGGACACACTCCCCTAGCCCTGCCCCACCACTCTTTTCACTGCAAGACAACTAATTTGAGCCGCAAGTGTTCTCTTTTTTTTTTCCCCCCCTGCAAGTGCTTTTGAATTAACCAGCAAGCATTTTCTCTGTGCCTAGAACAGTGCTAGGCGAGGTGGGGGCTGGGGACACAAAGAGCTATCAGACGTGGCCTCTTTCTCTGGGAGTTAAAATGTCTAGATGGGACGGGAAAACAAACAATTAGAGACCCACTGGGACAGACATTGTAAGGTAGTCGTGACAAGGGTAATAGGATCGTATTCACTCGCCCGTCCGCCTATTCATCAGTTCTCCCATTTATTTCTTTAGACAACAAATCCTGATTGAGCTCACACTGTGCTCAGGATGGTGCCAAGGGGAGGATTTAAAGACGCTGAAGACAACATAATTTCTGCCTTCAAGACTCCACGCAAACTGGGGGAGACAAACATTTACAGGGGAAACAGACAATACAGAACAGGGGGTCTGATCCCGTGTCAGGGAGCGGGTACCTACCGCGTTCACGGACAGAGCCATGTCCGACAGCAGCTCCCAGCCGAGGTGCCCAGCGTAGTCCTCACCCCACAAGGGGGTGAGAGGCCAAGGATCTGACATGGCTGAGAAGTGGCGGGGCCACCTGAGGCCACTTCAGGCTCGGAGCCCCCTGCGGAGTGGCGCCCGGGTCACTCTGCGCTCCGGAGGGAGGCTGGGCTGAGGCTGGGGCTCGGCCCCAGCTGCCCAGGGGCTCTCTCTGGCTCTCTGTCCGTCTGTCTCCCTCTCACGCCCCTTCCTCTCGCAGGGCTCGTGGAGGAGTCACTCGGACAGGTGTGACAGGAGCCAGGAGGAGAACTAGTGGTGACCCTGGGATTAGAACTGCCGCCCGACGAGTTGCCAAGCCGCCGCTCAATTCCGGAGCCACCTTCGCCTCCCTTTCAATCCACTCTCGAGTATTCAGATAGTCCACAAAGCGCAAGTTAGCCACTCAGAGCCGCGGCGTCCTTCTGTGTATCCCCCTCTCCGCCCCCTCCTCCGGGAGCAGAAAGCAAGCTGCACGCCGCCCAGGGGAGGCTGTGCTCTCACTCCTGGCCCCACACGACCCTCTCATGCTGGGCGCCGAGGGATGCGGTCCTCCAAGGGCCGGGGGAGGCAGGCGCACGTCGGGCAGGTGCCACCCCATGGAGCCACAGAGAGACCACGCACGCATCATCTGCCTGGTGATAAAGACATATCTTTGGAAATAATCAGGGTACCTTTAAATCATCAAATATTCAATTAACTGCAGCAACAATAAATGAATTGCATAGGATGTTTTAATCATCCTGGAATTAATCAGTTTGGAGCATACTTCTTGGCGATTAGGGTTATACAAGATATCAAAAATAGCCTGATTGTGGCATTGAGAGACTAATGGAAAACATGAAGATTAATGTAAAACATTAAAAGAATCGTGATCCTCAGATGGTTAACCCCGGGGAGCGCGGTGCATGTCTCTGAGTACGTTATTATTAAGGAGCTGTGAGGAAAAAGAGGTCACTTCTCTTCCTAAAATCACCCTCAGGTTGTCCCACAAAACCTGGGAATCAAAGCCCACTATTCTAGGCATATTCCACCTTGACAAAGACTTAGCCCAGTACAACTCAAAAACTGCAACTTTAATTGCCAATGAATGCGTGGGTTCTCCCAACGAGTACAAGTGACAATGAGTGACACATCACCAGCAGTCAACTCCATGCTATGGGCCCAGTGAAACAATATCCACAGCTGACACCAACGGCAGCTTCCAAACTAATCCCATTTGTATTTTCATTAACAAATCCCTACACTCGTCCCCATGATTGATTGACGGGGCAGAGGTCTGCTGTCACGGCTTTCCTACTAAAATGAAAACTCAGGTTAGATATTGGACTACCAAATGAGCTTCCTGTCCTTTTAAAATGTTTAATCCTCCAACCAGGGAGTCCCAGTTTTCCAAGCTGGAAAACAGCCGGCCCAGCTCACCTTAAGGTCTTTCTGGCCCTTGCTTCCTATCTCACCTTTACCTGTGTCTCTTTTCTGGATTGTATTCACGAGTCTGTGGCTAAATGGAAAGCAGTTAATGCGACTCAGCCTGCAGACAGAAATCCTCAGGTGATGTAACTTTAATCAAAACAGAAATGATTTCACAACGCCGACATGGGACAGCCAACCAACCGGCTCCTCCTCCCATTTTATCTTAATACAGCCAAAGTCCTCAGTGGCCAAGGAGTTGGTGTTTAAAATACTGCTTCTGGCCAATTTTTTAAGGGCGTCGCTCCATGTAAAACAAGAAAAGAAGCAACAAAAAGTAGAGCGTGGAGATCAAAGGAATTTACCGCTTTAAGCCAAGTTCAGAAAGTGACCCTTTGTCCAGAGCCTTACATGGAACTCAAACTAAAATGAAAAGGGAAGAGGCAGTGATCACGTTTTGTGAATCTGAGCAAATAAAGGAGATACATGACAGTATTTTCTAGGGGCTTTGAAGCTGGACAGACTTGGATTTTAACCCCAGCTCTGATTCTTAACTTGCTTTGTGAACTAGAGCAAGACACCCGAACTTCCCTGAGCTTCTGTTTTTCTGTCTCCACAAGGGGCATAAAAACTCCACTTCGAGGGTTATCATGGGGCCGCGATGAAGTGAGGCATATAAAAGCACCTTAGCCTGGCAGTGCGTGCATCCGAGGGCTCCATCAACACCTTCTACTCCAAGTTCCCTTTAAGGCCCTTGGAAAGGTGTCAGCACCCTGAGCCTTGGGACCCCTGAGTCGAAAGTTTAGTTGCCTGGTCAACTGGCCCCCACGACATCTTGGGAATGTCGCTAATTATGAAATCCTATGCAGGGGCCCGGTGTATGGGGAGTCTCAGGCTGCTGCTCCATCTGGTGGCTCTCGGGGAAGGTGACAAAGGAGGCTGGAGATGGGACTCGAGGGGGGAAGACAACAGAGAGTGAAGGCGGAGTGGGGGTGGGCAGGTGGGGGAGGGGAAGGGTGGGCGATGTGCTTCATTATGAGGCCAGCTCTCCGCTGATTACATTAGGTTCGGGCAAGGGCGGAATGCATATGCAGAAAGGCCCATCATCAGCTGAGAGTACCTAATGGCAGATGGAATTTGAAGTGAAGAGTACTTAATTCAGTGGGCTCTGAATAGCCATTAGCTCACTGTTCACTTATTTGGTCTAATAACTAGTTTCTATAGAAGAGCGAGCTATAAATCGGGAGGGGGGGTTATAGTCTTAAAGAAAAAGAAGGTACACATCTAGACCGATTACCCCAAGAAATTAAGAGCCTATCTGGAAGCGCCTGGCTGCCTGGCCCCGATTCCCTCAGGACGCTCTGCCTCTGGTCCCCTGAGCTGGGCAGCGAGGTCGTTCTGGCTGCCGCAGCTGCTGCTCCTGCCCATACCTGTGCCTGAGCTGTGCTGTCTCTGCAGGCCGGGGTCTGCGGGGACAGGGCCCCTCCTCCCACCTGCTCCAGGCTCCTCACCTAGACTCCCTAATTCTGCTGCTCTTGCACAAGCCGCATCCTCCTCATTCTCCTGGCCAGCCTCACAGACTCTGACCCAACTGGCTTGTGCCTCCGTGCCTGTGCTCGTCTCAGCCCTCTGTCCGCGCCCAGTGCCTGCCCTGCAGCCCAGAGACCTTCCGGCCCTGGTCCCTTCCTTGCGAAATGTCTAGGCCTGCACACGACTCCTCAGGACCCGCAGGACACCCACCTCTGTCCGGTCCAGGCCCTCGCACTGAAACCAAGGGCCATTTAAGATGAAAATCCCGATTCCACTCAAGTCCTATTGACTTCACCTCCATGAACACGAATGCCTAGCTGGTGCGCAGCCCATCATCTCTTTAGCAAAAGAGGACACTGTAACAATACAGAGGTACAAAGTGAAGTAAGGCCATTTCGGAACCCTGTCCTTTGCCACTGTTAAGAAGGCTACCGTGTGTGATCGAAATATATATAAAAAAAGATGTCACAGGAAGCAAATTCACTTTTAAATTTTGTCAACTAAAGAGTAGGTATTAGGGTTGGTAGCATTTTCTTAGGCTTCTGACTGCTCCCGGATCAGAGCAAACCCTCACAGTACAAGGAAACGGTTGCCTAGCAGTGATCTCACTTTCAGGTAACATGGTCTTAAAGTCGTGAACAGAAAACCATCCTGACAGCCAGGAAGCAGCTCCATGTTCAAGCGCTGCCACTAATTAGATGTTTGACTTGGGATGATGCACCTCCTCACTGTCCAGTTGACACAACGGTGCACTGGGAATCAATCACAAATTCCCAGTGTTTTGTATTTCACGTAACAGTACCAAACCAAAAGGAGATCTCCATAACACCACCAATTTTTCATCCCGAGAGGACATTACACAAACAAAAGGCAAAAGGTAGGAAGGGTGTAATCTCTAAAACAGGTACAGTGTCTTCCCGATACATGACAGTAGAGCCATGCCGCCATCAAACACTTTCACACATACCATTGGTCTTCTATTTCCCATTTTGCCACAAGATAACAGCACCTTCACCTTGGACTGGCTGCCAGACAAGACCATCTTCTCAGGTACCTTTTGGATTGTATGACTTCATTCACCTTCTATTTTGTTCTGTGCTATTGCGTGGTTCAGCACATGCCAATCAATCAACGGCATACACCACATTCACCAAAGAAAAGTCAAAAACCACATGATCATCTCGATAGACGCAGACAAAGCATTTGACAAAGCCCAACATCCATTCATGATCAAAACTCTTACCAAAGTGGGTATAGAGGGAACATATCTTAACATAATCCAAGCCGTTTACGACAAACCCACAGCAAACAGAACACTCAACGGAGAAAAGCATGTATTTTACTCCAGGTGGTAATCCGCATCTCAACTTCAATTCTCTGTCTCCTACACATGCACGATCTTCTCACTGACACTAATTCTCAACTCCCAGGGACAGTTCCTCTTCTCCTGCTGATGGTTTTTAAATGCATGGAAAATGCAAAATAATTTTTTGACTAGCCGACACAAACACGAGTAAGCAGACGACTCTTCTGCGACAAGCCATATACAACATGTGGCATACATGTCCTATAGGCTTCACCGTCAGCGTTTGTCTCCCACTTTAGTCATCTTAAGATGAAACTGAACCAAAAACCAACCATTTACAGTCTCTTTTGTGAGGAGTCCACATTTCTGAATAGCACAGCATATTATCTATCACACATCATGTATTCCGAGGCCTCCCAAGAACTCTTAGGAGTGGCTGGGGGGCAGGTGGAAAATCAGGCAAGCACAGTGCCCCAGAAGCCTGGAGAAGAAAGTGCTTCAAGGAGAAAGCCGCCATGCAGTAGGATGCAGAACCAGCCACTAGGTTTGGCATGATCTAGGCCATTGGCAACCTTGGGCAGAGCTGTCTCACTGGACGTGAACCTGACCAGCGTGCACTGAGGAAAGAAGAGGAGAAGCAGATGCAGAAAGGATACAGACCATTCCTACAGGGACGGGGAGCAGAGACATGGGGTAATGGGAAGGGGCGATGGGCCAAGGCTCTCCTCTGTTTGCTCAGAGGGATGATGTTCAGGCTTATTTATATGCCCGTGGGTGTAACAGTGGCGAGGGAAAAGGTAAAATCGCAAAAGAAAAAGGTGGATGATTGTAAAAGCGAAGTCCTTGAGGAGAGAACAGATCAGGACACAGCTGGAGAGGCTGGCCCGAAAGAGGCGCAGGGACACTTCGGGACACTTCTTCCATTGTCACAGGAGGGACAGGTACATAAGCAGTTGGGCTGGAGAAATTAAAGACGAGGCGACAAGGAGGCACTCGTCTATTTTTCTGTTTTTCTCTATGAAGTACGTGGCAAGGTCATGAGTGGAGAATGGGGGTGGTTATTGGAAGGAGGAGCAGGAGTATGCTAGGAAAGCGTAATGGAATGATCTGGCAATGTTCGAGGGAGGGAAAGAGCTCGCCCTCGGGGGAAACGCGGAAGGAGATGCTGTATAAGCCCGGAGTGAAAGGAAGGAGGCAAGGTGGGGGCCGGGGAGAGGAGAGAATTAGAGGCCGAGGAGCGCTGGCGATTTCGAAGGGGGTGACCCTCTGCCCCCACTATTAGCCACGGCACTTTCCGGCGCTGATGAGCTAATTAAGCACAGTTCACAGTTCTCCAACTGCTCTAATCTATAAGGGGCTTCACTCTGAACGGAACAAGCAGAGAGCCCAGGAGCAGGAGTAATGATTTTCTGGGATCCCACAGGGGTGAGTCTCCTCATATTACCCAGAAGGCCAGAGGAAATTACGCCCCGGGCCAAAGACGGCCCCGGGGCTAGAGGATCTCTCCAGGGGCTGAATGAATTCGACTTGTCCCTCGGGAAGTAGAAACCTCGATTAACCCAGATCCTCCGGCGAGAGCGCACTCCCATTTCACATCGGAAGGAGTTTCCGAATTGTTTAAAGAAGAGCTGTTTTCCATCCTTTAAACATTTTGTCTTTAAGTAAACGTTTTACACATTTGCTGTGTGATTGTTAGCAGGAAACGTTTTCAAATACGATTCTCTTTTATAATTCATCTTGGATTGGCAAGTTCTTCTAAGCATTTGTGGTTCCCAAAGATGCAACGATTTCCTCACCAGGGGAGAAAAACTGAGCGGGGGTTCAGGCTTTTCTGGTAGCTTCTGAGGACATTGCCACGGGCATATTATGGGGTCTTCAAGGAAGTGCTGCGACCCCACTTATAAGAGAAGTTTTTAAATATGTATCTGTGGCTCGTATTTTCTGACAATCTTTTAGAAAAGAAAGGTCTTTCCTTGAGAGTCACAATCCCTCACCCTAAAGAAACTCCTTCAGTCTTCTTGTAGGCACATAGCTAATGATTTAAATGTCTGCTTTAAAATGAGAAACCCCGTTTCAGTTTGGTTTTCCTCTAGCTAAATCTTCCTTACAGCAACGTTAAGTGAAGCAGACTTTATACATTGTACCCATGCATGTCCTCAATAAAAACGGGACAACAGAATACACTTTGATAGAAAGTGGCTCCACTTTCAGACTAACCTCTAACGAACTTGGCGCCTTCTTGACTCCCTAAATCCCGCACTTAGGATTGTCTTAATTGCCAGTGGATGACACTGCGATGCCACAGAAACAGACCTACAATTGCTCTCTCTGACAGTGACGCTCTGAGAGAACAAGCCCCGTGCGTGGGAACTGAATCCTTGCCAGCTCCCCTATTATTTATAACTCTAATTAAAACACTTTTATCTATTAATGCCAAGTGACACTACTAAATATATTCAGGGAAGTTCACATTTTTTTTTTCTCTACTTCTGAAATCTCTCAGATCCGCGCCCACTTGCATGTGGTTTAACTGCTCACTAAAATGAAACGATAGCTAAGAATAACTCACTTCCATTAGATTTATAAATCTCATTAATTAATTCTACATCTCCAATGGTGGAGAGACCAAACTCAAATGCAAGATCTAATTAAAGAGAAGTAAAAAAAAAAAAAAAAAGTTAAGAAACAACACTGAGATTGAAACACAGAAGTAACTGTTTAGCCTCAAATTAATGAGGCGCTATGCTAAGCAAGCATGTCCATTAATCCCTAATGAGGATTTTAAACACATTAAAACTTCCTAATACAAAATGTTTGCCTTCCTTTTATCCAATAACAAATAAGCCAATAATTTTCTGGCTCTAAATGACACTATTAACTGTCACGGCATGTTTTATTTGACAAACCCTCCATTCAAATACTGTAAAACCAATTAATTTGCCTGCTGTGAAATGTGTTTCTTGATAGCTTTTATGTGATTTTTTTTTTCTTCTCAAGGAAATGTAAATAGGAGGTCAATGTAGGTGCCTTATTTTGCTTGAAAAATATTCCAGAGGATCTATAGGTTGTCTATCCTGTTTGTGATTCAAATGAGTTGAAAGACAGCCTCCATCTTTGGGTCACAATCTCGCACTGGTCTCCTGGTAAGTAAACTGTGTCAGAGTGACAGTCTGACCATGAAGAGGGTGTCATATTTAAGGATATGGAGAGTTGGCAAAATCACCGCGCTGTTCGACGGCAGATAATGATCCACGACCCTGGCCCTTACCGACCTGGCGTGGTTGCCTATCTCCTGCTGCATCCAGTCTTCCCCCAAATGCACCAGCGTGCGTGTCCAGGAAATCGCTCTCAAAAACTGGAGTTCATTCCTGATGCTTTTATTTGAAAACACCACAATTTGTTACACTTTTTTTTGTTGGCAGGAAAATCAATAGAACAAATACAAGAAGTTCCTGTTTCTTAAAGTTGCGCTGGGCCTGACTTAGTATCTCCAGTTCGCTTGAGAGATGTGGCCCCAAGGCCCCTTCTACTCGGCATTTATGGGACGCTCTGAAACGCTTGGCTCATGGAAGGGCATGGCACGTTTCCAGAAAATCACTCTGCAAACACAGACCCCTGACACCGTGTCATAAAGAATGGGTCTGTGACATTAAGTGTGGGCCTGCTCTGTGGAGTGTCTCGAGCAAGACCAGAGAGGGAGCGATGCATGGTTCCCCGTGGTTTATGAAGTCGAATGGTTTATGCCCATGAACATGAACAGCATATGCGGGACACCAATGATGCTAGCTTGTCTCACCGCCACATGAAAACCAGGGACTGATCACTTTTAGCTGTGAAAGTGGGCAGGGGAAACAGACACCAGGCAAGTGTTTACAGTTCCAGGTGCAATGACAATACCCTGCCGATCCAAATAAAATACATTCAGTGAAATAACCACACTCCTGACCAGAATCAATGTGTTGGGCTATTTCCAAACCTGGTGCTTGGAAAATCGGTTCAAGTTAGGATAATTGTCCCAAATGGAGAATATACACTGCACCCCCCCCCCCCCCGCCCCATGCACAGGACAGCGCCCTAAGCATTATGGGAAATTCAGTAGACGATAAGGAATAAATGTTCAGAGGGAACATACACTTGAGATAGGAGCAGACAGGACCTATATACCAAAAAATGAGTAATGACAGTACAAGCATTAGCACATATTTAATGATCTTTGCATCAGGCACAGGGGCAGAAGGAGGATTTTAATTTGTGGATGACCTGGCTTGGATGGCCAAACCTGGGAATGTCCAGACCATCTAATATGGGGAGAACGAAAGCCATTATTTCAAATCACGACTCTCCTAGAAATCCCAGACTGTAGTGACACTACGTTTCAAAGACAGATGTAATAACTGTACACCAGGAATACGATAACTGTGATAGAAGTCGCAGAAGAGAAAACGGTGATAGGAAGTCACAGAAGAGAAAACAGTCCATGGCTCTGGGGTGGTCAGGCAGGGAAGTGAGACTTGACCTTAACTTTGAATAAGAGAAAAGATTCAAATAGGCACCGTACGACTTTGGGCAAGTCACAGTTTCTCTTAGCTGTAAGACCAAGGGGTTGGCCTAGGATATAGTCTCTAAAACAACTCCAATCTGTTAAAACGAGTCTAGCAATCTATAGTCCAAAGCAAATTAACTTCAAAACTGCAGCTTGTGTTCACCAGCTCATCTCTAATTAAAAGAAGTCTCCAACTGAGAATGAAAAGCTATCAATTTCACAGGTACAGCGCCTGCATGATCTATAGAAGTACAAAATGTCAAGCCATCCCAGCAAATAATTTCCAAATGGAAGCAGGCTTCAGTGGAAACATTAAAATGTGGACGGTTCCATTTTTCACATCGGGGAGCCCACAGTGACAAAGTACCCCAATCACGTGAGGGTTCCTCAGTGAGTCAGAAGTTCTTGCTAAATGGTAGTGCAAATATAATCTATATTTGGCTAAGTCCATATGCTTGAAGCCAAAGTATGTGGAAACGGCTCCATTTGAAAAGATTTTTGAAAAATCCCATAATAGTTCCTAAATCTTCCATTTTTAATCAAGATTTGGGAATGGACTGAGACCACCAGACATCAACTGCGCTTGCGACCTTTTCAACTGTCAGACCAGACAGATTTTTATCTTAGGCGAATCAACCCAAAGCCTCAAAGGTGCAGTGCCAGAGCATGAATCCATTTCACTAGACAGTCATTGAAATTATAATTCAAAGTTCAACTTACTTTCGCATTTTCTACTGCAATACTTTTGGCAGCCCAGGGCAGAAAGTCGAAACCTGGTTTCCAATGGAGACCACTTCCAGTGGTTTCTAAATGTTGGCAGCAAGAATTCCTTCTTGTCAAAGAGACCAGCAGTCCCCGGCTTTCATTAATTTACTTCCAATGACTGCTGCTCACTCTTAGGAAGCCTTTCTTTACCTAAGGATGTTGACCTGCTGTGGGACCCCATCAGAAACAGACACGAAGAGACACTGATATATGAGGAGATGGGGGAAATTCCCTCCAGTGGCCTTCACAGACTCCACAGCTTCCATTTATTCTCCCGGAGGCCAGGAGCACAAAAAACAAGATGTGTGGCAAAGATATATAGCTGGGGTCTATAAAAGCTCCCAGCACAAGATAAATAAACTCACCAATATATATTACACTATAAAGTGTTATTCGAAGCTCTTTAGAATCAGTTTGAAGGTCTCTCTTCATTCAAGCGGATTACCATAAAGAGGGACTTTTAAAATCTAAAATAATGGGCCAATTCAAACGATGCAATCACTAAGACTTGGTGTGCATATAGTTGGGTACCCAAAAGACTCTGGGCTGAGGGCGTGCTGTAAATAAAAATTTATTATGATCACACTCATCTCGAAATGATCTAGCTGAGCACTTAGGTATACGTCTAAAATACATTTCCGTAATTTCTCAACGTTTTGCCTTTGTTTTACAGTCTGTGCTCGAAAGGAAAGCGTGACACCTTATCAGGGTGCTACAAGGCTTTTAAGCAGCATCCAACATCTATTTTGTCAAGATAAGCTTTCCAATTAGCATTTTCAAGATTCTCAGTTTCTCTTCTCTATAAACGATAATCTAACCCCAAGCGAGATCTCCTAAATCCTTAATGTGAGGAAATTAACCCCTTATTTCAAAACTCTAAGAACAGCACCTTGGTGGCATATCAAAACCAAAGGGATTGAGGCCATTTAGATGAGGGGATAGTAAGAATACCTTCTCCTATTATTGCTACGAAGACCAACATGCTCATACAAACAATTCCCCGAAAGTTTCGTCCTTGCTGGGTTACAAAGTCCTTTCATATCCTCTCTGCTCCCCACCTCCCACCCTTATCATCTGTTCCTCATGACAACTCTGTACAGTAGGCAAAGAAGACACAAGGAGCTTCATTTTGAAGATGAAATAACCCGGGCCTTCAAAAAGTCCCATGGCCTGTCTGAGGTTTGATGACTACTTAGTGGTGAAGGCTAGCCCCTGGGTTTGCAGCTCCCCAATCCAGTGGGTCTTCCGCTATTTTATACTCCTGGTCTGTAGACATGGACTCACAGGGTGCCCAGAAAAGCCTTAGGAATTCAGAGGCCAGGTTCGGGCACTGCAATGAAGGCTTCCCTCTAAGATGCGAGGATACGTATCTCTGTTATAGGGCAAAGAATGTTATCACCAATTCCAAACTGACTATCAACCGACAAGGCCCCAAACCATGATGATCTCAAATGAGACCTGATGATCTCAAATGCGATGTGCTTAGGTGAAGCTGAAAAGTTAAGAGAGGAAGAGGAGCATCTTGAAGGAACGTCACACGCACAATCATGACTCAGCGTCTGGGCTCGAAGAGCACCTGCTACTGGCACGGGGAGACCAGCTCGGTCTTCCAGCCAGGCCTCCACAGTTGCTAAGCATTAAGGACTCAGGTTCAACACGGCGGCCAGCACCTTGCTCCTCCCATTCTTGACTCCTCCTTTAGTTTTTGTTTCTTGGCAATTTTACATCCAATTGAGGGAACTGCCTTCAGGTTCACAAGCCATGCAAATATGCCATGAATGGGGAGGGATCAAGATGGCGAATGAAGGACATTAAGCTCACCGCCTCCCTCAGATACACCAGCTGTGCTGTGAAAACTGTCCTCCCGTGAACACTGCGGTCAGTATTGATTTGAGGAGTCATGAACTGGTGGTGAGGTGAGCTGACAGTGCCAGGCCAAGGCTGCAATGAAGAAAGACGCTTGCTCATTCAACACCACTTACCTTCCCCCTTTATTGCTCCATTTGGGGAACAGGGAAACAGCCAAACAGAGCTGGCAGGGGCAACCCTTCCATCCTGAGACATTTGGTTACTTAGGCTAAGACGTACGCTCTGAAAAAGGACTGCCCCTGAGAGCCATTACAGGTAGATAGAGGCCTCTGGCCCAAAGTAGTAAAGCTCTGACTGTGATCTACTGAATTTGCTGAAGAGCAGCGAGGAGAGGGACCAGGTAAGAAATGAAAGAACTCTCAAAAGATAAATGCGCCATCTGTCGCATGCACAGCTAATGCTGCTGGTGCATTCTCGATGGAATACTTTTCGGTCGCTTGTCCAGTAATGAAAACACTCATCTCCTGATAGACTCTTGACAGAGAAAGGGCCCTGGAGGCTGTACACGCCAACCTCTAACATGCAGCCGATTGTAAAGGATGAGGACAAATGAAGTGCCGAGAGGTGAAATGATTTGCCCAAGGTCACACAGCCCTGTGACTGGAAGGCCTGGAAGCAAACTCTGACAAAGTCGACTTTTTGTAGCCATATTATACAACTACTGCTTGCATAACTCCCAGGACAGGGGACTCATTATTTCCTGATTCCACTGGATTTAATTCAATTTATTTCAATTTAATTAAGCAACTCAAGAAGCTCTAGCTGAGCTTCTTCGACTGGAAGATCTAAGAGGTCTATCTACACAGGGCCCTCTGTCTTCTGCTGGGAAGTGAGCGAGGCAGAGCGGGGGGTGGATTTGTGCCCTACCTTGCCTCTGAAGACAGTGTTAAAATGGAGCAGCTTTTAAAAAAAGTTTAAGTAGTGTGAGGACATGGTGATTATTCGGACTGTGATGCTAAGATGTCTGAGAGAGCAGTGGCCAAGCAAGAACAGAAGACACTGAAAAGGGAAGCCAAGGCTGGCACCTTTTTGATATGCTTGTCCTCCAGGCATCCGGCGGTGTGTGGCCCCCACCCTGCACCACCCTCGCCACCAAAGGCTGGATCATCAGGACGTCAGACTCCAGTGTTGACTTGAGCTGGCTATGTTAGGCAATAGGCTACATGGAGCTCCTACTTAGATTCTCTGGCCATAGAGCACGGTGAGCTTTGCAGGGACATCTAGGTCATGGTCATTACCTTGGCTTCCATGGCACCATGTTCAGTGCAAGCAACTGAGCCAATCAAAGCGAGGAGACGAGGGAATACAAAGCCGGTAAATTGGAAGTCTTGAGAGGAGAAGGCTGGATGAATAAACTCATTTTGGAAATTATGATTTAAGTGCAGAAAATAACAGTAATTGTTCATTTCGGTCAGCCATGCATTGGAGCAGTTGCGAATGCCCCCACTTCTGTAAACGAGCCATCCCTGACTCCTTTCTCAAATGGTGCTTGTTTCTAAGGTGAAATCTGGCACATCGAATGGTATTTCCGAAAGGTTAGGCAGTTTCCTGTCTCCTTCTTTTCTTTCCCTTGTCTACCCAATGTCATTAATGCAGTCCCAACACCCAGCCCTTAAATGGAAGAGCCACACAAAGGGGAAATGATCAGTTTCAGTGGGGCTCCCTAATTACACATGGTGGTATATGCCACCATCCAAACCCTGGCCTAAGAGCAACCTCCAGGCCTAGTCCATCCAGACTCTAGAGGGAGCACTTGGTGGCAGCTGGCCCAAGGTGCGCTGAACCTTACCTGCGGAGCACCCCAGCACTGGCATTTTACATAATTATTTTCACAGCTGAATACCATACTGAGTTAATCGTAAGGTGCAAAAATGAAAACCATGTCACAAAGCCTTTTGTTGTTACAGCTTTAGTGTGAAAATGGTCACATAAATGGCTACCGTTTACAGAAATGCCGGTTGGGCCAGGCCTATCGCTCACTTGACCTCCAGCACAATGCTATGATGTAGGGATTATTATCCCTGTTTTATAAATGATGAAAATGAGGCTCAGAGAGGTTAAGTAATTTGCCAGAGGTCACACAGTTCATACGGGATAAAGCCAAGCCAGAAAACCATGCCTCTATGACTTCAAACCCGTGTTCCTCTCCATTGACCAAGAAGACTGACTCCCAACTATATTATCAAAACATAAGGTATGTTGCACTCCCTATTAAAAACAGGAGATGTGCTATACTATTTTCACGTTGCAGAACTCTCTTGGTGTGCCAATATAACATGTGTTGAACTTGAAAATACAAGCTGCAGTTCAATGAGCCCAATTTTTCCATCGTCCTGATGAGCATAATGCTATATATACCCAGCTCTGTAGGATAAACAAGATACCGCAATTATCCCTCTGCACTCACAACTACTGTGGCCAGTACGATCACTTCAAACTAACGTACACAGACTACAATGTGTATCTCAATGAGCTATTTCATAAGCTCTCAAAGAGAAACATTAAAATAGTCATGAGACAATTTGGTGCCATTTTCTTTCTACAGAACAAATTAAATCACACTAGAAGATCAGGTTGTGTTGAGACTATTGACTAAAGACAAGGAACTCAGGAGGGAAAGTTTTAAAGAGATTTAATTGATCTGCTGTGGGTTTCTGTGTTTGAAACTCTAGTGTTTGCCTCTGCAAATGTGAAATGCGTATGTGACAGTATATACAGAATAAATATTTATCAGCCCACAACTGATAATCTAATGGCAAAGTGGGTCCCCCTTAAGGGAATTTCAAAGCCTAATTCTTCAAAGGCTGCACTTCTCACAAGTTCCCTCTCATGGGTTCACTACTGGTTTGTTTAAGCTATTTGGCTGTAGTCAGAGAAAACCTACTTTTTCCAGTATGATCATCACCCAAAGCTTATAAAGCGAAGAGGCTTTGTAGTCCAATCATGTTCGAAAGGCTTCTCTGACCTTGATCATGGCCAAGCGGAGCCTTTGACAGCCAGTTCCACTGTTTGGTCAATTCAAAATATCAATAGGCTTGTATTTCCCAACTCTGTTCCCAGAGCTCTTGGTCGGAGACTAAATGTGTCTCACAATGGTCTTGTCCACCCCTACCCGTAAGAGAGGGAATTTCTGAAGTGTATGGTTTACCATCGGAGGAGACGGGTGGCTGACGGGAAGAACCCTGCAGCTGAAGTCGGAGGACTGTGGCCCTCTTGTCGTCTCCAGATCTCTCAGGAGTTCATCTCCGACTAGCCATCCGATAGACTGCGGGTGCTGGTAATGGTTCCTGTTAGGAGGGCATGTTATGCTTTCTTCCAGAACACTCCATAGAGGCTAGACTATCAGGCCTTCATTTTTGTCAGGGCAACTTTTGAGAGCCTCAGAATCCATCCTCTGAACCGTCATCCCTCGCTCGTTGTTCTGGGAGCTGGGGGCCGTTTTTCATCCAGCATCATTTAACTGGCTGTGTGTCTTTGGTGAATCGCCTCCATCCTCTGGGCCAAAATCTCCTCAGTATGACATGAGGGGGTCTGATTGTCTCGGTGCTCTATCCTGGCTCCTATAGTATATAGGAGCCTATATAACCACGATTCTTAAAGCCTCATGAAGTTTTATGGCGAAATCATCGCCTTTGGCGATAACCAGTATTTCCGGCCTAATTCAGAAGACACAGATTCTGGTAGAATGGTGGTATGATCAGCCCGTGGGAAAACAAATGGGGCCACGGAAAACTCAAACCCACCATCCTCTTAACCACATCAAGAGCACACTCATTTTCCGGGGTCTAGATAAGGACCGCAGGAGTAGCCTCTTAATTGTCAGAGATAAGGCATGTGCACATATTTCATAAAATTGACAGGCTGCATCTCTATAGAGGCATCGTGTTCTTAGGATACACTTCAAAGCAATTTAAACCCAAATAACAATCATTTCAAGAGAAGGCAGAAAAATCATATTCTTCGGTAGTTCTGGTGGGAAATATACCATCACAGCTCCTAAATTCACACAGAAATTAATGCCTTCCAGGAGTGTCGTTTCTCTAGAACATATTCCAGTAGGCATCACTGAGTTCCGCCTCTTTGTAAATATGCAGTAAGTGGTCACAGTCATCTGGGCAAACACACGCCTGCCACACCAGCAAGGCGGCGACCGATGCTCAGAAATTGTTTTAATGCTTAAAAAACAAAAACAAAAACAAACAAAAAAAAAACAAACCCAGAGTAAACACAGCAGCTTAAAACCTGAAACAGATGTAAATCCGTTTCTCAAAACCCAAATGAGTACTAGGTGAGCCATTTAGTCTGAGAGGCCCTCCACGCTCTGCCGTGGCAGCCCCAGCCCGGAGACTCCGCAGGAGCCGCTGGGAGTCCCCGGAGCAGCAGCCACTGAAACAAAGAGGGCCTCATTACCATGCGAAGCACAACCTCCTTCAGATGTGATGAGAAACGTGACTGAATGACAAACTGGGCCTGGGGAAATTTCCAAATATGACCACCCAAGCATACAGAAGAGCGGGGTGAGGACAGGGGCGGGACAGTGGGGAGGTGGCTCGGCTGCGCACAGACAGCGCTGGCTTAGGCCCCACAGAGACACAGCCGGGGCCCCTGGGACCTGCAATCGCGCAGATTTTCTATTAACGGGGATGCGCACAGACCCTGTGCTTGAGACGTGGCTCTGTGGAACTGTTGCACACGGAAAATCGAATGGAAGGACGGTGCCCGCACTCCGTTTTTATTGCATCAGGCCGTCGAGCCTTTTTACACACAATTCTGTACCGCTTTCGGCTGACAATGAAGGCCACTGGCTCCGTGGATGATTCTGACAAAAGATAAACAATCTCCAAAGTCCCTCCCGCCCCGCCCCACCCCAAACGATTTTTCCTGTGATGTCTAAGCCTGCTAGAAGGTGCTGCCACAGGCTCTGAAGCTGTTTGGTGGGGAGAGAGACACGAGCTTTTAGGTGACCCGGGTGATTTAGCCACTCACTCAGAAGGCTCTCACACTAGGACCGGGAAGTCGAAAACGAACAAAGCACCCTTCACTAAAATACGGACTTTCTCCTTCCATCAAATGTGCTACAATATCTTTAAAGGTGCCGGTTCCACTCGCAGAAGGACGAGATAACTGAGGAAGAGAGTTTGCAAATTCCTCTGCTCAGATCAATACGACTCCCCAGCTCCAGAGTTTCTTTATTGATGACAACCTTTTTCACTGTAGTGATTAGAGACTCAGCAGCTTTTAATCACCTGCAACATGACAGCTCCACGTATCTGTATCTCTGTGATTTACGGCAATTGACACCGTGTTAAAAATCCGTGCTTAGGAGGTTGGCTTTTTGGCTATTTCAACCAACTAGCAAATAATGCACATTAAACCACTGTTGCAATGTGGAGACAAGCAGGCAAAAGGAAATGCGGATTCGATTTTGACACTCCTATGCTAATGAGTTGAGACGATAATGAAAAACAATGACTGTGTGAACTTTCACTTTCCTCATCCTAAAACACGCGCTGATGTTCCGCTTTCCAACTAATGGATGTTGTGGCCAATCTACAACACACTGTTGTTACTGGAAGTTTCTTTGTTACAGAATGACACACAGTCATGAAATTTGATAGACATATGCCAGCGGGGGAGGGGGGTGATAAGGAAACTGGCTTTGCCTATCCGCACATTAAACACTGCATCCCAAGGAGGCAACTTGGACTACACACACACACACACACACACACACACACACACACACACACACACGTCCATGGTGTTGACTGTTGTTCAAAAAATGAGTTCAAAAGCTAACTTCTCACACCATTCTAAACCACTGCACGGATTCTTTCCCATTACACAAGTACTGGGCATGAAACCAAGAAATGCAATGCAAAAGAGACCACTTTAACAAAGGAGTTAAAAACCTAATTCTGGCCAACAGTTGTGACTAGACAGCTAGGCTTTAGTCATACATTTTTTTTTTTGTCTTTTTTGCTATTTCTTGGGCTGCTCCCGCGGCATACGGAGGTTCCCAGGCTAGGGGTCGAATCGGAGCTGTAGCCACCGGCCTACGCCAGAGCCACAGCAACGCGGGATCCGAGCCGCGTCTGCAACGTACACCACAGTTCACGGCAACGCCGGATCGTCAACCCACTGAGCAAGGGCAGGGATCGAACCCGCAACCTCATGGTTCCTAGTCGGATTCGTTAACCACTGCGCCACGACGGGAACTCCATACATTTTTTTCATTCATTTATTCAGTAAACTTTTGTGAGTAAGAACTACCCTATACTGAGCCTCTAGTACATGGAGGTACTGGAACACACACACACACCCCAATGCTCATAAGGCCTGTGAAGTAGGACTTTGGAGAGGGAACCAGACTCGCACTGGGTAACTGGCCCACAAGTAGGGAGATGTGAGATTAGAACCCAGGCCTGGTGGTCTCCACCACACCAGGCCCATGGCTTCTCCACCTGCGCTCGACAAGGCTGTAGGGGCTTCAAAGACCTTATCTGACACGAGCCGTACCATTCATGGTCATTGTTATGGGTTGAATTGTGCCCCTCAACCACCCCTCCAAAAAATTCATGGCGAAGTTCTAACCCCGGGACCTAGGGCCTTGGGGTTATCATTAAGTTAAAATCAGGTGCATGACTGTGGGCCCTGATCCAGCGTGACCGGTGTCCTTACAAAAGGCAAACTGAACAAAGACACAGAGAGAAGAGAGGCGAGCAAGAGGTTCTCCCTCGGAGCCTGCCCGCACCTTGATCTCAGGCTTGCAGCCTCTGGACTCTTATTTAAGCCTCCCAGTCTGTGGGACTTCGTTACAGCAGCCTGAGCAAATTAATTCGGTCAGATAGCCTAGTTGGTGGGATAAGACAACTCCCCGAACGCCTCCGCGCCAAGGTGGTCTGCAGAAAAGGACAAAAGGCAGGTATGAACAATATTTAACGGCAGGGGGGATGGAGTGAGTGGCTGGGGGAGGAGGGAGGGGGCGACAGCACTGCGGGGTTAATTTCCCATAGTTACAGATTAAAAGGACAACAATAGAAATAAGAACGGCAACAACAATAATGATAATAATGATACAAATTAGAGCCACATTGACTAAGTCCTTAATACGTGCTAGGCACGGTGCAAACTGCCCCACAAAGATTATCTCATTTAATCCTCACAGCAACCCTGTGACGTGAGTTCTCGCATTAGCCCTGTGGGCCAGCGGACAGCTGCGGGGCCACAGACTTGTCTATGAAGGGGCCAGTCCCGTTCCCTGGGCAGCAGGGAGGCAGAGAGCACCTGTTCTTCCAGATCAAGCCCATGCTCGGGGGGTTCCCTTGCCCCCAACCTCAATGCTCCCTAAAAAGGTTCTCCGCTATTGCTCACAGACTGATTTGTCTTCTGCATGGTCCGTGTTCCTTTTGGCATTGGGCTCACAAGCCAGCGCTAATTAATTTTTTACAGCTGACCTGCCTTCCTTCTAGCAAGAGAGGGGACGGAACGATCTTCCTAAGAGAGCTAGTTCCTTAGAGCTAGGCTGACAGACCACAAAGTCCAAACAATAAATGGATGTTGACTGCTACAAGGGCCTGAGGTACAGCAGGCACGTGGCACGTGCAGCCTGGGAGTCCCACATCCTGGGTACCAGTGGGTCTAGGGTTACACAAGTCTGCAAATGTCTCCCCAGCACCCCCTCCCCAGCCCACCCCGCAAACGCATCCTCTCTTCCCCGCCTCCCAAGCGCGCAAGCTCCAGATCATCGCATGCGTACTTGGCTGTGAATACTCATTTTTAAATTTACCAACTGTGTTATGAAACTGACAGATGGTCGTGACAATAACAGAAACCTATAGCTATGCTGACCATATCTTTCCAAATAAAAAAGTAGAAAGTATCCCCTCAAAGTTCTCTGGGGGGTGTGTGTGAGAGAGAGAGCGCGGGAAAGAGAGAGGGAAAGAGGGGTGGGGAGGGAGGGAGGGAGTTGACTATATTTGCATTTTAATTCTTACCAACTTGATTCAGTCACCATAAACCTAAAATCAGAGTTCCTTCATATTTCATTCAAGCTTTTCTATAACTGGGCAGCCTTGCTAGGTGCTAAAGCTTGGATCCATGAATGGGCTTAAGGGGGTCTGAATTCATACACAAAATTGTGTGTGTGTGTGTGTGTGTGTACCCATGTGCATTTTCTGGCAAGAGGCTCTGTCATTTTGATCAGACTTTCAAAATATACTACAATTCATCAAAAGTGAAAACTTCTGGTTTATGGGGACAAGTGGGTGGACTATTTGAAATTAGGTCGGTCTTGAAAAATCGAGGGCATAGCTATTGTTATCTTCCACAGCGTGAGACAAGCGCCCGGCTCCTGACCCACAGAAAACTTGTCTTGCACCCAGGACACAAGTGAAATGAGGCTCAACTCGATGAAGACGGGAATGAAAAGGCAGCGCGTGAAGGTGGCAGGAGCCCCTATTTTGGTCCTATTGACATAAACCATCAGAATGTCTCAGAAATCACCTAAATTTTACCTCCCAGGTTGCATCTTACCCTAGAAATGGCCTAAATATTCGGATATTGGATTCAGATAAAATAAGGTTCCTGAAACCACATGGATGACTGGGAAAGATACTAATAATACGCCTGACTTGAAGCTAATCTCAAATCATCCATGAAAAGACGAGTAGGGCCAGTTGCACAAACTAGTTTGTGTGTGACTGTGCAACTGTGTCTGTGGAGCGGTGTGTATGTGTGTGTGTGTGTGTGTGTGTGTGTGTGAGCGTAGGCGTGCGTCCTGCCTCTGTCTGCTGGGGGGCCGGGCCCGAGGGAAGCAAAAGCATAAACAGCTGAGTTCCATCAAAGACCCGATTGTTTCCCAAATGTATATGCTACGGCTCCCAAGTGACAGCCGCGCCAGAACGACCCCCACTGATGGCCTGTGGCTTTGTGTGTGTCACCCACTTACGTCTGTCTCCGAGAGGGACGGCCTAGGCTTGGAGACAGTGGGCTGTCCGGGAGCCACTTCTGCATGTGTAATTAGTCACGGTGCACCTGTACCTAAGTGCATTAACAATTAACACAATTACACACACAATTGTGGAATTGCCCCCACTATTTGAATAATTAGTGAGCTAACAACATGATTTGCAGGTGCAATTGAGCAATTATGTACAGTTCCAAAGTGGAATATGCATATTTAGAGGCTTGGATGAGGCCCATTACTAAATCTTGTTCTAAATGGTCAAATTAATTTTATTATTAGAAGGAATGGTACTCAGCGAGAGCCATCTAATCCTTACGCACTTAGGCACTCTGGTCCCAGGTCCCTCTCTGGGAAGGGTTCATCTTCTCCAGGTATTCAGCAAGGGGGTTCAGCAAACACGGGCGCCCCCGCCAGAGTGCTGCCACCCTGCACGCTCATGCACACGTGCACACACACACACACCTTCCTGAGCTGGGCCCACCCTTCCCAACTTGGTTGTGCCTCTCCTTTAAAACGCTGCTACCAGCTCCCCCCTTCCCAGTGGCTTCTCCTAACCCAAGAGCTCAGCACTGGAGGCTGAAGGAAAACCTTCCCCGAGCCGTCTCCTGCCAGGAAAAGGTCTGGAAATGCCATGACCAGGTGCTACCCCCAGCCAGGCCCCAGTGAACAGGGCAAAGCCAGGAGGGACAGCACGGTGAGACGCTGCCAGCCATGGCTGGCACACCTTCCTAGGTCTCTGGCTTTAGGTAAGATTTCCTCCATCTATTCGGCTCACTCGTCATCCCCAGGCTAAGTGAGTGTCACTAAAGGCTCTGATTGCCGACACGTACCATGGCCAAAGCAATTGGGCCATGGCCACTTGTTCCTATCACTGTGGACCCCTCAGCAGCTGGATTGGGCTCGGAATCCCTGGAGAGACCGGGGCTGCTGCTGCTGCTGCCGCCGCCTGGTGGTACCCAGTCTATTCACAAGTGGCCCAGCGCTTGATTGGCCTAGTCCCTTCTGGAGAAGCTCCAAGTCCCTGTCAACCCTGTATCCAGTTCAGCAACTCCAGCCAGTGTTTTTGCCATCTAAAAAGAAACAGAAGGAGTTCCTATCATGGCTCAGCGGTATGGAGCCAGACTCATATCCATGAGGACACGGGTTTGGTCCCTGGCCTCGCTCAGTGGGTTCAGGATCCAGTGTTGCCATGAGCTGTGGTGTAGGTTGCAGACGCAGCTCAGATTTCGCATTGCTGTGGCTGGGGTGTAGACCAGCAGCTGTATCTCTGATTCAACCCCTAGCCTGGGAACTTCTATATGCTGCAGGTGCAGTCCTAAACAGACAAAAAATAAAAAAAAATAAAATTAAAATAAACAGCAGAAAAACCCACCTATGGGTATAATTTGAAGAATCAGAGATTTTCTGCAAACCAAGGCAATTCGTCCTTCTAGAGACAAGTTAAAAAGTCACATCTGGAGATGGTTGTTACATTCTAGAATGAGCCTGGGTCATCCATGGGAGATGTGTGTACGTGGCAGAGGGAAGGGGAAACGGTGTTTGGGTCATGTTTTGTTTTTGTGTGTATGTTTTCTGAATGCCAAATGTTTTCTTTCTTAATACCACTGAAGGAAAAATGGCAGTAATTTCATACTTCCATCATCTGGCCAATGAGATTCAAATACAAAGATATTCACGTCAAGGATGGGAAGAAACCTTTTCTCCCCCAGTGTTCGTTTCTCTTGAACATGGGGAGTCAGAAATGAAGGCTGGAAAAGGGACCACTTGTAAAGATTCTGGGTGTGCTTAAAAGTGTCAATCCACTTTCCCTCATTTGTATTTTGGCTGATTTTTACAGTCTGGGAAAATGAGTGGAATCAGAAGATAAGCTCTGTGTGCTAAGCTCTTTCCAACAAGACTACAGGAAAATTATTGTTTTGGAATATTGCATTTTTCAGCCACCTCAATGCCTTTTTTTTTTTTCTGTTCAGCTGCATGAAAAATTACCTAACTGGTTGGAATAGATTTCTTGACCCACGTATAGCTACATTAAATGGTGTAATTTAATGCAATCTAACTAAATTAGCACCAATTAGACAGGCTAAATTAAAGGGCATGTCACTAATAAATTTTACGCTAAACATATTACTGATGATAAGCTCACTAAAATGCATAATGAAATAAAATACTCTTTTTAGCCTAGTTTCGTCCAAATAATATCCAAAAGTCTTTAGTATGAAATATATCAAGCAAAAAACCCTTATTTCCTTAAAGAGAAAAGGGAAAATACTATTCTGCTGTATGAACTGTGGCTCTGATTCATTTTTATGTCTGTTACTATGATTTTTAAACTATATTTCTAAAATATTTCTCCTCAGACGGACTGGACTCAATGTCCTGGCCTCTAAAAAGTTGATGGAGGTAACATTAATTGACCTCCACATTTACTTGAGGGCAGAGAGAGGTGTAATTTCAGACAGTATTAGAAAGAATACAGGCATTGGCATCAAGATTGTAGCTTCTAGCTGGTCTCAGTTCTGCCATTTATCGGTCGGATCTACCTTTGTGGTAGACCCGAAAATGGTCTCCAAAAGTTATATCCCTGTCCAGTCCCTGGAATCTGTGAACCTTAACTTTTTTTTTTTTTTTGGTCTTTTTGTCTCTTTTAGGGCCACACCAGTGGCATATGGAGGTTCCCAGGCTAGGGGTCTAATTGGAGCTGTAGCCACCAGCCCACGCCACAGCCACAGCCATGCCAGATCTGAGCCACGTCTGTGACCTACACTACAGCTCACAGCAACACCGGATCCTTAACCCACTGAGCAAGGTCAAGAAACGAATCCATGTCCTCATGGATGCTAGTCGAGTTTGTTAACTGCTGAGCCATGATGGGAACCCTGGAACCTTAACTTCTATGGCAAAAGATGTGCTTAGGTTAAGGCTCTTGAAAGGAAAAATTTTCCTGGATTACCTGGGGGAGCCATGAATGCAATCAGGTGTATCCTTACAAGAGAAAGGCAGAAGGAGTTTGGGGATAGACTCAGGCCGGAGAATAGAAGACAAACACAGAGAAGTTGCTACGAAGATGGAGTGAGGCGGCCATGAGCCAAAGACTGCCGGCAGCCACCAAGAGCTGCAAGAGGCAAGGAAGGATTCTCCCCTGGACCTCCAGAGGGTCCTGCAGACACCTTGAGGGTGTACTTCTCGCCTCTAGAATTACTGGAGAATAAATCTCTGTTGTTTGAAGCTACCCAGTTTGTGGTAACTGGTCACAGCAGCCAGTTATCGGAAACTAATACAACACCAGACTCCACTTTGCTCAATGAGAAAATGGGACTAACCTCACAGATTAAATGTGATAAGCTTCCAATTAGGTAAAAATAATAAAGGTGAGTGCTTACATAGCACTTACCATGTACTGCTGAGGAAGCAAGATATATGCTGTTGGCACAGGGGTTATTATTATTCCAGCCTGGCAATTTCAACTGTTCTGATTTGACGAGCTACTTTCAGATACCACCATAGAACATGCATCTCATGTAGAATTTACAGGTGTAATTTGCAAGACCTTGTGAACCAAAAGAAATGGACAACTTCTTCCTGGCTACCTAATAACTTTGGTAAAAAAACAAACAAACAAAAAAAAAAACAAAAAAAAACCTTCCTTGACATCAACCATGTCTAAATGAACAAAGAAGGCTCCACTATGCTGTAGAGCTTTTCACTGAAGGCAGATCCATTTGCATGAATAATCATTCAAAATAAGGATGTGTTGATTGTGCATAATTACAATGAATCAAGCAAAAGAGCTGAGCTACCCAATCAATAAAAATTACTCTGCAGGTTCCAGTCCAATAAAGTCCAACTCACTCTTTCTGATAGCTCAAAAGGCCCCCAAAGTTCGTTACATGATGACACAGTTACCGATTTTTTTTTTTTCTGTCTTTTGGCTTAAGAACAAGGAATAGCATTGGGCAACTGCTCTGCAGAGAGCAGCCTGTCCAGTCAGTTATGGAAAGCCCTTCCAACCTACTGGTCTGAGGCCAAAGAAATGAATTTCGCCTGCCCCCACCCCCCAAGCAAAACCAAAATGTTCCCATAAACATGACGGAGAAGGAGAGGGGGATGCCAGAATGGTACAGGTTGCTTTTTGACTGTTTGATTTTTCTTTTTTAAGCAGCAGCCATCAGTATTCCAATAGCAGTTGCCAACTATATAGTACATCTGTACTTGTATAAATCTGATGGGAAACACCAGGAAGGTTAAGGAATAAGGGGGAATGTAAGCTATGAAGTCAGCAAAGTAGGAAGGAAGAGGGAGAAACAGAGAAAGATAAAATCATGAAAGTGTTTGTCATTAAGTGTAGGAAAACGGTATGGGTCAACAGAGCGTTGGACAAAAACCTCTCCAGACTCTTTTTATTTTTTTCCGTATCGCTCTGCGCTCACACGAGGAGGATATACCACCTACCTCAAGTTAAAAAGACTATCATCGGAGCTAAAGTAAGTGCTCAACTGTGGAGGGTGATCACGTGTGAGGTTCCTGGCATGGCTTTTCTTCCTTCTAGAGAATTTTTATAACCTTTAAATCATTATTTGAATTGTCTTTGTTAATACTCCTCTTAAGTTTGTGACGGCCTT
Source organism: Phacochoerus africanus (assembly GCF_016906955.1). NCBI lineage: Eukaryota > Metazoa > Chordata > Mammalia > Artiodactyla > Suidae > Phacochoerus > Phacochoerus africanus. The sequence goes on along the minus strand of NC_062560.1, from coordinate 125,113,773 downwards.
GATTCATTTTTGGAAAAAGCTGGGACATAAACCACTAATGGTAAGTGAGTTATAAAATTACAGGCTGTAGGGAGTTGCCATTGTGGCTCAGCGGGTTAAGAACGCAACTAGTATCCATGAGGGGGGATGCGGGTTCCATCCCTGGCCTCGCTCAGTGGGCTAAGGATCTGGCGTTGCCATGAGGTGTGGTGTACGTCGCAGACACAGCTTGGATCTGCCATAGCTGTGGCTGTGCTGGAGGCCGGCAGCAGCAGCTCCGAAGGGACCCCTAGCCTGGGAACTTCCGTATGCCTCAGGTGCGGCCCTAAAAAGGACCCCCCCCCCCAAAAAAAAGATCGGCTGTAGGTAGCCATCCTGACTCACCATTTCCGACCAGTATGTGCTGCTAGCTGTATCTGTAATAACTCAAGACGAGTCCTGCATCTTCATTTGAAGAGGAAACTCTCAGAGCTGGAGGTTTTCTCCCCATAGCTCGAGACCGCCTACATGAAATAACTTATCAAAGCATGGTGGTCGCTCGTCTCTCACATTCAAACTCTTTGCAAGACGAATGGCATCCCAGTTTTCCATGTACTTCTAATACGGGGGACTCTGCAGGGCCAGGGTCCTGTCCTTCCCTACATGACCTACATGACCGTTTCCATCGTGCACAAAGAGAAAAACGACCTTCCGTCTTACTTTCCACCAGAAAACCTCCCTGCTCCTGAAATGCGAGTTCATTTTGCCACCCCTTCGACAATGTTTTTTTTTTTTTCAATAGCAGCTTTACATCTCTATAGCATACTCCTCATTTGCATTTGTCATTCTGATTAATTCTCTCCCCAATTTTGCATATTTCCAGGATGAATCTCATTTACTACTCAGGAGGCTACCCTCTTCACAAGTGCTTCTGAAATTGCACTGGCCCTCAATGTGGTTATGAGTGGCTGGTTAATAAGAGCTGGAAATGGCCTTCAGTGGAGGGTCACTTACTCCTCATGAAGACGGGGGGAAATAAAGTAGCCATGATCGAATGTATGGTTACTATTACTTTCATAATTCCCCACACACACTACAGACTTCTTTTTTTTTAAAGAGACATAATTTTATCTTATGACAAAAGGCATATTTTATTTGCATAAAATTTAGGAAATACACGTAATGAAAAAGAAGACTCTATAGCTTCCTACCTAGAAATTACTAGAGTTAACATTGTGGCATATGGTCTTCCACTGTTTTTTCTTTCTTTTTTTTGCCTTTTTGCCTTTTTGCCTTTTCTAGGGCCGCTCCTGCAGCATATGGAGATTCCCAAGCTAGGGGTCTAATCGGAGCTGTAGCCACCGGCCTACACCACAGCCACAGCCACGCCAGATCCAAGCTGTGTCTGAGACCTACACCACAACTCATGGCAACACCAGATCCTTAGACCACAGAGGAACCCGCAACCTCATGGTTCCTAGTCAGATTTGTTAACCACTGAGCCACGATGGGAACACTCTGTTTGTTTGTTTTTTTTAACATATATATGTTTTTTTTTTTTTAAAAAAAAAAAGATTATACCATATATAACCAATTGTTTCTTGATCAATGGATGGATGACTAGTTATTATACTTTGTCTTCTTATGTTGGTTTTGATTCCACATTACTTTAACTCTGCAACAAAGAAATAAATGTAAACTAAAAGTATATAAGGCACCTGTTTTTTTCCCAACTTGGTTCTAAGCTTATATATTGCTCATTTCTTCATTACCTTCGAGTATTGGGAAATTCTTAATAAAGAAATCGTCTCGCAGCTTTCATTAGAGGATAACAAGATTACATCCCAAGTGGACTTTTGGAAAGGCTTTTGATGGGAATTTTAAAGTAACCAAATTTTATACCTGAAATTCATAGGGTCATCAAGTGAAAAAGAAATAGTTGAAAATGAAAACCATTCTTCTATAATAATCGCATGGTATTTTAAATGGCCCACGTTAAACTCATCAAAAACATCGTTTTGCCATTCTTTCCTCTTGGATTCTACATTTCAAACATCCAAGCTGCTTTCAGATGCCTCTATAATCCTTTCTTCATGGCTACACACTGTGATGCATAAAGGATGAGAAATCAAAGTTGTCAGCCATCTGAGAATTTTTAATGTATCAAGCGTCGCCTTCTAAATACATTTTTATTTCATTTCAAAAACAAAACATGAGTGATTTAGTCTAAAAAAGTCAGTCTGGTTCATTAACCTATAACTGTACCAAAGCAAGAGTCAATTACATTGCCACATCAGATGTGTGTGCAGATAATTACCCTGAAAAGAAGATGTAAGGATGCCCATAAAAGCAGTGAAATGTGACCTATTAAATCAGGCTGTAACCTATTATGGGTCAAAAAACACATTTGTAGGGCCAGCAATCCCCTGCCTACATCCAGTCTTGCATGAATTCTGCAGGTGTCTTTTGCAAGTAAACTTTCAATCTGTCCTTTCATTTCAAATTGGGGTCTCATCTTCCTACCTTCACGACTCCTGGCTATCTGGGGTGCATGTATGTACTTCAGAGAGCCAACTGCCTACTTAAAATTACATCCCTTGAGATCTACTGGCAAAACCCAACATAACAACAGGCCAAGATGATGCCGCATGAAATAAGCAGGGAGTCCTTTGGGTTCACGTTCCCATAGGGTCTCCTCTTGTTAATATTTTGTACATTGATTTCCATCTCCAAAGGCAACATCTGTTATATAGCTAGCGAGCAAAGGATTCAGCAAGCAGACTGACTGAGGATCACCGGGTGTGAGAGGAGAAACAATATTTATTACTGTCTTTAGTCCGATTACTGCCAGTCACAACACAGACGAGATGCTGATGGGGCTCAAAGGGGGGCTTCTCTTGCAGGAGTTCAAGGGGTTGGAGGGATGGTCATTACCAGGCAGTACCATATGGGAATCGGGGGTCATCTTCTCGCAGTTAGAGATGGAAAAGAGAAGCAGAAGGTGGGTTATCGGGAAGAAATGCAAAAGTCTTGGTCCTTGGTCCTGTTTGTGACAAATTATCATGTCCTTCTATCACTGGATACAGTGTATTTGAAAACTAACACTTTCTCTCTCTCTCTCTTTTTTTTTTTTGGTCTTTTTTTAGGACTGCAGATGCCACATATGGAGGTTCCCAGGCTAGGGGTCAAATGGGAGCTATAGCTCCCGGCCTACACCACAGCCACAGCCACGGGGGATCCAAGCCACATCTGTGACCCACACCACAGCTCACGGCAACGCCGGCTCCTTAACCCACTAAGCGAGGCCAGGGATCCAACCTGCGTTCTCATGGATGCAAGTCAGGTTCATTTCCACTGAGCCATGACGGGCACTCCTGATACTTTCTTCTCTTAGATGACACAAAGAAGCCACTTATTCCTAGGCACACTGCAATCCTGTTCTGCAGTGTCCATAAAATCGCCCACACTTTCTCGGCTAAGGTTTCTGACAGTATAATCAGGGGAATGGACACAGGTGACATCTGGAGAAACCCATGTTCTGTCCCTCCCTCAAAGGGCCATACACAGTGAATTCGGCCCCAACCGTGTAAATGCGCTCACATGCCCGTGCTGCCTCTGCCTGGGGCAGCCCGTTAGAGACTTGGCACTCATGGTTTCGGGGGCTGGCCACGTGGGAACACTCTGCCTAGTGTGGACCCGAATTCCAGACTCCCAGAAAGAAAGCAGGTGTTCAGCATCAATGCTGCCATGTTCAGTCTTTTCTGCACAAATACTTTCAGTGGGTGAAGGATCCGGCATTGCCGTGAACTGTGGTGTAGGTCGCCGACGTGGCTCAGATCCAGCGTTGCTGAGTCTGGGGTGTAGGACGGCGGCTACAGCTCCGATTCAACCCCTAGCCTGGGAACTTCCATATGGTGCAGATGCAACCCTAAAAGGCAAAAGAAAAAAAAAGTTTTAGGGGAAGGAGAGGCTTGCCCCATTCAGGCTCCTCAAATGTTCTATCCAAGACTTCAGTGAGGCCTTTCCAGACTACAGGAGCCACGGCCATCCCTTCTTCTTCTCAGTGGACCAAGGGTGACCTTGTAACATCGCTTACGAAGAAATTTAAATCTGCGAAAGTTCCCACCCATTCATCCTCGTCTTTATCATATGCCCTCCACTTGCGGTCCCTCCTGCCCTCGAAATCACCTACCCCTCCAACTCCACAACTACAAAGCCCATGGATATTCTGAAGTTCACATCAAATACCATGTTCTGCTTCTGAGGCCCTTCCCCAAAACCCTGGCTGGAGTTCATCTCTTCCTCTCGTGGCAGTTTCTAGCTTGAATTACGGTTATTTGGGTACATATCTTGCCATGTGCAAGATTTTCCCTTCTAATCTGCAAGCTGCCCGAGGCAGGGTCCAGTCCGATCGTGATACATTTCTGTTTTCTGCAGGCACCCCCATCACAGCCCGCCTGTGTCTGATGCAGTACTGGCACATAGTAGGCACTGCCCAAGGGAATGCTGGAGGGATGGATGACTGAGCAATCTGGAAAGGCTTTGGATTGGCCCAGATGACTGTCACTGACTTATAGAGAAGGCACACATTGGCAGGGAATGCGCGCCGCCTGTAGCAGCAGAAATGACAGGGTTGGAGAACCATTTTTACCTGAATGCAAAATGCACTTCGTTGAAATGAACTTCCCATTTGGACAGCTGGGACTCTGAAGATCTTTCCTGTGAATCAGTCCCAAATTTAAATATCAGGGCGACGAGAAGGGGCCTGGATTTGGAAGCTGTTCAATTGATCTCAAGTTCTGAGTCACAATCGTTTTCCAATGTGACCCCAACAATCCTGGCTCTCTCCCCAAACATTCCAAGTGTCTGCTCTGGATTTTCCTGTGGAAACAACAGCCCCCAAAGCGGAACGGCAACCAAGTGCAGGTGGAAGGGCAGGACCAAAATCTTTGTCCCCTGTGTACTAAGAAATGGCTCTATATTTCTTTTATGTCTTACTTGCTTACTTTTTTTTTTCTTTTTATAGCTGCAGCTGCAGCATATGGAAGTTCCCAGGCTAGGGGTCCAATCGGAGCTACAGCTGCCGGCCTACGCCAGAGCCACAGCAATGCCAGATCCGACCCGCATCTGTGACCTACACCACAGTTCGTGGCAACGCCGCATCCTTAACCACTGAATGAGGCCAGGGATTGAACCCGTATTCTCATGGACACTATGTCAAGTCCTTAACCTGCTCAGCCACAAACAGGAACTCTGGCTCTATGTTTCTGACCGAGCTACCCAGGGACCCGACTGGACATAATGCAGGATGCCTGTAAAAACTGTTTAAACGTTTACCTATAGGGAACAAGAAGCCATCACTGTCAGCACTGCCTGCCACCCTGTCACCTCTGTCTCTTGTGTTACAGGTTTGTGTTCTGGAAATTCATGGAAACCACTCATGCTGCCGTCACTGCCTTTTTCTCCCCATCTATTCAAAACAGCCCCTACATAAGGAAAGTGCATCTTGCCTTCCACAAAGACAGTTTACGCGGTAACCTTTTTACAATAAAGCATCTAATTCATCTGTTTTGTAATACGATTTTTCATCAATCAAGTTTCCCTTCAGCTGGGCCCCCGCTCCATTTTGTTGGGACAGGTGAGAGGCACCAGAGTCTCAGGCCACAGGCAGCACGGGTGCTCAGCCCGCAGCAGAATACCCTCCGACGCCAAGCTCCTTGGCCTCTGTGAATCTCAACTTTCTCCTCTGTAAAGTGGGAGAGCACATCACCTCCTTCAGAGAGCTGGGTAGGGGAATTAAATAAGAAAGTTTGGGATAGGAGTTCCCTGGTGGCTCAGCAGATTAAGGATCTGGTGGTGTCACCGCTGTGGCTCTGCCCAGGAACTGGCTTGGAAACTTCTATATGCCACAGGCATGGCCAAAAAAGGGCGGCGGTGGGCGGGGGTGGGGGGCAGGGGGTGGGGAAGGTTGGGATAAAAAAGAAGTGAGATGGTGGCAAGATCTGATCCCCTAAGTCCCTGTTGCTTGGGGGGGATCGCATGCCACTTAAGGATCAGTTGCACAGCACACAAAAATAAACAAAAGCCATCTCCCCATGACTTACTGCCAAAGCAAAGAAATTTTGCTCAGGGTAAGCCAACACGTTACACTTGTGTTTTCTCCCGATCGCTTCCTGAGAAAGCAACCTTTCTTGTGAATTTATTCTCCATATGACGCCTATGGGAAAATCTTATCTGTAGCCTAAGCCATTAGTCCTTTCAAACTGTAAGGTCCCACCGACCATGGTGACTCACAAATGTGTGTGTGCATGCGCACGGGTGTGTATGTGCGCACACACATGCTTACCCATTTTTGTTCCCTTTTGAAGGAGAAACCCCCAAGATTCTCTACAAAATTGTCAGTAAGGGCAGTGGGGCCCTAACAGCAGGCTTGCTTGCACCTCTGAGAACCTGCCAGCCGGTTTCTGCAGGTGTGAACTGCCTTTAATTCAGGCCTCTTCATCTCAGCTCCCAGTTCCTGAGAAGGGACAGTTGCAGGTAACTGGGACACGTGTCCCAGAGGCAGGGGCCACAAAGGTTCCCAAATTTAGCCTGGGCAGCACAGGGGACTAGATCATTGGTGGCGGCAGTGGCAGCGGTGTGCACTGGATGCTCTAACAGTGGCAGGAAGGGAGGGAGGTGGGGCCGGGGAAGAGAGGGGGAAGGTTCTGGGGCAAGAGGTGACTAAGAGGTCACCAGGCAGGGAATCCAGGGACAGGCCAACGTTCCAAGCAGAAGGAACAGCCCGAAGGAAGTGTGTGGCTTGACGTAGGCACCAGCCAGAGCATTTACAGCCAGCCTCCCAGTGACCCTGGCCATCAGGACAGGAGCATTCAGATTACACTGTCAAGTCTCATTTTATCTGACCCACACTTCACACTCATTCTCTCCATACAGCAGGCCTGGCTATCATGGCCTACCTCACAGAAGCCTTTGAAAGAAAACGAAATACAATTGCCTTCAATGGCATCTGCCAATGTAAAGGCTATATAGCTGCGTAGTCTTGCTCATTAAAAAAGCATTAAATATCCTTCACCTCCATTACAAGCCAAGTTGTGAAAATAAAGCTGTCTTATTTCATTGAGAATAACCAACTGAGTCGGCAATACCCATCATCACCCTCTATCAGCCTTTTTAAGTTCTTAGCAAATGAGTTTGTTCAGCATGTGGCTGCAAGGATATTAGGAAATCACGGGCTTAGGAATGCCTTTCTCCCTCAAGATGGGGCTTTGGGATGCTGGAGGCCTTTGTTGGCCAGCCCTGCCACCAGTCGGCCTGTATGTCTAAATGTCTCCATTGAAAACTCTCTTCTGAGACCAATCGTCGGAGGGAGGCGTTTTGTTTCTTCGCACCTTCTTCCCTGATGTTATTCTCTCCAAGTCCTTTTGCTTAAGAAATGAGTGATGCTTATTTAGCTTTTATGACTACCTCTTGAGTGACTGCAATATTTAACCTGCCTCATCTATGTTAAAAAAAAAAAAAAAAAACCACACTGGACCTTAGGAGAAATCATCGCGTTTTACTGCGGCACTGGAAACCCTCCCCCCCTTCTAACTGTCTTTCTTTAACGTGATGTACAATAGAGGAATCATTTCTGGAATTCACGTCGGCAATTTTATCACCTTTATAATGGACATCTGGAAAGTTACATTCAGATGGCATTTTGGGTGTCTATCGCCGTGACCCTTCAAATCAGATACTGGCGACTTTCCCTCCTGCCCTTTGCCCTTTGGCCAAAGGCAAACAAACAAAAATGCAATGCAAACAAAAATGTGAAGGCCAAGGGAAGATAATGCCACCCGTAGTCAATGGGGAGCCCACACTTCCGCTCTTCCTCTGGCATTTCTGAGCACTGGGAAATTCTGAGAGAACGTGAAGCCAACGAGAAAGCTAACAAAGATCAGGATCCTGGAGTTAGAGAAACCTCAGGCAGCATCACCCGAAATAAATAACCCTTGACGGATCAGAATCCTCCTTGCTTCTTAGGAAGGAGATGGACAATCTCATGCAGCAATCCTCTGCAATGTTGGAAAGGGCTCTGGATGGTAAGGCATTCAATGTCCCTCTAAAGAGAAATCCTGCAGGCTATCCAAAAAGGGATTCCATAAACCCTGATCCATCTACTTCCGGAAAGCAACTAAAGTCCACTTATTTCGAATGCAGAGATTCAACTCTTTACCCACACTCAGGAAGTAAGAGGGTTTGAAGAAAAAGTTCCCTTAGCATGTCTGGGTCCACTTATCTTGCCAGGAACTCATGCATTTTCCAGAAAGATGGACTCAGGAGTTTCACAATCCACAATAATGTATATGACACAGTGAATCTAATGGAAAAGAATGAAATCACCGCCAAGAGCCCCTGGGGATTGAGCTGGGCTGCTAAGCCCACTGCTGCTATGGAAGACACCAGAAGCTTCACCTTGGAAGAAGGAAAAAAGGAAATAAGAGAAGAGAGACAGGACAAGAGATCAAGAAAAGCAAAGCATACAGAGCGGTGAAGCAATATCATAGAGTAATGACTCCTGGGGCTCCATGAGAAGCCCCAGAACGCTGGCCAACACCTCACCCTGCCTCTCTCAACTGCCAGGATCACTGGAAATGCCACTCAGTCAAAGAGATTGATTCTAGTGAGGAATTCAGGAACAAATGTGTCAAGAGGATCTGTCAATGGGAAGCAAATTTTCCCTTTGAGTACAATTATTCAGAAATAGCAAATTTGAACTTTAAGAGGGAAAAAACGGGTCGGGACTGTATCACAAGGTCTTTCGACATCTGCATTTCTGAATCTGTCACCAACACTCTTTGTACATATGCCAAGTGATTGACTGCATCCCCTCTGTTTTTATAAGGCATGTGGGTATGTAGGTACAAATACAAAGAAGACTTTGCAAAAGGAGATGAAAGGCAGATTTTTAACAATAAAATCAGATTCTCAAAGAAAAGGAAACAAAGCAAAGCCAACAAAATTACAATGTGTCACTGACAAATGAAACAAACATAATTCATATCATTGCTACTATTAAAGCTGTATTCCTGAACTCGCTTTCTGGTCTGATCTCGAACAAACAGGCAAATAAATTTGCATGTCCATCGTTCAATAATTTAAACAACTTATTTAATGGCAAAACCCAGACTCCATCGAAAGTGGCATCTTTTAATGCTAATTCTAATTAGAACAAGCATTGCATTTTGCATGCTTTCCAATTACGCATGAGAAAAGTCAGCATAAGTGTCCTCTCTTATCATAATTATCTGCTTCTAATTTCAATTTTGGCTATGACTTTGCACTCAGTGATGTAAATGTAACTGTTCCTGTCAGATGAAGATTAATTTGATTTAAGCCCTCTTTGTTCTAATTATATATTCTATTTCTGCTCACTATGCAACTTTCTTTCTAAGCCACATCTGTATTTGATCACAACAATGGGGAATTTCTTTGGTATTTAAAAGGTGACCATAAGATTTCTTTTTGGCACCATTAGGACGATTTTCATTAAGCCTGGGCCAAAGGATTTAATATTTCAGCTGACTAGTCTATAGATTAATGTAATTATTATTTGAATGTTAAAGTATGAACTTTTCTGAGATGAAGTCTCTTAAAGTTATTGCTCTAATCACTCTCTCTGCTCCCAGGAAAACCTTATGGTTGTTCGTTTATTCTCCGAGCAAATTCCTTTCTTGGGTGACACCTTGCATGCTACGCTTCCCAGTGGCACCACTATAGAGGCAGTGGTGAAAAGAAAAGTTAATCACTTGGGAACCAAAGCTGTCTATCTGGAGGTCCTTGCAGCCACCCTCAGCTTCTCTTACTGATGTCCTACCTTACTCTTCTATAAACATAATGAAGTGAAAAGAAGTGGAAAAATAGCAAATTATACCTGCAGTAAAGTCTTCTTGTTCATTCAACATAGGAAGCGTTTGGGATGCGGCATCATAAAAGAAATACTGGCTCTAGGGTCCGGCACTAAACCAGAAGTTTAACCCTCCATAAATGTGGTCTACATTCATCTCAGAGACCAGGATTTCGGGCTTGGGGTTTTATGCCCCTGGAAAAGCCTAGAAGGTAAAACATGTAGTTATGATTCCATTCAGCAAATATGCTGTTTTTGAGTGTCCAGCCACTGCCAAGTACCAGAAAAGTTCTTACCAGGAGAAGCTGGACAAATCTAGATGCCTTTAGCCTATAAAACACTTTGAGATTCTGAAGACGCAAACATATTTTTGAAAATCAATATGTGTTGTTTTGAGAATGGCCATGGTACAGTTATTTGAAAATATTAGGTAATTCAGCAAAGCGCGTCCAGAGTTCAAGAAGCGAGTTATCCAGAAAAAGCGTCACCAGCCTGGGCTGTGAAGGTCAGTGATTCCGTGTCACATGCACTTTCACATCCTGTCTTACAGGTTCAATCCTGTCCTGTTCCCGAAAGTGAGGCAGCTCGTGGCGATAAACACAATACAATGATATTAAAACATGGAAGGAAGAAAGACAGTGGGATCAGGCCAAGATTACGTAGCCCAAATGCTTTCTACAAAGGCCTGGACACTTTACTCCAGGTGGGTCAAAAAGGAGGAGCTGCTTCCTGGCAGCCAGAGCAAAGAGGGGCTCCTGAGAGGCTGTGCGATGCACGAGGTGCCTGAAACGAGAATCAGCCAACTAACTAGCTGCTAAGGAAGAGCAAGCCCTTTGCCTTGCACTTGCTCTTCCGAATCTTCCTGATGAGATGCCAAATGGCACAACAGCTCACGCCTAGTCATCACTGTGATATCAGGTGTAGTACAGCGAGGTTCATAAGTGGCCGACAAAGATGCCGGGAGCTAACAAAGTATAAACTTGCAGAGAACTGCACCTCTCCTCTTCTCAGTCATAAACGAATTTGTTCCACTGTCTGTCATCCAGTCCACAAACATCGCTAAGTAGCACTACGCCTCAGACACCGGACTGGCCATTGGGGCCACCACAGTGAAAGACACAGGCTTTGTTCATGCTCCACGAGGACAGTGACAGTATCTGCTGTGTTCACTGCAACACTCTGGCACCTAGCACAGAGCCTGGCATAGAATTAGGGCTCCATCAGCATTTGTTGAATAAAGGAATGAAAGAGCTAATGAATCACAGGGAGCTGACTTAACCTCAGGGCTTGAACTGAACACTTTCAATTGAGGAAATAATGGAGGAGGCTTTGGCACTTGATTTTGAAAGCCAGTTAGGTGGTGTGCCCTCACCATCGTTCGTGTTCTTTCTAATTCTGTGCCCCCACCCACACTCCATATATATATATACACATAGGACTAAGCTACGGGTACAATGACTTTTTCCCCACACTGCAAAATACCAAAAAAAAAAAAAAAAAAAAAAGCTTCAATGGATAAAAAACGACCGCAATCTCTAAAAGTTTCCAAATAGCTAAACATTTCTACTGTAGTTGGAGCTACAGCCACCCACGTTTTTGTCCATAACATGGCACTCGATTGTCACAACAAATCCATGAAGCGGTAGGGAGCTAGAAAAGCTATTTTACAGACCAAGTGACTGAGGCCAGAACACGCAGGGACAATGTTATTCAAATGTAAGACTATGTTTTACATTTTCATTCTAAGCCTGCATAGATGGATGAAGCAACATGGAAAGAGCCGGAAGCAGAAGAGGTGCACTGAAATCCTCTCTTGGCAGAGAGAGGTGCTTAGGCTCCAGAATTGCAGGCTCGGCACCGAGTGTCAGGTTCATGCGGGCATATGGAAAAGTCCTGAATATTTATATTCTGAAGAAATGATTTCAAACCTTAATAACAGCTGCATGTGCTATTTACTGTAACGACAAACTCTCCAACCATGCCTTGCTTAAGGATATATATATATATATTTCACTCTTTGACACACAGAAAATTTCCAATTTACTTTCAGTGATTTTTTTTTTTTTTGCTTTCTCAACAACACTAACAGGCCGCCCTTCCATTGTGTGGTAATTCCTTGAGCCCATCCAGTGGTGGCTATGCAGTTGGCAGTTAAAGCCTCTGCCCTGTAGACCTGTGACAATGCGCGGAGGCCACCTTTCTTCCTGAGGAGATGCTGAGAGACAAGTGACATTTCTTATGCGTCCTGTCCGCTGCCTCTTGCATTCGGTAGCAGAGGCGGGAATTAGGATCCTTTGAAGGGAGCCCCAGAAAAACTCCACCTTGGCTTTTTAAGCAGTTCCATTCAATGCTGCTTCACAGGCTTCAGGAGGAGTGTCACTGTTTTCTTTCTCAATCTGGGTTCGGGCGGGTTCGAAGCTTCGGTTATTACACCTGGCATAGCAGGTCTCAGCTTGGCAGTGAGTTATTTTTCCAACCTGATGAACGTTGCAACTACGGCGCACTGGCACGAGGAAAACAGCAAATGGCTTGGTTTCCATGTTTTGTTTTTCACTCTAAAACACGATGTATTATTATGAAAGGGGGAAAATTGGCTTTGGGGCAGATCCGTGTGTTAGAAAAACGCATCAGCTCTTTCAGGTGAATTTTCCACTCTCTGTGCTCTCTACCCGTGGCTCAAAGCAAAAGTGTCAAGAAACCCTCTTTCATAAACGCGGGGAGCTTTGCAACTGCCATTAGTCAGCGGCTTACGAGGCGCCTGAGACGCTGATGAAATTACTGGATTCACTTGGTGGGACAATGATTTCTCATCCCAGACGGCGTGTGGCTTGGGTTTCTCATAATCGCAGGACGTAGGTAAAGTGAAGTGAGACACAGGATCAAGGTCCCCGAGGCGATTTGAATCTCTTTATGATGGATATAGGGAGGATCAGAGGCATTTCTATTAACAAAACTATCCCTGGGATAGCATAATGATCCCGCCATCCTCAAAAGATAATGAAAAATGTCTCCACCCTCGATTTCCCGACTGTGAGTTGGAATCAACACGGCGCACGCTGCCTGCTTTCTGTGATTACAATAATGTCGCTGGAGAACTATGTCAGAAAATGGCACTTGCAGAACCGCTTTGCTTTTCTGAATACATTCTGCCCTCATTGTCACGCTGCGTTCCTTCCTCCTTCTCCCGGGAACAATCCTTGACCTCTGCGCACAATATTTCTTGCGGAGCAAAATCCTTCATTCTTTCTGCTTTGGGTTTATGAAATGGGGCTTTCTGTCATAGTTCAAAAGAAAGAAAATATGCCCCAGAACCCATCAAGTCAGGCCAATAATTGAGTCCAGTACGAAAAGTTTTTAAAGCTCCCGAAGCAGCATGGTGTATGATTTTGTAAATATCTTTAAGAGGCATGGGGACCAAAGGAGAGATTTTTGACAGAAATGTAGCTGACTTAGGGCTTCCCTCATGTAACAAACCCGCTGCCTGACATATTCAGGACCCAAGTCCAGGGACCCGGTGACACCAAGCCAAGCAAAGTGAACAACCGTCCTGGACTCTGGTGTCTTCCCATCCAGAACATACCCTCCTTCTCTGCAGCAGGGCCTGAATCACGGCCTGGGCCTAGGCTCGGGTGCTAAGAATAGCAAGAGACACAGTGTTCTGATTGCTGAGAGACGCCTTTCCCACAAAGCTTCCTGAATGGCAAAGACTTCGCCTCACATGTTGGAATATCTAGCGCGCAAGACGGTAAGGGAACAGAGTTTGGAACAAACATTCAAAACCCTCGATACATTTCAACTTTCAACATGGAAAAATTTTCCAGGTGATGCTACTGGGGGCTGTCAATCAAAGAGGAGTAGGGGATACTGGCATCTTCTAATCCCGAGGGTCGAGGTTTGGCAACACGCATCAACGACCTTAGAAAACGTTCCCACCTTCTGATGCAATAATTTCCCTTCTAGAACTTTATCCTAAGAGGAAAAAAAAATCACACATGCACGAAGTAATTCATGCATAATGCTGTTTACTGAAGTTCTAGTTGTGATGCCAAAGCATGGAAATGGTCTTAAGTGTTCAACACACGGGGTGGTTAAATCAAATATGATGTAATCATTTTCCATAATATTACATAATGAAGACTTAAAAGAAAATTTTAGGATTGGCATATACATACTGCTATGTATAGAATAGATAAAGGGCAAGGACCTGCTGTATAGCGCAGAGGAATCCACTCAATATTCTGCAACAACCTATAGGGGAAAAAAGAATGGATGTGTGTGTGTGGGGGGGGGGGGGGGTTGTGTGTCGCTGATTCACTTTGCTGTACACCTGAAACCAATGCAACATTGTAAGTTAACTATACCCCCAATAAAATGTTAAAAATTAATGATAAATGAGAATGCTCAAAAAAATGACAGAAATTTGTATACAGTTCAAATCTCTTTTGGGGAGACAAATAACCAGAGAGAGAGAGATCTCACTGAGATGTCTACAGTGGCCACTGTTGCTTATTAAGCTTACGGGTAACTTCAACTAGCATCCATGAGGACATAGGTTCGATCCCAGGCCCTGCTCAGTGGGTTAAGGATCTGGTGTTGCTGTGAGCTATGGTGTAGGTTGCAAACGCGGCTCGCATCCTGCGTTGCTGTGGCTGTGGTGCAGGCTGGCAGCTGTAGCTCCAATTAAACCCCTAGCCTGGGAACCTCCATAGGCCACGGGTGCAGCCCTAAAAAGACAAAAATTAAAAAAAAAGATTATGGGTAACTTCTATTCTATTCTTTCCACTTTCCTGCAGTTTCCCAATTTTCCACCATCAACTTCTATTACTTTTATTAAACCAAGTCTTGGACACGTCTGCCAAAGAATCACCGTCCCCAAACAAACAAAACCACAAAAATAGCTGGCAAATATTTGAGGAGTGTCTCTGGGTCTTAGACTCGACTAATAATTCTCATTTCAGGTGAACCTATTAGGAGCCAAGTACCATGTTCGGAGCATGGCATCGTAGTCTATATTGTTTTCTAATTAATATTGTATGTATGGTGCTCTAACATTTAAATATTTTTATATATGTATATATTACATGCATATTATATACTTACACGTATATCTATGTGAGCATATACACGCATATATACGAATACATGCATGCATGTGTGTGTATATATATATGCACACATACACACAAATCAGCAGACTATTCCTAGAAAAGACCCTACAGTATATATTTTCCGATTTTCAGGCCTCGTGGTCTCTGCCACAAACCCTCAACAGTAAACAGTACCCTTGCCGCACAAAAGCCATCAGAGACAATAAGTAATTGAACGGGCATGGCTATGTGCTGCTGCAATTTTATTTACAAAAACAGGTGTCTGTAGTTTGTAAACCCCTGCTCTATACCAAATGAAATCGAATGCAGTACTGGCCGCAACCAGAAAGTTATACCCTGAGGCAAGAGTATTATAGAACAAAACTCCCTACATACCTCAGAGCGGAATTTGATGGGTGGGCCTTACCACGATTCAACCTCCTCATGTTACTTTCCCCTTTGGGGGCAAGAATTCAGGCCTCCTGACCCTTCGGTTGGACGCTATGTACTCCTGTCACATGGTGGCTCCCCAGCATTTCTGACTGTACTTACTGACCAAGATCAGTGGGTCAGAGGCATGACTGGAGAAATCCAGAGTTTGCAGTGCACCACTCACCCCTTACACTTGGCGCATCTCAGTTTCACGTGCGTGTGCGTGTGCGTGCGCCATGTGCTTTCCAAAATTATGACTCCCAAGAACACACGTTGGGCAAAGCTGCCACACAGATCTAATCATCCAGAGAGTGAGGAGCTTTCACTGAACAGCATTTGTCTCATTTAGTTGATTTTTTTTAAATTAAAAAAAAAATGTTTTTGACTGTGCCCACGGCAAGTGGAAGTTCCCAGGCCTGGGACAGAACCTGAGCCACAGCAGCAACTCGAGCCACTGTAGTGACAATGCCAGATCCTTAACTCATTGTGCCACAAGAGAACTGCTCAAAAGTGTGCTTGATTTTTTTAAATTCTAAGCTATACTTTTGGTCATTGTGTCTGGGCAGGTTTTCATACTATTCAGATGGAGTGAATAAAGACTCAAGTTCACTAATATCAAGATAACATATGGAATTGAGTCAGTTCTTGAATTGTCTTCTTTTTTATTTCAAGTAAATAAGTTGACTGTTTATTAATTGTTTTGGCATTTTAGGGCCGCATCCAAGGCATATGGAGGTTCCCAGGCTAGGGGTCAAGTTGGAGCTGTAACTGCCAGCCTACACCACAGCCAAGGCAACGCAGGATCCGAGCCACGTCTATGACCTCCACCATGGCAACGCTGGATCATGAATGCACTGAGCGAGACCAGGGATCGAACCTGTGTCCTCATGGATACTAGTCAGATTCATTTCCGCTGAGCCACAATGGGGACTCCAGATTGGTTACTAATTATAAAAGAGACAAATAACCATCTCACATGAAATGTTCACATCCCAACGGCATACAGTTCAGCAGGCTCAGCTCTTACCAGCCACGAGGAAAGCACAGTTAACTCTTTCATATGAGATCATCCCAGTTCAAGGTACAGTGAGGAGAGACATTTACCACTTTAACCTGCCAACTGTTCTCGCCTTCTGCCAACCTTAGCCCGCTCTGGTGTTTGGCCAAGACAGTCCCGTTTAAATGTTAGCCCATATAAAACACAGCTAAGCTTTTTTACTTAGTACTTTGCATAGCTTATTCCACGCGATCCTTATTGAGCCTGTAAGGTAGGCACTATTATTATACCCGTTGTACAGATAATAAAAATGAGACGTAAAGGCAGTTACATACCTTGCCCACACTACCATGAGACAGCTCCTGGACGTGAATGCAGGCTGTTCTATTCTAAAGCCTAAGGTAGGCTAATCCCCTATCCCATACGGCTCCTCACTGAGACAGGCCCGCTTTCTTTAAATATTTTGTTGGCCAAGCCCAGTCCATCAAAATTATAAATAATCACTCATTTTAAATACCAAAGCTAGCCAATGTTTCAACCTGAGGTGTTCGTCACGAGTTTCCCTTGAAGGAGCCAAAGGCACGTTTGTTTCAGGGAAGGTATTTGGGAGTGTAAGTAAAATTTAGGAAACATCCTATAAGATGGCTTGGTAGACAGACGCAGACAGATGGATATATGGTTTTATATATATACACACACACACACTGGGTGTATAATCTATATTAATGTAGACTATATATTATACATAATATATTACATATATAATTAATATTTTCTATTACATAATATATATATAATAATTATACATATTTAATACATACATATATCCATGAATAAAAATACATACATGGATATTTTACTGTATGATAGCTTTAATGCTGCTTACCTATTTAGGTTTCATTGTTAGAAAATTCTAAATACTTTCTTTACCTAAAGAATGAGATGCTGTCACTGTGGTGCTATGGTCTCATTTTAGACTATGTGCACATGTGCAAGTGATCTCCTCTGCCTTTTTTTTTTTTTTTTTCGCTTTTTAGGGCCACACCTGTGGCATATGGAAATTCCCAGGCTAGGGGTCCAATCGGAGCTGTAGCTGCCAGCCTACACCCCAGCCACAGCAATGCGGGATCCGAGAGGCATCTGCAACCTATACCACAGCTCACGGCAACGCCGGATCCTTAACCCATTGAGTGAGGCCAGGGATCGAACCTGCAACTTCATGGATATTAGTCAGGTTCATTAACCACTGAGCCATAAAGGGAACTCTTGCTCTGTCTTTTTTGTTTTCTGTCGAAATTTGGCCCATAGAGGCAAAAATCAAACAACACGTGATTCCAGCTGACTGCAAAACCTGTCACCCCCTCCCATCAGTTTGTGATTTAGTGTAACCTGAATAGGAACCCCTCTGCTCTTTTATTGGGAAAAAATACACCATGATACAGAGGTCAGACCCGAGGCTCTGATTAAGGTAGACTGGGGAAAACGGAAATGTTTCTCTGTAACTAAATATCACGCTTAAGCACAAAGCCTTGAACTGCTTCAGTGTCACAATGATTGGAAAACAAAAGTGACAAAAACAGTGTCAGTCATGATCAAGGTAGGGGTAGACACAGAAGATGAAAACAATGGATTAAACATGGGAGTTTCTGGTATGAGTGCAGGTAAAACGATAACCTGAAGGCAAGATGGAAAGATGAGGAAGTTTCAAATATTAATTTATCCTCTTAACTGCTCAACTTGCTCTGACAATTGCAAAAATGCAGTCGCCCCTACCACCACCAAGAAAAACCCCATCGATAAGAATGAACCCAATCGCCATGACCAGGTCTTCCTCAGCTTCAGCCACAGCCCCTCAAGATGCTATGGGGGACAGCCCTGGTGTTCATTCATTTCCTTGCCATTCTTTGCATATTTCTCTTAGCCTTCCTAATAGATCATGAGCTTCCGGGGTCGGGGCCAGGGATTATGCATTATTCCTCTTGTATTCCTTAATGGTCCATTAAAACTGAACGGTCTCTCAGCAAGAAAGAAAAAAGTGCTCCTACTCACAAGCAGTTAACAATTTTCAGCACTTTACACACCTGCTTCAACAATGGCTAACTGCACCTTCAACAACATATAATCCCCGCGCTAAGGCTGAATGGATTCTGTAACAGGGCTCCCTCGTATTGCTGCTGAGAAAGGAAGTGCGGGCAGGGCCAGAGCAGAAAGAAGGGTCCGAGTGGATTCGCTCCATTAGTTGGCATCAAGAAAAGGCAGATGTTTGGGTCCATACAAGGAGCCCACAAACAGCCCTTGAATTCTCCAGGTAAACAAATAAATCTCCTGCTCCCCTTTTATACCTTTTCCCACCGCCACAAAGCACTGACGTTTTTGATTTCCAGTTGCTTCCGAGATAAACCTGAATTTTTTCGGGATTTTTTTTGAAGGGGAGGGAAGGTTCAAGACCTAGAAAATAGGAAGGCCAAGAGTATCCGGGCCTCTAGACTTTTATCATGAAACCCCTTCTGAGGCCTCCAAGGGTTTTGCTATTACAATGGCTATTTCTGAAGAAGGGGTACACCTGTGAGGGCAATTCTTAGGTCAAGGGCATGATCTTCACGGACTTTTTTTAAAAAAAAAAAAAAAAACAGGGAAATGTATCAAGAGAGGAAAAAAGAAGACATCCGCTCACATTTCCCAGGGGAAAAAAAAATACTTTTTGGAGATGTGGAAAACCAAATTGATCCCCCAAAGTTCCTTAGGATTCTAAGAAAAGCCAAACACAATTATTGGTAATTACATGTTGAATTAATGCTTACTAGAGTTAGCTTATTAGATTAATAGAGATAAAAAGCCTTAATAGTATATGGCTGCTCATGTGTGTTGTATATTATATGCGGCATAATGAGGTCTTGTCCAATCAATGTGTTTTGTACATTAGTGCTCTTTTAACAGGATTTGGATCATCATTTTACCAGGTTCAGTGATCTTGGAAGCCTCTAGTTGTGCTTTCTGCTTTCCTATTGCTCTACTCTTGATCACAGCCCTGATTTACTGAATGGGAAGCGCTTGATCAAAAACAAAAGGCCCACTATCGCACTGTTCCTTCACATGCAAAGAAAGAGTTTGCTTAAACATAGGGAAAATTTGGAGTTTGCATGAGGTACCTCTTAGCCAGAAACATTTAGGAAGATGGGGAGATAATGATTTTTCCAGAAAGAGTGGGGGAGTTGCTTGGAAGTCCAAGTGGCCGACCAGGTAGGAGTGGCTTTCCTGGACTTTAGAGCTAAAGTGAAAGAATATGTGCTCCAGATGTGGGCTTCTGTCAGTGATCTAGGAAACATTTTTCAGTTCGGGGCACCGGATAGGCTCTGAGTCCACGAGTTCTCCCAGTCATAATGAACAATGACAAGAGGCCCTTCTGCCTCTCGGTAAAAGGCCGACTACACATCTGAGCTCCAGGAGACCAAAACAGACACGGCAGCATCTTCCGTCCGAAGACATAATGTTGATGTTTTGCCAACCAAAGAAACCGGGAAAGCTATCGCAGGGAAAAATATGTCAGGATAAGTTTAATGAGATAAATGAAGTTGTGCCAAAGCATCTCGGACCAGATGCATATGTTACAAAATCAGCTGGGCCATATTACTGGGAGGTTGCCTCATAAGTCCATTTATGCTATTGCCTTCAAAGTTTCCTCCAGCGATATATAATTGCACATAAAATTTACCCCACAGCGTATAATTTTCTGAGCAAAACACAAACTTAAAAATAGCTGCGGAACTATCGGAGCAGTTGCCATTCACGGATTCTTTTGAAGAATTTAAACCAGCATGATCAACACCCCGGGGGCAGCTATTTTTGTAAAACAAGAAATAAAGAACATCTCTCATGACTTCCAGAAGAAAAAAAAAAGCAGATTATGCACACTATAAAAATGTAGACTTGAGTGATTCTGCTAAGGTTTCATCTCATTCCATCCTAGTTCCTCCCCCAGAGACCAACAGCTGCGTCATCACAACATCCCCAAGGCCTTGGCGCTGAAAAAGGAGAAGTGAGCCTTACAAGTGGCTGCTCAAGCTCTCCCGACTCTGGCCTTTGCATCTGGGCACAGGGGTGAGGCATCCTGGGAAAGAAGGAGCATTGGCGGCAACGCGACTCCGGGAGGAAAGAGGGGATCTGAGGGTTGTGAACATGTACAGTTTGTAAGACAGAGAGCCGATGTCTACACATCCTCTTCTCAATGGAGAAGTCATCGAGACGTTCTTGGCAGAATGTCAGGCACTGCATTTAAGAAGGCAATTAAAATAGTATAATGCAAAAGCTATCATTAGGAACATATCTGTGCAAGTAACGTACTAGTTTTCTTCTCTGCCCTTAACAAAACAAAAAAACCCATGAGTTTCTGCCAGCGTTCAGGAGGGTCTTCACCAGATAATGTTAAGGACATGGTTTCAGCTGCCACAAAGGTTCAATTAAAAAAACAGCCAATGCCCCAAAAGGGATATGTGCTTACATCACTACTTAGATTTTCACATAACATACTTAAATCAGGGACGTGCTGTGGCTTGCTCAGTACTAATGTGACCATGGCATTCTCTCACGTGAAATCCATCTTTTTTTTTTTTTAAATTGGGATGCTATTCAGGAATAAAACCAGATGTGCAAACTCCATAGCTGGATTTTTAACAAGCTGTTTGATTCCCCAGTGGTTTGACTAAATTGGTCCCCTTCGGCCTGCCTTCCTCCCTCTCCCCCTCCCTTCCTTCCTCTCGTCCTTCCTTCCATCTATAAACGGTAAGAGAACTCATCCTCGGTTCAAGGCATCATGCTGAGTGCTGGCCAGACAGGGGCCAGTGGACAGTGCAGCAGTGGAGAAGGACAAGCACTCACAAGGTTCATATGGTGCCTTGTTGGCGCTGGCATCTGGAAGGCGGAGCTGGCTCTGAAATAGCAGAGGATGCGGGGGAGAGCACACACAAAACTTGGAGAAGGAACCAACAGGCCATGGTAGAATCCAAGAAGCCTGGTTAAGAAGGTGAGGGCTGTCTCCACCACAGTTATCTAGACAACTGAGGTGTGGCCGCCCAAGACAAGATGGGTTCTGTACTCAGAAGTTCCCGTATCCACGGGTACCCCCCCCCCCACAATGATGCTCGGGTCACATTTGCTCTTGTCTCCCAGAGCCTGCTCAGCACCTTCTGCTCTAATGTGCTTCCTCCTGTAGGAAAGCCGACCTGGCCACACGCTGTCTGCCAAGGTCTGTAGAGCATCTTCGAGCTGTGCACAAATGCATCATCACAAATCTAGGAATCCCTGAACGCTCTGGAAGTACCACACAGTATCCCTCATCCCCAAGGCAATTCTCTCCTTTGGAGAACACCATGATAGCACAGACGGAAAGATCTAGCTCTCACAGACATCAGGATGCAGCTCATGAATTCGCTGGATAACTCTTGTGGTCCATTTCCCCAGTCCACCGTTCAACCCAGCCTCGGGAAGTGGCCACATGGCAACGAGCCAAGCTGGTAACCTCATCAAAAAATGTTGGTGAGACTAGCACTTCTGTACAGACACTGGCTCTTTCCTTGAAATATTAGACAATATTGCTAGCACAGGATTTTAAACTCTGTGTTGTAAACATGGTATCTTTATGTAGTTTCAATTATAATCTGGAAACACTGGAGAATTGGGAAATAAGCATAAATCGTTATACTCGGCTCATAGAACGAAAATGAACTACTGTAAATGCTTGCCATCCAAAGAGTCGTCAAGGGTATGCCGTCTTATGGATAGACAAGTAAGCTGATAGACGTCTATTTCAAGTTTGCTCATGGTCTCTCAGGGAGAGGCGAGATGGGCATTGAGAATCTTAAAGAGAACAAATATAGATATAGTATATATACATATTATATATAACAAAATTGACACAACATTGTAAACCAACTATACTTCAATGAAAAAGCAGAAGAAATTAGGAATTCCCTGGTGGCCTAGCGGCTAAGGACCTGGCATTGTTGCTGCTGTCGTGCGGGTTCTACCCCTGGCTCGGGAACTTCCTCCTCCTCGGGCAGTTAGTCTGTTTATTAGACAGGCTCTACTCTTTATTTGTAATGTAGTACATACATAGAATAAATGCTTATCAAGGTAAATATTTTAAGAAGATGAAAATAGAAATATTTTTAAAAAGAACAATTAATCTCGGAATAATCTATAAGGGAAAAAATCCAAAAAAAGAATATATATATATACACACATATATATATCTGAAACACTGGGCTGTACACCTGAAATATGTAAATCAAGTATACTTCATCTAACTAAATACCTAAATAAATAGAAGAAGGACAATGGAAGGCAGGTTGTGACATGTGACCTCACAGCGAGTGCTAATCACAGAAATGACAGCTACCAACCATGGGCTAAGTGCTCATTACGTGCCAGGCACGGTGCTCGGTCCTCTATCTCTGTTATCTCCTTTTCGATCCTTGCAAAAACTCTCAGAGGCACCAGGATTGTGCCCACTTTGCAAATGAGAAAACGGAGACTTAGGCGGGTTCACGGACTCTTCCAGGTTACACAGCAAGTACTTGGCACAACCCAGATTTGAATTCACACCCGGAGCAAGCCGTGGACAGCTCGAGGCAGGGGGGCGAGGGGAGGGAGTCTGGGGCAGATGGCACAGGCATAAAGACCTGGCTACCAGAATGGACACATTAGGAATGAGGAAATCTGGTGACGGTGACTGAGACTGCTCAGGGTCAAAACACTGAAATGATCCCCCGGGCTGGGGCGCGGGAGGGAAAGACACCCCAGGATAGATGGAGAGGTGGAATGAGTCCAACAGAGAACAATGGCATGGAAAGAGTTCTCGAAAGGAGGATGGGGAACAGTGGCAAATGCTCTCCACACCCCCCCAAAATAAAATCATGAAAGATGAGGTCTAAAAGGGATCAGTGCTCAGGATGCTCCGACTGGACCTTAGGGGAGTCGGCATCCAGCGTCACGTGGAGAAAATGCCTGCGGTGGAAGAAGGGGAGGGGTTTGGAGAGAAGGGAGGAAATGGAAAGATCTCGGCTCAAACTCCACCTCTGAGTCTTTTTTTTTTTTTTTTTTTTGTTCTCTGTCCTTTTAGGGCCGCACCCACAGCATGTGAAGGTTCCCAGGCTAGGGTCTAATGGGAGCAGCAGCTGCTGGCCTACGCCACCGCCACAGCAATGCCCCGCCTCCAACTCTTGATGGCTATGCTAAGCCTCAGTTCCTTCATCTGTAAAATGGGCTTCACAGCAGCCACGTAGCAGGCACGGTGAGGAGTTAAGGGAGAAAAGTGTGCAGCAGGGGGTCGTAGCACTTCGGGTCTGGGCTCGGTGCAAGTGGGGTGGCGGTGCCAGCTTGGTCACCTCTAGACTTGGGGGCCTTGGGCCAATCCTCAGGCACTCCGGGTTATTGCTACCATCAATATAAAGTGACTGGTCTGGCTCGAAGTAGGTGCTCAACGAGCGTGGAGCAGATGTATTATTATTAATGAGATTAAAATCTGGCAATTACCCTAAAGTCGACTCTCAAAAAAAAGTGAACAAAATATGCAATAAAAACAGACTCTCTAGTCAGGCCACATAAATTTCACTAGGTTGAGTAATTCTCAAGCAGCAAAATGATTACTCGGTGTGTAATTTCAAACACGGTGGGCCAACGCAGATGCAATTCTGTTTAGGGCAACAGGAAAACTGGGCTGTATTTGTATCTGAGCTGCATGCTAGGGTTTTCCCCTTGTAAAATTCTGCGGAGCACAGCTCCTACAGTTCCTCTGAAAATTAGAACAAACATGGGAGAAACTTTTCCCCAGCCTAAAGGATATTATTCTTGGCAATAAAGAACCATGAAATTAATGAGCTGTCTACTAAAGATCTACCATTAAAAATGTATATGAGAAAAGGCGGTCTATGCAAACTCCATTCCCTCAGTGTGTAAACGCTATCCTGGGAGTTAACTCAGCACTTAGGAAAGTTCCATTAACTCTTGCAAACCCCACAGTCTCAGTGGGCTGTGAAAGCGCCTTTTGCCCTCCCCTCCCCCACCCATGGCCTCCCCTGGGGAAGACACAGCTTTAGAAATGCATGGTCCCCAACGGGGGCCCCCCCCCCAGTGCTGCCATTTGCCAACGGGGGTGTTCTCCCAGCCCACCCCCCCACCCCACCCCCACCCCCGCCTCGGCGGCCCTCTCCCTCTACAAGGCCCAGCACCCATCCTCTGCCAAGGATGGGTAAGGGCCCACGTGATTAGGCCGCACTAACTGCTTATATTGGAAAATGAGGAAATGCTAGTGAAATTGCTTTTACGGGGCTGACGTTCATGGATGGCAGAAAGGGACACCACCCAGGGAGGCCAGGCTTTGCTCGGTCCCCGGGAGGGAGGCTCTCAGCTCCCGGTCAAAGCTCAGTGGCCAAAGGCACACGTGGGCACAGCCAGGGCCCTTGTTAACCTTGAAGGGGAAAGGAAAACCTCAGTATTTCCCCCCACACCACGCCGAGCCTCTTGTAAATCTTATTCATATTCATACACGTAAGCATTAATTTACATACTTAATTTCTGACAGGCTGACAACCACAGCCCTTCTCCCCTCTCAGTGTAAAGTGAGAAGTGAATTGTTATTCAGTGTATCCGTTACAGTGGTAGTGCCGCTAACTGTATTTTATATAATGTGCTATCTGCAGAAAGGCAGATAAGGATTTGATTTAACATCCAATTAAAAGCCGTCATTGAAAAATTACTTCAAATAAGCCTTTTATTTTCTTTAATCAGTCTTCAATTCAAGCCTTCCTTGGACCTACTGAACCAAGAATCAGGACTCATGAATTTTGATTAAAAAATTTGAGCCCATTTCTAACTTAAGCAGATTTTTTTTTTGTTGCACTGTTTGATAGAAATTTAATAAATCTATGAATCCTAGCCAGCATCATTTATCATCTTTTTTTCCGCAAGACTGGCCTATTATACCTAGGCAGTAAATTATGAGGGAACCAGCAAACCAAAACTTTTCAGCCCGTTACTGAAGAAGAGATATAATCTCTTGCATTGAACCATATAATTATAGTAGAATATGAAGCTCTGAAACATTAGGTCCTGTTTTGAATATGTAATGCTCATGCTTTGAGAGCCTAAAAGATTTCTAGCTGATCTAATATAGCTCAGTTTAGCTTCATATTAAAGTATTTGTTGTTGATGAAAACAACAGCAAGGAAAAAAAAAAAAAAGAAAGAAAGAAACCTGAAACCAACAAAATATTCCCAGGCAGAAATATTTGGGAAGTGACCCTGGGCTATAAAAGGCAAATGGAAAACCAAAAACCTTCAACTTGGTGCTGTATAGTTCATGTCTTGTGATAAAGGTTCAGATCGTGTCACTTCGGGTGGCTCTCTGAGCTAAAAGGCTTTTTTTTTTCTTTTCTTTTTTTGCATATATGCTCAAGGTTGTACCTGTCCCCTTCATAAAGTTTTAGTGGACTTCATATATATTCTTTTGTATATTCAAAAATTATACATTAAACTCCTTCTGGGGATCACGCACTATGTTGGGCCTTGAGATACAGCAGTGAACAAGACAGGCCAGCCTAGTGCAAAAGACAGGCAACTTAAGTGACACGCATAATGTGTGATGAGTGCTTTGTGAGGGTACCGGCAGTCAGGGAAGGGGGACTTTCTTGCAAAAGAGCCGGTTCAGCTAGGCCTTGAAGGGTGAGGAGGAGTTGGTGAGGATGAGTCTACTGCACCGCCAACAACAAGTTCTATCGACACCTCTGTCTCTGCATGTGTGAGTCAGAAAGGCTTCACGTAGAATCATAGGGTCATAGGCAAAGAAGTACCTGAAAGAGATTTGTGTTTTCCTAAGAGAAATGATCCAATGTCTAATGCTTCCCTGTGTCAAGGAACCCTGCCCCAGACTGGCAGTCTCTCTGCCACCATGCCAAAAGGGACACAGGCTGACTTTCCGTTTTTCCAAACTCAGCCAGACCCTTCCACATTTCTGTGCTCTGGTGCCATCTGTTTCTACCTCCTGGGAGGTCGTTCCCTACCCATTGCAATCACTGAACTGGCCCTTAGACTTCCAGAAGCAGCTCTGCTCTGAGATGCCGTCCCTGGTGGCAGGGAGGCCCTCTTTGCTCGAGTTCCCACGGCACCCTGGGCCTTTCTCTGCCAGTGGGCATGGTACTGCCACGGCTCATTTCCTTGTCTGTCTTCTTCACAAGACAGAAAGGAGCAGGTAATGCAGAATGAATGAAGGAACGAATGAATGAAGGAGTAAATCGATAAAATGCCTTTAACCTCTTACCACTCTGACTTGTCCGGCTGTGGTAATTCCTTTGGAGAAAGAAAACACTAGCCTAAATCCCTTAGCCAGGGGTTTAATGCGCTCCAACAGATAAATGGCATTGATCCCTTTAGAAAAACCAACACTCTGATTGATACAATGAAAAGTAAGAGGAGGGATTCTGCCTGGCTTTTTGCAACCCGGGTTTTCTTATTCGTAGTCTTCCAAAACACTGAGTATAAAGGAAGGCAAATGATGCCATGAAATATTCATTCTGGAAAGGTTCGAGAGAGAACAGGTTAGTCCACAGCTGAGCGAAAACCAGGTACCACCTTATAAGCAAGGGCCGATATCCAAAGGAGGAAAACGGAGCTTTCAACGAAAAGCCTATCGGAGATGCAGGATTAATTAAAAATAGACAGAAGCGGAAAAGACTCTTGTCCCTTTTCTGCCTGTAGCATCACCACACACTACTAACACAGGAGCCATTTCTGCTGATATTTATTCATTTAGCTTTGGCTGCTATTTTTTTTTTTAATTGACAAGATATACAGTGCATTTTTTTTTTCTCCTTCCAATAATGCCATATGACCGTCAGCTTCTACCTACTGGTTCTTAGTGTATGTGTAATTTTCATAGACACTGCAGGCCTCAGGATTTAAAAAGATGGAAACAATAAGCATCACATTCATATGAAGACACAGGGGCAGGAAGTCTGGGTTAAGTTTCAAAATACTTTTAAAAACATGTGCCAAAGTCTTTTTGTTTGTTTGCTTCATTTTTAAACCAATGGACATTTCAAGTAAAATAAAGTCCATATGCTGCTGATCCACTTTAAATTAACTCATCAAAATGTTGTTTTGCAAGAAGCCAAGAAGCTTGACTTCTAAAAGAAATCTTGGGGGTGGGTGTGTACATGGGGGAAGTGGTTAATGCAAATTCGAAAATGCCTTCCACCTTCCCATCCCTGCCCATGAGGCCGCATCAGAGGGCTCACATTCGGTCAGCCAGTCGCTGTCCAGAATAGGAGAGACACGTAACGCTTTCAGAACCTGTAGGCGGGGGAGGTCGCCGAGTCCCATCTTTAGACAATCCCACATTTTCAAGAGAAAATGACTGGCTCAGGGTCAACAGCACTTAGAAACACGGCAACATGGAAACCTAGGAGTGCTGATCACTGGTTGGGTTACAAAAGAACATGGATGAGGGGCTATTTACAGGAGCAATCATCTGCCGGCAGGTGCATCAAAGGAGAGCAGGGAGCCAGGCACAAAGGACCCCGCTTGCCATGCCAGATAGAGATAGCTTGGGAAATCCTGGCCTATTCTTTATTTCCTTAGCCAAAGCCCTACGTGGTAAAGGATGCAGACTCTTCACTGAATCTTCCCTTCACCAGTGAGGGGCACTCTACTTTATAGATAAGAAATCAGAGAGTGGTCGTGCTGAGTCTAGGGGTAAAAGGGAAGCCAGGTCAGCTTAAAACCTGGCGGCTGCAGAGGCCCCTCGCTCCGGGCCTTACTTCTTTGGACCTGATGCAACAAAACAAAACGAACAAACGAACAAACGCCTCCCCCCAGACATCGATGTGACTCTTCCACCGTCAATATTCGAAGGCTCTTAGAACATCAGCAAAGGCTATGCTTCCATTTTGGGCGCTGTCACCTTGAAAAGGGGTGGCACAAGCCAGGGGCAAGGCACTGCGTGCTGGAGGTTATAATCCTGCAGACATTCTAATGACCGGCACAAATGCTCAGACAGCACCTTAAGCGGAGTAAAACAAGGTGTGAAACTGACTGCAAAGATAATCTCAATTCTTCGGTCCCGTGTGCACAGACGGACACAAGGAAGCCACGTGGCCAGTGTTTCTGGTGGAGGAGAGTGCGCCTGGACTCTGTTTTCTCCTATATACTTTACCCACACGCAAAGTTCTGAACATTATAAAATAATAAACTTGTATCAGGCGAAACAGACAAGACACTTGGTTATGAGCCAGCTTTGAGCCCCAGCCCCACCCCTTACGAGGTTTTCTTAGGCTGTTTCTCTACAGGCATCCCAGCAAAACGAAAAGAATATAAGCACACATCTATCCATTTGTGTCTACACATTTCCTAGAAACACATTTATTTATGCTTCTAGCCCCTCTTTTAAAAACCCTTTCAGGGAGTTCCCGTCATGGCGCATCGGAAACGAATCCGACTAGTATCCATGAGGGTACGGGTTCGATCCCTCAGGGGGTTAAGGATCCGGCATTGCTGCGAGCTGTGGTGTAGGTAGCAGACGTGGCTCAGATGCCACGTTGCTGTGGCGACTGTGGCGCAGGCCAGCAGCTACAGCTCCGATTGGACCCCTAGCCTGGGAACTGCCACATGTCGCGGGTGCAGCCCTAAAAAGTGAAAAAAAAAAAAAAAACAGCTATCATATTCTATCACAAGAGTGGATACAGAACATTGTAAATCAACTATAATAAACATTTTTTTAAGTACAAAAATAAAAGCCTTTCAAACAAATCCATTCTCTAGTTAGCACTTTTTTCCATTCTTTGCCAGGATGCCACACCCCTAATCACTTAGGAATCTTTTTATTGTAGAAGCTATTAAAGACTCCATTTGAAATCAAATAAGTAGTGTGCCTAGCCTGATCCCCAAACAGAGGCCTTAGCATAGATCCCCTTGGAGCTTTCGCCTTTTCTACCTGGGTACATCCTCAGGCAACGTCCCTTGTTGCTGGGTGAGCAGACATGGTTAAGAGAAGAAAGAACTCAGGGCCCACTAGCAAAATGGAAAGAGCAGAAATAGGAAGAAAACATGATACAGGCATATACACACGATACACACGCTAACAAACACAGCCCCAACTCACTCACGGTTCAAAGGTTTCTTAGTGAACGTTAGTTTTCATTGTTTAACCAGACAGGAAGAGCAAAACACCCATACACCAGAAAACACTGCCAGGTATTAATTTAATTTGGATTTTAACCTATAAAAGGGTTTCCCTGGAAGTCTTGCATTTAATACATTAAAACGCATGGCAGCTGCAGTCTTAGTTTTAACTCACGAACACTAAGAGAAATTTATCGGTGCTGCTCGCTTATTGTTAAAGTAAAAAAGTCTCTGATGAATGGCACTCCTTTCTTTAAATAAGCATGCACAAGGGGGAGATGCTGGAAAACCAAAACCAAATTTTAATATTCTAATATGTATCAAGCCTTCGATCTGTTTCAAAATTAGAAACTATATGATAAAGCCACTCTTCAGCCATGTTCCATCCACAACAGAGTCCTCACGTGACTGAACAAAGTGCAAGGCAGAACGAAGTAAAAAACACAGGCTGTTTCAATTCCAAACTGCTAAACATAGGACTGAAAGACAGAATAACTAAAGAAAGGGTCGGTCTGCACATAAATCTGCAGAGACCCTCAAGCGGAATCGCACATCAGGCAGTCTTAGATGATAGTATTTTTGCACCCGTTTTCGGAGGAATAATTATGCTACTAGGTCTTTGGTTTTTCGAACATCGAAGACAACATATTGTCTCTGGCTTTCATGCCTAGAGTGTATGTAATTCCCACAGACGCCACTTTTCCCCCATCTGTCAAGTCACTGCAAAACCCAACAGCCAGTTAAGAATAGTCTATGTAGCTATGGCTGGAAGCACACAATGACGTTTTCTTCAGGGTCAGCTTCTAGTGCTGCCAGTTGCTTGCCATGTGACTTTGGAAGAAAAGAACAGTCTCCTTCTCTGGAGCCAAGCTGACCCATCTCTCGGACACGCTGGTGATGTTGGAGGGATCCCCCAGTTCTCACACCTGTTCCTCTGTACATAGTCATTCAAACCGGCTCAAGGCACACAAAAAAGATAAAGGCCCAAAACCTATGGAAGACCAAGTTTACAATGAACTATTTTGGTAGAGCGGTTTCATTACCCCCATTATTGGAAGCCGTGGGTAAGGGGGGGGGGGGCTCCTTTCACTGGTACATACTGAGCTGGAATTTTTAAATCCTCTTCATTCTGAAAATGATTTCAGCAAGCATCTTCAACAGTGAGACCCTGGTCTGCCTAAGGCAACTAAGGGAACGGCCTGCCTTCAGTAGTTGTCATCTACGCCATTTCTGGATTCCACAAGGAAAGACGGAGTGGGAGTCAGTTTCGTGTAGTCAAAAGAGCGCAAGGGGGGGGAGTCCGCATGGGCTTGAGTTTGAAATCTGGCCTTCATGGCTTTGGAAGGACTGACTGATCACTCAGGAGCAATATAATACTCACTCCCACTTCCTAGGGCACTGGAAGGTTTACGTGAGACGGCGGGCATAAAGGCCTCGCCGGGGACTAAGCATAGAGTAGATGCTCAGTAATTTTATTCCTTCCCTCTTCCATTGTCAATGGCTAGGCTCAAAGTACCACCATCCCCACAGTCCCTCGGCCAAACTCGTGAGCTGTGACCAGATAAGATCTCAAGGTCAAGAGCCAAAGAAGGGCCTATTATGGGAAAGGAATCCATAGCCAACATCTGGGGGCAGAGCAAATGCTTCTCTACCACCCTCCCCGCGTGAGCCAAATGTGGCCTGGGAGGTCCACAAGGGCTGTACAGAGGGCAGGAGGTACACGGTTCTGTCCCCAGGCTCCTGATCCCACACCATTATATTTATATAAGGTGACGCCATGTAAGGATATTTAATGCCTTACTGAGAATGGCACTATTGTTGGAACTGAGGCCACCGCATGGAAATAGCTGGGTAGGTTTTGGTCTCCTTCCGTTCAGATTACAGACCATGCACACACAGCTACATAACTGGCTAGTTCTGTCTCCTGGAACAAATTAGCATTTGGTCAGGCCCACTGTCAAATTAAGACATTTTCCTGTTCTTGGTGAGACTGAAAGCCACAATTTCCAAGCATTAATTATATCCACTGGTGGGTTGTGCATCTACAGATATGTTAACGCAATGGCAGCACTCCAAAGGGAGAGAAAAAAAACAACAAAAACAAAAACACAGCAACCTACAGGCAGAAAAACACAAATCATGGAGTTTCAGGAAGTGTGACTTTTGCTTGAATAAAATCGTATTTTTGCTCATCAGTAGTGTTTTTGTTTTTTTCATTTTCAGAAAAGTCACTTTATGGACCCCTCCACATCGGGGATCATAGATAGATAAGCCTACTGAAACTACCTCCAGAGTACGAGCCCAGCTCCTGAGACAGAACCAACCTTCATTCTGATATGTATGCAAAAAGAAAGAAAAATATACTAGGCTTAAGAGACATACTATTTTGTGGCAGAAAAAAATCGTATAGTATTTAGTATCTGAGGGGACAGTGTTGGTGACATGAGTGTGGTATCACAAATATTTACTGACAAAATGAATGACAATTTCCTCCATCCGTAATCAAATGTCCTTAACGGATAATACATAGCATGTGGGCAGTATGCCGCATGAGTGGTGAAAATAAGCTAACATTTGATTACTTTATTCTTGCCAGTTCATTGATGAGGAGAAAGAGTGAACCCCACCTCCGGACAAAGCCTTGCAGGAAAAAGAGTAATTACTGTAATTGTTTGAGGTCGCCTACTGTCATTGATGGAAACTAAACTGCATCTCTAAATCAGAGCCGGTGATAACCTCTGGACCAAAGATCAAATCATTTCTAAACTGGTGCTATTTATATACAAAGAGAAAGGAAGCTGCAAACATGTCATTCAGTATTGTTTGAATACAAGAGTGGTCTGCTGGGCTATTGGTTTTTTCCTGCCTCTAGTGACAGGTAATTAACCTGGACGATCGCGGGCCCTTTGCTCAAAATACATTCCTCTTCTCAAACAGAAACTTCCAAATAAATAACCCTGGACAATCTTTAAAAAACGAGCATGGGGGGGGGGGCGCATCTTCTTCAGTCCTCCCACTAATGCTAAGAGGCCAGCGGAGCAGGTTTGAGTCACCCTCATTTTATATGAGGCTATTGGGACAGAAGATCAGTACCCCAAATGGCAGTAATAAAACAACTGGCAGAGTTTTGGGCCTTTTGAATCTGTATCCAAAATGCTTTGTAAACTCTTCCTTTCTCAATAAATAGGGCTTTCTATCCCGTTCAGAAGGAAGTGCTATGTCCCAAATGCTTCCTTTCTTCTGTTACTTCGCAGAAAAGGTGGAGGTCGCACTCGGAAGGAAAATTCTACCTCTTGGATGCTTGGGGGGCAGGAATAAAAGCTGAACCGGTAAGCCGACATCAAGTCAAGGCCAGCTGCACATTCTCCCAGACTAAGTCTTCCCATTGCTATCAGAGCAACCCATTTAGATGGATTCTGCTGTTGCCGCGTTGGTGTAGGTCCTTTGGACAGGCCCTTCACCAAAATTCAGCTAGCGAGGCACACATTCTCTAGAAAGCTGGCCTAAGGCCCCTGGCAAAGGACAGAGACGAACGCTTTGGGGTCCTTCTGGGGTGGGGGAGCATCAGGGAAATTTAGGCCACTCAAGGCACTGGATGCCACACCTGGAGGTGATTCCCCAACGGAAGTGACTTGTCGGAAAGAGCGGATCTCCGCAGAGAGTGGCCTCCGGGATCTTGTCCGCAGCGTGTATTCCTGAGGTCACACCCTCCACCGCCAGAATGTCACGGGGTGGGGGGGGGGAGGCAGGGCTGAGCTCAGCTCCCACTTGCCTGAATTTCCTGGTGAATTGGCTTGACGTCCCAAGAATAGTTTCACTCGTTTGTTTGCCGGTGGTAAAGCTGACATGCATAGTTGGCTTCAGATGGTTTTTCTTTAAGGCCTGTTAATACCGGCCAAGCACCCCAGATGTTTTGAGAAACATAATTCTGATGGCAGCGTGTCACAACACACGTGCTATCTCCTGAATGTGCACTTGTGCCTTTTGCGGGGTGGGGCAGTAGGCTGGCTTCCTGAAAAAAAAAACGTAACCTAAAATTTCCCTTATTTCAGTCATTTTCTTTCCCTAACATGCCATAACAGCCTGAGGTCAGTTAGCTAAGGCAGTTTTTTAACACTGCCATCACCCTCTTGAGAAATAACGAAGCATCTTCTGGTCACTGGGCCCGTGGGCCACAGGCAAAGGTCTCTTGTCAAACTCTGAGCCACTCCTGAACTTCAACTGACACCCTGCAGACAGACAGGGAAACTCTCCATCCCGCATCCTTTCATCTGGCAGAAGGCCACTGCCAAACTACTGCCAAAACCCCAGAAAGGTTCTCAAGACAACTGTGGATGCTGCATTTGCTTTTATGAAATGAAGATCTGTGAATTAGATGACAATGGATCAGAGAGGACTTGCAAATGAAAGGGAAGCCATCAGGATTATTGCTGTCACCCTTTTATGACTTCCCAATGGTGTCACCCTTTTATGACTTCCCAGTGTTTCTTCAGATTTAAAATATTCAGTACTAGGGGGTGTTGACTTTTCTGAAGATCTCGAAGCACATTAGCAGAAGTATTAGAAATGTTATTAATGGTTATTTCATGCCAAGAATATGCTAGCCCTCACACAAATGCGCAGAGCATTCCTATAAGGTAATTACCGTTTTGGTGGCAAGAATTATTAGCCCTATTTTATAGCTGGTGAAAAGGAAACCTAGAGATACGAAGTCATTTGTCCAAGCATACAATAGGCAAAGCAAAGTGGAGAGGCGAGACAATTAGCTGGCCAAGTCAAGCCAATAAAAACAAGTGATTGAGAGGAAAATACCTCGCTCCCCGCCACCACTCCTGGATTAGCCAGCTCGCTCTCGGCGCAGATGAAATCCCCTGCGTAATTGTTTTAATTCCCCCTTCAAGCCCTCAGCAAGCCTCCCCTGATCTACTGCAGTCACTTACCGGCCTGTCTCCCCAGCCAGGCTCCGGCCCCTCTAGCCCATGCCCTGCCCTCCACCAGAGTTCAAAGGAGGCCTGAGCACACGAGGCCCCTTCTCGCAGGCCTCTTCCCAACAGAGAGCCAACCCAGCCCCCGTCCCCAAAACTACAGAAAGGACAGCAACGTCTGGAGGGATGCTTAGCCCTCCGGCCTCTGCTCCCTTCCTCCTCCTTCGTGCTCTGTTACTACTCCTTCGCTCCAATGGTCCCTCTTCTTCGGTCAGAAGGCTCTGCTGGCCCAGGCTCTGCTCAGCCAAGTTATCCCCTCAAGCTCTGTCGTACACCCGCATCTCGTTTCCATTTCTGTTCTCACCCCTCTTCCGAGCTGTGCATTCCTGGCAGGCAAAGACAATGTCGAATGCATCTCAGTGTTTCAGTGGGTGGTGCAGAGCCTGGAACACGGCGAAACGCACAACAACCCTGTGCGTGGACAGAGCCAAAGATACAGAGGTGTCCCCAGCCATGAAACACAAACCCAAGTATA
This sequence comes from Phacochoerus africanus, assembly GCF_016906955.1. Lineage (NCBI taxonomy): Eukaryota > Metazoa > Chordata > Mammalia > Artiodactyla > Suidae > Phacochoerus > Phacochoerus africanus. The sequence continues at coordinate 125,078,781 of NC_062560.1, read as the reverse complement.
TGCGGAAGAACCCCAAACGCCCCAAGTCATTAGATCCTAATTCCTCCTAAAAGCTTCAAACTGCTCAGTGAATGAAATCTGCTTTTATTTGGTCTGTCTTAGGTCCTAAGGAAAAAAGAAGTGGTAAGTTATGTATTGAATTTTACGATCTTTGCCCATTCCCCAAATAATGGATTTACTCAACTAGTGGATATTTTTTCCATTTATCAGATTTCGCGAGCTGCATGGAACTAGGCTTGGAGGCACTTTGGAATAAAGTGCTTATAAGTTACTGTCAAAAGGGATTTCACAATTGGGTCTGCATTTGTAAGCATACTATTAAAATATGCTTTAACGTGACCAGAACATTTTCAAACAGCTGGCATATTCATCTAAAAACATAATTAGTTTTCAATAAAAGTTGCTTTTTATTACTCAGGAAAAGTTCTCCGGTGACTTTTAAGGATCTGCCAAGTGAAATTTCAAAATGAAAATAGATTATCCCTGCTGGCCAGGGGCCAAGTGGAATGAAACGCAAACACACGAATTTGTGCCAAGTCCTAGTCACGCTGCACCGAGGCAAAGCGGGTAAGTGCCCGCCTGGGTTTAACGTTACATAAACCCGCCCACCGTCCTCTCCAGCTCTGCAGAAAACTGTCCACTTGGGGCCTCCGGCCTCTGGACCGCGCCAGCTTTATCCCCGCTCTTCTTGGCGGCAGGAAATGAAAACGGGGTCAGGAGACGGCAGAGAGTCCTTTCACAAGAAGCCAGGTCTGGGGAAGGCTAAGTAAGGTCTGGAGACTTGTCGTCAAATAGCCCAAAACAAAGGGAAGCGGACGGGCAACCCGGTGACACTGTGAGAGCAGCTCACTGTGAGGTGAGACTGGCAGGCAGCTTCCATCCTTAGCTGGTCAGGCAGGGTCAGATGATTAAGAGAGGGGATTTGATGATTTCCCTGCATCTGTGTTTACAACCTGCACGGCCTTGGCAGCAGGTTTTTGTTTTGTCTCTTTTTTTGGGGGGGAGGGGGGGGTCTTTTCAGGGCTGCACCGGCGGCGGCGGCACATGGAGGTTCCCAGGCGAGGGGTCGAATAGCTTTAGCTGCCAGCCTCCGACGCAGCCACAGCCACACCAGATGCAAGCCAGGTCTGCAACCTACACCACAGCTCACGGCAATGCCGGATCCTTAACCCACTGAGCAAGGCCAGGGACCGAACCCACAACCTCATGGTTCCTAGTCAGATTCGTTTCCACTGTGCCACGATGGGAACTCCTCCCTCTTCTTTTTAAAAACCATTTTGTAATTGATTTACACTGTTAGTTTCAGGTGTACAGCAAAGCGATTCAGGGATACACACACACACACACACACACACACACACACACACACACACAGGTAGACTCAGATTCGTTTCCCTTATAAGTTATTACAAGATATTGAGCCGAGTCCCCTGTGCTATACAGTAGGGCTTGCTGGTTTTTCCTAGCGAGGCAAACAAACCCAAGAGCCTGGCAGAGGAGCAGCTCTGAGCGGGAGCGTTCGCCAGCCCCAGGCTTCTCCAGCCCATCTGACATCCAGAGGTTCTGTCTTCGAGCACAACTCGTTCCTCTCTCTGGAGAGCATTTGGCAAGTCTTTGGAGGTTTGGGTCTTGCAAATTCTTCCCCTTTCCAGAGCTCCTCTGCAGCACTCCTCCACCAAGAATATCGATGTGACCGACTGCCCAAGCAGACGAAAGACTAGCTCATCCTATAGGCACTCTGTCGATCCTTGAATGAAAAAGTGGGGAACGTTGGCCACAGAAGCTTCAGCCCTGAGATACTAGAAGGCTATGAACAATGCCAGCAAACAGCCAGCTAGGTCTTCTCCAATGGAAGCTATTTCCACGCTGAAGCAGGTGTGTCTCTTCGGATGCACACTTTGCTGCTTGTCTCTTGATTTTCGGCATGTTCCAAGTGCTTTTTCTTTCTTTTTTCCTTTTTTTTTTTTTTTTTTTGCCTATAAAGTGGGACTGAAAATGCCAACCTCAGAGGGAGAGTTGTGAGAATCGATGGGACGATCTTTTACAAACTATAAAGTGCTGTGTCATTACCGACCCATTTTTCACCTTGTCCATTCATCTTCATTTCCACATGTTCTAACATCAAAGCCGATTTCCCATTGAAGAGACTGCAATTTAGCATTCAGAGCCATTTGGAACAGAAACCACCAAGCCTTCAAAGTGTCACAGTGGAAGCATAATGTGGGCAACTGGCAAAGGTTTATCTGGAACCTCTGACCTGATTCCCAGATGCTTAGAGTGTCATTCTTACAAGGCCATTTGTTTACTGATATATTTGTATTGTTATATGGATCCTACAATTTTACTAAATATTTGTGGTTGAAGGGGAGGGCAAAATCGCTCAATTCCTATGGGTCAGATTTCATCAAATAAGAAAAAAAAAAAGCTGCCTTCTCTTTCTCAATTTACAAACTATTAGCAGTTAGGTAACTCCAGACAGATAATTCCAAAGAGAAAGAAGCAGGTCTCCATCTTATCCTGCTTAAATAGGGTTAATCGCTAGGTGACTATTAATTGTAAAGACATAACAGATAAACATCTGAATCTGACTGTAAAGCATCCCTCCTTTCAGTGGGAGGTCACAGTGGGAGCTCTGTGAACCTCTACAGCCCAGGGAACCTCATCACTGGAAACTCTCTTTGCAGGGGGACCACACGCGCCCTCAGAGATTGTCCTTCCTGTGTGTTCCTGACGTCTCCTTAGCCAGGGACAGTTTTCAGGTCAGCTCCAACTTATTGCCAGAGGTGTGCTGTACCTGAACCGGATGGAAAAGGTTTAGGAAGCAACTTAGGAAGGAAGCCAAGCTCTCTGATATGAACCTTTGCCCATGTGATAAGGCCGTCTGGCCTGTCTGGGGCACCTCAGATTTGGGGAATCTGAAATTTTGGTAGTTTGTGAGTAGGGTGGGCCTACAGGACCAGACCCTGGGGAACACCTTGGGCATGAAGGCTCACAAGGGCTCCCCTGGGCACATCTTCCACATTTTTTACATTTTTGCCACCAGGGATAGAGCCTTCGGTGTGGCCCCTCCTGGGAGGGAGATAGCACAGGAAACCTGCATACAGATTCTTCCAGTCTTCCTGCTGTCTCTTTGCCCTTACTGACCTGGCTGTGTATCCTTGCCGTGTCTCCCATAAGAAATCTGAGCCTTAAGTATATATGCATATATGTTAACTATACGTTAAGTCCTATGAACCTTTCTAGCCGGTTGATGAACCCTGGGTGATCTTGAAACCCCCTGAAACAATCCCCATGTGGCCATCACTGAGAACAAGTGGCCTGATGTCCTTCGGACACTGCATTATTTTTATATAAAATTCTTCAAGAATATATTTGCTGCTAGTTCCTCAGCATAGTCTAGATGATACCCTTGGCCATCTGGAAAAGCCAAGAAGGCCAATTAAAGTGGCCCAGATATTCTGTCCACAAAGCTTTCAATATTACAAAGAAAATAATTCTGAGTTGCTTAAGTTCTTATAACTAGATACCACAAAGAGAAAGAAAGAAATTCAGTAAACGATCAGTTCTGTGGAATAAGGAAAAAAAGTAGAAAAGAAAGTAGGAAAGGGAAAAATTAAAAAAAAAAAAGAAACTTAGCAAAACTTTGAAAGTTTATCAAAGATGAGCATTATGTCAGACAAGTGACAAGGTGCTAAGGACACCAGCCATTTCTTAGCCGAGTTTTCTTAAGACTCAAGCTCCATCTCTGCTTTGCCCACAAAGGTGGAGGGATTACCTCTGAAAACACTGTGCCAAGTTTCTGAGGCTTTCCCAGAGGTCCCTGGAGCCTGGTTTTTGCTTTATATTTTATTGAAAGGGGGAGAGTTTTCTAATGGAATACCCGATCTTCCAGATCAGGGACTTGCACTCATAAATCCTGAGAAAAGGACCCCAGCAGACACCCGCAGCCTCCAGGGAAACCACACGGGTGCTCAGAGCTGAGCCGCTATGCCAGAGAAGACCAGGCCACGTGGGGGTGACAGTGCCCCCAGGGTCCAGGGAGCGGGGGAGGGCTTTGGGACTGGTTTACTCTGCTGCTCGCTCTGCATCTGAGGGCTTCTTACCAGAGACGGGTGGAACTATTGATGAGGATGGCTAGCCTGGCTTCCTTCCAGTGTTCTGGAAAAGTCCAGTGCCACCCATGGCTCAGCAACTGTAGTAGTATTGTGTCTCCTCTTGACTCAAGCTGTTGGGTGCCAGCAGAGCCTATCAACTCTCCTGATTCATGCAAAACCACTCCGGCGCCTAACCATTATCTACAGCCAGGACCATAACATTTAGTGGTGACCCATTAAAAACAAAACGTGGCTACCAAGGGTAGCAGTAAAAATTTAAATGATGTATGAATTCCTCCCACTGCTATTGCCTCTTCTACTCTACTAACCAGCCCGGTATTATCTTTACTCTTGAACCATGTGGCACAAAAACTAAGAGTCTTCTTTTCTGTTCTTGGCCACACTCATTCTTAAGGTTGGGCAAACTGTCCTCAAATGTAGGCGGCATCACTCAGTAATTCCGTGGCCTTGGGCAAGTCACTCAACCTCCCTGTTACTCAGTCCCTTCATTTCAGAAATGGGGTAATAATCTCTCTCCAGCAAGGTCATTGGGCAGTTTAAGGATAATGTAGGAAACGCACATCAAAGGCTCTCAGTCAATGAGACTGGCTAAGATATCACTGGTGGTGTTATTATTTTTGAATTTGTTATTATGGTTCCTCTTATCATGATGATGCAATTTATGCCAAGACGTCATCCTTGGTTGCTGCCTCCAGAGCATGAACGCAAACAACTGTCTCAGCGGAGCAGCAAACCAACAGGCGTGTGGGCGCTGGACCCAAAATCTGCATCATGTGCTCACGACCTAAACATGGGAAGAGCCTAGCTTTGGCTCAGACACCCTAATCAAACAATGCCCCACACGGTGCTGGTGTGTCTAAAGTCCTATGGACACATCATGAGGATGTGGGACAGTGTCATGTGCCTTTGTTCATAGTCCAAGAAGATTTACAGTTTGTTGTTTGCTGGGAACGGGGGTGAGAAGTGGCTGACCTTGGTAGTGACTTGCCCCGCCCTTCTCAGGCATATGCTTGGCCATTAACGTGTCTGCATAATTAGCATGAGGCTGTGGGCCCCTTTCGGGCCCCCTCATCACACACACACACAAAGGTGTTTACACCTGAATACAATTTTGGTTACAGAGCACGAAAGGACAGGTGACAGGCCCAGCTGGAGGGCCTCTTTTTCATTTTCCTGTGGCCACAAATCAGACACCTCAGGCTCACGGCAGGACAGGCTCCACTGGCAGTAATTGGCACCATCTGTAGCTGTCAGAGCACTGGCTGGCATTCCAGCATTCCATCTTTCCAGTCAAGGCATTCATCACTCGTCCAAAACTCAGCCAGCTGACACTGAAAGATTAACTTGCATTGATTTGCTTGGCTAAACTCGCCTGAGCTTCAGTTGGTCCCGAGCGTTCCTGTGTAATAGCCATCCCCCCACCCCAAGATGTTTACAAGGTGATTGTCTACTCAAGGTTTTTTTTTTTTTCTCCACTCCCATCTTCTGCCTAATGTGCTCTCAATAATTAGACTTTGGGAAATGGTGAATTAAACCAGAAGAGTGAGTGCTGTGTACCATCCCTGCCAAATGCCAGGGCCCGTGGGCTATATAATTAGGAAGATTCTCCCCTTATCGCTCAGTGGCATTAAATTCCTCCTTTGTCACCCTGTTTGTAGGTGGGGTAGGAGATGTTTCTATTTGTGGCTTTGCCAGAAGACGTTAGAGGGTCGCTTGTCTCAGGGGTAACTCACAGGCCCATGAACAAACATCTCCTGGACACCTTCTCTGAGCCAGGCCTGGCACTAGGTATGGGGGTCGTAGCCTGGCGTGAGCCATGCCTCCTGCTCAAGCCCTCACTGTGCGATAGGGCAGAGACCCGAGTTAATCAGTGCTGCGTCACAGGGCAGGGATGTCACAAGAGCTCTACACTCCTGAAGCTTCGGAAGAAGGAGCACCCATTGCAGAGCGGAAAGGGGGCCAGTGAACGCTTCCTGCAGGGGATACTTGAGTGATGAAGGTTGAGAAGGAATTAACGAGACCACGAAACCCGAGAGAAGGGCACCCTCCGTCAAGCGAGATGAACCCTCCATGTGGAGGATGTAAGCCTAAAATGTCAAGAGGCAATTCGGCATGTTGTAACCCTGGTGGATTGGAATGAACTGAGCTTCTTGAGGCAGGGAAAGCAGCCCTACTGAGTGGGGTTGTAGGCATATGGATATAAATAGAAACATATCGATACGATTTTTTTTCCTTCTGAGTATACCAGAAAACATGCATTTCCAAAGAATGATCCTAGATCCATTTGGGGGCGGGGGGAACCCCACCACTCCCAGGACATCCCTTGGAAAGCGAAGCAAGTGATAAATTGCAAGTCTCACTTCAACTGCCACCCTCTTACTTGACAATGTAAATAAAATGTTCTCCTGTGACTGAAGATGGAGGAGGCAGAATAGCTGACAAATATCTGTTTCTACAGTTGTTATCAAAATATTACTAACAAATATGCTTCCACCATCTTTGGGGGAGTAATTGATGGCAACATGAACATTAAATTTGGTACATGAGATAAACAGCGCTGAGGAACGCTGCATGGGATGCTCTTTCCATCGCTGCTATCACTGTTCCTCGTAGTAAACATGCGTGGAGCATTGACCAGAGATACGCATTAAGCTCAAAGGGGGGAAAAAAAGGACTGACAAGATTTACAGGCAAAAGGTTAAGTATATATGTATATATAGGCATATGGAGAGATGATTGATGAACAGAAAAAAGGAGGGGAGCAGCAAGACCACGCCCATGGGTATGGGTTTATGGCCTCTAGAAATTCCCAGGAATGAGGGCTGTATTTCCATAAGCTGTCCAGCCAACAACCTCTCCCCACCAAAAAGAAAGAAATAAGATATACTTCCTTCGAAACAGAACTAATGGAGTTCCCACTGTGGCGTGGTGGAAACGAATCCCACTAGTATCCACAGGGATGCGGGTTCAATCCCTGGCCTCGCTCAGTGGGTTAAGGATCCGGCATTACTGTGAGCTGTGGTGTAGGTTGAAGACGCGGCTTGGATCCTGCATTGCTGTGGCTGTGGTGTAGGCTGGCGGCTACAGCTCCAATTTGACCCCTGGCCTGGGAACTTCCATATGCCTCAAGTGCAGCCCTAAAAAGCAAAGCAAAACAAACAAACAAAACAAAACAAAACAAAACAACAACAACAAACAGAACTCGGCAGCCACTTCAGCCAGGAGGATTACCGCGTATGGAGTGCATTGTGTCCATCATGCTCACTGGAGAACCAAGCCAAAGATGGAGGCAGAAGAGAAAGAGGACAAAGGGAAAGGAAGATGCAGGGAGAAGCCACGGAGGCAATGGTCTAAGTCATCTAACTGTGCAAAGTGATGTTCTGCAACATTCCATATGCTCCGTGCCGAGCATTCCTCCTTGCGGCTCATCTGTATTTCTTACCAAAGAGCACCTACTATGTGCCAGGAACTTTTGTTCCTATTGTCATGATTCGTATGGAGAAAGCAACAAACCCAGGTGATAATAAAGAAGCTAATGATGACCTCAACTCCAACCCCACGATGTCAGCTCACACCATCATTCTCAGATATGCGGGTACTTAGCAAGTAATGGGTTGTGCTGGTTTGGGTTTTACAGCCACTTGGTGGGGGCAGGGATTATTGTCCCCACTTGACACAGGAGTAAACAGGCATGATCCTGCAGTGAAGTCTCAGTTTGTTTCTGTCCACTGTTGTGACTCGAGCATCTCAGATGCAACCCATGAAGCCCTGGTTTTCCCTAGTTCCATAAGAGACAGACAGCCACTTCTCCCCATTTCCAGTCCTTTAACTGGTGCTTGTCTGAATTTCCTTGCTTAGTGAGCAGAGGATCCACCAAATTTTACCTACAAAAACCTGATTTTAAGCCAGTGCTTTAGATACACTCAAGCCAACTGAATCATCTTACTGTGACCAACGGCTGTAAAGAGGAAAGAAAGCTAGGTGTCAACGCATTGTCTTGGGTCACCACAACCCAAACTCACCCATACTGCCCCAAGCAGCCTAGGTTTACCCACCCCAAGAATTGCTTTGGACTCACCATGCTCTTCATTTCAGGTGATAATAAAGAAGCCGGTTATGGCATCACCTCAACCTCAATCCTAGTTTGTCAACTTGGCCCGTCCATTCTTGGTCACACGAGGGCTCAATTTCTCAACCAGACTGGGCCCCTGGTCAATCCAAGGATACAGTATGCAATTACTTGATGAGTATAACTAAAAATATGGTTGACTTATTGACCCATTTACTCAATGGAGCCTAACTGCACTCCTACTGTGCTCACTCACTCTGCTAGGGTCCCGGGCACAGAGGTAAGACATGTTTCTCTGTGCTCAAGGGGTCAGAGTCTCTACATGCATGCCATTGTAAAATAAAAACATGCTTATCAATATGTAGACAGCCATAGGTTCTATACAGAGAAAATATATACCATTTCAGGCTTTCCGAATAACAGCTTTTATATTTGATGACTGATAATAATACTTTTTATCTATGTAAGCAAATTATAGTTTTCAATGCATTTTCACATCTGTGATTCATATAAACCCTATGACAACCCCACCAGATAAGGAGGGATGGTAGCTTCACCTCTAGCTTGAAGACACAGAACTTGTAGCTCTGGGGTTCAGTTCCCTGCCCAAGGTTGTCCAACTGATAAATATAAGGGCTGAGCCTCAAACCCACACTTGGCTTCCTCTGCCTACTGCTCTTCCCAGGTCACGTGATTTCCTCACTTAATTTTAATCACCCTAAAAAAAAACCCTGTAGCTTTTAAGCAATCATTCCTCATTCTCCCTACTTCCAGACCCTGGCAACCACTAATCCGTTTTCTGTCTCAATGGATCTATCTGTTCTGGACATTTCGTATAAATGGCATCATTCAACATGTAACCTTTTGTGTCTGGCTCCTTTCACTCAGCATCATGCTGAGCAGGGGTCAGTACTTTCTTCCTTTTCATGGCCGAATAATATTCCATTGCATGGATAAAGTGCATTTTGTTTATCTGCTCATTCATCAATGGACATTTGGGTTGCTTCTGGTGTTAGGCTATTAGGAATCATGCTGTTACAAAGATTTATGTACAAGTTTCTGTGTGGACATATGTTTTCAGTTCTCTCAGACATATACCTTTTTTCTTTCTTTCTTTTTTTTTTTTTTTGGACTGCACCCACAGCATATGGAGGTTCCCAGGCTAGGGGTCTAATTGGAGCTCTTAACCACCGGCCTACACCACAGCCACGGCAACGCGGGATCCGAGTCACGTCTGTGACCTGTATGCCAGATCCTTAACCCACTGAGTGAGGCCAGGGATCGAACCCAAAACCTCATGGTTACTAGTCGGGTTCATCAACTACTGAGCCATGATGGGAATTCCAGTTCTCTCAGATATATACCAAAGAGTGGAATTTTTAGGTCAAATGGTAACTTTATGTTTAACTCTTTGCAGAACTGCAGGACTGCTTCCCTCTTTTTTCCCTAGTACTTAGTGTGCTCCAACTCATTATATGCTTTTCTTATTAATTATATGGTAACAAAGTGTTTCATCTTATAATCAAAGGACGCACGCCACAAAAGACCTTTCAGAGTTCAGGCAACATCTAAAATACATGTTGACTGTCTAAGATGAAAACCCCCCAGAGACAACTTCAGTGCAGAGACCTGGGCAATAAAGGGGGATCTATGAGCACTTGAAGAGGTGATGTAGCTACATTTTGAATCTTGATTCATAGGCAGCTGATTGAACCATTTCATACCTAGGATGTCAACCAGTGAATTCATCCACCTAGATTCCAAAGTCTACACAGGGTTAGCTACTGAGCACCACGGAAACCTCACAGATTCTCTCTGGACTTAGGTGTTCACATGATTCCTGTCATCCTCAAATGCATACAGACCCTGTTGGGATATGTGTAAGAACCTTCCCTCTGGCCTGCTCCACGATTAGAAGAGGCCAAGCCTGGCAGCATTGGGGAAAACCTGTACCTAGAAGTGGCTGGGGTGTGTGTGTGTGTGTGTGTGTGTGTGTGTGTGCGCGCGTGCGCAGGTGTGTGTGAGCCTGCATAAGCTTGCAGGGGTGGGGGACATGCACATGTGCCGCCCTTGGGCTTCCCTGGTGGAATCCCTGCTGAACTTGGAAGAACATGATAACTGAAAGCCATTTTTATACATTGCCTGATAAGTAGCCTGGATTCCTTGCTGCACTGCAATCACAACGTGTCCTTCGCCCATCTCAGCGCTTCTATCAGCACCACTCTCCCAGCACAGATTGGCCTTCTCCAGCCTCTCCTGCTCAAGGTCACTGAGAGACCTCCTGAAGGCCACGGCCACAGTGAAGGCACTCCCAACCTGACCGGCGGACAGCCTCACTCCTTGCCTCGGCAGCCTCATCGTTCCTTGACTCCTGTCTCCATCTCCAGCCTCCTTCCTCACTCCCCCGAGACTCTGAAGTGCCTGAGGCCAGGAGCGCTACTTAGTCACCTCAGATCCCAGCATCCAGCTATACGGTAATGTGCGCTCCTGCATTCCTTCCTTCTTTGGAGCACTTACTGTGTGGCGAGCACTATGAAGGTTAATTTCCTGTGTCAGGTTAGGCTGGGGACACGGTGGTGAGCAAGACACAGGAGGCTCCTGACCACGTCTGTTTGAAGAGCATGTATGATGTTTCCATCGTGGTCCGTAGCTGTCCACACACAGACTTTGGCATCTAGAAGGTGACCCTCCCAGAGGGAAAGAGACTGTAAAGCATCAAATTGCACTTCTCAGTAACTTTCCTGTATTAGAGCCATGGTATGTAGAGGTTCGCTTTGAAGATGCTGCGTGCGGATGCTCCATAAACACCGAGCTGCACACAGTAGGCACTCCACTCGCATTGCATCCACTCAACAGAACCAAACCGGGCTAGAGGTGTTTTCAAATCAAACTTAATGGTGTCAGACTGCACTCAGTCCCATGAAAGGTATGATCCAAATCAACATGATGACCAGACTCCAGTTCGAAGTTGGGCGTCAGGGTTTTGTGCCTTAAAAAGCTATGCACCATAACTAACACCACCACGCAGAGATGCAAATATCAGTCTGAGAAGGAAGACAAGGTCTAAGGGAGCATTTTTAGGCAAATTAGGGAGCAACTGTACAGAAAGACACATACTCCAAACTTTCCTTTAAAAAAACAGTGTTCCGTACATTTTCTCTTCCTGGTACCACAGCAATTAATCAAAAGTTTACATATTTCTTCAATCCAGATACAACATGTCAATGCTGCAGTTAAATGCATCATAGAAACGGAAGGCTCTTGCAGGAGTTTTCATTAAGTCTAACATGATTTACAGGACCTAAGACACATTGCTGGGAGATTTTCTATTACTGCAGCAAGTACTCCAGGGATATCTTGACCCACTTGAAATTGTTTTAGCTCCACTATTACCTGGGTCACAACTGATGGCAGCATATATCAATTACATTGGAGTCATTTAGAACACGCTTCCATGCATCTGGCCATCCAAAGATTCACTTCTTTGCATTTTCATACTCTGAAAGAGCCATTATAAGAGAACTTCTTGAGCAGGCAAAGATGAACTCATTTACCTCAATAGGGCCCCCACAAGACAGGCTACTGGGAAGTATGCCCCCTGTAAGCTTGCAAATGTCCTCTTCCTGCATTTCTCAAGAGGCTAATTTTTCAATCCTCTTCCTGCATTCTTCTCGGCCTCTTCTCTTTGAGAACTGGCTACCTCACATTGATTTCTGGACCAGAGTCAATGACTGGGCAGCCTTTTCAAGTTTATTTCTGCCAGTGGATAGAAGGGATTGTGTGGATGCCTATAATTAATTAGGCTGACTGCTAGTGGTCTGGGATCGTAATTCACTGTTAGAAATTTTGTGTAGCGGGTGGAATAGGAGGCACTGGCAATGCTACACTAGAGGCATTTCCTAAGAAATCGGCTGCTCATTATTTAAGATGAGGGCAAAGTGGGCCTCCTTCATCGCAAGGCTGACGCCTCCCCCCACTGATGGTGCTGCTTCTAGGACACTCAGGTTTTATACAATCCTCTTCCCAGAGTTTACATTACCCCAGCAGGGACAAGGACTAAATTTAACGCATTTCTATAGTCACTGAAATGCCATGCCTAGGCTCACGTTGTTCAAAAGTCTCCATGAGACTCAGAGTAAAATCCAGGTCGCTGACAAGTGGCCTACAAGAGGTTCCATAACCTTCTGTGGACCCACCCCAAACCCAACCTCCGCCTCCCTGTGCTCGAGTGTCGCCTTCATGGGGCAAGCCCTCCCTGCTTGACTGCTTTCCACTGCATTTACCATCATCCTGAATATTCCATATTTTGCATACTTTTTCGTTTGTTTTCTTCTCCCATCCACACTCCCTCTGTAGAATAAGGTTAATGAGGGCAGGGATTTGGCTTGTTTGATTCATTCTTATACCTCTAGTGCCTAGAAAAGGTGACAGGCACATGGTAGGGACACAGTAAACACTGCTGAATGAATGGATGGATGAATATGAATGCACAACAGTTGCTTTCTTCTAGTGAGACGTCGTTATTAAATTTCTGATTATATTCATTAAAAACTATATTTAATAACTCATTTTACAATTTTTTTTTTTTTTTGGCCGCACTTGAGGCACGTGGAAGTTCCTGGGCCAGGGACTGAAGCCACATCACAGCAATGACCCAAGCTGCTGCAGTGACCACACAAGATCCTTAACCCACTGTATCACCAGAGAACTCCCTGATTTTATTTTTTCTAATTGAGGACGGGGTTGCCTATTCCATTCTGACCACTGGTCATCTTACAGGGAAGGATTCCAAACCAAAGAGACTATCTACATGGAGAAACACATTGTCCTTGTTCCCAGGGCTGGCTAAGTGACTTCCTTCACTGTCTTGAGAAGCGTGAACTCCAGATTTTTTTTTTTTGTCTTTTTGCTATTTCTTTGGGCCGCTCCCACGGCATATGGAGGTTCCCAGGCTAGGGGTCTAATCGGAGCTGCAGCCAAGGGCCTATGCCAGAGCCACAGCAACGCAGGATCCAAGCCGCGTCTGCAACCTACACCACAGCTCACGGCAACGCTGGATCGTTAACCCACTGAGCAAGGGCAGGGACCGAACCCGCAACCTCATGGTTCCTAGTCGGATTCGTTAACCACTGCGCCACGACGGGAACTCCTCCAGATTTTTTTTAAAATATGGAATTGTACTTTAAAACTCTTCGCATGTAATATAATGGTGTGCTTTTAAAAATCAAGAGTTATTTTTGTGAACTTAATATTTGCATGTAACTCCACGGGTTGGGCATACAGCAATATTTCCAAATCACAAGGATTCCTGGTCTTAGTGATAAACACACACTCTGTTCTTCCAAAGCCTATGATCACCTCTTTTATCTGCATGTTGGAAAATACTGGAATAAAATCCCTGGTGAAGTCATCTGAGCCCACTCTTCCAGGTGAGGATGGAGGCAGGTAGAACTGCAGGCTTGAAACCATTACTTTCATTCACTTCTGTATCTGGATGACAGTAGGGAGATGCTTCTTACCAATGCCTGTGGACTCTAGTTCAATGTAGAGTTGAGCAGCTGCTGCCACCCTGACAAAAATCCAAAAGTATAGATGGGGGAGGAAGTGTGGGGAGAAGGGCGGGCGTAAGGCCAAAGAGCAGAGGGCTCTTGAACTTGTACCGCATGAGATATTCAGAAGGCAATGTAGCGTGCATTCCTCTAAGCAAGAAGTGTGTGTTAAATGACACAAAATGGGCCTAGCACACACTACCCTTTAAGTAGTGGTAGTGGCTCAATACAATCGATGATGTGGTTCCATTTAAATTTATTAATTGTGATAATGGCTTGAACTCAATAAAAGGGACGGATTGGATAAAAAGGAGAGCTGAACAATATTGTCTTCATTAGCATAAAATCTTCCAGGTCCCCAACTACACTTTCCAAGGGGAATGGAGAGACACCTCAATTTTAACCAAATTTTTATGGTTTTACAGCAGCCGTGGTTATGCATGAATTTCAGAATACATTTACTTGAAAATTCATTATATGAAACATTTATCCCATGAATAAATTAGAGACTCTGAAATACAGTGCAATAAAACTTTTGCTGCTAGAAGAATTTTTATGGGTGAAATAATGTGAAAATTAGTAACATCAAATATGATTCCCCTTAACCCAGACTAGTCCCACACACAATTATTTTGACATGGTCTGTCATACATAATAATGTAGATTTTCAAATAATGCTACAGAAAAGACTTGTAACAACTCCTACTAGAATTTAGAAATACATGATGAATCACTGGGTAAGGAAAATGGCAGTTTATCCATTTTACAGAATGATTTTTTTCTTTTCCACAGCCCAATTGGATGGAAGACGTCTTGTTCTCTCTTAGAGATTCTGGTAACTCTGATGCGTTCTATACAGAGCCAATGACTTCATTCCTTGTTGACTCTGTTGCTCTTGACTTCACTGTCTAAACTTGGCATATATAAGCATTTTAATGATTTTATTGGACTACAGTTGGCACATATAAACACCCATTAATGCTTGCAACTTCATCAGGTATAATTCATTACTGCAAAAAGAGGTTTCTAAATACTGAAACAACGTATAAAAACAGCATTCAGCATGAATACGAAAATGAGCCCTGTCATTATTTTCTAGAGAGATAATAATTGCAGGTCAGCCAGCCAATTGACCTAAAACCAGTGCCTCCTCCCATCAAAGATTTCCCAGCTGTAAAAAAAGTGAAAACTCCCTCTGAGGAATATGGCATACACCTAGAAGATAAAACCAATTATTTAAATAGAACTTAGCAGGGGAAAAAAAACACATAAAATAAACCCACTGTGCAAATTATCTATGTGGAGATAATGCACTAGCCCGATACAAAGTTCCGAAACCCAAGACGTATCTTATTTCCCAAAGTACTATATTATAGCATTTCTTTTTGATATAATGAAAGTTTTGGAAATGAGAGAGGGTGCTGGTTATACAATATTGCAGATGCATTTAATGCCATGGAATTGGTACGACTGAAAACGGTTAATATGGTAAACTTGATGATACACACACACACACCCCACCACCACCACCACCATGAAAAACTTTGAAATGCTATGTTATTTATAAAATTGTAAGAATTTAAATGTTTCCATTTGTCTAAGCAGGAAGATAGAACAGAACCCTGGAAAAATTATAAATGTTGCCCTCAGATCTATATTGCCTATATGATGGATGGAAACTGCTATCAAGGGAGGCAGAGAGGAAGGGTACACGGAATCATCCATTTTCAAAGAGATCCATTTTATCACTGCATGTGTTTTAAGAGCCTTATTTTTCTTCAGGTCTGTTGTGTCATTTTTTCATCCAAGTCACTGATGCAATGAGAATAACTTGATCAAGCTCATCACCAGCTGAAAGCCTAATTTCTAATCTAGACTCTTCCCCTTAGACATTGTGATTGGCCTCGGAGAATCTACTTTATTTAACTGCGTCTCCATTTCCAAATCTGCTGTGCGAGGAATCCTTTCAGGTCAAATAATCTATGACTGTTCTAGAGTCTCTGATCATCGCCACAATGACATATTTTAGATTAAGTATTTATAGATCATAAATCGACTCCCACATCAGGCTTTCACGATTTATATGAAGCTTATCTTATCATTGACTCGGGGCCATTAAGCATCTCAGAAAAGCCCTCTAGAGAGGGGCTGTCTTAAGAGCTTGCCTTCAGGCAGTTCAAGGATTATAATTCCCATTTTACAGGAAAGACAATTGAAGCGAGATAGGTAATGATGCCTTCTGAGGTCAGGGACCGTGCCAACTGTGGAATGGGTATCAGAATCCAGTTCTCTGGGTCACTAGTATGTCACCCTTTCTACTATGCCACTCTGCCTAAATGTATGTGTGTGTGTGTGTGTGTGTGTGTGTCATAATTCCAACAGGAAAAGCATTATGAGAAACAATTGCCCTACTATATACTTTATACTCCAATATTTATTGGGTGATTACAATATGCCACATACTATCCAAGTGACTTTACGTGATTATATAATGTTAGCCTTGCGCCCACTCTGTGAGACAGGTACAATGCATTCCAAAAATAGACATTTACCGAGTGCCAGCCACTGTTCTAGGTGCCAAGGATATATGAAGGCATGTTTGGAAAATGTGCTTATTCTAGTCCTCTCTTTTCACATTCAACTTAATAGTGGTCAGCTAAACGACTCCTGCACATTTGGCTAAGGGTCCACTTAACCTAAAATTTGATTAGCCTACAATTTAGCCATAAAGCTGACTCATAAAATCTTGGTCTGAAGTGGTCTGGTTTGCATCATATTTCCAGACTTCTCTTTCAAACCAAAGTAGCTATAATATATTCACTTAAATTAGAAGAAAGGCGAAGCGTTAATCTGCTGGAGATTTCTTTATTGCTTGTGCATTTCCCACCGAGTTTAGTTGATCAAAGAATATAAGAACAAAGTTATTACTTGCAAAACTCGCTTTTTACTTGGACCACGATGGTACATGTAAGCAGGTGTCTCTAACAGAGTGACATGAGCCAACATAAATCTTCAATTTAATTCATTTTTATTCCATGGCATAACTTGATAGGATGTTGTAAATATCTCTCTGCGGTTGTTAAAATACACAGTTCCGGCTCTAATCCATGCAAATTTACAGACAAGCTCATCTATATATAATACAGTAGCTCCTCTTCCCCCTGTCCACAATTTTGCTTTCTGGGGTTTCAGTTATCCTCAGGCAGCCACAGCCCAAAAATATTAAATGGAAAATTTCAGAAATAGACAATTCATTAGTTTTTAAATTGCACACCCTTCTGGGTAGCATGATGAAATCTCATGCTGTCCTGCTCCATTCCGCCCAGGACCGGAAGCATCCCTTTGGCCAGTATGTCCTTCCTGTTAGTCACTTAGCCGGCTCGGGTATCAGACTGACTGTCACGGTACCACAATGCTTGGCTTCAAGTAAATCTTATTTTACCTAATCATGGCCCCAAAGTGCAAGAGTAGTGATGCTGGCAATTTGGATACTCTCTTATTGTGCCTAATTCATAAACTAAACGTTATCATAGGTATGTATGGATAGGAATAAGCATCATAGGTATGTAGGGTTTGGTACTATCCACAGTTTCAGGCATCCACTGGGGTCTCGGAACATGTTGCCCCACAGGTAAGGGAGGGTTACTGCATTCTGAAGGTTTTGTTTTGTTTTGTTTTGTGTTTGTTTGTTTGTTTGTTTTTGTCTTCTTAGGGCCACACCCTCTGCATATGGAGGTTCCCGGGGGGCTAGGGGTCAAATCAGAGCTGTAGCTGCCAGCCTACACCACAGCCATTGCAACACCAGATCTGAGCTGCGTCTGTGACCTATACCACAGCTCACA
Source organism: Phacochoerus africanus (assembly GCF_016906955.1). Taxonomy (NCBI): domain Eukaryota; kingdom Metazoa; phylum Chordata; class Mammalia; order Artiodactyla; family Suidae; genus Phacochoerus; species Phacochoerus africanus. The sequence continues at coordinate 125,061,206 of NC_062560.1, read as the reverse complement.
GCAATGCCAGATCCTTAACCCACTGAGCGAGGCCAACGATCGAACTTGCATCCTCATGGATGCTTGTCAAATTTGTCTCCACTGAGCCATGACGGGAAATCTAGTACTCTGAAGATTTTTTTTAAAGATCTAAATCCTAGAACATTTTGCAATGAATGGGCATGCATTAAAAAATAAGAAAAGAAATATAGGAATGGCAACAATGATAAGTCAACAAACGCAGCTACATTAATAGAGCTTAAAATAGCTGAGGTGCTGCAAAGTAATTCTGACAACATGGTTTATTCTTTTTATTTTATGAGTTTATTTCAATCATTTGAAATCCCAGTCCCTGACACTATCACCATTAAATTTTAGGGAGACCAACCTTTCTGCATCTCTTAATCTTAGCTCTTCTTGGAATAAATGAGAGGCACTGCAAAGGTCTAACGGTAACACTGGATCAAGACTAAAAGGCAATGAAAATACCACACCATTGGCCCCAAGTTGGGTTGAATGGATATATTGTGGTATAAAGAAACATTGGCATTGAGGAGTTCCCATCGTGGCTCAGTGGTTAAGGAACCCGACTAGCATCCATGAGGACGCAGGTTTGATCCCTGGCCTAGCTCAGTGGGTTAAGGATCCGGCGTTGCCATGAGCTGTGGTGTAGGTCACTGACATGGCTCAGATCCTGCATTGCCGTGGCCGTGGTATAGACCAGCAGCTACAGCTCCAACTCGACCCCTAGCCTGGGAACCTCCATATGCCGAGGGTGCGGCCCTAAAAGACGAAAAGACAGAGAAAGAAAGAAAGAAAGAAAGAAAGAAAGAAAGAAAGAAAGAAAGAAAGAAAGAAAGAAAGAGAGAGAGAGAAAGAGAAACATCAGTAATGAAACTGGATAGATTTGGCTTCAGATCCTTTATTCTGTGACCTCAGACCAAATAATTTAATCTCTTGCAGCCTTGGTTCCACCATTAATAAAATTGGGATGCTGATAGCACCTGTTTCAAAGAATCACAAGAATTCAATGAAATGCTGCATACAAAAACCTAGCACACATTTTGACACATATGACATAATAAATGTAACCTACCTTCCTTTCCCCAAATGACCAAAAATTTGTTAAAAAATCTGTTATTTCAAATTCAGTAATGGTATACTCTTCATAAGGTGATAAATATGCCTAATTATGTGATAGAATTTCTAAGCATACAAGTGCCAAAGAGATTCTATTTTGGAGCACTAAAACAGATTAGTATGTTAATGGTTACAATACACAGATTCGATTCTACAATGAATAGATAAAACTTTAATAAAATATATCTTTGCACAAATATGGCAAGCAGAGCCATTTCAGGTCCTCAAAGAGATGTATTGAGAGGAATGTCAGAGGCCACCTTATTATTATCCCTAGAAAAAGGAATTAGATTGCCTCTCTGTAGATTCATAATGCATTATGAAATTCCTCCAACAGTCTAGGTTCTTTCCATTTGCAAATCGGACTCATTGGTATGAAACTAAAACTGAACCACAAGCTAAAACAGATCAAAACTCTACAAATTCAATTCAAACAATGCACTCCAGCCAGCAACTCCAAAGCCATTACTGTGGGTGCAAGGGCCTCTCATTGGCTCTGTGGACACAAGCAAAGACAAGACATCATCTCTGCCCACAAGAAGATGACAGACTACCGAGAGAGACGGATTGGCTCTGAAACCAGACAGACGAGAACGAATGCTATCTATCCTAAAATAAGAATCTTCTGTTTACACGTAAATCAGGCATCACATTTGTAGACAGTTACTGTTTAAATTGCTGCTGATTTTTTTTTCCCCCACTATACTCAAAAGTGAGTTTCATTCATGGACTATGGAACAGCCTTGCTCACGGGCAGGGAAGCAGAAATAGAAAGCCGTATTCTTTTCAAATGAGCTCTCCCATGTGATTCCCATTTTATTCTTTCTACGCTTAAAGAAAAAGGATCCTTGGGTTGCAGGCTAGATCTGACATCCACACACACCATGGGCCCTAAGCTGAACATCCCCAGCCTGGAAAATGAAACACACGGGTACGTAAAAATGTACCTGGGACAAGTCAGTTAAAGCGCAGGCATCACACTGTGTGTGCGCCAGTAATGTGTGACATGTGGCTTTTCTCAAAGTTTTAACTCGCTGAGCTTATTGTGATACGCAGCTTTTAGGCCAGGAGGAATGCTGGCGGACGTGACAGTGGGAGCTCCTTTACAAAAACCATAAAAACAGTTCCTCCTCACCTATGATTCTACTGTCCCTTGTGCCAAGGTGAAGCACTTGCTTCCTTGTTGGATGGACAGTAGCCAAGATGAGAGCCTGTCCATATGGTTGCCTAGGAGAACTATAGCTAGGGTAGCCTCAAGAAGCGCTCACCTCAGAAATTGCAACTGCAGTGCAAGGCTCGGAGAAGCAGGGTTTCCGAGTTAACTGGAGGGTGCAGGTGCTTCGTACACTGAGGTTAAGAGAGTGCCATCAGAAGCTAGACAGATAAACCAAATGAACCTATTAAGCGGTTTGAGAAACCCAGCTGCTTTGATAGAGGATTAAAATATACATCGACCACTCGAGTCCATAAATACTGTATGTGTTGACAAAGAAAGCCCCCCGCTCGCCAACCTACAGAACCAGAGGACTGCAGTGCCCAAAGGGTCTTTTAATTGCGGTCAAGTTGAAATCCTTATCTGATACTTGACCCTCCTCAGCGGGCCCTTTGATCACGGAGCTCTCTAGCCCATCTCCACGGACTTTCTGTGGTAGGGAACTCGGACTTCCTCTGCCTCGGGAGGAGGCATACATTATTGAAGCCTCGGCCAAAATCGGCCTCCTTGAAGCTGTCTTCGGACGAGTGGGGTTCCATCCCTCGGTGCCACACAGAACAAGCTTAATCCCTCTTTCCCTCCATTCACCAGCCTGTCAGCTATCTGATGAAAGCTCATCTGGTTGCCGAAATTCTCTGACTCTGCTTCATGTGCCACAGCTTGGAGTCCTCCCCCTCCCCTTCCTCCTACCTCATTCCAGTTTATGGCCCCTTTAACTGTGGGGCAACCAAAACTCTCACGCCATGGTTTTAAAAGTCAACTGCATGATCACTGCTGCCTTTTGCAAGATAACTATGCTTCTTACTCGCCAACGATGAGGCTGTTTCCTGTTTTGATCACAATAAAACATGATATGCCATGAAAACTACTAAGATGCTTACTGCCTCGGCCATGATGTCATGCCTGTTAGGCCTCGACCCTCTGCTGGTTATACTTGGGTCTCATTTAACTCTAGATTTCCTTTATAAACGTTTATGAGGTACCTGCTCTGCGAAGGATACCGTTAGGGCTTGGGAATACCATGGTGAACCCAACGAAGGACCTACTCAGGGAACACACACTCTAGAAGGAAAGACAGAGGTGCTATTATTACAGAAAATGATGATTCAATTACTCTTGTAATTAAAATAGTCAGTAAGTTCTTAAGAAGAGGGCGTTATAAATTCCGCTTAGGAGATGTAAAAACACCAAAAATGCCCCCAGAAGAAGGAAAGACTTTTGTAGAGGACTTTAAAGGGTGAACAGAATTTTTACAGGAAGGTTATTCCAACCAAAGCACGTGCATGCCAAATCCCAGCAGCACGAAAGCATTCGGTGCACACAAGGACACCGCAGGTTGGAGCACAAGGCGCCTGGGGTGGATGGAGCTGAGGAGGAGTCGTGGCTGAGGGTCTGGATGAGTTTAGATTTCATTCTTCAGGGTGCCCCGATCCATCCACGTGTTGGAGCAGAGACATAAATGATGAGAAATGTTATTGAAAAATCAATCCATGAAAGAATACAGAAAATGAGTTAGAGGGAAGAGAAAGTAGAACACTGCTAGCAGGACCACCAGTTGAGACAGCCTGTTGGGGTCCTTCAGACAAGAGATCAGGAGGGCTGAGCTGAAGGATGGAGAGGAGAGTGGCTATGGATGCAGCCAGGAGGGTAAATTGACAGGCATTAAATGATTGGGTGTTGGGAGTAGGGTTTGAGCCTGGGGTTTGTGTAGATGGCGGTCCTCCAGTAGAGAAAAATAGGGGAAAAAATCAGGGAAGATGGAGCTATATTTTTCCAACTCATATAAGTTCCATTAATAATGATAACTCCTTTGCTAAGTGTGACTCGAGAATAAAATAGTTGGCTCGCACAACATTGCAAATCAACAATAGTTGGATACAATTTTTTATAGAAAGAAAATACTCACTTTTTGGTATGTACAAAGTATCCAGGTAAAAATATACTACGAAGCTGGAAATTTGAGTGTGGGCAGGAGATATGAGGTGGGCATCATCAGCACAGGAGGCAGGAAGAGGGTGTGGCAGAAGGCTGATGACGCCCACCTCATTTCTCCTGCCCACACTCAAATTTCCAGCTTCATATTATATTCTGTCACCTTAGACTCACCACTGACACACTGCCTGTCCCACTGGATTGGTAATTACAAAGCAAGGGATTTATCCTCCAACAGCTATGAAACAAAAACTAAAGGTCAAAATCCATGACTCACCTGGAATAAATCTACTGTTTCACCTCCCAGGTTGAATATACCTTGAAGGCTGCATACAAGTCATGAGCATCATTTTCCCTGGACCTGCATCCAGCCACAATGCAGGAAACAGACAGCACTTTAAAGGAACCATTCAGCACGACACAGGTTCTCCGTGTATGAACGGGAGGGGGAGTTCCCGTTTAATGATGACTGAGGAGCAGAAAAAGCAAATCATGATCTAAAATATCCTGGCTTGGCACGACTTTGTCTTCATGGCCCTGTGATATGAAAAGAACGTTGGTATATGACTTGCTCGTGAACTAGGAGAATGCAGTAGATACTGGAGTGGAGAAAACAGCACGGTGTCAAAGGCAACAAGAATTGCTGACAGTCGGATAGAGCGGTCTGAACGCCTTGACACCTCGCTTTGATTAAATACTTTTATATGTACTTTTGTTTGTTCTGGGCCCTCAAAGTCTCCATCTCCCCCTGACTGGTTTTACCATAAGATAAAACAATGGAATCAAATACTATATATAAATAGTGGCAGCTTTCAGCCTCACTTTTCATCCTGAGCCTAATAGGCAGAGAGCTTCAGTGAGTTTGCTGGCTTTTCCAAGTGAGTCTAGAGGGGCTTGTTTATCTAAGATCGAATCTTGGGCAAACAGTTCACTACAGCTCTACAAACAAGCTGAAATTATGACCTTCTGCTATTGTTTCTCACAATCCAAGGTTTTGATACAGGCTGTCTGCCCTTTCCAGTATGATTGGATAGGAAGCCACTTTTGTTGAAAATGCGCTAGAAAGATTCGTCATTCATTGTGTGGGTTTGGCTAATTCTGCTGTTTAGGTTTCACTAAGTGTCACAGTGACTCAGAAGAATGCCCTGCAAGGGAATGACAAGTCAGCTGGGTTTTGAAATATAAGGAAGTTGCTTTCACGGGACACCCCTGACAGTGCTAAATATTCCTCCGCCGAGCGAAGTGAACCACCTGTGCCCTATGGGAGCACTGGAGGGACAGACAGACCATTAAGATAGAAAAAAATGGGGGTTGGTACGGCAGCATTTAAAAGAACAAATACCGATTGTGGAGAAAACAGGTTTGGACGTGATGCTTCCAATGTCTTTTTTTCCCCTTCCAATGTTTCCTTAACACCAGTTCTATGCTTACACCATGTTGTGCCCAGTTTTCAACAATGGAGCTGCTGTTACTCAATCTTTCTGTCAAGGATCAAGTAAAATACCCTGTTCCCAAGCAATATCGCTCAGCAGATTTAAGCATGAGAAGATTGAGTTAGGAGGTTTGGATTTTTAAAAATGAACTATAGTTATGATAGAGTCCATTAACCAATTCTAAATTAAAGTGGAACTGAAATAAAATTATAGTAGAACATGTATAAAAGAACATGTGACATCCACATGGATACCAAATGAATCCATTATACTAAGCACTTTGCCAGTAACAGCGAGTGAATTCATAATGATGGCACACTTGAGATCAAATGAAACTTAAAAATATAAATGTCAAAATATCTATACACGGTTCCCTCTCATAATTTACCTTTGCACTGCGCAGCACATACAAAGTCAAAATGCTTCCAGGTTGAGGATTTTAGTCTAACACTTTTCACTTGTGAACTGGGTTTGATGATTGTGACTGGAGTTTTATGCAAATCAGAAAGACAGATGACAAATTTCATGGGTTGGTCATGGCAAAGACAGCAAATTTCACAGTAAGTCACAGACTAATGTACAGACACACAACCACAAATACAATCAATTGAACTTCTAAGTAAATGACTCTTTAGGGTTAAAAATGAGTGCCTGAGTGTGCCACAAGGTAGTTCCCCAAGACGCACTGAAAACTATATTCTCAAGCAACGAGCCTAGAAAAATCCTTCAGGAAAATGCTGCGCTCCTCTGAGTAGCTATACCAATAATCTCAAAATGTTGCTACTGTTTTCAAAAATCTAAAGTCATTTAGCATGGCAATAAATAATACAACAAAGAACACATTTTTCTTTTCCTTGAAGGAATGGATGTCAGAACAGATAGAGGGCCCCATACAGTTTTTAAAGTCTCATGGAAAAAGAAAAAGAAAAAAGCCTGTGAAATGCTACAACTGGCCAGTGTTCAACCAGGCATTGAGAGACAGGTCAACCATTTTCCACTTAGGACACCATTCTGTCTGCCCATTCAAACACCACGTTTTTTTCTAAACCTAGGAGGTCCGTTTCAATATTATGGACATGATATGACTGCTCCTGCCAGCATTACAGATTTTTGCACAGCTGAGTGGAATCCACCAAGGCAATTTACCATAATGGTGGGCACATGTGCACATGGGCACAAAATGCACCACCCACACACGCCCTGTCATGGCTACAAAAGAGAGGTTTTCACCGAATGCATAGGACAAAGGTCCTAAATGACAAACTGAAATTTTATTAGGGGGATTCTAGCTAATTTTGAGCCTGCTAATGTCTAAGAGCTAGAAAGATTTCCAGCCACAGAAAACAGTTTTGACAGGACATTTGCTTGCCAATTAAATCCTCAGGAGTATAGCAACAGAGGAGGGCTAAATACAGATAATATAATTTGGCCTGTTGTTTGCACAGCAATAAATTAGAATCTTGGAAAATAATTGAGTCCACAGATGTTCTTTTGAAACAACAACAGAAAAAACATTTTTAACTGCTTTACCGCAGTTATATTCCAAAACAGCCCTTGTGAGCTTCCTCCTGGAAGCATCTGCACAAGACCAAGGTCAGAAGAGCTTAGTGGGAAGAACATATCAGGGGAGGGGAGTCTGTGGAGGCAGAGGGGGCTTAAGGGTCAGGATGGCGGCTTGTTCAGGCACATGGCAGGGCACAAAGAATGGCACCTCTCCGCTTCAACAGCACAGCCCTCTTTGGATCAATGTGGGGTTCAAATGCCCCCTTGGGTAACTCCATCACTTCAGGTGCCTGGTACATTTAATTAAGCTAAGTAGAACGAGAGCCTTCCCTGGGAGTCAGCCTGCTCGCCTGGCCCCGTTGCAGAGAAGGCTGGTCTGAACAGAGCACTGGGAAGTCGAGATTTGGCAATTTTGCAGTTCATCTGTTCAATCAAAGTGGCCAAGGTAGATTATTTTTTTGTCTGAATTATCAAGTTTGGCTGTCTCCGTTGATGAAATGACCCAGATAATTGCCAAATCTCCATTTCACCAGGCTCCACAGCCCAAATATGTCACCCATCTTTGGTGGCTCACATCACTTACCCTGACAGTGTCCCCATTTGCTCAATAAGACGAACGGTGCCCGACATCACATCTCATTTAGAAAGCCATGTGTAACCTTCAGGTGAAATGCATAAATTACTGTGTGTTTAAGCTTCAACAGAGAATACAGTGACAAAGACCAGTGCAAATGAAGTTTGAGGTTAAAATCTTACGATGATATGGAATCTATTTAGTCTTTATTTTGCCCTTAGAAATACTGTCTGATTTTTAAGCACTCGTGAGTATGCTGCTTTCCAAAGGAAACATATGGCAAGTGGAAATTCAAAGGCAGGGACCCACCAGCTTTCTAGCAGGAGTGTCTCTGCTGGCAGCTTGTCTGAGGACAAATTGTGGCTTCCGCTGCGCTATATTTCTAAAACTGCTTCCTCCCCCCAAAAGACCTAAACACAGACCCGGTGTGAAAGTTCATCGTTATCTACCCAGAGCCGTGACTTCCCCCTATCACACGGACTTTGTTGTGACTTTGTTATGATAGCACTTGGCCTCGAGAGAGTGCCTCCCGAGCTCTTCCAAGGATCAGCATCACCCAGATGGCATCATAGATGCCTTTTGCAAATCCTGCTCCTACATTTTCCTTGACTGCTCCACACACTATTAGTCATTATTGTAGCAGCTTAAGCTAAGCCAAAGGATAGAAATGTGTCGGGAATCTGACTGGCAGGAGCGTCATAAAATAGTGCAGACTGAGTGCGTGCGTATGTGTGCGTGTGCATGTGCCTGTGTGTGTGAGCACACGCAATGCACTCACGCACACGCACGCCCACATATGCATGGGTGCACACACGCACTGCGTATACACAAATGCATCGGCTTGCTTTCTACCTCTCCCGAGGGAGAAGGAGAAATATATTTTCCTCCTGATTAAAAGCTAGGATTGATTCCCATCAGTCATCCAAGCCCTGCCTTCCCCCATCCATCTCTGCCCACAGTGCAGCCAGTGACTCCGCGAGAAGCAGTCAGCAAACTCCTGCAATGCTGACTTGAGTTATGGCCTGGCTCCTCCATCAGAAACAGTAGCATTATATCGATTTGAATGGTGGCATATCAAAAGCCAAGGCCCATCGAATACGACGCGTTGCAAAACAACCTGGGAAAAACGTTTTCTCACTCTCCTCAACTGCTGTCAATTGATCGCTCTTATTGCACGACACACTGCAAGACGCCACAAAACACACATCTGCTTACTGTGGTCTTAAAGAAAGCCAGTCCTATATCAAGGAGGCAATCTGGGCTAATGTACCACGCAGAGGAAAGGCTGGGACTCGGCGGACATTCACTGGCTCGGCCGCACATTTCATTTTCTCTCTGTCCTAAGAGGAAGGCACGCGTCTGTAAACATTTTCAAAGTTTCGAACACTCTGCAGGGGGACTGCCTGTGTTATTATCGATGCAGAGCACGCAGCTTAACATTTGTTTATGCAAACCGTATAATTGGAAACTCTGTCCATTTTCTGCTTGTGCTAAGTATTCTGTGTATAAATACTTTTTCATAGTAGATAAATAGCGTTTTTATTTAGGTCTTATCACCTTCATATTACATATTCATTGATTTCTAAACTGCCTTAAACAGCTCTGTAGCTGGGAAACATTATGAATTCAGCTTTGGCACCTTGGTATTAAATTTGCATAGCAGGTCACGCGTCGCTTGACATACATGCAAAATTGCACTGCGGCTATTTTATTACAAGCCACAAAAGATATTCAGAAACTGCATACAGCATCAAAAATAAATTAAAATGGATCAAAGACCCAATAGGAAGCCACATTTTTTTATTGTTTTGTGATGCCTAAAGCCATTTAGATGTTCTAGTCAATAAACAAAAGTTAGACTAACAATTTTTAGTCTTCCTGGTTTTATATTCTAATTACCAAAGGTTAACACATCTTTCTTTTTTTTAATCCCATCAGGACTGACGTTAGTTGTAGTTAAGAGTTAAATATTAAATTCCCTGTACTATGGTGCCTGCAATTACATGCCTACTCTAGACACACATGTGTGTGTTTGTTGCCACAATAAAATTATGTTTTGCTGCAACATATTCAGCATTTGCACTTCTGAGGAGCTATGGCACTTATTAAAGTGGATCGACATCCCTTTACAAATTACCCGTCCTGGTATTTTATGTTCAAATACATTAGCAAAACATCTTTCTAGGCTAAAGCTATGACACATATTCCAAACCAGTTGTAGTCGTATCATTTCTAGATGTTCTAAAATCATGCTCAGTAGACAAAGGACCCAGAGCTCTGGGCTGGACTCTGTTGCATCACAGACATAACAGCCCCACCAGATCCTTGCGGACCCAATGACCTCACCTTCTCGGGTATAAAGACTAGTCATCAAATTGCCAAGATTCATAATTGCAGATCTCCCAAAATCAACGCTTTGCTAAAGGGTATGAGAGAGAAGATAAATGTCCCCTGTTGGAGAGGAAAGAGAGAGACTGAAAACAGGGAGAGAGAAGAGGGCGCTGCCAATAAGGGAAAATGGTATGGACGATGGCACAGAGAAAGGAGGGTGCCTGAGGGGTCTGGGGGCTGGGGAATGGCCCGATCCGGCAGGTGACGTAGAGACCAGACCGTGGTGCCGAACTTTATTCATCTGGAGCAGGAGCTCTCAGCCCGGAATGAGGATGCTCTACAGTTAGAGAAGCTCTTTCAACTGCATTTGATTGCATCCCTCAGCTGGCCACGAAATCAAATGGCTCCACTCAAATGGGGAATCACAATGGTCAGTAAGTTAAAATCTACGTTATAGTTCCACCCATAAAACTGTTGAGTCATTCACAAATCTTCTAATCCAAGACCAAGGCCTTTGATGCAGATCACAGACTGGATTCCCACCACATACTTCTCATATAAACCACATCTAGAATGCATCCCCAGGGGGAGGGAGTGGGATGGACTGGGAATCTGGAGTTCAGAGATGCAAAGTATTGCCTTTGGAATGGATAAGCAATGAGATTCTGCTCTTTAGCACTGGGAACTATGTCTGGTCACTTATGATGGAGCATGCTACTGGGAGAAAAAAGAATGTATACATGTATGTGTAACTGGGTCACCTTGCTGTACAGCAGAAAATTGACAGAACCCTGTACATCAACTATAACGGAAAAAATAAATATCATTACAAAAAATCAAAATAAAATGCAGCCTCTCATTTGAGAGTCTTAAAAGTGGACTAGGACCTTAAAGGCACGTAAGAGGCAATCTGAGTGCAAAACCTTTTAGATTTTTATACCTTTTCTTCAATTTCTTTTTGGCCACACCTGTGGCATACAGAAGTTCCGTGGACCAGGGATTTGACCCATGCCACGAAGTGACCCAAGGTGTCTCATCAACACCTATTTTGATTGCATTTCTAATCAACTGAACTTTACTGATACAACAAGCTGAGACTTGTGGGTACGTTGGGACGGGGGTGAATGTATTTTGCATGTGGGATGGACAGGGATCTTGGGGGCCAGAGATCGGACTGTGGTAGAAACAGTAAGGCCTCCACAAGATGTCATATCACAATCCCAAGAACCTTTGACTATGTCACTTTCCATGGCAAAAGGGACTCTGCAGATAGGATTAAGTTAAGGACCTTGGAATGGGTAGACTGTCCTGAAGAGAGAGGCAGAAGAGTCAGTGTCAGAAAAGACAATGGGACAGACAAAGCAGAGGCAGAACGGGCTCTGTGAGGATGGAAGCAGAGGCCAGGGAGACAGAGAGGTTTGAAGACAGTGCACGACTGGCTTTGAAGATGGGTGAAGGGGTTATCAGCCAAGGAAGGCACGTGCCCTCGAGAAGGTAAAAAAGGCAAGAGTCAAATTTCCTCTTAAGCCAGAAAGGAACACGGCCCTGCTGGCACACTGATTTTAGCCCTAAAATTCCCATCTTAGATTTCTGACCTCTAGGAACATAAGAGAATACATTTGTGTTGCTCTGAGCCACTAAGTTTGTGGACCTTTGTGACAGCAGCAATAAGATAACAGAACTGAGTTTTCCCAAAACATTCACCTTCATTTCACACTCATTTTTCTTGGGTGTATGCAAAACTGAATCAAATAATTACAATACTAAGTACAACAGGCATTAACAGGATTAGGGACAAGAGACACAACTAACCCCCACTTGCCATATATTTCAACTGGTGGGAGCGGAAGCTGCAGGTGTACCGGAAGTTGCCGCTGACCATTACTGGGCCATGGGGGGCTGCAGCCAGCAGATTTCCCGCAGGGCTTAGAAAGTGTAGGCTAATCTTGCAAGTCCTCCGTTGGGTGGAGGTTAAGTGAAAGGAGCTGCACGGCATCTGATGTTAGAGCAAAGGTTCATCCAGCTCCTTGCCCTGTTCTTAAAAACACACCATTGCTATATGACACAAACATCTTTGGACGAGTAAAGTGGGAATTTTTAAAGATATATTTAAATTTTTTTCCCCATTTCCATTCAGAATACCTGGTACATGCTTGGGGTTAACTGGAGGTATGCATGTGAAGATATACAGAGAGAGATGTTAACAGCTTGGGTGAAAATACCCACAAGGCCTAGCCCCTGGCCCTTAGAAAGAGTGGTCAGCATCCCTCCAGCATATATCAAAATAATAGGGATGTTTCCTGGAGTTTATTCTCCTGAGATGTGGTTGAAGAGTTGGCATGATAACACTGAGAAGCCAAGAGGGAGGCACGTGCTCAAGAAAGCATCTCTTATTGAAAAGAAAGAGAGGGAGTTGTTTCTTTGTCTTGTAAAATGCATCCTTTTCTAAATCTCATTAAGGTGCTTACCTTAGGAATCTACTGTGTGATCACACAACGCCATGATGTCACACTCAGCTCTCCTCTTACTTTTTCTGCTGGCTCATGGGGCGGATTCCTTCTGGCCTTGCCCTGACTTTCTGATCACCCAGGATGATATGTAGCCAGAGCCACTTTCTCTGGAGTACACTTTTTAAAAAGGAACAAATTAGTTCAAAGTATTATTACAGACCACCGTGTGAAATTCCCACATTCTTAGCGGTTTGAAAAATGTTTAATTTATGTTTATGTATTCTTATTCAAAATGTTAGTTAACAGCCTGTAGGGACCCAGTAATAGGACCTTTTTTCTTTTTTATGTTTATTAGCTACATTAATGACTGTTTCTGCAATTCCACTGCAAAGACTTTCGTTAATGAACGCCAATTAATTCCGAAATGATTTTAAACAAAGGGTGATGAGAATAACCAATCAACCATGACAGTGTAAAGAGCAAGCAAGCTGCTGTGGCCTAAATTTCCTGCGTTGATTACTTGCTGTCAGATGGTATGGTTATTCATCAGGCCTGTCTTCAGCCTCTCTATACATGTGTTAGACTAGAGTATGATGCTCTCAGACAGAGTGGGGGCCACTGGTTCCAGGTATCAGTTCCATCCAAGTGCAGGCCTTCACTACCTGTCACCAAATGGGGTATTATCATACAAATGCTGCTTTCTATTCCGTAGGCACTCGAGAGATTTGTGAAGTTGAAATGAGGCTGGAAGTAAAACCTAGTCCACAGGAATGGTAATTGAGTGGACAGGCTAGATGGTCCTTACTAATGGGCTGATGAGATACTCCATTCATAGTTCAAAAGAGACAGTCTCTTTTCAAATTTAAAAACTAAACATAAATTCTCAAAACCCGTCCTGGAAGTGGTTGCTCCAGTAATTTTCCTAAACCTACTCATTATAATTACATGACAAATGCAGTAGGAATGTAAAATGCCTATACGCACGTATCTCTCTGGAGTTGGCGCATCAGAACATTCAAACCCCAGGTGATCTGAGCCCAACAAAGCCAATCTTCTCAGATTGAAAATATTCAAATGTTTCGTTCAAGGCTAGCTTTGGAACTTTAAGAACATCCCTCCCGCCCTTCCCTTACCTGGCAAGGTTGATGGACACTAGAATGTATGCAATGCTCCCTTCAAGTCTACAAAGAGCAGTGCCCTAGAGCATGGGCCTTGAGTTAAGGGTCTTCTCCAGCTAGGAGAGCCTTCCTCCTCATCAGGCTGGTCTTAGCCCACCGCACAGCTCTCTTTCCTTAGGTATTTCACTTCTAAATAGGACTCTGATTTTACTTTCTTTTTGAAGGGGTGGCATGAAACGAGGGACTCAAATTCAAAGTAACTTTACACCAAATGATACCTTATTGCCAGGTGAGGCCAGAAACAGTCGTTCAGTTGAAAAGATGGACTCTTTTTGGAAAATCTATCACCCTCCTCTCCTTTGAAAGACACGCCAGAAGGCTTTGGTTCTCACATGTAAATAAAAGAAAGAATTATGACAATGTATAGCAAATGATGGCCTTTGCGCAAGTGGCTCGGTCCAGGAGGCCAGAAACAAACGTAGGTTTGAGTCAATTGAAGAAGATATAATGAAAAGATACATATATCAGGCTTCTCTAGAAAGGAATGGTAGGAGAACTAAAAATAGGCATGAAAGCTCATAAATTAAATATCTATTAAATGTACCACCATCAGCGTAAGGACCACTCGCAATCCACACAGGGGATAGACCCCCAGTGTCCCAGGTTCCTGCCCCATCCTAGACAGAGGCACTTATTCCTCTAGCCACTGACAGAGCTGGCTGCAGACTTCTCTCAATTGAGTCACCTTTCTGGGAGTGGTCCATACCCTCAGAAAGCCCCCCACGCAAAGACACACCCATTCCCCAAGTACAGCCAACACCTAGTAACTAGTTGATGCAGGAGTTTCAAAGCCTGGCATCTGACCTCAATTCAGGACAACTCTGAAGAGTTATTTCATTCTCTAATCTTTCATAAATGTTGGTCCTAAAAACACTGTTCAATGAGCATTTTTCATTGCAGCACTATTCACAATAGCCAAGACATGGAAACAACCTAAATGTCCACTGACAGATGACTGGATTATGAAGATGTGGTGTATATACACAATGGAATACTACTCAGCCATAAAAAAGAACAAAATCATGCCATTTGCAGCAACATGGAAGGAACCAGAGACTCTCATACCAAGTGAAGTCAGTCAGAAAGAGAAAGACCAATACCATATGATATCACTCATATCTAGAATCTAATATATGACACAAATGAAGCTTTCAACAGGAAAAAAGCTCATGGACTTGGAGAACAGACTTCTTGTTGCCAAGGGGGAGGGGAGGGAGTGGGATGGACTGGGAATCTGGGTTAACAGATGCAAACTATTGCCTTTGGAGTGGATAAGCAATGAGATCCTACTGTATAGCACAGGGAACCATATCTAGTCACTGGTGATGGAACATGATGGAGGATAATGTGAAAAAAAGAATGTATATCAATGTATAACTGGGTCACTTTGCTGTACAGCAGAAATTGGCAGAACACTGTAAATCAACTATAATTTAAAAAATTTTTAAAAACACTGTTCAAAAAAACTTCCCACATACAAATTTCCTTCTCAGAGTGAACTTCCTTGGTCTTTGTGTACACATACGTAAGTAGAACATGCAGCTACATCTTAGGCTTTATATGTTCATGTGTAATATCTATATAGCACTAAAACAAATGTGGCTTTATGTTGCTAGAAATTAATATTACACAATTTTTTAAAATTCAACAAAATATTTTTTTAAAATGATTTTTATTTTTTCCATTATAGTTGGTTTACAGTATTTGGTCAATTTTCTATGTTTAGCAAAGTGACCCAGTCATACATACATATGTATATATATTATTTTCCTCACATTATCCTCCATCATGTTCTACCACAAGTGACTAGATCTAGTTCCCTGTGTTATATAGCAGGATCTCATTGCTTAGCCCCTCCAAATGCAATAGTTTTTTTTTTTTTGGCTGTTTTTTTTTTTTTTTTGGCTTTTTGCCATTTCTTGGGCTGCTCCCGTGGCATATGGAGGTTCCCAGGCTAGAGGTCGAATCGGAGCTGTAGCCACCAGCCTACACCACAGCCACAGCAACTTGGGATCCGAGCCGCGTCTGCGACCTACACCCCAGCTCACGGCAACGCCGGATCGTTAACCCACTGAGCAAGGGCAGGGACCGAACCCACAACCTCATGGTTCCCAGTCGGATTCGTTAATCACTGAGCCACAACGGGAACTCCCAAATGCAATAGTTTGCATCTATTAACCCAAACCAAAAGTGACCACTTAGGTTTAATTTACGTTAATGGCAACCCCTTCTTTTCTGAACAAAAATAGGGGTATTGAAGGAGCATACAGAAAACCAGGTCAAATTTTCCAAAATATCCTATGTGGCCCATGGACTTTGTGAAACAAATTGGTAATGCTGACCAATATACTCTGTTCTAAATGCTTACCTTATTACAATAGAGGGTAATCCCAGGGATTTTGTTTTCTTTGGATTTGTGAGGAAAATCATTTATCCCTTAGAGTAAAAGCAAAAATACTCAGATGAATCATTCTTTGAAACTTTCCAATGCTGAGTCGTAGGCCAAGGTTCCCATGGTCACAACATGATGATGTTATCTGAACACTTCATTGAACTTTAAGACCTTATAAATTTAGATGAACATGTGGGGACAGTTTTAACGTTACTTTTTTTTTTTTAAAGGAAACCCTTATAAACCTAAATTGCTGTATCTGATCTAATTCCAATTCTTCTGAGGAATGCTGGTATCACATCTACGAATGAGGCAAGGAAGAATATTTTGGAAAATAAAAACACGTACGGTTTTAGACTGCTATTCCCAAGACTGATTGTTTTTAGGTAAAACAAATGTTTCAGACTTAATTTTATTCATTAATAATTGCCACTGCCTACAGCTGGGATAGACACCAAGTCCAGTTGATTAGTAATGGCTGTGTTGCCATGGCCTCTAAGGCCTCATTCAGACTCACAGGGAATGAGTCCTGCTATCAATTAGTCATATTTGTCATCTGTGCCAGCCAACTCCAACTCACAGGATTTAAGTCTAACCTAGCTGTTATGTACACCGTGCCCTAACTTCTCCTCCTCATTTGGCTTCCTGGCCGATTCCTACTCAGTTCATGATTTAGCGCTTCATTCACGTCCTCTGGGAATTTTGCTCTTTTTAAGCCGAGTGACTTCTGGGTTAGTGGCTCCCTGCTCACATCTCATTTTATTCACTTCTATTGCAATCACGTGTCTCCCCTCTGTACTATGGGTTTCTGGAGGTGAAAGATGGCATCTACCACAAGATAAGATCCATAGACATAAAATAAGCATTTAGTTGAATGAAATGAATTATAGTAGAAAAAAAAGCATTTCTGTTTTAAAAGCCTACATTTCATACGTTTCATCCACCAGACCCAAAATATATTTGAAGTGCTAGTCAACTAAAAGAAAAGAAGACAGAGAACAATAACTCCATTGTTGATTATTTTTACCTTTTAGGGACATTATCTAGGATTTCTCTTCCAACATACATAGAATGTTTATAGCTCTTAGAACCCCCTGTAAGAAAGTTCAAATTATACTGATCCATTTGGAACAGTCTGATTTAACAAAGGGTTTTAGAAACTGTTTTCGTCAGTTTATGAATTAAAGATCCATTGGAAACGAGGAAAGGACTGTTGCTGTGTCTGCAGAGTCAAAAGCAAAACAACTTCAAAACTATTCAGAACCTAACTTTCCAGAATATTAGCTAAGGGCTTATCATATACTAGGTGCTATTCTAAGCACCTTACAGTGAACCAACTCATTTAATCCCCACAACTTTTTGGGAGGAGGATCTATTATTATTCCTGTTTTGTAGACAAGATAGTCTAGAGTCATGGTTGGTTATGGGCTAAATTGTGGCCCCCCCTCTAAATTCATATGTCTAAATTCATCCTAACCCTTAGTATCACTGTATTTGGAAATAAGGTCTTGAAAGAAGTAATTAAGGTAAAATGAGGTTGTTGGGACAAGCCCTAGTCCAATACGACTGGTGCCTTTATAAGAAGAGGAGATTAGGGAATTCCCAGGTTGCCTAGTGGTTAAGGATCCGGCATTGTCACAGCTGTGGCTCAGGTTTGATTCCTGGTCTGGTAACTGCCAACGTGTTGTCAGCATGGGGCGGGGGAAGAGGAGGAGGAGGAGAAGAAAGAAAGAAAGAAAGAAAGAAAGAAAGAAAGAAAGAAAGAAAGAAAGAAAGAAAGAAAGAAAGAAAGAAAGAAAGAAAGAAAGTCACCAAAGAAAGAAGAGATTAGAACACAGACACACAGAGAAGGAGGATCATATGAAAACCTCAAAAGAAAACTGCCATCCAAAAGCTAAGAAGCCTCAGAAGAAACCAGCCCTGCAAACACCTTGATCATGGACTTTTAGCCTTTGGAACCATAAGGAAATAAATTACTGCTGTTTAAACCACCCAGTCTGTAGCCCTGGAAAATTTTTACAGACATGAAGTATTTTGCTGGGGGTTACGGAGCTGATAAGGGATTCAAACTCAGGCAGCTTGGCTCCTGAGTGAATGCTATTAACCACTAAGCTCTATTGCCTCTCAACTGAGATGGTCAGCCACACTCCCTCGAGTGAGGGGGCTGGCAGAGGTCTAATTGTTCTAATGTGATGAAGAAAGAAGGCTGGGTTGAGGGCTGCAAGACCCTAAATCCTGGTCCCTGCCCTCTCGCGTGGCGAAACACATTGTCCCAAGTAAGTCCTTGCTGTTCTTTGGGCCAAATTTCTAAGGACCCTTCCTTCATTCTACATGGTTCAATGAGTCTACAGTCCACGTCTCCAGAGAGCTGGTTGTAAGGACAGGTCCCGCAAGAAACTGAAAGCTTTTACCCAGGGTACCAAATTATCCTTGATTTGCCATCAAGTGATGATATATTCTGACAGTTTAGAGCATCCTCCTTCCCAATTATTCGATTATTATGGCTAAACTGGCCAGGTTCCCTCTTGCCGACCATCCCTCACTGCAAACTGCGGTCAGTGCAGACAGGCAACCCCTTTCCTCTGAAAGGTCTACGACCCTAGACACTTCTTCTCCGACCTGGGTCACATGCCATCAGGGGCCCATGAGATGAACTGTCAGGCCTGGCTGAGAAAACCAGAGTCTTTCAGTAACATTGTAATTTCATATTTCATCTGCACATGGGTCTAGAATTTTATGTGCATAAATAATACTTTCGAGACTGTACACAGTGTCAATCACACACACACCAGAGAGAGAATCGCTTCTTGAGAATTTATAGGTTTCCCCGTGAACAACCAATAGATGCCATTCACCTATAAGGTGACAAATGTCCGAAGGCCATTTCTGAGCAGCCAAGTGTGCTTTAGGGGAGTTATGGATAAAGTTTTCCAAATATGATTGCAAAAAAGTGACCGATAAGATCTGACCACATAACTATGGCATTCTGCTAATGGGTACATATTAAATAGCTAAAGTTGCTTCGGGTACTGAGAGTAAGGGCAAGCCCTCTAGAGGGGGCAGTACGGTCAACATAACCAAAGGACATCATGATTTGCCTCTGGTCCCCTCAACAGCCTGTCAGCATCGCTGCTCGAGCCAAGTCCGCTGAATCAACGAACTAGAAAAAGAGAAAAACTCAGTGCCCAGCAGTGGGTCTGGGAGAGCACGTGCGCTTCAACCTTGGGGACGCCCCAACACCCTGGGAGCCCACTGTGAGAATCCCACTCCCCAAGTGTCCTTCCATACATGCGAACATAGGCCTTAGGCAGGACAACTGTCCACCAGACTGCCCGTATCTGGAAGGCAAGTGTTAACTGACTGGACCGTGTCCCCCCCTTAAATTCATATGTTGAAGCCCTAACCCCAGTACCACAGCATGTGGCTGTCTTTGGAGACAGGGTCTTTACAGCAATGATTAAGTTAAAATGAGGCCTGAATCCACTATCGGTGGTGTCCTTAGAAGAAGAGGAGATTAGGACACAAAGCCCACGATGGGCAACCATGTGAAGACTCAGGAAGAAGGCGGGCCACTCAAGAGCCAAGGAGAGAAGCCCCAGAAGGCATCAGCTCTGCCTACCCCTTGATCTTGGATTTCTAGCCTTGAGCATTGAAAGAAAATAAATGTCCGATGTTTAAGTCCCCCAGTCTGTGGGACTTTGTCATGGCAGCCCAAGCCGACTCATACAGCAAGGAACACTCGAGCCAGTGTTGACTGGGCCCCTACCTAAGTGCTATGCAGGGTGCTAGGTGCTGGGGAGACAGTACTAAATAAACTTATCTACACTCCCTGCCTTCAAGGAGTTTACAGGCTATTGGAGAAGAAACATATCTAAAGAGGCATTCAAAATAGAATCTGAGACACGCTTCCACTGGAGTAAGGACAGGGTACCCCAGCGATGGGGGATAGGAGTATGTGGCTTGGGAAGTCTTCCTAGAGAGTGTGAGGTATAGACGGAGGGCAGAAGGCAGTGTGTGAGGAAGTGCCCAGAAAGAAGCTGGCCAGTGCAGCAAGGGCCAGGTCAAAAGGATTTCCAGATGTTTCATCTACATCTTTAGACAATGGGAGAAACTAAAAGCTCAGCCTGGCTGCGAGGTGGAGAAGGCACGGGGGGAGGGGGGAGGACCAGAGGCGAGAAAACCTGGCACAGAAGTCAGGTGGGACATGCTGCTCACCTGGTGTAAGGTGACGGCCAAGGGCTTGGAGCTACCATTCCAAAGCCAATGAGGAAGGGAGGGCTTGATGATGTGTAGGTGAGAGAGCAGCAAGGCGTGGGAGGAAATCTGAGGTGCTGCCAGGTCTCCAGGACTGAGCGTAGCGCCACCAACTGCTCAGTGCCGGTCATGTTGCGTGTGGGGTGCCTGTGAGGACATCCAAGTCCAGATGTCTAAAGGCAGCTGCATGGGCATCCGTGATGCCTGGCGCAGAGCTGGTATTCAGCACGAGGGGGGGGGGGGGGAGGAGAGAGGGGAGAGCGGGAGAAGGGCGGAAGGTGGTGAGACTTAGCACATGTTAAGTCCAATTTCATTACCCACCTGGTTTCCTTGAACAACTTTTAATGTTTCAGCATCAGCATCTATTGAACCCATTGGCACACCTCCCTATATCCTGGGTTGTGCAGCAAAGGAAAAACACGACATAGGCAGAGACCAGGAAGTTAGAGACACAGCCTCTGGTTTCACAGCAGGATGAAGTAAAAGGGAAATCGAAGCCTTCGGATAATGAGCTCTTGCCTAAGTACCAATATCGTCTTAAGGAGCAAACTAAATATGTAGCAAAGTCTAAATCTCATCAACTAAATGACATTTGAAAATATGCTTTTCAACACCTTTTTTCCTAGTATGAAAGGCACTACTCAATGTTCTGCTGCTCCCACATCAACTCATTGATATGCACCTAATTGACTTTAATTAAAAATAAAGAAACAAGGCTACCACTAGGAGAAAACTTTCGATTTCTGTAATCTCCCTAAGTTATTTTTAAGTGTCGAAAAAAAATTCAAACGCGTCCCCAAATGGACGAAATCACAGGTTTTCAAGCAAGCTCTTGGCAAGATTTGTTTTTAAAGAGTCAAAACTGAAACCTGATAATTTGTTCTGTTTTTAAGAAATGGAAACCCTGTGATATAGAGACAGTTTTACTTACTTACTCGCTCCCTGTTCCAATGAAAATCAACACACACTCTATGAAAACAAAACTGATGACACTATGTCTGAATAAAGTCAGGAACACCACCAACTGCCCCCCCCCCCCGCCCCGTCATAAGCCACTTCTTCTTGAGAATTAAGAAGTAATTCGAGAGACCGCGTCAATTCTTTAAGTTCCCCAGGTTTCTGTGTATTCCTTCGATGCAGGCACTCTTTATTTACCTGCCTATGTATCCATACCTACGTTGTTTTTAAAAGATTTTCGTTCGTTAAAGGAAGGTGTTAAATCAATAGCTACTTAAGTAATAAATTACATAATAGCTTTACAGTAAATGCAAAGATAAATAAGGCACAGACCCAGCTCTCCTGCACATTGTGATGCAAGTAGCATTAGAAGACATGTATGGGGAGTTCCCGTCGTGGCGCAGTGGTTAATGAATCCGACTAGGAACCATGAGGTGGCGGGTTCGATCCCTGCCCTTGCTCAGCGGGTTAAGGATCCGGCGTTGCCATGAGCTGTGGTGTAGGTCGCAGACGCGGCTCGGATCCCGCGTTGCTGTGGCTCTGGCGTAGGCCGGGGGCTACAGCTCCGATTCGACCCCTAGCCTGGGAACCTCCATATGCCGCGGAAGCGGCCCAAAGAAATAGCAAAAAGACCAAAAAAAAAAGACATGCATGAACCCTAAGTACCCCAATACAGCGGGCATTCGGTAGGCATCATTAAGCATTGGACAAACATGTTCAGGATTCCAGGGGTGGGAATTCTTCCAGGGAAGGGAAATAAAGGAACATTTGCTGAGGTCCTACTGTGCACCAGGTACTCTTAGGCACAATACCACATGGTATTCTCATTCTCAGTTGGAGAAACTGGGGTTGAGAGGGGCTAAGTCACTTGTCTAAATGTCCTCAGCTCAAAGGGTCCAAGGGCTGTTGCACTGGTTCCTGTCTCCTTTTGCTTTAAAAAATGTCCCACTGAGAACACTAACTCATATGCTCTCAGTATTGAGCACAGAGTAGGCGCTCAGTCCCTGTGCCTGGCCCTATTATTCATCACATGTAAACGAAGATCAATGATGTCACCTCGTTCCTCCATGTTGGCATTACCCCCAACATATAAGACATTGACAGGCGCTTGGGCCAGGATGGGAACCACTGCAGAAACCCCAACATTTTATTATCATTTTTATTAGTTATCACAGAACCATTTAGATGTTGCTGAAAATCACAGACTTGAACATTTCCACTGCCCATATTCTACCGAATTCAATGTTGACAATTTCTGAAATTGAAAAAAAAAATGCATAGGTCTGTGGACTTCAAATCTCCTGTGTGTGAGTGCACGTGCGTGTGTGTGTGTGTGTGTGTGTGTGTGTGTGTGTGCATGTGAGAGGGGCAGGGAGGAGAAAAGAGAGGAGGAGAGGGTGAGAATAATAGATTTTCTTACCTGGACACATTGCGCATTAAAGTTCTAAAAGTTTATAAGAAAGTTAAATAGAACAGTAATTTTAAAACGAAAGATAAAGCCATATTTTGGTAGGGATCCGGGAGGGAGCTATGAAGTGAATGGGAAATATTTGGCAATTGTGAGCATTAAATTCCCAAACCCTTACATACACATGATCATGAGCTCAGAAATGCTTCATATCTACAGCAGTATTTCACCAGAATTGTTGTTATTCATTACAAAAAGAATAACTATTTGTCCAATGGGATTTTAGTCTGCCATTCTAGAATTCAGGGCTCTCATTTAGGTCTTCATAATTCTGAAAACTTCACCCAACATTTAAAAAAAAAAAAAAGTTAAACCCATAGGGGAAAAAAAAAATCACCATTTGTGCTGATTTGTGCTAATCAGGAATGCAAATGCTTTAGATGATCCTTTGGCACATCTTCCAGTAATTCTTGCCATGGGACAGGCGTAACTCACTAGGTTGAAAACGTTCCCCGTTTTGTTGAAATAATGCAAGAAGAAACGAGTGTTCGAGGGTAATCATTAAATTCCTCTTAGCCGCTGGTCAGGATTCTTCTGCCTCCCCCGCTGCCCCTGCCACACACCCCCCCTCTCCCGTGGAGTCAGCACCAGGAGCTGAGCGAGCCCTGACCTGGCAGATCACTCCTCACGGCCCAGGCCTGTGGTGCAGAGTCACCTGGCTCACTTCGGATTTGACTCTGATTGGGGTTTTAACACGTTTAATTTGAACTTAAGCCCCTGCTGAAGTGCCTTTAGCTGGAAATTTCTAACCTGGAATCCTGTTCTAAGTTATGCTACTTAAATCAGAAAGGTTTCTAAACATGTATAATATAGATAATGCCCACGGAAAAGCAGGTCCTAACATAGCTGAGGTTAAAAGAGGGGGCGAGGTCAGTCGAAATGAAGACACTTCCCTTTGGAGTTCATCGTACGACAATGTGCAGCTGCCATGGCTGGATTTCTACTTCACCAAATAATTACAACTGCATTTCTCAATCTAGCTGCTGGGGTGCTCATTCTGGAAACTGATACTCGCTTACGGAGGTACACTTTCAAACTCAGGAGCTCTGCCCTGACATTCAGAAAATCAAATAGGTGTGTAGGTGGCCAGGTATATATTTGCTCTAAGTGCCTAAGTGCTATTTTGATTTTTTTTTTTTGTCTTTTTTAGGGCCGCATCCACGGCATGTGGAGGTTCCTAGGCTAGGGGTCTAATTGGAGCTGTAGCTGCTGGGTTTGGCCTGCACCACAGCCACAGCAACGCCAGATCTGCACCGCATCTGCGACCTACACCACAGCTCATGGCAACGCTGGATCCTTAACCCAGTGAGCAAGGCCAGGGATCAAACCTGCAACCTCATGGTTCCTAGTCGGATTCGTTTCCACTGCGCCACGACAGGAACTCCCCTCAGCGCTATTTTGAATGGTTATAGGAGTTTGTGCTCTGAATAGAGGACCCAGGTTAGGAATTGGACTCTGCGTCATTACCAATTTACTTACAGGTGACCCTTTTATCAAACTTGCTATATCACCTTCTAAAATGTTTTGCAGGAATGTATTACAGTGCTCAGCAAAAGCTGTTTGGACTCACATATAACACT
Source organism: Phacochoerus africanus (assembly GCF_016906955.1). Taxonomy (NCBI): domain Eukaryota; kingdom Metazoa; phylum Chordata; class Mammalia; order Artiodactyla; family Suidae; genus Phacochoerus; species Phacochoerus africanus. The sequence goes on along the minus strand of NC_062560.1, from coordinate 125,036,822 downwards.
GCAGGAATATGCAGCATTTGAAACTAGACATATCAATTCAAAGGCCAACTAAAAGCTTCCTTCAAGAGGTACCACTTCACAGTCGTCAGAATGGCCATCATCAGTAAGTCTACAAATAACAAATGCTGGAGGGGGGTGTGGAACAAACGGAACCCTCCTGCACTGTTGGTGGGAATGTAAATTGGTACAACCACCGTGGAGGTACCAGTATGTAGGTACTCCAGAAAACTATACATAGAACTACCACATGACCCAGCAATCCCACTCCCGGGCAAATATGCGGACAAAAACTTTCCTTGAAAGAGACACATGCACCCCTATGTTCATTGCAGCACTATTCACAATAGCCAAGACAGGGAAGCAACCTGAATGATGTCCATTAACAGATGAATGGATTAAGAAGGTCTGATATATATAATGGAGTATATATATTTATATATATAATGGAATATGACTCAGCCATAAAAAAGAACAAAATAATGCCATTTGCAGCAACATGGGTGGAACTAGAGACTCTCATACTAAGTGAAGTAAGTCAGAAAGAGAAAGCCAAATACCATATGATATCACTTATATCTGGAATGTAATATATGGCACAAATGAACCTATCTACAGGAAATGAAACAAACTCATGGACATGGAGAACTGCTTTGTGGTTGCCAAGGGGGAGGGGGAGGGAGTGGGATGGATGGGGAGTTTGGGGTTAGTAGAAGCAAACTACTGCATTTGGAGAGGATAAGCAATGAGATCCTGCTCTATAGCACAGGGAACTATATCTAGTCACTTGTGATGGAACACGATGGAGCATACTGTGAGAAAAAGGTGTATATATATATATAATTAATACATGCATAACTGGGTCACGTTGCTGTACAGCAGAAATTGACAGAACATTGTAAATCAACTATAATTTAAAAATTTAAAAATAAAAGAGTAATAATACCAAAAAATAAATTAATTAAAAAAATAAAAACTATTATTGGACATGGCTGTACTCAAAGAAGCCATAATTCTAAGGGTTGACTCTCACCAATTTGAGAGGCTTCTGATCAGTAAGAGCCAATTATATTCATTAATTTTTTTTTTGTCTTTTGTGTTTTTAGGGCCACACCCATGGCACATGGAGGTTCCCCGGCTAGGGGTCTAACCGGAGCTGTAGCCACTGGCCTACACCACAGCCACAGCAATGCCAGATCCGAGCCACATCTGCGACCTACACCACAGCTCACACGGCAACGCCGGATCCTCAACCTAGTGAGTGAGGCTAGGGATCAAACCCGCAACCTCATGGTTCCTAGTCAGATTTGTTTCCGCTGCACCACCACGGGAACTCCACTTCATTAATTATTTTATAACAATAACGATCCCATTTTTTAAAAAAACAGCTTCCATCACTTCCTCTCCAATGACAATGCTTTACATTTTGAAGTGCTTTTCAGATCTAGATTGTACATTAGCCTAGCTTCATTTAAAATGTTTGCAGAGGCTTTCACACAGGGTAACTTCTGGGCAAAATTAATGTTATGTCGAGCACAAAGTCACTGTAATGATGAAAAGTCAACAGAAAGAATGTTTCTCTTGGGCCATGTTGCCTCATAAAAAGAACTTGCTCTAAAGAGCTCCCTGAGTCTCAAAAGCCAACAAAAGCCAGTGATCCCAGAAAAGTGATCTTCTGAGAGACGACAAGCCAACTGAAAGTCTTTCACCCCTCGGAAGAGCTCAAGTCTATACCTTGACCAAGAATAGGCAAAGCATCGGGGGCTGGTATTTTGTCAAGACAAAGGCTGACTGGGATGAAGGACGGCCAGACTTGGAAAGCTTCCAAGCAAGAAGTGCCGTTACAACTTGTCAATCAAGAGGGGAGACACAGGTCCTCAATATAAACTCTATGCTTAAAGAGACGTGTCACCCACCTAAGGGTAGCATGAGCAAAATTAACAGAGCAGTAATCCAGCGCCACTCCAGAGCTTCCATCCCTAAGAAAGTAAAGTGGAAAGAAAGAGTGATTCCACATGGACAACTCTTGAAGTTCATAAACATCCAAAGTTAGAGCTCAATACATGATGATTTAACCTCAAATGTCAATCCATCCTGTTATGGGGTACTATGTAGACTGATGGAGTCCTGCCTATAGTCACCACGATGGAGAATAACATATATGTCATTCTGCTGGGACAGACAGATGGAAGATCTGGGAAGTTCTCACCTTGCATGCACGATGCACTTGACAAGTGTATACAAAAGTGGGATAGTCATAACCTTGTATATTTTCACTCAGCCTTTTACAGAGAGTAACGAAGGGAATACTTCTCCCTCTTGTAAAGCTGAGAAATATTTGGCTGAGAGAACAGCTGTGACCTGCCCCATGTTATGTGCGATCAGTACAAGAAGACCCCAAACCACAACTTTGATCAGCTGGATGATGGCCAAGTGCTCCTCGGATCTCTCCACTAAGTTCACCTCAAGCAAGGGTTTGGTGTGGCGGAAAGCATATCCACTCTCATCCCTGACCCTCCAGGCCTATTGTCCTCCTCCTAACAATAACAAAAATGGAAATAATAATGCCTGCTACTTCCTGAGCACCACAATTCTCAAAGACCTGAGGTTTAAGAATTACTACCTATCCAAATCGACAACTTTGTGATTTTCCCAAACAAAACAAAACAAAAAAACCCAAAACAACCAAACAACCACCCAAATAATACAGGCAAGTTAGGATCACTAACGATAAGCTTTTTGTTAAAAAATACAGTGTTAACTACTGTAGACTGAATCATAAGGATCTTGTTTTGAAAAAGAGCTTCCTTTTTCATGGAAGTGAATAAACATGCCTTGATCTATTATGAAGATTTTAATCGTGCTATAATCACTAGGCTTGCTTGAAATGCACGCCATCTTCCTTCCATCCACCCATCCACCCATCCATCCATCCATCCATCCACCCACCCTCCTGTCCATCCAGCCAGCCAGTCACCAACATACAGGTATAAAATACCTACTCGGTATCTAGTCTCAGACAAGACCTCATCGCTCTTCTCTAGTGCTTGCAATTCGCATCTTTCTCGGGAGCAGGCTGGTCTGGCACTCCTTTCTTTCTCATGTAACCTGTGAGACTCAGATTTCACATGACACTTGGCTGTGGCCCATGGTAGCAGGGGGCCTTTGGCACTTCCATTCAAAGGACCATAGATGTCAGGAACAGGCTTAGCCCACATGGTGCATGTGCTAAAAGTACTTTCAAATAATTACTCATTTTATGTTGGACAAAATCACTGCAAAGCAATGAAAAGCTGAATGGAGGAGCTTTTGTTTGTGTAATGAGTATTTATTCTACCAGTTTTCTTAAAATTAGGATTACATACGTCTAAGCCCTGCAATCAAAACGTTCACAGTGTACAAAGCCAACTTGATTCACCTGTATGATGACCAGCTGAGTAACTTTTGATTTTAAACCCAACCACCCATTGGCACCCTCCTTTTATTCCTTCACTAAATGTCATGTTTGTAAAGCTACAGTATAAGTTTGTACAACAACTATAGTATGTGTTTGTTACCTGCTGCTTTTGTCCTGTTGTTATACATGCTTTTGTGTGTATGTGTATACATCTGTGTTTGTGGGTGTAAGTGTGTGTGTCTGTGTGTGAGTATGGATGCTCCTACCAAAATCTTGAAGTGCCCATCAGCACATCAAAATAAGCCATGGGGAAAACATGATCATGGCGGCAGGCTTCCCTGAGTATGAAAGGCCAAAGCCCTCAGGAGGAGACGGTGAAACAAAGAGACCACAAAACCCCATTTTAACGTTCTGCCATTCACACACACACACCTACCCAGATACACGTACACACCCCTTCCAGCACATGATGATCAACATTCAAGTAGAATCCAAGGCTGATTCGCAAATTTGCTTATTATCCTGGGAATGCAGTGTGGGATTATACGTCTCAGTTAATCTGGCCCCAGATATTCCTTCTCTTTTATATACTGGCGGTCATTTCAAAGCACAAAGAGTTTGTGGATTGGTGGGATTAAGAAAGGGTGAAGACAGTATTATTGCTCTTGTTTTATAGATGAGGAAACCGCCCGTCTGGGGGCTTGAGAAACTTGCCCAAATCACATAGCGAGAGGCAATGGGCTGCAGCTCCAATATGGCTCTCCCTCCACCCCTTTCCAAAGCCACTTCTATCCCATTATGCCAAGGTCTTAACTTTGGCTACATGAATTCTCTGGAGGGTCCACAGACGGTTTTCAAAGAAGTCTAAGCAACTGCCACACAATTGCGTATATCCCCTTGCACGTTCTTCTGGGGAGAGGAGCTTGAGATTTCATCAGCTTCTCAGAAACGTCTAAGGCCACACAAGACAATGAACAACAGTGCTTTCATCCCAGTGCTTTATAGCACCTGGGTGCAGTGGCGAGACTGCCCTAGACCTAGCCTAGATCCGGCCGCCAGCATGCCCCTCTGCCTCCTCTGGCCTCCCATAGCACTCTGCCCACTCCGCGATCCTGATGTTTTACTTTGCTTTGTTGTTACTGGAATATGTATCTTAGTCACCTTGTTAGAAGTAAGTTTCTACAGTGGGGGGCCGGGCACAATCTTGTCCAGCTTTGTCTCCCTCAAAGGTCAAATGAGGTTGATTTAGTGACCGGTTTGTTACTTATCTGAACTCTTTGTCCTTCTCTTCTTGGACTTCGGTCACCTAATTCCCCTCACTCGCAAGCCTCACCTCCCCGAACCCTACCTTTGTTTGCTGGCCAAGCTCAGAGCCTTCATCCTCAAGAAAAGCCTGCATGTAAAATACACCCATATCTGTACCTTGTTATCACACAACCGAACACACATGTTCTTGTGATTTTTGTCTAACTTCCTCAGATAAACGATGGACGCTTTAGTTCTCCGGGGGATTCCTTTAGTCGGCACATGTTTAATGAGCACCTACTCTTTGCCAAGAACTCTGACCGGGCTTGGCAAAAGTCCAGTGGTCTCTCCTTCTAACATCTTCAGATCCTGGATAAAGATTGAAACTACATTATGCATGTAGATGTGCTCAATACATAATAAATGAATGAATAACTATCAACCTTACCTTGCGACTGCTTTTCTTCTTCTTCGTAATAGCTCAGAACAGGCTAGTTTGATTCCTTCTATCTTTAGAAACACTGATTTGCTCTGAAATTCTGGACGCTTACTCAGAATTACAGGGTTTATTAAGCTTAAAAACTACTTTCTAATTAATTGATATAGTAAAGAAAGTAATCACCTTCATATTTATATTCGAAAACAAGAGTCATATAAACGGCACTGAGAATGTTCAAATTAGCTGAAATGATTGCCTCCTGGCCTTGTGAATGGAGGTGTCAGAGCCTGTCTTTCAGTGACCTGCACCCTTGGGATGTGACATTACCTGGGAAGGGAGGGGAGCAGGGGTAATAAAGGAAACCTATTTTAAGGTGAGTTGGAATAAGCAAAAGCAGCGTGGGCTGTCCTCGCTGCAACCTGTTTAGACTGGCAAGGTGGATGGGCAGTGGAGCTTCTACTTGGCATCGCTAACGTCTTAGCAGTCCAGGATGTTACCCAACCAACTGAAAAACCGAGCCCATTCATCTGGGACGTAATTCTGTCAGGGGCCTTCCGTTTCTCAAGATTCTTCTCTTTCAAATACTACATAAATGAATAATTAAAGAGGCAATTGAAAATAAATATTAAGAGTTTTCCTAAACCATGTTCTCAAGGCATTTTTAGCCCATTTAAATTTTAAAGGTAATTATATTGCCTACTGCCAAGAAAGTTAACACTAATTATTGGAATAAATAATGCTGTACAGATTAAATAGAAATGCAAAGACAAAAACGCCTAATGGCTTATTCAAAACAGGAAGCACAACGCTGTTATTTCTAGCTCGAAGTGCTATAGCCTCTTGATTTATGAAGATGCAATTTTTCAACTTCTCTTAGTGAAGCCTCTTGTTCCCTATACCTCTTTGACTTTACTACCAGATTGCCATTAAAAAATAATTAACCGTAATCTTTTCTCAGCAGTGATGAAGTACAGTTTTTGCTTGTTTTATTATATGGCTTTTATGTCCATGTATTGTCTGGAAATAAATACACTTCTGTCTACCGATGTAAATCACCTAAGGAATGATGTCACAATTAAAATCCGCAAACTCAATCCAGTAGCTCGTGTGTAATTGATTCCCAACCCACTGTACCTTTGAACATTCGAAAGCACTGCTATACAACACATGGCAATTTTTAACAGTGATTTGGACTCATTCTATGCAAGAGCTGAAACAGTAAGGAAGCAAACATAGAAAGTACCCTTTTTTTTGGTTGCGCCTGTGTAGAAAGCATTGGCATTCAATCTTTCAATCTCCCCAAACATGAAAGGCTAATTTCAGGAATATTCAATAACATCCTGCAGCTGCAGTTTCCATTTCTTTTCCTCCCAGAAGGTGAAATGAACATATTTATGAGGTAGGGATGCCTTTTCCTTCAGAAGTCAAAATACAGAAGCTAGATGGTGTTCTGTCCCATGGTAATATATTTGCCGGAGTGTCCCAACTAAGGAACTTCGATCTGTATTGAAGTTGTGGAGGCTGCTCAAGGTCTACGTTGCTCTTGGTTGCTACTGACACAGGCCCTCTCCTGCGAAGGCTTCCCCTGTGGCTTTCAAGGACTTTCCCATTCTTGAGTGAGAAATGTGCAGCCTAACAGCAGACTAATGCATTTCTAGTAAACCAAGCAGGACTTGTGGGTTTTGCAAAGTTCTTCCAGCATCAAGAATCTCTACTTCTATAAACTGTACCACTGTCCTTTAAGATGCTGATTGCTTTGTTCTTTTAACCTCATGCACAGAGTTATGAGCCTAGAGTTCAAGGCTCAGCTCTGGAACTGGTCCTGGCGAGGCTTTTGGTGAGACCTCCTCATACTTGGCTTCTATGATCTCCACTGCAAAGAAGTGAGGCTCTCAGCTCCTGACCTGTCTGTGTTTGGAATAATTTCAAAAGAAGAAAGTCTAGAGACGTTACAGAGAGAATTTTAAACAGTAGAGCAGAACGGGGGTGGATAAGTAAGATAAGGTAAATATATGATGATTAATTCTCCTATAATTGAAAAACACAATTCGAATCAGGCTAATTGCAGGGTGCCAAAAAAGTCATAAACTCAATTCTAGTCCTTTCTCCTGCCTCCATACCTTAAATTCATGACCTGAACTGAAAGGCAAGGAGCATGCCCACCAAATAAAGGCAAGGAAATGAAGCTGAACAGTTTTTGAAGTAGCAGTTTATATAGACAGTCAGTTGAAATAACCCTACACCAAGTTTACCAAAAGCAAAAGATGTGCTTTCTCACTGAAGATTATATCTCAGGATGGCGGTGGCGGGTTGGGGGCGGGGGGTGCAGAGAGGAGGGGAGGATGGTGTGGAATGGAGAGTTAACCCCAACTCTCCATTGTAAGCATGTTCTCTGTGTAGACAGCTTGAGTTTAAAGGGAAAAAAAATCAGGGAAGATCATAGAAAAGTCCACAGCTATGACTACAAGAGAAGTGCCACTGGCAATGTGTTCATACGACTTCCAAAAGTTACAAGATACAAAACACAAGTTAATATTTAATGGACTCCATAACTTACAGGAAATTGTCATTTCCACTTCTGTGATTTCTAAGAAAGTATTTGGCATATTTTCCCATGCTCTCTCAAGTACTAATAAAATCTTTCCGAGTTAAGATATTAATTTTTAAGTGGTCAATCCAAAAAAGGCCATTTATAGGAAATAAATCCTTCATTGGAGCATAAGAAAATAATCATGATTTTTTTTGCAGAAAGCTCAGCACCAGAAGCACTGTACAAACATTAATCAAATATCATGACATTCAAAGCCTATAATATCATGACAGCATGCCAGTTAAAGAGATAAAAGAAGAAACTTATCTGTTTTGTGAAGACTTGGGTGTCAAAAGAAAAGGATCTGGGGTGATGACGGCACCATCCATGAGCTGCCCAAGCGGAAACCTCAGCATCATTTTAGATCCTCTCCATGGGCTTGTCCTCGATGGCCCATCTAATGAATCACTGAATCTCATCAAATCAACCCTACAAATCTATCTTAAAATTGGCCCTGATTCAAATTGTTAGCATTTCTGGCCTGGATTATTTCAACAGCCTGCTCTGTCTTCTTTCTGCCTCGAACCTTCCCAGCGCTATCATACCGGTGACTCCCTTTTGACCCCTCCCCTGCCCATCTCCACCTCCAACACGACTTTTCTAAAACATCATCTGCGTTACTCATAGCATTAAAAGTCTCCTCAAGGAGTTCCCGTCGTGGCGCAGTGGTTAACGAATCCGACTAGGAACCATGAGGTTGCGGGTTCGGTCCCTGCCCTTGCTCAGTGGGTTAATGATCCGGCGTTGCCGTGAGCTGTGGTGTAGGTTGCAGACGTGGCTCGGATCCCGCGTGGCTGTGGCTCTGGCGTAGGCCGGAGGCTACGGCTCCGATGGGACCCCTAGCCTGGGAACCTCCATATGCTGTGGGAGCGGCCCGAGAAATAGCAAAATAAGACAAAAAAAAAAAAGTCTCCTCAATGCCTAGAGCTGACACCAAGATCCCAATCTCCCCTCCCAACTCCCCAAACACAACTGATTCTTTTGTGTCTCATGAATCCCAGGAATCATGGGGCCCGCTTATACCTTGATGTGGTTTATACTAAGGGAAATGCCCATACTGCCAACTTCCTTACGGAGAAAACTTCTAATGGCACTTCAAGAGCTAGCACTCAAGTTCCTAGCTCCTTCAAGAAGCTTTCTTGAACATTTCAGACACTCTAAGTCATTCTCTCTGCTCCCACAGAATACTGAACAACCATCTATTATATTTCACTGTGAGTTTTCCGTTTTGGGGTCCACATCCCCTGACTTAAGCTACCTGAGATCAGGCAACATGACTTCACCACCTCAGTCTTTCAGCTCCCAGCAGGGTAGCTGGTACACAATCGGTGCTTAAGCAAAGTTTGTTGAATGAATAAATAAAATCAATCAATAAAAGAAGAAACAGTGTCTTACAGGCATTCTCTGAATGCATCTTTCCAACAATGCATATGATAATATTTTCAGATTTAAATCATGCGGATTCATAACATTTAATCCAATGGGAACCACCCGAAATGTTACGCTGTTGTTTGTGTTGTTTATGTGTCACACTCAAATATCTAACAGAACCATTTTCTTCCAGCTTTATTTTAGGTGGATTGTGGATTCAGACTTAACTCTCTGACATGGGTCCTTTTTACCCATCAATCTTGTGTGGGAAGGGATGTCAGATCTCCCCATCTTCCCAAAGATCTGAGGGCCACCTTCATCCAAGTACATAGAGTAGAGCTGCAGAGGGATAGTCTGGGTGCCTCGATACAAAGGAGGGACCACTTGGTGAGACTCCACTCAGGGGGAATATCCTGGTCTGCATTTCCAGCAGGTGCTGGGATGGCATTTATGGATGTCCCTCGGGAAGCTGGCTTCCCCAGTATGTTTGCATCAAGACCTGGATGAATAGGAGATGCCGGCAGGCAGAGGAAGGTCAAGGAACAGGTTTGCTTTCGAAAGCCAGGGTCATCTCCTTAACCTGCTTCACATTGTAGTCTATGTGAATGGTGACCCCTGAAACTACAAGACGACAGCTACTTGTCCCATCACCAATCTATGTAATGAAATTGCAACATGGCTGTAACATTCTTTGATGGTACATACTTTAAGCAGTGAGCTGTCCTGGCACCCTTATATCATGGGATGCATGACCCTTAAAATTCCACCAACGTTCAGGGCTCTACACAGTCCATTTCATCTGCCTAAGACATAACATCTTTTTTCCATTGACCCATGCATTTTAGCTTCTTGAAGCTTTAGCTCAATCTCCTTTTGCCTTTAAAACCTTAACTAAGGGTTTAGATCCTTTCTCCAATCACTCTTTCATTCTAGGTCACCTCAGAACCTGTATACTGCCCTGGACGGTGGGCTACAACTTCATGAAGTACCTAGAAAGCTATCATTCTCAGAGTTCCCGTCGTGGCGCAGTAGTTAATGAATCCGACTAGGAACCATGACGTTGCGGGTTCGATCCCTGGCCTTGCTCAGCGGGTTAAGGATCCGGCGTTGCCGTGAGCTGTGGTGTAGGTCGCAGACGCGGCTCGGATCCCGCGTTGCTGTGGCTCTGGCGTAGGCCGGCGGCTACAGCTCCGATTCGACCCCTAGCCTGGGAACCTCCATATGCCGTAGAAGCGGCCCTAGAAAAGGCAAAAAGACTAAATAAATAAATAAATAAATAAATAAATAAAAGCTATCATTCCCTAGGCTTCTCCTCCCAGAAATACACTGGCTTTCTCGGGTTCCTCTAGAGAGACCCATGGACAATGGCACAAGCGTGTGCACACACACAGACATCAACACCCTACACCACTACCTATGAAGAGCCTTTATGGACACCCACAAACCATCAGCCCTTTCACCCCATTTACCCAAAGTATCAGGCTGTGCAAGAGGACTTGCTTTAGAAATCCCTTCCACCCAACACCCAAGTCAATACACACTTTAGTCCTCGAAATCCATAAAGGATGCCAGAATCCAAGCTGGGTTTAGACCAGGTTCTTCTCCCTAGATAAGATTATAGTGCTTATCTCCTAGGTCATCTCTTTGCATCCTGAGCCTAGGACTGGGGATGCCAATGGTCTCCTATCCTGAGGGTTAGCCACTCCAATTCTAAGACAACGAAGACAAAATGACCTTTGCCCCCAAGTCACTAAGAAAAGAGAACCCCCTCAAATGGAGATGTGATTTGTGGTGTGAAGACTGTTTCGAATGCTGGGTGCAAAGCCTTCTTATCCATTCACCTGCTGCCCCGGGGGAGCCTCTCCTCCACTGGCCCGTTCTACCTTCACGACTGACGCCTATTTTGACTCTGGGACTCAGTTTCCTCCCTGCTCTACTCAAAGCCAGCTTCCTACTGATGATGGGTAGGGCAAGCCAGTGCTTTCTGCCATCTGAGGCTTTGTCTGGATATAGCCCAGGACTCAGCACACTAAGTTTTGCAAGTCAAATGCAGCCAACTGCCTATTTCTATATGGCTCTCAGGCTAACAATGGTTTTTACACTGTAAGACGGTTGAAAGAAACCAAAAGAATATTCTGTGGCATACAGAAATATGGGCTATTTGACTTTAAGTAGACACATATAAAATTTTACTGGCACACAGCCATGTCCATTCATTTACATATTGTCTATGACTGTTCTCATGCTACAGTGACAGAGTTGAGAATTTGCCACAGACCGTATGGCCTGCAAAACTGAAGATATTTACTCCACGGAAAAAACTGCCCACCTAAGTTCTAGTTCATAATCAAGTCAACTGCATTGACAAATTCTTCTTCCTCTATTACTTAATTAGAAAGAAACTTTATACCGACTACTCTCAAAAAATCACTTCTACACAATTATCTTTAAGAGTTTATCCACAGTCTAACTAGAGAGCTTAAAGATAATTTGGCTCAGAACCTTCACGGACTAAACTTGAATTCAGTTCTGAGATGCAGATGCTCACTCCCCTCTTGGGAACTGGATTGGGTTTTTTCACAATGAACACTGCTGGCCTCTGTCCATTCCTCATCTGCACAGTGTGGAAAATGAGCCCTCTCCTGGTGGGTTGAATAGGGACCACTCAAAACTCCTGTCTACCAAGAACCTCAGAATGTGACTATTCAGAAATACAGTCTTTGCAGATGTAATTAGTTAAGGATCCAGACATGCAATTATACCTATAAGAAGAGGACAGGACACAGAGTGATGTGGCTACAAGCCAAGGAATGCTTGGGGCCACCAGAAGCTGGATGAGACAAGGAAGGCTCCTGTTCTACAGCCTTTGGAAGGAGCTCAGTCTTGCCAAGACCTTTTTGGATTTCTAGCCTCCATAACTGTGTGAGAATAAACGTCTGGTGCTTTAAGCCACCCAGTTCATGATACTTCGCTATGCTACTACAGAAAACGTACATATCTCCCGTTCCTGGAATTCTGTTGCATTTTCAAAGACCTTTCCCAGATATTAAGTTCATGTATTCTCACCACCTTCTAAGTAGGGAGTCTATGGGTTCCCTGAATTCTCTTGCTGAGGTACAGGGAGAGTCACCCATTTAGTGTTTATGGATAAAAGCCAGGGATCCTTTCTGTTCCTTGCTGACTCCTCTTGAAATCTGATGATCTTGTAAGTTTGCTTCATTAATATACTTGGGAGCTCAAACATCTGAGAGACATCTTGCTCCTCCTATAGTAATTCTTTACATGCCCACTTTTTATTGACCCCTCATTCACATCTCAGTTTCACCTAAAGGATGGCTGTGTTTCAGCCACATAAACCCAGGTTTTAGCTACGTCGTTGTCTGACCATTCTGCTAAAATCATCCTACCAAAGAGACAAAAACTAAGAAACTTTATGAACCAAGAAAAGGTCCTCTAACAAGCTGTGTCACATGTTACTCATTTAGGAATATTGCAAAAACACTACTTCTCACCATATTCGTAAATGAAAAACACATGAGTGTAACCTGTACTACCACGGGGAAAATTACTCTTTGGGTAGGTTTGGCCCCTGATTTTTGAAATATGAACCCATCAAGGGAATTTCAACTTAAGCTGGATTCAGCTCATTATTCTCTTGCCCCTCATGTGCCAGTGGAGAAGTTCATTTTAGAAAATTAACCCATACATATAGAGTAGCACACTGTACACCAAACGCCATCGTGGAGATGGCACTACCGACCTGGGTTCTAGACCCAGCATTGCCGCTTGCCGGCTGTGTGACTAGAGCAACAATTAGTCTCTCTGAGACAACATTTCTGCACCTGGGAAAAGGGAATGATGGGAATTCCCTGGTGGCTCAGCAGGTTAAGGATCTGGTGTTGTCACCACTGTGGCTCTGGTTCCTGCTGTGGCACAGGTTCAATCCCTGGCCCAGGAACTTCCACATGCCACAAGAGTGGACAAAAGCAGGGGGGTGGGGGGTGATGATAATCCCAGGTCCTGTGAGAATCAAATCAAAATAAGACAGCTGGGTTGGGGGAATGAAGAGATGTCGGTCAAGGGGACAAAGTTTCATTATCCATCACCACGTACACACGTACGCAAATGATAGCTATGTCAGCTGATGGATAATGTCAATTAGCAAGATTGGGGAGGTCATGTCACAATGTCTCTGGATATCAAAACATCAAGCTGTACCCCTTGAACGAACGACACAATTGTTATTTGTCAATTTGACTTCAATAAAGCCGGACTAAAAGATAATGTCAATGAAAGCAACTGCAAACTGTAAGTATAAAGGTAATAGTTTTTTGTGATTGTCGCCTAGGTTATAAACTCTATTTGGTAACCAAAGCAAAGAGCTTTTTAAAAACATAGCTAATTAAAGATTATTTGCTTTCATGTCAATTAAAAAATACTTAAGAGACTTACAACAGCCATAAAGAGTTTTATAACTCCTCTCTAAAGCCCTTCGCATCCACTATTTGGCTTGAATCAATATGGTTATCTACCTGTCAGTTTTTCTTATTCTTTAACCCAGAATGCAAGCAGTCTGTTTTTTTACGACTGGCTCAGAATGTACTAAGCTAATCGATATATCCAGTGATAACGGGATGATTTGGAACACCCGTAACAAAAGCTTATCACTTTACTGCATACTGAATCTGTCAAAATATTTTCCTAGAAGTAATGGGAAAAGAGAAGTTCTCCATCTTTCATTATGTTAGTGGGTGGTGACAAAAGGATTAGGAGGCTATTTCCTGAGTTCACAGCTTGGTGTTTTCCAGGGAAATGTGGCGTATAGCTGTCTATTTATTTATTTATTTTTAAATGAGCTGAAATACAACAACACTCCAGGCCGAATGGGTATCCAGTCTCCAAAGAAGATCCACTTCCTGTTTGCCCATCTTTACCCAGTCTGAAAAATTCTCCAACTGTTCTGAAGGGTGGCCAGTAAGAGGGAGGCAGGCAGGGCTCACATGCCTCTGGCATCATTCTGGGGCACATACGCTTAGAAGGGCATGGATAAGGAAGGGAATGGCTGAAATAACTCTACAAACAAGGTGACTGTGGGCTTAAGCACAAAGGAGAGGCACACCTTCCGAGATTCACTGAAAGCTGGAAGAAACCTCCCTGATGAGCTCATCTCAACTCCCCATATAACAGGAGGCCTACAGTGGCAAAATCACTCTGTCAAGTTCACAAAGCAAGTCCAGGCCAGAAGTGGGGTCTTATTAAGCGACACTCTTAATTAAATCCTCTCCCAGAATCTCTGGCCTCTTCATTGCAAAGAATGTGAGTGTTCTACTTGCATCAGCTCAGTGAAGTTCACTTCATTTAGCTTAGGGAGACCCTGAAGGTGGGGGGAAATATAGAAGAAGTATGGTAAGGAAAACGGATCTTAATCCCAGTGAGACCAAGCAGTTGGAAGACTTAGTGAAAAAGCATAAGAAAAAAGCAACTACTAGGTCATGGACTGGCAGAGAATACACAAAGCTTTCTGGATCCTACACGTCTACGGAATACAGCCTAAGGTCAAGGTCTCTGTCAGCATCCTTGAGAGCATGAGGCCTTTCCAAAGTGTCTCCATTCATTCGCAATGAGGTGGGAATTAAACCAGTTACAGCCTCAGATGGAATTCCATTTGATTTCCCTAAGAATGGACAGAAAAATAAATTCATGATGTACATCAAGTGAAGAATGCTTAGCATGGGTCGCACACAGCAGCTGGACAGCCTTCTGTTCTTTGAAGGATCTGCCTCAACAATTTCTGTGCAGCTGCCTGGGTGTACCAAGTGCGTGAGTAGTAAGTTCTGAGCATTCTCTGCCGTTTTCACACAAGGGACCTGAGCTTCCTATCAACCTAGAATAACTAAAGCTAATTACGCCCACAGTGTTCACAGCATAGGATACAAAACAAGGCAGGCACAGTCAGAAATGTGAGCAATCAATTTTAGCTGGTTGATAAAGCTAGCCACTACAAGAGACTAAAGCCAAATTCCACCATTCATATCAATTCCCTTCAACTCTTCTAAGAGATTCCTAATTTTGAGGAAATTGGTGCCTCAGAGAGTCTTATGTCACAGACAAGAGTGCCTTGGAAAGCAAAGGACCCTTTATGGTGCTGACTCACCACGTGTTCATACTGTACTTAAGAAAAGCTTATTGAGTTAGGATGGAAACAATACGTGTCATTGATCCTTTCATTTGCATGTAATTATTTGCTTCCCAGACAATAGTAATAACAAATTGTACCAAAAATGCAAAGCTATCTACACCAGATTTTTTATCTTAATGAAAAAGTAAGCAAAAACATCTGTAATGAAATCATGTATAAAGCTACATTTATTAACAAATTCATTTCCTAATAAAACACCATCTGCAAGCAACCATCAGTTTCCACTTGATATAAATAGGTTTTTTTACTGTTTTCAGTTGCAGTTCCCAGAAAATCCTTCTAAGTGCAACTGCAGAACACATCAGCTTTTTCTTTCTTTTCTTTCCTTCTTTTTTGGTTGCCTAGAATGATGGCAAATTAAGCTTTTTAAATAAATAATTTTTTAAATCATGCTTAATTGAAAAGATGAATTTTGGCAATAAAGTTGGCTGGATTCTATTAGTATTTATTAGTATTCTTTTTAGTTAGTATTTATTAGTATCCTTACTACTGATACAGAAATTCTAAGAAGCAAGGACATTTTCAGGGGTGGGAGACAAAGTTTCCCCACTAGGTACACAAGTGTAGACACATAAACAATTATGGGCACACACATATGCCCATTTCATTTCAATAACAGTTTATGATCTCTCAACTCACAAAGAGAAAAACATCTGCTTATTGGTGTATCTAGCATGTGCATTTTTCCTGGTCATTCAACTGCAGCACACCTCCCAAACGCACCTCACTGACATGCAAGAGCCTCCTGTCATGAGAGCCAGGGAAAGAGTTGGGAAAAGTCCAAAGAAATCCTATGACTGCTCTACAGACAAGCCTTGTCAGTAATAGCACAGAGGAATGCTACCACTCATCCAAGATGGGTCCCTAGTCAAGGGACCCCAGCCCTGGAACTCTTGGCACCAGGGACTGGAGCTGAATTCTAATGCTAAGGGCTTTTGAAAAGTGCATCAAGATTTATTAGGGTGAATTTCCAGACTCAGTAAGAGTTTTAGCCACATAAATTCCATTAGGTTCAAAGCTCCATGATGCTCCACCCTGTCTGTACTTCCACGCACATTTTAATCTACACCCTTCTAAGTTCTCTGTTAGGCTGCCTAACGTCTCATTTCCTTTCTTCCTATTTTTGGTTTTCACATTACCCTTGAAACCTGAATCTTCTTCTCTCTACCCCGCCTTCAAAACCTTCCTCCAGACCTCTATTTTCAAAATAAGTACTTTCTTCACTGATCTCTCATCATGCCTTTAGCACCCCCGACCCATTTTCCATACAAAGGTCGACCAAGGTCTATTTGTACCATCACCAAAGGCTATGTGCGCACAGGCTCTTCCTTGGAGCATCATCTCCAGAGCTGATGGCAGCTCAGACCCTCTTTGGAAATGCACCTCTCATTGGGGTGCCAGAGCGCTGAGCGAAAGCATGAAGTCGGTTCTGAATCTGGGTCAGCCACGTTGTGACTGTATAAGAAAGAAACGATTACAACGGAGTGGGTCTCACTGGGTCTGCGACCTGTCACTCTGCCAATGAGGTGCTGATACCGGCCGACAGACTTCCTGATGAGCCAGTGCTATTTCCAGACCAGTCCTGAGTAACGGCACTGCCATGTAAAGAGGGAACAGCAGCAGATAGCAGGGCAAGAGAAGGACCAAGAATGATGTCCCAGCCTCCCAAGAGACTCCCTCTCTTTCCAAGTAGGTTTCTTTTGCTTCTGAAGTATCACAATCTCGTATTCGTCATCCAGTGGAAATTAGGATGAGGATTTCCAAATGACCATGCAGGAGAAGAACAGAACAAGACACAGGCAGACAGAGCACAGTTAAAAAGAAAATATAATTGAGGATGGATTTTCAAGCAGTTGTTCACCTTTGTTCGTGTTATCTGATTAACATTATGGCTTAGAAAATGTAGTCAAGTAACCATTTTCGAAGTTCATTCATTCAACAAACATTTATTGAGCGTTTACTATGTGCCAGGCATTCACTAGGCGCTGGGGGTACAGAGAAGAGCGAGACATTCCTTGCTCTCAGGGAGCTCACAGTCTAAAAGAGGAGACAGACGCATCAACGAATAACTACGGTACAACGAGGTAAGTGCCAGTCAAGCTGAATCCAAGGTACTCGGCAAGCCCAGAGGAAGGAGTATGTCATTAAGCCTGGCGGGATCCTTCACAGAGAAAGTGACAACCGAGTAGACTTGAAGGAGAAGCAGGACTTCAAGAGGAAGATGAGGGAGGAGAGGGAGAGGCATTCTGGGCCAAGGACACAGCAGGCACAAAAGCAAGGACGCGGGAGAAGGCGTGACATGACAGGGAGCCCGGGTAGGTCCGCATGGCCGGGATTCCATCCGCATGTGAGGAAGTGGGGAAACACAGGGTCTGGAAGGGGATATGGAACCAGAGAGTGAAGAGGACCAAGAAATGGGGACTTTTTCCTAAAAGCGACGCGAAGGCACCGAAGGACCCAAAGCAGGGAGTGACATGGTCAGATCTGCCCGTTAGATCGGCCTGTATGCGGGATGGTTTGAAAGAGATGTGGGACTAGAGGAAGGGAGACGAGGGAGGAGGCGGGCCGGGCAAGAGATGCTCTCGGGCGCGTCGAAGGCGGTGACGGTGAAGAGGAGACAGACTGGAGAGATCCTGGGGGGGGGAGCCTGACAAGACTTGCTGAATGACGACACAAACAGCAGCTGAATGACGACACAAACAGCAAAGCGGCCTCAGAGATGGAGCAATGCCCAAAACATGCGTTCAGCGAATACGACCAAGAGCCCCAGCCCTCCCTTCCTTTGTGTTCCCAGCATCCTCTGAAATCACGGCATCTGCTGAGTGTGAATAAAGGAAGAAGAGCCAGAGGCCACATGCGGTCAGACTTCTCTAATTCAGACACCACTAAACTTGGACTCTGCCACAATTCAGACAGACTGTCTGCGACTCCTAGCGAGGAAGAATTTCAACCTACTTTCTTCCTCTGCGTCTTTTCAAGCCTTTAGTGACCAGTAACAGGAATCCAATCTAAAAGCAGCGGTTTCTTCCAGTCAAGCGCTTGAGGTGCAGTAGGCAGCCACTCGCATGGCGGGATCGGAGGGGCACCCAATATATGCCCCCCACCCAGGGCTCCCAAGGCCTGGGATCCCATCATTAGCAATTCATTCCTTTGGGAGAGGCTTTGGCCCCTCTGGACTTCTCTTTTACAAGGCAATGATTCCTGAGATAGGTAAAACACTTCGTCATTCTAAACCCAGTGGGATTTTGGCTGAGCATAATGCTTTTGGCTTTGACAGGAGGGATCAAGGCAGTCTAGGAAGGTTAGGTAGGCGTCTGTAGAGGAAGGTGATGCAGAAGGAAGATTGAGGGATACAGAAGATAGTGTTAAGATCTTGCCAAGGAACAGCCCTGCAAGCACCCAAGAAACTAAGATTCTTAAAAGAACGCCTTCCACTTCGGGTTCCAGCAAATCACACTTGTACATCCTTGTCCCTTAAGGTACTTCTGTGTTTTATGGTTAGGATAGATTATTGGTTAGCTAAGGCCGGTGGTGACTCACCATCTTTTCATGTATCTCCTGCTGCGTATGACCAATGACAATCTCCACTGTCATTAATGTGTACATACTATTGCTACAAATACTTCCTCTGCGACTATGGGGTAACTCCAACTTTTCATCCACTCACAAGTGACAGAAGATCAAGACTCAGACTCTGAGAACCTTGAAGAGTCTCTTATCTACGGCTCAAGGAGGTAAATATACGCTGCTGTGAATACTTGATTATAGAGGTTAGAGCAATGAACTAAAGAAAAAAAGAAAAGAAGCAAAACCAAACTTTAAAAATTACTTACTTCACTTGTTTGGAGAATCGTGAACTTTGGCAGTTTAGTCTTTGAACTGGGTGCACTGGGTTTCCCATCCAAGAGTGATCCAAATGACAGATTCCCAAAGCTGTTCTCGAATTCAATTGAAGGTTTCAGTGTAGGAGAGATGTCCGGTGCCTGGTCCTGACCATCCATGGGTCTGACGTATGCGGTTGGTTTTTGCTGCCCCATGCTTGTTTTGCAGTAAAGCCCCGGTGGGAAGTTTTGAACCGAAAGGCCACTGCTGGGAGCTAATAAAGAGGAGGCAACTAGGGGCGACCCGGGCGTCTGCACTGTAAATTCAGATTCTTCGGGCGAGTTGGACTGAAAGATTTCTTTGAAAGTATCCCCTCCACTGTCTTCCTTCGCCGGTGGGTTTGGCTCTTCAACTGTTCCAACTTGCGGCTGTTCAGCTGGGTAGACAAAGAAGTCTTCCAGTCTGGCTGGGGGCTGGTCCTGTGCAGTCGGTGCCATCTTGCTTGGCTGCCCACCGGCCTGGCTGGCCGGCACGATGCTAGGGTTGTGACTGTCTCGCGGCCAGTCAGGTTTTGATTTCCTGTTGCTGTGTATCAGAGTCGAATTCAGTATCACGACCGAAGGTGGAGGCATTGGTCCCGAGGCGTGAGTGTTATCCTGGTGAGGTGGGATCATCCGGTTCTTTTGCTCTGGAAAAAAGCTTGGTTCATTTTTGTTGATGGGAGTCTGGGGCACGGTATTCTTTGGGATTCCCACTAGATGATTCTGATTAGAATGGTTAGCTAGCAAATCCTTCATTTCATCATAGTTTCCCAGCGTGTTCTGGACTCGGTTGGCAAGTGCGTCACCTTTGTTTGTCTAAAATAACAAAAAGATGGGGGTGGGAGGAGAGAGAATGAATAGGTTTGTGTTTCCTAATGTTAATGTATCAAACAGATGTCCTAAGTAGACTAGCATATAGGGTTCTTTAAAATTCTCATGCTGCCATATCATTTCAGATTTTTCATGTGCTATGTAAGAAAAAAAAAATCAATAACGCTATTGAAAGAGCCTCTTGGAATGAGCTGTGTGATTAACGTCTGTGTATTCCCTGGTCTGTCCTTAAACATGCTCATTGGGAAAAAGTTTTAAATTACAGAGCTTATGAATTTTATTAGCAAAATAACTTATTTTAAGTACAATGAGTTGAGCTGTCACACTCTACATTGTCATTAACAACTTGTGCCTACTGATCACTGGGATTCGAATGTTTTACTTGTATTTGTTCCTGACGTGCCAGCCCTCTGTGCTACATTACACCATGAAAAAGTCTCACCCCTTTGGATAAGGAAGTCAGTCAAACTGCGCCATCAAGACTACAGTCAGGTTAGAACAGGCATATAGGCTTAGACCCCATCAAACTGAGCTAACTTATGACTAGAGCGAATCGATTTCGTTTTCATCCAAGACTACAAATTACTGGTGTCTGCCTACATCTTCATCTGTGGGTGAACACTTGCACCATTTCACACCTGTTTACTTCGAAAGGGTGCAATTGTTCATCAACAGTGACGCAAGCTCTCCTGTGTCTTTTCAGGGATTTAGTAAAATCTATTCAGGAATTTTAGTTGTTCCTTAAGTAAATCAAAACAAAGTCAGATTTTCAAAGTGATGTTGGCAACTAGATCATTCTATGGGCCATCAACACGTCAGCTATACCGTCCCCTGTAGCATATATTAATCCTATCAAAATGGATGTGATTTTTTTTTTAAAAAAATTGAGCTTCTGTGTGGGATTTTGTACTATAGAAAAGCACGGCTGTCATTACTAAAAAAATTGTCGAGAGCCATATACTTGGAAGTGCCTGCAAAAAGCTCAGCCCTTCATCTTTGAAAATGACTTTTTATTATTCTCTTTGCCTGTCAAAGGTATTATTCAAACAAGCTGTTGCATTCAGAAGGGCAAAGGACTTCTTTGCACCTAGGCTGCACTATCCTGACCCAAGATATAAAAGAAGGCTACCAGCATCCACGAAGCCATCTGGCAGCAGGGCCAGTGCCTGGGGAAGACACATCCCCCCTGCGAAGCCTCTGTGTCCCAGGACTCACAGGCATTCACGGGAGGGGGGTGACCACGTCCCCACGGGTACAACCCCCACTGCAGATGGATGTTTAACATCTAAGGTTTGTTGCATGCCCTTAACCCCTGGTGCTAAAGCCAGTCTCCTGGTGTACATGGGGTATGTGCCTATTCAGGACTGGTTTCTCAGGCTAGGGCTAAGATGTATGGCTGTGTGCTGTTTTCTGTATGTGAAGATGGAGAGGGTGTAGATGAATGGAGAGGGAAGTGCTGGAAATGGATGGAATCACCCAGGGAGAGAAAATGTAGAATGAGAAGAAGGGGCTCGGGAGAGAGCCCTGTGGAACGTCAACCTTTAAAAGACTAGGAGAAGAAGAGCCAGTGAAGGATACCAAGAAGCAGCAGTCAGAGAGGAAACCACACTGGGAACCGTGGCCTCATTATTAGCATAATCTCCACATACTGCATCTAGTATTCAACTCATAGCATGTGTTAAATCATATAAGACACTTTCAAAGAAATAAGGGCAGTAGAGAAATATGATTTCAAAGAGTAAGGAGAAGTATGTTAAATATATGCTAAAGAGGGCTCTGGGGGGGATAGAGAATTTTAGAAATCAAATAAATAGACGTCAGTTTTCGTTTTCTTATCCTCAAGAACATCTTAGATCGGCCTCACATGCAACCTTGGTGCTGAAGTAGTGATTAAACAATTAAAATTCCATATAATCCTCAGCTGAATAATTGCTCCATTTTCAGAAGTACATTTGAAAGGCATGATTTAATAGGTAGAGATGGGTAGAAATCACTTTTATTCCCTGAAAGTCTCCCCAGGTTTGTCAATTTTAATGGCAGAAATTACTTTCCAGCCAAGGCAAGAATAAACTCTTTGTATACAGCGGTCTCCTTCAACGGACTTGCACAACAAGCCATTTGGGCAGCAGCCAAAACCAGTCTCTCTATTCCAGCCCCAAATTCAAAACAAAGAGAGTTCATTGTGGTGAGGGCCCAGGAGAATTTGATGCAAGCTTTAAATACTTTCAGGGTTGTTCTGGTCCCTCAAATAGTTTACCTCTTGGGTCAGATGATTGCCTAATAAACACTAGTCCCGGCTGTCTTTAAGGATCTGACCCAATGAGGAGAAAGAAGACTATTTCGTCTCCCACTTTAAATGCCTCCATTTATATTGTCTCCTTTAATGAATTAAGATATGCTTCCTCCCATTAGACAAAGAGAAAGAAATGGGAAGAATTTCTGAACTGGCCAAGGTCTAAAACTGTGTCTACATGAATAAAATCAGAGGAAGACTGAAGGTTCTCTGAGTAAGTCTAGAGAATCAATCTCCTACTGCATAAGGTCGTCTACAGTTATGATTTCTTTTCCTGCACAAAACTATGAGCTTTTCCTCAAGGTCAGAGACCACATTTTATTCATCTTCATCTCCTCAAGACTTAGCATCATGTGTGGTGCATATCAGGTACTCAGCAAACTGCTGCTGAATCGAACAGAATCAAATTGTAGTTCATACCCTGCCAATATCCACAGAAAGGATTTGCCATGGCGGCTTGGAGTAAAAGGCACCCAAAACAGGAAAGCAAGTGAAGTGAACTTGGTTACTGTGATTAAGCTTCAAGTTGAACTCTGGGCTTCTTGGTAGCTAAGACAAAAAGGGAAAGCACATAGCTTCTAGAATGCTCTTTGTCTGATGACACGAAGCATATCCTAAATCATTACATGAGACCAGTTCCCCTCACCAGTTTGGTTATGAGGTTGTGGGAACCTGAGAACAATAAAACGAGTCATTTTTTCAGCACCAGTTTTACAGAAGATTCGAAGATGTTCTTCACATGGCTTTTTCTTATGACGACTACAAAGCAAGAGCACTCCCTGCATTAAAGTCTACCTCGGTGAAGGCATGTGTCTGCACGTGGAGTTGCGGGGCCAGGCTAACTGGGGCTTTCCTGTGTACTAATGGCAGAGGCCTGGAGCTGGGATAACCTGGGGCAGTGGAGGGATGGCAACTCCCTTAAGACTAGCTTCCTCACAGAACCATTGTCTCAGAGGGACTTGTGACCGGAAGTGCATAGCAGATAGTTCGAGGTTGAGTTCACTGGCGACACCTTCTGAGTTGCTGGTTGAAGGAAGGTCCATAACAGATGTGCTGAGGCTACAAGCAGCAATCACCATGGTCATTCTTAAGACACACACTGGTAAATCCAAAACGCTCATGAGGCAGCGTTAGGCACGGAAGACACACAGATACACAGCCTCAAGAAGTCCACCATTCGACAATCTCAAAATAATTAACGTAGAGACCAGGTCATCAGAGGCAACTCTCTGCTTTCCCACCATCAGAGGTGGGTACCGTCAACCAGTTTTTAAATTTCTCAAAATGCAGAGATGAGATCTTCTGGGTAGAAAACCTGGTGGGGCCTGAAATACATTTATGTACACCTACACAACGGACGCTCGTCACACACCGTCGCAGCTTCCGGTTCACGCTAAATCGTCTTCACCCCCCAGAGTCTCAGTAACCCTCTTAAGGAGCAAGCTATTCTTAGTAGTCCTGATTGAACATTATAAATATGAAAAAGAAATGAAATTTTGTCATTTCAATCAATTATAGGCTTCTTTCAATTTGGCCAATTCCTTACTTCCTGTTCTAGATAATTGGTTGATTCCTTAAAGGTAACCTCTGCAGCCATTATTTTCTAAGCAATCACAATTTCTCCATCATCAAGGAAATGCGTTTTCCAAGTATTTTCAGGCATAAATTACATGTCTGGTTTGTGGCTCATGACTAACAGCACGCCTTCATTTAAGCTTTTTGCCTCCCATTACTCCAGGAAATGCAAAGTTGCCTCAGTTGGTTTCTAATGTTATCTACAAATCGGTAGTATAATTTCAGCACAAAACTAATGTGCTAGGAGACTATTGTACCATGGCACTTCTTTTTAATAAAAGCAGCAAAATCATTTAAGTTGGAGGTTCATTTTTTTTTAAAATTTTATTTCATTGTGGCTCATGTACGTGATTTTGTAATTCTTTTTTTTCCTAAGCCTAATATTTTTACAGTTAATCTCTCCGAGCTGTTAAGTTGCTATTTCTTTTTCTCCTCTAATTATACTAATGATCATACCTTGAACTTGTATAGCACATCACATATATTTCAAAGCAAGCTTTCCCGGGTTGTTTGACTTGGTCCTCACAACCACCATGCAAGTCAGCAGGCACTTCTGGTTTAACCTGGCTGCTACCTGCTCTGACCCCAATGACCTTGGATAAGCATCTTAACCTCTCTGCGCCTGGCTTTCCTCATTCTTGTTGAGCTGTGAAGAGCTATATAAAATGTCAGTTGTTGATGCTGTTATCGGGTATTATTAGTATTTTTTCTATCAGGTATTATTATTCACGTCAGAGAAAAGGACACTATAGGTCAGAGAAATGAAGCTTCTTCCCCAACATCACACAGGAGGTAATATTATCAGGTCTTCTGACTTCCTGTTACAGATATGAAATCACATGTAAACAGCTATGAAGCTGCAGAGAAGCCACCTCATCTTCTGAGCCTCAAATTCCTCACAACCTCAGGAAAATGCGTGCCCAGTTGCTGTAAGGACTAAAGGAGCACAGGGAGAAAGCTCTAGCACTTGGTACATGCCAGTTCCTCATCCCTTCCAACCCACCCACGTTAATCTAGACACGTCAAATGGCTTCCCATTTTTCACGCACTTTTGAACACACCCTTCTCAGCAGCGTAGCACAAACTCAGATTTGAAAGTTATAAGCGACAAAAGGAGCCCCAAAGAGAAATTACCCACCATCATCCCCATCTAGGGGTGGTCAACATTCTTTCCATTCTGGGAGGGGTAGAGCTAAAGCCAAGAAAGGGAAGTAATCAGCACAGGCCCATGAGAGATCGCCATTTCTGCTTTCTGCCAAGAAAGGGCAGTGGTGCTCCTTGGCTGCTTTATGAACTGCCAGTGCCACTGGACAGACAATCAGGCCATGTTTTGTGACTGAAGGTGGCAAGAAGTTCCCTGAAAGTCCAAATCAACCACAAGGCATTTTGATTTCTAATGTGGTAAGCACTCCCACCACAGTCTTAAAGAAGAGTTGTTTGTGGTAGGTATGTCCTGTCCACCAGTAGACCATGGGCCAGCTCCAGCGCTCCCATTGCCACTGGCATGTCCAGATACTCCAAGGTGGCCACACCAGTCCAGGTCTGGGCAGTTTGGGAGGTGCACATCAGTTCTAGTATCATGATGAGGGTGGGGGAGAAGCAGACTCCCCAGGGATCTCCCAGTGAACCTGAACGTGTATACAGCACAAGATGGCGGTCAGTCATCAAAGCAACAGTGAAAGAAAGAGGATTACCAGGTCATTGACTGTTGGCATTACCCGTTTCCTTCATAGTCTTGACTCAAAAACATAGGCTCTTTCCCATCAAAGAAGCATAAAGGTACCAGACTACTAATTACACAACAGGCCTGGCCCTGCCCTAGACTGATGCTCCCATCTGACCATGTTGATAACAGGCTCTTTAACTGTCTACTCAAAACGACACGACTGACATCTAAAAATAATATGCATCTATAGTGTAGGCTTTGTTAACAAGTGATGGATGGTATTTACCTTAAAGGTAAACTAATTCAACAAGACTTAAGATTATAAAGGAGCCAATAAGCCAAGGGTTCTATACCACATAATTGTACTAAGTCTAGAATAGATACTGAATTTGAAGAATGAACCCTTTGAGAAAAAGTCATTTTTCTATTCCATCCAAGGATAAGAAGTAAAACTCATCTGGCCGTTTCTCTACCTCAAGAAGGGGTAGACATCTATCATCCTTTGACCTCTCTTCCATTTTCTGGAAAAAAAAAATGGAGCCCCAAATTCCTTGTCTTATCTCCTTCTTTGTCCTCATCCCAATATTCCACTGCCATCTTCCTCCTTAGGGCTCATCACTCTTCACACGTTCCCAATTTTGTGTTTTCTCCTCTCCTCGGGGACCTTGCTGTGTTCATCATCACCTCTCTCTCCACCGCCACTGCTTCCTTCCCACCACTCTAAACATGTACAACTTTCTTTCACCTTAAAAAAAGCTTCCTTCCAAATAACTGTTCCCCTTACCTTCCTACTTATCTTCTTTCTTCCTCCTTCCATACAAAGACTCGTTGCAAGGTCAAGTCTACATCTCCTGCCTCTCTCTATTTCACCACTTCCCCTTTGCTCCCTAATCCACTGTGACTATCATGATCACCAAATAAAACCACTTTCTCTAAGGTCATAAATTACCCTTGAACGGTTGCATCACAGAGCCACTTTCCAGTCTTGACTTTTCCTGACTTCTCTGATGCATGGCAAAATCCCTCCTCCATAGAAGCCTTTACTTCCCTGGATTCCATTAAATGATTCTCTCCTAGTCCTCTTCCTACCTCTCTGGTTGTTCATTCCCTTTTAGTTTCCTTTCCTGGCTTCTCCTTTTACCACTTATTTCACTCCTTAAATGCTACTACTCTGCAAGATTCTCTCTTTGCCCTTCTTCTTATTCAGCCATCTGGCTTAGTGATAATATTCATTCCCCTGCCACCTACACAATAACACCCAACTCCTTCTCTTGACCACTCTTATTAGCTCCAGATCCATAGATCCAAAGCCTGCTGGATCTCTCTCCCTTGATATCCCACTGGCATCTTAAAACCCATCATGCTCCAAACTGAATTAATTCTATTTTCTCTACAAGCACCAACTTTGTTGTCCTCCTGAACAACCAGCCTATTAATAATGCCAGCC
The DNA here is from genome assembly GCF_016906955.1 of Phacochoerus africanus. Lineage (NCBI taxonomy): Eukaryota > Metazoa > Chordata > Mammalia > Artiodactyla > Suidae > Phacochoerus > Phacochoerus africanus. The sequence continues at coordinate 125,009,909 of NC_062560.1, read as the reverse complement.
TCTTCTCAAGGCAGAAAGATGGGAATCCTTCATCCTATCCCATGCTGCCCACATCCAGGCAGACACCCAGTCCCATCACTACAACTTCCTGGCTCTACTTTAAACCCTGCCTGCCAGGAACCTCCCCTCAACTGCCTCAGCCAACTACAATGGCTTCCTTACCTGCCTCTAGTTTCCCCTCCCTCCAACCAACTCTCCACACTTCCAACATCATCTTTAAAACTGGCTGTGCCCTGACTTTAAAACTTGTGACGACCTTCCTTCACGTACAGATTCATGTCCAAACTCCTTGGGGAGAGGTACAAAGTCTTCATGAATTTTTCACCTGCCTATCTCATCGGCAGTTACCATGTAGTCATGCCCTCACTCATTCGGGATGATCTTGGCCACCAGACAAGGAATGCCTTGAAGGCAGGGACTATGCCTTATCTTCCTTTGTACACTAGTCTAAGACATGGCGAGCATATAGTGGGCCTTCAATAAACGCTTGTTAAACTAACCATATCTCTACATGCACAGCCTCAAAGGCAATATATAAACTAAATCCACTGAGATTGGGGGAAAAAACCTTTTCCAAGGAGTATACCATCACTGACAAATCGAAAACCAGTAGTCTCTTTGTCACACTTACCAAGTTTGGGAGGCCCCTGAGTGCCTCAATCAAGGGCTGCTTGCGTATTCTGAACAAGGCAACAAGACTCTGGCCTCATTCATGCTCGATCCAAACAGAGCTTACTCTCCACCCCAAAGCAGTATTTGTGTCTATGCTGTCCTTATCAAGAACTTTCCTTTTCCATGAGTCACTGTCCCCTAAACAGTGGTCTTCTAAAACCACAACTCCCGGACATTTTCTCTCTTGTTGTCTTACCTCTTAACATCATTTTTGTTTCATTACAGAAAATTACACTGCTACTAGATATCAATAAAAACCAACCAGCTGCCAGCGATTCAGCAAGATTCTTCTCCCCACCCCCACCCCCACTGGGAAGTTCAGAGGCAGTCTTTGCGGCATCAATACTTGGAGACAGAGAAGTATGATCATAACTGGAGCTACACACTGGCCAGAATACCACTAGAAAACCAATCTAGCTATACTGCCCCCTCTGGTTGGGGCAATCTCCTAACCCATGATTATTAATCACCAGGAAAAAATGATTGGCTTTTCCCTTTCTCCTAGAACAGTGATTTTCAAAGAGCCCTCAAGCCACTGAACAGCTGCTAACAACCTAAGACGGAAACAGGAAGCAGTGGCCTTGTGATGGAGATGGATGGCACTGATTGGGAGGAGAAACAGACATATCCATTGACATTCCGATGAAGTCTTCAGGGGTTGCAGGGCTGATAATCAAAGTGGGAGAAAGCATCAGCGGGCATGCCTTGCTGTAGGTCCTGCTGGGTGGTGGGAAAGAACTCCTTGGAGACAGGAAGTCTCACAACTCCCTTTCAAATCTCACTGTGTTTCCCCAAAGAGATGGAATCTGTCTCTCTGAAGACTTCCTCAGAAGCTCACCAGTGCCCCTAAAACAGCATACATCTGGCCTTCACTTGTCAAATACATTCTCCTGGAAATGATTTGGTTGTTTTAAAAATAGATTAAATGTTGATTAGTGCATTCAAAAATATAACAAGCAACCATTTTCCAGAAAGATAAATTACATACATATTCAGCTACCTTGTAGGGCTCCCCAAAAAGATCAAAGCCTGAAGAAAAGAGATCGTCTTCTTGCTGGACCTCTTGATTCCTCCGCTCCCATTCCCTTTTCTTAAGTGTGCTACGGTCTTGTTCATAGTGACTGACATGCAAAGAAAAAGACAAAAGGGGACAAAGATTAATCAGTTATGTAAGTCATCTAGATCTCCGGCTTTATCAATAAGAGGGGGAAAAAACCACAAGTTGAGGCGACCCCAAACTGATACCGCATAGAAAACGGGCCTCCTTTTCTTTATCCCCAGTGGGTTTAAGCTCCCGACCAGTTCTTCAAGATACAGAAGAAAACAGGAACTCGCGTATTAGAAGTTGTACTCGTGACCACTTAAGTACGACATAATCCTCTTCCCTTGTCCTTGCTGGATTACCACAGGCAGTCACAGACTCCCCCAAAGTCAGGTCGCTGTGCAAAAAAGTCCTGAGTTCAGGCTGCGTTGCGTTGCCAACTGCCTAGGGCTCAGAATTCACAATTGTCACAAAGTCCTAAGGGAAGGGAATTATCAAATATGGTACTGCAGATAAACTGGAATTCTGTCCTGAGCCACAGCCAGCCTTAGCCTGTGGTAATGAACTCACAGGAGAGTTTCAGAATCTCTTTGGAAGCCACTCAATCACTCACACACCCTTTTGTCTTGTTGTTGTTGTTTTGGTCTTTCCATAGCTTGTATCATAGGTGACTAGAAGCCTTTTTGGGAAAGCTCTTCACAAAGAAAGGGGTCTGGCTTGACCAACAAACTACTTACAATGAAAAGGGGTGTCAAAAGCTTTGAATGACTTCGGGACACCAATATTTTATAAACACTATGTAACTCTGACTCTCATCACATTTCAGGCTTTTCCATTGGAAGGTCAGTACAAAAGCTTCCAGATTATATCTAAGGCACATTCTGGGTCCTGGGATTTTACAGAATGGAATGCTTCCTTATTAAGAAAACAATGATTCTCTTCATCATGCAAGACCATGCATATTAAACTATAATCTGCAGCCTTACATTAGTGGATTTTCTTTGGTTCGTTGGGTTTTTACCTCTGCTTTTGATTGTAATCTTACTCAAAGCGAGTACATATACTCTGGGAAAACTGAAATTATATAAGTGTACGTAAAATACCTAGCAGGTGCTGTAAAAGCATTGCTTTCCTTCCTTGTGTTAATTCAGATGCCCCCTGCTCTCCAAACGTTTGCATGACACCACTTCAGTTTCACAAGAGACCTAAATTATCCCCTGTTTCCACTAACCAAAAAAAAAATCTGAATAGGGTTTTTGCTTTTCCAAAAAAAAAAAAAAAGAGTTATTCCCTTCCTAATGCAGGTCTTCCAGGAAAGCAAAGTGGCATAATGGAAACTTCCAGAAAGTGGGGGATACTCTTCACTTTTACACTATTTCAGCTGATGAAAGGTTTTATAGGAAAGCTCTACTTCCTACCAGCAGAGAAAACCTGCACTGTCATTTTAAGACTTAAGTAGATAATTGACGTGCAGATAAATATCATAGATAAAGGAATTGCCAGCTATATACTGATACAGAAGTATGGTCGACAGGTTTGGAAAACATCCGAAACCTTAATATCTATCATTGGTAGCCTGGTTTGCTCATGAGAATCATAATGTTAATTTACAAAATAAGAGCCCAGGATGGCCCTTTACAAAATAAGCTACCCACGATGGCTTCACTACATAGTGCTATAGCTGCAGTGGAAGAGGCTACTACACTTAACCACCCACCTTTCTCCAAAGGCATACCTGAACTGACAAATTTGAAGTGACTCTAATAGCCTTATCTCTGGATAAATAACACTTCATTTAAAAATCATGGCAACATTCATAGGATGCTTAAATGAACATTATTCTTGCATAATGCAAACAGAGCCAGATACAGCAGAATTCACCGGGTTGCTCATGACTACGCCTGGCAGATGTTATTTCCATCTGCGAAAATCAAAGGCCCTCCAGAGCTCTACCCAATGCCCAGGCCCTTCATCTGGGCCCCGCTTGGTCAAGAACGATGCCGAGTCCAGGTACTAGAAGCCAGCCCACCGTTCGGTCTCAGATGCCATCCACAGATATTACATGCATTGGCATCATCTGCCATTTCTATTCACAAGCTGAGATCAGAACGTCAAACAGGTGCCATGTGATGCAGTGTCTTTGTGTTGGAGGCCGATGTGGAATCCACCAGAACACCTTGGGTCCACGAAGTGTAGAACACAGACTCGCCCACAGCACTATACGTCGGCTGTGCATACGTAACCCGAGCCCATCGCCCATTTGCCAAAATGTAAGAACCACGGGATGTCAGGGGTGGGGCGCGGGGACAAGATTAAGAAAGATTTAGCGGGGGTGGGGGGACTGGGGGGAGGGCTTGTCGCGGAGAAGGACACTTCATCTCTTTGCCTTCCGCAGCAGGTGATTCTTCACACAAACACAAGAGCCAAAGACTCATGTTTCTGGGGACCGTGAGCAACAGGTCTGTTCTCTAGCTCTCTGTCCGTTCTGTGCACCTGACAGCCCAGCAGGACAGGCCCGGGGGGTCGCATTTAATTCTCCGTGAGGAGAACCAAAGGACTTTGGTCTCTTGGCTTTGCAAACCACCTTCCTCCTCCTCCTCCTCCTCCTCTGAGGGGAAGAGAATTCAGACCCCGAAGGAAAGAAAGAAGGAGAAGAAAGGAAACGTGCTTCAACCTGCATGACAAGCCTTCGAGCGGCCAGCAGTCAGGGCACTTTAGGTGCCTTCAAGACCCAGGTTGGATCTGTTAGGAGGCTCTTGGCTGCATTTTGCATCCGTTCATTAAGCTACCAAGTTCCGGATGAAAATCTGAAGAGCAGATTGAGAGTGGACGTGGGTGTTATCTGTTGCAAGAAAAGTGCCTGCTGCATTTTTTAGCACATACCCCAAAGAAGGGCTAATTCTTCTATCTCTGGCGAGAATGAATTTCATCTCCATAGAGTTCCACTGCTCTCGGAAGGCAACCGAATCTCCCCAGTTTTGTCCTTTTTCCGCTCAGCAGGGCATTGTACTGCAAGCTTCATACGGCGAGGTATAATGAGGAACAAACCACACGGTGATGAGGCTTTCACAGTGCAGAATGTCACTGATTTCCACTGCAAGCAAAAGGACTAATTTGAAGCACCAGCTAATTAAAACCACAGCTATGTATTTAGCCTCTTGTAACACCTACTGCAGTTCATAATTATGAGGACCTCTTTATCTACTCAATTAAAGTTCTTCGGATTCTGGGAGGTTGTGATTGAACCTGTGTACCCTGCAGAGGCCACAGGAGAGCTTATGTCTATGCCCTGATGGTCGACTGTATCTCTACACTCCTGGGCTTGTCTTCCAGTGAAGAAAAGGCCGCCACAGCCCCTGATGAAATGCCTAAGCCAGAAATCAGAATTCATCATCACATGCCTGGTCTGAACGTTCTAGTTCCCTCGCACTGACGAGGACGGGGTGAGCGGGTTCTATGAAAACTCACTCTCCTATTAGGAAGTTGAGCCCCCAAAGCCAACTCGCGGACCCTCCACTCTTAGCAGGTTCCAGTGTTCTCACTGTCTTCTACAGGATAGAATGAAATTCGGCAAGGTATGGCGACAGCGAATGCTTAAAACACGGGCAAATGATGGGTACGGGACTAAGAGATACAAACTCCTATATGTAAACTGGATAAGCAACAAGGGTATTATACAGCACAGGCACTGGAGCCAATATTTTATAATAACCAGAAATGGAGCATAATCTATAAAAATTTTGAATCACTCTGTTGTGCACCTGAAACTAATATAATATCATAAATCAACTATACATCAATTTAAAAATGCACTTACCCTTCAACCTAAAACAAAGAAGCTCGATGTACTTTTAACTGACCAAAGCCCTTTGTTTTCTCTCCGTAGAGCCTATCTTTTTGGAATCACTGCCTCACTGATCAGCACTAGCTGACAGAATAAGAACAGAAAGAACAAGTTCCCTTTAACTATATTTAACTCACCAAGGCCTTAAACCTCACTGGTTTGAACTGTGTGTGTCCACTTACTCGCGGATTTTTTTTTTTTTTTCCAATAGCAAATACAACAGTACCACACAATCCAGGCTTGGTTGAACCTGAGGTTGGTTGAATCCACCGACGTGGAGCTGCAGACATGGAGGAAACCTGGGTACAAAGGCGCAGCGCCGCTAACCTCACATTGACCCACACAAGGGCCTCTTCCTCACTCCAAGGCAAGGTGTGATGGCGAGAAGCTACTCTCTAGCGTGGGTCTTTTACAGCAGCTCTGGTTTCACGCACCAGTCTGTTTCCCTGGCCTCCTCTAACAGAGAAACTGCCCTCTGAACACACAGTGAAGGGAGATACCCACAGCCTCATCAAGGCAGTGGCAGAGGAACCTGCGTCTCTTCCATCGTCAAGTTCAAGTACTCTCTTTTCCTTAACAGGCCCTTCTCTCAGATGTTCTCCTATCCTTGCCCTTAAACCTGACCTCGCAGTCTGGTGACTCCCATCTTCATCATCGGAGGCCACAGGTGCATTCACGGGAAGATAAAACCCAGGACACGTGTCGATTCACTAAGATGGAGAAAGTCCAACGACGCCACCTTCATCAGCTCGCAGTGGTAGGACCCCCGGGCTGACGATGCAGGCTAGTCTTTCAGAAGAGCCACTGTAGCCATCACCCAGTCCCGGTCCCTTCATTTTCCAGACGAGCAAATTGGGCTTCACAGCAGGTGTGTGGCAGAACTACAAGGCAGGAACTCAGGTTTTCTGGTTCCCAAACTAGTTCTATTCCCAATACCCCGCGGTGTGTCCCTCCAGAATAAATATTAGCCTCATTTGCACTCCGTTGGTCAACTTTCCTTAGGACTGTATTTTATTGGAAATTGCCAGTAGGGAAAAACTTTAGGAATTTAATTTGGATTCAAGTATAGAAAAACCATTAGTTTCCTTACACCAAAACGTACAGAGCCTAAAGGGATTGTAAAAATTAACTACATCTGTGGGAAGAAGCTGAGCGAGTGAGAGGAAAAACCGGTTTAAGTCCATTTGGTTTGTATATTTCAGGAAGTTTAATAATCACTGCTTACCTAATTTGGTTATTTCACAAAGCGAGTTAGGGAAATGAAAAAAAAAACTGATATTTTGAAATGACCAATTTGTTTAAAAATACTGCCAACTAATACAGGATTCACCGCAGTAACAATGTACATGGAGGTAAATAATACTGTCTCCCTTGTTTTCTAATCCAATTGGCACAAAAATGCCTTTATTTTGGCTAATATCTGTGTAAAGGCATAAAAAATACATACTTAATTTACCCAAGGGACAAACATAAGCCACAAATCACTCCTTGTGGTTTTCCTGAATGAATTTCTGTCTTCTATATAATTTGTAGATGTTTCTATTCACTCCATGTTCCTGAGTTCCAAGTGGCACTTTTTTTTTCACTATCTAGTCCTATTTTGAATTTGACACTGACCTAATACTAGTTTAAAAAAAGAAAACCCCTGCTATTCAATACCTTCAAAATCACCTGCAGGTTTCCTACTTATTTTATCGCTAATATCCATGAGCACTTTGATGCAAACTGCTATCTTCCAAACTGCTCCAAAAAGCTAAAAACAGGCCATAATTATTTTACACATATAGGGAAGACACACAGGAACCTCGGATCTGGGGATGTGAACATGGCCTTGAAAACGGGTTGCTAACATCAGTCGAACCTCTGAGTCCTATTTCCACAGCAGGACTTACTGAGGCCTCTGCATACAACTACCCTCTTCAGCAGGTGGACTCTCCCCCCATCGATGCCGGCTCTTATTGAAAAGAAAAAAAAAAATCAAGATGGGAACGAAAGGATAGAAAGCACACAAGATATTTACTCTCCACCTCTGTCAGCTGCCCACCCAGTCATGCCAATTTCTTTAGGTCTCAGGGAAGTGGGCCAGTGCTTATTCTCCGAGTTCCCTTAAGTCTGTGCTTTTTACAACAATGTACATACACACCAGTACTTCCAGAAGGTCCTGGAGGGAGAGAGCTTTCATATTCCCCTGCTGGGGCGCCTGGGGGATACCCCGTTCCCTCCACTCCTGAAAATGGAAGCAGACTCAGCTCCACCAGGACCCTGGTCAAATCATCCTCACCTACTTCCCTGCTCTTCTGGTCCCCGCCCTGTTTTTAGAACTCTTACGACAACTCTCTTGAGATATAATTCACATACCATTCAATGCACCCATTTCAAGGGGACAATCAGTGGTTTTCAGTATATTCACAGGGTTTCACAACTGTCACCATGATAGAATTTTAGAATCTTTTCATCACCCCGGCCTGAATCCTCCCATCTGGCCCATGCCTAAGCAATCACTAATCCACTTTCTCTCTGAATGCTTATTCTGGGAATTTCATACACGTGAAATTATACAATATGTGGTCTTTTGCGCCTGACTGCTTTCACTTATCAAAATGTTTTCAAGGTTCATCCATGTCGTGGCATGGACCGGTACTTCATTCCTTTTTTAGAGCTGAATGATATTCTGCTGCATGGATATTCCTAGTCCTAGGTTATACCACGCTCATTAAGGGGGCTCAATCTTGTGAGTTTGTAGTGATTTAACTGGGGTTCTCTGTCTCCTATTTGACTTTTTACTCCTTAAGGTAAAGGCCCTTGGTTTCTAAGTCCCTTACTGCATATGCTATGGGTGAGACCGTCTTGTGCATAAATAAGCAGTGTCAGATACAGATGTTGTGAGGAAGGCACTGACAAAAAGTGCTTGACTTCAGCTTAGGGAAAAATTATTTTGACGAGCCTACCGAGCTCCCTAAATGCTACAATACCCCTAACGAATACCAAATACTCAAGCTGCAAAGAGAACTGAAAGAGAAAGGAATGGTGAAAACCTAAGCTGACACCAACCAAAGAAAAAGGTTCTGTTGTATCTCAGGGATTTTGTAGTGTGTCCAAAAATAAGGGAATCCAGATTCTGCTCAACGCTTTGATCATTAAGAACCCACTTTACATTTCTAAGCCTCAGTTTCCCTCTGGGTAAATGGGAACAATCTTTTTCTTTGCTCTTCATGTGCTTGGCATAAAGGTTAATAGGTAAGATAGCGAATGAGGAAGGCTTTGTAACCTGCTGATCGCTGCTCACATGAGCAGGATGTACTTTTATCCCATGATGCTCCTCAGCATCCCCTGGTAAACTGGCAAGACAGGGATTTAGTACTTCCATTTAAAGATGTAAAACGAGGCTCAGAAAATTGTTCCAGCCTACGAGAGACAGCAGCACTCAGAACACCACTCACCTCATTCCCAATCTAGGGCTCTTTCAAAAAGTCTGAGCTCTTGCTACTAGACCTACAAATGCAAAAAAAAAAATTTACATGGAGCTTTCGGGAGGTCTCTTCACTCCACAAAAACTATAGCAAAGTCTCCTAATTTTTGATGCCTAAGTTCTTTCTAGTAACAGACCGAAAGTATATTTCATTAGACATCCTTTAAAATTTTCTTCTCAGTACACTAAAATATGATCTTTGAGAGAGCACCACCAAATTGATCAGTATGTAGAATTAACTCACAACCTGATACGACATGAGGTTTAAAATAATTGCTTTTTAAATTTCAAATATTTCTAAATATTACCAATCTCCTAGAGTCTGGTTCTCAATTTTGCCTACACGTGGGAATCACCCAATGAAGATTTCATAAATCCCAAGCAGCCGATATAAAACAACTTCTAAGTCTTTGTACATGATAGGATCATTCATATATAAACTTCTTCATTAAACCCATTTGGGTGTGCCTAAATCGAAATCGGTCTTTGCACAGAGGTCCATCTAGACATAGGCCCCTTTATGGAACAGATATATTTTTTTGCCACGCCCACCTTATATGCAAGTTCCTGGACCAGGGATCGAACCCCTGCCACAGCAGTGATCCAAGCCGCTGCAGCGAGAATCCCAGATCCTTAACCTGCTGCACCACAAGAGAAATCCCAATGGAGCAGATATAGTCTATGATGTAAAAACTACACTGCTGGTATATGCTGGCAGAAATGCCTCACGGTGGAAAGCAGCTGTTACCAGGATAGAAGCTATTCTCCGTTGATTCCCTGTTCTATGCCAGGCGCTCTTCCAACCATTTTAGGACTGTTATCTTTTTTAAGCCTCACAAAAACTCCGAGGAGGTACTATTACCCTCACTTTGCAGATGCGGCCACTGAGGCGCATGAGACCCATCTTGACCAAAAAGAAGATGCGAGCAGGTAGGCGAGGAGGGCCCTGACTGAGAGGTGCATCCACACATTAAAGCTCCGCTCCCAGGGTGGCACAGAGCAGGTGGTCCAGGGGGTGTGTTGAACATATGAACCCCCTGCCAAATATCTCAGCTTCACAGGGGCTCTTGGAGCATAGATTCTTCTCCAAACAGCAGGCCCAGGTAGACGCTGAGATGGCTATGGATTATCGACGACATCCTAAGAGTGCCCTCAAATTCCATGGTTTCAGGGATTCCATTTTAATGGAAATGCCACGTTGATGCTACAGCACGACCGTGACTCTGGTAACCCAAAGGCTTCCGGCCGGCCAGCAGTAATACTCAACGTATCAGTAACTTTCTCCAGGCCTGTGAAAAATGTACTTTGATAGCAGTCTTGCCAGTGAAATTAAATTCTTTTGTCCTTGCCCAATGCGACCGCTGGGATATCCCCGACTGCTTGAGCGAGGTGTCTGCCTCCTTAACAAGCGCTCCTTCCCGCCTCTCCCGGAGCCCAGGCTGCATCTTCATCTCCTTGAAGCTCATGTCAAACATGCCTTTCTCCTCCAGACTCGGGTCCTCTGCTTCGAGAAGATTCCACTGCACCGCAGATATCTAAGCACCGCAGAGTTTCTTTTCTGCTTTTGTAACATCTTCTTAGGTCAGGTGTCTGATTTCTATTTTTATAGCAAATCACTTGAAAATAACTCTAGTTCTGACCCATTTATTAAAAAGGAGACCTTGCTGTCACTCCTTCTGGCTCGCTGGCCCATTGGGAACACACACCGATGTCTTACGAGCATCTCACATTCACTGTGGGCAAAACCGAGAGAGCTGCGCGCAATTAAACACACGACGCAGAAGCTTTCAAAGACACTTCCAGAAGATGACTAGGGGCCTGGAATGGATAATGCAAGCCAAGGAAATACACACACAGAGAGTGAATCCAGAAAGTGTGTGTGTTTATACACTTACATTGTAAGCTGTTCGCAAATTAAAACTCCACAAAAATCAAATGATAGAAATCATTGTCACTTCCCCTCTTGTCACCATCTACCCTGTTCCCCAATGACAAGCCGAGGTAACCAGTTTTATTATTTTCTTGTTTATTCTTCCAGCGCTTTTTCATGTACTCTTTAGTGTCAATATGAGATGATTTCATTTATAAATCTCTCATTAGACGAATCAGAGTCGAAGCTAACGCCGAGCTTTGAAGAGCTGCTAGGAAGGAAATGCAAGTATGCTTTTCATAATCAGAAACGGTTCCATGGATCCATGCAAGAGGAGGTGGTGCCCAGCCTGGATTATTTGGATGGCTCAAGAGGACTTTGTGGTTGGTTTGAGTCCTGCCCGGTGGCAGGCAGGCTGCTCTTCCAGGCCCTCTGCTCCATTCCTGTTGCTTCTGCAGCCAACCGACACAGAACTCTGTCTTTCAAATTAGGAAAAAGCTGCCTGAAGTATTTTCTCTCCATGCCCATTAAGTATCAGGAATTCTTCTCCAAGGCCAGGGCATAATAGAACCTGGCTTCTCATAAATGACACCTTTAAAAGGTGTTTTAGTTTCAGTTAGCTCTGAGCAAGACAATTCAATAACTAGTTAATTTCAAACAATATTTTCCCAGAAATCATCTTGTTAATTACTTTCCAACTAAGGGAATTAATGCCCTTACCAAGCAGTTCATAATAGTCTTAGGTGGACTCTATTTTCACATCTCACCAAACCTTTTCATCCTGGTTTACAAACTTGATTTTGCCCAAATTCTACTCCCTAAAGGCTTCCTCTTTGGGCTCCTACCCCTCCAGGGCACATCCACTCCACAGGGCTAAGAACTGAGAACACAGCTGGGGCAGGAGATGGGGACCACAACAAAGAGCCACTGGGCACAGTCTGCTTCTCTCACCCTCTGTGCACTTCTCAGCACAGTCACGATGCCAGGCTGGCATCTCATATGTCACATGGACCTAGAGTTGGGACTTCCTCCTGGGCCACGCTTCTTCCTCTTGCCTCAATGAGGCGCTCAATAAGGTGCCCCCTGTTTGGGGTTAGAGGGTGTGCCATCAGTGCTCATATGATGACACCCCCCCCCCCAAAAAAAAAAACCTCAGACAGTGACCTTATTTGGAAACAGGGTCATTGCAGGTATTATTCATTGAGACAAGGTCCTGCTGGAGTGGGGTGGGCCCCTCAGCCAGTGTGCCTGCAGTTCTTACACAAAGGGGAGTTCGGATCCAAACACACAGAGAGAGAGAGAGAGAGAGAGAGAGAGAGAGAGAGAGACACCACGTGAAGATGAAGACAGAGATGGAGGCGATGCTTCTCCAGGCCAAGGAACCCTCAGGATGGCCAGGAAACCACCAGAAGCCAAGGGAGAGGCCTGGAACAGATTCCTCCTGCCAGGCCTCAGAAGACAGCAACCCTGCCCACACCTTGGCCCCGGAATCCAGCCCCCAGAACTCGGAGGCAACACGTTTCTGTAGTTTAAGCCCTCCAGGTCGTGGTGCTCAGCCATGGCAGCGCTAGCAGACTCAGACCCCCCCCCCACCCCGCCCCGACGGCATTCTGGGGTCTGTTCACAGTGGCCACGTCGGGCCTCATTACAGCGAGGGAGTGGATAACCCAGACGTGAGGACGGATCTTTTTCACTCTAATGACAGGATATCCACCCCTCTTACTTCTACTCCAGCACAACGCTCCTTGGGCTTTCTTACTCATCGCCCCCTTCCCTGCGCTGTCTCAGAGAGCCTGAGTGTTCAATGAAACTGTCACCAGAGAGGAATGATGCGCTTCTGCTTCCCATTTATCGGGACAAGTGCCAAGCTCCGTGTTCAGCTCTCAATAAATATTTTTGACCAAATGAATGAACAAATGACAGGCAAACATGGTTTCCCTGCCCAAATTTGGTGACAAATGTTGACAAAGATGTTAATTAATCTCTTCATTGGCCTGTTTAATCCACAAACATTTATTGGGTGCCCACGTCACACCAGGCACCATGGCGGGGGGTGAGAAGAAAAGCAAGAAAGGCTGTGAGGCAGTTCAAGGCCACACCAACCAAGGGGCACGAAAGATGGTCCCGTGGGACAAACATGGCGGAGTGAACAAGGGATTTAAGATGCAGCCCAGCTCAGGCCCGGGGACTGTCCACACTGGGTGAAACTGGTCTGCAACAGTGGTGGGAAGACGGCAGGATTTCCTGCTCTTGGGGCAAGCTGGAAAACGCGAGTTTGGGCTTCACAAATGCTTGTGTTCCAGGGTCAAACCCTAATGGCACTTGCGAGAGGGAGTGAGAGGAAGAGGCTCCCAGAGAGATAAGCCTGCGAATGGTGAGCTCATAAAGAATAGATGAGATTTCAAAGGGAAGCATTTATTGTTTCCTGTATTCGAGCACATTGTCTCTCAATATGATTAGTTATCAGTCTCAGTTATCCAAAACTGGTATGAAATAAAGCGTTTACGCAGTTATGCTTCATTGATGTCAGCTAGGGGAGCATGAAAATCTCCATGAAGGTGGGTAATTGATGTGTAAATCAGAGCTCAATCACTCTGTAATAGAAATGGTCCCACTGCAAATATGCTTGTTGAACACAATCGCAGAGAAGCCAGAGGGAGGGAGAGAAGGAGGGCGGGAGGAAATAGAGGGCTTATTTATTAAAAATGATAATAACTGGCAATTTGTGCAATTTTCTCCTCAACAGAGGGCTGCTGTCAGAAACGCTCGCAAGCGAGTTGTGACCAATATATCCAGATAGTTTCCTTCTGTTCTAATGAACTGTTTCTGTTGCATTTAAATGCTCGGAGACCCTGTTGTGGATGTTGCAAAAGCAAATTAAAACAACACGTTCATCTTTTGAAACATGACACATGTTCATGACATCTGCGATAAAAATTTGGTTCACAATGCTCATTCTAGGTATGCTCGCTATTGTTATTAAAATCCTTCCGTCACTTTGCATTTGCTCTCTGAAGAGCAGTGAATAAAAACAGACAATGCCTTGCAATTTAATATTTTAATATTTCATACCGAAACAAAATGGCCTTCGTATTGTCGATCAAATAGGATTTCCTATTTCCAGCATCATTATACTCATTATTATTACTTAGGATGCCGTGGCAGGATCTCGTGGTAGATTTTTCTTTCCCTTTACTGTCCTCACTGAGGAAAGAAAAAATTCTCTACAGCAAATGCTGCCACAGTTGGTTTAACATTGCTGCCAATTAATACGAGAAAGAAAATGCTAGCTTTTCGCTTGTTTCCAGATCTTGCGATATAGTGTTGAGTGGATACGAGAGGCAGGTTTGTCCTCGGCGTCCAGTGTGGATCCAGGGGATTTATCCACCAGTGCGTAGTCTATCCTTGAGTCCACGAACCATACATGCGCACGCTGCCTTAGGCGCACAGTAAACGCAGTCCACGTGGCAGCAAGGAGCAACAGCTTCAGTACAGGAGGTGAGGGCTCCCTGCTTACCTGAGGTCACCGGCTCAACCCGGTTCAAAAATATGCCCGTGCTGATGGCTTGTCTCCTATCCAGTGCTGGGCCTTCATCCAAGTGTCCGCACCTTGACAAAATGCCTGTCTAAGATGGGCTCACAGCACGTGCTTAGAGAAAGGAGCAGGAAGTGGGGGCTGATCGAGGAAGGCTTAGCCTTATCTGTAGTGGTGTAATTTCTTGAAGATGAGTGCATTCACATGTTATCAGCGTCCTTCGGAAATAAATGCATGCGTGTATCTGGTGCACGAAGACTTTAAAATTTTGCTTCTCTTTTGAAAAGCAACAGACTCCCACACTTGCATGGCACCTGTCACTTCACAAAGCACTGACACAAGTATGATCTGAGACTTGCAACAGCCCTGGGACACAGACTGGACGGGCACGCTGCCCTCCCATTTCACAGAGGAAGACACTGAGAGCCAGAAGGGCTAACTGCCCGGTGTTCACATCCTTGCCCAGCTGGTGAAGGGCAGGAGCGGGTTTCTGTGCTCTAATCGTCAAGTGCTTGCTAATTCTATTCTTCCACAACAAAGAGCACAGGAAGAGCTGCTAAGTGTTAGAGCAAAGGACTGTTATTTTAAGGCTTTTGGAAGATAGCTTTTGATGGCTTTTCGTCATTAATGGTCTAGCCAATAATCCATAACTGTGCCTTTGCAGAAAAACAACAAAATGGAGAGACACATATGAGATGGACTTTTGGTCCTTTTGGAAGGAGAAGAGCATCTGGTGGCAAGAACCTCAGAGAGCGATTCTGCCACTTACAGTTTGGGTGACCTTGAGCAAGTCACTGGGCTACGCACAGCTTTCTAAGAACCACCTATCCAAAAGAGCAGAAACTGTATTGGATAACCAAACACTGCACTAGCATGGCAGCCACTAGCCAAGTGTCAACCGCGACGGGCGTAAGTATAAAACACGTCCTGGGTTTCAGGCTTGGTATGAAAACAGTACTGAACACAGAATTAATCTTTTTTTTTTTTTTTTCCTGTCTTTTTGCCTTTTCTAGGGCTGCTCCCGCGGCACATGGAGGTTCCCAGGCTAGGGGTCCAATCGGAGCTGTAGCCGCCAGCCTACACCAGGGCCACAGCAACGCAGGATCCAAGCCGCATCTGCGACCTACACCACAGCTCGTGGCAACGCCGGACCCTTAACCCACAGAGCAAGGTCAGGGATCGAACCTGCAACCTCATGGTTCTTAGTCGGATGGGTTAACCACTGAGCCACGATGGGAACTCCAAGAATTAATCATTTTAAACAGACTGCATGTTGAAAAAATATGTAGCATATACTGAGTTAAATCAAGTGTTACTAAAGGCAATCTCACCTGTTTCTTTTCACTTTTTTTTTTTAAAAAAACATGTGGTCACTGGCAAATTTAAATGTACCAATATGAACTGTGTTTGTGGAACCCGTTAGATTTCTGGGCAGAACTGGCCAAAAGAGGGTTTTTCTGGGTCTGTTGGATGACCCACTTGGGTTCAACACTATCGGTTCGACTCTGTGTCCCTTGGGTTCATTGTGACAGTCTAATCTATGTGATCCTACTCTAGTTCCCCCCCCCATGCCTGTCCTCGTTTGTTCCTGCCATCTCATTTTCATTTAGACCTCGGGCACATATGCCAGTGTTTATTTTCATGACTGCTGTATTGTCTAATTGGTGCATTGTTGATCAATAATATGTGAGGTGTTGAGCTCTGTTTGTGTAATATGTTTAATATGCTTCTACCCAATGTGCCATATGGAGGCATTGCACTGTATGTTACGAGCCGATTAACGCGAAGACTCAATGGAGTATCACTGGTGCATAGTAAACTAGTAAAACAAAATTAGGCTGAGTACTTGCTGAACCTCACGGTCCCTAATATTTTTAATGAACATCGAAAACGCTGTGCCAGCGTGGGGATGCCCGTGCTTCTGTCCTTCCCTGAAACCTCGGAAGTGCCTGAGACGGTGCCGGGCCTGGCGTCAATGTCATTTCACAAGAGGAAGACGTTTTTCAGGTAGAGCACCTCGAGAGACTAAATCATCCAGGGGAACGCCATCTACCAATAATGGTGCCTTTCGATCTAGACTCCGTGCAGTTGCGAAGCCCTTTATGCTGGTTTTCTTTCCCAGGTGCTGGAAGGCGCTGGGAGGGTTTCGATGAGCATCAGCCACCAGCCGTCTCTTTCTACCTGCTTCACACACGTTTCACACGTTACTTTCAGACCTTCTCAGTTTATGGATATTTTCTTGGGAAGTTGCCAACCAATCTGTAGCAACATTAAACTGTGCCTTTTAGTATAAAACAATCATTGATTAGCACATACTGTTCAAGCCAGATGAATCAGCAGCCTGCGAGGATGAAGCGTTTTATCACTGGGATACGCCATTCGAAGGCGCTGATAGATGCATTCATTTGCTGATGGGCACGGCGACAGGCGACAGGCAGGCCCACACTCGGCAGCACCTCACACTCCCGTTCCTCAGCACACAGTGTGCTCGACAACAAGAATGGCGTCAAATGAACAATTTACTATGATTAGTTTAGTTTCATTTGTTAATTACAGATTCAACAAGAACTGAATGCCGAAGCTTTTCGAGTCTCAGATACCCATTGATCCATAGCCCCCTCCATGCTCAAGCAATACTGGAAGTCTAATATAATTTATTGTTACTTAGAGCACTGATTGGCTCGAGGAATTATACTCCAATAAATGATGGCACTGCCACTGAATCCGCCTATAATTGCTTCCATTCATCGTAGTGCGTGCTCTAACGCAAACTGGAAAGAAAGGAGAGGACCCACTTCAAGCTTCAGCTCTTTCGAATTCCACAGTGTGTCCCCAAGTTAATGGATGTTGCAGATTATGCTGATCTATATGCTGTGTTGCACTAGATGGATCTTAAGAGAGTTATACACACACACACACACCGTATATACTGCATGTCCGGAGATGTCACACGGACCTATAATTGATGCCCACCCCGCAGGCTCGCTCGCCTCCAGGGAAGCAGACACGGCGATTCTGCCAAAATGGGCCAGGGCGCGTGCTCCTCAGGAACGTGGGTCCTCCACTGCTCTGTCCCCACCACCCCTGGAGACAAATGGAATCCTCAGGCTATTCATTTCCTTCTACAGTGGCCCTACCTGGGGCAGAGGGACACATAGAAAAATTGTGCCCAGACATCTGTGACTCCTCTTCCTGGCTGCGCCTTGAGGAATCCTCGCCTGACACTGGACCTTCCATGCAGGCTGGGTCCAGGGCCCAGGCCTCCACCCTCCAGCACGCCCAAGGCCCTCCTCCACCACTCGCCCCCGCTCCGGGAACTGCTGACTGCCAGGCACACAATGAGCTCCTCGACGCAGCCACTGCATCAGTTTCCTGTGGCTGCTCTCACAATTCACCACAGACTCGAAGGCTTTAAACAACACGAATGTATCCGGAGGAAATCCAAAATGGACCTCACTGGGCTAAAATCAAGGTGCCGGCGGGAACTGTGTTCCTTGGAAGAGTCCTGGGGGAGAATCTGTGTTCCTGCCTTCTCTAGCTTCTAAGGGTCGCCTTCATGCCTTGGCTCGTGGCCGCTTCCTGCCCCTTCAAGGGCAGCAGTGGAGCCTCTTCAAATCTCTCTCTCACCTCTGCTTCCATCATCACATCTCCCCTGGCTCTGGCCCATCCGCCTCCCTCCTTTCCTAGACAGCCTTGTGATGACAGGGTGAGCCAAGCTAAGATCCAGGATTATCTCTGCAGCTCAAGACCCTTCACTTAATCACATGGGCAGAGCCCTTTTTGCCATTAAGCAACCCATTTGCAAGTTCGGGGAATTAGGACATCTTTGGGGGCAGGTGGGACACATGACTGCGCACCACAGGTGTGACACTGGGTCGCTCCTGTCCTCCCAGTGCCTAGGGCCACTGCATGGCAAGTAGGAGGGCTGTGACACTCCTAGCAGAGCTGAGTGCATGCATGAGAATGAGTCATTACAGCTTCTGAGGAGGATCTGACACGTGAAGGGGGCCCAGTGGGTGAGGCCCACGCTCACCCACATCTGCTCTGTCATTTCAAGCCACTTGGGATCCCCAAGGCTGGCCTTTTCTCACCAGTAAGTGTCTCTGGGAATGGCTGATGACTGTCAAAAAAAGAATGTGAAAGTGTCTGCGAAGGTCCATGGCTTGGCCCACATTACTTAGCATTATTCTTGCTAAGAGAAGAGACACTAGAGCTTGGCGAGAGGGAGATAAGGGGGGGGAAAAAGGTCCCGCTTCTATAGAGATGGAAGGTATCATTACTGAGTAAAACTAAATAAAAATAACCATGGGAAAGTGGCCTGGAAATAGGTTTCTTATTCATATGCAAGTAGCTTACCAGACTGACACAAGACATTTAAATTACTTCAAATGACTAGATGCTCAATTGCTCATGATAAGTAGGGCCGCACTTGCCCTCGTACGTGGTAGCTGTGGGCCCAACAATCAAGATGGCTTCGTCATGTTTACATATTCCAGCGCTATGAAATCTGTGGTTACTCGTTTATAAAACCCTACACATTAACCCATCAATTTTATTGATTAATAAGAGGGTTCCGTGACATTACTACAACAGAGATGACAACACAATTTCCCACAAGAGCAAAATTAGCCTGCAAGGCACCGCACACCTGCCAAGCACTTTATTGTGGTTCACCCGGGAACGTGGAAACAGGAGAAAATTGAGCATGAAGCCCACCTTCAATCAAAAGGTCTTTAGAGGATATGGAGATGGAAGCCATCAACTCCCATGGTGGGGACGCTCAAGTACAAAGAGGGGAAGCAGGTCGCCCGATGTCATCCACCTGGTCAGTGCTGGAACTTGGCCCGGAGCCCAGGTCTCCTGGCTCTTTGTTGAGCACCCTTCTCCCAGCACGGCGCCCTCTTCAGCCTTCCTGACCCCCTGTTCAGTGCTCTCAGCTGGCTGCTTTAGGAAGAAAGGAAAGCGGAAGAGGAAATGAAAGGAGAATCCCCCTTCTCCCGTGATGACTAAGGAGCAGGGTGAACAGGACCGCAGGAGTCTGGGAAGCTTCCTTGCAAAGGCTCATCAACCACTAAGCCCTCAAGAGTGTCTGCAGGCGACCCGCCCCAGATGCAAAGGCTGCCATACTCTGGGCTGTGCTGGATTCCTCCAAGAGAGAAGTAACTTGGAAGCTTTCTGGGAAGGCCATGATCTGGCACAAGGCAGAGAGAGTTAGGAAGGCGAGGAGGGGGTGGAACTCTGGCCACGCGAGGGACTGAAGGCCTCCCTTGTAACTGCTTGTCTCAAGGTTGTCTTGTGCGCACAAGGTGAGGCTGCATCCCTACGACACCCAGGCCGGGCACGTGGGACACACGCGTATCTGTAACCTCACAATGAGGTCGGTGTACATGAGAGCCTCTCAGAACAGAAAAGACCACAGCAGGGGAGTTCCCATCATGGCTTCATGGTTAACGAATCCGACTAGGAGCCATGAGGTTGCGGGTTCGACCCCCGGCCTCGCTCAGTGGCTTAAGGATCCGGTGTTGCTGTGGCTGTGGTGTAGGCCTGCAGCTGGAGCTTCGATTCAACCCCTTGCCTGGGAACCTCCATATGCCATGAGTATGGCCTTAAAGAGACAAAAAGACAAAAAAGAAAAGAAAAGACCACAGGAATCATCGAGTTCAACTCTCCAGCTCTCCACTCAATTCCAAAGTTCCGCCTCTGACAAGTGGCACGCTCACTGTCAGCGCTCATGACCTCACAAGTTGGCCTGATAATCCATCTGTATGTGGCTGTGACTGGGTGAAAAAGGGCTTTGTGCTGAATCCTGCCCCTCTCAGCCCCAGACCTGAGGGTTTGAAATTACACCACGGAGCATGTGCTGCCATTTTTTCACAGCACTCCCGGAACCCTGCCTTTGAGGGTTTGGAAAGGAATGGTTAGGTCATCCAGTTGCATTCCCCCCTCCAACTGACTCTGGAATGCTGTTTCCAAGGAAGCTGGGGATGTCTGACCTGGTTACTCATTTACACACCTGCAAATGGATTAACCTCAGGTAAGCACGTGTGGCCTTCTATCTGGGACCAGCAAAGCTCTCTGCACTGGAGTCTGGAGACCTGGGCTTCCCACCCAGACCTGTGGCTAACCAGCTTGGTGACCTCAAGCAAATTACTTAACCCTCTTGGGCCTCAGTGTCTTGACAGGTAAAACAAAACATTTGTACTGGATAATTTCCAGGATCCTTCTCTGATTGCATCCAACTTTGGGTGACCTCTCTGACCTTCTCAGATCGTAAGCTCATCCCTTTTGCACCACCCCTGAGCCAGCCCAGCTCCCGGCATGCTCAGCACAGGTCACCAAGGGCCTGCCCAACTCCATGAGCATCCAAGTCAGTGGACAGGGCTGCGTATGCACCTAATTTCTCAGTAAGCATGAAATGGGTGGGCAGCCCGGATACAGAGCACACACGGCCACGAAACCCAACACATGAGGAGCGGCTAGAACTGCACTGTTCATGAGTCACCGCCCCAGTCTCGGTATTAGATAACCCCCGATTTTCCAGGTGCAGTGACTACCATACAGTAATTCCAAGTCAAAGTGTACCCTATTTTGAAGTCTACACTCCCAATCTGTTGCCTAGTATAAATATTATACTATGTCATGTGTAAATATTAAAATTTAACTTTAACAAGTTGAGTCACAGTCCCTGGAATTCGGCCAAGACTCTAACACTTTTTCATTATTTCCAAAGAAAGACCAATTTAAGAAATGCAAGCCAGTTCCAATTCACTTCCAAATTTGGCTTCACGTCAAAGAAATTTTAATGAAATTCTGCTTAAGCATTAAACACGAAGGTATTTATATGATTATTAAGTCCGCATTCAAGTGAAAGAGAAATTAGTCTGGGGTCTGTCCCTCCTGGGCTTGTAGGGCAGTGAAACCCAGCATCTCACAGAGGCAGGCTTTTAAAGAGACACTAAGACACAACATTATTATCTGTGCCTCATCTGCTCCTTGACGGCTAAAGGGCACGACTCTGCCACGGTGCCCTGGAGACCTTGCACGGAAGCAAAGGCTTGAATCAGAGCCTGCTAGACTCTTCTGATCCTCCCGAAATAGGAGGCGCTGCTCTGAGGCCATCTCCCACTCACCTCCCTATCTCCTCTGGAAGGCTGTCAGGGGACAGCTTCCTGTCAACCCTCGGCTTCCGGCCAACCCACCCCGCCCCCTTAGAATGTATCCCTAGACGACAACATCCCTTAGCTGCATCTAGAAGGAACTCCCCAGCCAAGGGGTATCCGCAGCCTGCTCTGCAGCCATCCGGCCCCCTTTCGTGCCCGGTTCCCCTTTGCCTCGTCCTTCCTCCCGCTGGCTATGGAGGGACTACACTGGCTCCGTCTGAAAGGTTCTTGCTGCATCCTTTCAGTCGGGCCAGTCAGGCTTTTGCCGCGTCCTCAGTCCTGTGTGTGTGTGAGCCTCACGGCCATACAAAGCCTTCACGCCTCCCTCGGCAAACTTCCTCCACGCAGTCTTAGGCAAAAGCAGGCCCCTCGGTTCTTCCTTCATGGCCACACGGGCAGACACAGTTTGGCAGCATCATCTCGCTACACATCTGTGGCCTGAGAAGGGATTTACTCCTTCAGGATGTAGCTTCTGTGGTGCTCGGTCTTCAGACAAACCTGATCCTCTAGAAGCCTGAACTCGCACGGAAAGGGGAAACAAAGCCCAGCGTTCTTGACAGAGGGCTCACCTGGAGAAGGCGATGGGGGCTGAAGATCAGACCTGCTTGGCAGCGGCTGGAGGCACTGGTGAGGGTAGAGGGGAAGAAAGATTCGGACACTCGGGCCAGATGGCCAAGTGGCCTTGATTTCCTCAGAGAAAGAGAAGACGCATTCATCTGCAAAGGGCGGGGCAAGAGTGGAGTGCCTTGGTTCATGGGGAGAGGAAAGTTCTGGAATGGCAGCTGTGAAGATGACATCAGGCTCAACGTGGCGGCCAGCAATGAGATGAGCTAGGGCCCACGGAGGCTAGCAAGGATGACTCCATTCCCCACCCTGCCAGCGGTTTCTCTTGCCTTTCTGCCCGGAAATTTCCGTGAAAAAAAGAAGGGGGTGGGCTGGCTGGGGACAGGAAGGTGCCAGGATGGGCAGGAGAGGTCACAGCCTGCAAGGCCCGTCCCAGGTTCCTGCAGGAAGGGGGCTGCTGAAGCAAAGGGAAGTGCCGAGGGGAAGCTTGCTACACTTCGACCGAGCCCAGGCGGGGGAGAGGAGTAGAGCGGGGGTGGGAGAGGCGGCTGTCCCCGACCTTGGCCACATCCATCATCGGAGTTAGCACCCAGGTGACCCCCGGTGTTTCCTGAATGCCCTGTCCTTAAACGACATGACAAGGGAGGGGCCAATGTGATTCGCTCCATCTCTGCAATCAGTGCGCCCCTCATTCCCCCAGAAAATCCAAACCAAGTCAAGCTCTGTGGTCCCCAGTGCATTTCAAAGCCTAGTGGGGGACACACACCTCCTGGGCAATGCCTACTTGTGGGTGTTCTTTGGGAAACTGCCCCAGCCTCGGGGAGCCACCCAGGCGTGCACGAAGGCCCCTAGGGAAAGTAAGTCTCATCTGTCACCCCGATGCCCCACAGAGAGCACGTCTATGGGGGCACTAGCACATTCTCCGGATGTGCTCCGCTCCAAGGAAGTGACACTGCTTGAAATAGCTGGGGACCTACTGCCTTAAAATAGAGGAGACTCAGGGAACGTACAGGCTCCGTGTGTCACTGTCTGAAGGGCCATCCCAGGGAAGACCAGAGACTTTGAGAGCCCGCAGGGGAGAGAGGACAGCTGTGCTCCCCCAGAAGTGGCAGGAGGTGCCGATTCAAACAACAGGACAAGAGCCTGATCGTCTTGGGAAAGCTCCTTGCTTCTGATATTCCAATTTTCAGATTCTCTGAGGGCTGCGTGAGCCACACTCCCTGGCCGGTGTGCAACAGAACTCCCATTCATTACAAAGCTTGCTCTTCCCCAAGCCCAGGAGTCGCTCGGCCCAGCTCCACCGAGCTGCGAAGAACTGGGTAAGGGATCATCATTCTTGCAACTGAGCTGATTCCTCAGCATCTGCTATGCTTCACTCCTCAAACTATGTATCAATGTGCCTTTGGTCTTAAGAAAATACATAATGGGATTTTAATTAAATTACACATTTACATATTACCAACTGGAAATTAACTTAATAAACAATTTATTTCCATTGACTAATAGAAACAGATTAATGGTGCAATTAATCAAATATTTGACTTTCCCAAGTTTTGATTCATTAAACTAAGTGTGCCACTTGAAAGCATAGAAAGCTTTATCTCAAACTTCTAGGCAGATCTGTGGCTGTTCTAGTCACACTATCAGAGGCACATCATATTTACAGCTGAAAGTACTCTCAGAGGTCAGCTGGTCCTGTCCCCACATTTACAGGTGAGAACAAACTGAGACCCAGAAAGGCTAACACCTCTTCTTCCTCTGATGCTCTGCCCCCCGCCCCTCCCCCCACCAACTCTTGCCATATGCTTACAAATCATGAGGGCCATCAATGTCCTTTATGAGGCTTCTATTGGCCTTGGTTAATTGTTTAAAACCAGGATCTACTTTGTGAAATGCCATTTTGTTTCCATATATCTACTAGGACTTTGATAATAATAAAAATTGCATCTATGTATGGGGCAAATGCTTGTTCCTATGGGCGATGCCAACTCTCACGTCAAAGATAAGTTGGAGCACAACTGGTGTCTCTGCATACCATGGGGTGCCTGCTGGAGAGCGCCACAGTTGATCTGCCAAGGCGGCACTGAGTTTTCCATTACACTGCAGTTGTGACATCAACCCAGAGAAGGTGGCAAAGTCTTTAAGAAACTGCCGCTCTATCTTTATGGCAATTAGCATATCATTATGTACAAGCATTGTGACTACGCTCTAAAGGCATAACTCTCAGCTACCTTCTCTTGCTGTGAATTTTAAACATGGATGTGACCACTTCGGCTCTAAGGAGGCCCTGCCTTCAGAGCCCTGGGGATTTTTGTCTTTATAATGCCAAGCCAAGATACGCAACAGAGGAGGCAACCCACGATGCAACTGTTTCCCAAATGGCCAACCATTGGGGGCACCTAACTGACCTTTCTAATCCTGGTTCTCTCAGTCGAAGATTGCAAAAAATAGTCTGCTTCCTTTTCCCAATGCTCATTCCCTTAGACTCATCCACAGCATGGGACCTTCTTGAGCAGTTCCCCTTTTTTTTGAAAACTGTGAATATATATTCATATATATACACATACGTATGTGTGTGTGTGTGTGTGTGTGTGTGTGTGTGTGTGTATAAAACTTAAATAGAACATTTACCATTTTAATCATTTTCAAGTATACAATTCCCTGGCCTCAAGTACATTCACCAAGTTATGCAGCCATCACCACTGTCTATTTCCAAAGCTCTGTCCTCCTGCATTCTCCTGAGGCCCTCCTGCCTGGCTTCTGGAAAATGGAACTCAGCAGCTCTGCATCCTGCTGCTTTGAGCTCTCGGTCTCCGTCTCCTTTCCTGACACCTGCCGCTCCCCTCACCCCCTAAATGACAAAGCCCCCAAGGCTCTTTGTGCCTGCTCTCTGTCCAACCCCATACGCTTTCCCACCCTGGCCCATCCCCGGGCCCAGAATAGTCATGCCATATAAAAGACCCCCAAATCTCCAGGCTGTGACACCCTCCTGAACTCAAGCCCCCAAATCTCACTGGTAGAGGGGCCTGTCCACCCGGCCTTCCAATGTCTCAAAGTTCCCTCATTTCTTTCATTTCTTTCACCAAACTCCCAGCCACCCAAGTCTCGTCTCTGCCTCCTTCCCCTCCTTTGCTCTTGCCCGGGCCACTCTCTCTTCCTTCTAGGACATACATTTCCAGGCCACTTCACCTCCAGAACCCAATCCGTCCCATCAGTTCTTCCTGCCACTGCCCTAACTCAAGTTCTTGTTACCTCCCTCTTACCTATGTGCACAGTCTCCCGTCTGATCTGACAGGGTTCAGTCTTTTCCAGGCCAGTGGTTATGACATGTGCCCAATCTGTCTTCCTAAACTATCCTGTGCCCAGCAAAGCCAATCCCCATCCAGTCCTCACTGCAACCCTGCCCTGACCCCTACTGTCCCGTCTCTGTATTCATGCACTCCCACCTGGAAAGACCCTTCTTCTATATGCCAAGAAGGGCCACCTCTCCTCTCAAGTCTTCTCTGATGTTCACGCCTAGAATTTGCTCCCTGTAGTGTGTTGAACAGTGCCCTCCAAAACATATGGTTACTAGGGACCTGCGAATGGCACCTTATTTGGAAATAAGGTATTTTCAGTGTAGATGTAATTGTTTACAGACCTCCAGGCAAAATCATCCTGGATTTAGAGTAGGCCCTAAGTCCAGGTACAGTGAATGTGCTTGAGGCCTATGAATTGTACCCTTGAAAGTGGTTAAAATGGTGTCCTTAGCAGAGAAGGGCAAAGGGAGATTGGAGACAGAGAGGAGAAGGCCATGGGCAGACAGTGGCAGAGATTTAGACTGATGGGGCCGCAAGTCAAGGAACACCTGGGGCCACCAGAAGCAGGAAGAAACAAGGAAGGATTCTCTCTAGAGCCTTCCCAGGATGTATGGACCTGCCAACACCTTTATTTTGGACTTCGAGATTCCAGAACTGTGAAAGGAAAAAAAATCTGTGGTGAAGATACCACGTTTGTGGCCGTTTGTTACGGCAGTCCTAGTAAAAGTCGTAACCACCACCCCCCACCCCATTTCAGAAATCCTAGCCTCTAACTTCCTTTTCCTTCATACCCGTTACACATTTTTACCATCTGCCCTGCCCCACACACCACAGCACCTGGCACAGAGCAGATGCTCACCCTTAATATTGTTGAAAAAAAGTGAGAGGGCAGGAGCAAGGGCAGCAGAGACCTCAGCCCAGGCCAGGAGAGGTAAGAGACTGGAATGGAGGCTGGAAAGCAAAAGGCCTGTGTGGATTAACCCTCCTGGGCCCTACGCAGAGCACAAATACCCCAGCAAAAGCAAACAGTTCAGAGACTACGTTCTAGGACAGCACAACGGGCGTCAAGGTTTGTGTGGTCCCCCATGTCTGGGAGGAGGAACTGAAGAGGGAAGGGAGTGGCCAAACTTTGGGGCTTATCTCAGGACCACCAAATTTCCCAGAAGAGTATTAAAATTAAAAAGGGAAACTCACATCTTTAAATCCATTTACTTTTGTCTTGGGCTAACACTGTAAAAGAAAATGATCAGGGCTCATTAATATAATTCATGCACCTCTGTTTTTTTTTTTTTTTTCTAGGTTATAACAGCAATAATTACCTCTGAATGGGTTTTCCCCAGGAATTAAATGACTGATGGGGGTTAATGGCCCTTTGGTTTTGCTGTGGGTCATCAGCTCCCCTGAGTCTGTCATTAATCCCCACGATCTGTTCTGCTGAAACAGGTCAGCCCTGATAACGGGCTTTCGGGCTGAAATTGAACTAATGCATTTTAACTTCTCCTTCTAAGTCAGAACAGCTGAAGGAGTCTCTACCTTTAGGAACAAAGACATTCTTCCAGTGGTAGAAAGAAAGGGTGATTTCTTTTTCTTTTCTTTTCTTTTTTTTTTTCCTTACAGCACATGCATAAGACTAGAGTAAAGAAAAAATTGGAAGAGTCTTTGATGTCGGGTCCAGAGGAGGAAGGGACAGGCAGTACCAGATCACGAAATGAAGTGTATTCCGATTAGTGCAAGATGTGACTGATAATGAGGCTGATTATGGAACATGTTCTTTCAGGCTGCAAAGGCTGACCACACTCCTGTTCTTTGAAGTTTCCTTTACTCCTCTGACCTTTTTCAGGGGAGGAGAGGGTCAAAAGTCAGCACCGCTAAGCGTATCTGTCACTGACAAAATAACAGTTCCACCAGCCACGTTGGTTTCAGGGGCGGCCGGCGTGCTCAGCCAGTGACAGACACATCAATCTTTCCGCTCAATGCCTAGAGGTCTAAATTCACAGCTAATGACCGGACCTGGCCGCTGGGCTGAGAGCCTCGAGTTAGATCTCCCCTCTTTGGAACAGCTCATCCCTGTGGACAAGCAAAGCCTGTACAGGAAGCAAATTACTAGGACGAACTCAGTGAAGAGTGGCAGGTCCCACCTAGACGCAAGGAAATTGCTCAGAAGCCTGCAGAAATGGATACACTGCAAGAAGCACTTCATCTGATTAGCCTGGGAAGGGCGAGAACAAGGGAGAAAATGGAGCTCAGAATCAGAGATTCAAAGTATTGGAAGTAGTTTTCTTATGTTCATGAGTATTTTGCTATCAGCTGAGTATAGAGAAAATTTAACGTGTCCTTAGGCACATTGATGTTGCTGAATATGATTTTAAGATGCAGATAATTTCCAAATATAAAAAGGACTGTCAGAGTTCCCATTGTGGCTTCAGTGGTAACAAGAACAACCAATATCCATGGGGATGTGGATTTGATCCCTAGCCCCACTCAGTGGGTTAAGGATCCGGCATTGCCGTGGCTTGTGGTGTAGGTCACAGATGCAGCTTAAATCCCGTGTTGCTGTGGCTGTGGTGTAGGCCAGCACCTGTAGCTCCGATTCAACCCTTAGCCTGGGAACTTCCATATGCCATGGGTATGGCCCTAAAAAGAGAAAAAGAAAGAAAGAAAGAAAGAAAGAAAGAAAGAAAGAAAGAAAGAAAGAAAGAAAGAAAGAAAGAAAGAAAGAAAGAAAGGAAGAAAGACAGACTGTCATCATATGGGGGAAATTAGACATGTGATAGAGATTTTAGTTCCCATCTGGATTTTGAGTGCCCTGTAGCCTACTGTCAGCAGCAGTAATTTTTCTTATATCGAAATGAACTGTTATGCACTTTCATCACCATCATTCAAAACAGTTTTGGAAGCCCTAGCCATGGCAATCAGAGAAGAAAAAGAAATAAAAAGAATCCAAATTGAAAAAGCAGAAGTAAAACTATCACTGTTTGCAGATGACATGATACTATACCTAGAAAATCTTGAAGATGCTACCAGAAAACTGTTAGAGCTCATCCACGAATTTGGCAAAGTCACAGGATACAAAATCAACACACAGAAATTGACTGCATTTCTAACAACAAAAGACCAGAAAGAGAAACTGGAGAAACCATCCATTCACCATCATACCAAAAAGAATAAAATACTAGGAATAAACCAACCTAAAGAGACAAAAGACCTATACTCTGAAAACTATAAGACACAGATGAAAGAAATCAAAGACAAAACAAAGAGATGGAAAGATATACCATGCTCTTGGATCTCTTGGACTGGAAGAATCAATATTGTTAAAATGACTATACTGCCCAAGGCAATCTACAGATTCAATGCAGTCCCTATCAAATTACCAAGGACATTTTTTTCACAGAACTAGAACAGAATATTTTAAAATTTGT
Organism: Phacochoerus africanus; assembly: GCF_016906955.1. Lineage (NCBI taxonomy): Eukaryota > Metazoa > Chordata > Mammalia > Artiodactyla > Suidae > Phacochoerus > Phacochoerus africanus. The sequence goes on along the minus strand of NC_062560.1, from coordinate 124,981,032 downwards.
ATGGAAACACAAGAGAGCCCGAATAGCCAAAGGAATATTGAAAAAGAAAAATGAAAATGGAGGAATTAAGCTTCCTGACTTTAGACAATACTTCAAAGCTACAGTTATCAAAACAATATACTACTGGCACAAAAACAGATGGATGGGCAATGGGGCCCTACTGTACAGCACAGAGAACTTTGTGTGACTGAATAACTTTGCTGTACAACAGAAATTGAAGAAATATTGTAAATCAACTACAAATTTAAAAAAGTAAATAAGAAAAAAAATAAAGGGTCAGGATAAGTTAAAAAAAGAAACTGTGAATATTATTTTGACATTATCAATTCTACGATGTGTAAGCAAAAAGAAATGTAATGGAAAATGAATATTAAGTACTTTTATTTTGTAATTATTTTCCTTCTGGTCATTATTGTTCTATAAGAGGTATACTTATACATAAAGGGGAAAAAATCAGTTGAAACTCATCCTTTTAGCACGAGCAAATGAAATATGATCAGCACAGGCAATACAAGAGGTCTATTGATGCAGGTATAGAAACTACAATAATGCAGGTAATATGGTTACATTACTTTCCAAAGGTGGAAGTGACTTCAATTCTGTTGCATCCAGAGAAAGCCTTTTTTGAAAAAAATCGTGTTGGCACCAAAAACATCTAGAGCTAGGTTAAATGTCTTGTGTGTACAAGATTCGGGGGGGGGGGAGTACGTGGTAAAGGAGAGAAATTCAAAATAAAGAAGAGCTGGTAATGAGTTTGGAGGTGGTGGCGGGGGAGGGGCTGTGGACTGCAAAACCTCCGCTGAGTCAAAAGAGCTTAACTTTTAGAATATGCATTACTCAACACCTCAAACTTGCCCAATAAAACACATATTTTAAAGACTTGTCCCTTTTCTGGAAAAGCATAGATGCTATGTTATTTATCATTAGCTTGCTAGGTCTAGAGCTACTGGTTTAACAACAAGAATTAAATTAAGTGTGTGGCATTTGTCAAACTGCACTTACAAAATCACGATCTGAATATAAAACTGTCAGCTTATTGTAGACCTTCCATCGACCCTGTGGGCTCTAAAGAAAAGAGGCAGGGTTTCCAGGGGAGCTGGCAGAGGAGATACTTACACTGCAGACTGTGGGTGTGGCCTTTCCAGCTTGAGGTGGTTTATAAAGAAAGCTGCAGCTTCTTTTACGTTCACGACTAAGCGCTACACAGATCCTCCGAAGAGGTTATCTGCTTATTTTTATTACTTTACTTACCTTTATAGTTATAACTTTCTTTGTTCCTCTAAGTATGTGAGGTGGTTTTAAATATGAAAAAGGATCCCTCTTCTCAAATGTTTGAGTCAGAGATACATATACACACTACCTAAAGGGAAGTTAGAGTACTTTCATATAAAACATTGGGACTAAAAGAAACCCTCCAATCTTACACTCTTCCATTAGTTGGCCTCTACGAACTTTAATTTGCTTTTTTGTTTTTTGCTTTTTAGGGCCGCACAGCATATGAAGGTTCCCAGGCTAGGGGTCGAATCAGAGCTGCAGCTGCCGCCTACATCACAGCCACAGCACCACCAAATCCTAGTCGGATTTGTTAACCACTGAGCCACGAAGGGAACTCTTAGGCAGTTAACAAACCCGACTAGGATCCATGAGGATGCAGTTCAATGCCTGGCCTCGCTCAGTGGGTCAATGATCTGCTGTTGCTGTGGCTGTGATGTAGGCGGCAGCTGCAGCTCTGATTCAACCCCTAGCCTGGGAACCTCCATATGCCTCGGGTGCGGCCCTAGAAAAGGCCAAAAAAAAAAAAAAAGTTAGTTTAATTGGAGTATAGTTGATTTACAGCGTTGTATTAGTTTTAGGTGTACAAAGTGAGCCAGATATACATATAAATATTTCCATTCTCTTTTCCCATCTAGGTTATTACAAACAATTGAGTAGATTTTCCTGTGCTCTACAGTAGCTTCTCGTTCATCATCTATTTTCTACAGCAGTGTGTATGTTACTCCCACCCTCCCAGTCTTCCCTCCTTCCCCCCAGCGGTTTCACCTACGGTAGCCACAAGATTGGTTTTGAAGTCTGGGAGTTTGTTTCTGTTTTTTAAATAAGTTCTTTTTTCTACAAACATTAATGGGCATCCGCCCCGTGCCAGGAACTGAGCTAGGCACAATGGTGAAGACATCATTTCACTCTTTCGAGAAATAGCCATTCATACAGATCTTCATCAAAATGACTTCTTTCAAGCTCTAAGCCTCTCGAATGTTTAGAAAACCAAGTCTTTGTGATTCTTTTATCATTAAAGACCATTCACAGTCTTCAGCATGAAGTCAACTCAAGTCGAATCATTGGCGGTTAGAGCTAAGAGAAATGCCTCCTTCATTTTACATGTGGGAAAACTAAGAGCCAGAGAGGGGCTACTGATTTGCCCCGAAAGACAGAATGCAGATTTCCTGAGACCTACTGTTGTTTATATTATATGGGACTAGGCTAAGCCTTTGGGGCTAACTTGAAAGCTTAGTATTATTATTATTTAATCTCTGGGCACTGCCTACAATGATGACCCAATGTATCTTAATTATTGCCACCAAGCCCCCACTTGATTCATCCCCTTGCCGGGATGCCAACTCACAATGTCCCTGAAGTGCTTACAGTGTAGCTGGAAGGAAAGGTGAGTGACAACTGCGCTGTACCCAGCCCGACTGTCAGAGAGTGTGCTGAGTGCAAGGATCAAGAGAAGGAGGACGAGACAGAGAGGAGGAGCATGAGGTCACCGCCTAGGTCATTCTGGCACGTCTGGCCTGGGGCTGCACCAGCACAGGTCCCCGGTAATGGATCTCCTTCTATGCTGAAGGGTTCTGGTACCCAAGGTAGAGAACCTTAACTTACAAGACCACATGCTTGAGGGCAGAGTGAGCTGGTCTCCTCTGTGCTCCCAGCACTGAGAAATCCACCTTCAGGGAGAACATGTACATTCTGCGTGCCAATTTGACTAGATTATGGTGCCCAGCTGTCGGTTCAAATGCCAGTCTAGATGTTGCCGTGAAGGTGTTTTGTTTTGTGATCCACATTTACAATCAGCTAACTTCAAGTAAAGCAGCTTACCCTCCACAATGTGGGTGAGCCTCAGCCAATCTGCCGAAAGCCTTAGGTTCGAAGACTGAGGTTTCACAGAGTAGAGGGGATTCTGTCCAGACTGCAACCAAAGAATCCTACGTTTCCAACCTTCAGACCCAAGACTGTATCCAGCCTCATCTCCATTTCGAGCCTGCTGGCCCGCTATACAAATTTCAGACTTAGCCCCCATAATGCCATGAGCCAGTTCCTTAAATTTATCTCTCTCCCTGTCTCTCCATATTTACATATAGAATATCTCCTGTCGGTTGTTTCTCTGGATAAACCTGAATGCGCAGAAGCCACTGTCAGCGTTCTCAAAAGGGGCCGCCTCCACTGTGCCCACACTTAGTCCTTAAGCATCAGGGTACAGACACATAAGTAAAACACTGCACTTCACCTCGGCCTTTCGAGTCTGAGGATAGGTACTCTTTCAATTGCTCAGTAGCTAGGTTCCAAGTACACAACTGATGATGTTGAAGGAACTCAGGGGAAATTAGAGGTACAGTCCTCTTGCTCTCAGTGGTTGAACATCATAGAATAGTGACTATAAAGCCCGCAACGTGGACCCAAGTGAATAAGAGAAACCTCTACATCTATATTTACTCATTTATTTTCTCTCTCTCCCACGAGAATGTAAGCTCCTGGCGGACAGGCATTCCATTTCCTTCCCTAGTATGTTTCCATCCAGCACTAGCCGAGGACCTGCCACAGAGTAGGAGCTCAATAAACAGAGTGAATAAGTCGATAGATTGTCTTAACTCATTTTATTCAAAAAATGCTCAACACGCACAGCAATGGGCTCCTCTGTAGAGGGCCTGGGCACATCTGTTCTCATTCATTGAGTTGAACACTTACCACAAGGAAGTTCTGTTTGTTCGCAAATTTGTTTGTGGCTGCTGTAGATGTTATCATGATTATACAACTAAAAGAAATATTAGGTAAAGTGATTTAAAAGGAGCGGGAAAACAGACTTTCTATTAAAAACTGAGCTTAATGTTTGGAAAAAACTTGATTAAAATGTATCACTAAAAACACTGTTGTCAAATTAGTTGTGGATTAGCCAGCTGTCAAGGATTGCTTTGGAGGGAAAAAAAAATCGGTTAAAAATCCACAGGATTGAGATGGTTTCTTAAGTGCCTTTAAGCTCTTGTTCCACTTCCAAGAAATAACCTGGAAATGGATTATGGCTGGTTTTTTTTTCCTTTCAAGGGCCACACCTGTGGCACATGTAAGTTCCCAGGCTAGGGGTGGAATCGGAGCTGCAGCTGCCAGCCTACACCACAGCCACCGCAATGCCAGAATCAAGCCGTGTCTGCCACCTACGCCATAGCTTGTGGCAACGCCAGATCTTTAACCCACTGAGTGATGCCAGGATCAAACTCCCATCCTCATGGATACTAGTCAGGTTCATAACCTGCTGAGCCACAACTAGAACTCCCTATGGCTGTGTTTTATGCAAGAGAGTCAACATGGAACGTGAATCAGCCATCCCACACTTCAAAAAAGACCATCGACACTTAGTAAATAAATACATATGTTACGCATGTTAAAATAAAATGTTTTATATTTATCATTTTTTCAAAAATTCCCTGCTCTGATTGATTAGTCAACGAACTATTGGTCCCAGTCGTGTGTAACAGGAGGGCCAGCTCCTGAGACTGCCTCTTCCGAACTCATAAGCTGATTTGATTCGTCAGTTTTCACTGCCTTGGGCAGCTCGCTCTTGAGAGTGCTTTCCGTTGTTATTTCGCTCTCTGGGTGTTGTTAGTTGCACGAATACTCATTGATATCACCAATAGAGGGCACACCAGGAAAGAAAAGAGTTGAGAAAGGCCCATCCATCCTTTATGGGATGAGTTGGCATCTGCCATCAAAGGTTTTCACGAAAGGAGTGGTCACTACGCACGGCTAAAATCTGTAGACACTAAACAGGCACTTCTGTTACTTTGGGACAATAGCATACCGAAATCTCCCGGGGGGAGTGGGGGGAGAGCTCCAGGAGGGGCGGCGGAGCTCAAAATCACAAAGCATGATCAGAGTCTGAGCAAGACTAGAAGCCAGCTCTTCCAATCTGGGTCTTTTCTAGAGTAAAGCTACTCTAAGTCAAACCCCAAATCCCCATAAAAAGAGGATATGGCCATATTCGGTATTGAGCCCAGGGCCAGGGTGAGGGATTCAGAAAATAATCAGGGAGAAAAAGAAAACGCAGCCATTTACAATTTCAGTGCCTCCTAAATGAATGGACTAACATAGATTTTTTTTCCCTAGGATCCTGACTTGATATGTGGGGGGAGTTTTAAGGCAGAGCTAGGAAGAAGAATGGCATGAGAGAGGAAAGATCTTGGAAAAATGAAAACAATCTTTATTACAAACCCAACCCTCCTGCCATCTCCCTCACTCCCTTCACGTCTGCTAGCCCCAAACCACCAAGTTTGCATTTCCTAAGAAAGTCACTGACCAGACCACCGAGTAGGAGTGACCAAGCCTTACTTTCTACAACCAACGGCCAGAGGCACTATTCCCCACGAACAACGAATGCCTTTCACCCCCGTCCTGGTGACAGCTCGGCCCAGGCTGATGCTCAGGGTTTGACAACACTAACTACACCTGCACGCTCAGGTGGGCGGCGTGCTGAGGACGCCGGTCTGCCCACGCTGAGCACAAAAGGGCCTGCGTCGAGGTGGTAATTACTGTCACTCTCCCAAATGATGAACTTCTAATCACATGGAGGGAAATGCTTTGTCAGGACAATAATCCCAATTAAGAATTTCCTGGCAAAATTGCTAGAGCAAACAAAAATGTGCTGATAGATAACACGGAACTCAGACAACCACACAGCCAAGTGTGAAACAGCAGTCACCAAGCTCGCCCCTTGGGACAGTCGCCCAGAGAGGCAAAAAGAAAACCTGATGCTACAGATTTAGACGCGTTTCTTCCCCTTGATTTCTCTACGTGGCTTGCGTGGCTGGGAGCCCAGATAGACAGAACATCTTCCGCACATAGCTGCGGACCCAATGTACAGATGGAATCTGCTGTTACAATCAACAGAGAAGTCTGAGATTAACGCAGCATTTCCTCTGCCACCAACCTCTCTTCTTCTGGCCATGCTACCACCTTTTAGAAAATTAGTAATAGAAATAAATGATGCAACTCCTTTTTCTCCCAATCGATTTGTTAACAGCTCTGCTAAAGAGACTGTACACGGAAGATACGAGAGCTCTCTGGAAAGCTCAGTTGAAGCGGGACAGTTGGGAGATCTCGTCTGTGTAATGCAACCTCAGGGCTCCGCCATACATTGGGTTAAAAGTCCCTGCTGCAGTTCTGCTTCAACGGCAAGAATGGACCCCCGGCCTTAGCACCCTCCGTGCCCAGCTCTGCCCCTGCTGACGTTGGCACCTGAGCCGTCTGCAAGAAAGTCTGTAGCACGAGGACAAGAGAGGTCAGAAGGGACGCCAGCAGGACAAATGATCAGGTCTTTCGGAAAGCTAGAAGGGACTGCATGTAGGGCTATGTGTAGAATCCTCCAAAACTCCCAGCTTGAGGGATTCTGAAGCAGCATACAAGGCCGTGGTGAAGGAAAACAGAACATGAGACACTGAGGAAGAAAGAGGAAGAAAACCATCATGCTCTCAACACCCCAGAGCCCTTGGGTACTGTGTTCCCACTGAACGGTGTTTTGGCCTCTGTCCCGATGGGTTGTCTGGCAGTGAGTGAGTCTATGATCAGAGGCAAGACCTGAGGGGTGACAGAGTGCTTCCCTTCCGAAGGCCTTGGTCAACAGGCATCCATTTGGGGTAGAAATCTCTTCCTGTGTAGGACTTGCCCAAATGGAATCTACCTGTTTGGGCCACTTGTTTTCTTCATTAATACAATTATACTCATGCCTACATAAACCCTCCCAGCTAAAACAAGGCCCTTTTGTAAAATCTCCCTTGTACCTATTTCGACTGATTTCATCATGCAGGAAAAGATTCCTAAAGGAATGAAAAAGAACATTTTTTTCAAAGTAGACTCATTCAGTCTCAAAGGTCATAGGCTTCATTTTTCCCCAAGTTAGAAAATGGGTTACGTTTAATGACTCAAACAGATATTGGGAATTTTTTAAGAGTTAGTTATAGGAGAAATAGAATTCAGGTTATAAATAAACTTCAGTTTCTAATAATATAAACAATTATTATAGTTAAATATAAACTTATCTAATAATATACTATATATAGTTTATATTATTATAGATGTGCATAATAATGTATTATTATACTATATATTACATATGTGTGTTATAATATATATGTAATCACATAGGTGTATGTAATATATATGTGTTTATATATTAGAGAGAGAGAGGGAAAGAGAGAGGTGTGTTCATTGTATAAACTCAATACACTCTCACTAAATGTCACTTCTCTTTTAAGGTTTATCGTGTTCTCCTGCTGTGAGATACCTATCAATGGAAAGTAACATTTTGAAATTCAAAGCTTTATATCAGAACTCGGAGCTACTTTGTTGAATCTCTTCTAGCAGCTAATCTTTCTAGTAACCAAATGTTATGGCATCTTGGGCACAGTTATTTTGTAGGACGTTCTTACATGTGGAGTTTATCAAAAAGGTATACACAGAAAGATTTCGCAAGGAGTAAATGCAAGGTGACCGTGATTTGCATCACCATAAAAAAATGGACATGTCTTTAAAAACACTGTCCTTTGATTTTAGAACTTTGAAAACCATGTTCTTAGTTATTGTAGCCTCCAGGATATAAGATGCCAACACAACCTCAAGGCGGGCTAAGAGATACTGAAAGGCACATGGGCACAGTAATATTCGATGACAGGTAATTTTCATATACAGGGTAGATCAAAGGAGATGCTCAGAACTTTGGGTGGCAATAGGGTCTTGGCGATTATAGGGCGCAACTCTTCCCTGGGCTCCTTCGGTTTCAGTAGCTGAAGAAGTCAGATCCCTAGAGAGAAGTTAAATGAGTTTCCAAAGAGGACACAGCTAGTAAGTGGCGGGAGGAGGATTAGAAGCCAGGCTCCCAGACCTGCGCAGCGTGCTTTGTCTGATGAATTAGCATGACCAGTGGGACACACAGAATGGCATTTCAGGCTGGATACCTCAGCAAGTGGCGAGCCTGCCCCCTCACTGGCGTGGGGGTGGGGGGTGGGGGAGGCAGAGCCAGAGCGGGGGGGGGGGGGAGAGACAAGGCGGGCCTGTCACTTTCTGTTTGTGCACTTGGGTAACCATGAATGAGTTAACACACATAGAGAGTAGACTCTTAGTCTGGGTCTCTACAAAGCCAGACATCTGGATGAAAATGGAAATTTTTAGTCAAATCCCCAGATATTTACAAATACGTGTTTTCATCTAAATATTGGATTGTGTATAGACCGAGCCTTAATGTAGGTAAGTGGAAAAGAGAAAATCACAAATCTCCATGATTGGGTGAATTATTGCCTTTGGTTGGTGAGGGGGGCCAGGGTGGCGTGTTCAGTATGCATGAAGCATTTTGAGATGTTTGCTGCGATGGATATTTTTAAACTCTTTCTAGCCATACATAGAATGCAGAAATTAACACAAGAATGTCTTAATTGGGCCTATTTTATATACAAAAGAATAATGGGCTAAATGGGTTGGAATGAATGCCATATTTATCCTTCAAGGGAGGAAAGACACGATGATTCACAGGCTGCGAAGCCAAGAGCATCCAGCCTTCTCATGAGTAGAATAAATATATCGCCTTTCAGAATATTCTGCCTTCTAGTCCTTAAAGGCCCCCTAAAGGCACACATGGAAAAGAGATGGGAAAATCGGAAACAATTCATTTTAATTTCACATACAGTAATTTTCTTTCGGGGATTATGATGCAGAGCCACAATAATGGGTTGACAACTCTGTCCAAACTTGAAAATGCCCAGAATGACATTGTCAACATAAAGCTCCACTGTAACTCTTTCCAACCTCCGATGTGCAAGGCAGCCAGTGACAAAGAGACTCAACAACGGTGCATGAGCTCAAGAGACGGTGTCCTCGGCTTCGGAGAGCATTCTTGCATTTCATGATTCTGTTTACTGGCTATTTACTCTCTTAACCAACACTGGGCTTGAATTCCCTCAACGGAGAAATGACGGGAGGGAGAGGGAGGCACTGCACTGGGTGGCAAAGGCTATATAAACTTGCTGCAGACACTCGAGAATGGACAACAAAGTTTTTCAGGCTGACTCTAGCTAAAAGAAGTGACCTTTCACTGGGGAAATAAAGAAAAGAAAGTGATTGTGGGAAAATGACACATAGGGTCTCTTGCACAAAATCATTCATTCAGGAAGAGCGACCAGTCCTTTATCTCTGCCCAGCAAGAAGGGGAAGAGGGAACTTCGATGAGCGTTCACCCTACCAAGCAGGGATCATTCCTGGGAGGGGCTGCAAACTGGACTTCTGTATCTCACTTGTTTAAGCTGGCCTCTAGCATCAGAGCCACGCGCATGGCATTAACAGACACTATTCTCCATCAAAAGGACAATTCACCTTGCCACCTCATTCTGCAATGCCTAGGATTTCAGAAAGGCATAGCAGGCTAAAAACAAAACCTGGCTTGTCAGTGTCACAGGTATGCGCACGCGTGCGCGGGTGTGTGTGTGTGATGCTGTGTTCTTGCAAAGTTGCGTGTAAATTAAATGACCACCAATTTCCACTTTCTCATTAACTATCGTTTTAAAAATGGTTTGTCTTCATTTACAATTGATCACCAATTGATAGTTTATCCTGACAATTCAGCTCTCTGTCTCCGATGGCCCCCAGCCTCTCCATTGTCATTAATCAGCAGCCAAGTCTTTATAGATCTTATTTAAAGAAATGTGCTCAGATTTTCTCCTAAGCTGGTTGTTGCTATTAATTTAATGAATTGCTGCCAAATCACTGCAGTTAAGGAATACACAAACGAGAGAGACATAAATCACTCTCATCCAGGCCTAGGTTTAAAAAATAAATTGCAAAGTGCTGCAGGAAGGTGGCACACCAAGATTTTTCCCTTTGGCTGGATGGATCTGGAAATCTTTCTCAGAAAAGACAAGGATTTGAAGGGGATCTTGACTCTTGACGGTGGATCTTGACAGATTAATTAAGGTGTGTAATGCAGGGAAAGGCATTTCAGAGAGAGGGAACAGCCTGGGTAAAAACAGGAGACGCGAGCAGAGGGTTCCAGAGGGTGTGAGATAGGAGACGAAGCTGGAAGCCACACTGTGCCAGGGTTCCAATTCCAAGCCCAAACATCTGGCCTTGATTCTGAATGGGGTGGAGAGGCCTGGACGGCTGCACCCTTGTGGAGCTCTTACAGGCAGATGGCAGAGCTGGAGTGCACCTCTAATGTCTCCATTCCCACTGCGCCCCGGGGATTCCTATTGTGAAGAGCTTAGGGCGAGTGGTCTCTTTTGCTTAGTCAAATAAGGCCAACCCTCAGACAAGCAACTCCATGTTCGTTTTCACTCACTTCAGCGCGTCTTGCCTGGGACAGCATCTGTATCCATTTAATTTCCTTTACACCCATCCCCTCACAAATCCTGCATCCCCGTGTGTAACGAGAGATCCAGTTCTTAAGACGATTCCCACCAAGACCTTCCGAAGGATGCCTTCAAGATTTTGCACCTGCAATTGGCTAATTGCCAGCACAATAGGCCACTTGAGCCTTCAAAAGTAAGGATTTAACGCTAAGTGGGGAGCCGCGATGATAAATGAAAGGCTGAATTCACACTTGTGATTTCTATGGCCTCACACATTAGAGGGTGTGAAATGGAGGCAGGCCGGAATGAAGTCTAAAAACCATCTTGATGGTCACCATTGAGGGCCCCGCAAAGAGCCTCTCCCATTCAGAAGCAGGAGTGAAAGACGTCTCTAAATCCGCGATGTGATCATTATTGCAGCCTCAAAAGGCGGCTCGAACACAAATACAGCAATTATTTTGCACCGTCTGTGGAAGAGCGACTACCCTCCCTTCCCCCCCTTCTCCTTTTCGAGGGCCAATTTTTAAACATTTTTAATTTTTTTATTTCTGTGTCTTTTTAGGGCTGTACCCGCAGCATATGGAGGTTCCCAGGCTAGGGGTCCAATCAGAGCTGCAGCTGCCGGCCTACACCACAGCCACAGCCACGCGGGATCCAAGCCACGCCTGCGACCCACACCACAGCTCATGGCAATGCCGGATCCTTAACCCACTGAGCGAGGCCAGGGATCGAACCTGCATCCTCATGGATACTAGTCAGATTCGTTTTTGCTGAGCCACATGGGAAGTGGCCCCCCCCCAACTTTTTTTTAAAGCATACTGTGAAGAGCACCTTTTCCAGGGCCTCAAATGACTTGGGAATTTTCACCCACAGGCGCATAAGTATTTGCACATTAACTATGTCTTTTACTAAACAAAACTGCCTGGTCCCAAATGTCCAGTCCTAGCTTCCTCCTGCTACTGGGCTGCCGCAAGGGGAATGGTCCCCAAGTCACGCATCCGGCTCTCAAGAGAGGCCACGAACCTAGGACAGGTCTGACGGTCATGTCTCCTTTTGACCACTAAAGCTTCCAGAAATGGTTCTCCACCACACAGCAGCATCCTTCGAAGTCTCCTCGATGGCTGACAGTGCTGCGTTACATTCGTTCCTAACTTGGCTAGAGGCTTTCCTTCCTCATCCATCGTTTGGAAATGTCTTTTTAGACAGGCCCGGCCAGAGAGATGTGCGGAAGCTTGGGAGCAGTCTCTGCTGTCTAAACTGTAAGAGTGTCTGGCTGGCTCACCACAGCACCTCCGTGAAGTTTCACATAGTTTTGCAGTCCTAAAAAAAATGAGCCAGTACATACGTTTCCACAGGAGACCGAGGGGGACCTCCACGTGCAAGCGAGAAAATTCACTGTCAATATATTTAAATGGCCTCAAGTACCTGATTAGTAGCACAGGAAAATAAACCGCAGAACAAAAGGCCTGCAAAGCTAATCCCTGTTCACACACACTGCTATCAAGAAAGATGTATTTAAGGCTTACTGGGTGCTGAGTGCTGAGTGGAGCGCTCGCCACTGTGGAAGGTACATCCCCGCCCTCAGGAGTATAATTAGTCAGAGAAATAAGACCTATTGACATGAAAAGATGACCAACCAAATCAGACACCCCGAACGACGGCCAAATGAGTGGTGGAGCCAATTTCCAGAGGGCTCAGAGAAGGGAGGCTCCTTCAAGGCTCCTGGAGGCGTCGGAACTGGAGGACATGGGAGGTGGCCTAGGAACGGAGACAGTGTGAGACCCAGGGCCAGGAGGCGACCCAGCGTCCTCAAGGGGGGCAGCGAGGGCCTGAGTCAGTCGGAAGGAAAAGCACATTGAGGGCAGTGGAAGAAGACAGGTTTGGCAACGCTGGGGGCTTGGGAATGCGGCGGGCCACTGCGGGAGGTCCAGGGTGCAGGCTCAAGAGTTCAGACGCTGTCAGATCGTTTAGGGCAGAAGTGATCTGTGCTGGGCTGGGAATCAGACATAAACTGGATTAAAGCGGACAAGACTACGAATAGGAAGATAGTGCAATGTCATTTGGTCAGCAGGACACAGCCGGGGCGGGGTGGGGGGGATATCAAATAACAAACGAGAGGTCAGGTAATAAAACAAGGTGAAACGAGAAACTTCGGGATCACCTATGTTTCAGATTTCACCTAGCATATTGTTGTCAACCACCTTTTATTCACCTAGAAACTAGCCCCCAAGGTGCTTACAACACTCTGGGGAAGATATTTCACTAAACCTCAAAGGATGGATGGGCGTGTGAGCTGGTCCTTTACAAATGAAGAGACTGAGGCACGAGAAGGTTAATGTCCAGGCAGGCAGGATGATGTCCCCCCAAAGATGTTTACATCCTAATCCCTGGACTCTGTCATTATGTCACCTCACGTGGCAAAACAGACTTTGCAGAGGTGATCAAGCTTTTGATGAAGAGAAACAGTTCTGGATTATCCGGTGGCCCAGTGCTATATCATCATAGGGGTCCTTCCAACAGAGAGGCCAAGGAGGCAGAGTCGGAAATGAGAAAGCAGCAGGGAGAAGGGGACAGAGGTCCGAGTGATGCAGGGCCAACAGCCAAGAAACACAGACAGCCTCTAGGAACTGGAAAAGAAAAACCAGAAAAGGGATTCTCCCCTAGAGCCTCAGAAGGAGCACCAGCCCTGCCTAACCATTTTAGAATTCTGACCTCCGGAGCTACAGGATAATAAATGCGTGTTGTTTTAAGACACTAACCATGTGGTGATATTACAGCAGGCACTGGAAACTAATACTGCCTACGTGTATACAATTATAGTTCTCATTTTTAAAGACTTATTATGCTAACCGCTAGACCACAGTACCAGATTTTTTTTTTTTTTTTTGCATTTTGACAAATTGCAGAGAAGACGGAAAGACACTGAGAACCATCCAGAAGCAGCAAACAACAAGCCAGTTTCTCCCAAGAGAACATCTTCCAAAATTAAAATACCTTCCTGGAAGTGCCACCGTCCAAGGAATAACATGCTCGCAATTGCAACAGTCTCAGAGCATCAGATGGTATCAATTTTTTTGGCCATGCCCACGGCATGCAGAAATTCCTGGGCCAGGGATAGAACCTGTGCCACAGCAGTGACAACATTGGATCCTTAAATGCTAGGCCACCAGGGAATGATAGCTGCTGTCACTTTTAACGAATTAGGCAACAGGCACTCAGCCAGGGCCTTCCCTACCTGCCAGCACACCTGAATGTCTAGGCTTCAGCTCTCTGTGTAAGCAAAGTCACCTTACATAGTTCCTAAATGGGCCTGTTTTCCACTCCCACTGGGAACACTAGGAAGACAGAGTAATATTTGAAAAACACTGGGCTGAGTGAATAAGAATTACAAAACATTATTTTAATAAGTTACTGCTTTCAGCGTTTGCTAATACAGTTTATTCAAAGTGTTGTTTTTATCTTTAGCTTGATTTTCCATTTAAAAAGCTTCCTGCATTGCCTTTTAAGGTGAACATATTATTTACATGGAGACTAAAATATATGGAAAAAACCATATTTTATTCTAACTCTTAACACAGAGGACTTTGCAAAGGCTGCTATGACCAGCTGAAGCCAATGTCACTCTGCATGGAGATAACCTGATGTCATTTTCCAAATGTCAGGTTGTAGCAGCACCTGGCAGGTTGGCTTCATTGATTCTCAAGCTTCTCCAGGCACATTACTCGCCAGAAATGCACTCAGAAAGTCAGAAATTCACGTGGGGGGTATCGACCCCCAGCTGACTCCATAAATCACTGATCTTGCAGACTACCAAAGAAGTAACTCCAATCTTTTGTGGCTCCCTTAAAGTAGAAGGGGAACAGCAGAAAAGGGAAGTAAAACTTGTGTGGCCCTCACTAAATATTGGTTATTTGCCAGGACCATTGTTTTCTGTTTTTTTTTTTTTTTTTTTTTTTTTTTTTATTGTTCCGAGAAGAAATACATTAAAAACATAGCCATCACTTGCCATGGAATCCTGAGAGGGCAGAGGGCACCATGATCAAGTAGCATCAACCCTGAACGAGGAATCAGGCATCCTAGATTCTCTTGGTGGATTGGCCAGGAGCACAAGTTGCCAAGTCATCAACACAGAGACCCGTTTTCACCCCCCGTGACTCGATAACCAAGCCATTTCCAATCAGGAAATAAACATCGGTGATGATAACAATGCACCCATACTAGTACCAGGCTCTCCCTCTAATTCTCACAATGCTTCGTCCCACTTTACAGATAAGGGAAGCGAGGCTCAGCGAGGTTTACATTGGCAGCAGAGGCAGGAAAGCGCTTAGGGAAAAGCCAGAAGCTCTCAAGGGCTGTTCTGCTTTACGCTCACTCTATGTCTTCCTAAGGACAAGCTGGACCTGCGAGGGGCCACAGGCAGAGAGAAGTCTCATCTCCTGGCCTGGAGGCTGCCTTTCCGTCGAGGCAGGGAAGGATCAGATTGGGGGACGATCCTTATCCTTGTCCCCAGGGTGGGTCGCCAAGGCTACATCAGACTTAGACAGGGACTGCGTTACCTCTGTCCTGATCACAACGCACCAGCTGAGCTGGGAATGTGTGGAGAAGAAAGGAAGTAAAAAGGGCAGAAAAGAAGGAATGCTGCCATACAATTCCCAACATTTAGACTGGGTTTTGGAAGAACAGCTAATATTGAGAACCCCTTACCTTAAAAGCCAACCAGTCATTACATATACAGATTGAGATGGAACACAGATCAAAGAGGAGTGCAGAAACATAGCCATGTACATCCACTCAGGGTTTAATCTAACCCAACTAGCATATAAGGCAGGTGTTAATACTATTCCCCAAACCACATTTCCACGGTATTTCAAATATTTATAGCTTGTTATAAATTACACCAAGGTCACATATCAAAGAATGAGAATCACCCATACTAAATTAATCAGAGATTTTAGAAAATTATACATTGCACATGGCTGAGTATAATCCATTTAATGTTTCAATGTCATGGAACATTTGCTTTATAAATAAAATATGCAAGTGATTAAGATCCCACAGACCCTCAGGAATATTACAAATCTACATGAGACCCTCCCTAAGCTCCGGATTTGTATCTCTGGATTTGGGGTAGTGGAGAAAAATTAAAAATCAGGCAAGTGAACTAGATCTCGCTGGTTGGTGACGTTCCCGAGGAAAGCCAATGTCGGCATGGGAAAAAGTGAAATTCAATAGCCCAGTGCCTCATATTCTGATTTCCTACAGCGGAATTCGAATTTTACCCTCAGCTCTGCAAGCTCCTTTAACACAAACAAGTGCACACTGAAGGCAGGATCTGACTCAAAGATGTTTCTACACTGCACTAAACAGTCCTGTTGTTAAAAGCACCTTTACGCATACATCCCATTCCGAGCTCAGATTGGATTTCAGAACAAGATGAAAACCACAGACTTCGGAGATGTCTGAAGAACAGCTTAAAAGGTTTTACCAACTCCTCTACCCCAAACAAACCAACCAACCAACCAACCAACCAACCCTTTGCCTCCTCCAGGGTCAGGTGACCCGACAAAAGTCACCAGGCAGCCAGAATTTCACAGTGATTCTGAAGATGCAGTTCCGTATCTGAGCTTCTCGGACTTCATGATACCCTTCCCACGTGTCTAGAGAGTTGCTACATGTTTTATATCTCTTTTTAAAACGACTAATTAAAATCAATTTTGCCTTGAGAACTTTTTGATAGCTTTCTCACACCATGTGGGCAAATCCATCAGCTGAGAATTCCAGGGGAAGCCTGGCCAGGCCATATCATCCAATAACCGATCACGGCTTTGGTGTGAGCGTTTCTAATCAAATAGCAGATAGAGGGGGCGAGGTCAGTGCTGACAGAGGAGCCTAGTCTCATGGGTCATATTCTCTCCTGGGCCTCTGTAAAGGCAACAAGGGTAGGTTACAGCTACATGGTGGCTCCCAGCGTGCATAATACAGTTGCCTCTTTACGGGGTGTGTTAAATATTCCCTCTCAGCAGGAGTTCTAAAGATGACAAGGCGTCGCCAGCCTCTCCAAGAAAGCATCCTAGTCTTCCTATTGGAAAACTGCACATGGCAGATAGGAGATGTTTTGGTTCCAAACACTTTTCTAGGGCTGATCAGACAGCAAAGGCCTACTGGCGCACTGTTGATATAAAACGTATCTAAAAGAAAAGAAACCACACAGAGTTTTAGAACCATTTCAAAGGGATTTGTTCCCTTATAATGAAATAAACAAGAGAATTTCCGCGTCAGAAACACATTGATATGAATCTTCAGATGATGAAAGAGTTTGTAGGAAGTCACACGGCCGTGATGGAGCGGGCATTCCTCAAGGATGTGGACAGAGGTGTGTACCGCTTTGATGTTGCCCTCTAGTCCAGACGGGCCAAGTTCTCGAATGATTTTGTGCCTCATTCTGGAGACATCCTGGGATAATTCAAAGAACCAGGGTTTGGGGCTCTGCAAGACTTGGGTGAAAGGTCCCTTCATTAGCCGTTTACTAGCTGAGTGGGCGCGGGGCCAGTTAGCTCTGGGTCTCTGAGACGGCGTCCTCCTCTTGGATCACTCAGCTCATAGGAAGACCCCAAAGGTTTGCGCTACATCTTGATGCTCATAACCCGACACAGTTGCTCTTGGCATAGGAAGCCAAATTCTTGTCATGGCCTTAGAGCGTTAGAGGTATGTCACGCCCAGAAATGAGGTCAAGGCCCTCAGAATGAATGCTTTTTGAAAAAGAGAGCAAGTTATTTATTTCACTCTCATTAACTCCGGCCTAAATAAGGAAAAATCTCATTTATGTGGCATTGTGTCAACCCGAAATCTCTGTTAATTGGCACTTTTGTGTGTATGGTGAATGCTGTACAACGATAATTGGATATTCGCAATCATGACCTGGAGGTGCCGTGAAATGTGGAAGTTCACCTGACTCGTCAAAGATTCAATTACATGCAGTCTAGTTTTAGCATTAAGGGATGGAAAATTGTCATCTTTGTATGGTACAGAAACTGAAAACTCTGCTAAGATAGCCCCTCGGTACCTGTCTTAGCTTTGCGCTGCTATATCAAAAATACCATAGACTGGGTGATCTAAACCACAGAAACTTATTTCTCCCCATTCTGGGGCCTGGAGGTCCGAGATCAGGGCTCCACCACAGTCCTGGTCTGGCCAGGGCCCTCTCCAGGGCCGTCGACGGCCACCTCCTTGCTGTGCCCTCATGCGGAGGAGAGCGGAGAGCGGAGGGGGGCAGGCTCTCAGTCGACTCTTATAAGGGCGCTCATCCTCTTCGTGGGACTCCACCCTCATGACCTCCCCCCAGTCCTAACGATTTCCCAAAGGCTTCACCTCCAAATGCCATCCCATTGGGAGGTCGGGTTTCAACACACGCATTTTAGGAGGATATAAATAACAACCCGCTATGGTATTTAAAAGGCTTGGGAACACAATGTAAAATATGAAGGCTGCTCGAAAGTGTCGTAAGAAAGTGAGCTGGCTTTAGAAAGTGCAATAAATCGATCTGCAAAGCCGACTTAATTTCTCTTACTATTTTGAAAGAACAACAGACATTATAGAAAAGTTGCAGGCATAGTACAGAGATTTCAGGTGCATCCTTGGCCCAGCCTTCCATAATGTTAACTTCTAGAACTGCAATGCAATTTTCAAAGGAACAGGGAATCAACATCATTAAGACACAATTAACTGAATTTCACCAGGTTTTCCCCTAATGTCTGTTTTCCTGTTATAGGATCCCGTTCAGGATTCTGAATTGCATGTAAACAATCCTCGGTCTCCTCCAATCTGCGACAATTCTCCATCTTTCCTTGTCTTTCACGACCTTGACGCTCTTGATGAATACTGGTCAATTACTTGGCAAAAGGTTTCTCAATTTGGGTCTGTCAGGCATTTTCTCATGGTTATGTGGAGGTTATGCATTTGGGCAAGAATACAACAAAAGCGACATTGAAGTTATCTTCACTTTCTCAGTGCATCACCGCAGGGAGTTGGGGATGTCACTATATCTTATTACGGGTGATGTGAGCCTTTATCACTTAGTTAAGGAAATGTCTGCTAGGTTGCTAAAGTTGCTATTTTTTTCCCCTTGTAACTGATTAACGTTTAGAGGAGATACTTTGAGACTATGCTAACATCTTGGGTCTGCTCAAACATTCATCCACAGATTTTAGTATCCATCGGTCTTTCTCAAATCATAACTGTGTATTTCATTCATCATTCATTCCTTCTATTCACAGCAGATGGACTCGTGGATATTTATTTTGTTCTATGAGTTCCACCCCATTACTATCATTTTTTATTGTTTAAATTGTCTGAGATTTGACCACTCTGTGCTCTTTCACCTTGGCTCCTGTGACCTACTGACAAACCTAGGTCATTTTTGAGACTGCCTTACTTCTAGCACCCTAAGATATTCCAGACTCATTTTATACTTTTCTTGCCTCAGCTGAAATCAATCACTTTGCCAAGTGTTCCTGGTTCCACTTATTAGAGCATGGTATCTAGAAACCAAGATCTGAGTGCTAGGTGTGCTCACTGCTGTGAGCATGTCATTTATTTTTAGGCTCTCATGGCAGCTCAAGCTAGAAAATGTGTATACATATGCACACATCTACCTATCTATCTATCTATCTATCTATCTATCTATCATCTATCTAAAACATAGGAGCTCATATTGATATCTCCAGTTATAAGTTTCACTCTGGTTTTCTGTTTGGTGGTAACTCCCTTTTCTAACAGTGAGAAAACTACACTCATCACCTAAAATATATTCTGTTTTTAAAGGATTTTTATTTTTTCCATTATAGCTGGTTTACAGTGCTCTGTCCATTTTCTACTGTACAGCAAAGGGACCCAGTCACACACATATGTATACATTCTTTTTCTCCCATTATCCTCCATCAGGCTCCATCCTAAGTGACTAGATAGAGTTCCCAGTGCTAGACAGCTACAATATATTCACATGTTTGATCATCCCTAACATACACAGCGTTTCAGAAATATAAAACTATCTGGGCCTGGCACTTTTTTGTGAGGTATTTCATGAATAACGTTCTCTATTCCTTTTATGGATGTTGATCTACTTAAGCTTTCTAAACCAATCTAAATTTTTGGCAATCCATATTTTTCTAGGAAATTATCCATTTTATCTAAGTTCTAAAGTTTGCATAGATAGTCAGAAAAAGTAGTCTCGTGATTTTTAAAATTCCTTTTTTTTTTTTTTTTGCTGTAATCATGGCATGCAGAAGATCCTGGGCCAGGGATGGAACCCATACCACAGCAGCCACCCAAAGCCATTGAAGTGACAGTGCCAGCTCCTTAACCCACTGAGCTACAAGGGAACTATGGCTCCCTTCTTCAAAGGATATTTCTTCCTTCTCATCTTTCCTTTTGTAGTTTTGCTTCTCCTTTAATAAATTAGCTAGCGGTTTCTCCATTTGCATATTTAAAAATACAGGATTCTGATTTATTGATTGAATCCCTTTTTTTCTGTTCTCTATTTTATTAT
The DNA here is from genome assembly GCF_016906955.1 of Phacochoerus africanus. NCBI lineage: Eukaryota > Metazoa > Chordata > Mammalia > Artiodactyla > Suidae > Phacochoerus > Phacochoerus africanus. Next base: position 124,960,893 of record NC_062560.1, on the reverse strand, counting down.
GTTCCATTTTAGTCTTTATAACTTCCTTCCTTGTGCTTTTATTTTAATGCACTTTATTGTTCTTTTTCTAGTTTTGAGATCTGCATATTTTCCCACTTATTTTCAGCCTTTCATTTTTATTGGTAAAGGTGCTCACTGCAATTAATTTTCCTCTGATCATTGTTTTAAATGCATCCCATTTTTTTTTTTTTTTGCTTTTTTAGGGCCGCACCTTCGGCATATGGAGGTTCCCAGGCTAGGGGTCGAATCAGAGCTACAGCCGCCGGCCTACACCACAGCCAAAGCAACGCAGGATCTGAGCCGCGTCTGTGACCTATACCATAGCTCACAGCAATGCCGGATCCTTAACCCACTGAGCAAGGCCAGGGATCGAACCCGCAACCTCATGGTTCCTAGTCGGATTCGTTTCCACTGTGCCACAACGGGAACTCCTTTCCCATATATTTTTATGTGCGGTTTTTTAATTTCCATTTTTTAATTCTATAACCTCAGTTTGTAGTCCCTCTTCCAAATTTTTGGAGGCTTGAAAATTTCTGGATAAAAGTGACATTCTAGTTCTTATTTTGCTCGTGATTTATGGTGTTATTGCACTGCCATTGAAGAACGTTATTTGTACTGTTTCTACTTTATGAAAATGATGGGTGTTTGCTTTGTGACCTAATACATGATGAAGTTTTGTGAATGTGTCACTACATGGCAAGTGTAACTTTATGCTTATCAACTGAGGAAACCCCCCTTCCAAGAAACAATTACACAGCACAAGAAAACTGTAAGCCGACATTGCACAAGAATGAAATATACTCAAAAAGAATGTTCTCAAAAAGGCATCCGAAGATATGAAAAACCACCCTGAATCAGAAATTCAGGAACAAAATTCTAAATAAACATGAAAAACAGAAAAGTAAAAGTTTCTGCACAGCAAAGGAAACCCTAACGAATATGAAAAGAAAACCCATGGAATGGGAGAGAATATTTGCAAATGAAGCGACTGACAAGGCATTTGTCTCCAAAATTTATGAACACCTCCTGTAACTCAATACCAAAAAAAGAAAACAAACAACCCCACCAAAAAATAGGCAAAATATCTAAACAGACAATTCTTCAAAGAAGACATACCGATGGCCAAAAAACACATGAAAATATGTGCAACATCACTCATTATTAGAGAAATGCAAATCAAAATCACTATGTGGTACCACCTTACACCAGCCAGAATGGCCATCATCCAAAAGTCTACAAACAATACATGCTGGAGAGGGTGTGGAGAAAAGCGAACCCTATTACACTGCTGGTGGGAATGTAAATTGCTGCAACCACCATGGAAAACAGTATGGAGATCCCTCAGAACACTAAAAATAGAATTACCATTTGATCCAGCAATCCCACTCCTGGGCATCTATCCAAAGAAAACCATGACTCGAAAATACACATGTACTCCAATGTTCATGCAGCACTCTATACAACAGGCCAAGATGGGGAAGCAACCTAAATGTCCTTCAACAGAGGAATGGATAAAGAAGATGTGGTACATATACACAATGGAATATTACTAAGCCATGAAAAGGAAAGAAATAATGGCATTTGCAGCAACATGGGTGGACCTAAAATTATTATGCTAAGTGAAGTTAGTCAGACAGTGAGAAACCAATGTCATACGCTATAAGTTATATGAGGAATCCAAAAAAAAGGCTACAATGAACTTCTTTGCAGAACAGATACTGACTCTCAGACTTTGAAAAACTTATTGTTTCCAAAGGAGACTGGTTGCGGGTGCAGGGGTGGGCTGGGGGTTTGGGATAGAAATGCTGTAGAATTGGGTTGTGATGATTGTTGTAAACTATACATGTAATAAAATTCACTGAGTTAAAAAAAGGAAAAAGAGGGAGTTCCCATCGTGACTCAGTGGTTAACGAATCTGACTAGCATCCCTGAGGATGAGGGTTCGAAACCTGGCTTCACTCAGTGGGTTACGGATCTGGCGTTGCTGTGATCTGTGGTGTAGGTCGCAGATGCGGCTCAGATCCCGCATTGCTGTGGTTCTGGTGTAGGCCAGAGGCTACAGCTCCAAATCAACCCCTATAGCCTGGTAACCTCCACCTGCCGCTGGTGCGGCCCTAAAAGACAAAAAGACAAAAAAGGGGGGGGGGACAGAAAAGAATGAACAGTAAGTTGATAAAATACAGGAAAGAAATGAAAAAGACAAAATGATCTGAAAAATAAAGCTACAGAGAAGATAATAGAGTCAAAAATTTGATAAGAGATATTGAAGAAAGGCAGGCAAACCAAGATAATTAAAATGACACAAAAAGTAAAAGTAAAAGGGTTAGAGAGAAAGTAGTGGAAATGGAAGGAAGCTAAAGCAAATACTAATATTCATATTATTGGAGTCCCTGGAAAAGAAAAACAAAATGCAGAACAGATAATGTTTAAAACTGTAATGCAAGAAAATGGTCCTAAAATAGAAAAAGAGCTCATTTGATTTCATTGAATGGGCTCACTGCATCCCTGGGAAAATTATCCAGAATGATCTGCTTAAAGATATAGGGTAGTAAAATTATTAAATTTGAAAGATAAAGACAAACCCTCAAGGCTTCTAGACCAGAAACCATCAGATAACTTACAAAGGCAAGGGACGAGACTGGCATCGGGGTCTTGTAAAACTCCAAGGAAACACTGGAGCAGCATTAAAAACAATTCAATGAAATAAAGTTGCCAGATTTTGTATCTAGCCAGTCTGTCATTTAAATCTGTGTTATTAAGGCTACAGGGGTTTAAAAAATAAAAATAAAAAAAAAGAAGTCTCAACCCAGGAACTTAGGGAATTCGGCACTTGTCAGCTCTGTCTGAAGCTTCCTCACTCTCCTTTTGATCAGAGCTGGGTGGGGCAGAAGCTCAAGGTCATGCCCCGTGATTTGGTAATTTTTCCCTTTTCACTCACAGGTATTTGGCACCTTTCGCATTCTCTGTCTTCAAATTATGCTGAGCCTTTGGTTTTGCGTAGAATTTACTTTTTTTAACTCAATGAATTTTATTATATTTATAGTTGCACAATGATGATCACAACCCGATTTCATAAAATTTACTTCTCTTATGTTGTTATTTTCGTGGTTTGTGGGGAAAATACTCCAAGATAGTCAGCAATGTTTCTGACATTTAAATCAGAAAAGTCACATTGTTGCGGGGGGGGGGGTCCCCATCAGTTATTTAATAAAACTCGCACAAAATTCCAAGGTGTAGGTCTTCTAACATTTGTTTCTTAACTATCTTGTGAGCATTTATTATTTATGATGCTCTATGCCAGCATTTTACCAGCATTATTTTTACTGATTCCATTTTTAAGAATCTAAGCCACTATTACCCGCCTTTTACAGATGAGGAAAGGGAAGCTCAGAGAAATGAAGGAATTTGCCCAAGGATCAAAAGCGGCCCTGCTTTATTCCGAAGTTGGAATTCCTAGTGAGTTCCCGTTGTGGTGCAGCAGATTAAGAACCTGACTAGTATCCATGAGGATTTGAGTTCGATCCCCGGCCTTGCTCAGTGGGTTAAGGATCCGGCGTTGCTGTGAGCTGTGGTGTGGGTCAGACACGGCTCGGATCCCGAGTTGCTATGGCTGTGGCATAGACAGGCAGCTGCAGCTCTGATTCGATTCCTAGCCTGGGAACCTCCATATACCGTGGGTGCAGCCCCAGAAAAGAAAAAAAGCCAAAACAGAAAACAAAGAAACAAAACCCAAAAAACAAAGTTGGAGCTCCTGGCTGTGAGTCTACACTGCCTGTCTCCTTCATCTTCTCCTCACTAGATGGCCTCAACAGCCACACTCGAGTCACCTTGTGCCTCATGTTCACTCAACCCCATGAGCAAGTTCCATCTGTTTATTTTCAAAATGTATTTCTTTTCTCTCCCTCTGTGATTCCATGACTCTGGTCCAAGCCAGAATCAACTCTCACCTGGACACCTGCCATAATAATCTCCCTGCTTCCACCATCGTCCCCTCCGGTCCATTCTCCACACTGAAGCCAGAGCAAATTTTTATTAATAGAACATAAATCAAATCTTGTCACTGCCAGACTGAAATTCTCCAATGGCCTCCCACTGCGCTGGGAATGAAATCTACCTGGCCCCGTCTACTTCTTTCCTTTCTAACCGCATCTCAGGCCACGCTCCAACCTAATTACTCTCTTGGTGTCAATACGGGCCTCCGTTCTCTTCCTCAAAACTGCTAAGCTCATTCACACCTTAGAGCCTCCGCACAGGCTGGACAACTGGTTGTAAAATACCCTTCTCCTGGCTCTCCCTTCGGGTCTCTGCTCACACATCCCCTCCTCTGAAAGACCATTCCACCACTTTACACGCGCCCTCCCTATCACACTCGCCCGTGCTTTTTCATTCGTGGCCGTCATCACCTTTTGCATTATCTTGCCATTTACTGTACCCTCAAGTACCTAGACCATGCAGCGCACAGGAGCTACTCGATACAAATGTATTGAATGAGGAGTGAATAATCAATATATTGGCCACATTGTGTATGTCAATATCAGGGACACAGAGCCAAACTAACCATTTGTGTGCTGCTTGCCGAAGGAGGCAGCTAGAGTTTAAGGTTGGGATGCTGAGACGTGAACATTTCTAAGTCCTTTCGACGGTTTATGGAACTTAGAGAAAATCTTTTCAAATAGACTGTACTTGCAAATTCACAATATATGGACTGCAAGTATCAAAGTCGTCGCCTCTCTAGCTAGAAGGGGAAAAAAGGAGATGCAAATGTCATTTACCCTGGGGGTCAAGAGAGGGCCACAGACGTTAAATGCCAAGGGAGTTTTCAAGAGCTGGGGAGTCCTAAAGGCAGATGAAGAAAAAACTGATCTTGAAGGATGGGAAAGGGTGAGAAAGCTTTTATTTTTTTATCGGATTTGTGTTTCTTAAAGGTGCATTTGGGGTAAATTCATCGACCAGGTACCTACATGCCTCCGACTGTGAGATACGTTAGGAAGTTCCAGAAAGGCTTTGCCCTTATGGGGGACGATTTCAAACCACGAAGCAGAGAGCTTGCTAAACAGAACCCCTAGCGGTCTCAAAGAGACCTTTCAGCTTCTTAAGCTGCCTCATTCCCCAAGCCGAGGAGGAGGAGTGGCGCAATTCTACACCCGTAATTACAATTAGTACTTACAAGCAGCAAGATTTTCCCGCAGAGCATAAAAACGACCCCTCCCCCCAAAAAGAAAGAAAAGAAGAGAAAAGAAAAGATTGCCAAAGAGGTTTTTCAATTGTGTACTCACAGCCTCTTTGGGGGAGGTTCGCTAACTCTTGGGGGAGTCTGAGGGTGGCGGGCACTTGGAGAGGGAAGGAGGTGAATTCCCAGGAATGGGAGTGGAGGAACATGTAAGAGCCTGTTCCACCGCATTGGGAGAAAAGGTGCATTGTCAACAAACGTTTCCTACACCTGCTATCTTTTGTATGGCGAGCTGCACATTTAATAAAGAAGCAGCTGCCACTACTGAACGATTAATCAATACGGGTAAGCTGACATCCTAAGAACTGCTGAACTGAAGCTTTTCTTCCCCTCCTGCATTTACAAATAAAGTGCTCACTATTTGACTAAAGCCTGTCGACTTGACCGGAAAATATCAGAGTCCTATTTAAATGACATTTGCAGAGAATGAGATTTTCTTCTGGCCACTGCTCCTTATCGCTAATAATAACATCAGATTAGTGGATTTAGGCCAGTGGAAGAGCAGCGCCTTTTCTGATCCCTTCTTAAAGCAGCCCTTTCCATCTGTCTCACCAAGCCAACCCCCACCCCACCCCAACTTGTTTGGCCAATGAGCAATTGCTAAAGACCTATTGTGTTGGTAAATTCCTCAGGAGACTTTCTCAAGTCTGCTTAGCTGAGAAACATCAAAACACCTGAGATGGGAGTTCCCATCGTGGCTCAGCCGTTAATGAACCTGACTAGCATCCGTGAGGATGCAGGTTCGATGCCTGACCTCGCTCAGTGGGTTAAGGATCCGGCGTTGCCGTGAGCTGTGGTGGAGGTTGCAGACACGGCTGGGATCCTGTGTTGCTGTAGATGTGGCGCAGGCTGGCAGCTGTAGCTCCAGTTCAACCCCTGGCCTGGCCTGGGAACCTCCATATGCTGCAGGTGTGGCCCTAAAAATTGAAAAAAAAAAAAAAAAAAACACCTGAGATGATTATAGGTACTAAGATTTCCCCTAGACAATCTCCACCAAATATTGACAATAGCAGGAATTAAAATCAAAAACTTAATTCCAACTGATAGGGCTTTTCAAATGACCTTCATTCATCTACATTTCAACGGGCACTATTTCAACTCATCAGACAGAATGATGTTTTTACATTTTGGAGACGTCTAAAATTGTGATGGTTGGTTGCTTTGGGGGAAAAAAAAAATCCATGGCCAAATGCACATTTGCACACTTAGAAGATTATAGGGGAAGCTGCCTTTATTATTATTTTTACATGAATTGTGCCAGTTTGAAGACTGCACACAATTTAAAGTCGAAAATGCCAGGTCTCCCAAGAACACATCGAAGTATTTCTAAAGCTCTATCATAAATAACTACATTTAATTTCCTTTTTCAGCATTTGGCACTTTAAAAGCCCTTTTACAATTCGCACCTATGCTACTTAGTTAATAACTGACATTTCCTTTGCGTAATGCACATGTAAGTCTGAGTACTGCTGTGAACTTGAGATAAGCCTGGGGACCAGGAGACTCAGTATGAAGCCAGTATTTCAAGATCATACTGACCACCAATCCCCTTGTGCCTATTTTGTTTTTCGATAATGTCTTTTTCATTCTTAATCCTGACCAAGGAGTATTTCTACCTGGTGGACAAGCCCATGCCAAACAGCCACACTGAGCCAAATGGTTGGACTTCAGCAAGCCACATGGCTTGAACTGAATGTTTAGCAAGGTTAAAGCGAGACTGTTCTTTTCGAACACAGCACTAACCCACCCTTAAAGGAAAACCCCTGGGTCTGGTATCCAACTGTTTTACCTACATATTTTTCAATGCACGGCACTGTTCACGTTAAGCTAAAAAAACACCACACAAGGGAGTTCCCGTTGTGGCGCAGTGGTTAACGAATCTGACTAGGAACCATGAGGTGGCGGGTTCGATCCCTGCCCTTGCTCAGTGGGTTAAGGACCCGGCGTTGCCGTGAGCTGTGGTGTATGTAGGTCGCAGACGCGGCTCGGATCCCGCGTTGCTGTGGCTCTGGCGTGGGCTGGTGGCTACGGCTCCGATTAGACCCCTAGCCTGGGAACGTCCACATGCCGCGGGAGCGGCCCTAGAAAAGGCAGAAAGACAAAAAAAAAAAAAAAAAAAACACCACACAAGCAATCGAAGGATGCTTTGATGGAAGGGGTGCGCTCAGTTGTCAATTTGTGCGTGTCCGAAAGTCAGGAATGTATCCTGCACGTGACACAGTGCATCCTCGTTGCACAGGGTCACAAGAAGGACACACCTACATTTCCCTCCAGATGCCCACAGACGCCGAGCCCGGCAGCCCACCCTTTTGAAACCAGCCTGGGCCCGTGTGGCTGACTATCTTTGAGAATCAACAACTAGGCAAGTTCGGTGTTACTTTTTCAGAGTTAAAAGGAAAACACACAGACTTTTGAGGAAGCCCGAAGGATCTGAGTCAAGAGGAGAAGTGGGGAAAATGAAAGGAAAAGAAATCTGTTGGTTTTAGGTACAACTTGGATAAATAGAGTGCTATTTCATAATACAAAGGAAATTTAGTGGGACAAAATAAAGTTGACGAGGTTTACAAAAAGCTTACAAAGTTTCTATCTTTATAGTCAACCAGCACGAAATTCTCCTGGACACTAAATGCAAACGCCACGCCGACAGGCTCCCCATTAGGTGTTTATTTCTCCTCTTCATTGTTTAGAAGGTGCTGGTGAGAGTGGTGGGGGGTTTGTTTATTTATTTTGCTTCCCTTTTGTGTGACCCCTGCTCTAACCACATTATAGTCCCTAAATGAAGAAATAACCTGGCCTGGTGGTTGGGGTGAACTCAGATTTCCCGCACCCTGCAGTGTGCAGGCGGGCACAGAGAAACTAATGCCTGGGGATGGTGGCACCCGAGGGAGCTGGCGGAGGAAGGATATTGGTCATTTTGCTTTGCTTTGGTTTGTGCGGGTTTGATTTTTTTTTTTTCCATTTCTTTTTCCTTTGGAAGAAAGGGAGAGGAACCATGTCCAAGAAAGAGCCAGCATCATCTCCCCTGCTTGAATGGCCATGTGTCCCCACTGTCACGTCTGGAGCTGGCTGTATAGTGAGTGCAGTGAACGTTTCAGAGCTGGAAGCAATCTGAGAGAGCATCGCTTAAACCTCGCCGGTGGAATTTTTTTCTCTTTCTTAGACTTTTAAAGTTACCCTACTATTCTTTTATGATGTCATTCAAAAAAAAAAAAAAACTTTAGTACCTCAAATGCAAGAACTTTCCAACTGGATAAGAACTTCATTATTAGAAGGAAGAGCATTCGAAGACGATGTTTCACGTACCCAAACCACCAAATTCACGTACTCTCCAGAGTGGAAACAGTGCATCGAAAATATAGCCCCAACGCCCACAGATGATGCGAGAACAGGATGATGGGTTAGTCCACCTGCTAAAGCAGGCATTCGCGTTGTCACTATTAATAGATGAAAGCTTTATACTGCAGTGAACCACTTCCTGTGATCAAAGTCATTTTTCCTCAATTTATTTCTGCATAAAACGAAAAGAGTTTCCGATTAGCAACAAGGCGCCGGTGGGATGTGTGGTTATCCGAAGGTAATCCCAGCCCTGTGGGAGCAGAGGTACTCAACTGTACCTTTTGCTCTGAGACTCCTCAGGGGGGTGATTATCTCCTGATAATCATATGCCCCCCCACCCCATTGTGCCTTATTGCTTAATTAGCTACTGCATGAAATGTAGTTCTGTTTGCATCAACTTTATGTCTACTATAATTGCCCTGAGTTGCAGTTCCAAGATGAAAAAAGTGGATCAAATAACTACATATATTTTGTTTGATTAATCATGAAAAAATCATTAAGGGATTAAAGTGAAACCATTTTACTCCTGCTGATCATGTTCAGCAATTTGAAATTATTTTATGATCCTGATCAATGTAATTAATGAGAATGGCTGTTAATTAGTTACACTAGCAGGTGGGCCATGAAAAATGTATTCACTTAATAAGACCATAGAACAACACGCGATTAAGGGTTCCTGTGTGGATTTTTACCTGGTGCGCAGACACAAAGTCCCTGGCCAGCTCGCATGCTCCTGAGATGACCGCACACCCTTCTTTGCCCACCTCTGCCTCCCCAGTCCCCGTCTAGGGCTTTTACCACAGTGACACACACGAACAGCAGGGCCGGAGAGTTTAAAATGTTATGAAGCATTTTTTTTTTTCAGCTTAAAAATTCTTCTCTGCGTCACAAGGCTCTGCTAGCAGAGGCTCCTGGTAAACTCTACCAAGACATACCCCATCTCAAACAAACCGATGGGAGCTTCCCCCCAACACCCCAGAAAAGACGGCAGCTCCGACACCCTCATCCTCATCTGCCCCGTCGGAGGTCGCTATCTAATCTTTTCTGGAGAGGTCTTGGTGGCTGCCCAGTGACAGGCGGGAAGCGTTGACATTACATTGTCACTGACTCATTCATTAGTAAGGCTCGGAGTTTCCGGGGGAGTTTTCATTGTTGCAAGGCACATCACCATCCCCCGAGGAAGCAGTCAATACATACGGTCATTGCCACGATTTTTATCGTGCAGAAATACAGAAGTGAAAACAGTAACAAATATTTCCAATATTCTCCCGGTTAGACCACTGAGTCGCATCAATTATGTCAATGTCTACAAATATCTGTTAATATAATTTTCCTGTGCGCTGAACGCTTGGATTTCATTAAACCTTGCTAACTGGTGTTTAGGATCTGGCCCACTGTTCCGCATGTCACTATTTGGCCCAACTGAGAGAGCTGAAATACTAAAGAGCTATGCTAATGCAAAGGTCTGGGGCGAATCCCAGTTCCTAGACAGAGGAGAGGGGAACAGAGCAGTCCCACTTCGCGCCCTTCCAGAGGCTACCTCTCAAGTGCCCATTGTATTCGGGTTGGTTCCATAGGATTTGCAAGCAATTACAGGGGAGACCTGGCTTGAAGGGCTCTTTGTGCAGCTTCCCTGGCCCCTCAGCTGGCTACGCAGTCAAACCAAGTGGCCCTGAAGTGCCAGGGGCGGGCTCCAGTTCCTCAGATGCACCGAAGCCCCATTCCTTGGTGTTGGATGGTTTCTCCTTCCGAATTAACCTTTGAGGAAGGCTTGGCTTCTCTGCTGGTGGCTTTTCTTCCCTTCTTTCTCTCTCCCTTTCTTCCTGGCCATCATCTGCTTAGTAGGTGTTTCTCTTATGACTTGGTTAACTTTCTGTCTCAGGGTCTTTTCCATTGTTGGGTTTGCAAAAGGGAGCAGCAGATGCTTGGGGATTTCACCAAATGGATGTACACACAGGAAGACAAAGAGTCAAGGAGCTCCCACTGCTGCACAGTGGGTTAAGGATCAGCCATTGCAGTTGTAGCAGCTGCAGCTCAGATTCAATCCCTGGCCGGGGAACTTCCATATGCTGTGGACGTGGCCATAAAAATAAAAAAAAAAAAATTGAGTCAAGTCCCTCCAAAAGCTTTAAGATGACCTGTAGTCTCCAGCTCTGCATTTCACCCCATCCATCTCCGCCTTCACAAGAGGCGACTGCTTGCAACGTTTCTTTAGTTCATTCTCCGGCACTTGCCCCCTTTCTCTAAATAACACAACTGCATCGCCATTTCTCAATTTTCCACGTTCAGGCATTTTCTACCGACTTCCCTCTACGGAAGATGAGTGTTTGGCCTTCTTATTTTCCCCTTCCCCCACGTCCCACTCCTCCACCTTCCCAACATAGTTATCTCAAAAGTTCAGTCACCTCAAAATGTATCGTTACGTTCTTACGATTATACATACTATTCTCCACTAAGACATACGTTAGACTATGATTTTCCTTTCCTGCACAATTCTTTGGAATTAATCCTGTCTTTGGCTTTTATTGGTGTTTGGCTTACTTCTCTAGGCACCTATCACTGACTCAACCTCCCAGCTCTTCTAGCGGCTGTAGAATATCATCAGGACATGCATTCACATCAGCTGCCAATTTATCTTCTTGATAAATTTCCTTCAGCGCCTTCACACCTGCTCTACCCTGGCCAGGTCCCCTCCACCTCTGGGATTGGCTTCCCCATCATGCTGCAGCCTGGCCCGCCTTGCTCCTGTGCTGGCTCTCGGGTTCCCTAGATGGATGCCTTCATCCTCTTCCTTGATTTATTCCTTCACTTTGCAGAACAAACACATTCTTCAGTGGCTTACTGAGGAACGACTGGTTGGAGGTAAATTTTTTTTGCCATCTTTGGTGTATGAACATGTCTTCCTTCTCCCCTCTTGCCTGACTGGCAATTTGGCTAGGTAGAATTCTTAGGGTGGAAGGAATTTTCCTTGAAACAGTCTTCTAGCTTCCAGTGTTGCTATCAAGTCCAAAGCCATTCTTTTTTTTTTTTTTTTTTTTTGTCTTTTTTGGGACTCACCTGCAGCATATGGAGGTTCCCAGGCTAGGGGTCCAATTGGAGCTATACTATAGCCACTGGCCTATGCCCTGGCCACAGCAACGTCAGCTCCAAGCCACGTCTGCGACCAAACTGCGGCTCACAGCAATGCCTGATCATTTAATCCATTGAGCAATGCCAGGGATTGAACCCAACTCCTCATGGATACTAGTGGCTGAGCCGGGAGGGGAACTCCCAACCCATTCCGATTTGCGTTCCTTCCTAGGATGCCTGCTTGCTCTCCTGTTCTGTCTCTCTCCTCCCTCCCTCCTTCCGTTCTTTCTGCCTCTGTGTCTCCCCCCTCCCTCCTCCTGGAAGCTTGTGGGAATTTCTCATCACCTCCTTTCTTGCTGGAATTTCACAATGAGGCGTGGCTAGCAGCATTCTAGGGGAAACAGACTGGCGGTCCCTGAATTTAGCTGGTGCTATATGCACGTGTTCATCCGTGTTCATGTTTCCAGGAAAGAACAACAACCTGTATTACCCTCCGCAGAGAATAAACCTCCCGTTTTGTGCAGGCCTGGGGGAAGGGCAGGGTGTAGGCACGAGGCACGGGAATTAGCAATCTAAGGTCTTCTTACATAGCTTTCAACCAAGCCTCTCTATGTTAGACCCTATTCCCTCCCACTTCCAGGGAAATCTGGCCCCACCAGTTCCTGGGCTTTTTGAGGCTTCTGTGATGGGAGCTGAGTCTTAGCTTTGCCCACCGCAGGCTTAGGACTTAGATTTCCAGATCTGCTAAATCCGTTAACTTTTGTCCAAATGTTTTCCGACTTCCCAAATGTTGTTATTTCCTCTCCCAATGTCCCAGTCCTTTGGTGTTTATCCCTTTGAAAAAGTCCCGTCATTGTAGTTTTCCTGTGCTTTTGAGAGGGAGTGAAACTAGATGCGGGTGATCAATCCACCACTGAAAAACAGTCCAAGCAGCTAAGGCACATATGACGATCACGAGCCACCCCACCCCTGTCGCAAACATCAATTAGGTGCCTGATGTTGCACAGTTACATGTCACTGAGCAAGAACCTATAAACTGTAAACTGAGCAAGAACCTGAAATTTCGCAGGATAAACATAAAGCAGACAGGAGGTTCTGAAGAGGGTGTCCCAGACCTATTTCTGAATTGAATCCAGACCTTGCTGAAGCCTGCCTGGCTCGGGCTGAGCAGCGCTAAGGGGCCGTCCTGTACTTGGAACTGAGACCCAGAGTCCGCAAACGTTCAGCTCCTCCGGCTCTCGGTCGCGTGCGCTCGCGGGTCTGCAGCTCTTCGGCCGAGGCGGGCGTTTCAGCACGTGAAATTCCCAGCCTGGTCTCCTTCCTCCTCCAACCACGGCCAATACGGAACTTCGGGTGCACATCCCTGCGCAGCTCACAGCATACTGAAATACAGACCGGCTCACTTAATCCTTCCCCCTGCACAGACACTGTCATGACAGTGGTCATCCTGACTTTCTAGAGTAATGGTTAAGAGCATCGACTCTAGACTCAGTGTCGCCTGGGTTAGAGTCTGGCTTCCGCACTCACTATTTGCATGACCCTGGGCAAGTTATCCAGACTCTCTGAGCCTTAGTTTCCGCGCCTTTATAGGAGAGATCGCTACCATACTCAGACATTCCGAGGGGCTTGTGACGATTAAACAAGTTGACGCGTGTCAGCACAGGGCTGGTACCTAGGGAACGCTTGATAAAGAGTAGCTCTTACTCTGATTCTTATTCTACGAAGGAAAATCCTGAGCTTCAGAGAGGTGATTTATCCAAGGTCACAGCGGCAACGACAGACTAGGCGAAGAACTCCCATCTTGGACGCAGAACCTCAATGCTGCTTCTACCACACAAGGGGTTCTCATCGCTGGCTGCACACTCACCTCTCCTGGGGAGCTGGGACGACACCCGACACCAAGCCCCTCACCCCCCCCCCCCCCCCCCGGGGCTCGGGCTTAACTGCTCTGGATGGATTCTGGACACAGGTATGATACCCAAGCTCCCTCAGCGATCCAATACTAAGCCCAGGTTGCAAACCTGTGCGCTTCACCAAACTGCCTTTTTAGCTCCCAGGTGGCCTTGAACTATGTATTTCCTCTATCACCAGTCATGACACACTATTTATAAAAGGGTTAAATAAATATAAAAATTGCTGCCCCCCCCACCCCCTATTGGACTATGGGAGGCCCTCCCTCGCTGGTTTAGAGAATTCGTAGCCGGTCAGAAATGTTACCAGAAATGAACAGGTCAAGTTCCAGTGACAGTTTTGTCAAGTTTTCCTGAATACTCGGGGGTAGGTATTCTGTGTGGTCAGCCTGGGCCCCCCTACACGGTCTGCAGAAAGATCTAGTGCAAACACTGTTAGGGCAACCTGAGGTTCTGAACTAAATTACTTAAAACAGGCTTCTGGTGTTCCGAGCCAGAAAGGATACAATTAAGGGGGTGAAGAGGAAAATGCCGCTTGGCTACTATGAGAGAAGAAGATGCCTAGAGGAGCAAAAGCAATGGGCAGCCTTGACGTCAGAGCTGTCAGGGACAGACCCCGCACCCCCACCCAGCTCCCTCCTGAGCTGGCTGGGAGCACCTGTCGTGGATGAGACCAAGGTCACGTGCCATTGCCTCTAACTGGCTGCGGGGGCTGAAAGGCTAAGCCAGGCAGGCAGGCCGACTAAGGGCCGCCCTGACTCATCACAGAACCTCACGGAGCATCTTTATCTGAAGCAACGAAGGAAAGCTGTCATCATACGGTCAGGGAAACTTCGTGAAGGTGCAGCTGAGATTTGATAGGTCCCATACACAAATGATTCTCTTCATTTTTAAAAAGTGCATTTAGGAAAAAAAAATAGATTCACTATTATTGATGGGCCTTGGGCGTAATAAGCTTTCTTGCCATGGTCCTGAGAATAATGAACTTGTCTAGCACACAAAATCAAAATGAAAGAACCAAAGAATCTTCTACGGGGTGAAAAGGGAAATGGCTAAAAGGAACAAGATCAATCCTTCAAGGAGTTTCTTCCATAATAAACCAAAATGAATGTGCCTGGCCCTCGCCTAGTTCCTCCCGACCTGCAAGAGTCTCACCTGCCCTGTCTTGGAACAAAATCTGCTGTTCCCAGAACTGCAAGCCCTGGGCAGCTCTACTGGCCTCTTCAGATCAAAGACAATTGGCGTCGTCAGGCTCCTGAGCACATTTTCATAATCAGCCTGATCATGGGTGCACGGCAGCTGCTCGATGGATGGTGTTAGAAGGGGAATAAAGAGAGATGCCAGGAGTGCCCTCAGATTTGACATAACGAGGCAAACATCAGTCATTTGGCTAAAAGGCTCATAAAGGCTCCATCAGCTGTGACACAGGAGTCTGTCTTAGGCAGAGCTAATGAGGAAATGTGGCGGTAAGTGTTTTCCTCAGACAGGAACAAGTTATGAGTGAGCGGCATTTTTAACACACACACACACAAAAAAAAAAAAAAAAAAAAAGAAGAAGAAGAAGAAGAGTCCCACTGAAAACGGTGCATCGTCTTCCTCTGATCAGAAATGACAGGTCTGTGTTTTGAAACAACTGTCTGAATGGAAAGATGGGTTTTTTTTCGAAACTGTTCCACTTCATTTGCCAAATGCTCAAGAGCACGTAAAATTAGTACTGGAAAGTGGTCACTTCTAGGGAAGGCAACGTTACACAGAAGGTAATCTTGGCCCCCTCGGAAAAGGAAACTTCTTCACTAATGATGCAATAAATCCAGCCCATGCCTTGAAGGAGCTGATCATGGCTGGAAGCCATTAAATGAGGGATTTAGATAATCACGTACCAGCCACAAGAATGACTGGCATATGCATGACACTCTTTGGAATGTAAAGCACTTGTGCTGTGTCTTGTTTGATCCTTAGTGACAAAAGCAGGGTAGAAGTGACTCTGAGCTTGATTCCAGACAGAAAGAAACTGAGGCTCTTGTAAGTGAATTCAAACAGCTGAAGACCCAGAGCTTCCAGGACGGAGGCTGAGCTCCGGGACCTTTGTCCTTCAGCTGAGCCAGGGGGACTGACTCGTAGACAAGCTTCCAGACAGAGTCGGGTGCTCTCCCCATTCAAGCCCTGCCTAAAAAACTTGACATTAGCTGACCTATGATGACCTATGTCCCCCCTACTCTTGGTGGCTCATGTCTATGGACGGACCTCGGATCAAATATTACCTTTTGACAGCACTGCCAGGGACAGCTGCCCAGAAAGAATACTCAGCTCAAAGGGAACGAAAACTAGACCGAACGCTTAGACGAGGACTGTTAATGTTTTGATGAACGGACAAGCTCGTTTATACTGATTGCTATGTCCGCAATACCCAGGGAATTATTCAAGAGCAATTCAAAGAAAAAAAAAAAAAAAAACAACCACCGTCTCCTGCATCTAAGGCAAGAGGGGCTATAAAGCATAAACGGTGCCCCCCTCACGGAGTAGGCGGTGATGCTCCAGTCACTCTGCACACTTGACCCTTCTGCTGCCTGTGTTTATCCCTCTATGAAACCATAATAAAAAGTACCCACTTTACTGTGCCTTGAAGTAGGAAACATTTCCTAAAGAAGCAAAATAAACGTGAAAATTCCTTATTTTGGATATTAGAAACCCTTGGGCTCCATTCCAGCTGGTACCCACGACTCTCTGGTGCTTCTTAAAAGGTATGAGAGCACAGAAAACTCTACCCAATATTCTGTAATAACCTATCTGGGAAAAGACTCTGGAAAAAAAATGGATTTGTGTACATGTATAACTGAATTACTTTGTTGTACAGCAGAAATTATTGCAACACTGTAAATCAAATGTAATTCAATAAAAAAAAAAAAGATACACAAGGCATTTTCTGGTGGCGTAGTAGGTTAAGGATCTGGCATTGTCACTGCTGTGGCACCAGTTCCATCCCTGGCCTGATAACTTCTGCATGCCATGGGCGCAGTCAAAAAAAACAAAAACAAAAACAAATTAACTTAAAGAAAAAAAAAAAAAGGTATATGAGCATTTCTTTGGAGCCACGAGGATGCCCCTGAGAGCATTCCCACGCTCTCTGACAGCCTGGGACCTCGAATGAGGCAATGCTGGGTAGGGCAGAGAATGTAGGGAGGAGAGGAGGCATTCGCGGAGAATCAGCAAGGTCTCCAGGGCTCCTGAGAAGGAAGGAGGGAAGGAGGGAGGGAAGAAAGGAAGGAAGGAGAGAGAGAAAGACAGACAGACAGACAGAGGAGGGAGGAAGGCAAAGAGGGAGGAGGAAGAGAGGAAGGCTACAAGCATGCAGAGAGCACGGGTCTGCCCGGAGTCCCCAGCGCAGCACCCGAAGCATGGCCGGGGCGGGAGAGGCTGGGGGACACGCCGCCAAGATAGAAAAACAGCAGTGTCTTGTCTAGGCCCTTGGAGCAACCTGAGCTTTAGACAAAAGGGAAGGGCTAATTACGTATTGATGAATTTGCTGCTTTCTTTTTTTCGAATAGCCAATGGCTGTCTTTGCTGCTCAGCCAGCCAGCAAATCCAAGAATAGCTCTGTGTTCACACTGCCAGCTCTGCTCTCTGTGGAAGGGAGTATATTTTACTGTCTCTCCAACTATGTGTTTTGTGGTAATGATTAGCAGATGCCTTTACTAAGGGAGAACAACACTCGTGTTCTGGAACAGTCTTGACGTGGAGAGCTGCTAGGTGACCTGCCTCGGTGCTTAATCCACTGAACAATAGGCCTTTGGTTGTGCTGAAGGGTAAATGTGGCAGCATTGTGCTATTCTACCTGCTTCCATTTCTAGGTGGGTTTCCTCCATAACGTGCGTGGCCTTTCGAGGTTACGGTAATATAAATTAAGCATCTGCCTTCCACCTGCACAATTCATACCGGTATTTTTGCACAGTTTACTTTCTATAATGTATTTGCGGTAACGAGGTTGCTATTTCGTATAATACATTAGGCCGGTGGAAGACTGCCTAGTTTGTAAGGAGCTGGTGAAATTTTCCTGAGAAAGAAATGCACACACCCTAGAGCCACTTGGGGGACATACTAAATGACAAAGCATTACAGGGCTTCTGCAAGCCTACCTGTTGGGGGCTGCATGGATGACAGAGCCACCGAGAGAACCCGGATGTGGTGGCGTCTACACAAGCGCACTAAAAACCATATTTCAAATCTCATAACACGCCAACATGCAAATAAATAAACTCTCCTTTCCAAATGTCACCAGCTGGGTGAGTTCCAGGCAGGCGCTGTAGTATTTTCCCGAAAGTGTAGAAGCAACAGCCACCTCCCTCTGAATCCCTGGCTTCCTGCAGCGCCCCTGGAAGCTCGGGATTCATATTCAGAGCCCTGCAAGGAGCAGCCCTTTGGGGATGGGTATTAATGAAGAAATGTGCTCATGCCAGAGCCCACTCCTTCTCAGAGAGGGAAGGGTACAGTCTGTTCAGGGCGGCTTTTTAACTTCTCATAATTAACCCTGCCAGAATTAACATCCGTGGCATCAGTGACAGCAAATTTAAAAAGTCACATCAGCATAGTGCAACGCCTCTCACTGCCTCTGTGTTTCCCCTTCCGTTGAAGGAAGAAAGTTCTCGAAGCCTGCCAAGCTGATTGTCTTGTCACTGCACTGAGACCTGCTGGGCTAGGTAGGACCCGGGCACTTTTCCAGCTCCCCTGCTGGGAATTCCAACCTGGTTCAGCTCTTAACTGGCCACATGCCCTGTACATCCACGGATGGCCTGGTTTCCGTCTCTTTCAGTCAGTGACATAGAGCAGCCCATGCAATCTCCACAGCAAGCATGGGGTTGGGAGGTCCCAGTGTGTCGCTGAGGTCCTACGAGTCCTTTTGCTGATGCTCCATTGAGAGACTAGGAGTCTGTCTTTCTAGCCTCGTCGGCTCTCACGAACAATCCAGGGCAAATGATTAGAAAAAAAGAAGACAGGGGCACACAGGTGACCAGACACGACTCTGAGAGTTCTGTCCTTACCTCCAGCACAACTTTTCACAGTGGAAGAAAAGCCTACTCATCTGTTTATGCTTGGGTTTTGATTTTTTTTTTTTTAATATGGCCAGGAAATGAGTGGTCTGGGGGAAAAAATCCCGTAATAATTTCTGCAACTTGAATCACCAAACAACTGCACAGGCTCACTGTGTTCCTTACTGGAATCCAGAAGTCACAGGTCAGTCCCTCCTCAGGCCTACAGAAATATGTTCCCTCTGGTTTGAGATCCCTTGGTGCGAAGTAGCAAATTCCAAAGTCAGACGGGCTAACAAAGGGAGGCCCGACGAGGTGGCAGCTGTGGGATGTGCAACCGCCCACTGCACATCCATGGCCTCTGCCAGCTCCATGACTGAAACCCTTAAGGCAGCGGCCCTGCGGACACTACGTCGTCTCCCAAAGTGACTGTGGCCAACTCCAACGATTGCATTAGAAACGACTACGTGTGATACACATGAACAAGTATTGCTGCCTCTGGATGAACGCTAACATTTCACGAACTTGGAAAGCCACGCGCTGTGTGTGTTACCCACGCAAGTATACACGCTGCCTGAGAGCCCGTGCTGTAGAGAGGACCAGATCAGGCTATTTTCCTGCTGATAAAAGTCCACCAGCAGCATGCAAAGGACCCATCTCAGGACTAGTGAAGCCAGCACAGCTAACACACGCTGCTGCTCCCTGAAGAGGACCTCGAGGGACTGCCCCGGGTTGGGGCGGGGGGGGGGGGAGCAGAAACCCATGAGAAATCAGCATCATTGACAAGCCTGCCTGGGATTCCGACGCCCTGCCATGGGCATGCGGGGTGAGCCAGAGACTGTGGGACAGGAACACGGAGAACCTGGACTGACACCTGACAAAGCAGTGAGGGAATCTCTAAGCGCGCGTGAAAACCCACAATATAGCTCTAAACCAATAAATCCGGATTCTACCTGTCCCACGTGCAGAGGTGTTTCGGGTGAGTCAGGCTACACAATCCAGTTCAGCCACTTCCCCCCATACCACCTCTCTCCCTTGGCAAAGACTGAAAGGTAACTTCAGCGTGATGTTTCCTTTTAAGGACTCCAAATCAAACTTTCACGACAGGCCTTTTTGGAGACGGAGCGCTCTAATGCTCCAGCACTTAGGCGCTGCTGTGCTCTTTCTAGAACTTATTAGCCCCCTTAAGGCCCTACTTTTGTGATCACCTTTCTTTTTTCAATTATGAAATTTATTACATATTTCATGCTGCATATTACAAAATTCGGAAGCCACTCATAAGCACTTTGCTCAATAAAATATTCATACACTAAAATGCATGCGTTTTCATCGTGAGTAAAGTAATTTCCCACTGGCCATCCAGTTTTGGAGTGGTCGGCCTTTCTGGCTTCGAAAACATTGTTAGACTCAAGGTGAAGCTGAGAGCCCCTTCCTTACACACCTATCTGCCCCTGTTTTAAGGGGCTCTTAGCTTCACCTTGAGTCTAACAATGTTTTTGTTGGATACAGAAGTGATCGCCACCTCTAGAGTGTCCTAGTCGGGGAATCGCTCACAGAGTCCCAGAGGAATGTGTGAGCTCCCGTCTAGCAGACAGGCGGCAAGAGTCTCTGGCTGGGGTTGTCAGAGCAGAGGGCACGGCCACCTCATGTGTTGCTGGGTCCCCAGTGCCCACGATGGCATCTGCCACCTAAAAGGCGCCCAGGACAGAAATGTTGGTTGGAAGAAAATCAGGAAGCAGAGAAGGAGAAGGGAGGGAAGGAGGAGAGATGACTGGGAGGAAAGAGGGCAAGGAAAGAGAGAGGGAGGGAGAGAGGGAAGCCAGAAAGGTGTGTGTGACCTTGGGCAAGTAACTGAGCCTCTGGAGCTCACCATTCCTCGGGTCAAATGAAGAGAGTGCATCAGATAATTTGTAAAATTCCTGCCACGTCTCAAAGTCTATCATTCTAAGATGTAAGCTGTCCACTGATGTCAGTGGTAACGCAGATAATAAAACAGACCCTTGCTCACCAATGAAATATGTGAAAGTATTCAGAAGAGCACCCCTTATTAGTCCAGTATCCGTCCCTTTTCCAAACAGTGGAGAACTCTTTGTTGCAAATATTTAAACTGCACTGGAACGATGAACTGGGCATATATTTGCTTAATGTGTGGCCTGACAGAGCTCAGATTCATAAGTGTTTCCATAGGTTTACTAAAACGCTTATCACCACTCTAGTTCAACAATTGGAGTATTATCCTCTTGAAATACTGTACACTTGTGAGGAGAAGAAAGCTAATGTCACCTAAAATGAACACGTGTGGAATATTAATCTCTTGAAACTCTAAAAGCTTAAAAAGTATTTTCGTCATGGTGTAGCTGAGATTATCTTCTGCTAATTAAAGCACTGCTGCCACTAATTCCCCCACTTCCAAAATGAACGTCTCCCTTCCGGAAGTGAGGTAACTGAAGATTCTCCGAGGCTCTTAAAAAACTCTCTAATTCAAGGCTAGTGAATGCTGTGTGTTTGCTGATCGAGCACGCATATGTTCTCCAGTTTGAAAAACAGTCTAAGATCATACACTTCCTTTGAACGCACACGTACTAAAACTGCGTTCTTGGTGAGCTCGCAGTTGTAACTTTGTACCAATGAGATGCTTTCTCCGCTGTACACCACTAGCCATGCCGAAGAAGGTGACCAGAGGTGGGGAGCTGTCATTATTCATTCATCTGCTTTGCCCTGGAGCCGCTGACCACTTGATGTCTCTTTACCCCTCTCTCACTCTCTCTCTCCTCTCTTTCTCTCTTCTTCTCTCTCTCTCTTTTTTTTTTTTTTTTTGGTACTAGCAGGGGCTGGTTGAGCAATTACGTAACTCATGGCAGTTCTTATAAACAACCCCCTAACACCTATACATTAATGAAAAGCCACCAACAGCTCTCCATTACCAGCCAAACAAATTCAAACTCCTTGATCTGATACGCCCAGGATCCTCCACTTAGAAGCTGCGTGACCTTGTGCAAATCACTTAACATCTCTGTGGCTCAATTTGTTGTCATCTATAAATTGGGAACACGAGTGATACTTAAAGGATTGGTGGGAAGAGTAAATGGATTAACCCATCTAAACCACATAGAACAGTTCCCAGCACACAGTAAAGTCCCATGTAAATGGGAGCTACCATGTTGCTCCCTCCGCAATGGAGTCTCAACATCTGTTTCAGGCTCTACCTTCCAATACTCCCATCTGGAACATTCTGGTTTATTCACTCTTATTAAGGTACATGCCCTGCTTTCCTCCCTTTGTGCTTTTGCACAATAAACGGCAAATAGGTATGGAGAGCATAATACGTGCCAGGCGCTGTGCTGGATGTTGCGTGGGTCATCTTGTTTCAGCCTCACAATATCTGTGTGTGGCAGGCACCATCATCCCTCCACGTTACAGATGAAGGTCACTGACACCTGGAAGGGTAAGTGACTGGGCCACATAGGCACGCTGAGAAATGGCAGAGCCAATGGTGACATCCAGGTAGTCTGGCTCCAGCGCGCTCCTCGGAACCACTGGATGTACCATACTGTCCCCCCTCCCACAATGTCCTCCCTTTCCCTCAGCCTCTCCATCTGCTCCCCCAAACCAGCGCAAATCTCATCTTTGGACATTCCCTTCCCAGGCCCGTCCTCCGAGCTCTTTAGCTCTGAACTCTCCGAGCACTCATGACCTCCTTGGAAGCTGGGACAATCCACTGGGTATATAATTATCTAATAACCTGGAGCAGCCTCCTCTATTTTCTTGAATTCAGAAAGATTTGACTTTCTTTTTGTTCATGTTTGGCTTCTTCCTCCAATTAGATCTGATGCTCTTTAAGGTCAGGGGCTGTAGCTCATGTTTCTTCTATGTCCTAAATAGCATTTGGCACAAAGTAGATACTCAGTAAAAAAGTGATGATTTG
This sequence comes from Phacochoerus africanus, assembly GCF_016906955.1. Taxonomy (NCBI): domain Eukaryota; kingdom Metazoa; phylum Chordata; class Mammalia; order Artiodactyla; family Suidae; genus Phacochoerus; species Phacochoerus africanus. Next base: position 124,938,399 of record NC_062560.1, on the reverse strand, counting down.
ATTTAACCCCAGGGACACATAACTAGGTCAAGCTGACCTTGGCGCCTCACTTTAGCAGCTGGTAAGCAGACATAATAAAATTCCGTTTTTCAATCCTTTGCCCTGATTATCCACTTATTACATCACCATTTTCATAGTTTTCTTTCTTGGATGTTATTGTTTCCCCTGTATTTTTCTGTCATCAGTTAAAGAAGTGCCCCAGATCCTGGCATTTGGAAATAGGTTTTGAAATAAAAAATAAAGTGCCTTTGGGGGGGGGAGGTAGAGAATCAATAAATTATCTGAAATTCCTTTACTAGATCTTTGTTTAATTAAAACCAGCTTTAAAATAAAGAAGAGCTCGATGTACTGATGTGGAATAAGATCCGGGACACATTTATAAGTGAAAAAGTTCTGACATTTGGAACCATGTTCAATGTTTCACAACGATTTCAAAAGGAGAAAACTAAATTCAAAAACTCCAAAAGAAATAAATGAACTGAACTGTATTTCAAAGGAACAACACAACCACATTGGGAGGGGGGGGCGTGGCGGCAGGGAAGGAGAACTAACTTGGGCAGTTTTTTCATACAGTTTTTCAGCAATATACCTTTAGGCTAAAGACAAAAAGAAATCTAAGTGAATGCTCTATGCTAGTTAGCAGGCTTGTGCTCACAGTGCCATGGATTAGCAATTCTCCAAGCCCTGATTCTAGGGCTGGAACAAGGAAGTACAAGATGAACCAGGGTGTTTTTATGCATAAAGTAAAGAAAGACTTAAAGAATAATGGGGGCATGTCAAAAGGACAAAGGAACCACCTTAATGGGGCTCTCACTGGGAACAACTTGAGCATCAAAACACACAAGAGGAGTTCCCGTCGTGGCGCAGTGGTTAACGAATCCGACTAGGAACCATGAGGTTGCGGGTTCGGTCCCTCCCCTTGCTCAGTGGGTTAACGATCCGGCGTTGCCGTGAGCTGTGGTGTGGGTTGCAGACTCGGCTCGGATCCCGCATTGCTGTGGCTCTGGTGTAGGCCGGTGGCTACAGCTCTGATTCGACCCCTAGCCTGGGAACCTCCATATGCCGTGGAAGCGGCCCAAGAAATAACAAATAGACCAAAAAAAAAAAAAAAACCACATAAGAATAAAGGATTACAATCCACATTTTCATAAGGATCCACATTTAAAGACCCCCCCCCCCAAAAAAAAGGAAAGGAAGAAATGAAGGAAGGAGGAAGGGAGGGGGAGAGAAGAAAGTTTATCTTCACCATAGAAAGACAACAGAAATATCAAAGGAATTATAGAATTTAAAAAATCACCTTTTGGCATCCACTGTAATAACAGATTCAATGGAATCATCAATGAATCATCAACACATGCTAATTCAGTGGGTTTTAATATATTCAGAAGATTGTGTAACCATCGCCTCTAACTGCAGCAGTTTTTCTTACTGCAAAGGAAACCCTGCACCCATTAAGCCGTCACTCCCCATCCCTGCACTTTCTATCTCTCTGGACTTGCGTATTCTGGACATTTCATATAAGTGACATCACGCGATACAGAGTTGTTTATGAGTGGCTTCTCTCACTTAGCATAATGTTTCCAAGGTTCATCCATGTTGTAACGTGTATTAGAATTCTATTTCTTTTTAAGGCAAACTCATATCCCATTTTACATATATATCATATCTTGTTCATCCATTCATGAATTGATGGACATTTAGGTTGTTTTGTGTCCACTTTTTGGTTATCACGAATAATGCTTGTGTGCAAGTGTTTGTGCGGATGTATGTTTTCAATTCTCTTTGATATATTCCTAGGAGTGGAACTTCTGCGTCATGGGGTAAGTCCATGGTTAACTTTCTGAGGAACCACCCGACTTTCTTCCACGGCCACTGCACCATTTTATATTCCCACAAGCAATGTACGAGGACTACAACTTATCCACTTCCTCATCAACACTTGTTATTGTGTGTCTTTTTGATTATAGCCATCCCAGTGGGTGTAAAGTGGGATCTCACTGTGGTTTTGATGTGCATTTTCCTGACGACTACCTATGTTGAGCATCTTTTCATGTATATCTCCCTTGGTGAAATGTCTATTCACGCACCCTGTCCAGTTTTTAATTGTGTAGCAGGTGAAGCTTTGATGAGGAGTAACCTAATTTACATAGTCTCAAAGTATCTCCCCACAAGATATGTATTAATTCCAAAGAGGAAAATACTCGATTTAGGGGAGGAAGCTGGCAGACACCACTTTAACCTGGTGATCAGAGTTAATGTCCCATCAAAAGTTTGTGCCTCCTGATATGATGCACGGAGAAGAACAAAGCATCACTTCTGTGATATTCCTGCCAATAGGACATAATCCGAATCTAACCACAAGAAAATATCAGACAGACCCAACCAACATGAAGGAAATTCTGAAAAAATGTCTAGCCTGTAATCTTCAAAAACATGAAGGTCATGAAATAACAAAGATAGACTAGAAATTTTTCCAGATTAAAGGAGACTAAGGAAGACATGAAGACTGAATGCAACACACCATCCTGAAATTCCTACTGCTCTCAAAGGACATTATTGGGACAACTGGCAAAACCTATCTCTAGATTAGCGAACAGTATTGTACAAATGTTAACTTCCTGATTGGGAACAACGACCTGTGCTTCTGTAAGAGAGTAATCTTTCTCTTTAGGAAATACACATCCACTTCTTTAGGGGTAAAGAGGTACCCTATCTATAACTTATTCTCAATTCAGAGAAAAAAAAAAGCGCATAGGTCGATGGACAGAGACAGAGGCAGAGAGGGAAGGAGCAAACAATCGTGATAAGGTGATAACATCGGGGAAATCTGGGTGGCAGGTATATGGGGATTCTTTGCAGAATTCTTGCCATTTTTCTGTAGGTCTGAAAGCATAGAAAACATAAAAAGTTAAAAGAAAAAAATAAACTTTAACGGTAGTGTTGATGTTTCTCGTTATTTACATTAAGAAGTAAAATTGTTGAATTTCGACCCAGTGATCTGAGCTGTTCTCTTTATTTAAATATAGGTGTTATAAGTTCATTCCTTCAACAAAGTAACTGACTTCAAAATAATTTCCTTTAAAAAAAAATTTTGGCCTTTCCGTCACTCAATTGAATCATTATTTTAAAGAACGAGAAAATTATATTTTTCATTTTAACTCTTTTTGCCTTCAAAGAAATATCCAGTGACCTGGATTTTTCATTAGGGAGGGGGGTGTTATTTGTTTTTGTTTGGGATTTGTTTTTTGTTTTTTGTTTTTTTTTTTCAAAAAGCAGATAGGCTCGTTCCAAGGATAAACTCCCCAGAAGCTGAGTTCAGTGTGATCAACACGGGCCTCAGGGACTGATAACCAGTAGCAGCCATCTGGCAAATAGGAGGCACTGGATACAAAGACCCCGGGGTGTGCAGGGGCAAGTTCACCCAGGCCGATCTAGCATGTCTCCGAGAAGCACCTTAAGTGCTCTTTCCACAGCGGTTATAAGCAGCAAAGCATGTTTGGCTCAAACTGCTGTCTGTGAGCAAAGGCCAACTTGGCAGGAGAGGAGACAGCAGTAACCCAGCCCAGCACTGGAAAATTTAAAGAGCCACATGTTATCCCGAAAATCTATGCTCGAGATGCAGGGGCCAAAGGAAATGCGCTTTATGTAACTGCACAAGCAATGCTGCCCACCCTCCCAGCCCAGCAAGAACCCCAGGCCGAATTGTGCCCCTTCTGCTCGTCATTCACAGCACCTCCCAGTACTTACTCTAAAGAAATATTCATATTTTATCACGGCTTTTCGACTGCCTTGCAGACTGACTGCAATAAAGCCCAGCTTTATTCCTGACAAGCTTTCCAGACACAGTCACAGAACATAAAACTCTTTTAACTTGGTTTCCACACGCTGCAATGCCGTGATTGGTCTTTAATTCCATTTAGTCCAGTTTTCATTTAGGTCTCTGAGTATCCAAAGAGTCTTGCTATTCTATTGTATTTAGTAGAACAAACATGAAACTGCATTTATGTTGGGGGCATAAATGACGAATAGCATCATCTAAATATATTACTGCAGACAACTCTCTTTTTACGATGGCAAATGACAACAATCACTTTATTTTTCAAAACACGTGTGGCTGTGATATACACGTTGCTGATAAAAGCCTGTTATTCACCGAACTAAATTGTGCTTGGCCTGGCACTGAACTCCCAGAAAATTGTGCACGTGCAACTCAGGTAAAATTTAGCTCCGTACAGACGCGCGTGCGACGCCGGTGTTATTTACAGACAAAATACATTGAAGACAATCTGGTAACAAATCCGAAGGCTACATTCAGCCCTTTCAGCCCTCAATTACAGACAGACTTGGGCTTTCAGTTCAGCACATGGAGGCTATAGCAGTGGTGCTTAATTGTCACAACAAAAACACTGTTATTTCAAATTACTATTTGATTTTCTCTGCTGCTGTGTTTCTGATCAGAGACACATTTTCCATAAGTTTACAATAGCCCTGGTGTCTGATACTTCAGAACAGCTCAGTTAGGGCCCCAACACAGGCATATGGCTCAAGCCTAGAAAGGGCCTGGAAGGAGAGGGGTAAGGTGGCCTTTCCGGTGGCACCCTGGGAACCCGCCCCCCCAGGGGAGATCTTTTTATTTGTAATTAATTAAGGGGAGCGGTGGTCTTTTTGTGGGGGAGGGGTGCCTTCCTAAAACATTTACCTTAGAGGCAGATTCTAATAACATTGATGTCCCCGGATGCCCTCTATCTTTTTGCTTCTTCAATGAACAAGTGTACGAAAGTGAGAAAGTTCAAAAGAACTCCATTTTGGAAATCAATATGGTTCACAGTCTGTATTCGAATATCTTTGTCTTGCAGAGTGCTACCTAGGTGACAAATATGGTGTCCCACGATGCTTTTTTTAATCCCCAAATAGACCATATCTCGAGGTTGCAAAAATTATCCAAGATAACAAAACAAAGCGGCTTGACAACTCTTCACAGAGTTGGAAATGGAAGCAACAGCGCCAGGAGCGTTTATGGGGTACCTCCTCTGTGCTGGACACTGCCCAAAGGGCTGGGCAGAGAAAAAGCCATGAGATGGGTTCTCATCCTTAAGACTGCGCAGTTTCAGGGTGGTGGGGGCACACATGAAGCAGACGTGCCGAAGACCCCTGCCGGTGCTGGGCAGGGCCTGCACATGGGCATCTGGTTCTGTCCGGAAGGGGTGGGGGCCATGAAAGGGAAGAGATGAGCCTCAAATATTATCTTTCCAGATCATTAGGAAAAAGCTAGAAAAAGTGATGGAGGGGAAGGTGGATGCTAGGAAGCCACTGTAAATGACAGCTGGGCTCTTACGAAACAATGAGGGGGGGAAGGGATGGGGAGGGGGGAATGGCAAAGAGACCGCCTTAGGGATACAGCAGAGGTAAACGAGGACTAAGTCAACAAGCCCCTGCAAGCAGGTAAACGTGGCAAACACAACTGCAAATCTCCAAAATCGAAAAGCATGAGCAAAATGTGCGATACAAGAAAGGGCGCTCTGAATTAGAGGTATTTGGAATTTTCTGACTGGATCAGATCACAGAAGAAACTAAAGGCCAAGAGTGCAACACATGACTAAATACAAACAGTAAGCTAATGCACCGACCGAGGGACCAGAGAAAGGATTTGGGGCTTTCGCTGCAGCCTCTGCACAGCGTTTGTCTGGTAATTCCAAAAAGAATCGCAGAGGAGCTGCAACTTATCAACAGATGGATGGAAGCCGGGCCAGCAATGCAGTCAGAATCCTAATTAAAGCCCAGGCACAGCCTGAGAGGTGCAAAGTAGGTGGGACCTAAGGCAAGTGAGACACTGTGGCATTGTTGTCAGGCCATTTGGGGGAAAGACAATAACGGCTGAGCGTATTTAACCCCAGGGAAAGGATCACTGTAAGACAAGAGGAGAATGGGGGGGGGGCTCCACCGAGGACCCCACGACTCAGGGGTACTTGGCACAGGGGAGCACAGAACAAAAACAGTCCAAACATGTGTGGGCTTCCATGAGATGGCACATTTCTGTGAGAAAGTCCATTGCAAATAGCAGGCAGAAAAGTAGAAGTAGCAACAAAAATAGGTCTTTGCTTTCCTTAATCCTTTTTAATCTTCTAGTCTTGGTTAATGGTCTTGCTAATCACTTTCCTCATCAGTCGAGGAAAGCAGAGGCTTGGGAGTCTTAGACACTGAAGCTGTTTGTGGAATAAACCTGAGCAAATAACACTATAACATGGTTTATGAAACCAGAGGGTTTACACTCTATAAATAACTTCCATTTATTCTGATTCTTTACACGTACACTATTACTGAAGACTGGATGATAGCTTTTTGCTATTGCCTGGTTGACTTCTTACACACACACACACACACACACACACACGCGCACACACACACGCACCCAAGGTAATGACGATATTGATTCTGAAGAGACACTTTTGGAGACAAATAAAAGAGCCATACAACTGATCTAACAAAACAGGTCTAGAAACTTCATGGGAAAACTGTAGTCTTTTTAGTGACTAGCAATTACCTAACACTCCTGAAAATCCTATAGCCTAATATCATCGGAGGTTCCAGGGAGCATTAGAAAGGATAGGATACCTTAAAGCTACTCAACACGGTGAGTGGTCTATGCTATTTTACTGTAAATTAAGTTTTATGTTTTCTCTTTCATAAGAAAGTACTAACTTATGATCATGAACAGCACTAGAGAAAGTATGAAAACAGAAGCTTGCATGTGAAAACATCTCAATTAAACAGAGAATCCAAACACAGAGGAAAGGAAACCAATTAAGTGATTCAAACAGAAAAATATAAAAAGAATGTGTTATGAAGCATGGATTAGTTTCACATGCTTCAAACCAAATACATAAATAAATAAACCCCTATTCGTTTCATTGAGCTGGGGGAACTGGGGAAAATGCTTTTGTCTGTGCGGGATAGCCACCTCTTTTGGTTAAATGTTATATTCAAAATGGGCCTAATTCTTATAATCCAAATATGTGACACTGCTTGGGTTTCCATGACTACTGCTCTGAAAACCATATTAATTATTCAAGAGGTCCATGGCCATTCTCCCCGCATGCCCTAAGGAATGCTGGGAACGGCAACATGCCATTATAAAGGGAAGAGCTGTTAAACAGACTGCATGACCAAATCTAAATAGGAAAGTTATTCCCTTGAAGTCCTGACATCGTCCTGATAGCATTAAGCAGTATTATTTAAACTCCTTGGAACAAAATGAAACGAGGGAATGAAAGAGTTTTGCTTCACCTTTAATATCTTAACAATCTTGGTAAGACCATAAAATTGTAGCCTCTGCTCATTCCTGATAGGATCTTATTTTCCACCAAGTCAGTTGCCTGGCATAGAACAGTGCTCGTTTCTCTGAAACTTGCCTCCCAAAGGCTGCCATCTAGACACTGCAGAACTTGGAGGAAATCAGATAATCAAGTTAATAAGACAAATTGTGACTAGGCATCTGGGTGCCATATCCGCCGATGTCTGAATACCACAATAACCATAATTTGTGCAGCCTGTGATCTTGCCTTCATCATAAATAACATTATCAAAGCAGAGGCAGGGAGGTCTGAGTGGATTCAAGCAACAAGCACACCGCTACTGATTTCCTGTCAAAGCTAAACTCGCAGTGTCAATCCTGCAGCAGGGCAACAAGGGGCATTATCAGCCCAATTACTCAAAGACCAGGGAGAGGAAAGCTAGCAGCCTCCACCGCAGGCTTTTGAGCTTCTCCTGGGGTCTGAGCCACTTAGACACAACATTTGCATTTATTTGCATTTACTATAATATCGTTGGTATGTTACATTCTATTACAGCCCTGTGTAATGCATATATAGCATACTGTATTGTTATATATCATTTTCTATTACCATTGATTATATTATTATTTGCCTTTACTAGCAAAAGAGACTGATTTTCAAAGAGATGGCTATCGTACAGGGACGCGAGGAGAGGAGAAGTTTCCAAGAGATTTACACAACTATTCAACTTCATTCACACTGAATTCTTATTTATCATGCACATACAGGGAGGGAAAAAGAAGTGCAAATTTGCCAGAAGCAAAGGATCTGAGCAAAATCAGGGTGATTTGAATACACTGAATTCTGTACTGCATAAGCTTGCAATCAAATTTCAAAATAATGTGATAAAAAATTATACCCTGTGGAAATGTAATCACCTGCCACAAATGATAAAGAAATAAAATCAAATGATATGTAACAATTATCTAAAACATAATGAACAGTCTATTTGCTAATTAAAGGGAAAGCATATTGTGTATTGTAATTACTACTCAATATTTAGTAATATAATTTCTCTATAGTTAACTTATGAGCCTTTTCATGAATTAAATGCTGATGGAAAGGAGTGAAAACTGTGATAAATGCTTACCCCACAAATAAACAACCTTTATTATTAATTATTCTTTCCATCAACCAATTACCACTCAAATTGTCAGAAAGCTAATTACAGAAGGAAAGCCAACTTGCAAAATCTATTTAGCGAGATTTTAATTCAATTCAACTACTATCTGTTCAACCTGTTAGGCACTGGCAAAATACTCAGCGCTATTCAAGACAAAAGAAGTATGGCTGTCATTTACTGAGGGTCCTGGTGTCCTTCTCGTGTCCCAGGCACAGTGCTCAGTACCAGTCACACGTGAGCGTGCATGCTCACCCCGCCCCCCCCCCCCCATCAGCACTATGCACGTATTCAGCAATCTACATGATATCCCCACAGAGGCAGGTAATTTTACTTCATAAGGACTTCTGAGACTCTGTTTAATCATCTTTAAAATGGAAATAATAACGTGTACTTTTTAGCTTTTTGCTGAGGATGAAATAACAAGGTAAGTGAAAAGCATGGTCCAATACCAGTAAATTGTAGTCATCAGATATTAGCAAGCAAGCAAAGGCTAAGGCCAAGGCCACCTTGCACTGAATTTTTCAGTCATCTTCACAAAGCACCAGGGCAGGGAAAAGCACCACCAATTCAGCCCATCGTCCCCTGCCCGAGATGCAACATCCTTAGTCACATCCCCTTCCGTGAACAGTGTGACCCAAACAACAATAAACAAGTTGCAGTGCTACAGAACGAATCCGTGTGCTCCTATTATTAAGAGAGATTTCCAGGTCACTGACTAGGATCAAAGCAACCAGACCCAGAACTGTGGTTATGGCTCAGTCTGTTTTGCTGCTGCCTACAAGAGGCCATGAATCATAATGAAGAATCCACTAACTTTGGCTTTGTCAACCCAGCACTCCTAGGGCTATTCAATCGGATCCATTGACAAAGCCCCCCCAACCCCCCCCCCCCCCCCCCGGTCACCGGATCTAGGAGGGCCGGAAGTAATCTGCACACCAGAAAATCAGCTCCTAAATTGGTGAGAATTAAAGATACACTGTCCAGAATGAACAAGCTGTTGCAGATCAGTAGATATTTTCATGAGCCGCCAGTACACTAGAGGCAGAGGTTACCAATTTTCAGGACTCAGACAATGATAAAATCCAGTTGTTGCTAAATCCTTACTGTTTATCCTTTCTTTGGATGATTCGGGTCATCATAAACCCTGATGCTGCTGTGGGAAATATAGATTGGGCTAAATCTCCACTAGCCTTCTGATATAACCTCTGTATTTATTCTCTTAAAAGATTGTTGGCTTACCCTTTGTCTCCTCCTTATCAAGGCAGAGTCCATGATGCCAAGGGGGGGAAAAAACCCAGCTCAAAGCTCTTCAGTTCGGATTCTGAGAAGTGCAAATTTGCCACACATTCTTCGTTTCAATTGTCAGATCAGAACATGACAGCTAACGTTGATTTTCTCGTTAAATTTGGACTTGTCTTTCTCCTCCAATATTCAGAATATTCCAACTTTTTACACCTTTTATTTTCACTTTCCAGAGGACACAACTGCAAATTTCTATATTATTGAACCTGAACTTGTTTCCAGGACTACAAAAAAAAAAAAAAAAAACACTCGGCGTCCCCTTGTGTGGAAATTAGAGAGATGGTAAAACCTTCCTCTCCGCAGGCTTTTTTTTTTTCTTTTTTAATGTAGCTTAAGATAACCCTGATCTTCAACTCAAACAGGTTCTATCTTTCATGTCTTTCCCATGCTCTTCTTGGGGACAAAAATTTTGTCTTTATCACCATATTAAAGAGTACAAGGTTAATACCGACTTGCATCACACATACACACACACACACACACACACACACGGGATGCTATAGGCTAGCCTGGAATTTCAAGTTCCTAGCCTTTCCACTGAGTCTCTCCCCCAGGCTGTTAACTCACTGCAATCATTGCAAGCCTCCTTTATCTCACTTGCTCCCCCTCTAGTGGAGGTGCGGGGGAATCAGGGTCCCAGAGGCTTGAAAGAGGCTAAATGGCTGATCCTCCAACCGGAAAGTCAGCAAACCACTGAGTGTTGACTGCCAGTGCTTGCTGGCCCAACACTGAAACCTTTCTGTGCATCTCCTTCCGGAAGCTTGGTGATTCTTACCTAACTAGACTGATGAATGTGTTCCAATGTGATTTCCCTAACAATTTGTTTAAGTCTGCCTGCTATTTATTATCACCATGCAGCAGCGATTCCAAATGCCAGTGATAAAATACTCCTGCCTAGGAAAAAAAAAAATGTGTTGGGCTAAGTTGTAACAATGGATCTAGCTACTGTTTTAATGAATCATCAATGAATGGTAAAGCTAGCAAGTAAAACTCTTCGGTAACAGTGTTACTGAAATGTAATGCATATAAATACAATTCACCCCTTTAAAGTACAGACCTCAGTGGTTCTGGTACGGAGATGGGCAGGCAACACCACTATCTCGTTCCAGAACATCTTTATCCCCCAAAACTGAATGGCCACTGTAGGATGTGACAACCATTCCACCTGAGATACCTACTAGCAGTCACTCTGCACTCTGCCCTTCCCCCAGCTCCTGGTAACCACTCTATGGATTGGCCTATTCTGACTTAGTTTACATAAATGGAATCGTACAATATAGGACCCTCTGGGTCTGGCTTCTTTCATTTAACATACTGTTTTCAAGGTTCATCCATACTGTAGCAGGTAGCAATCCTTCATTCACTTTTGTGGCTGAATAATATCCCATTGTATGGATAAAATGTATTTTGTAAATCCATTCCTCAGCTGATGGACATTTGGGTGGTTTCCGGTTTGGGGGTATTGTTGAGATAACACTGCTATGAACATTTGCATACAAAGTTTTGCGTGCATGTGTGTTTTCAATTCTCTTCGATATATACCTTGCAATGGCATTGCTGGGTCATATGGTAACTCTATGTTTAACTTTTTGAGGAACTGCCAAACTTTTCTAGAGTAGCTGCACCATTTTACATTCCTATCAGCAATGAATAAGAATTCCATTATCTCCACATCCTTACCAACACTTTTTAGTGTCTATCTTTCAGAGTATGGCCATCCTAGAGTCTGTGAAGTGGTATCTCATTATGGTTTTGATTTGCATTTCCCTGATGGCTAAGGATATTGAACATCTTTTCATGTGCTTATTGGTCCTATGTGCATCTTTTTGAAAAATGTCTATCCAGAGATTTTGATCATTTTTAATTGACTCATTTCACTTTTGATTATTGAGTTGTATCTGCTCTTTATATATTCAGGACACTAGTACCTTATAGATATGTGATGTGTAAATATTTTCTCCCATTCTGTGGGGTCTCTTCACTTTCTTGATGGTGTTCTTTGATGTTCCCTATCAATTTTTTAATCAAAATAATCATTAACACCTCAGGCTTAATAATCTTCTTTTCATAATTTCTAAAAGTGCATCTTATACGTAGATGGATGTAGAGATATATGAGTCCTACTACCACTCACCCTCTGACCCCATGCCAATCCTTAGTTAGATGGGACCATAAATACTTTATCAGTTGTCTGTCTGTCCTTAGGACAATGAATGTCCTCAAACTTCCCAGAAAGGTCGTTTTTTTGTTTGTTTGTTTGTTTTTTGTTTTTTGTCCTTTTTAGGGCCACACCCATGGCCTATGGAGGTTCCCAGGCTAGGGGGTCCAATCGGAGCTGTAGCCACTGGCCTACGCCACAGCCACAGCAACACGGGATCCAAGCTGCATCTGCAACCTATACCACAGCTCACAGCTACGCTGGATCCCTAACCCACTGAGCAAGGCCAGGGATCGAACCCACAACCTCATGGTTCCTGGTCGGATTCATTAACCACTGAGCCACAACGGGAACTCCACAGAAAGGTTTTTAAAGCTTTTAAATGATCACGCTGCATTGTGAACGTCTGCTTATGAGCAAGTAAACTCAGTGATTTTTTTAAAAATGTGTATTATTTGGCTATGAGGACTTGGGTTAGCAGCTTTTCCCACAGGAATACAGTACCACTGCGAGACTTTTAGAAATCCTCTCTTTAATCAATAGTACCTTTTACTTTACAGGCCAAGACTGCTTTGCTGCCTGGTTTCCTATTTACATGAAATTTGCCCAGAAGTTTAAATGTTCTTGATATCATTTGGATCTAGTTTAAGCTTGCCAACCTAGACTAAGTGCAGTAGGGGGCAGGGGAGACGGCGATCCAGGTTGAATTGGTGACAAATCTGAGCTCCAGAACATTTGGAAAGCAATGTTGCAGTAGTGAATCAGGCATGATAATAATGTCCATCTTTAAGGATCTCCAGAAACCAGGCCTCAGGCCAAGTGGCATAACCATGGGGCCTGGGCAGGAATGAAGAAGCCGAAAGATTTGCCCAGCAAGCTGCTCCAAATACTGGAGTCGCTGTTTTGATCAAAGGCTTCATCCCAACCACAAATCTCAGAGGCACCGCTGCAAATAAACCTCTGGGATGACTGTTCATTCTGGGTTGAATTGTATCTCCCTCCCCTTCCCCTGCCCCCCACCCCAAAAGATATGTCAGACTCCTAACTTCCGGTATCTCAGGTTGTGACCATATCTGGAAAGAAGAGTTTGACAGAGAGGATCAAGTTGAGTTCATTCAGGTGCGCCCTAATTCAATGACTGGTGGCCTTATACCAAGGGGAACTTGGACACAAAGGGAAATCCATGTGAGGAGGACACAGGAAGAAGGTGGTCACGTGGAAGGCAGAGCATTAGCGTGATGCGTCTACAAGCCAAGGATCAGCTGAGGCTACCAGCAGCTCTTTCCCTAGAGCCCTCAGAGGAAGCGTGGCAATACTGACACTTTGCTTTCAAGTGTCTAGAACTGGGAGCTGATACATTTCTCTTGCTCTAAGCCACAAATATGGTGTGTGGTATGTTGTCACAGCAGCCTTAGGAAACGAATACATCATAACTTCGGGTGCTATGCAAAGGGAGAACTTTTGGTATCTCAGGTGGAAGGCTTGTCACATCTTACAGTGGCCACTCCAGTCCCATCCACAGAGTCCACAGCAACTTCTAGGAAATGAAAAGGAACAATACACAGCATTCATTCCACATGCCTTCTCTGAAGATGCACAGTTTTCACTTCACTAGATGTTACGGGACTTCGGGTCTTATTCTGGCTCTGTATATGGTGGGTAATAAAGGAAGACTAACGGTTGTCTGGGTCAAATTGATGAGTTTGTGAGCTAAATTAGTCAAGACATCTGTGAAGAACTCATAACTGCCTTCTCACTCCAACTCATTGTTTATAAATAATGATGATGTCTTAGTGAGTGAAATGCAAGTTCATCATCGGCATATTGAAGGACTCAGTGCAGATATTGTGATGCTATGTAACTTAGCATCGCAAGTTGCTAATGGTAGTAATGACTAGAGATTATAAATCACCACAAATATACAAGGAGCACTTCAGGTTAGCAGAAATTGTAAAGAGTCTGCATCCTGATCCACTCAAATTTAAGCCAAACGCTAATATAATCAATCAAGTCGGTATGGCTATAAATTAATGAGGCCAGTGAAACAGAAGCAAGGATTCTTTGCATTTTACCTCGTTATCCCTTTTTCCTTTGTTGCCTGTGGGCTGATATTATACACAATTTTGTGGGAGAAAAAAATCACTGAGACAAATTTATCGTGTCTTGTTTGGTAAGCATCACATTTTTAACTTCGTTCCATAATATTGTCATTTATTCATTAGACAAATATTTATTGAGCCCTTATTATGTGTGTCAGGCAACCAATGCCCATCCATGAATAAGAAGCGTTTCTGTAAGGAGTTCCCGTTGTGGCTCAGCAGGTCCGACTAGTATCCATGAGGACGTGGGTTTGATCCCTAGCCTCGCTCAGTGGGTTAAAGGATCCAGCATTGCCGAAAGCTGCTGTGTAGGATTGTAGATGCAACTGGGACCCCATATGCTGTGGCTGTGGTGTAGGCCAGTAGCTGCAGCTCCGATTTGACCCCTAGCCTGGGAACCTCCATATGCTGCGGGTGCGACCCTAAAAAGACAACAACAACAACAACAAAAACAAAAAGAAGGCAGAGCTTCTGTGTATTTGTGTACTGAGGTCAGATGAGGCTGATACTGTGATTTCAGGCCCACAAGGGTCCAAAAAAGCGTTGGGTCTGTCATAGCAAATTCACGGTTTTTAAACCTTAAATTCATATGAGGGCCTGATAGACTTGGTGCCCTAACTTCACTCCCAGGCGAAAAGAAGTTGTAATCAAATATATGTCTAGAATATATGGGGTATTTCTCTTCCCACGCATGGCTCCCATTTAGGGAAGTTTGTTTACATTTGTGCCGAAGTATATTTTAGCAAAACTTTAGTTCTCGTTTAACAGCAGAAAGATGACAGCTGAAAGCTTTGGTGAAAAGAAATGCTCAGTACCAATCCGGTTACTTTTGGGAAAGGGGGAAGGAACTATGACACACACTGTGTTACCTCCTATGTGCAGAGTTCTCTAGCATTCTCTTAAACCTTACAGAACCCTTCTCTCCACTTCCTTCCCCTCTTCCTCCTCCTCCTTCTCCTCCTCATCACAGTCACCGACACTGAGCATCATTTGTATTACTACCATTTTATAGATGAGGAAACTGAAGCTCAGAGAGGGGAAGCGACTTACCTGAGGCCCCACAGCCCCTAAGAGGTCGCTTCATACCCTTCCACACTGCAAAATGCTGCCTCCAAAATACAGCTTCAAGGAAGTTACCCAGCTTTTCACACTTCCTCACTAAATGTAGTCTTGTACATTTGTGCCACTATTTTATTAATGATCATCCATAAAGTTTATGGCCGACAGACTCCCAAATATGCTCCTTTTATTTCATAATCTACTCCCCCTATGTCTTGTGTTTTCCAGTGATATATTTTAGATCTGAGGAAGTTTATATTTCCAAATGATTCATTCTGTTCTGCCAACTGCAAGGCAAGACTGCCATAAATGTTCTCTTGTTGATCAAGAGTGTGTATTTGTGAGCAGAAAGAAATACTATCTGAATTCACATCATGCTTTGGATGCCCACCAGCTAATACACTGACATGCCAATATACTGGATTGTTTACATACAAAGCAAATGTCTAGCAAAGGGAAAACGCTCTTGTCAAGTTACCAGATATTCCTCTTACCTTCTGGGACATGTCAGATTGAAGCAAAGTGCGCCTGCTTCATCCTGTCATTACATTTGACCTAAACTTCATTTAAAAGACTGGAGAAATCATTTTAAAGCTGGAGTATTGATTAAGCTTTAGAAAAGTATTTGCCTTGGAATTTGATTTAAGTCTGGCTCCACATTCACTTGTCAAGAGTGTAACGGCTTTACAAATGAAACCAAAAAGGAGGCATTTAATTCTAATTTCATTTTAGGAAAAGATTTTATGGAAGTGGACAAATTGGAAGGGCAACAAATTATCCTACCATCGATGGCTCAAATGCCTGCTTCGGCCAGGTTATCAGTAATCGGGTCAGGACACGACCAGGACATTGACTGCTCAATGGTAAGGAGCGCATTTTACGGCCTATCGACAGCGGATGCTAGAGCTTTCCTTGTGTTTATCTTTTTCTTCCTCTTGCAACAACAGATTCCTGGAAGAGCATTTCGGGCTCTGTACTGCTGAGCGACTGTGGACCGCAGCCCTACTCAGTCCATGGGGAAGCTGGGATTTCTAGCAAGATGCCCCCCACTCCCAGGGAGATCAAAGAGACAAAGACAGAGGCTCTCCTCCCCCCACCCCCCCACCCCGATAGCGGGTCTTTAACCAGCCCTCCCGTGTGCTGGGGACTGCTGAGCCGGCCTTACTACCACGTACACTTGAAAGAACACCTCGCTCCTCCTGATCGCTACTGGTTTCTATAGAAACAAGAAAGAATCTGTTCTTTTGCTAAAATTTTCCCCTAAAGCTTTTTCTAGCACTGTATAAAACATTTATTTTTTGCTATCACAGGCCTCCATTTATAGCATCATTTAACCGATCAAAGAACAATGGGCTGAGTAAAGATGAGCGTGTGCTTCGTTTGCAGAGACCAAATCTTCTGTGCTTTAAGCAGCGGTCAGTTCATCTCTCCTCGGTCACGTTAGGACTCAAGTATTTTACAGTAAATACTTGAAACAATGGCGTACCGGCAAGTGAGACGGGGTCAACAAGGTATTTATTCTGTCGTGAGCTGACTTTTCCACTTCAGAATACTTCAGCAGTTACAGTATTGAAATGAGCTCTGTCTCATCAGTGTCACCATAAATATCCTTGAAAACTCCAGGGCTCCTGACCACAGGAACTTGAGTCATGGCCTTGATGCCTGTGTGGCTTTGCTCTGAGATAACAGCTGGGTTTCCCTGCTTTATTATCGTGTGCCCTCTCCAGGGACCACATTTGCTCAGGAGTTGCTAAGGCTAGTAAATATTGTATCTGTCCTCTTGTAATCACCAAGCAAACAGACTTGCCCTCCATCACATAAACCCCCCAGAGCCGTTAGGTCGTGAAAGAGGTATCGAACTAGGGCTGGGCTTTAAAAACTAAGACTGGGAATCTCTGTGGCATAAATCAAGACTAAATCCACTACACGGTTGCATGTGTGTAGTCTTTTATGAGATTCCATTCATGTATTCCTGCCTCAGTAAATATTATTTGAGTGTCAACCACTTGCTGGTCATGGGGTTTTAAACACTGCAGGTAAGGTGCGGCACTGAGAACAGACAGTTCCTGCCTACCAAGAGTTCACGGTCTAGCATGGGGGCTAGGCAATGAAAGAAATCATCACGGAATGAACTGCAATCATAAGAAACACTGGAAGTGAAAGTACTGAGTGCCTAAGACGGAGTCTAATATAGCCTAAGGAGCCGCAGAGACACCTGGGTGTCGTGTTAGCACCTATCTTTTTTTTTTTTTTTTTCTCGTCTTTTTAGGGCCGGACCCAAGGCATATGCAGGTTCCTAGGCCAGGGGTCGAATCAGAGCTGTAGCCACTGGCCTACACCACGGCCACAGCAATGCGGGATCCAAGCCACATCTGCGACCTACATCACAGCTCACGGCAACACCGGATCCTTAACCCACTGAGAGAGGCCAGGGATTGAACCTGCGTCCTCATGGATGCCTGTCAGATTCATTTTTCCTCCACCAAGACAGAAACTCCAGC
The DNA here is from genome assembly GCF_016906955.1 of Phacochoerus africanus. Lineage (NCBI taxonomy): Eukaryota > Metazoa > Chordata > Mammalia > Artiodactyla > Suidae > Phacochoerus > Phacochoerus africanus. Next base: position 124,920,826 of record NC_062560.1, on the reverse strand, counting down.
ACACCTAGCTTATAAAGAGCTACAAAGCAGGGTTCTACTTCAGGTGAGATTAATTTGAAACTTGTGCACGTTTTGCAAAACTCACAGGACTGCCAGAGATCGTGAGAAATAAATGGCTCGACTCTTTAGGACAAATGGTTTTCTCAATCTGGAGATTCTTAAGAATGAAGCCCCATTCATCCGATGTTTGAGCATAAGAATCTGAACCTCTGGGACGAAGTTGGTATCTGGTTAAACAAGAGACACGTCACAAATGTGTACTGATAAGGAGCATGCGTTTTAAACTCACACACATTGAGTTTGAACCCTAACTGTACCACCTATTAAATTTATAAACTTGGGCAAAGCATATAACATTTTTGTGTCTTGGTTTCTTACCTATAAAATGGGGATAACAATAACTTATGAGGTCATTGCAAATGTTAAATGAGAAAATGCATGTTTGGCACAGTGCTTGGCAGAGAGCAAACGTTCAGAAAACAAAGCTTTAGGACATGCACACATCATGAAATCCACTTTTATCTGACATTAACTTTTATACATATTTTATAAATACACATATGTGTGTATACTTTCCTGCCTTATTGCTATTGTGAAAATAAATAAAGGACACCTCATTTAAAATGGACTCAGGGAGCCCTGAAGGGGGAGCCCTCACGCACCACCACTCTGCCACTCTCAGACCTCAGCAGGAAGAAGTATACCTTGTATCCCCCACCCGGAAGAAGCTTGCTCTACACATGCCAACAAAAGGAAGAAAGATTTTTTCTCTTTGCCCAGCAACGGCCCAGCCAATGAGAAATGGCCACACTCAGCCAATGAGAAGCTACCTTCACCCTGAACTCCCGCTCTACTCCAATGAACTTTTATTTCAAAACAGTGCCTCCCCACTTCATCCTTTCCTCTATAAAAGAATGCTCCTCTCCTTTGTTCTCTAGACTCACCCATGGCTTGCCATAGCTTGCTTGTCCTGAACTGCAATTCCTCTGCCATTCCTAAACAAATTCATTTTGCTGGTAAAATAATTAGTTATTTTACCCTTAAGGTTGACATTATACGGTGGCAGAAGTGGAATCTGAAGGCACCAGCCCCTGGGGAACTAATAACTCCCAGAACTGGGTGAGGTACCCACTTGAGCCACTTGCACTCTCTCCTTCCATGAGTTATCTTTTTCTTTTAAGTTTGGTAAGTCTCTCGGATCCAAGATCCCCTCCTTTGGTCAAACTCTCTGATTTTATTTGGGATATATTTTTGTTATTACAAAGCATTGCCCTTTTCTGGTTACTACTCTTCTGTTTTCTAAGCTTCTGAGTTTTGAGCAATGGGATCCAACTCTGCTAAATTCTCTAGGAGTGTCCCCCTTCTATGGTCCCTCCTTAGGCACATTTTAACTAAATGGACAAATTTAACCAAAAATAATTTAAAACTCCAATGGCCATTATGGGGAACTTTTGACCTCCCCAAACTTACTTTTCTCAGAACTAAATTAGAAGATCACAGGTCTAAAATTAAACAGACTGAATGGGATGCCTATTTTAATTGGTACCTGGAGGCTTCCAAGTGCATTCAAGACTCTAAAATTGCCTCTTTACAAAATACTATTTCTAAATTAACTGAGGCAAATAAACAACTGGAAAAAAACCAGAAAGCTTCAGAGACCTCTTTTGCCCCTCCCCATCCTCTGTGTCTCCAGGTGCGCAGCAGCCACCTTGTGCCAAGACCCTGCCCCGGTGCCATCTTCCTCTTTTCCTTCTGTGCTGTCCCTACCTCCCCTGTACCCTCCACACCCTCATTCTAATCCTCTCACCGAACTTCCCTTTTTCTCTGAACTTCACCCCACCTTCTCCTCCCCTGAACCTATGAAAACCTGCCCCTTTCGATCAGGCCCTCTGAGGATCCACATGCTATACCCCTAACTTCTTATGTTCCGTGGTCTAAAGCTAAACTACAAGCTCTGGTCAGATTTTCCCAAAGTAACCGAGGATCCCCACAGACCTGCTGAGGAATTTAATACGGACATTCAAACGTACCAGCCTGCTTTCGCTGACTTTTATCAGCTAGTTCATACGCTTGCCAGTGAAGGTCAAGCCCAACACTGGATAAAAACTCCCGCCAGGTCCCTAGCTGTACAACCGGGAGACCCGCCCTCTGCTTTATTTATGATCAGGCTCAGGGCATCACCAGGTGACTCCACTTGGCAACTTTGAGGGCTTTTCCAAAACTGGTTGATTGGAGTAAGATTCAGACTTGTCCTCAGAAACCCAAGCGAACCTGGTGCAAATGTTTTCTAAGGACAATACTGGTCTCACTGTGGATGCTGAATCCACCCAGACAGGCTTTACCTCGACGTTCATTAACAGGAGAAACGGGGCTCTTCCTCTTCTAGTTTAAAGGACCGGCAGAGAATGGGGAACTACATCCATGCCAAACTTAGCAACTGAAAGGAAGACCACTAAAAATCTTCCGTTTTTTTTTTTTCTTTCTTGGCCACACCTATGGCATAGGAAAATTTTCAGGCCGGGGATCGAATCCGAGCCACCACAGAGACAACACCAGAGTGGGAACTCCTAAAATCCTCCACTTTAAATTCCAACAAATGGAGGTCCCCAAACACAAAAACGAAAACCCCTCCTGGTCTCACCATTATTGCAAGAAGTCAGGACAGTGGAAAAAAAAAAGACTGTTAGAAGCTTGACGCCCCACACTCCCTCAGCCCTCTAACCAGCCTTCCCAATGCCGCTGTCATTAAACAGCCTCTGCCTCAGAGTCCTACAAGGGTTCAAGTAGTGGAGATCTCAAATAACCCTCAACAGGTTCCTATCTCTAACCCCGGCCTCTTTTCTCCTTCGTTCTTCCAGCCTTATTCATTTACTGGGCTGAGACGTCTTCGAAAATATCATGCTGGAATTTCTTTCTCCCAAAAAGCGAAAATAAATAATTCTAGAATTTGATAGCAGCCACAAAAATAGCCAACTACTGAGCGAATCAAATGACCCTTCAGCATCTTTTATTTGCTCCATCTCTGATGGCACTGGAGCTGAGTCTAAGGAAACTAATAATTGGTGACTATAAGACCAGCTGCCGCCCTCCTTATGTGCAAAATTCTCAACTGATATTGGAAGAATGCACACAGACGGATATTGGAAGAATCTCCTATTAAGATCCAAAATGCTACAGGCCTCTCCCCAGAATTTGCCAATACCCTAGAAAGAGGCCCTCCAAGGCACGAAGCCAATAGGTCTTAGGTGATTATAAGGCTCTGGGCCCCATTACCTGATGTACTAGCCCCTAAATGATCCCTATTTTACCTGAAAATAAACCCAGTGACCAAGAACGGATATTTGCCCAAGACCTCCAAGCTTTAAACAATACTGTCATCCCTGTCACCCTTGTTGTTCCCAATCCTCATATTTTTTTAGCCTCATGGCCACCAGAAGCGAATTTTTCACTCTGAGTGATTTATATAGAGCCTTCTTTAGCATCCCTATAGATAATGCTAATCAGTACCTCTCTGCCGCTATTTGGGAAGGACAATGGTATACCAGGACAGTAATGACCCAGGCTTTTATGCAAAGTCCTGCTTTTTTTTTTTTTTGCCACACCCAAGGCATTCAGAAGTTCTGGGGCGCCACAGCAGTGACAACACTGGATCCATAACCCACTGAGCTACCAGAGAACTCCCCCCAAAGTCCTTCTTACTTCTCACAAATCAGAAAAGCTGATGTAGATGATAAAACTGTCCTAGATGCTCTCCTTTGTTACAATGTTTAGACAACTTGCTTCCCTCTCCCCCTCCTTCCCAGGTCTTTTTTTTTTTTTTTTTTTTTTTTCAGGGAGACAGCATCCACCTATTGAAGATTTTAGCCTCAAAGGGGCAGAACGTTTCTAAGGGGAAACTACAGTTTGTTTAAACCCAATTTCCTTATTTGGGTCACTTGATCTCGGAAAAAGGGCTGCCCCTAGATCCAGATAGGCTTCATGGAATCCTGAACTTCCCCAAGCCCAAACCAAATGCCAACTATGAGGTTTTCTTGGGTTGGCTGATGATTCTTGGAACTGGATTTGGAACTTCTCCCTCATGGCCAAGCCTTTATATGCCTTACCAGAGAACACCAATCCTGACCCTTGTTATCTGGGGAGATGTGGATGACCCACCTTTTACTAGCTTAAAGGAAAGCTTGATGAAGCATCCTGGCCTTGGGCACCCTAACGATCAACTTCCCTTTTTCCCCTTTCTACAGGAGAAGGAGACAAGTACTCTCAGAGTAGTCACCCCAAACCATGGGGATTACCACGGCCCCATAAGGTACTGCAGTCAACAGACAAACCCTATGGTATGAAGATACCCCTCCCCACTCTAGAGCCATTCCTGGCACTTTCTTTCAGCTAAGGCAACCAAAGAGATAGTTATGGGATCCCCTCTAACTATTTTTGTACCCCGTGCAGTAGAGCCCTCCTGAATTCTGATCACACTCAATCCCTTTCGGCCAGTCACGGCACTTCCTATGAAATCCTCATAGTAGCCACTCCTCATGTAACTCTTTCTCGCCATAATAACCTTGACCCTGCCACCCTTCTTCCTTCCTCTAGGGACTACACTCCTCATGACAGACTCTGATCGATCCCCTTTTGCCTCCTCACAGTGAATTACAGGAAACTCCTCCAACCAACACTGCATTTTCCATGGTTTACCAATGGTTCTTAAAGAATGAAAATGGTAATAATATGCTGGATACGCAGTTGCAACTCCTTTTAAAGCCACCTTGGCCTTTGGCTACCTTGCTCTAACAGGCTGAATTATACCATCTTCCTTGGGTCTGCATTTTAGCAAAGGGCAAAACTGCAAACAGTCGATATGCCTTTGGAGTAGCTCACAACCTCAAAATGCTATGGAAACAGCAAGGACTCACTACTTCCAATGGGGATAAAATTTTAAATGGCTCTTATGTCCAGAATTTATTAGATGCCACACTCTTGCCAACCACTTTAGCTACCATTAAGGTCCCTGGGTATTCCAAACTTGACTCCCTGGAAGCTAAAAGAAACCACACTGCTGATATTTCCGCCAAGAATGTTGCCCTCAAAGGAACCAAAAAGCAAACCCCTGCCATGGTCCAAAGGGAGGTTTTCCCAAATGATAACCTAGAAAAATTGGTTACAGAAGTCCAAGAACTGGCTCCAGCAAAGGAAAAACAAGACGGGACATCTAGTAGCTGTTGATTTGAGAGAACTCTGGTTTGGACCAAATAACAGTCCAGTCTTGCCAGAGACGCTAAAATTCTCATTAATGACTACTGATTGCATAGGCACTAAACCACTGGTCTGCAGATAAAATAATAATGTTTATGAATCGATACTGATGGGGAGGTTCCCATTGTGGCTCAGTGGGTTAAGAACCTGACTAGTATCCATGAGGGGTTCAATCCCTAGCCTCTCTCAGGGGATTAAGTATCTGGCGTTGCCACAAGCCATGGCATAGGTCACAGATGAGGCTGTGCTACACCTGGTTTTATTTTTGTCTGCAGTGGCTGGCATTTCTCATGGGCATATGAATGTTTAGATAGCTGGTGAACTGATGATCAATACTTACTGGGATATTTAACTGCCCCGGTCAACGTTCATAACAAATCAGAAGCCTCCCACTGGTCCTCCCCAGTAAACCTCAATGGTCCCTTAAATGGAAGCTTCTAGAAGGCATATATTATTCCTGGTTTGCCTTACAGGGAAAGCCCTTCTCCTGTGGGTCCAAGTAAATGCCAAGGAACACATGATCAGAAATCGCTACCTAACGTTAGGTTAGCCAGCCAACCCCACAGCCAAGGCAGCAGCAGCCACAAAATGATCCCTTGACTCATTGGCTAAAGCAGTTTTCGACAATTCTACAGCTCTTGCTGAACAAGGAGGTGTTTGTGTGATAGCTCACGGATAAATAGAAGTTCAACTACACAAGATCAGGAAGTAAGCACACTGGTTACAAAAAAATTCTCCTAACACTCCATGGTCCTTTGATTTGTTCAGCTGGCTCCATTCCGGTCTAGGGAAAAGGGCCACTCGGATCTGTCACGCTAATTTTCATTCTATTTTACATACTCATTTTTAACTTTATACCTTTGGCCTGTTAAATCTCTGCAGAAGTGATGTACCAAATAGAGTGGTGTTTAGCTTAGTCCTTCAAGATAACCTCCAACACCTATGATTTTGATAAGATACAGACTTTAGGTGAGAGGCGCCTGAGAGTTCACCCTCCTACTCCTTCTTGCTACTCACATGTGACCTCAATGGTTTCCATTCTGTGTACATTCCCTGAAATATTGGACACGGCAAGCAGGAAAGGTCCTTCCTAGCAGCAAAGGGCAAACCCACCAAAAACCTGACTGTTGATCAGCAATGCTCTAAAGGAAAGATCATGATCAAAAAAGGGAAATGTAAAATTACATAAAGGACACTCCATTTAAAACGGAGTCAGGAAGCCCTGAAGGGAGAGCTCTCGTGCACTCCCACTCTCTGCCACTTGCAGACCCCAGCAAGAAGTGTACCTTGTATTTTTCACCGGGAAGAAGCTTACTTTACATACCTCAGCAGGAGGAAGAAACATCTTCTCCTTGCCTAGCAACAACCCAGCCAATGAGAAACCACAACACTCAGCCACTGGGAAGCTGCTACCACCCTGAACTCCTACTCTGTGCCAACGAATTTTATTCAGCATAGCCCCTTCCAACTTCCTCCTTTCCTCCCTAAACAAAGGCTCCTTTCCTTTGTTCTCTGGACTTACTTATGGCTTGCCATAGTTTGCTTGTCCCCAACTGCAATCCCTTTGTGATTCCTGAATGAATTCATTTTGCTGGTAAAGTAAATGGCTATTCTTTTTTCAAGGTTGGCATTATATACTTTACTGATGGATAAACACATCCATATGTACTTATATCTATACTTCTGACGGTCTTACAGATCTTTTTATTCTCCACAGTTGAGCTCTGAGCCCAATATATAGTTGTTATGCAACAAATGGTCATTGGAAGAAGGGAGAATAAAAATTAAAATATCTTTTAAAGTTCAAGGGGGAGGAGGAGGGAGCGCGGGATGGTTTGGGAATTTGGGGTTAATAAATGCAGACCATTGCCTTTGGAATGGATAAGCAATGAGATCCTGCTGTGTAGCACTGGGAACTATGTCTAGTCACTTATGACGAAGCATGATAACGTGAGAAAAGAGAATCTATACATGTATGTGTAGCTGGGTCACCATGCTGTCCAGCAGAAAATTGACGGAACCCTGTAAACCAGCTATAATGGAAACAAATAAAAATCATTACATTAAAAAAAAAACTTTTAAAAAAAGAATATGGAGGTTCTGGGTTAACATCCTGTCTTCAAACACATGTTAACTAGACTGATATGGGTTTCCAATTCCTTTGGACCCAATTCTTCTGTTGACTATGGCCAATCATTAGCATAATTCTGAACATAACAAAAACCAAAGGAAACACCAGGGAAAGTATAAATTCAGCCTGGAGAAATTCAGGAAAGCTGCTTAAAGGAGGTTGCTCTTGAGCCCAATATTGAAGGATAGTAGGTGACGGAGATCTCTTCCTGACCACTGGAAGAGAAAGAGGAAAGGTACAGCTGAGGAAGGAAAGACTAAAGACTAAGCAATTACAAACTCGAAATGGTATAAAATGGCAGAGCAGAAGGTGTGGTGAGACAGGGCAGATGAGGCCACATCAAGATGCCTCCAAAATAGCACAATGAGTGATGCTGACGGCTTGTTTTTTCTAATCAAGAAGGAGCTAACAAATGCTTTGGAGGAAAATACCTTTCTTTTAGGCAGTTCTTCTAGACAGTTCATTACCTCTATTGTATCAAATGAATGAGGCAGCTTCTCTATAATTACATAGGCATTTTGGACCTCACTTTCTTAATAATTTCTTTATTAGTTACTGAATATAGTGTAATGATTGTATATATGTCATCCTAAGTGTCTTAGACATGAACAAAATACATGTTTAAAAATACATTTGGGATTGAATTCAAATGATCACGTAGAGTTGAAATTTAGTCTTAAATGCTATGATATTGCCAGTTAGGTAATGCCACCACAGATTTATTGAATCTTTCTGCTGTGAGGGAAATATCATTTATAGCATGTTTGTTGTTTTGTCCTATCCAATTTCTCCTTTCTGAGGTTTCCTTCCCACTCTGCAGTGATTCCCTCATTTTATTTCCTTATTTGTATCCCTTTCATTTTCACATTAATCTTTGGAAATAAAAGGTAGACAAGTTCTAAAGAGGATCAGTTTTCTTTCTTCCCTTCTTTTCAACTAGCATTTACCAAGTACCTGTCATGGTCTAGACACTGATTTTGGCACTAGACACACCACAAGGAATAAGATGGACTGCCCTGTCTACCCTCAAGTCGTGCACAGTCTCATTGGGGAGACAGTCCAGGCTGAAATTCAGTTCCGAGATGTTTGCAAGCTTACAAGTGAGTGTATGGAATGGAGAGTAAAAGGCTCCCAGTGGCCTGCAGCAACCAGTTTTATTCTGTTCTTGTCCCACCAAAGACAAAATTTCAATCATTCTTTGGTAAGACTAGTCATTTGTTTTAGAAAAACCACTTCAACAGACTCTAGGTACATAGACATAAAGCATAAGAAATGGCACCACTCTCCGCCTGGCCACTCAAGACAAAAATTGAGAGGACATGCCCCCCATTCCTCCCTTTCGCTCACCCTCCCCTCACCACGTAAACACACTGGATCCACGAGCAACTCCATCTGACCCCGCCTCCAACATATCTCCTGCATCCACTCACTTCTTTCCATCCCGTGCACACCACCATCTGCCATCTGCCCTACTGCAACAGGCTCAACAACCGGCCCCTCTTGCTTCCTTCTTCCCCTCCCCATGGTGTGTTCTCCAAAGGCGTCCTTGTAACATGTAAATCAGATCATGATTTTCCCCACTCCAACTCCTCCAAAGGTTTCCCACTGTAAGTGGGATAAAATTCAAATTGCTTACCTCGGCCTTTGAAGTACCCACTGATCTGGTCCTTACCTACCTCCGTGACCTCAGCCTCTATAAGGTTACCCCTCCCTTACCGAGGCTTGTTTTGTTCCTTGAACAAGCCAAGCATGTCTCTGCCTCAGGGCCTCTTGTATTCCACTGCCATCCCCTTGAATAGCTTCTCCAAGATCCTCGCCTCACCAGCTTCTTCTCATCATTTAGATCTCAGCTCAACGAGGCTAAAGGCAGCCTCTTTCGCTTCTGTAACTGCATCACACCGTCTGATCTGGCGTTCCTCCAATCACTTACTACAATCAAAAATGAAACTGTCTGTTGATTTTTCCACATCTGCCTACTCTGACTAGAATGTAAGTTCTGTGAAAACAGGCATGTTTCCCTATTGGCCCCTCAGCACCGAGCTCAAGAAGAGCCTTTAGCAGGCCCCTTGCAAGAAGTGAGGAAGGGAGGGAAGGGGGTGGGGAGGAGAGAGAGAGAGAGGGGAGGGGAGGGAGGGGGGAAGAGTGGTATCAACTCTTCTGGGACATATCAACGAAATCACCCTTGACCTGAGTGCAGTCATTTTCGGGCTCCTTTTTCTTGAAAGGTTGAGTTGGCCCGTCTGTTGCCTTGGTTGCCATAGGGCTCGGGACAGGGAAGGGAGCATGGGAGCCAGATTGTCTTCCTGACTCTTTAGGCGAGGGGACAGGACTACAGCCTGTTGTGGCTTGTCACCTGTGAAGATGGGGGAGGTTTGGCCTCTTTCTGAGAGTTGCTTGCGGGAGACAAAGAACCAAGGGGAGACACCCAAGGTGCTGCTTTCCTGAGGGACCTGGCAAGATCCTAAGCAGTGGGTCTCTGTGGTCTCCATGGGTTTTGACTCTAATGTCGCATGACTTTTACTCACCATGCAGCCATGGCTTTAACACTAAATCAATACACAGCTCCCAGGAGACCACCAGCGACGTCTACATGATGCCAAAGCAAGCTGCCAATTGATTAAAGGTGGTCAAAAAATAAATCAGTTAGGTAGACAGGTTCAATGTCAGGTAGACAGAGCCACAGTGTCATGTGCTGACACTACCGTGTTGTCTTAAATTGCTAAAAAAATCAACGATAGCGAGAGGTGGGGAACCCACCACTTTCATTAACGCTTTCCCATAAGTTAGCTCAGTCATTTCCCAGGGTCTACAACTAGGATTAGAACTCATGGACTCTGAATTTTAATCATATGAGCTCCATGTGCAAGGGGCCATTTCAATACTGACTTTTGCACCTTTGATTTGAAGCGATCATGAATATTGCATAACTTTCCCCACCTCTTTTTTCTTTTACTAGGGTGCCATACGGTTAACCAGTTCAGTTAAGGGCAACTCACCATTGAGCCACTGTCATAAAAATGTTCGAGAAGGTGGCTTTCTAAGAAAGTAAAGCAGCCCCCCCAAATAGCTTCACCACACAGCCCCCCCAGGCAAGATCCCTGTGTGTCCGGTCTATTCCATGGCCCCGAGAGGGTCCGGTCCTGCGGCGGAGGGGGGGGTGTCACAGGCACTGGCTGGCATGTTAAGGAAGCACCCCCACCCCCTTGTCCTGAGGCAGAGGCGGGGGAGGACCCAGGTCCAAGAAGAAAACCCTGGAGGGCTCCTGGAAGGAAGCGCCCCTGAAAGCTGACCTCCGGCCAAACCCGTCTCTGCCCCAGACTCTGCTGAGCTTGGAGCGAATCCTTCTTGGGTTTCGCACAGGCCAGGAAGTGAACTCCCTGAGGGGACGGACGGGGTCACCGAAGGGGCATCATCACCCACTTCCAAGCCTGACTCCCTGCTGATGCCCAGGAGGGAGAGTCTCTAGAAGCACTTCTCTCTGGGAGACCTGTGATCCAGGGGCGGAGTTCAGAATAAGTGTGGAAAATGTCACCCCGCAGATAACGGGGTGCTAAAAGACTCAAAGATTCATTTCACTTATTTACTGAAATCCTTCAATCTCTCAGTTGTTGTTTTGGACAACCAGCAAGTATTTTTGAGTACCTACTGAATGTCTGGCTGGCACAGCGGATACAAAGAGCCTGAGACATGGTCTTTATCCTCAAGGAAGCCATAGTCTTCTGAAAGAGGCAGATACTGCAAACAAATAATTACAGTCTATCCTGGCAAATGCTGTCAGGAGAGCTGCAGAAAGCGCTGTGGAAGCCCAGAGGTAAAATCCATTCTGACTAAGAAGCCAGTGCAGGGGGAGAGAGAGAAATTAGGGAAAACTCCAGAGAGAGGGCATTAGAGTTGGGCTTCAGGGTGAGCAGGAGGTGCCCAAAATACCCAGTCATCAAGCGAGTTGGAATGTTGAGGCTATATTTAAAAAAAAAAAATCATAACTCATGCAATATTTTTCCCCTTTGCCTCAAGCGCCAATGCCCCTGAGAACAGTGCCGTTACTGATCCTGTCATTTTAAAGTTAGATCTTTTTTCATCGTGGATTTTTCTTACATTAATTTTGATTTACTTTTACAAAGACTCCGTTAAAATATTACTTGTCTCAAGGACTGAATTTGTGGTGCCACCTGAAATGCTGAGCTGGGGTGTCTGATCTGCCTGATCCAGTCACAGCCCCTCCCTGAGCCAGGCGATCTGTGAGACGATGACAAAGGAACTTCCCTGACGTTACCTAAAAAAATGCAGTCTCACCCGTCTCCGTCTTCCTTTTTTTTTTTTTTTTTTCTTTTTTCCTTTTAGGCTGCACCTGCAGCATATGGAGGTTCCCAAGCTAGGGGTCAAATTAGAGCTGTAGCCAGATCTGAGCTGCCTCTGTGCCCTACACCACAGCTTATGGCAACGCCAGATCCTTAAGCCACTGAGCGAGGCCAGGGATCGAACCTGCGTATCCATGGATACTAGTCCTATTCCTTTCTGCTGAGCCACAACAGGAACTCCCTCGCCCATCTTCTTGAAGTGGCAGCCTCACTGGCCACTCCCACTGCCCTTCTAGTATCTAGCACATGGAAGGCACTGAGAACTGAGCACTGGACAGCCAGCTCCCTGGTCTCCCAGCGCCTGGGATTCCTGGTGTCTGCTAATGGCTTTCCTTTAAGTGAGGTCCATACTTCAGAAAGATGGCACAGCCTCACTCATCCGAAAGCTGAATGGCATCCATTGCTATTTTCCTCCCTTCTACTAAATGAATGCGCTTGGCACTGCCAAGTAAGTTCCCTTTAGCTGAGTAAAGCTAAAGACCTGGTGCCAGTCTCTCCGAGGGGGCGGGGGGGAATGGAGCCATTTCCAAGAATTCCAGGCTATAATTTTTACATTACAGTGTTATTATCAAGAGGTGGTTTTGTTTGGCACATCCTTTTCCGTTTTTTTTTTTTTCCTTATATGTTTGGCGACAGCCATGAGAGCGTATGCACCGTCTATTATTTCATCTAAATATTCCTCTTGTTTAAGAGGGTAAGGTGGGCACTGAGAACCCAGCTCGGTGACAGAGCCACTATATATAGTTCTGCAAATGAGCCTCTGGCTCAAAGACACAGCATGGTGAGCAGAGAAAACACTTAGGCCCACAAAACTGCCTCTCACTCTTAGAGCTCATAACCTCATTGATTTCGGTCCGGATTTATGGCGTCATTTGTTCCTGATAAGAGCTACTCGCCTGCACGACTCTACCAGGAAAAGGTAAAATATAATCTAGCAGGGCAAACGAGAAAGGGAAAAGAAAAATCAAACCAGGTGAGGACTTGACAAATTCACTGCTGTTGCCCTGATTCTTTTGTTCATTGACAACAACGTGCTCTGTAAAACTTGCCTGAACAGTCCCCATTTTTGCCTTCATCCTCCAAAAGCAGGGCTCAAATGTTCAGAACCAGAAATCTGTGACTCTACCCAAGACCCAAGTGTTTATTAAACACGGCGAAGCATCCCATAGGGTGAAAGCTCAGATGAGCCTGGGTTCAGATCCCAGCTTGGCCCTTTCTAAGCCCTGCACCTTGGGAAAGTTACTTAATCTCTGTGAGTGCAATTGGCACCACTGAAAAAAATGGGTGCCTAAGGGTCTCCAAAAATCAGAGGTGACTGAGTTCAAGCATAGAAAATACACTGCCTGACTCGTGGGAAACAGTCGATAACATGCTACATTCATGTATGCACAGATATATTTTAGGAACTTTTTTAATGTGTACAGCAGGCCACCACAATTTTTAGTGTCACTACAGTCAATCACTTGGGATTTTTAAGACACCTCCTTTTATTTAAACGGAGGAGAACCATAAAATAATGAGACTCTTCAGATGACAAGCTAGCCGACCTTTGACATTCAAATGAATGCTGGCACCTTCGAAGCAGCGCCATGAGGAAGCCATACCCCGTGTTCAAGGAGACACATTGCTCGACTGAGTTTGGAATTCCTCTGAGGGAATTACCTTCAGCTACAGTTATGAACCAGGCATGAAAATGAGGCTCATTATTTCCCGGCCACAGCTCCTTCATTCTTCAGTAAGATGTGTATTCGACCATATCAGTCTCCTTACTCACCAAAACTGGCTCCAAATGACTCTTGGTTATTTCAGGAAAGAAAAATAAATAAATAAAAAAACCCGCCGTTGCCCTCAAGAGATGAAAATCTGAGGCCCTTGATGATACTCAAAAAGAACGAGACACAGACTGCAGAAGTCACTCACAAAGACAAAATTGCTAACTTTACCAGCCTTGAAGACATCACTTTGAATGGAGCCAAACCCAGGCTGGCTGGGTACCGCCATTCTGGACATGGCCATTAAATACCAAGCACTTTCTTCTTTCTGGTCAATGGGAGAAAGCCTACAGCCACGTACAGCAGGTCTGGTTCCTAATTTAACATCGCAATCATTGCCATCTTTTGAAATTTACGCTCTGCCTATTTTGAGCAGCTACACAGAAACAGCAATAGTCACCGGAATAATCCCTCTGAAATCATCTCTTTTTAAAGTTACCCTAAAAGTGGGGTGAGCTCGGTTTGGATCCATCCAGATACAGTTTTTCCAGGGTAAACACTATGAAGCCAGAGGATAAACTTCTCCCACACAGGGTTAACAGCAAAAATGCTGATACGACCTTAAGTATGGTGGCGCCCGGAACCGGCGCTATAATTAATCTAAATGTACTGTAATTACACTAAATGTTACTTCTGTAGAATAGTTCCAAATCATGTGGCTTTTTTATGCTTAGATAACATGCAGTTTATTTCCAATCATGGATGTAGGCATGGTTTGCTAGAGGAACATTAGGTCTGGAAGCAATATCTTAATCAAATCAGAATTTCTTCTGTAAAACAAATCTTTGGCTTTTGAAGAATTAGCAGCATCTAATGCCTTAGGGTAGATATGTGAAACTGAGCTGAAATCCCCACCCCTGGATCTCTCCTTCTGCCCTCTGGCTTCCAGTCTCTCACAAGTGCATCTGAGTAGCCTCCTACACTGTCTATGCTCATCAACCGCACGGCTATGTCTAAATTACGCCCTGAAAATGCCGCGTAGAAAATCAGTTGTAGAAAAGTTCACCTGTGTGGTGTCTTCCTTTCTTCAAAACAGAAGCTGGTTCCTTGTGGAAGGAACTCATTTAAACAAATCCGAATCGCAGGCATCCATAAATCAGAAGATTATTGGTATGTGCATAATTTGATGCATAAAAACTGAATGAATATTCCAGGACTGAAAATGCAGCCTCTTACATATGCAGAAAGATTTTTTTTTTTTTTTGGCAATGTTAACTGCGTATGGGAAAACCGACTGCGATGGGAACCATCAGCTGTTGTCATCTTTCTAATTGGTGGTTCTTTCTCCATGCCCATCTCCCCAGTGCTGGGGGCTCAAACAATCGCTGTCCCAAAAAGGAAATGCCAATCGTGCTGAAGGATGTGTCTTAACAAATTCAAGTCTGGTGCTCCAATCAGGAAGCAGAGCACGTTCTAGGTGGCAGAGGTACTAGAAACTGCCTTATCGGGCCAGGGCCTAGACTCACTCTAGGACGATACTAACAGGTGTTTTAAATGCAGGTCAGATGCGGATTCATTCTTCATCTTCGTCGTGCACAGCGAGGATCAAGTACTCATTGGGTGGATGATGAGAAGGCAAAGGAGCAGACGGGTTCCAACAGAGACCAGAATCCTCCGGCTACCCTCTCACTACCTTTTGTAGCAACAATGGAATCAGACACCACCACCAAAACTCTTGCTAACATGCCTTGTTTTTTATGGGTGTGAGTTCAGTTCCCCAAACTGCAGGCAGTCAGCAGCTCACACAGTATGTGGGGGCCAGAGGCCAGGAGAGTGAAAGAAATGAACCCTGGGAGTCAGATGATCGTGGAGTGTGAAACGAGATGCCAGAGGCCAAGGAGGCGACCCATTATTTTGCAGGTTGCATAACAGGCGTAGAGGAGTTAAGTGACTCGCCCAAGGTCACAAAGCAAATGCATGGCAGACAAAGGGCTGGAACCCAGGTTTTCTCATTTCTAGGCCGAGGCTCCTTCTGTAGGGCAGCGAGATACCAGGCCTCTGCAGGGGCTGACTCGGCAGAGCGCCCTGGAAGAGCTGCACTGCAGAAGGCTCTAGTATATGAATGGGGGGAAAGACTGAGCATGGTCCCTAATCTCAGAGAATCTGAAATCTGGGTGGTCAGATGTGACGCGTGCAAATTAAACTTCAGTCTCTTCCATTATCCCCACAAGCAAACAGTCTATTCTGGTTTTATTTAAATACTTGAACAATCCCAAATATTGGTAAATATTGAAGAAGATTTTCAAGATGTTTTCAGCAGGACTGAGGCTGTGAGGGGTCCCCATTCTGCCCCTCCAATCTTACCTCCCTTCACTTATCCCCGACTGCCCCCGCCGAGCACATGTGAACTTGACCTAAACCTCTCACTCTTCCTCAACCCCGCCATGGCCTTTCTCCTGTCTGGCTCTCCTCCTGAGAAAACAACGACTGCTCACAAAACCCCTCAGACAGATACGGAGCTTTGCAAGGCCACAGGCTGTGCTGCAGTATCCCGAGCAACCAGCCCGGCACCTGGCACGCGGCAGGTGCTTCGAAGTATCTGCGGAACATCATTCAACTGGAGGAATGAATGAGCCAACCATCGCCATAGATTTTTAAAATAATCTTTTCTTCTTTGATTTTTTGACATCTCTGGCAGGTGGGCACTGTTAGCACTGTTTCATCGATGATGGAAAAGAGGCCCAGAGATGTGGAGCCATTGGCCCGAGGCAACATAACCCATAAATGGTACAGCTGGCCATCAGCCTGACTGTTCACGCATCGCACACTCTGTTCATTCTTAGTCCCTGTTCTTTCCGCAGGTCCCTTGGTCTTCTAACCATGCTTCAAAGATGAGGCCTCATCTTCCAGACGTTTCCTCTGATCCCAGGGCTGTGTCATATGTCCCTGAAATGGGGCCTGGCAGTATCTTCTTCCACTGGGTTGTGAGCTGCTGCAGGGCCAGGACAATGTCGCTGTTTTCCCTGTAGACGTCCTGTGCTCGGGAAGCACTCAGGAAGATTAGTAGAAGGAAACTGAGCGGTGTGGATGGGGAGGAAGTGGACCGATGACAAAGAATGGGGTTGAGAGCCCAGCTTGAAGCACAGGTAGAGTCTGGGACTTTGGATCATGTCACGGAAGGGACCTGTCTGCCTCTGTCCAGAGGGATTCCAAACTCGGTGTCACACGCATGCACACACGTGCACGCGAGAGAAGGCTACAGAGGACTCTTCTCTTTTTTCATCCTCAAAGGCTATTCTCACAAAATGGGGAAAGCCCCCTGTGCATTTTTTAAGTCCTGCCCGATGTCAGGTCTTCGGTGCAATTCCTTGCCTCCCCATCAAGATCAAGCTATTGGGGGAAAACCCTCTCATTTCCTATTGTTTTGCTTTACTCCCCACAAAGCCACAAATACTCAGCATGGAGCTGAGACCCTGACTGACTTAGCAGTGGTCACTACAGAGGTCATGAGTAAGGGACGATCTGATTTCCATGTGCCGAGGTAAAGAGGCTTTGAACAAAACATAGCAGAGAAAAATCAAAAACCATCAAGTCTTCCATTCTCCCAGATTTGACTTTTTCATTCATGCAAAGGCATCTGTGCTGTGAAGCCAAGACTCGCTTCGTAATATTAAACTCAGTCCATTGACTCAAAAACGGAACAGCTAAAAAAGCGAGCAGACCAGCCAGCGTAGTGGGCTGTTGAGGAACACCACCAGGGACACCCTGGGGACAAAACGCAATTCGAGGCCCCACTTTTGCTCTGCTAGCCTGGCGAAGACTCTATGGCCAATGGACCAGTGTGTGACTCCACGGAAAGGGGGAAAGGAGCAATTGGCCAGGAGCCTGCTCCAGTCCGGGGCACCGGTTCCCCCTTTCAGCCAGCCTGGGAAGACCTTGCCTCCCAAAGAGCAAAACAGCCAGTTCCAGCCAGCCAGCGAACCAGAGCTGGCAGGCATCAGGCAAGGCCATGGTTTTTGAGGGGGTTTTTTTGTTTGTTTTTTAAAGGCCACACCTGCAGCATGTGGAAGTTCCTGGACCAGGGATCGAACCTGCGCCTCTGCAGAGACACGGCTTCTGCAGTTGGACTACTAACCCACCACACCACAGTGGGAACTCCAAGGCCATAGATTTGGGGTCTTCACAATTCAACTCTAACCTGCCCCCCGCCCGCAACGCTGTCTATGAGTTAGAGGACATGTGGCTGTGTCAGGGGTTCCCCAGACCAGCTAGAACTCACTCACTGATCCCATGAATATGTATGAAAGGAACACAGTCCTTGTAAAACAAAACTAGAAAGTTCAAAAAAAGCCCAAAGAGGAAAAAGCAACGCCCAGTATATGGATGTACCAAATCTGATGCAATTCCTCTCTTCCTGTTAAAACTTTGGACTGTTTCCCATTTGGGGCCAGTTTTATGACTTAACCTGTATAACAAAAATCCGTGGAAATCCATTCCCTCCCTCTGCAAGGAGGCTTGGGCATTTAAATAATTATCCTCTCCAAATGTCTTCCACAAAGGTCTTGATTCCCGATATAAGTTCTCTTCACAAAACTCACCCGAAATGTCCCATTTGTTCTCAGTCTTTAACATTTTACCGACCCTGGCATACTTCACTTGGCTAAATCTGAATCCTGTCAACTCTCATTCGAACAAAAATCCAGTCTTGGAGATAAGAAGCAATCCATTGGGAGCTAAACAACAGCAAATCAATATTTCCAAGCTAAAGGACAATTTTGGAGCCATGGAATTATATGGGAGAGAGGAAATCTTCCTTCAGTCCTTAGAGGAAGCTATTTGAAAATGCTTAATAAACGATTAAGCATAGTGCTTTCCCTAACCAACAGGGAAATGCAGTAGCCTCCTTTTCGGATGCCGTCTAATCACCGTCGTGAGGTCTAGAAATGGCAACTGGGGGAAGGAAGAGCAGAAGACTGGTGAAACCAGATTTTGAAAAAATTCATCACAAACCCAACCACCCCTCCATTGTCTTACGGTTTTCTTCATCCACTAACGAAGTCTGCCTGTCATCATCCAGGTTTAGATACAAAATGCTCACTAATCCTCTGCAAATCCAGGCCTGGGACCCGCAACAGAGAGAGGATTACGATGCCCTTGGGGATCAGAGCGCCCCAGAGTCTCTCCCAGGCCCGGAAAGATGAGCCTGCGAGGAAAGGGCAATGAGGCTGTGATGATTCAGCTAGAAGAGTGGGCTGAGGGAAGAAGCCATAACTTCCTTCACACTCGGAGTCGGGGGTGAGCAGTCGAGGGGACGAACTCACACTCCATAGGCGGAATAAGAAGAAGGCGATCGAGTCTGCAACAGGAGGAAATGGCCTTAGCGATCTTAGAAAATGTCCCAGCAGCTATCTGTCCGTCTGTTCTTTCATCTCGCTACCCACTCCACAAATATGTGCTCAGTAGCCAATTCGATGTGGTTTCCATAAAGGCTCATCCATTTATCGGATGAGTATTCATTAAGCCTCAGCTATTTCCAGCTAAGGAAGGAAATACAGAAATCATTGACGGAGCCCCACCCTCCAGGTTGTGGAAACTGTTTCTCAGGACACCTGTAGCAGCAAACTACACCTCCATTTGCACAGAACAGCTAATCCCTTTATTGTGAGGAGACATCAGATAACCTCTAAAAGTTTCCTACCGCTGTAAGATCCTTACTTTTGAATAAAGTCAACCCCCCCAAAATCATAAAAGCCAAACATTTTATACCAATTTTTTACGACAGATTATCTTTGAAGTCCTTTTTAAAAATGGTGACAGATCTATCTAGCCAGTGTATATGAAGACACACATATGTAAAAAGATTACGTTTGGATCCTTCTCAAGAGTCCATGAGCTAATTGGGCAGAATCCATTCCATTAAAGGTATCCCCACCTTATGGCGGATGCTGACACCAGAAGACCAGAACATGTTTTAAAGGAAGTGGGAAACAGATGCTTTACGTGGCCACATCCTTAGACATGGATAAACACGGCAGGTGCACACAGCCCCAAAACACACATCATGAGAACTCGGTGTGTGGCAAACATTGGGGAGTAGCGGCTGGGAACCAGACATTGTTGATCTCGGCCCTCCCACCATGGGGTGTCCCAAAGCATGACGTGGGGACAGCGCAAACCTCTCTATTTCAGGCAACCGCCACTGACGTGCAGTGGGGAGATGGCAGAGTCACACTGGCCACACAGTACTGCCACGTCCTGCTTATGTGGTACTTGGCCTTGGTGGAATCATGAACGTCCAGCAACGAGAGCTTGGCGGTGAGAGCTGAGGACAGTGATAGATGGAGGAGGGAGAGGACGAGGGACTCTTCTCTCGACACATGCCCAGCCAGGGGGGGGCAGGACAAATGAGGAGGTGCCTCCAGCTAAAATCTATGTCGCCAAGGACGGGCTTTTGCCTTGTTTGTATCTGATTAGACCTGGACATTTGGAAAGCCCACACTTCTCTCTTGAGAGCATCGTACCTAATAGAGGGGCCTGGGGACCAGATGCAAATCATGGAAACTCAATTTCTTGGGTCACCCCTTAATTCCCCAACATCCTTCTTTGAAGCATGTTGCAAGTTCCGCTCCTGAAAAGTATTTGCAGGCCGCCCTGAAAGGGGAGAATGAAAGAACGCCCCTCCTCAGAGCCACTGTGAGGCTGCAATGAGAGAATGGCTACCGCTGTCACGGGCCCACGGCAGGGGCTCTGTCGTGGTCTCCACACTCCAGGTCTCATGGCCTCTGCAGTGGGCAGACACACCTGCCTTTTTACCTTCACAGCAGCCAGTCACACTATTTTGCAAGGTGCCAAGGCCAGACCACCTGTATCAGAATGACACAAGGCCACACCTGGACGGAAGAAGTCTAAAATTCTGCCAAGGGTCCCAGGCACACTAGGGTTTGAGACCCACTGGCTGGGGATGGATCCCAGGCGCGCACACAGTTCCCCACTGCAGATCATTTGTCTTCTTTGACCCAGGTGGCATATAAGCGCATTTTCGAATGACTATATTCAAATGAAAGTGGCCACTGAGGAGCTGCTGTTAGGGCCCAGGGACCTCTCCCCAATATTCTGGGATCATCTACGTGGGGAAAGAATCGGAAAGAGGATGGCTGTGTGCACGTGCGTCGCTGTATCACTTTGTTGTACAGCAGAAACAACCACCGCTTTGTGAATCAACGTGACTTCAACAAAACTTTGAAAAATGAAAAAGAAAAGAAAAGATCCACTGAGGAGAAATGCCTCGTTCCAAAACCACAAGGCTATCCCACATGCTTGTGCTCACAAGTACACTGCTGGTTAAAACCACGGCCTCCTTATTTTTCCAACTGCTCACCAAACTGGATTTCCCAGCCCCAGTCCCTCTGACCCAGGACACCAACAGAACTGTCCTAGAGCGTGGCTCTGATGCCACTCGCTGCCCACTTGCAGCGGCTCCCGGTGTCTGCCGTCTCTGCCTGAAGAGCCGACGCGGCCGCCAGTGTGGCCACAACACCGGGGGGCACCAGTACTTCCCGCTGCTGCCTACCTCGCCGCCAGCCTAATCCCCTCTCCCTCGCAGCCAGCCCACAGCTTCCTGCCGTCGGCCCCGCAGGCAGCCAGCCAAGTGAGGGTGCGAACAGTTCCCTGGACACGTCCCTTTTCGCTGCCTTTTGCCCCTGTATCCTCCACTTGGACTGCGCTTCCTCATCTCCGCATGGACAAGGCCAATCTCAAGGCCATTCTCACTGTGGGAAGGGAGCAGCCCTCTGACTTTGCAGCAGGCTCTCTGCAGCCCCCCCTCACGAGTCTTAACTCTGTGTGCTTTCCATGGTGTTTGTGGGCAGGTATTACCTCCCGAACAAGACTAAACTCCCTTGAGGGCCAAGTCAATGTCTTCGTCACAGGTTTATTTGTCACAGCCCCTTGCATTTACTAGCTGCTCCAGAAATACACGTCTGCTAATACACGAACAACGAGCCAGGCTCAGTCAGCGCCAAAGTGTTACCATCTTCTTGCACAGGACCGCAGCGAACGGGGCAGTGTCACGCGTCGAAGCCATGTCCCGCCAGGGCCCTGCAGAGACCTGGCCTGCAGAGAAGGAAAGGCGGAAAGGCACGGTCCTCGGGATCTGCCGTGGTATCGATGATCTGATTAGAACTCTTTGGCCACCCAGCGGATTCTCCCCCTCGGAGATAAAGAGGAAAATCATTTAGGCTTAGAATACTATTGAAAGCACTCAAACATGAAATGAAAATGAAATGTCCAGGAAACAACCACGTGGAAAGAGCACGAGACAGCAGACAGTGGGCCTCAAATTCCGTTCTGGCCTTATTTTCTTCCGGCATTCCTCTGCTATATGGGGAGGGAGGCGGAACATAAGCGGCAGCCACTGGAGCTGGAGACGCCATTGCAGAACACTGGCTCCGACCAAGAAAAAGCAGGAGCAAAGACTGCTCCCGAGCCTGCCATCTACATCGCAGGTGGTGGTGTGTGTGCACAACCCATCTCCACCTTCTGTGCCTCCTCCATAGGAAGGAACAGGGCATGAGATCGGTTTACGTCTTTAGCAAACCAGAGAGAATGGCCACCTAGAAGGGCCGGTGCCAGCTGTGTGCCCAAAGCCACAGCCATAAATGGGATATGCTGGCTCTTCTTAGTGGTTCTCTTTCTCTTTAAAGAAAAACTATTGAGCCAATGCCAACCCGAAAACCTGCAGGGGAGGAGAAGCAAGATTTACATGCTGCATTCAAATCGAAGGTTGGCGCGTCTGACACCATTTAGGTCTATTAATGGTACTTGATAATACTGATGTCACCTTTTATGTACAGTAATATAATTAGCAGTGCTATGACTACTATCTTGCCTGTATCACTAACTACATCTCTAGAAACATAATTTACTAGATGGAAAAAAGTGATGGATTTTTAAAAATAAATCTATCCCATGGCATCACGCCGAGGTATAAAAGATGAAATTCTATTAACAAACATTAATAATACCTACGAGTGAAGAGTTGCATGATGTTAATCAACATACTAATCACACAGTAGGTCCCCAGCTTGGGAGGTGATGTGTCCCACCAGTTTTGCTGGCATCTTAGCTGTAAAAATAGGCCCAGTGCAGAGAGTACCTGTCGGTAATTCTGGTTCCACAGGACATGGACGGAGGCCACGCCAAATACTTAGCCCTGAAAAAGGGAGGAACCACAAGCAGCCTAGAAACCCAATGACTAGGCTTGAAGTCTTAACCACTGTGTTCACACACCAGGTGATAGGAGAGTAAAATCACGTTCAATGACAGATTTAAAAAAAACCCGTAAACCCCATGGAAAACAGACTTTGAAGGTTAGACTCTCTTATTGGCAAATGTACATGACTTGAGGGATCGGCTATGGAATATTTTTCCTGATGCTATTCTGAAAAACAAATACCCCCATCACGCTATACAAGCTATGAAGCCACAAGGAAACTTAATTTTACTAAACTGTTTCACGGATGGGTTGGTCTAAGTGCACTTTCTGGTTAAGTGAAGGGTTCGCTGCCAATGCTTCAATTCCATCAAATTTCTTTCGACAATGTGTCATATCCCTTTGACTTTCCTGCCTCAATAAGTACGGTGATAAGGCACTTATCATTCTGTATGTGTAGATAGGTAGCAGGATGGAATGGACCTAGCCTTCGTCCATGACACAACTGAGAAATGTAATCCAATTCGACGTAGCAGGAATCTATGTATTTATTTATTGTGCTTAGAACCAAGATGAACTCTGCGGGTCCAGGCTGGGAGTAGGGAGAAACCGATAGCAATTGTTTCCTTACTTCTTGAATTTAAATAAATGTCAAGAGTAGAAAAATGATGATTGAGAGTCTTGGTTGGTAGGTATCCAATTAACTGAATGACTAGTATGCTTGTAGAATGGACTAGGGGGGAAAACATGACACGATTTAACAATGTACCAGAATCTGAATTCCACCTTGTCCGTCAGAGTCTGGCACAGAGGCCCCAATTCTATGCCAGATGCCTCTGGAGTCCACTCTCTGGGCTTTGTGTCTGGATCCCATCACTGCCCTCACTGGGATGCCTCGTTGGTGTTCACTGCCTATCTGTTCCCCACCCACCGGCACAGAATCTGTCACAAGTAGGTGGCCCTCATCCATCCATTCATCCATCACCTGGGACTTTTCGTCCAGTGCTTAGGGCAGTCAGTCTCCTAGCGGGATCCCCAAAAGGCAGCGCTGGCATCACCTTAGAGCTTGTTCTAAATGCCCATTCTTGGGCCGCACCCCAAAGCTAATGAAGACGAATCCCTGGGGGTGGGCCCCAGCAGCCTGTGGCATATGGAGGTTCCCCGGCTAGGGGGCCAATCAGAACTGCAGCTTCCAGCCTACGACACAGCCACAGCAGTGTGGGATCTGAGCCGCATCTGCAACCTATACCACAGCTCACGGCAACGGCGGAACCTTAACCGACTGAGCGAGGCCAGGGATCGAACTCGCATCCTCATGGATACGAGTTGGGTTCCTTACCACTGAGCCACAGTGGGAACTCCACCTCCAGGTGATTCTGATGCAGAGCAAGATCAAAAGATTGAAAACCAGTGGCATGGGCGTGACCGTGCAACCGACCATCCAAATGTGCACACTTCTGTGCGAGAAAAGGGATGCTATCGACAATGATACCTGGAAAACAGGTACAAACCGGGACTATGTCAGGTCAACCAGGATGCATGGTCACCCCACCTACGCTGCCTTACTACGGGGTAACCACTTAAAAGAGACACAAGGTGTGCCCATCTTATTTTCAATTCCACCCAACAGTGGCTCATGCTAGTGAAGAGTCCTGTGTATTTGACAAAGACTTGTAAACGCACCCCCGAACTCCTCCTATAGTCAATTATGAAGTACGATCCAGACTGCATGACTCAAAAGATCAACAGTATGCTCATCAGGGTGAGGGAATTGCGCCTAGATGTTTTTCACAGTGCTTCACACAGTGGCACAATATACCGGAGAAGCCTAAACCGGGAGCTCAAAGAGATGCGGTTCTAATGCCACCAATGTCCTCAAAGTCGTGGCGTGATCTGGGGGAGGGCATCCCCCTCTCCAGTCTGTTTTCCAGGCTGAAATGAAGGGGCTTCCATGACTAAATCTGGACCAATTTTGAGCAACAAAATAAATACAGTATTGGATGACAGTTATTGAATAAAATAAGTATCTATGAGTTCCTACTAATATAAGTAAAAGCGACTATACAAATCAAGGAGCAGAAAGGATAATTCTTTACAAAAGAATTCCAGGGGAGTTCCCTTCGTGGCTAAGCAGTTAACGGACCTGACTAGGATCCATGAGGATGCAGGTTCGATCCCTGGCCTCACTCAGTGGATTAAGGATCTGGTATTGCCGTGAGCTGTGATGTAGCTTGCAGACGCGGCTCAGATCCTGCATCGCTGTGGCTGTGGTATAGGCCAGCAGCTGTAGCTCTGATCTGACCCCTAGCCTGGGAATTTCCATATGCTGCAGGTGCGGCCCTAAAAAGCAACAACAACAACAACAACAAAAAGAATTCCAATTGCTAAAGGTAGAAAGAAGGAGGGAAATAGAAAATTTTCATTAGAACACCACAGTAATATTTTTTTCTGCAGGCAACATCCACCAATGGATGCTAAAATTAGTGGGTGCAGATTTAAGGAGCAATGGGATATCTACGTAGCGTCCAAGTATCTCCTCCCAAATGTCTTGCTGACTGTGGATACTGTCCCATGTAGCATCAATTCTGCCAGCGGCCAGCCTGGCCAGTCATACATCCCAACCTCAGTGGACTCCCAGTCTCGGGTCTCTCTCACTAAAGGCTTCGTGGCAACATATGCCTTCTTAAAAACTCGTGAGCCTGATAGCATGGCAGTTGAAAAAGACCTCAAAATACAAAAGCAAAAGAATGTAGCTTGTTCCTACCAAATTGCCCTACATCCTGAAGGAGAAAATATTAATAATAATAAGCTCATTAGCAATAAACATGTAGGGAAACCTGGCCATTGCAACCTGCTCGGCAGTGCCCCAAACTCTAAGACAGAGATGAACCAAAGTGCAGATGTGCACACTCACACATGTACACACACACACAGGCACCCCTTCCCGACAGGCACCCATAATAAGATTCTCACTCATTCCTAGTGGAAGAAAATGGAAAAAAAAAAAAAAAGGGTGGGGATAGAAACCCACCTGTTTCAGGGCGTCCAGTCATTTCTCATCAGAGATGCTTTTAAGAAACAGTTACGGGTATAAGAAAGAAGTCACATGGGTAATTCAAACATGGAATTTCAAAATTATTTGAACTTGAAAAGGGTTAGCTTATATTGAAACCAAGAAGTATTCTGTTCAGGAACAATGTAATCATGGGAGGAGTTTGGGCAGGTAGGCCATGCAGTAAAACACCATGTCTGATGCAGAGGGTGACCCGGGGAGGGTGCCTGCGGGGTGACCATTCACACCAATTTCAAAAGCGACAACCTCACCTCAGACTGGGGCAAATCATCAGCTTAAACAGACTTGACCTTTTTGATGTTTTTTGTCTTCCCAGCTCCCTCCCGTGGGAGGTAATTAGACGTTGTGGCTTAAAAGACTTCTGCCTTCATGGAACATGGAGGGACACAAACAAATGTGATCGAGATGGTGGCAGCAAAGGGTTTGATCAGCGCCTTTAACCTTGTTACTTTAACCCTGTTCATAGGGTGCGAAGTAAGACAAGCAGATAATGGAGCCCTCAGCGAAAGCATCGCACATGAAACACCTTTAGGGACCAATGTTATTTTCACAATACCAGCAAATGACAATTCTTGCATGTTTATCAGCAGATGCTGCAAGCTGCTATAAAAAAAAAAAAAAAAAACATCACCCCAACGTTAGGGTTAGTAAGTAACAGTAATGACATTGTTCCTCCAGAGATGTTGCATGAAAAACTAGGAGAGTCCATCTGTTCCAGATCGCCTGTCTCTGCTCCCTCCTGGGAAGGCTTTGGAACCTTGACTCACACGACTGGGTTCAGGAGTTCCCATCGTGGCCCATCTGAAACAAATCCAACTAGGAACCATGAGGTTGCGGGTTCGATCTCTGGCCTCGCTCAGTGGGTTAAGGATCCAGCACTGCCGTGAACTGTGGTGTATGTAGATTGCAGACGCCGCTCGGATCCCACGTTGCTGTGGCTGTGGGGTAGGCCGCCAGCTACAGCTCCAATTAAACGCCTAGCCTGGGAACCTCCATACGCCGAGGGTGCAGCCCTAAAAAGACAAGAGGCTGAAAAAAACAACTGGGTTCCAACCGCAGCTTGGCCAATTACCCCGGAACCATGGGCAGGATGCTCTTGCAGTGTTAGTTCCCTGTCTGTAAAACGAGGAAGGCAGAGTAGTTGGAAGATCGGCAAGCATATCTCTAACAAGCCAAGCAGGTCCGGGCCGTGGCACGGGGCAGGGGCTTCCTCAAGATCAGTTCCCTCTCCTCTCCTTTTGCAAAAGTAAAGCAAAAGGACCTAAGCTTTGCTCGTTTGCTATAAGATGTACCGGTCAATGCGTGTCGAGCTTTATCACCTGGGCGCACCAAAGAGCGGGGCTTCTTTATTGTTACCTGCAGCCCCTGCGCAGCTCAGGCGCTCTGGCTGGGACCTGGGTCGGGCATCTCGATCCAGCTGCACCGAGTGTAGCTCACACTGCTGGTCCGCAGACCTCGCTCTGAGTAGCCAGGCTCTAGAATTCAGGACGCCCACATTCCAGTCCCGGCTCTGCCATGTGGAGTATGAAAAGTTGTCAGGAAGGCGTCAGGAAAGCCTTAGCTAACTCACTCGGAAATGCCGGGGCCGAGGCTGGGTGGCCAGGTTCGGGCCTGAGCGGGGTCGGAAACTTCATCACAGCTCTACCCCGAGGGATGCATCCTGTGATGGGGAGGCCCAGGCTCCGTTTCCAGGTGTGGACTCAGTGGAGAAGACGATGGGAATGGCCCCAAAGACCACCGGCCGCTGAATGGTCCTGCGGCCAGTGTGCCTTCCCTTTTCGCCTCTTCCTTTAACACATAACGTCTCTACTCGAGGCTCGGCTCCAGCCCCGCCCACCCAAGGAAATGCATACAAATGTGACAAGAAATATTCTTAGTTTCAGTTCCCATCCCACTTCCTTCCATCCTAGGTCTGCCCTTCAGCCTGCGGGCACGGGCACGTGGGGATGCGGTCCGATGTGGGGCGCTGCAGGGCTCTCCCTCCCTGCCTCGGCGGAGAGAGGCTTCATGCATAGCCTTGACCCATGTAGACCTTGAAGCATGTGGGCATTGTCTATGCAACATGCCTTCGCGAATGGGTTTGAGGACGCCCCCCTCTGGGGGCATGCGGTGACGAGGGAGCTGAGGCCCAGAGTAACTGAGCACATCAAGAATTGAGCACGGCCAGGGGTGGAACCAGAGCCACTGCAGAGACAGCGCTGAGGAGTTATGATGGGAGCCACAGGGGAAGACCAAGGATTGAGCCTGGAATTGACCTCACCATCATCAAATGGTGATTTCCTAAGGGCTTCAGACCCAGGGCCTACGTCTTTAAGAGCACGCTGCTTTGCCAGGAAGGAGACCTCCCTCAACCCGCCGGAGCAAAGAACGTTTCTGGAGTCAACTCAAACCACTGGCAGGCCATGCCTCCCGATGCTGCATCTGACACATAGGATTTGCACGCACAGCAATGCCTTTCCTCCAAATACAAGCGGAAGGAGCAGACCACA
Organism: Phacochoerus africanus; assembly: GCF_016906955.1. Classification (NCBI taxonomy): domain Eukaryota; kingdom Metazoa; phylum Chordata; class Mammalia; order Artiodactyla; family Suidae; genus Phacochoerus; species Phacochoerus africanus. Next base: position 124,892,602 of record NC_062560.1, on the reverse strand, counting down.
CCCCGCCGAGCAGAACAAGCCCGCCGCTCCTGTTTATTAACGAGATACGCCAAGCCTTGGTTGGCTCCGACCAAAGAGGGATTTCAAGATTGCTGGCATTCACTTAGCACAGAATACACCACCAGCCATCCGTTGCCCAAAGCTCTGTGCTTGCTAGAGGTTGCTTTCCGTTTTCCAGGAGAGACACAGGGAGAGCACAAGGCATGATACAAAGGGTCAAGGACACGGTGAGCGGGAACCCCCCCCCCCCCCCCCCCCCCCCCCCCCCGCCTTCCGCCCAGCCGATCGCCCCGCCTCGGGTGATTTACGCTCACTAAGCCTCAGCTCGCTCATCTGGAAAAGAGGGGTACACAGTGCCTGCCCTGTGGACCTACCGAGCATGAAGGAGCTCTGTGAACTCTGAAGTCTCTACAAATGGGAGCTCCTTCGGCTACACACGGAACAGGACAACATCTGCTGTAATGCAGTTTGTTTCAAATGAACCTGACGCGGTCCAGCAATGAGCACAGATACCGGCATAACCGTAATAACAGGATATGCTGGACTGATTAAAATTTTAACTATGCCCTCCACCCCCATCTCCTGGAAAGTTAATGAATTAATGAATCTTTAAAGGACAGTCAGGGAGGCCTTAAAAAGAAGATGCCTTTTTGAGTAAGGAGAGAAAGTGGTGGATTACAACTTAATGGCTTCAGAATAATGGTAATTTCCCTATTTTCTTCACTTGCCTTAGCTCAGCTAATGGCTTCATTAACGGCCACACTCCCCAGCGAATAATAGAGGCCCCTGTCACATCCATCATAGTCACGTCACAATAAAACCAGTTAAGTACAGTCCAGCTCCCTGGCTCGTGCCAGTCAGCACAAGGAATCAGAATTAGGCGAACAACCCATAGGAAAGCGTGTATGTTCAATTCCTTTTAACAATAAGCACGCAACAGGCTACTGGTAATGAAACGTTAACTGCATTGCACGTGCCACGTTGACGAGATAACTACGGCAACAATCAAAAAGCTGTGAGGATGAGCTGCTCTTTATTACAAGTTGAACCACAATGTCTTTTTATTTCCTTCATTCCAGTTTGATCAAAGTAGCATATTTTCTCACAATTAGCACAATCATGTCAAATCTGCAATGTCATATCATAATCTAAAATGTCACTTCATAAAATCAGGCTGTTTGAATGACTGAGTTCTGTCTTTTCAAAAGCATCTGGTATAGCTGAAAGATCTTAAATTTGTGGGCTCCCTCCTCCCCTCGTCGTCCCCCCCCCCCCCGCCCCCGCCCAACACACATCTTGGCTATGGAGAGGGAAACCAGCGGAGAGAAGGCAGTTTGGCTTTCGTCAAAGACGTCCATCATTCTCACTAACCAAGGTACCAAGTATGGCTGCTTCTCAGCCCCACGCTGGAAGGCACGGGATTCTGGAGGATGCAGAAGCATCCCTTTGCGTGCGTTTGGCATGGCACATGACGAAGTCGACTGTCCCTGGGCACAAGCTACTCCTGGAAGTTAAGATGTTTCCGAAGCTGCATTCATTCATTTTGAGCCACTAGGGCACCACTGAGTGTCCTGAAGCCATACCCAACAGAATGGGACCCTAGTGGCCTGAGACCAACTGGGAAAGCAGCTACCACAACTGCTCCATTTACTCCCAGGAAGTGGTGTCTGCTCCAGGGGAGGCTGGGTGGATGTGAATTACGCTGAGGGACGGGCTCTGTTTAGGGAGTATAAACTTGGCATCTGTGACTGGACTGGCTTTGCTTTGTTATATTTCGGTCTTATTTTATAATGCAACTTAATGGGATTCGTTTTGAGATTCAGCGAAAATGGGGAAAAAAGTCAATCTTGAGCTGGTCAGGGACAGTCTTTGTTCCTGCTGATATTGTTATCTTTCCCCCCTCGGGCACGCAGCTCACTGCAGATAACGATTCGTCCCTTTAATTTTACGAATTCAGAAGGTGTCGTGCATTTGCAGCGCTCCCCTAATCCCTTCTTCTGGCAATGTAAATATGAACCAGCTGGACCTGGTAAGGTTTTAGGTATTTCATTTTAGTCCTCATCTTGAAATACTGTTTATATTTAACATTTCTCTTTATTAGCAAATGTAATATATAAACCCCTTTGCCATTCTCTTGAGTAACCCCAGATTAACGAAAGTGCACATATTTTTGGCAGATGCCTTACGGTTATTTCTAATTGAAACAAGCTGCTGTGGAGGGCTATGAGAAAAGTAAAGAAACGATGTCTTCTATCTGGCCACTCAGACCACGTCCTTCTAATCCAGGAGGACAGACAGAATCTAACACTGAAACTCTCACAGTGACATGTGGCATCTGCCCTTCATTAACGGGAAGCAAAGGGGACTCTTTGAAATTGTGAGGGCAAGACGGAAGGCCACTAACCTGAAGACACCCACGTCTAAACCGTCGGCCAGGTAGGGTAGGTTTCCTCCCTTAGGGAATCTTGGGCGGAGTGGGGCGTGGGGGGTTGTGATGGGAAATGTCTGTGGGTCTGTTTTGCTTCTAGTCCACATTGAGTCTCATCAAAATAATGATAATTTAAAAAAGCAACATGCAGCCACCATGTATTGACCACCTCATCAATGCTGGGGATTATGAGTTGCCTGCTTCATGGTTATGATTCTGCCCATTTCACAGATGAGGAAACTGAGCGGCGGTAAGGCAAGAGGAAAGAGCATGGCTTTAGACTCTGACATAGCTGGCTTCGGATCACACCTCAGTCTCTCGAGCTGCATGATGCTGAGCGGGTCAGTAGCCTCTCTAGTTGTCGTTGGTAAAATGGGAGGGGTGGTAAAGAGAGTTCAGAAAGAAAACAGACACGGAAGCAGAAGGTACATACTAAGGCTGAATAAATGACAGTGTTTCGTCTGCCCACAATTCTCTTAGAGAAATGAAATTTAAAGATGGCCCAGAGTTTAAGAAATATTATAGCTCTATAATCCACCACATGTTTACTGGAGGATTAAAAAAAAAAATCTAGCTAGTAGAGGCTGTCTGTTTATCTGTGTGGAGCCATAAAGATTCGGCTTAGCAGGGAACACGTCAAAGAAGGACCAGTAAGGGACAGACAGACAGAGGCCAGATCGTTTGAATAGCAAATGAATGTCTTCAGAGTGGATACCAACTAGCTATTAAAGGAAACAGTCTGGTATCGAAGTCAGCCACACCTGGGTTCAGCTCGGAAGCATACCCTTAATTAGCTGTGTGACCTGAGTGATCTCTCTGGGGCTCCATTGTTTCATCTGTAAAATGGGGATTGTCTTTGTCTAATAAACTCTTGTGGGGGCTAAATGGGATAAGGCACGCAGGGCATTTAGCAGAAGACCTGGCCCATGCAAGGATTCGTACATGGTAGCAATCCAGGGATGGGGTGGGGTCTCTCTTTAAGTGCTGTTCTTGATGCCAGCGCGGTCATGGGCTCTGCTTAAACCATCGGGCCAGTGCTTCTCAGGATCTACCGAGTCAAAATCTGCAGTTTTTTTTTTACTACCTTAAAGTTTGAGAAGCACGCTGGTGCCAGTAAGGTGCCCTTCAGCCTTGCTACTCCAAGTGTGGTTGGGGGACCAGCAGCGGGGGCTTCACCTAAGAGCTGGTTAGAAAGGCAGCTTCTGGGGCCCCAGCCCAGACCCAGTGAAGCCAAAGCCTCTGCGGCAGGGCTGGGAGATCTGCATGTGTCCAGCTATCCAGCACCTTCCACACCAGCTTGATTTAAACCCTTGGGAAATAGTTCCTACACTCGAAAGAGTAGATTTTTCTTGGATATAGTGAAATATCCATCAGTGTTTCTAAGGGACTGTGGGATAGGTGGGAGGTGGGTCTCATCACACGCAGGCCACCTTTAGGGGAGGAGTAGGATGGCCCATGACTGGGTCTCTTTCTTAACTTACTTCATTACAACCCACCCACACCCCCGCACGTCCTGTGCAGCACCGCAAGGACACAGCTATCAGAGCCCGCCTCCCCGAAAATGCTTCATTTCCTACCATTTGATGGGCGAATTGTTTAATCTTGATGCTACTGATGGAGCCATTTCTGCTTCTCACTAAGCTGCTGCCTTTTCCCCTTCAGTGCTTCATTTCAGGAACACAGGACAAAGGGGCACTCTCATTGTCCCCACCTCCCCAAATGAGCAGAGCTCTATCTGTAGCTCTGAGCTTAGCAGCAGGGAAGAGAAGCGAGGCTCGGCGCCAGGGGATGGTGGGTGAATGGACCTCAGGAAAAGCTCAGGGAAATAAACAAGAACCTCCACTGTGTGTTAGTTTCCCTACAGCGAGATGGCAGGGGCCGCAGTCATATAAGCACTCGCTGGAAAGCACACCTTGGACAAATCACAATTTAGAAATCTCTCTCTCCCCCTTTCCTTTCCAAGCTTGCAGCTCCCATCACAAACCAGGCTCAGCGGCTTAGACCTGGACCACGTACCTAATCTCAGAAAGCCCAACCTTTGATCTCTTGTAACCTAGGACTCAACACACGGAGGGGCTCGGAAAATGTTTGTGCCTGTTTCTGTGTCCCTCTCTCCTAAGCACGGTCCTCTTTGACATCTGTTGCCATTTCTACTGAACCTGCTGGTGGGATATTAAGAAGCCTTTTTGATTCCATGATTATCTTTAGAAACAAAAGCAACTTCCCCTTCATGTTTCAGTAAGTCACGGCTTTTGTACTTTACATTCAATTTGCTCATACATCTTAACCAAAACATTTTTCAGTGGTATCGCACATGACCGGTGCTTGTGTTTGCATGCTGCCCCAGATGTGTGATAAAAGCTCTGTGGGGTTAACGGGGCAAAGGTTATCATTTGCATTTCACAGCTGGGGACACTGAAGTCCAGAGAGATTGGAGCTCTACTATCTTTATTTTATGGCCTGTCCAAGGTCACACAGCTTTTCAGGGGCAGAATCGGCCCAAGTGGAACCAGCCCTTCTCACTCTCCGAGGTCCTGGGCTAATTCCAGGCCTCCAGGTCACGCCAAGCCACTGCCGATGAGGTGCTATGTTAAGGGGCTAGTTAGCAAAAACACTTAATTTCAGGCCTGTCAAATTTCTTTCTCCTGGTCACGGTGCACATAAATAGAGCACAATATTTCTGGTAGGAGAGCTTCCCTTTTGATTATCTAACCTCCTACACACAAAGGGAATTTTGATTTATCGTCTCCATGCCTGTCTGTCTGTCTGTCTGTCTAAAACATCCCAGCCCCCAGCCAGTCTGCAGCCCTTCAGGGGCCAGCGTCCCTCAACTGACTGGAAGATGTTTTCACCTAAGTCAGCAAGACAGACACATAAGCCATTTTGCTATTTAAATGGCACCAAACAAAGAATTCCCGAAGCGTGAGTCGTCTCTGAACAGGTGCCTCAGCATGCAAGGGCGCTAGCTGCCCAAACTCGCCTTTTCTGAGCAAAGTTTTGAGCTTAATTAAAATTTTCCTTAATTAAAATGCAAATATTCTAGGACTCTAACAATAAATTGTTTACACCAGACTGAGTAACAACCCTCAAAGGCTTTGGAAAAAAAAATAGTTTCAATTGCAAGCTATAGATTCAGATTTCACTGCTCACTGAGATGGGTAAAGATTTTTTTTTTTCTATTGGCCTAATCTGTTTTCAGCCAAAGTGCAGATATCCTAACCGTTATCTAAGAATCACATACAGAGACTACAATTCCCAAAGTTCACAGCAGCTGGGTAAATCATTAGGCCAGGTCCATGTCTCTGCTTTTGTTAACAACTTTTACAGGACCTGGAGTAGCAAAGGAAAATTAAAAACCAAAGCCTGCTGCACAGCACAGGGAACCATATCTATCCACTTGCGATGGAACATAATGGAGGATAATATGAGAAAAAAATGTATACACACACACATACACACACACACATATATATGTATACACACACACACGTGTGAGTGTGTGTGTAACGGGGTCACTTTGCTGTACAGCAGAAAACTGACAGAACACAGTAAACCAACTATAATGGAAAAAATAAAAACGGCTTAAAAAAAAACCCTAAAGCCTAGTAATCCTTTATGGTAAGTTTCAATATAGGTGGTTAAACTTCTTTTCGTTAGCATAAAGGATTACTAAACACCTGCGTTGGTTTCTTCATGAAAATAACTTCTCTATCACACCAAGTTTTCGTCTCTAGAAGCTTCTTGCTCGGTTGGGGCCTCCCACACGCACTGTGCTAGGCACTGGGGGAAGGGACAGTGGATCCAGCCAGCACCCCTGGTCCTTCCCCAAATGACAGAGGAAGTAGCCAGCAGAAGGCGATGAGTGCCTGGGACGTGAATTGCGGTCTTCGCAGATGGACAAAACACGGGACTTCGGGTTCTCTCCAGGCAGAAGGAAAAGCTTGCGCCAGTGGCCCTTTATAACATGCCGATGCCAGTGCAGGGAGGGCGGAAAATCACAGAGAGAGTTCTAGGGCTGCAGGGTTGGCTGCTGAGCCTGGCAGTCAGGGGGCAGCTGGGTGGGCCTCTTATTTTCTAGACATTGGACTTCCAAGAAGCAAGAGTAAAGGAGGGCTAATCGAAAGAAAGGAAAAGAAAAAATATTTCTTGCCACGGGGGTGCACTGGGGAGCCCAAGTACGTCCTTAAGTAGAGACTTGGGAGATGGGGAGGCGCTGCCTTCCCAGGGACTGGATTCTTTCACCCCACCCCGGAGGGAGGTGAGGGAGCGAGGGGGGGGCCACACATATGAGTAACAAAGCCAGCGTTGGCAAATGAAAGGATAGCATGCCACTAATTATTAGAGAAATGCAAATCAAAGCTACAATGAGGAACCACCTCATATTGGTCAGAATGGCCATCATTAAAAAGTCTATGCAGAGTTCCCATCGTGGCTCAGTGGTTAAGGAATCCAACTAGAATCCATGAAGACACAGGTTCAATCCCTGGCCTCGCTCAGTGGGTTCAGGATCCGGTACAGCCATGAGCTGTGGTGTAGGTCACAGACATGGCTCAGATCCCACATTGCTGTGGCTGTGTCGTAGGCCGGTAGCTACAGCTCCAATGGGACCCCTAGCCTAGGAACCTCCATATGCCATGGGAGTGGCCCTAAAAAGCCAAAAAAAAAAAAAAAAGTCTACAAACAATAAATGCTGGAGAGGGTGTGGAGAAAAGGGAATCCTCCTACACTGTTGGTGCAAATGTAAACTGGTGCAAAACACTGGGAAGAACAGCATGGAGGCTCCTTAGAAAACTAAAAACAGAGCTCCCTCCATATGACTCGGCAATTGCACTCCTGGGCATAAATCTGGAGAAAACTCTAATCAGAAAAGATATCCTGATCTTTTTGGATGTCATGTCCTGAAAATGTCAATTAAGTCTAACTTTTCTATTGTGTCCTTTAGGATCTCTGTTGCCATACTGATTTTCTGTCTAGAGGATCTGTCCATTGATGTGAGTGCACAGGGAGCTGCATCTAGTCACTTGAGATGGAACATGATGGAGGAGAGTGTGAGAAAAAGAGTGTATATATATGTATGGCTGGGTCACTTTGCTGTACACTAGAAATGGACAGAGCACTGTAAATCAAGTATAAAGAAAAAAACAAAAATCTTGAAAAAAAGATATTTACACCCCAATGGTAACTGCAGCACTGTTTACGATAGCCAAGACATGGAAGCAACCGAAATGTCCATTGACAGAGGAATGGATAAAGAAGATGAGGTACATATACACAGTGGAATATTACTCAGCCATAAAAAATACTGAAATAATGCCATTTGCAGCAAAACAGATGGACCTAGAGATGATCAAACTAAGTGAGGTAAGTCAGAGAAAGACATAGATCATATGATGTCACATACATGGAATCTAAAGAAAATGAGAAAAATAAATTTATATATAAAACACACAAAAAATCCCACAGACATAGAAAATAAACTTATAGTTACCAAAGGGGAGGAGGTATAAATTAGGAGTTTGGGGTTAACATACACACGACTATATACAAACTAGACTGTCATCAAGGACCTACTGTATAGCCCAGGGAATTCTACTCAATATTCTGTAATAACCTAAATGGGAAAAAATCTGAAAAAGGATATATGTAGATGTATAACTGAATCACTTTGCTATACACCAGAAATTAATACAACATTATAAATCAACTATAGTCCATTACAAAATAAAAAATTAAATTAAAAAACTAAAAAACACACACTAAAAATACAGCATGCTAGGTTAAATGTGAATTTCAGATAAATGATACATTATTACTTAGCAGTATAAGTATATTCCATGCAATACTTGGTTCATACTTTAAAATGTCAATGTACAAATAAGGAAAAGGATGGAGGTAGACCATATCATGAATGGCTTATAAATGCCAATATCCAGAGTTTGGATGCAACTGTTAATCAAAAAAATATTATCTTTTTTTTTTTTTTGTCTTTTTGCCTTTTCTAGGGCCGCTCCTGCAGCATATGGAGGTTCCCAGGCTAGGGGTCTAATAGGAGCTGTAGCCCCGGCCTACACCACAGCTCATATCAACGCCGGATCCTCAAACCACTAAGGAAGGCCAGGGATCGAACCCACAACGTCATGGTTCCTAGTCGGATTCGTTTCCACTGAGCCGCGACAGGAACTCCAAAACAATATTATCTTTATCAGTACTATGATGAGGGCAGCAGCAATCATGATGAAGTGAGTACTGTGGGCCAAATATTTACGTCTATCTCACAATCAAATGCCCTATGACTTAGGTACTATGAGTATCTCCATTCCTCAAACAAGGAAACGGAGGCACAAAGAATTTCAGCAACTTTTTCAAGGTCACCTGGCTAGTAAGTGGAAGACTAGGCATCTGCATCCATGTCTCTGACCACAAAGCCGTGCTTTTTATCATCTCCCTACACAACAACTCAGGATGTCACTTGTAGGGTCACCCCACCCTACTGAGCCAGCAGGCCACGAGACTGGATCCGAGATTTAGAAACACAGTAAAGGGATGCTGGCAAATCTAGGAAAGCCTGGAAAATGTGATCAGGTTTGGCAGCTCTAATCTTCTGGTACGTAGACAATGAATACCAAAAAACCCTGAAAATGTTATCAGATATCGTCTAGTACCTCCCAAATGAGAAGTATTTTCAGTCTGTCATCATAAATACGACGCGTCCCAGTAGCAACAGCTAACCTTTACTAAATGCCTCCAATGCCAGACGTAGAAACTGAGGCCAAAGGAACTAAGCAACGCATCCATGACTGCACATCTCAACCGCGGGAGTGCTATCTGGCCCAGAGTTTGAGCTTAAGCCAACACGTGCCGCCAGCTTTTCAATACCTTGCTTATTTAGTAAGTCATAGTTCATGTCACTTACACATCCTTCTCAGGCTTGTCCATATGCGTATTATCTGATTGCCATGGTGGCCACAGACGAGGATACTCAGAAATAGAGTCTGAACAACTTGAAAGCCATAAAGCTGGTCCTGGACAGAGGGCCTCAGTCTCTTGGCTCAGGGCTGGCCCACCATCGCACGCAGTCTTCCTATCTGGATCCTAGTCGAATCCTTTGGCTCTCTACGATCTAGTGAGTTGGTGTGAAGGACATTTTCAAAGTACAGACTTTGGTCTAAAACCTCATTTTCCCCCAATGGATTTAGCCAGGGCAACAGAAAATCCGGCCAAGGTAACAACAGGGATTACAACTAAGTGTGGTTTTAAAAGAAAACCAGAGGACTCACTGAGCTGTATTTCAAACCATAAAATCTTAACTGAAAAAACTCCTTTAGGAGATTTATCATTCATTATTAAGATATTAAGTAACAAATACTGAAGGTAATGATTTACTCTGCAAATTTTTCAGAGAACTGATATATTTGAAGCCAAGGCAAATAAAAATCGGTTTGGAGATTATGGGAAATAAATTTATGAAGGCAGTAAAACTAATCAATTTGTAGATTTGTCTTACTAAAGTTCTTATTAGAATAATGGCATAAATATGACCTTAGTGGAAAATCCATAACATATTCTTCTTATTTTGGTTAAATGCTCAGGAAGATCACTGGCTATGAATCTAGATTCCCCCAAATTCACCGCTGATTAGAGAAACTAAAATGAAATAAATTACCAAAGGCTGACATGATCTACTCATCACCACAGGGCCATGTTTCAACGTTCAAGCCATTACCACACTTGCAAATCATAATTTACACACTCCTTCACACAATAACTTTTGGCAAAAGGAAGGATTTATTTTCCTCGTATAATTACTGCATCAGTGTGTTTAACCTTTGCATCTGAAAAATGCAATTTGAATTCCGGAAGCAGAAAGATGGTTGGCCTTGAGCTTTGTTCAGTGGGACTGGAACATGGCTGCGGATTCCTGTTTTCCAGAGAAATGGGTTGAGATGAGGTCTTTCCAAGTCAGCCTTCTGTGACCCACTCCTCAAAACTGGCTAAGCTGCTCCCAAGACACCTACATGTAATCATGTGACATCTGTTTGATAGAGTATGATGACGGGTGTTCCATCCACTGCTTAACACGTGTGCTGTGCACCTGAGCGTGTGTGCATGCATGCGCGCGCGCGCGCGCGCACACACACACACACACACACACACGTGCATCCAGGAACACTACCTGGTTAGACTATTTCTGAATGATTTGGAAAAAACCATTGTGTGCCAGATCAAAAGAACACACATCTGGTTTGACCAACTCAGGGCTGAAATTCTCACCCATATACCTACAAGGCATCTGAAGTTACAATTACTTCCTAGTATTCAGCTTGAAAGACTGAATGAGATGCCTTGACCTCTTGCTACATTCTACTTCTTTCAAATGTTCTTAACTACATCTAAGTACTCTCCATTTATCTTTATTTATTTGTTTTCATCTTTCTAAAGTAACTTTCATAAAGAATGCCTCCATTAATGGACAGAAGCTCTATTTTTTTTTCCTGAATGAACTGCCATAAATCCATGCCTTGACCACTCTTCCTATGTGTGTTTTGGTTGTGGTGCATATGGTTAAATAAATCTTACTGAAATGCACAATAGTGTCATCTACAACCAATTACCATCAGCAATTGCTTTGTAAACACTCAACAATAAAAACAATTTATTTTAGTGAACAGAGTCTATGTCAGTCCAACATTAAGTTAAAAAATAGCATGGAATCCACCTCAACCACAGTAGTGCTTAATTGCTACTCAATTTGCATAATTTATACAAATTAATGTAGACTCAATAATTAGCATTTTCATATGGTTTATTGGAATCTAAAAGGCATAACAGTATGGTCTGTTAGTAATCTGAACATGTTTAAACAATATGTTTTGTGAGTCACTGGCATCTTAAGTTAGCTTTGTACAAAATGGGAATTAAAAAACGTACAAATGTCAATTTGTATGTCCCGCCGTGCTGTGTTCCTAAATCTAGATTTCAATAATGTACTTTTTGGTGGTGGTGATGAGCTGATTAAAAACCACCATTAAAGAATGTTGGCAACACTTGAACACATAAGACCGGCAGACGCTGGTCCAATATTTTATGGTTTTAAAAGGGCAATTTGTGATCTCTTGTAAATACTTATTCTTCCCACATGCCGACCCAAGCATTATTAAAAAAATAAATAAAAATAAAAATTGAGGAAATCCAGCTGAGTCATGTAGCTTTTAAAGCAACCAAATATCTGATCCCTGGTCATAAAAACACAAGTATTTCCAACTTCTATAGACAGACAGATGCTGTACAGCCGTACCTTTTCCAAATGTAAAACCAATCCTTGGAAATGCGCTAACCTCTTAACCACCCCTCCCTATCTGTCTATTACCTAAGAGTCTACAAGTGCTCTTTCACTTACTCTGCTTCTCCGGGCCTTCACAACAACCTCATGAGACAGATGAAAAGACTCAGGTGCACAGAGGCCCCATGGCCATCCCTCCGCATCCTGTTTTACCTCTGGGAAGTGGTCATGCACAGATGAATTCATATTAACAGTGCATTTCAGACGGAGGATCAGGAGACACTATGGCATCTGGATTCACCTCCACCTCAGCCAGGGTCCATTCGAATGTTATCACCTTCAAACTTTTACTGTGTATTTCTGCTTTACTCTTTCTGATATACCTTTAATAATTAAAAAAAAAGTCTGTCTTCATAGACAGAAATTCTATTTTTCTGGATGAAGTACCATTAAAACCCTTTTTCCTGTGTGTGTGCCGACTGAGAAAGAAAAACCTGGAGCGAAGTTCATGTCTGTTTTCTCCTTTTCCTTATCATCAGTCCCCAGAGGACTCAGCTGAGCATCTTGCAAACAGTAGGCACTGAAACACCTGCTAAACAATCGAACAAACAAGAGCAGGAGATCATAAGCTTTAAATACGCTCACAAACGTAGTCAGGGTACCGCACCCACTCGAATTACTTGTTGTGGGCCAATTCATTGAACACAAGTTCCAATGCACTCACTAAGTGTGGCAGTGATGTGGTTCCCTGAATTCCAAGCTTCCAAACTTACAAATGCTGAGGCTGAAATTCAAGTGTTAGTCGTCAACCCCTGCTGGCGACATCGGGAAGTGCAGCTTAACTATACGAGACATTGCAAGCCTTAAAGCGGGAGGTAATTTCCAAGAAGTAGAACCAGACTAAGGCGACCTCAACGCATACGGTTAATTCTCACGAATAGAGGGAGACATGGGAGGGGAACAGACACAATGGCATTACGAACGGTCTGAAAAGCCACCCCCGGGTGACACCTGCCGCGTCATCTACTTTGGAAAATGTTTTCAATCCAACCCAATGGGAGATTCCGGGGTGGTCTCCTAGTGCAGTACTAACTTGAATAGTGATGATTCTACTATTTATTGAGGACGTATTATGTTCCAAGCATAAGATTAGAGAATAATTATAGCTACTATTTATCTTTGTCGAGCATCTCTCAGCTGAAACGAGCAGCCAACCTGCCCACAGATGACCTGAGGATAATCATTATACATAGCAGCTAATATTTCTTGAGTGCTCGCTATGACGCAGGAAGTGTTCTAGATATTTTACGTGTACGAAGGCAGCTACTGCTCCTGACAGCCCTGTGAGGCAGGCCCGGCTATTTGCACCTGCCAGGCACGACTCTCAGCACAAGGACCGCATGAGCCAGGTGGTAAAAACAGGCGGAAGCAGCAAGCTGTTCCGAGAGAGCCACTTACCACTTTCCCGCATTTCCAACAACAGAGGTAAAGAAAACCGTTCCAATTTTGTTTTAATACTCTTCAAGACCACCTGGTAATACTTAGGAAAATCTGGGTGGGTTTCCAAGCGGCTTCATTCTTTGGTTTGGAAACCTGGTCTTGAGGGTGCCCAAAACTTCAAAGCAGGTTGCCAGGGGGCGGGACCCGCGGGACCCACTCCCACCGTCGGCGGCGGAACTTCTTTACTCCTCTAAGCCCATTGGAGGATCTGTGCACATCAAAAGGTGCTTGTTCAAAAACCATTTTGCATCAGAGACAAGAGAATAAACACGCACCCAATCTATCACTTTCTCAAGCTCGGTTTTGATATGTTAACAACCATCAGTTTAAACAAACAAATGATTAGGTCTGGAAACAGAAATGTCAACACAGCCACAGTTGACTCATTTACTCATCAGCCAGTTGCCTCGGCTGTGTTTATCTGTACCTTGGGTTTGTGTATGAAGGCCCCATTTCACAGAAATAGAAAAGGTGCCTGAGAGATCCTCTGATCCCGCTGGAGAAGCTGAGGCCCAGAGCCGGTGGGTGGCAGAGTTCATCACTACTGTCTAAGCCTCCTGCCTCTTAGTCTACACTGCCACAAAATGCCAGGGGCTGTGGGACCAGGTGTGGCCCTGACACTCCCAGCCCGGGGCTGGCTTGCAGTTTCTTACACTGATAATCTGTTCACTTCCGTTACCAGGCTTGGAGCAGGTCTGGCTTCTTTGCAGTGGCTTGTGTGCACATCTTGCAATGTACGATCCAGGACAAAATGTGTGTCAATATAATTTTAGGTTATGATTTTCTACTTATGAGCAGGGAAAGAAAACTGAAGAAGCTGCAGAAGGAAAGTCTTTAAAAGAATTTATCAGCAGGTGGTATTTTTCCACTTCAGTCATTTGAATGGTATTTGTATGGATGTGCTATAGATATCCACCCCCCCCCAAAAAAAAACCCACTTAAAAAAAATAGGGGCCACTTGCATTCAACATGCTGAAGTTGAAGCAAATTCCATAGCCAGCTGTATAATTTTCTGAATGAAAATGCCATCCATGTGGCTTTTGGTTTCCTTTTATTTGATACTAAATTTGTTCTGCCTTCAAGTTTAGTTAGATATATGAAAATTTTATCACCGATTTAGATGTAATAAGTAATTTTTCTATTATACCATGATTTTTTAAAATTTAAGGAGCCTCTTCAATGTTGATAACTTTTTGTTTTGTTTTGTTTTTTAATTGTTATTTCCCCAACACAATTTTTTTTCTGCTGTACAACACGGTGACCCAGTTACACATACATGTATACATTTTTTCTCCCATTATCATGCTTCGTCATAAGTGACCAGACATAGTTCCCCCAGTGCAATTCAGCAGGATCTCATTGCTTATCCATTCCAAAGGCAGTAATTTGCATCTATTAACCCCAAATTCCCAATCCATTCCACTCCCTCCCCCTCGGCAACCACAAGTCTATTCTCCAAGTCCATGAGTTTCTTTTCTGTGGAAAGGTTCATTTGCGCTGTATATTAGATTCCAGTTATAAGTATAGCATATGGAATTTGTCTTTCTCTTTCTGACTTACTTCACTCAGGATGAGAGTCTCTAGTTCCATCCATGGTGCTGCAAATGGCATTATTTCGTTCTTTTTTATGGCTGAGTAGTATTCCATTGTGTGTATATACCACATCTTCCTAATCCAATCATCTGTTGATGGACATTTGGGTTGTTTCCATGTCTTGGCTATTGTGAATAGAACTGCAATGAACATGCGGGTACATGTATCTTTTTTAAGGAAGGTTTTGTCCAGATACATGCCCAAGAGTAACATTCAGAAATCAGGCACATTTCTGTATACTAACAATGAAGTATTAGAAAAGGAATACAAGAATACAATACCTTTTAAAATTGCACCCTAAAAAAATCAAATACCTGGGAATACACCTGACCAAGGAGGTAAAAGACTTAAATGCCAAGAACTATAAAACATTCATCAAGGAAATCAAAGAAGATGTAAAGAAATGGAAAGATATTCCATGCTCCTGGGTTGGAAAAATGAATATTGTAAAAATGGCCATGCTACCCAAAGCAATCTACAGATTCGATGCAATCCCTATCAAATTACCCACGACATTTTTCACAGAACTAGAACAAACAATCCAAAAATTTATATGGAACCACAAAAGACCCAGAATTGCCAAAGCAATCCCGAGGAACAAAAACCAAGCAGGAGGCAGAACTCTCCCAGACTGCAGGCAATATTCTAAAGCCACGGTCATCATGTGGCTTTTTAAATACAATGGTTTAAGTGAGTTGAGAACCAATGGTTTCTTCTAGAAACATTCACTATTTTAAACAATTATAGCTACTTAGGAAGAAAAAAAAAAACACACAAAAAACAGTGCACCTAAATGAATCCAAAATGTTTTTGGGAAGGCTCTGCCCTCCCTCCCCAGTTTTAGAAATTTCCCACAACATCATGCCAGGCATGAAGTTCCCCTCTCTATCTTTCAAGACTTTGTGACCAGGAGTTTGTGCAAGGTCTCAGGTTAGACACAAAGAACTCCATGAGGATGCATCTAGCAGGTAGGTGCACTTCATAACTAAAGACAGATGCACGGAGAAAATATTTATTCTATCAAAAGTAAGAAGAAATGACTAATTTAATAGAAGTGCTTATCTCAATGCCACTTTTTTTTTTTTTTTGGTCTTTTTGTCTTTTTAGGGCCGCGCCTGCAGCATATGGGGCTTCCCAGGCTAGGGGTCAAATTAGAGCCACAGCTGCCGGCCTACACCATAGCTCTCGGCAATGCCGGATCCTTCACCCACTGAGCAAGGTCAGGGATTGAACCCCCATCCTCATGGATACTAGTCAGGTTCGTTAACCACTGAGCCATGATGGGAACTCCTCAATGCCCCTTTAAATGGGCAGCCCACCACAATAAGTTAAAAACAGTATATGATTGGAGTTCCCACTGTAGCTCAGCAGGTTGGGGATCCAGCATTGTCACTGTGGCAGCTCAGGTCACAGCTGTGGCTCAGATTAATCCCTGGCCTGGGAACTTCTATATCCTGTAGGTGCGGCCAAAAAAATAGTATAGAGTTTATTAATGCGCTAAAGATTTCCCAAAGTTAACATACTCCATAAAGTGGGGTGCACCTGTGAGGGCAGACACCTAATCAACAAAGGAACAAATCACTCAAGTTTTGACTGGCCTTCTTCTTCCTTCCCCAGAAGTGAACTTAAGAATCAAAGTGTATTACAATGGTCTTTGTCCCCACCCACACCCCGACACAACTGTGACTTGCCATAAGCTACTCTGGGGCTATGGAGGAAGCTGAAATCTGCCACTTGGAGGCAAATGGCCACTGAAGAGCTGGTCAAGAGGGGCAAGCAAAGGAGTGACGTGTACCTTGTCCCTCAACTGTTTGTCTGCAGTCAGGAGAGGAAGGAAATCAAGAGGAGAAACAGGCTATAGAGGCCGGCTTATCTGAGCCAAAATTCAAGTTAAGGTAAGCAGTCAAGATGGCTTCCGGTAGCTTTAGAAAGGACCCCATGACTGTTCCAGAAAACAACAGAGGCAAATGTGTAGACCAGAGGGAAAGAGAACAACACTTCTCATCTCTTGTTTAAAACAGTTTTATTTTGAAACAGAAAATTCAAGCTTCCAGAAAAGTTGTAAGAATATTTGGCAAAAGCACGTACGTACGTACGTACATCCTTCACCCAGTGTAAGGTGTGCATACGATGTCCCTCTATCTCCACATCTGCCAGCGTCTATTTCCAGAAAATGTGAACATCCTCTTACATGAGCACAAAACGATTATCAAATAATTAGGACATAAACACTGACACTGTTAGATTAATCTACCAACTTTGTTTAGAGTTTGCCAATGGTCTCAACAATATCCTTTATAGGACAAAAGAAAAAAAAAAATCCCAGAGCCAATCCAGGTTCATGTGTGACATTTAGTTGTCACATCTCTTTACCCTCCTTCAACCTGGACCAGTTCTTCCGTTCTCCTCTGTTTTTCATGCCCTTGAGGTTTTTGAAGAATGTAGGGCACTTTTTTTGTAGAATGTGCTTCAATTTCGGTTTGTTGTCTGAGGGGTCTTCAGGATTAGACTCAGGTTACACATTTTTGGCAGAAATAACACAGAAGTGATATTGTATCCTTTCCAATGTCACATATCAGGAGGCTTATGAAGTCAACTTGCATCAGGTGGGTAAGGTGCTATCACCCAGGTCTCTTGACTGTCAGACCATCATTTCCTCCTCTTGCAATTAATAAATGTTTTGTGGGGAAATACTTCGAAGTTATGTAAATATATCATTTACCCCTCCAACTTTCTTCCACTGCTTTTAGAATCCATCAATGATTCTTTCTTTCCTGAATCATTTTTTTCACAGTGGTCTGGGTTAGTACTCCCGGACTGAGCAAATAATTAGTGTATTGTGGATAAGGAGAGCGAAGTTTCTCAATTTTAGAGAAGGGAGTTAACAGTAAGGAAAGGAGGAAGACTGTGACGCAGTGGGGTTCGACTGAAATATAGGATATGACTATGACCTTGTGGTATTTTAATATGTATGTGGATGGACACATATAGAAGTAGATATACGTGTGCGTATGTATGTATCTTTGTATGTATGTGGATGTGCATATTTAAATATCTCCCAGCTCTCAGTTCAGAGTGGCTTAGAAATAATGACACTCTGGTAGTAAAAAGCACACCTGTCCCCCACATCTTGTTCTCTAAATACCATTTTCTAATAAAAGGAATGGGGGTTCCTAAAAGAGGCCAGAGCAGAGAAGCCCACAATGACCTGAAGCTGTCTTGTGCCAGAAATTAAGTGCCCAAAGATCTAGAGGACATAAGAGTCAACTTGAAGGGGCTCTGGGAGTGAAGTCTGAGACAATTTACGCATCAACCTAAAGAACGACATTGTTATGACATTGTCCTGTAGCTTTTTAAGACATTATTACCACGTGGAAAACCGAATAAGGGTCCACGGGATTTCTGTGTATTATTTATTACTCGCAACAACTGCATAGGAATCTACACTTATCTCAAAGGCTTAAAATAAATAAATATAAATCATGACAGTAATGTATTCTAACTCACTGAATAAGAATTAAAAAACCAAAGAGCTCAGAGTCGCATATCAAGTTTTCTGCCCATTTTTCCTCTTCCACTTCTGCCAACATTTTGTCGCTCACTAAAGATCATTTCATTGAATCAAAATGATTACTGGGATTTCCCGTCGTGGCTCAGGAGAAACGAATCTGACTGGCCTCCATGAAGATGCAGGTTCGATCCCTGGCCTCGCTCAGTGGGTTAAGGATCTGGCGTTGCCGGGACCTGTGGTACAGATCGCAGACGCAGGTCAGATCTGGTGTTGCTGTGGCTGTGGTTTAGGCTGGCAGCTACAACTCTGATGGGACCCCTAGCCTGGGAGCCTCCATATGCCATGGGGGCAGCCCTAAAAAGACAAAAAAAAAAAAAGTGGTTACTGCGATTGCTCTCAGAGACATCTGCAGATGTCACTAGATCTAAGAGTTTGTGAGTTGTGACTGGTGTGTCTTGGCGATTTCAGACTCATTGGAAGTACTGAACTTGGCAATCAAGATGTGGTGCTCTGCAGAGGCTCTGAGCACTCAGAGCACAGGACGTCCAGATTCCTTGTGTCATTTTAGCCTACTAAGCCTGGGTCCTCACACACACATATGGGACAAAGGGCTGCTGCCTCCCGAGTTCATCTCCAAACTGGATGAACTGTTCAGAATGTTCTTCCCGTCTTTGGCTGTGGCTGTCACCATTCCATTGTTTTTCTCACATTTAAAATCTGTACAATTACAGCTCAGGTGTTGGTCCCTTTCAATTACATTAGAAAACACTTAAGGATTAACTTACTACGTTAATATCCATCTCGGGATAGTTAGATCTATAGGGAGATGATGTTGAAACCTACAGCCCAGAGCTTAATGTCTATTTCTAGAGTCTTCCATTCTGATTACTTCAATGTAAACGATTTATATATAACATAGATAAGGTAAATGCCCCAGTCTGACTAATGTCACCGTTAGCGCTTGAGAGTCGGTTCACGCACTGCGCTGAGATTATCACCCACCCACGTGTATAGCGGTAGTTTAGTGATAAGTGTCACCGTTTTGTTTGTTCTTTGTAAGCTTTAACATTAGTCAGACCTTTTTGATTAAAGTCAATATTAGCTGTACAATATTGACATTGGCTGGAGTTTAGATTTCAAATGTTATGTCATAGCTCTTTTAATGTCTTATGTTTGGTTACAGAAAGGAAGAAAAGGAAACCAATGACTCTAGCCTCTCCCTCTCCCCCTCCTCACACACACACACACGAAACTTGTACTTCAAAGCAAATAAGTACAAAGTTTCGTGTGTGTGTGTGTGTGTGTGTGTGTGTGTGTGTGTGAGGAGGGGGAGAGGGAGAGGCTAGAGTCATTGAACAAGCTACAATTACAACTGCAGCTGAAGCTTTCTGTACGGGTGATTTGCATTCCAAAAATACTAGAAAATTCAACTGACCTAATTTCTCAAAACTCGTTACTTTAGAACCACACTCAAAAGGGAGAGGTGCCCACAACCGTTGTCGACAAGTAGACTGAGTACTTCATAAGTCGTGGCTCCAAGTGGTGATGTGGCAGCCACAGCCCAGAGTCAAGACGACACGCATGCTGCAGGCTGCCTGCAGCCGCCTGGACATAAAATGTGTCTTGAGTTTCCCTGCGAAAACAGCCCTGAGGATGAGAACATGCTTTTACACCTGGCTTCTTCCACAGTCCCAAGTTTGTCAGTTCAGACTCTGTCTCTACAATCCCTTTATTGCAGAAATATTCTGGAAAATTCTACATGACTAAACACGCACAGAAATCAAGTATCCAGGGATCCTTTTTTAGTTCCTCTGTATCTTTATTTATGAAAACGTTTTAAATTGGGGAGGGGGGTTGTGCTAGGAAAAGAACCCAACTCTACAGCCAAATTCATGAGTGCGACTGACACTTTAAAAATAATTTTCGTTGGGAATTCCATATGGTACATTTGGAAAGGCAAATTTTAATACTAAGTTCCTGGGGAAGTACTTATCTGGAAGGCAATGAAGAAATGAGAAGTAAACTGAACCATTAGCCTACAAAAATGGAAGATTTCTGGAAAGTAAAAAGCCATACAAACCCTTCTGGAACAGGAGTTATGAAACGGGCAAGGTGAAAGTGGAAAGGCCAAAATACATGGCTCCTCTTGTCTGGTGGGGGCATATGTGTGTCGTTTCCCCCCCCCCCCCCACCGCTGGACCTGTAAGGCTGGGTTACATCTGCAGGACTGAGGTCGATGATTCTCAAAACCATCACCACCACCACCAAGACATACACACACACACACACACACACACACACACACGCGCGCGCACAGACTTTACCCTAAGTTGTGCGTCAGTACTGAAAAGCTAACAGTAAGCTTAAGGGGCAAGAATGAAGGGTTTCTTCTGCGGTGTTCCACGCTTTGAATGAGACTCATACTGCCTGACAGCGAATGGCCACTGTGAAGATACAACGGTACGGTGGGTGCCTCGACAAGTCAAAACACAGAAAAGAATTCTCTCCCCTTCCCCACCCTCCTCATTCCTGCCTAGACGCTGACCCTGAGCACTAGGCCACTTCTTTCCCAATCTGGAGGAAGTGGCTCCAAGGATTTTCTGGAGCAGTGACAGGGCTGAAATATCTGCTACGAACTACACAAAAGCAAAGCAAAGCAGTTCTTATTCACTTCTAAACTTGCACAATTTTACAAACTGCCAAGAAACAGAGATTAATATTGGGAGGTTATTTTAGGAACAGGAGTTCCATTTTTGGTTTTTTTGCATGAAATCAAACCAAGCAGGCTTCGACTTTGATCCGAATTTCAGAGCCCTTCTTATAAATGGTTGCTAACATCTCTATCTGTGCTACAAGAGAGCTATTTTCACTTGAACTACATGGTACATAATTGAAGTCAGAGTTGTAAATCACTGGGCCATCTGTCCTTAAGCCGTCACAAATCATACACAGAGGAGCATATGCGTAATGAAAATAGACTGAAACTTTTTTGAGTTTACATGCTTCTGAGTTAATTAATCCTCTGTCCCACACGGCTCCGAGATTCTTCAACAATATGTTTGATGAATCGGTTTAATTACATGAATGGGGTGCGTGTGCATGTGTATGTTTTACAGTGTCACCATCACAAATCCAAAGGAAACCATGCAATTGACTTAACATTTTCACTTTAAGTGAAAATAAATCATTATAATCACACACAGAACCTAGATCTATTGGCCTCGTTTTCCTCGTTTGGTTATTAATGTTGAAAATACATATTAACATTAACAGCTACAATAATATCTCACTTTCACCTTAATGAAGATTTATACGCATATACATCACCCTTGCATTCCACAAAGATGCTGCCGGGAAGGGGGTGTTTTAGGGACTGGAGCCAGATTCCAATTTCAGGGCTGTTTTCTCACCAACACAAAATGTGATCTCAGAAAAGTCCCATGATTTCTCTGTGCCTCAGTTTCTCTTTTTATTCGTGTGTGTGCCCATGGGTGTACATGTGTGCACACGTGTGTGTGTGTGTGAGAGATCCAGGTCTTTACACTAAGGTATTGAAATGGTTTATAAATGGACATGTGCCAGGAGGCTTAAGCTGCAAGGAATAAAAACACACACATGATCACATCAACGAGAAAGAAATATCTTAATAAAACAGGGCTGTTGAGGGGTTTTTTGCAAAAACCAGGACAGAGCAGGTGATGCCACTCGCACCTAGCCTGAGTCCGCTGAAATACACATGAATCGTGAGAAACTGTGCACGCGCACGGCATAAAGGAACCACCGGCCACTGTACATTACAGGTCTTTTGAAAGACCTGATGTGCATTTAAAATTGAACGCCCACTCACTGGAGCCCTAGAACAAATCGTACAAGAGCGAGTGCGAATCTGAAGCGCATGTTCCCCCAGCAGGAAGGAACTGAAGTTTTCCCTCAAAGCTTTTTTTCGGTCCTTTGTCGACACCATGTACGCCTGTTTCCATAAACAAGAGCACGCATGCCCGCGTCCGCATGCAAAAGGCCCCGAGGAGATACACATGACGTGAAACTGGCCCTTATCAGCAGATGGGCCGGAGACGCGCCAGTCATCCTGCCCCATGCACATGCGTGCGCAGCCTTGTCAACCGGCCCTGGGACAGCCCACAGGGTTAAAGATAGCACAACGTGCACCTGCACCTCTTGGAGAAGAAGTGAAGACTTGAGGTCCAGCGAGGGGAACCCAATTTCCGCTTGTCATCGGGACAGGTGGCGAGCAAACAGCAAGCCGCAGCTTGACTCTTTTGCATTAGATTGTTTTCGGGGCACACTTGGGACAAGAACAGAGGGAGGCCGTGAGAACCCAAAGGCAGGCTGGAAGCCCCTTGGGGCCCCGGGAAGCCAGCTGCGCACTCTGGCACATGGTGACAGACGCTTGCACCCTAGCAGAGGCTTCATGGGACGGCCTCAGCCCCTGCT
Source organism: Phacochoerus africanus (assembly GCF_016906955.1). Classification (NCBI taxonomy): domain Eukaryota; kingdom Metazoa; phylum Chordata; class Mammalia; order Artiodactyla; family Suidae; genus Phacochoerus; species Phacochoerus africanus. The sequence goes on along the minus strand of NC_062560.1, from coordinate 124,869,838 downwards.
GACTGCCCTCACCTGACAACACCATGAACCCTGCAGAAAACGGAAGGGACTGGGGAGGGCAGCCGGCAGCCATGGAGGGGACGCAGCCTGTTCCGGGGACGGGACGCCCTCGCCACCTCTGCGCGAGAGAGGCCCGGGCACAGCTCATCTCACCGCTCTCTCCCTTTTACTGAACCCACAACTCAAAGGTCAACGACTAAGAGTTTGTGATCAGGTCCAATGGGATCTGAAATATCCACGTGCAATTCCACGTGGCCCCAACGGAGAACCTGGGGGTCATTCAGCTCCTGGCTTTCACATCAGGACAAATCCAATGATTGGCATCACTAGCGGTGGAAATCCCTGGAGGGCGCTCTCTCTCTCTCTCTCTCTCATAAACACACACACACCCGGGAATATATATTTTGCTTCTAAGAGCTTCTTAATGTTTATGGTAGAGAGGAAATGTGTCTTGATAACAAAAAAGATCTCATACGAAATGGGTTTTGGGGTTAATTCCTGAAAGCCGACAGTCTTTTTTAAGGGAACTTTGAAGCAAGGGGAAGACACCCCTGTCGTGAGGCTGCAGAACTTCGCTGAGCTACACTTGAATGTATCCTAAGTTGGCGTGATCGCTAGCGGCTGCAGCTGGGCTCACAATTAGCCAGTCCTCCGTGGCGGCGTAAGGGGCAGGGAAGGCCACAGCGGCACCAGCAGAGGCTGCCCTGGGACGGCCCCTGCCGATCTGCCGCCACACTCCTCTGCCCGGACCTGTGAGGCCCGCTTCCCTCAAACCACGCCCCCTGAGGAGGAAGCAGGTTTAGGGCTGCTTCTATTCAAAGTTCATTTCCAGTGCATAGCGGGCCACACACCGATGAATGAGTGCAGCGGCCTCGGCAATGTATGCTGTCTTTATGCTCCACTCAACTGTTTGACTTCCACACAAAGACTTCTTCTCAGGGGCACTGTTTGGGTCATTACAGAGTGGGCTTGTCAGAGGGCTTTGTAATTGTAACCATAAACAAATTACTTTAGGAAAAAGGCCAGAGCCACCGGCAGCAATCAAAGAGATTTGTCAAGACTGTTTCCGACCATTTTATATCAGATTCCTTATTAAACACACGCACAAAAGAAGAAGTGACTGCAGGTGAAGTGATTACAATTTTTGCAAAAACTGTAATGTCTAAAAGGGAAATACATACTCTAACTGACGAATGGAAGTTATTTCCACTTGAAGACATTTTATTTCAGACGGTAAATCAGGACAAACGCCTTCCCCATAGGAAGATGAATGAATGGAAGTTCTGGTTAAGGGCGGTCAATTCCCCGTTTGGTTTAAATGTACTCAGAAAACAATTCCACTCATCCCAAGCAGAGCCGGCTGAGCCTGTGTTAAGGAGAACCAGAAGAGCCCTGTGACCTGGCAAGCCCAGCCAACTCAGCACAGAAACACGGCAGCGTGATGCCTGCCACCCGGAGCCCCGTGGCACACCGAGGACTTCAGAACTTAACTTGACCTGGTCAGGCCTTTATGCCTCAGATTTTACCCCTGAGCAAAATACGCCTTTCTTGTGGGAAGTGTGAGTAGGGCTGGTGGGAAAGGTTCTGTAAAGCTTACTTTTTAAAAATGCACAGCCGCTTCTAGAACATCAAATGGCTCTTACAAACAACATTTTGATGACTTGAGTGTAAATGAATCACAAACATATGGATTACATTTCCCTCCAAACACACAGGGGTCTCAAAATTAAAGAGGGGGAAAAGGGCTTGCGGCAACGTGCACCGGGTTTCCCTGAATCCGAAAGCATTTGAAAAGAGTTCGAGACAGGCCAGCAGGCCCGGAATGCATCCTGGACATTAATGGCTTTTATAAGTTTGAAAAATGCTGGACAGTTAAAGTTGCCTCTTTGAAGCATCTCAGATGTAAGCTTGTTTTATATGATTTTTTTTTTTTTCCTTTCAATGCACAAGTGTTCAGGGCATCTGGCATTGATTATTTTATTCTTTTTTTTTTAAGTGTTTAAAATAAAATAATGGCATAATTTGTTTAGACAAAACAGCCCTCAACCAGACAAAAAGGCTAAAGGAGTAAGAAGGGCAGTGGGAAAGGGTATCAGGACCATATATCTTAAAGGTCCAAGTGTCACAAAGGCCTAGAATCTACATCTAGCTTACACCTGCATGTATGTATGAGTGGGGACACATATGTGGATAGAGACGTGTGGATATAAGTGTATATCCACACACACAAACACAGGCAAACCCTATTATTAACTTATTTTCTCAGGGTTGTGAACAGCCCATTCTAATGTCACTGACTACAGCCACACACAGAGTGTTTGCCCATGAACACAAAGAACACTTCGAATTCCTCTCAGAATTTCTAAGCTCTCTTTTCTCCATGTTTTCTACATTTGTAGCCTCTCCTGCTTTGTATTATTCTCCTGTCTACATGAGTGGAGGACAGATATTACCTATTAGCCCAACTGAACCACAAATCACTATAAGTGACTTCACCTAAAAATGTGTTCAAGGGCTGCAATATTTATTCCATGATGTTATGAAGAAAGATGGAAAAAAAAAAAAAAAAGGCTTAGGTTTTTATTTCCAAGATACACAGAAAATGAGCGGTTAAGAGGAAGGCAAATACACAATCTCCATTGTGAGAATGTTGACACCCCACTCCTACCCGGAGAAGAGTTAACTGCTTTCTGTAACCAGCAGGTCAATAGCCAAATGGAGTTAGATCCCAGAACCCAGCCAGGAACTCAAGCACGCGGTGTTTGGGCAGAGCAGCGACTAGGTTCACTGCCTCTATTTACATAAGGTGCCATTAAAATGCCAATAGCAGGCAAGAGAAATTAATGGGCTCCATGTGCTGAGCCCGCAAATGAGCCCCCCCAAAAATGTTTTAAGTCTATATATGTCAGTGACGCCCAATCCTTTTAATTAAAACACTTTCTAACGTTTGGAGGGTTGACGCTGCTGTATTTGTTGTTGCACTAATCTTCTGCCTGTTCTCCCCATCACACCCCACTCCTCCCCCAAATCAGGCCGAACCTGAGGAGGTCTAGATTTCTGAAATTTAAAGAGAATTTAATGTGATTTGATTTGAGCACGATTTTCCGACAGTTTCAAGCTTGAGGTGTGGCAGCCAACGCTCTATGCTGCAGCTCTTCTCCTAAGGAATTTTAAAGTGTCATAAAAACTCAGCAGTTGAAACCGCCTCAAAGGTCATTTAGTTCGACCTTTATCTAATGCCGGAATCCCCTCTACAACATTCCTGATAAGGGCTGGCCAGCCTTCGCTTAAATGCCAGACATGCATATACTCCTCCACCTAAAATGGCACGGGATAACCTCCACTGCAGGTGGAGAGCGACCCAGCACCGCAAGCCACCTTTCCTATCCCTGTCATCCACGGGGTCACTGCTCAGGGCGGAGCACAGAGGACGCCAGCTTATAAAGGTCCCTCCTGAAACCGGTAAACGACACACAGTCAGGTAAAACTTCTCTTGCAGGAGGAAGAGACAACTGTCCAGTTATGTACCATAAACTTCTGAACGCAAAGGCTGTCCTCTGTCACCCACACGCATCCTCAAGGTGGCTCTCTGGAAGAACACAGCTGGCTCTGTTTGGTCTTATTAGCAAAATCCAAGACTAGACCACAACAAAATGGAATCTAAACTCCCTTTAGTGGACTCTTCGCCCAAGTCAAGATGACTCTCGAGTCTGGAATGGGAACAAAATGCTTCTAAAAAGCATTTGGTAGCAAGAAACGATCCATCTCAGGGGGCCCCGTGAAGAGCTGTGACAATGACGTGGGAAAAATTCTTTTCTAGTTTAGAGTCCCCTTAGCAAAAGACTCTCTCCTGCAGCGCTGAACACAGGGGGTTACAATAACTCATCAGCGGCGCAGGACAGGACATGGTTTGCTGAACACGGACAGAAAGCTGGCCGTAACCACCAGTGTGGTGCAATGTCATAGGGGCTAGACTTTGACTTAAGAGCCCTCTTGTGCAGCAGGTGGAAATAATAGTACTAGACACTGAAGAAATGCTTCAAGGCAGTGCTGGGTCAGCCTAGCTTCCTGGCAGGCACAAAGACGCCCTGTGCCATGCGGTTCAACATACGATTGATGACTCAAGCCCTTTCAGAAGAGTGTCTTTGGAAATGCTTTGCTGTGGCTCCGGCCAATCCTGTTTGTCATGTCCATCGCCTTCACATGAATCTCCTGCATGAATCAAGCAGGGCAGTGGGCCTGAAGGATGGGCCAGGAGTTATCTGTTTTGTCATCTTAAAGAGGGCTGTCCTCCCTGCAACTGGAAGGATATTCAGATATGACCTTGGGCACCTTAGGGAAACAACGGACCTCTGCCCAGCTCTCATCCTACGTACAGCATTTATTGGTGCAACTCCCGGGGTCATGCATGCCACGGCCGCCATGAGAGCCCCAGTGCCCGGCCCATGCACACACCCCCATATACGTGACAAATGAAGGAACGGATGAATGGCTGTGTCCCTCTTCAGGAGGTCTGGTGCACACGCTGCAAAAGGAGAGCGTGAGCACGCGAAGAGGACGCAGTGTCAGAGGGGACCACCGCTCACGTCCAATCCTCATCTTGCAACAGGAAGCGACGGGCACGGCCGGCCGGAGGAAGGGCAGCTCCGCCTGCCACCCAGCGAGCAGTTCATTCGGAGGTGGCTGGTGTGGAGCAACAGCTCAAGCCCCGCCTCTGAGGAGCTCTACGAAGCTCAGGGTTACAGTGCCAGGGTTGAAACCCCGGCTCTGCTCTGCCTGCACTACCTTCCCATGTGAGCTTCCTCTCAGCCTCTCTAGGCCTCCATGTCGCCATCGTGAAAATGGCAATGACAGGCGCCTCTCCTACCTCGCAGGGTTATAGCTGGCAGAAGAGTATCTGTGCAGAAAGGGTTCAGAGGGGGGCCGTTCGGCACACAGGGCCCTCGGTCATCTCCCAAGTGGAGGCCCATCTGGCCACCGGGAGAGACGTGCAGCTTCCCAGGAGGTGCCAGGGCTCCACAGGCGTTAGCTGCCTCCTTGTGAAAATGCTCCTGACCGCCTTTCCATTCTCTGGGGCTCCCATGCTGCCGCCCTTAAAGGGGGAGGTACCCAGAGGGAGGCTGCCCTGGGCAGAGGGTGTCGAGGATCTTCTGGAAAAGGGTGTGTGGAGCAAGTGGCCAGGCCTCTCCAGCTCCACCTCCCCCTAAAAATAGAGCCTTTGGGGCACAGCCACCGACCCTACCCCCCCCCCCCCCATATCTCGCAGGGTCACCCTGAGTCTCTCCAGGCAATCACCCACGTGCTGGGACGTGGTGCCCTGAGACATGACAACACACGGAGCAGAGGAGGGCTGCCCTCGCCTCCAGGGAGGGCGGACGCGAGCCGTGGAGGTGAGACTTCCTCCGGGTGGCCTTCAGGGCGCAAAGACAACCAAGGGCGGCGGGCTCACGAGGCCCCGGCGCACGGACAACCGAAGGTGCAGCAGAGCTGCCCGAAGAGCAAGGAACGGGCTGCCTTGCCAGGGAGGTGGCGTCGCCTCGCGGGGTTTTGGTTGTGGACCCGCAGACGCTGGGGCACCCCCGGGCGGAGGGTGAGGGCCGGGCGTGGCCAAGGCGATGGCCCCGCTCCGAGGGCCCCTCGGGTCTGAGGCGCCAAGACGCCCGTCAGCCGCCGGGACGTGGATGTGGGGGCGAGCGCGGCGGGCGACCGGCCGGCGTGCGTCCCGGGCCCTTGACCACCCCGCCTTGCCCGGGGGTGAGGACGGACCCGCAGGGAGCGTTTTGCCCGCACGCCACTCTAAGCAGCTGGCATTGAGTCGCGACAATGGATCATATCTCTTTTTATATTTTGATGCCCTTTAAGATTCTCACAATTCAGATGTTCAAGGGGAGAGTATCATATGGGGTGGGGGGGAACCCTGGGGCTCACAGAGACCCTTCATTCTCCTCTTAAGAGTGACAGGGACCCGAAGCATCGGTACTGACTCCGGGAAGGCCGCCTCATCCGCTGTCCATTTAGGAAAAGTCAGCCTTCCTATTAAACAGTGGAAATATAAACAAGTGCGTGGCTAGCGCCTCCGCTGTCCTTCCATTTCATCGAAAATGAAGGTCTAATAATTTCACAATTTAAATTCAAGATGCTTCTTGGATTTGTTTTTTTTTTTAATGGATGGAGCATAAATCTCCATTAGCCACAACAGTTTTGGACCTGAAACTTGGAATTCATGGAAACAGCTTGCAAGATATTAAAGGCTTCTGTCCTCTGAATGTTATTTTCCCTTGTTTTTTTTTTTTTTTTTTTTCCAGTGAGGAAACAGAGCGGTTTCTCTATTACTCTTTCAAAATAACCTTACGAAAGATAAAAATGGCTTCTTTTTCCTTTAAAAAAATAATGTTTTGGGTCAAATCTCCTCATTCGGTGTAGGCTGCCTCATTCACTACAGCCCTTTAAACCCGTCCTCTCGTAAAATGCACAAATAGTCTTCGGCAGAAATTAGTTAAATGGCTCCCAGAAAACACCATTGTTTTTTCTCCTTTCAAATCACTGCCGGAAGTATCCCAGCTCACTAATAAAGGGTAAACAAGTCTGAAAATTTATCAGATGTAACAGATATGATTAAAAGGAAGGCAATGGAGAAGGACAGCAGGGCTCCTGCGCTGGGCTGTCCTGCTCTAAATGCAATTAGACCTACCCGAGGAAGTGAGTAAAACTGCAACTACTAAGCCATTTATAGGAATAAATGTCAGGAATTCAAAAGATAGCGACAGAAGGGGAGGTGATGGAGCACCGAGGGCACAGAGTCACTTCGGCCTTCTCCCCAACGGCTGCTGACTCGGGCTGAGCTCCCGGCAGGCAGAGCAAGTGAAAGGATCAACTTTACACAGGCCCATTCCACGTGGGACTTCCCCACCCCCAGCCACGGCCACTAAAATGCAGCATTAGGGCTGGAACTCCTTTTGAGAAAAAAAAAAAAAAAGTAATATCAGAACTTCCTTCAGGAAATCCACAGGCTGGAACAGCTTTGAACGAACTCTAAAGTCACAAATCTCCATTTCAGGACCTACCACCCACACCACACCACACAGCCTACAAGGTAAGGGCCAAAGTCCCCAGGGAGGCCATGAGAGAGTCCACACTTTCACAGCACGTGGGGAATAAAAGGAAAGATGAGACAGAAGAAAACTGGAAAAGTAGCCCTAACGTTGGCATTGCCCCTTTTCTTCTGTTTGGGGCTCTGCACGCTCAACTTGTTACCAGCATGAACACTTCTATGGGTTGCTGTTTATCGTTGCCGTGGTTGTTAAATGAATGTGTGTCTGTGAAATACTAAAACTCACATGAACCCCACGAACCTGAACCATTTCTGGGGAGTCATGTAGGTGCATTCATTCAGCTACTCTTCCCTTTCTGATTCCTACGAACAACAGGGAAAAAAAAATTAATTAATTCAAGCTCAGTAAAGATTTATGAGAGGACTGGTTTCCCAACTTCTGCCCTTGTAGCTGGGTGAGGCAGCTTAACTAAAACATCTCTGAGAAATGCCATGAGCCATGAAGTTTCTGACTCGCCTATCATTTATGATACCCCTGGGGAGCAGGCCTGCCTAAGAAAAGCAAGGCCCAACACCCCATAAGGTTCTCATTACAAACAGGAATGTGCCAGGCCAGATGCACCGGGGGTTGTCAAGCTTTGCAAACTCTCCCCACCAAAAAACTCATAAATTTTGCAGAATATATTGCTTTTCCTTGAATTTTTATGATTATGTTCGATTTCAGGGAACTTGCCCCATACTTCATCATTTACCTTCGTCTTTAAGAGTTATTTGATGGCCATGCAGTTCTATGAACTTTCTGCTAATCATGTTTTTTAAATCTTAAAAATATAAATCCACATATTTGCAGCCAGCCATGAATTTAACTCCCCCCCCCCATCAATTTTGGTATGCAATTGCAGGCCAAAGAGATTTCAAAGTTGTTCTGTCAGACAAACTCACCTTTCCATCTTCCATCGAGGCAAGGAACCTAAAGAAAGGTGATAATGACGGTGATCAGAACGTACGAGGTAGTCAGGTCTTGACACTGAAACTGGCCTGGGGTGGGGGGGGTGACACTGTAAGGCTCAGAGGGATGCACTTCCCTGAAGCAGCCACTGTGGCATTCACAGCCCAAGGAAAAGACTCTCCATTCCCAGGGTCAAGGGTAAGGGCAGGAGTGGAGATGGTGGGTTAGAGTTGGGCATCTAGGCAAAGCTTGGTGTCCTCCTCCATTTGAACTTGGCATAGGGAATTTTAGTGTTATTTTACTAAATCTACTTTTTGATAGTACATATTTCAGGTTTGAGTATTTAACCCATCTCAAATCGGTTACCAAGCAAAATTGAAATTGTTCAGCTAAGCGTGTATTAAGAGGGGCAGTATCTATCAACCCTTTCGCTGCCTCACTGCAGCTGTGGTCGTTCTTAATACCACACCCAAACCAGAAAGGCAGAATTCTTTATACATCCCAGAGATCCAGAGGCAGGGCAAGGCCTGTGTGATCCAGTCTCATCGGATGAGATATGAAGCAGGTGACATAAAGACCCAACTCTGAAACTACATCTCTGACACTACAAACATTTAGGATAGGCAGAAACTAAGGAGCCAGATGTGTTTCTGTTCTAAATCGGATTTGGAGAAGCAGACAAAAATCACAACTTTATTCAATGTGCCATTTATCCCGGGTGACTAATGCATTATTTGTATGAAGTTAAAACTGAGCTTTGAGAAATTATGAAATAAATCAAATGCCCTAGTTTATGTAATTTTAAGAGACAGATCCCATTAGGATTCTGCTATGCATAGCTGTTGGTTAAAATCATTGACCAGTATCCTTATAAATTAATCAACTGAGGTAATACGGGCTCTGCTGTCATCATTTGCTACAAATCTCCATTAAGAACTCACTTTAACTTTTCGAGCCTCTTGAAATAGGTTCATCAAATTTCCATTTTTTGTTCAAAACATATGAGTAACTGTGATTGTTTACAAAAGCCTGTATGGTAGTAGCCTGCCGCTGGTGTCATTTTTCAATTGCATTAGAGTGTGCATTGGCATTTCATTGTAATTTCAGGATAAAATGCTAATCAGAATCCAACCATAATGGCCTTCATCATTCTTGATAGGAACTTTTACCACTTGCAGTTTGAATATATGTGCACTGTCGACGTTTAAACTGTTCTAGAACCGCAAAACCAGTTGGCCAAAATGTCTAATTGTAGCAAAAAGGATGTAGTTAAGATGTAATAGTTACCTTTTGAAAAGGACCATCATCGTTCCTGTGTTCCTCCTGGATATTTAATACTTGGGTATGTTTCATTTCTGATTATGGGACCTAACTTATTAAAAACCCATAAGTACCTACAGGCTCTCCTCCATGTCTATACCTTAATGTCCGGTTAATTTAACTGGGAGTTTTATCACCACTAAAATGTCCTAGATTTCTTCAACACCTTTTATCTTTCTATCTCCCTTGACCTGCATCTTGTGACCTTTAAGTGTGTACTGTGAAAACAGTAAAATAGCATTTAGAGGTTTTTTCCCCCAAGATTCACTTTCATTAACCCTGAAGTCTGAAGTCGCCCATCATCTCTGATACAGCCCATGCCCAACCCTATGAAGGCGGAGGGAAAAACATCGGTTTCTGGGGGTGCCTCTTCAATAAGGTGATGTGTGTACAGCAGGGGACACCACGCTCAGCAGATGCTACTTCTCTTACGCTGGCCATTAAGCCACCTTACAGAGTTCTGAGACATGAACACATGTGGAAACTTTTCTGCACATCCTTGGGATGAAATTGCAATCTGAATCCTCCAGGGGCATAAATAGAAAATGCGTTCGGTCTAAAAATATATGTTAGGAAAACCCAAATTCTAGGTTAGCCTCCAAAGCAGGAACTATTTTTAAAAGAAAGAAAGGAAAAAACAAAACCAAACACAACAAACAACGCTATCAAAGTGTGGAGAAAAATACTCAGCAAGTGTTGCAGGCATACTCTCCTCCCTCTTGGTACCCCACAGAAGCCTCATTCTGGTGATGGTAACAAGTTGATACCTTTTTTAAAAAAAAAAAAGTCTGCAAAATTACCCTTACAGCATTGCTGTAGATACTCCATGTAAGTACTCCTCAAAAAACGAAAATGCTATGCATAAGAATCTAAAATCACCGATCTGCTAAGTTTAGGGTTGTCTGAGAGATGTTCTTCTCATCAAGAGAGAAGTCCCCACAGGATTCCTGGCAAATAAGCTGCACAGAGAGAGATTTACGTTATAAAACTTCACCAAGCCTGATATTTCAGGAAGGTATTGACTGACCACATCTACCTGTACCTTCCCGTCTGACCACCGTGATTTTAGCTCTTCTCTTAGACCTCATTCTTGCACCTCTGAACTATCTGTTCACAAATTTGATCACCCAACGCATTAGGCAGGTGTATCGACTCATTTACTTGTTCAACACAAAGTACGTGAGCACCTACTGTGTGCCACTGTTCTAAGCGCTGCTGAGGCAGCGGTAAACAATGCCACTCCCCCCCCCCCCCCACCAAACCTCACATCCTTTGAGCCCGCCCTCAACGCAGGTTCCTCCCAAGCACCAAATTGGGTGCTTCCACCAAAGAGGCGTAGAAGCATCTCTTGCTGGAGGAGACACAAGGCCAGTTCCGCCTCCTATATGATTATGGACTTTAAACCCGAGGCTGGTTTGTAAATCCTAAGGGTGGGTGACAAAGGCCTCACCAGCCCAGGCCACTGCAGAGCCCCAGGGCGCACAGGGCCTGCCACTACTCTAGCGGCTCTCCCAGGGTGTCCTCATGGGATGGCAGAGCAGCTAGGGATTCACGTGGTCTGTACCTTAATTTCAGCTCTGCAACATACTGTCCGTGTGACCTTGGGCAAGTCCCTGCACCCCTCCGTCCCAGTTTCCCTGCCCTGTAAAAATAGCCACGTCAGAAAACACAAATCACAGCCCGTCACAGAGGAATGTTAGCTTTCATTGTTATTTCCACTCATTATTATTGTATGACTTATTACCGTGGCTTTCCACCTGGAGGTAATATTTTGAAGGCCTAGCACAGTGCCTGAATGAGTTGGATAAGCGAACAATGCGGCGTTCTGAATTGGCTGCCTTAGGCTATTACTCTGGGCCAGACACTGGGAATAGAGAGATAAAAGGCAAACCCCCTTGGGCATACTGGAAGGCTGTTCTGGGTGGTTTGGCAGCATAGGGGAGGGGTGTCTAAGCCGACAGGGCAAGATTATATGAGTTTGGGGGCAGAGGAAGCAGGAGGATTCTAGCTAGTGGCTTGCTAGAGTCAGAGTGGAGAGTCAAAGGATGAGACAGCTAGACAAAGAAATTACCTGGTGGCCCAACAATTCATCTCAATCACAGATGTAAACACCAATCAGATGATACCAAGGCATCGACTTACTCCTTAGGAAAACGAAAGGCAAAAAGAAAAACATCCCACATACCTTCCAGAAAAATGAGCTAATAATTTAAAAAAAAGGGGGGGAAGAAAGAGAGAGAGAGACAGCAAGAAGAGTTCCTGCTGTGGTACAGTGGGTTAAGAATCTGAATGCAGCGGCTCAGGTTGCTGCAGGTTGGACCCTCGGCCTGATGCAGTGGGCTAAAGGATCCAGCGTTGCCGCAGGAGATGCGGCTTGGATCCAATCCCCATATCGGGGAACTTCCATGTGCTGTGGGTGCAGCCATAAAGATAAATAAATACATACATAAATACATCAATCAATCAATGAGAAAGAACCAAAGAAGAGATCTATCTGGGTACATACGAAGAGCCACAATATACATTTTCTTTGAAAATAGCTATATTGCCAGCAATTGTGCCCGTTTACACTTGTCTCAACTGATTCGGGAAAACAAACTTGCATTTGGTATTTCTTTGTCCCAAGGTGTGCAGAAATATTTACATAACTCTGACAGTCAAATAACTGTCAAGAGTTCTGCGGCTGTCCCGCAGCGAATGGGGGTCCGTGGTGGAGACAGGACTCCCTCCACTCACGCGGCAAAACCTAACTTGAGCATTTACACGATCCTGAGCTACGATCCAACCAGCGACGTGGGGCTCCAAAGGCGGCCGCTGGAGACAGCGCGCTGGCTGCTCCTGGTCCTCTACCTGCCCACGTCTCTGGCTTTCCCTGCCACTCCGAATGTGCTAAGGGTGGGAAAAGAGCTTCTCGGGCCTTGAGGAGGAGTCTTGCTCCTCTCCTTGCTCAGTCGCTGTCTCTCCGAGTCACGTGCTCTCATTCTTTCTCTCTCTCCTTGAATTCCTATTTTACGTATATGGAAGTCACACTGTTGCCCCCAATCCGGTTCGTCTCCCCTGACAGTGACTGCCTAGCAAAGCGCCGGGCGCAGAGTCAGCACGCAACGCAAACCATCCTTGACAGAGGGACAAACACTGCACGAGGGTACGAGGGCTCCTGACCCAGCTTTGTCGCGTATGGACCGGATGTCCTCCGGCAGGCCATGTTCCCATCTGGGGCCTCAGTCTCCTCATCCGTAAAGTCAGGAGGCTGGACCACATGACCCTGAAGGCCCTCCCAGTCTTGAAACACTATGTTCAAGGAAGGGATGAATGTCCACACACCAGAGCCAAGCCTTCTGCCAGCGCAAAAATAATGGCTAAGGGAAGCGTCTTCGCCATGATTCCGGGACACTTCATCAGAAACACCGATCACGCTGGAAGTTAACTTAGTTAACTGTGATTGTGCCGATCTGGCATGAAACAACCAGTCCCTTTGGAACATGAATTTATTTTAAAAAATAGTTGACTGACATTCTGGAGGGAGAAGGAAAGCCGCTGTGATTGCGTTTCTCGTTCACTCGACAGTCAGGTTGTGGTGTACATTCCGCCACAATCAGAAGATTAAACTGTCCTCATTAGGCACTCCTTCCAGCGGGTGGGTTTGAGCAAATCACCCAAAGACCAAGAAGACATCAGAGTTGGAAGAAACTTCTGCCAGTGATTGTTAACTGCAGCACCACTCCAAGATAAGGAGGGCTTTTTTTTTTTTATTATTTACATAGAAAGAAACCATTTCAATGCTATTGCCAGGTGGTATCTTGCCCACGAAACACAAAACTCCGACTCCAGGAACATGGTTTAATCAAGGCCACGAGTATCTGCTATGGAGATCTGGTTTTCACAGAAGATGGCAGACGATGCAGAGAACTCTTATTTGGAAACTTAACAAAACAAACTCTTCTTTATGGGATGGAAGTGATGTGTTTGTTCTTTTCCTTTTCTCCAACAAAATGAACATTGAAAAAAATAGAGGAGTGATGTTGAGTTTGGAATGAAAACAAAACCTGTTTCCTTAGCTTATTTCCCAACATGCGGCCTTTATACCTTTCTAAACCAGCACATGGCTGTTGAACAACCAAATCAAAGATTACTTTCAATCTCTGGCTGATTTTCTTTTTCATATGAAGCAAAATGCACAGGTATATAAAAAAAATGCATTCCATAAACTAAGCAATCCATAATCAAAATCAGATTCTAGCTGGAGGGCTATTGTCAGCCCTGCTTAAATCAGGCTATTTTATTTAAGCACTCAGATAATTTTTCTCAGCTCAGTAAGTAGGTGGATGTTAGCAGCTAAGGTCATTGAAAAGATTTACTTTAAAATAAATGCAACAATTTAGAGCATCGCCCTCTCCATGGTATAAAGTGTGCCTTGCTTTGAACATGCATATAAAATTTCATTAAAGTGCAACATAAAAGTTTTACATTAGAGGAACCCAGTGCTGGACCTTTGTTTAACAGTCATGATAATTTATGGCGTGGATCTGCTACAGTTAAGTAGAAAAACAGTCTTCCCATGATGAAATACAAGTCATAAAGGCTGAAACTCAAGGAACGCTGGAGGATTCCCAACCCTCCGACCAGTCAATTCTTCTTCAGATTTTGGTCACACATGCTTCTTTAAGCTTTTTTTGGTAACCATTGTTCTTCCTCTTAACTTCCAGCAAAAGAGACCAGACTGGCTAAGAGACCTTCAAAAAATTACCATGAGAAACTATCGAAAAGACAGCGGGCCAGTATTACCACCAGGATCTACTAAGCGACTATCTTTGAAAGACAGGAGCATTTGCATAAAACACTCTTGGAGCTGATGGAGCCCTAACATCAATCACCAGCTGTTTACAGAGCACCTGTAACGATAAAGGCACTGTGCTAGGTGATGCGAGAGCGCATGCGCCATTCCCTAGGCAGCAAGGCGGATATTTAAACATAAAAGCCTGAATGCAACAGTGGTGACGCAGTGAAAAGAGCAATAAACACAAATCCGAAGGCCGTCCGCACGCTGTGTAAACTTAGACAAGTCACTTAACCTCTCTGAACTTCAGCTTTCGAATCTACAAAATGGAGCCAGTAGGACCAGTCCTGACACACCTGCAAGGTTATTGTGAGGATCGAGTCAAATCACAGACGTGGTGAGTTACACAGCTTTGGAAAGAAGTGTCACCTCCCTCCTCCCGCTGCTCTGAGGGTCCCACTTAACCACGCAAACATACAGTGGTTTTCTTGAAGTTCAAGTATCACATCCTCAACATTAGGGCATTCAGAGTTAAATGGACGAGTCTCAAGGACTTGAGTTTTATAGGCAGAGAGATAGTATATATGCCTACATAATCATACATACATATATGTATAATTTGCCATTCATACAGTTTCATTAAAGGGGCATCCATACAAGAAGGGTTAAGAGACGGTATCAGTACATAAATTGCTCTTTTTTAATTAAAAGGAAAAAGCAGAGTTCCATGGCTAGGTGATTATATGGTAATTCCACAGGTTTTTTTGTTTTTTTGTTTTGTTTTGCTTTGTTTTGTTTTTTTACACAAGCATTATAAACACAATCCAATGCATTCGTTTCAGTGAGAACTAAATGCTCGAGCCCACACAGAAACAGTAAATAAGAGGCAATGATCTGGAAATCGGGAGCTGTGGATTTCTGAGCTAGCCCTGCTATTAACCAGGCTGTGTGAACTTAAGTGAGTCCATCAACCTCTCCCGGGCTACTTGCTCATCTGTAAAATGGGAACTACACCTGTGCATTCTCGTTCACAACGGCCGAATGAGACGATGTGTGGGGAAGGAGTCCGCATGCTGGAAAGGCCCAGGCAAAACGCGGGTTTTTGCTCGTGCAGGCTCTGCGGGCGGCTCCGTCTAGGCTGGAATCTGAATTGCATCGCTGAGGAGTTAGTGCCTCTGTTTCTTCGCCCGAAAATGGAAACCATAATAGATGCTGTCTCATAGAGTTGGCTGGAGGATTAAGTCAGACTCGGCATTTAAAGCACTAGCTACTCGGTTATGTTTGGGGCATCAATACTCAGAGGACAGCAGCAACGGGGATGACGCGTGTTACCACGCACAGGTGAAACCCACACACGCATTCCTCGGAAAGCTTCCTCCAGGCTGTGCCTTGAACTCTTTAATCAGCAATACATTTCTTTCCATTATCAGTTGCAAGGTTTTTAAAATCTCTTTATCTCATAGCAATCAGACCAGGACAAAATTAAAAGTGAAAAATGTAGTCACTGTATCAATTGTTTTGTCTACATGATGAGCTAATCAAGTAGATGGCAGTTTCCCTTTTTGAGGTATGACCCACAGCTATAAGCTCAGAGGACTACAGCTTCTAGACTGCTCCAGAGAAGGCCATTTTATTGGACTTTTACGATTCTGAAATTATGTTAAATATGTGCAAATTTTGCACGCAAGAAATAGTATTAGCTAAGAATAACGGGTATGAAATAAAGGTTCAGCACATTGAAACCATTTCTATACAACAATAATTAGCATGTTTAAATACAATATCATGTTTATCCATCTAGGCAATGCTTAAATGTTTGGAATCTCGTTGATGTCTATAATGACAGATTCATTTTTGAGGCAGTCATTTTCCATCTTGATTTGTATATTTTAAAGTTGTTAAATGCTTGACTGAGTCATTAGCAAAACAATTCATGTATCATTACACTGATTTCTAACGTGAGATAATTTTCTTCCTTGTCCAAGAGACGTGCCTTTTAAGATTTATGGAGATAATAGCATGTATTCTTTGGGGGTCTTGGGAGCTTGTGGGAGAGCTCAACACCTCATCTCAACACCTCGAGCCTCGCCTCTCCATACACTCCCTTAAGAAACGTAACCCCAAGCGGTCTGCTGAATGAACGCACCCAGAAGGCATACTGTCCTGGCAAAGAAAATAGACCACAGGCGCCTCCCTTTCCGTGGACGACAGAGGGGAAGGGGCGAAGATAAATGGATGGAGGGACAGAAAGAAATCCTGGCCCTACCCCCCGGGGTAGACGAAGGTTGGGGCCTCTGCGTGTCGGTGACCTTCCCATCCAGAGACAGGCCTGTTGCACTCCCGATCTGCGTGCGCAGGGCAGGCCGAGGCAGCTGGGCTGCCGCAGTGCATGGGCCATGCCCAGCTGGAGCTGAAACAGTTCACTTTTGTCTGGAGAGCAGGGTCCCCACCCCCAACGAGGCCGAGGGAGACGGAGGGGGGCCCGCTGGGGCAGCCCCTGGGGGCGGAGAAGCCTGGGCAGCCCCACGGGGACCTTTGAACTTTCTATTTATATAACAGTTTAGTGAGTTTAAGTCTCTTCCTGTATAACTGCCCGTTTGCAAGCTTGCCTCTAATTAGGCTACTTGTGAGCCATCACATAAAAACTACAAACCAGCCATGCCGTCCCTCGTCCTGCGCAGTGTGAGAGGTCGGCCACCGTCACCACTGCTTAACTACAATTGTCAACAGGCTCTTGAACATTATGATTTTGCTACTATGGTGGCTTCCTTTTCCATTTTTATTTTTCAGAATAAGCCCCTTTCTGTACCTCTGTTTCCGTCTCTCTTTCTTGCTTTCTTCTTTAATAGTTAAAAAAAAAAAAAAAGAAGCATCCCCACAAAGAATCGTGGCCTGTCACAAAGTAATACTTAATCAATGTGCTTACAGGACAGAGTAGGCTCTTGTCCCCTGAAAAGGGGACTCGGGACATCCCCACTGCTGGTAAACAAGTCCAAATCTAGCCACGAGATCCCCAGACACCTCAGGAATTCATTTACCTGGTTATCACAGACAAGTCTATGGAATGATTTAAAAGAGAAAATCTGACCTCCCCCCCCCCTTTTCTTTCCATTTTTTAAAGAGCAAGTGGTGTCTTTGGTGCACACAGCCATCTGCACCTCCCTCTTCTTCCACAGAATGGTTCCTATTAAATTCAGACACAGGTGAACATTGCACATTCACCCAGGAATCTTAAAGAACTACAGCTCCGGGCCTTTAATCGAGTCCAGAGCATGACCCATGAAGAGGTTCTTGCAGCGTGTGAAGTCCGGGGGTCTGTTCTGTTGGGCAGCGAGTGCTCCCACACTCCAGACTCAGCACGTCCACGTGGCTGCGTCACTCGTGCCCCATGCTTTTTATGTACATTCCTCCTGACCAATGCCTACGTTTCTAAACGCATTTTTTTTGTCTACTCTCGTCTAGTGTTTGCAAGCAACACATATGCCCATGTGTGTCAAGTCTTTCTTCATTACCTCTTGGAGGATGAGCTGGTTTTTCAGCTGGCCTGATCCAGTGATTGCCAGACATCTAGGGCTGCAGTAGAGACGGCTCAGAGCTCTCTGTTCCACAAGTGAACGCTGAGAAGAGGTCCAATGTAGTAAATGAGATCCTTAACTTGGCTGGCGTCTTTCTCTTCCTGCCACCTCCTGGAGGGTTAGGGGTGGGGAGCCCTGGATGCCAACATTCTAAGCAGCTACTTACTCCCCAGGAGGGGAAGTAAAAGTATAATGAACATGTAATTGGCATGCTCTGGATGTCCAAAGAGAGTTTGGTAAGGTACAGATTTCCATTCAAGGCAATAGCAAGCTTTTTAGTTCATCCACTATTCACATTTCTTTCTGTTCCTCTTCTCTGTGGGGGTGTTCAAAACACAGAGGCTCAATGGCATTACAAATGTTTACAAATACAGATGCATAAGGAAGCTTGCCCCTCACAGTCAAACAGTAAGGCGAAATCTTCCTGGAACGTGTGCGCAGAGGGAAAAGGCCAGTTTATTGAGGCAGACGTCTTATATTAATTCATCACTATTTCACCTAAGAGCCACAGAGTGTCCAAGTCTGCATGTTTCTTAACAGATGTGGGTGGCATAGTTAGGAATCTGGAGAAAGTAAGGTTTTGAATCTTCCTTAATATAATAACAGATAGCCTTCAAGCCGGGGGCGGGGCGGGGGGGAGAGTATCTTTCTGAAAAAAGAAATTAAATCTAAAAGAGCCCACCCCTTTTAAACGTGCAACTGCATGTGCCTAAGATTAAACTGAAATTAAAATAATATAATAAACACGTTTTGAAAAACCTAATACCTTGTATGTATGTTTAACATTTGAACTACACCCACAAAATCAATTATAACAATGTCTGTTAAATTAATGATGTTGCCCACACCACATATTAGGCAAAGTGTATGCAAATAGTAACGCTGTGGTTATCAGTTGTCTGCAAAATAAATTAGTGAAGCAGAGTAAAGGCTGTGTGCAGGAGCGTAATATTTAATTGAGCAGTAATTTTATTGTGATCTTTACTTTCAAATAACAACAGCATGGTTATTAAAAACTGCAACCTGTTTTGCTGCAGAGCTGATAAAGCCCTGCATGGTATCAAAAACGCCTTGCAGATTAATAGTGATACAGTGTAATTTGTGGCTTCGAGGATTTACCCAGAATTGCTGCAAAATAAAATGTATTTAAGTTCTGATTATCTTGGATTTGCGACTAAAGGAGTCATGATTGGCATAATGAAGCTGTTGGCTAAGAGTTTGACCCTTTTCTAAAGAAGGAAATTGCCTAAAATATCACATCAGCAAGGGAAATCCTTGTAAAAATACACAGCATTCATAGTCAACGGCTGCCAGTAGTTTAACATTGCAAAAGATTTCACACTGTCGGACCGTACTATAGATTTGTTCCAACTACATTTTAAAAAGCAAAAGCCAAGAGTGCAATTCTAAGTCGCTACCGCCGCGCCTTCCCCCCGTCTAGTGCCGGAGGCTGTGGAGGCAAATTGATACGTTAAGATGTTATGACAAATTAACAGTGATAAGGTTGGTGCAGGAGGTGAAGTTTTGGCAAAAGTTAATAGATATGTATATCACTATTTATGCAACACGCGCGCGCACATCACGCACAGTAACAACTTTCCGGCTCCCCAATCACCGCTGCACCATCTTTCAAAACCCTCTCAGCGACAAGTTGACAGTATTTGGGGACTAGCTGACTTAAACCTTTGAATCCGAGCTGGGTGCCCATCACACAAACCTGCGGCCGCCTCCCAGTGGGGGGCGGACGGGGGCCCGGACGCTAATTAAATGTTCGGAGACATCGGAGCGGCCAACTTTAGGGCCAACTTCAAAACCCCTCAAAATCGAGAAAGCCAAAAGCCCAAGTCGGCCCGGACCCGAGGTCCCCCGCGCGGTGCCCCCGCTCCCCCAAGCCGCCTCTCGGCGCCTGGGTGCGGGGAACTCGGGCCCGGCGGGTGGAAGGGAAGGTGCGCGTGCCACGCCGGGCGGAGATCGAGGTGGCGGCGGGGGCGGCGGCCGCCGGGGAAGCGGAGGGCCGCCGGCGGCACCTGGCCGCTGCCTGCCCCCTAAGGCCGGCCGCCGGCGTTGGGCACCAGGAAAGTTGGGGCATTTCGAGCGGGCAGCATCCGGTGCGCCACAGGCCGGCTGGCCAGCCGTTTGGAGAGAAAAGCCGGGCGGAGGTCGCGCGGTTCAGCCCTCGGGCAGCACCGGATCCGATGGGGGCCAAACGCAACTCTTTGGCCTCGGAGTGCCAAGCGACGCCTTCGGGACCTGCATCGGCCCCGCGGCCCGCCCCTCCCCCCACCCGGGCACCCGACCGACCAGTCGCGGCGGCCGGGGCCAGAGGTGTCCGGGAGCAAGTGGGAGGGCGGCCGGGGCGCCCCCACCAAGCCCCGGCTCCTCTTAACAAAGGCGAAAAGCCCGGCCCCAGCCCAGGGATCTGCGCAGCAAAGGAGAAGGCAAAAATCAACACCTACCACTGCTGCTCCAAGTCCCAGTCCCTGAAAAAGTCGAATAGATCCATAGCGGCCGGGCTGCGGCGGCGGCGGGCGGGCGTCCGTCCCTGCTCGCGGCGGGTCTGCGCGGCTCTCGGCGCGGCTCGCTCGCTGCTCTCGGCGGCCCGGCTCTCTGGCCCTCCCGCCCGGCTAAAAGTGCCCGGGCCGCATCGGCCGCGGCGGCGGGCGCCGGAGGTGCCGGGTCCTGCGCTCCGGGGCGGCGGCGGCGGCGGCGGCGGCGGCACGGGGCGGGCAAGTGCCTGGCCGCCCGCTCGGGTCCGCTCGGTCCGCGGCTGCCCGCGCGCCCAGCGCCCCGACGCTGCGGCGGCAGCAGCCGCTGCGGGCTCGGGCCGGCGGGGCCGCCCGCCTGGCGGGCTGCGGGCCGGCGGCGGCGGCGGGGGCGGCCGGGGCAGCTGCAGCGGCGCGGCGCGGCGCGGCAGCCGGGGCGGCAGCGGCGGCGGCGGCGGCGGCGGCTGCACAGGCGGCGGCGGCGGCGGCGGCGGCGGCGGCCGCGGCAGCATCACACACTTACACACTCACAGGGGGCGGAGCCTGGACAGCCCGAAGCCGCGACATGGAGCCGGCACGTTATCATCCCCGGATCTGGCAGGGGCTCGCCCCGCCCGCCCGCGCCGCCCGGGACCCCCCTCTGTCAAAATCAGCTGGTGGGAGCGGCCGCAGCGCTGGGGCCCCGGCCCGGGGTCCCGGCCGGAGGGGCCGTTGCCAGGATGCGGGAGGGTGGGCGGCGGGGCCAGGAGGCAGGCTTCGGCAAGGAGACCCTCTCTCTGAACCCCCATCTACTCCCACCACGGAGAGTGAGGGTTCGGAACCCGAAAAGAGCGCACAAACTGCCCTGGGGATGGGGGTCGACCCCCGCTGCGGCGCGCGCAGTCCCCACCCTGGGACATTCCTAAGACCCCTGAGCACTGGAGCAAACTTTGGTGGGCCCGAGCATCTCTCGGGCCCGCAGCGCAAAGCACTCGGGGCCAGGAAGGAGAAGGCGGTCACCTTCACCGTCCCCGCGGAGCCGCGTGTCCACACCCAGCCGGCCAGGCATGCCGCAGTGCCGTGCGGGCTGCAGGACGAATTGCGCACCTAGTAGGTCCGAAGGCTCTGAGCCCTGGACTCCGCGGGCTGCAAGGCTAGGCACGGATCACCATCCTGCTGTGGCCCTTGGGTTCAGGGTTAGGACGCAGGGAAAATGGGTTGCGCTTCCACCTTCCCCGCACAGCTACCACGTGCCTTGGGCAGAGGGCTTCTGCACTTTCCTCCTCTGGGAAATGGGGACTCCACCGAATGTGTCCCACTACCCCACCCTCTGGCTGCCTGTCTCCCTTCTGGCGGGAGAGTCTGTCTCTCTCCGCGTACAGCCTCCTCCCTCCCTTCAGCCTCCACTGGTGGGCCAGGACCGGGTGGATCCCTCTGGGTCATGCTCTTGGGGAAAGGCTTCCTAGTCTCCATGGTGGGAGAAAGTTGTGTCAGAAGGGGCGGAGACGGTTCAGGCATTTCAGCAGCAGGAGCTCCCTGAGTCCCAGACCTCTCATTTGCCTTCTACAGACACAATAGCTTCGGCCGGCTTGCTATTGAACTCCCAAGGTGATAACCCTCTCAGGAAGAGCAGGAGACTGAACACTAACAGAGCTGGGTGCAGGTTCTGACTCTGTTGGTGGCTCTCTCTGTGAATCTGAGCAAGTCTCTTCTCTGAGGCTCATTTTCCCCATCCATAAAGACAGAGACTTGATCCAGCGGCCATCTGGCTCTTGCTGCTCTGGTGTTCTTTCTATTTGAATATGCTTCTCTAGTATTATCTCATAGTCTCAAAATCATCCCAATAGCCTTTCTTATCTTTTTTTTTTTTTCAGAAGAAACTGAGGCACTGAGACTGGGTAATTTGCCCAAGATGTGACATTTCTCCTAAAGGGGGAACTGAGATTAGAATCTAGAATCTGGGAAGCCCATTTAGGTAGGGCTAAACCCAGTAGAAGGTGCTACAGCCCCAAGAGGTGGAGGACTTGAGAATCTGAGCTTGAAGGGGCCCAGAGTTTGGTCTCTTTGATGTTCTTTGTATAATAGAAAAAAGCACATCACTAATGTCCAGAAACAAGACACTAAGATACTGCAGCTGTGGCATCCGATCAGGCTTTGCTTTATTTATTTCACATGGGGCCAAGTTCTTAACAAATACTAGTTAACTGACTGCAAATCAACCAATGAACAGCCAAGGGAAGACTACACTTCAAACCACCTAGTCAATTTCACTACTTGTAAACTCCTCTGGTCAAAGAAGCCAGAACCAAAGAGCTCTGGGCAAAAATGGTTCCCCGGGATTTTCAGAGGATCTCTCTGCCTTCCTTACTCGTGGAGTTCCAGTCTGCAGCCCTAGACTCTAAGCCCTTGCAGCAGCACAGACCGCCCTGCTCAGATCCCGTGGCCCCCAACCTTAATTCCCTCAGTAAATGATCCTCAAATTGGATTTGATTGCTAATGATGATTGTCGTCGGGGCTAGTGCTTGATCTGCTTGAAACTCTTTAGAGGAAAACCAGAACATCTACAATTAACATTTAAATGGTGATTATGGTCACTTTGTATCTGATTCACTTTTCTCGCCAGATTATATTGACTGGGGAAAGACAGGGAAAAAATGATGTGCTAGGTAAATAAATTTCCAACGGAAATCAAGCTGCTCCTTTAAGAGTTCCAGACCCCCATCACCCCACTGGTGCACTTTCTTCCCAATCAGCGGGAGGACCAAGCAGAAGCAGAAGGAGCCAGCAAGAGGCAGCACTCTGAACAGAAGTGCCTGCGGGAAGGAGAGAAGAGACAAGTGGTGCCGGCTGCTGCTTCAAAAGAGGGGCTGGGGCTTTCCCTTCCTGAGATCAAAACCATGAGGGAAGGCTGGGCTGGGTGGAAGGAGCTCCCATTCCCAGCCACCTTCCCGGAACAGGGATGAAGCTGAGAGAGGCAGCCCTTCTCAAGGGGCCAGGCTGTCCCTAAGGCTGGCCAGGCAGCCCAGACCCAGCACTGGCTCACTGTCTGTGCATCAGCTCCTGGCCAGGGTACAATCTTCACCTTCTCCCTTCCTTCCCCTCCTCCTGCCATCCTTGACACTGGTGGGGCCAGGAGCTTTAGAACCAGGCTCTAGAGAACCCTTACATGTGCATCCCAGCCATGCTTCCTCCACACACTGGCCAGAGGGAAGGCAAAGCAGGTTGCAGGGAAAGCAGTGGAGCCCTGGAAGTAAGAGGCTATGTGAAATCAGAGCCGACTGCTGCTGCCATACTGGCAGCTCCACCATCTGGTCCCTGGGGGTCAGCCTGCTTCCCTCCCATGCCAGCCCCCGGGCATTTTAGCAAAGGTGGAAGATTCCTGGGGGCCAGCCTGTTGTCGTTGCCTTGCCTTGCCTGGAAAAGCCCCGCTCTGATTGAACAACACAACTCCCAGCTCAAACCAATAGTTCAGAAGTTGTAACCTCTCCCTTTTGACCCTCTTCGGTCTGTTGGCTTCTCCCATTCTTTCTGTTGGGGCCCCCTCCGCACCTCACCAGTCTCTCCCATTCAAAGACCTACTGGAGGACCTTTGGACTAAGAGCAAGCCATCTTCGCAGAGAGGAGAGAGTCAAAATCAAAATTCAGATTCCATGACCCAATCCCTTGTGCTGTGAAACCAGAAATCATTCTAAGAGGCTTGAATGTATAGAAATGCAGATTCCCAGACTTTCTAAAGTGGGATTTTTGACCTGAATTACTTTTAAAGGAGTTTAATTTGGAGTCTCCAGGTACTAATCTTCATTTCAAAGAACTCGAAATCCTCCATTCTCATACTTGTAGTAAAGGCACTGTCATGAAGGGTCTGATAGATAGTGTCTAAAAATTAAGATTAATTTGCGGCAACATGGATGGAACTAGAGACTCTCATACTAAGTGAAGTAAGTCAGAAAGAGAAAGACAAATACCATGTGATATGACTTATATCAGGAATCTAATACACGGCACAAATGAACCTTTCCACAGAAAAGAAAATCATGGACACGGAGAACAGACTTGTGGTTGTCAAGGGGGAGGGAGAGGGAGTGGGATAGACTGGGAATCTGGGAATTGCCTTTGGAATGGATAAGCAATGAGATCCTGCTATATAGCACTGGGAACTAAATCTAGTCGCTTATGATGGAGCATGGTGATGTGAGAAAAAAGAAGGTATACATGTATGTGTGACTGGGTCACCTTGCTGTGCAGTAGAAAAATTGACAGAACACTGTAAACCAGCTATAATGGGAAAAAAAAAGTCATTATAAAATTAAAGAATTAAGATTAATTTCAGAAAGTTTCACTGTGAATGTCAGTTCCGGAAAATGAACAAATGGACGGCATGTGATATGTGTGTCATCCTGTCATACCTCAGATTTCAAGTTAAAATCTTAAGCCTTTGTTTCTGACCTAGTGTGCAGTCAGGTTGAGTTATTTTTTAGGAAGAAACTGATCAAGGTTACAGCTCATCTGGGGAAGACTGAAAGAATTCCATGGGCTCCCTTGGGAAGCATCAACTTCCATTACCGCGGCTCTTCCTCTGGCAGAGTAGCCTGGTGCGGTCGCGGGTTTGGATTGGACCAACGTGACCCTGAACTTGGGTCAGTTTCCACACATGGGCCACAGCATCGAGAACGTTCCTCGTGGAAGGGGCATTTCAGTCTTTTCTAACTTTTCTAACTTTTTCTTTCATGTCAGTGCTCCCAGAACCTCTACGCCCCGGGAGGGGAGGGCCCGAGTCTCTGGCATGATAGCCAGAGCACAATCTGACACGGAGCAGGCCCTTTCTGGGTCTAGCCAACCAGCCTCCATGAAGGTGGCAATCTCGTGATTTGATTTCCGATGGAATGACAACAATTCTCTGAACTTAGGCTGAATCTCCTGCAGGATCTACATGTACTTTCTTTTCCCAACTTCAGGTTCTACCACTTTGTACTTCGGATCTCATTCATGGATCACAACGGAAAGTCTCTACTCCTGGGGTTTTCTGATTATTGGAGATGCTGAACCCATTTCAGAGATCTTTCAAACTTCTGGGGTTCCTACTGGGTCCTAAATATCAAATATCATATAATATTCTTTGAAGTATAGTTGCTTTCCAATGTATTAGTTTCTGATGTACAGCAAAGTGATTTCACGTTTCTGTTTCTTCATGTTCTTTTCCATTATAGTTTACTACGTGATACTGAGGACAGTTCCCTGTGCTCTACTGTAGGACCTAGTTGTTTATCTATTTTATATACAGTAGTTTGTATCTGCTAATCCCAAACTCCAAATTTATCCCTCTTCCATCCCCTTCCCCCTTTGGTAACCATAACTTTATTTTCTATGTCTGTGAGTCTATTTCTGTTTTGCAAATAAGTTCATTTGTGTCATATTTTAGGTTCCACATATAAGTGACATCATACTGCTATCTGTCATTATCTGTCTGACTTACCTTAGTATGAGAGTCTCTAGGTCCATGCACGTTGCTGCAAATGGCATTATTTTGTTCTTTGTTATGGCTGAGTAGTATTCCATTGTGTATATATACCACATCCTTTATCCATTCCTCTGTCAGTGGGCATTTAGGTTGCTTCCATGTCTTAGCTACTATAAATAGTGCTGCTATAAACTCATTGGGGTGCATGTGTTTTTTCCAATTAGAATTTTGTCTGAATATATGCCAAGGAATGGGATTGCTGGATCATATGACATCTCTATTTTTAGTTTATTAAAGAACCTCCATACTATTCTCCATAGTGGCTGCGCCAATTTACATTCCCACCAACAGTGTAGGAAGGTACCCTTTTCTCCAGAGCCTCTCCAGCATGTGTTATTTATAGACTTTTTGATGATGCCCTTTCTGGCCAGTGTGAGGTGACACCTCACTGTAGTTTTGATTTGCATTTCTCTAATAATTAGTGATATTGAACATATTTTCATTTGCCTGTTGGCCATCTGTATATCTTCTCTTCTCTGGAGAAATGTCTATTTAGGTCTTCTGCCCATTTTTTTAATTTTTAATTTTTTTGTTATTGAATTGCATGAGCTGTTTGTATATTTTGGAAATGAAGCCCTTGTTGGCCACATCGTTGGCAAATACTTTCTCCCAGTCTGTAGGTTGTCTTTTCATCTTGTTTATGGTTTCCTTTGCTGTGCAAAAAGCTTATAAATTTGATTAGGTCCCATTGGTTTATTTTTGCTTTTATTTCTATTGCCTTGGGAGACTGACCTAAGAAAACATTGGTACCATTTATGTCAGAGGATGTTTGCCTATGTTCTCTCCCAGGAGTTTTATGGTGTCATGTCTTATCTTTAAGTCTTTAAGTCATCTTGAGTTTATTTTCATGTATGGTGTGAGGGAGAAACACCATATAATTTTCTGTCAATCACTGCTTAACTAGGTTTACAGTACTTGAAGATGATGCTATTCTGATTTTACAGGGTGCATTGCTATGATTCCTGGTACTTTTTTTCTTTTTGCTTTTTAGGGCCGTACGTGCAGCATATTATAGTTCCCAGGCTAGGGATGGAATCAGAGCTGCAGCTGCCAGGCTATGCCATAGCCACAGCAACACGAGATCCTTAGCCCATTGAGCGAGGCCAGGGATTGAAAGCAAATCTTCATGGATACTAGTTGGGTTCATTACCATTGAGCCACAAGGGGAACTCTTCCTTGCACCTACTTAGCATAACTATAAACAGAGATAACATTGATTGAGGCTTTTTCCACGCCAGACACTGTGCTCAGCATTTTACAAACATAATTTCATTGACACTTCATCACCATACTCCGAAGTAGGTCTCTCCATTGACAGTTGAGGAAACAGGTGAAGTGACTTTGCCAAGGTCATAAGGTGGCAGAGCTGAGCAGCCGAGGTCAGGACACTATCATCTAGGCACCAAGTCTAGTGCTTATTCTATGTACCACACCATTGCTTACAGTCCCAAGGCCGCTCCAGTGAACCAAAAACACCCTGGGAGTCTGGGACTGCAGAGGCATCAGTTTACTGTTGGATTAAAAAAAAAATCATCATGGTGCAATTTCCTTGATCTCAACTGTGGCTGAAGTGGGGGAAGGCAGTTGGCTAAGCCATGCTCTCATATTAAAGAAAGTCAGGCAGATAGGCAACAGGAAGCAAGAAGATGGTGGAGCAATTCTTGCTTCATCATTTAAGGAGACTCAGATGGGTCTTTTTTCTGGAGATTAGAAATCGAAGGCTAAGACACCTCTTTAACCGACTGTGTGGGGGGTGCGCGGTGGCGGGCTGTGAGGCGTCCATGGGGAATTCTCTCTTGCCCAAGACTGCGCAGCTGCGTATCTCTGGCTCTCTCCTAACTTCTTGATGGCTCTATTCCCTTGTCTATAAGTTCGGGGGTTGGCAACACTCCAGCTCGGACATTCTCTGGCTCCTTGATTTGAAGTCCCTTTACATGGCCCCCCACCCGCACCCAGTCCATGACCAAATGCAGACTGGTGATTTATAATGGTGAGGGAGGTAAACCGAAGCATTACCTCAATTACCCAGATCAGTCATCTCTATTCCTGATCCTGTGACTGAGAAATCTGCTTCCTGGAGCTCAGAGCTCTGTCCCTGGGCTGCCCTCATAAACCCATTGAGCAGCACGGCTGCCAAGAGTCTCTTCCCAGAGCCCACTCTGCAGGGTGGAAGGGCTGGATTCCAGAGGGAAGTCAAGCATTTTCCCAGTGGCCAGAGAGGGAAGCTAATGTATACGAAAGTGCTCTTTAAACAGCAAAAAGCCCCATATAAATGCACACGCTCAACATCCCTAGGGATGCTGTTCCAGAGTCTTCTCCATCAGCTGAGAGTAGCAGTACTAAGTGCTTATAGGGTTTTCCTTCACTTTTCGGTTTTTGTTTTTGTCAAGCAAATGGACACACAAGCAATAGGCCACCAGAGCCTAGTTAATAAGATGCAAGTGTTGATGCTGTCAAAATCATATTAAGAAGTTTAAACTTCTTTTCATGTAGGATTTTTTTTGTTGGGAGGGGGTTCATGTCATTGATTTTCATACTGAAACTTTTAAGAATTTCAAATCAATGTCCTTGATTAAAACTTCCTGGTTCTTAGTATCATGTGAAACTTGCTCTGCAAAGTTGCTAACAATCAAATCATTAGCAATGGTGTTAGAAGAAATGAAATGACCGCCTAAAGTCTTAGCTGCTTCTGCTTTTCTATTTTCAGAAAGGAGAATGCATTGATAAGCCCCTCGGGCTTTGAATTATTCTTTTTTTCGGCTCTATTGAGGTGTAATTGACAAAATGTGTATATATTTAAGGTGTACAAAGTGATGATTTGATATACATATATATATATCCACGAAATGCTTACCGCAATCAAGCTAATTAGCACATCCGTCACTTCCCATAGTTGCCAGTGAGTGTGTGTGTGTGTGTGTGTGTGTGTGTGTGTGTGTGTGTGTGGTGTGAGAACACTTAAGATCTACTTTCTTAGCAAACTTCAAGTGTGTAACACCATATGATTAACTAGGGTTACCATTAGATCTCTGTACATCACCTGAACACTAGATTCCCCAGAACGTATTCATCTGATAACTGAAAGTTTTAGGGCTGTACTTCTGCGGTACAGTTATTCTGGCTGTTCCTCAGGGGAGGGAAAGCAGAGGCCTCAGCCTGGAGAACTTTTGCCTAAGCACCTGACTGTCCGGCTCCAACGCTACCCTGCCACTCGGAGGTGGTTCTCTCCTCCTGTCACGGCAATTGAAGCAGATCAAGATGATGGAGGAGAGACTGAGAGTCCGCCTGGACTTCTGCACCGCTGAGAAGTGGTGGCCCTGTTTAGGCTTCTTCTTCCTTAAACCTGCAACCGCTTCAATGAATCAGATGCCTCTGGATCCACTGCCAAAGATAAGAGGATCCCCTGTGAAGACACAAGGACATCCACCTGATGGTCTACTTTGCTTTGCTACAAGGCACTCAATTAAAAGACGCCTTCCAATTCAAAGTTCCTTCGCAGGCTTCTGAGAGACTCTACAGCCCAGGAGAGGGCCACGCCTCTCTTCAAGCTGCACTTCAAGGCATCCCACTTGGGCCTCGGTAGTATTTTCTTTTGTCAACTCCTCACGCTTTGCGACTTGACTTATTAGATCGTGATATTTTCTTACTGAAATTTAAAGGTATCAGCAGGATGATACCCCCAAGAGCAACTTTTTGTTTCCAGTCAGCCCTGAGTTTTATACGCCATAGACTCATAGACTAAAAGTGCTACTACCGACAGGGAACCTTATCAGCTATCTCTAGACCACCAGAGGCCCAGCTTGCTTATCGCCATCACACAGCGCATTTTATCAGAGTCAGAACCACAACCAGGTGGTCTTCCAAGTCTCCGCTGGACACCCAAATCGTGCAATCCTGACACTTAAACCATTGCATCTTGCACCATGTTTAACTACGTCATTAAATACTTGTCATTCAACCTATTAATTAAATCTTAACCTTTGAAGAAATACACAAATTTCTACCCAAGGGTCTGTAAGATAATTGCTGATGTTTTGTTTTGTTTTGTTTTGTTTTTAGGATCGATAGTCTCTGCAGTGAATGAATCATCATTCATTAAGCTCTGAAAGGTCCCAATTTATGTAGACCCTTTGCCCCATAACACTATTTGAAAAGAGAAAATGGCAAGCCCTACTTAGAAAAGACATACGACTCACCTTATTTAAAGCAGGCCTTCCTGGAATGAATTCTACTGAGTTCTGTTGAGTGTAAGGTGCCAAAGTTGTTCTCAATTAAAGAATAAAACCAAAAGCAACGCCCAAAGCTCTGGAGACGGAAATGTCCTGGCCACACTTCTGTTTTCCATCAATCTCATTAATAATGTGCATTTTCTCCAATATGATATCCTTACATAGTATATTTGGGTTATAAAAATCTTGCCAATGTAGGGCCTGGATGAAGCCTGCTTTCCGTTTTCCCAAATTCATCCTTTGATTTCTATCAGGACAGAATTTTTCCCTCCCCATTCTGATTTGCTGAATTATGTTTGGGCAGATTATTTCACCTGGACCAAATGGCAGCCACAGTCTATCTCTGAGGCAGGCAACACTTTTGCTTATCCACCTCACATGCATCAGAGACAAATGTGGTATGTGTGAAGAAAATCTGCAAAAAAAAAAAAAAAAAAAAAAAAAAAAACTTTTGATCTCACATTCAAGAGCCAGTGAAGGATGGACCTGATACCCAGTATTTTCCTTCCATTTGCACACGCCACAGTTGGGTTAGAGTATCTGCCTTCAATCCAGAGCATATTTTTTAGTGAGCTTTTTAAAGCAGATTCACTAACCTGTAATAATAGGCTCCAAGTAGCCAGTTAGTATCTACACATAGAATTCACCAAAGTGTAACTTCTCAAAGTTCACTGAGAAAATGGTAGAAGGTTTCTGTAAAAATTGTGCTTATAGTTAACATTTTCTAAGGTTGAACAGACATCAGAACCATTTATAGGGACAAGAAGTTTACAATCTCTAAGAGATTTGAAGATATTAATAAAATAAGGAATGAACTTCTCACAATGAGTCCATGGGTCAAAGACCTGGTATAATATATATAACCTGGAGCTTTCTAGACAAGCAGGGGATAATGTATAAAACCTTTAAAAATTTTTAAGAGTTCCCAGGTGCCAAAGAGTGTGCCTGCTGGCAAAACAAAAACTATGTGGGTGGTGTATGTCACCTGGCCTTTAGAGCTATGTAAGTATGTCCTAAATGAACTTTGATGTATCAACATAGCAATATCAAAACTGATACAATTTGGGAAATTACTGAAAACTTCACAAAAAATTTTAACTAAGAAAATGTTCTTATCATAGAATGTTAAAGCTGCAAGGACTCTTGAGGGTTAAGGATCAATGACAGCATTTTGTAGTGAAGAAAAAAAGATCAGAGAGGGTATATGAGCAGAACACAGTTTGAAAATCTTATAAAGGAACAGAGTCAAAATTCTAACCCTTGTCTGCTGCTTCAAGCCCAGGGCTCATTCCTCTCCTTTGGCTGATTCCCTATAAAATGTGCCAGTAGTTGGCATCATCTACGAGAGCACCAAGGGAGTCCTCCAAATGGAACTTCCAAAAGTAGGGAGGTGTTGCATCTACAGCCACATGAGGAAATATTATTCATTCATTACAGTTTGTTAACAAAACATGTGTAATAATCCAGAAAAAATGCTTTGTGTCTTTGGCCGTGACTGTGGCCTGCAGAAGTTCCCAGGCCAGGAATCGAACCTATACCACAGCAGTGACCCAAACCACTGCAGTAACAATGCAGATCCTTAACCACTAGACCACTAGGGAACTCCTCCAAAAGTGCTGTTTTTTTTTTTTTTTGTAATGAAGCTAAAATGTATGTTACACAATTATATGAGCAGTCTGATCCTAAACTACACAAAACAGATGCATAGGAAGAAGACTAAAAGCAAATGCCCCCAAAAGTAAATAGTCTCCGTGGGGAGTTGAGGGAGTAACATTTGGGTGATCTTCTTTTTCTCTACATTTCTGTATTTTCCAAAAAAAAATTTTTATAACTCTCCTGTATTACCTTTTAACCTGAAAAAACAAAACAACCACCAAAAAAACCCCTTAAACCTTGGAGTTCCCTGGCGACTCAAGCAGTGGGTTAAGGGCCCAACATTATCACTGCTGCAGCTTGGGTCACTGATGGGGCACCGGTTTGATCCCTGGCCCAGGAACTTTCACATGCCATGGACACAGCAAAAAGCGAAACAAAACAACACAGAAACCAAACGTGAAACAAAACAAAAACCCCTAAAAACCCTTAAATGTTCATATAAAACAGTTTAATTCTGCACTCAGATTGAGCTAGGGTCTCCTCAGAAGCCTCCAGGGCCCATACCCGCTGGATTTGGAAAATGTGTCTCTTTTGCTCTAAAACATGTAAATTAGTAAAAATCTCCTCAATGAGATATATTCCAGAGAAGAGGCGAAAAGGACGGTTGATTTCAGGAAGACTCCATTACAGGAAACTGAAAGCTGGGAGGGATGCCTGGAACAACAATGTCCTTGTAACACCTGATTCGACCTGTTTAGAGCTCCATCTATTCATATTCACATGGAAAACTCAGCAACACATCCTGAAAGAACCATGCAGCAACTCAAGTCTGCAAAGAGAAACTACCAAAGAACATGAATTTAAGTCTGCTTATCCCAGAAAAGGCTTAAGACTGTGCATTACCCTAAATTTCCCCTATATTTCCTGGGAGGGAAGGTTCAGGGCGTTTTTTTTTTTTTAAACATATTTATATGTTTATTCTCCCCCCACCCCCCCGCTTTTCCCATTAGAATAATAGCTTATTCGCCTTTTTATTTCACTTTTTATTTACAAATGATTTTATGGTCTTCCCATCGTGGCTCACTGGTAACGAACCTGACTAGTATACATGAGGACGAGGGTTTGATCCCTAGCCTGGCTCAGTGGGTTAAGGATCCAGCGTTGCCACAAAGCTACCCAGTGGGTCGCAGATGCGGCTTGGATCCGGTAAGGCTGTGGCTGTGGCACAGGCCAGCAGCTACAGCTCCGATTCGACCCCTAGCCTGGGAACTTCCATGTGCCCCAGATGCAGCCCTAAAAAGACAAAAACAAATAAAGAAAAAACAAATGATTTTAGACCTACAGAACAATTATAAAAATAGTGCAGAGAGCTACTGGATATACCCTTCACCTCACTACCCCTGATGTTAACATCTCATTAGCCATATTTAAATGATTGAAACCAGGAAATTAAAACTACCATACTAGTAACTGAACTACAGAAATCAGTCAAATGTCACTACTTTTCCCCAATGTCATGTTTTGAGTTCGATAATCCAATCCAGAAGCCTACGTTGCATTTAGAGTTCTTTTCACCTTAGTCTCCTCCAGTCTGGGATGGTTCCTCACTCTTTCCTAGATTTTTGTAACCTCGATACTTTTGAAGAGTACTGATGACTTATTTTGAGGATGTCCTTCCATTTGGGTTTGTCTTATGTTTGCTCAGGATTGGACTGAGGTTATGCATTGCTGGCAAGAACATCACAGAGCACAGAAGTAAGCCGGTGCCCTTCTCGGTGCCTCGTATCATGGGGTTTGTGATGTTATCACTAGTGGTGGTAACTGATCGCCTGCTTAAAGTGTCTGCTAAGTTTCTCCACAGTGGTCAAGCAATGATTTTTCCTTTTGTAATTAATAAATACCTTGGAGAAGATACTTTGAGACGATGTAAATAATCTGTTTCTCCTCGGGTTCTTGCCAATTAACTTTAACATCCATCAGTGAATTTCGTTGCAACAGTTATTACTGGGATGTCTTCATGGTGATTTTCTGTTTCCCTCTTTTCTTGTATATTTATTAACTGGCATCATTCCCTAAGAAAGAGCTGCCCCCCATTTATTGAATTATTTATATCATCATGGACTCATGCATACTTATTTTATGAGTTATAATCCAACACTACCATTATTTATTTTCTTTCTCAGGTTGTTCCATCTTTGGTCTTTGGGAGCTCTTTCAGTTTGGAACCTATTTTCCTTTTAACATGTACCATCCTTTTGAAGTGCTTCTTTATTTTTAGTTATCACAAGATGTTCCAGATTTGTCTTGGATTTTCTGGAATCAACCACTTTCTGAGGATCTCTGACTTCTTTTATGGGAGCAAGGCACCTAGAAACCAAGATCTGTACAGTAGCTCACTCACTGCTACTGGGGTATCTGCTCCCCGATCCTCTCTGTAGGCAGAGCTAGGAAGTACGTGTGAGTAAGTGTGTGTGTGTGTGTGTGTGTGTGTGTGTGTGTGTGTGAATTTTCTGTTCTTGTCTTTTTCTCCATTATGATATCGGATTCTTGGTATCTTGTTCCTCAGTTTTTAAGAGTTCTTTATATAATAAGGACATGAGCAAATATTTTTCTCCCAGTTTGTCATTTGTCTCCAACTTGGTTTAGAATGTTCTTTGCCTTGTATTTTAATTGTATGTAGTCAAATTAAGTAATATTTTCTTTTATCAGCTCTCCATTTTGAGTCATATGTAGAAAGGCTTCCTTATCTCGAGGTTAGAGAGATGTTCGTCTAATATTCTTCCATTACTTTCATGGTTTCATTTTTGACATGTGGATCCCAAGTCATTTGGAGTCTGTTCATGCCTTTTATGTGAGATGATGATATAATTCTTTTTTTAAATGAATTCCCAGTTTTCCCAGAAACACATATGAAAAAGTCCATCTATACCCCCTCTTTACCAATGATTTAACACCATTGTCATATATTAAAGTACTATTTTCTTAAGTGTTTTATTCATGAATAGATAATGAATTTTGTCAAAGGTTTTTTTCAGCATCTATGGAGAATAATATGATTTGTCTCTTTAAATCTCTTAACTACATTTTATGACTGGATATCCTATTAGTGAACCAACCTTACCTGCCTAGAATAACTCTTATATGGTCATAGTACATTATTTTCATAATATGGCATTGGATTCTGTTTGCTTGTATTTTATTTAGTATTTTTGTATTGACAGTCATGGATGATGCTATTCTTTAACTTCTTAATATTGCCTTCATCTGATAGGTAACCATGTTACACTCACTTCATAAGAGGAGAAAGTTTTTCTTCCTTTCAATGCTCAGGAATAATTTAGAGCACATTGGAACAAACTGGTACTTGAAGATTTGGAAGAATTCTCCTGTAAAACCATCCGGGCCTGATTTTTTTGTAGGTTTTTTGTTTTTGTTTTTGTTTTTGTTTTTGTTTTTGTTTTTGTTTTTTGGTGGGCGGGGGGGGGAGGACAAATCTTTAGGTTTTCTCTCTTCCTTCTATTTAAGATTTAAGCTTTCTAAATCAAAACATTAAAAAGCTCACTTTTTTAGTAGCCAGAATTTTCATAAGAAATTACCCATTTCACTAATCATCTATTTCAAATGTATTTACATAGGTCTGAAAAGTAATACAGGTTTTATTTAGATTTCTTCCATATTGTCATTGCTTGTTTTGTACAATTTTACTTTCTCCTTTTTCCCCTTTAGTTATTGATTTAATTATTTTGATACATTTTAAGGAAAAAAACTCCAATGATTTTGATTTATTAACTCCACTCTTTCTCTATTCTCTGCTTAATAAATCCCTGTTTTTAACTTTATTATTCTTCCCTGTTCATTTTGTGGTGTGTTTTTATTTATTTTTCCAGGTTTTTTTGAGCTAAGCATTTAATTTATTTTCAATCTCATTTTTATTGATAAAAGTCTATACTGCAGTGAATTATTCTCTGATTACTGTTTTGAATGTATTCCATAGATTCTGATATGTAGTGTTTTCAAAATAGTTATTTTATTATTTTCATTCTGTGATGTCAGCTTACATTGTCTATTTCACTCAAGAGTTGTTTAGTAGAGTTTTCTTAATTTCAGATTGAAAAGCATTTTCTATTTTTTGTTTCGTTAACGATGTCTAATTACACCATGATTAGAGAGTGTTGCTTGTAATACTTTTATTTGGAGGAAGCTACTGATATTTTCTTTACTTTCCAGTATTGATCAATATTGTGCTTATGCCATGTTTACTGAGAGAATGTGTATTTACTATCATAAGGGAATTCAGTATATAATCCACCCAATTCATTATGTCGTTTCGGTCTTCTTTCTACCTACCCTACTTATTTTTTCCCCTTTATTTTTATTTATTTATTTATTTATTTATTTATTTATTTATTTATTTATTTATTTATTTTTTGCTTTTTAGGGTGGCATATGGAGGTTCCCAGGCTAGGGGTCGAATTGGAGCTACAGCTTCCGGCCGCAGCCACAGCAATGCCAGATCCAAGCCACGTCTGTGACCTACACTGCAGCTCACAGCAACGTAGGATCCTTAACCCCTTGAGCGAGGCCAGGGATCCAACCAGCAACCCCATGGTTCCTAGTCGGATTCGTTTCTGCTGCACCATGACAGGAACTCCCTCATTATCTTTTTTGGTACTGGAGGTGGTTTATTAAATGCTCTCATTATAAGTGTAATCTGTAGTTTTTGCTTCACGAAAGTGGTTAATGTTTTATTTGGTGTATAAATACACATAATGATATATCTTTATTGTGATTTATGTCTTTTAGCACTAACATGTATCCCTATGTCTACAAGAAACCCACTTTAAATATAAATTAAGAGGTTAGAACTAAAATACGGAGAAAGATATAACATGAAAACATTAACTAAAAGGAAGCTATATTAATTTCAGACATAGACTTCAGAATATCATCAGGGATGAAAACAAATATTATATGACAATAAAAAGTCAACTTTTTAAGAAGACATAACAATCTTAAATGTTTATGCACCTAAAAACAGAATTTTAAGTACATGAGGCAAATCTACTGATCAATTTGAAAGGATAAGTAGACAAATCCACGTGTAGAGTTGGAGACTTCAATATTCCTCTCTCAATAATTGATAAAACAAGTAGGCAGACAATCAAAGAGTAGCCCGAACACCACTATCAACCAACTTTACCTAACTGATATTAAGACAATGCTCCACCCAGCAACAGCATAATATACATTCCTTCTAAGTGCACAAAGACTATTCATAAGGAAGGGCCATGTTCTGAGCAACAGACAATTTAAAAGAACAAAAAGAATGAAAGTATGTTCTTAGACTATAACAGTTTTTATATAGAAATCAATAACAAAAATATCTAGACAACACCCAATATCTGGAAATAAAACAGCACACTTCTAAATATCCCTCAGGTCAATGAGACATTCTCAGGGGAAAATGAAGTATTTTGCTGGAGTTCCCATCGTGGTTCAGCAGAAACTAATCTGACTAGCATCCCTGAGGATGCAGGTTCGATCCCTGGCCTTGCGCAGTGGGTTAAGGATCCGGTGTTGCTGAGAGCTGTGGTGTAGGCCACAGATGTGGCTCAGATGCCACACTGCTGTGGCTCTGGTGCAGGCCGGTAGTTACAGTTCTGATTCAACCCCTAGCCTGGGAACCTCCATGTGCCACAGGTGAGACCCTAAAAAATAAAAGACAAAAAAAAAATGTATTTTGCTTTTTTCTTTCTTTCTTTTTTCTTTTTTCTTTTCTTTTTTTTTTTTTTTTGGCTGCACCCATGGTATGTGGAAATTCCTGAGCCAAGGACTGAACCCCCGCCACAGCAGTGAACTGAGCAGCTACAGTGACAATGCTGGATCCTTAACCTGCTGAGCCACAAGGGAACTCCAAGGTAGTCTGAGCTGAATGAAAATAAGAATACAGCATATCAAAGTCTGTGGGACACAGTTAATGCAGTGACAGAGGAAAATTTATAACATTAAATATATAAATTAGACAAAAAGATCTAAAATTGGTAACTTGAGATTTCACCTTAAATAACA
The DNA here is from genome assembly GCF_016906955.1 of Phacochoerus africanus. Classification (NCBI taxonomy): domain Eukaryota; kingdom Metazoa; phylum Chordata; class Mammalia; order Artiodactyla; family Suidae; genus Phacochoerus; species Phacochoerus africanus. Next base: position 124,832,292 of record NC_062560.1, on the reverse strand, counting down.
TGATAAAGAAGAGCAAATGAGACCCAAAGCAAGGAAAATGAAGTAAACAATAAAGATTAGAAGAGAGATCAATTATATCGAAAACAGAAACACAATAAAGAAATCAATGCAACCAAGAGATGGTTCTTTGAAAAGAGTAATAAAATTGATAAAACCCCAGCCAAAAAGAAAAAAAGAAAAACACTAACAAGAATAAAAGTTTTCTACTACGTTACATTTCATGAAAGCTTTGTGGCTTGAAATCTACTCTGCCATCAGTATGACTAGCTCTTTCGATTTCCATTTGTCTGCTGTTCTTTTATTTATTCCCTTTCTTTTTAGCCTTTGCCAATCAGGTGGTTTCAGTCCAGCTTTGTTATATGGCTTTTAGTTGGATCTTCTGTTGTGAGCCAATTAAAATATTAATTAAGAATTAACTGAGTTACTTATTTGCACTTACTGATATGACTGATCTTTTCTCAAATCAGCTTTAGTATTTTCTCATTATGTTTATTTTGCTATATTTTCTGTCTTTCTCTATGACATAAATTCTTTTTTAAAAAATAATTTTCTTCTATTTTGTAAGAAAGTTTGTATTTTTATTCTAGCACATACCATTGTTGTTATACTTCTTTTAAAGATGCACTTCATATCTGGAGTTCTTATTTAACCTTTTGCTATTTGGTTTACCTGCTTGTTTTCCAGTTCCTTTAACACATACTTATTGCCTACATAGCACTGACCTTTTCCTGTTTCCTTTTTCATTCATCTTCCTCCTCCTAATGTTAGTTGCATTTTTCTACTTTGTCACAATGCGTAATTTTGTGCATTAATAGTCTACCATGATTCTTACTTTTTGTCTTTGAAAATATGCTCACCATTAGTCCTTTTGCAGAAGTTTCCCAGGTATAACCTGACTTGCTGAAGCTCATCCCCTAGAATATTCCTCCAAGTGAGTGATGATTTTAGAATTCCCCGAGTTCTTGTATGTTGAACACTCTGTTTTTCCACAGTCTTGAAACTTAAAGGACAGCCTGGTATCTTCCTTGGTTTGTACTTTCTTTTATTGTTACTGGCTTTTGTTTTTTTTTTTAATGCTGCTCCATTGTTGCCCTTTTTCAAATTTTGGTTTTGAAAAGTCTATGTCAGTCTAATTATTTTATAAGTTAATTGATCTTTTTGCCTAGAGGCCTTGAAGATTTTATTTTTGTTTTTAAAATCTAATGGTTTTATTGAATCATGTCCTGAAGCTGATCATTCTCTGTTAATTTCCCTAGGTACTTAAGGGTCAATTCAGGTCTTTTTCTATTTCTGGGACGTCTTCTTGTTTTCTAGTTTTAAATCTTAACTCTGTACTAGTGTTTTGCTTTTTCCTCCCCAGGGACTCCAATAATACAAATATTATTCCTTCTTTGCCTCTCTTTCCTTTCCACTGTCTTCTCTCTGACCATTTTTACTTATTTCTTCTTGACATTTTTATACTCCTGGTTTTTTTTCCCTGCCTTTTTTTTTCAAGGCCCCTTTACAAAGTTTCCTTTCAATCTAGTCTCCCTTCCTTGGGCCCCTTGTAATTATTTTTCCTTTATGAGATAATTTTGTCTTTTTCTTTCATTTATTTCCAAAATCCATTCAAGTCTCTTTATTTCTCCTTGTTTTCAGTCCATTGCTAGTTTTAGTGTTTGAATTTCTGATTCAATGTAGTTTTTTCAAAGCCTTAAGAGCTTGTTTGGGTATATTTAGTTATGGCTGGTGGTTGACAGAACTTTTTTCTGCTTCATGTTTTGTTTTGTTTGGAGCAGGATATTATCCTCAATTCATTCGTACGATATTTTATTTCCTGCCCATAGCCTTTATTTTTTGTTCATTTTTATGGTATTAGAGTATTTTTTAAAACTTCTGCTTTAATGGCACTGCTATGGACTGCATTAGGTCCCCTCTCAATTTATCTGTTGAAACCCCAACCCCCAACACACCTGTATTTGGAGACAGGGCCTTTAAAGAGGTAATTAGGTAACTAAAGTCATGGGTAGAGTTCTAATCCTTTAGGATTGATGGCCTTACAAAAACAGGAAGATCTCTCTCCACCCCCCCTCCACGCACACACTGAGGAAAGGCCACTTGAGGACACAGTGAAAAGGCAACTGTCTTCAAGCCAGGAAGAGAGCCCTCACGAGAAACTGAACCCTGCCAGATCTTCATCTCTTTTGCCTTTCAGGACCCTAAATGTCCACCCTTTTCCTTCATATGGCGTTGACTACCCAATGGCCGGATGATTCTTTTCCCTTCCTTCTTGTGTTTTTTCCTCCCCACACAGCTATGTGTTTTGAAACGTGTTCCTTCACACCATGCCTGTCCTTTTCCACCATGCCTGCTTGTTCAAACAGGACGTGACCGCTTGAAACCACGTGTATCCCTCAGTCGTGTATAATATGAAATTCCCTCCTTGTAGTTCATGCTCTGATCTTCCTAAAAACTTTTTCTTCTATTTTCAGACTTAGAGTAGACATGAGTCTTCCTGGCAGTAGGTTTAAATAAACTCAAGACCTTTGCTTACGTCTCTGTTCTGTCTTTCTTCTTCTTGGTCTGTCTTTGCCATATTGCCTTATGGTAGGTCAGGCATGAGCAGAACTATGAGAGATCACACTCTAGGAACTGGTGAATTTTCTCCTTTCACTTACAGTTATTTGAAGTTTGAAATATTCTCTGTCTTCAAGTTATGCTGAAGGTATGGTTTTCAGGTAGATTCCCTTTTTACCTTCTGGCTATTTTAAAATCATTTTGGTAGCATATATTCGGTGGCAGGTAGCTATGCTATAACCATTGTCATCTACCTGATGTCTGTTTGTTTGTGTTTATTTTTTTAAGCAATTTAAGGAGGCTTTTTATTTCAACTTTGAAAAAACTAACTTTGCTCCCTTTTATGGACAGGAGTAATAAGAACAGCAGCATTGCTACAATTCAGTGTAGAATAAAGAGAACAAATTATAAAGATTTAAACTTGGGGTGGGAGGACTGTAATTTACATTTTATTTTATTTTACTTGTTAGGGCCGCCCCTGTGGCATATGAAGTTCCCAGGCTAGGGGTCGAATCAAAGCTACAGTTGCCAGCCTACACCACAGCCGCAGCAACACCAGATCTAAGCCACATCTGCAACCTACACCACAGCTCACGGCAATGCCAGATCCTTAACCCACTGAGTGAGGCCAGGGATTGAACCTGATTCCTCATGGATCCTAGCCCAGTTTGTTAACCACTGAGCCACGAAGGGAACTTCCTATATTTCAGATATAAAAATGATGTTCACTGAAAAAATTCTACTGTCAGACTCCTTCAAATATAGTTTGTATAGCTTCTCTGGCAAACCGAGGGATAGAAGTCATGGATATTTTTAAGGTAAAGTGGCTTCACCCTTCTGAAGCTGTCATGCAGTCTTGGGTTATATATTCACTGGGAATGCTTTTGGTTGAAAATAACTAATACGTGACAAATATTATGAGGAAACTACAAGGATATTTACTGTTAACTTAAAAGAAGGTATGGGAGTTCCCACTGTGGCTCAGCAGTAACAAATCCGACTGGTATCCATGAGGACGTGGGTTCAATCCCTGACCTCATTCACTGGGTTGAGGATCCGGCATTGCCGTGAGCTGTGGTGTAGGTCGCAGATGTGGCTGAGATCTGGTGTGGCTGTGGCTGTGGCGTAGGCTAGCAGCTGTAACTCTGATTTGACCCCTGGCCTGGGAACCTCCACAAGCCCCAGGTGTGGCCCTAAAAAAAACAGAGAGAGAGGAAGAAGAAGGTATGAAGTAAGGCAGTCTCACAGTTGGGCAGATAGCTCAACAATGTCGTCATGGACTTAGGTTCTTTCCAGCTCTCTACTCTGCTACACTCAAAACAAAAGTTTTGACTTTTGTATGTATGTGTGTGCAATGGTGGTGGAGAGGTCTTATCACCTCATGGTCACAAGAAGGCCGCTGTAGTTTCAGACATTTTCTCTGAATTTCAGCAGGAAGAATGAAAAGAGGATATGTGCCCTGTTATCAGGAAACCACAAGCATTCCTCCAAGTTCTACAGCAGACTTCCCCTATGTCTCATTGTCCAGAAGAGAATCACGTAGCCAAACCTAGCTCCAGGTACCTAGCTTTCCCGTACCTACAGGAAGCAAGGGCAAAGGGGGTTGAAAACAGCTGTCAAATTTGCCAACCAAGGATGTCTGCCAATGACTCCAGAACAGTTTCCCCCAGTGGTTCTAGAGAAGACTATCAGCGAAGACTAGGAGAAGACTAGGACCAAGGATATCTTCAGTTCAGGTGCTTCCAAAATAACAGCAATTGTCACTAACACTTTAAGACTACTGACAATAACCAAGATACACAGTTTCAAAGGTTTTCTCATTCTGACCGGTCTGCTGCATTTAGGCCTAATGTGACTTAAGGAAGGGGTACAAAGCCACACCCCCACGTGTGGCTGTTTGGGAAGACAGCATGGGGTGTTCAGGGGAAATCTGGAGAGTCTGCATGCGAGGCACAGTGTGTAGAGACAGTGACAATGTCTGACCTGAGTGATTAGGAGACTGAGAATGTCACTATGACATTGTGTCACTGAAAAAAAAAAAGATGAGTACAGAAAATGACTTGGCTGCTTCTTGAGTATCACCAATTGATAATGACCTAGAGCACAGTGCAAATTCTAGGCACTGAATTGTGAAGGCTGTACTGGCTTATAGGCTTTCAAAACAAGGCAACTTGGATTGGGGAACAACAGTGCATTCAAATAGAACTTAGAAGGTCCAAGAAACCAAACCACTTTTCATAAATTCTTAACTAAAAAACTGGGTATGGAAACTGATTTAGGCATAGCCATTAACATATAACACTTAAGAATCACTCCAGCTATTCCCTCTAATATGATCCATGTCCTTATTTATCTGTTTTGACTTCCGCGTAAACTCCGCCAGCTGGCATCCTAGCAGAATATAAACATCCTATAGTTATTAAACAACAAGTCATATATTACATATGACATAAAGATAAACAATGAACAGTTTCTTTGTTCTCTTAGGAGAATAGCAACACCCTTCCTCAATACTAAGAATCCAATACAAGTCTCTGGTATTTTATGCTTTGCAAAACGCTTTCGTTTCAATCTCACAAGAAAACAGGAGGCGTATCATTGTTCCTATTTTACAGATGAGAAACATGAGCTCAAAGAGGGTATGGGATGGGTCCCAAGTCCCCTGGCCTCTTAGTGAAAGCAAAAGTGCTTGGCCTCTGGTTTCCTGAGTCCTCATCCACTGTTCTTTCCACCCCTTCAGGCTGTTTCCTGGACCACCTCATGGTTCAGGCTTTTGACATGATGTGCTTCTGACCTGTTTACTTCCTCTCCTGTGCTAAAAAAAGCCTCAAGTCTCAAACCTACGGCCTCCGATATTTCAAAGGAATTAATCTAACAGTTGGACATAAACTAGACAGTTCACTTGTAACATGATCAAAAGCAAGAGCTGATTTCCAACAGCACAATCATAATACCATTTACCTATAAAAGCAAGACCAGGAGATAATGCAAAAAAGAAAATCCTGATATTTCTGTCATAGCCATGTAAAGTCAGATGAAACCAAGAGAGAAAAAAAGAGTCCACTGTTACACCTTCTTCTTTCTTCTCCTTAATAATAATAGAAAAAACAAAACCCCCAAACATCAAGGAAAACCGTAAAATTAGCATTAGGCAATGAAATCATTCAACTAGGATACTGCTTAAAGGTATTTACTAAGAATGGTTTTTTATGAACCTCTAAAAAAAAAAACAACAAAGAAGTAAAAATGAATTTAAGCGTAGTTTACAACCAACATCAGTTTCCCAAGTTTCTCTTGGATGAACATGACCTTACTGTGTTTTAAGTCTGAATAATTTTACCAAACACGACGTTTAGTCTCCAAGAAAAATCCTATTAAAGGCTTAACAAATTACTTGGACAATACATAACAGCTCCCTAACTATTTTTTCTCAAATACACAGATTCATTTTTCTATTCAAAAAAAGAAGAGTCTGAGAAAAGGCACTTGAAGTTTTCATAGGTATCAGAAGAACGTTTGTTGTTAATCATGGTTCAAACACAACATGACCAGTTATTCAGAGAGATGCCAACATGTGCTCATGTGCTGAAGTGCTCTGTTTTGCTCTGCCTTCTAGAATGCAACCTTTTTGTTTTTTTGACATATAGTTAATGTACCACATTGCATTAGTTTCAGGTGTACAACATAGTGATGCAGGGTTTTGTTTTGGTTTTTTTGGAAGATTATATTCCATTATCAGTTATTACAAGATATGGGGTATAATTCCCTGTGTTATATAGTAAATTCTAATTTGTCCTTCTCCCACCTCCCTCCCCTATTTGGTAGCCACTACTTTGTTTTCTATATCTGTGAGTTTATTTCTGTTTTGTATATAGATTCATTTGTATTATTTTTTAGATTCCACATATAAGTGATATCATATAGTATTTGTCTTTCTCTGTCTGACTTATTTCGCTAAGCATAATATTCTCTAGGTCCATCTCTAGGTCCAATATTTGGTTGCTGCAAATGGTAATATTACATTCTTTTTTTTATGGCCAAGGTAATAGAATGCAAGTTTTAATGAATTTCACCCAAACGTCTATATCCAACAGGCATTTTTATTTAAAAAAAAAAAAAAGAACAAAAATGAGTAACACAGGAAAAATAAGAAAATGGAGGTCAACCTTTCTATCCTCTGGTCTTTTAGCTTTATATTATCTCACTGTTCCAGCAAGACTGGCCTTTTATTTTCACTGTTTCAACATCAGCTAGGTAATTTTTATAACAGCTCCATATGGAAGATGTACATGCTTCTTAGCTTAAGTCTGCTCATGCCTTCAGGATTCAACACCAAATGGCAACTGTAGCCAACGCTCCATAATCCATAAAGGGGAGAGGAACTGTAGTGCAGATAATTCAGGATGTTTGAAGAGCCCAAAGTCATTTATATTTGGCTTTAGAAGTGTACTATCTTAGCCTAGAACATTCTGTCTTTTAATTTATTCTACTTTCCTAACTCTGTTTTGTTGTTGTTGTTGTTGTTGTTTTGTTTGTCTTTTTGCCTTTTCTAGGGCCGCTCCCACAGCATACGGAGGTTCCCAGGCTAGGGGTCGAATTGGAGCTGTAGCTGCCGGCCTAGGCCAGAGCCACAGCAATGCGGGATCTGAGCCACGTCTGCAACCTACACGACAGCTCACGGCAACACCGGATCCTCAACCCACTGAGCAAGGCCAGGGATCGAACCCACAACCTCATGGTTCCTAGTCGGATTCGCTAACCACTGAGCCATGACGGGAACTCCCATGTTGTTTTTTTTTTTTTTTTTTTTTTAAACTTTAGTCAGTACCTCCACTAGACGAGACCATAAATAATTCCAGTCAATGGGGAGAGATGGTCTGGGAGAAGGGTGAACCAGGCTATGGGAAGTTGATGTTGACACCAAAAAATTAATACAAACAATTCACCCAAGGTGCTAAGGTCCATGTGGATAGACAAGAGTTTACTATACTCAATGCAGAAGGCCAGAATTACTCCTGCTCATTTTTGTGCCTCCGTATCTGTGGGGAGTCTTACCATCCACAGAAAGCACAAAATATTTCTCTGTGTATCTAAATCCCTTGTTGCATTTACTTTGCCTATGATCATTTGCACCTAAAAATGGTGCAACTCCTACTAAGAAGCAAAGTCAAACCAAAAACATCAAGAAAAACTATACAATTAGTGGGGAGACACTGCCTGGGAAATCTCCTCGGTGTATTCTTTACCTGCTGAGAGCAATAAATCCTTCCTTTTCCCCCACCCACCGCCAAAAAAACCCCTATACTATTAACATTAGGCAATAAAAGCATTCAAATGAGATTCTGCTTAAAGGTAAGTCAGTGAAGATTTAAATAAGCTCAGCCAGAATTCCAAACATAGAAGGGAAATAAGATTCAATATTCTTTGCATAAGTAGAGGAGATTTTTACAAATAAAAGCACATCATGTATTATGTGTGTTTCCACAAAGTGTTTAAATTCCAGGCCTACGCTAGCTGGTGTGTAAAGCTGGATGAGAATAAGGTAAACTCAACTCAGGTAATGACTGTCACCAGGGGCCTTTTCAGTGCCAGACAACCAAACTCCAATGCAGTCGTGCCTTCCAGTGCTCGCGGTACCTCCTGGGTCTTTTCTAGTGTGGTCTCGAATTATCAGGGTGGATGCTGGAACTGGAATTCCATTGTTACCAGGTCATTGCGTTTGCTTGAAATTTCTCCTGTCCAGTTTTCAATTTCTTTCAATTAGGTTCTTGGGCCATGATTCCTATGTACTTAAATAGGTAAAATTATCAGAAGCTATATTCAAGAAGGTACAACGTTAAAGGTGAGACAGAAGCATGGTCAAATCGCCTATAGAGATAAAAATCAATTAGAGGAATTCTCTGTTTGAATCAGAACGCAGCACAGAGCTTAGCTGCCAAAACAATTCCAGGCTTAAGGGTTTAAGGTATCTTTGTTCCAGTGACACGCCGATCTTTGGATTAAGCCTTTTTTCAAAAACAGTATCCAAGATGTTTTTGGAGATTTCTTGTCACTGAGGGTCTGATGCCTGACATATTTATTTCATAAAGTAAGAAATAACACCATGTGAAAAGAGCTCAAGTGAGTGTTATCTAGCTCCTTTCCTGGCAATGAAATGACCCTGCCTTGTTTTGTTCTGGGAAACCTGCCAGGTAAGCTTTGAAAGGCGAGCAGGGCTGAGGTGACTGCCCTGGCTGGGAGGTTCATTCTGACACATAAAATGGATCTGCTCAAGTCCTGGGCAGAGGAGGAGCCCCCAGCAGAAGGCACGGAGCGTGCTTCCCATCATTTGGTGGAGACCCCCTTAGTCCTAACGTTAGTGACATCTAGACCCGCGTTTTCCCTCCAGGCCTTCAGACCCAGACAGCTGGTTGGAATTCTAGCTCTGTCATTTGCTAGCCGTGTGCCCTTGGGTAAGTTACTCCATCTTCCTCGGCTGCACATCCCTCATCTCTAAAGTGGGGTAATAATAACCAGTGCCTAATACACTTGCGATCATTAAAATAACTAAACATGTCTCAAGTGTGAATTCCACGCCTTAAACACAGGTGTGAAAAATGTGTGACTTCTTTTTCTGCAAGTCAGGTTGCTTTCTTGTTCTGATCCCCCTGTTGCTCTGCAGCAGACACACTGTCTCAGTCAGTTCAGGGGCTCCCCCCCGCCTCACTTAGTGCTGGGCTTCCAGGGTGAAGGGCATCCACTGGTCAGCAGGCACCATGCTCCCTTGCCGGCACGCACACCAGCTGCCGCTGCTCCAGCCATCACACCCCGCTGTGGCCCTCTCCCTACCCTGGCTCTTTCTCAGCTCTGAACTCCACCTCAACTGCTTTCTCGTGCCACTCTTCCGCTGAGGGAGACTGTGAGGCTGCCTCTGTGTCTTCAGGCTACGGACCTCCCCCCTGCCCCCAGTGGTTTCTGATCTTTTTTTCCTGAGCCATGCTGGGCTTGAATGGAAATCACCCCGAGGCTTGCCACTGCCCAGGGCACCATCTGCAAAGGGCAGCACACATCACATCTCCCTCGGTTCCTGTCATCCTTTCCTCCCCCGATCCCCAACCTCAGAGCTGTGGGTCGGGGTCTGCAGCTGAGGGACTGACCCTCTCGCCTTTCTCCTCACCTAAGAACGGCCAGCATTTATATAGCGATGGCTATTATTGTATGCCGGGTACCCATTCTAAACACTTTACAAATGGAATCTCAGAAAAACCCAGTGAGGTAGGTATCACTGTTAGCACCATTTTGCCGATAGGGAAACCGAGGCACAGAGAAATTAAGGGCCTTGCCCAAGGTCATGCAGCTAGTATGGGGTGGCCTTGGTATTTGAACTCATGCCACCTGTTTCCAACAGTCATGTTCCACCTCTCAGAGAAAATTTATCCGGGGAGTAGGCGATGGGGAACGGATTTGGAAATTCAAAAGCTAAGAATGTGGCTCTCATTTCCTTTTCATTTCTGTGGGAGCATCCCTTCCCTATGGCAATGAAGAGGACTGGATATGCGTGCAGGACTACATATATCTATCTCACACACACACACATATATATATCTATATATACATAATCTCTCTCTCTCTCTGTGTGTGTATATATATATATATGCCTTCAGGGTGGGGATAATACTTCACGATCACTGCTCTGTCTTATTCTGGGTTTTGGGGGGTTTTTTTGTTGGTTTTTTTTTGTCTTTTTGTCTTTTTGCCATTTCTTGGGCTGCTCCCGCAGCATATGGAACCAGGCTAGGGGTTCAATCGGAGTTGCAGCTGCCAGCCTACACCAGAGCCACAGCAACACGGGATCCCAGCCAGGTCTGTGACCTGCACCACAGTTCACGGCAACGCCGGATCGTTAACCCACTGAGCAAGGGCAGGGACCGAACCCGCAACCACATGGTTCCTAGTTGGATTCGTTAACCTCTGCGCCACGACGGGAAGTCCTATTCTGTCTTATTTCTTTAAGCACGGCTACAGACTAGAAGCTCATTAAACATTAGTTCCCGTCTCTTCTTTCAAATGCTCTATCATGGAGTTTCCCTCAGAACAGAAACTCCCTCCATACCAAAGTAACTCAATTGTACATGAATTTTTTTAACATTAATATTCAACATTTTAATGACAAGATTGTTTTCCTTGTATAGTTCTTTCAATTAAACATGGGTGAGTTCCCTGGTGGTCTAGTGGTTAGGAGTCAGCGGTTTCACCACTGAGGTCTGGATTTGATCCCTAGTCTGGGAACTGAGATCCCACATCAAGCTACTACACGCTGAGGCCCAAAACAAACAAACAAACAAACAAAAAAGCATCGAGCTCATGTCCCCATCCTCCCTCTTTATCATTTCATCAGAAGCTTAGAAAATTCTGGAGAAAAGAGAGCAAGTTATAACAAAGGTCACTGTTTGGTCTTTTCTGAGTCTGCTCAGTTGGGGAGATGGCCACAGATACAAACATGGGACCCTGCACAGAGTAGGTCCTCAAAAATACGCATTAATTGATTGTGAGAAACTGATTGTGAGCAAAGGAGGGAAAATGTCAAATGAGGAAATTCTACATGCCACACGCATGACTGGGTGGTCGCACGTGGCCCAGCATGCTTCTTGGGCCCCTGTATGTGTGCTCCACTGGCCCCTGTGGCATTTGTGATCTCTGAGGCCTCTGAGGCCTAACCCTAACCCTAACTCCAGGTCCTTCTCCTTGAGGGCTTTGCTTCACGCTCTTGTCGTTCTCAGAATCACCCCAGAATGGCAACTAGGTCTTTTAGCAAATGTTTTTTGATGGAGACCGTGCTATGTTTACATTACACATAACAGCTGAGTGGTCGCTAGGCTGCGGCCCCCAGTTTGACAGCTCTCTGTTTTGGTTATTTTGCTAGAATGCCATCGATGGCTGAGTTGTGTGTTCTGGGGTCCTGGATCAACTCATAATGGTGAAATGCTGGTATCATGGAGAGTCCGGCCATTTCCCCACAGCTTAGAAGTGATGCCTTTCAGAGCTTCAAAGAGGAACAGAATGCTCCCACCAGCTCGAAGTGCAGATACACACCTCTGCCAACTCCCCGTTACAATTCTCTGTCTCTCAAATGGAGATGAAATGCAGTGCCAGAATGTGTCATCTGGCGTTGTGTTTTTGTAATGTGGACAAATGTCGACAAAATGCATGTGGAGGCTCGAAAATCTGACTATTTATGAATTAAAATTAAATTTTAGTTCTACCATAGGTAGAAGCCTTAATTGCTAAAGCTGGATTCACTGTGCCGCTATCAAAACAGCAGCACTCCCTTCCTGCCATCAGCAATTAGAAGAGGGAAAGAAGAAAGTGCCGTCCCTAAGAATCGGCTGTGCATACCAAGCCCGAGCTAGGGCCCTTCTGCACGCCACCCCACCCCTGTGGGCGCCACACACCAGAGCTGGAAACAGCGCAAAGGGATGATTTCAGACTGTCTACACTGGAGGCGACTGTTACACTGCAATCCATCTTACAAATCCAGTCCCAATTCTGGCAGGGACAGACACCTTACATTCTGTCTGCGAAATGTCTGTGTGGCTCCCCGTGTCAGCCCGGATCAGTTTCTATCCCCCTCGAGCCACATAACTTCCCCTGGGGACCTTCAGACCCTTAGCCAGGAAGCGGAGGAAACCAGAATCCACTGGTAGGTATTTTTGGACTGCTATCATACACCGGGGAGTAAGCCCGTAAGCATTATAAATTTCAAATTTGTGCTGGTGGGCTGATTTTCATGATTTACATTCACATTTTCATATGAAAGTCTACCCCATATGCATGCATATACGGTAGTTCCAATTAAGTGAATTAGATACAACAGGTGCAGAATTTATTTCATTGACAACGGCCCCCTCACCAATGGGTCAGTTATACAGATAACACGGCCTCGCCATAAAAAGAATTTGCCTAGATGGGAGAAATAACCACTCTTGGAAAGCTGTTTCCAGGAGAGAGCCTCACAGTAACAGGAGAAGAACAGAGCTGGGGGCAAGTGTGCCCACACTCCTGTCCCAAGCATTTAGCCCTGCAATTGGCCGTGTCAGGTATACACGGTCAATCCTGCGGAACACTTGGCACAGAGAAACATCACCAACTCAAATGCACCACACATTTCATCCTTAATATTATATCAAATACTGACTGCGAATCTTCTTTTCATCTCTTACGGACTCCCCAGGTTCACGATTGCCAATTCGAACATTTTCTCAAGCTGCCAATTCTATATCCCTCCTCAGTGGACAACTTCCCACTCTAATTGACTGGCAGGAGTTTTTTAGCCTTTTAACTTTCTTCTTATTCATCCTAGAATTCCTCTCTGCCTTACCCATCTTTTCCAGTATCCCCCTCTCTTTTTAAAAGCCTTCTCTCTAACTCTACACTCTCATTGTCTACTTATGCCTTAACTGTCTTCGTAGGTTTTTATGTTCTCAACACATTATTGAAATTTCTTTCGCTCATCGAACCTGACTCTGCCTGATCCAATGTGCTCTTCCTTATTGACCCCATGGCAATGTTGACATACCCTGTTCCCTTCTAGAAACTTTCCTTTCCAAGCCTTCGCACTTCCGGCTCTTTTTTCTTTAGAAGCAAGAGGTTCTAAACTTAGAAATCAATGGACAAGCTTCCAAGGGCTCTGGGAAACCTCTGTGCATTTGTGCCAAAGTGTGTTTGCATTGGGGCGAAAGGGCCCCAACTTTCATCAGATTTCAGAAGAGTCCATGCTCCTGCAGAAAATATTGAGAACTCCTGTTCTAGACGTCCTCCTTGGGCGAGTTCATCATCTTACAAGGCGGAAATGATTGCCTTCCAAATCTTAATCTTCTGCCTGACCTTCCTCCTAATCTTCGGTCCTTTAAGTCTAGCTGCCTCTCAGTGTTTCCCCAGGATGCAGTAGTACTAAGCATTAGCAAATATACCCTCTGCAGAACTCCAAACCAGCCAGCCTCACTTTACCAGCCTTCCTTGCCAGGGGCACATTTGGCAGCGCCCTCTTCAGGCGGGCCCAGCACTGGGTACAGGGCTTAGTAATGGGGTACTCGTATGTGGTTTTTGTTGACTTTTCCATGAGTACGCTCATCACACCAAGCCTCTATGCGAGCTGACAGCCAAACATCTTAATTCGACTATCAAGACCCTCATGCTTCACCTTATGCTTTGAGCATTATTACCCACTCATCCCCTCCAGTCCCGTCAGACTGGTCTGCGCATGGCTGCCTGGGTATATACCATGTAATCCTTCCTTTGTATACTTGTTTGCCGTATTTTACCCACCTCGAATCTCTGCCTCCTCGAACATGTTTGATTGAGTCCTCTACTCTTTCAAATCCTCGGTCTAGCTCTACTTCTATGAAACATTCTCTGAGCAATCCAGTGTCATTAACCTCACCTTCTTATACAATCCTGTAGCCCCTATTTTCTATACCACACCATCCGCCACTGGTCCACCTTTGTCTCTGACTCCTAATGCAGTGCCCTAGGACCGCGCTACTCCAAATGTGGTCCATCGACATCTATCAACAGCACAGATATCATTTGGAAAAGCTGGTTAGAAGTGCAGATGTGTACAACCAACTCTGGACCTACCACAAAAAGAATCTGCACAAAGTGTTAAAACATTAGAAACGTTAAAAACAAGATCTTTAGATGAGTCTTACAAATGACAGAGGTTGGAAGGCACTGCCCTACACTACATATTTACGGTTGTTAAACTACCTTAGTTTCCATCCTTGAATGTCCTGGTCATTCACGATGTTTTGCTTTCCGGTCACGCTTTCTCCATTTTTGCTTCTTAGAACCCTATCTGTTCTATGAAGGTGCTCCTATTTCTCCCCCTCCCCTCAAAAGTAACAACTCGCTTCTGAGAATTACTTTGGTGCTTTACTATTATTACTCATTTGCCACACATATCTTTGTATTAAAGGGTGTTTTGTGTACAGAGATATAAACTCTTCTGCTAGATAATAAGCTCTTTGAGGACAAGTAAGGATTTTTTGTTCATCTCTATGTCCTTGACAGTTCCTGGCACAGTTCCTGACCCTTAGCAATTAATAATAAATGATTGTTGAATGAATGAATGAATGAATAATTTCATCATAAATCCATTTGAGTTGTGGAGTTGACAAAATGTGATAGATAATTGACCATGGGTCATGCTGTTCATAATTGCAATGTTTTTATTTTTCAAGCCAAATATTAATTATCTAAGCTAGTCATGCTGTTTCTTAATGACTTTTAAACCTGTACCACCACAAATACAAGACTGCATGAATTTTTAACACTCTCCAAATAGTTCATAATTAAACACCAAGTGATTCAACTCACTGAGTCAATCAATGCCTTTGTTTATAGCTTGCTTTTCAGTGCTGAAGAGACAACCAAGACATTTGTAAAAGCTAATAACCAAACCACAGAAAACAAAGTCGGAGGGTCAAAAAATACAAGACAGTATCTCACTACCAAATCTGGGTCTGGATGACTGGTAATGAAAGGGAAAAATTCAGTCGCCACTCAAGTTAATCAATACACTGACTCATCTACTCGACAAATTCGAGATGAGTCAGAGGCCTTTTTGTCTCCATGTTTATGACTCATGTCTCTTGATCTCTATGGACCTAATCACAGAAACTAAATGTAAAGGGGGAAACTAAATGATCCAAATCCAATCTTTTAGCAGTGTATGAGTAAAAAAGAGAGAGAGACTTTTTGAATCAGAAGTCACCTTCTTTTAGAGGCCTAGCAATTTAAAACTTATTTCTCCAGTTACAAATGACCCAAACCATCTGCAGAAGAGATACCAGTTTGTGACCAGTTTCTGCTTCTGTCATAAACCACACCGCAGTTTCTTTTCGACATCAAAGCGATGTTGCCTTAAATTAGAAAGTGATTCTATTCCCTCAAGATGTTTTGAAAGTATTTTGTTTACTGGCTATCACCATTCTGGGAGATGGTTTATCCGCAAGTCTGACTTTGGGCAGAAAACTACAATACCCGGTTATGCAAACGTCAAAGTTCTCTAGAACCCATAGGTTGACTGCTGTAGATTCTTCATTGCTAACACACACAGATTCCACTAGTTCAGCTAGTAAAGAGAAAAGCCAAAGAAGCCAGGGGTATCTTTGTTAGGAACTGGACTTTACAAACTAAGAGGAAGTAGTAGAGCGTGGTGACTAAAAACCAGGTGTTGAAATTAGACTGCTACGGATGCAAATCCTGACGTGTTCTCTTAATGTTTGGGTGACACTGGGTAAGTTTCTGGTCTGTGAGGTAGGGATGCTACTAGCGCCTGCAGGATTAAGAGAGGAAGTGTGTATCCGTACCTTTGCCCTTAGGGGGTTCTCCAAATAGGGGCTCCTAATCGTTAGAGGAGCTGTTTGACTGGCTCCATTTATGACCCTGCCTTACCCGTGCTCACTGCTGGTAAATGATCTTCACTCGAACCCTACTCTCCCTCTAGACCTCCACCCGACTTCCCTAGCCATGCCTCTAACCCTTAACCCCAGGAAGATGAAGAAAGGTACCTGAAGAAAAGCCTAGGGCGTCTAGTGCGACGCTTGCTTCCCAAATACATTCTGCAGAAGCTAATCCTACAAGTTCTTAGGCAAGAAAAGATAGGGCGAATAATTTTGGAAAGTTTGGTGTACTATTTACCCCTTCGAAATTCATCATGAATCTTTGTATTTAGAGAATTGGACAAACCAAGTTAAACAGAACACTGTTTAACTCTGAACGAGAAGATGTTTTTGTCTTCTGGAAACACCAGCATGGTGGAAAGTGGGGTGGGTAAACTAGACTTGGTCAAGTGTATATTTCTTACTGAGTGGAGCAGTCAGGAGGCCAAGAACCATGTACAACCCCCCAATCCCAATAGTCTGTGCTATTATTAGGAGCCGGTCCCCAACATTGCCAGTCACTGTGGCAAAGGGACAAGAGAGTTCTAGAGGGTATGACATCGGCAACTAAGTGCTCAACCCAGAAGTGGTGTGTGTCACTTCCACTAACTACATCGCTTCACACAACCATAAAGAAGCTGGGAAGTGCCATCCTCACATCCACATGTGAGGGGGAGAAGTGGAAACATTTGGTGAACAGTATTAATGACTACCACACTGAACCTCAACGTTGACGTCTGTAAAATGGGAAGAGAACAAACCTCCCATGAAGATCAAATGAAACAAAAATGTATTGTAAAGTGGAAAGTACTCTGCGCCTCTAAAAGATCATTATCACGGTGGTTCATGGGGTCTCAGCTTTGAGATCAAGAAGAGAACATGAGCCACACATGAACTGCATGGAAGGGTAGGAAGCTAGGATGCTGACAAACAGAACAGGATTAGTAAGAATGGGGGCCTGATAAGACAAAGCCCTGGATAATAACCAAGGAAATGGCAGCAGCAAAAATTGTCTAAAAAAATCACGAGGAAGAAATTTGCTCGAAAAAAGTAAGCTTCAGGTACTGTGTCCAAAAGACCACATTTTGAACACGCATATATCTCAATTAATAATATTTTACCATAATTGCTCACTGAATTCAACTACAAAGGAAATCCTGTTTTTATTCAGGAATATAATCTTCATAGGCAATTCTTCCTGGCAGACACTAGATGCTATTTCCATTTACAAAAAGTATCATCTATCCTTCTTTCTTCCTCACACTGAAATTATATAACAAAAGCCTTTCAAGAGTGAGTACATGTGTGACACCTACTTTTTTTACACCTACTTTCTTACTTTTTTACACTTTAGAGCAGATTTCAATAGCCTGGATTCAGGAAATGCTATAGTTCTGTTCCATTTGTCATCATGCATTCTTCCCCTAACAAACTCTGCATCTGCCTGAAAATGACATCTATTTAAGGAACAATCTTTACTAAAATACTGATTATGATGGATGCATCAAGAGCAAGTAGAGTGGATTTTCCCTAGAAACTTGGAAAATCTTATAATCATGATCCGTGTGTTAATATATCCACATGTAGTTTTTTTTTTTTCAATGATGCCTTAATTGTTCCACTTGAAAAGGATACTCCTGATCTTCTTGGGCCATTCAGGGGCTGTCAAATGCCTACATGTGCAGCATCATAGAGTTTGAACCTGAACAGGCCCTTTAGCCCTGCTCGTTGGTGCAGGCCAGGACCACAAACAATTATATGGACCATAAGGGGATCGATGCATAGGGAAGAGGCAAAGGTGGAAAGGACACGTAGAAAGCAGTGCCGAGGGCAGTGTAAAATCCCCACGAGATGCAAAAAGCAATACAGGAGCCCCCTCAGTCAGAATTTCAGTTCAAAGGAGACTTGACAAAGTCGTTTGTAGATGGCTGTTTCTGTCAAAGCACCAAACTCCAGAGGAACATTAGTTATCAAGTGGGAAAGGTTAAGGGTGTCTTGGAGAAGCCTACAAATTTAGTTCCCCCACCAAAAGCTGAAGTGTGGTCAGTATAAATCTCAAGAATATCTTGGGCAAAACAAGAGTACACAGCATCTTACAAAGGCAAAAAATTACAAAGGCTGGCATCCCATTAAAAATGATCAGACATGCAAAGGAGAAAAATACCACCTATAATGAGGAGAGAAGTCAACCAATCGAAACCGACCCAGGATGAACACAGAGGACAGATTTAGGAGATCAGGACATTAAAACTGTATTCCATGTGCTCAAGAAGCTGGAGGAAAGACTGGAAGACTGAACCTGTGAAATAGAGGCACGGAACATATGAAAAAGATCCAAATTGAACGTCTAGAAATGAAAGTAGTCATGTCCGAAATGAAGTATATACCACGGAGTAGGATTAACAGCATCTAAGACATTGAATGAGAAAAGAGTAACAAATCTGTTACACAAAGAAGTAAGAGTCATCAAAAATAAAACACTGAGAGGAGAAAGAAGCTCCCCCTGAGCAAAGAGGACATCGATGAGCTGTAAGATAACTTCAAGCTGCCTTATATCTGGGTCCTTGGAGTCCCCAAAGGAGAAGAGAGAGGGGCAGAAAAAAATTTTGATGAATCAATCACCCAAAATCTCCAATTTTGACGAAAAGTATAAACCCACGTATCCAAGAAAAGGGCTGTTGAGTTATCTCGGTGAAATTTAATTATAGTTTAAATTAGAGTCATAGCAGCACAGGTGGTTTGGAACTGGTTCGATTCTGGACTTGTTTTGAGGGTAAAGCCAATAGGATTCCTTGGTGTTTTGGATTTGGATTGTGTGAATGGATTCCAAGATCATTCCAGCATTTTTGGAGGATCCCTTCCAGAAGAACTGGAAGGCTGAAATATAGCAAATGAGTTTCATTTGAAAGGAATCCAGTCAGAATAGGAACCATCAGCTCAGACCTGAGCCAATGATTTTTCAGCTTTCGGACGGAGAAACCTATTTCTGTGTTAGTTTTTACTGCTAGCCTTTGGTAACCAGAACACCAATAAGTAGTTAAGATGGAAATTACTCACAAAGTCCTTCTAGGGTCACGCCAAGCTCAAACTTCCAAAATGGATCTTCTGTTCCTTTTTCTTTTTAAGGCCGCACCTGCGGCATATGGGAGTTCCCAGGCTAGGGGCCGATTTGGAGCTGCAGCTGCCAGCCTACGCCACAGCCATGGCATATGTTGCACCAGATCCAAGCCACATCTGTGACCTATGCTGCAGCTTGAGGCAACACCAGATTCTTAAACCACGGAGCGGGGCCAGGGATTCACACCCAAGTTCTCATGGATACTAGCTGGGTTCTTAACCCACTGAGCCACAACAGGAACTCCAGCATAATATTTCCAAGGTTTGCACTATGTATTTTTTTTCTTTTAGGGGCTACACTCACAGCATACGGAAGTTCCCAGGCTAGGGGTCTAATAGGAGCTGCAGCTTCTGGCCTACACCACAGCCATGGCAACACCAGATGTGAGACGCATCTGTAACCTACACCACAGCTTACAGTAAGGCTGGATCCTTAACCCACTGAGCGAGGCCTGGGATCAAACCCACGTCCTCATGGATACTAGTCGGGTCCATAATGTGCTGAGCCACAATGGGAACTCCCCGAAATGGTTCTTGAATGGGAATCTCTAGAACCTATTCCTCTAACCAGGCTCCCAGCCCACTTGCAGGCAGAATGGATTCTCATCAGAGACGCAGTTATCTAAGCATCCAAATGTTTTAGTTTGCCATTTCATAACTGCAGCTCCTTTCTTAGAAACAGAGAGGGCAAGAGAATGCTGTGTACATTTCAGCTGCCGGCAGCCTATCAGAACGCAGTGTCCAGGGCTTCTTTTGCTGATACCTGTTGGCTTCCCAACATCATTTACAACCCTGGAACATTCTATATTTCCAGGTCTCACCTGGATGTGTCCAGGAACTCATGTGTCACCTGCCCGAATAGTAGGAACAGAGGAATGGCAGGAGCCATTTCTTCTTTTAGGTGAATTAACTTCATAATAGGACTCAGATATGAGTGAGGAATCAAAAAATTAAGCATCATGATATTTCATTGGCAATATATTTATGAAATGGACAACATGACTGCCATATTTCTTATCATGAAAAGAAAATATGAAAAACAGGAACTTGATTTTTTTTTTTTTTTTTTGCTAATGAATGAAAAGGACATTTTAAAGGCAAAAGGCTACACTTTTGCTATTTGGAAGTCTCCCTACTGTGCTGGATTGAGGGCCTCTGCTTTGAAAAGTCTTCTGGGTCCTTCCCTATAAACCCACTGGAAGAGTAGGGGACCAGACAGCATTCTGCTTTATAGTGAGTGTAGGTTGCTCTGTGGAAAGGGACCAGCATCGTAACATGAATATAAATACTAACATGAACAGAAATTTCATGAAGACCTGGCAGGCATGGGCTCGAAGCAGGGGGTAGAGGATGGAAGTGGCGTGGCTGTGGTAAAGGGAGATTCGCAGAGGAGAAAACCAAAGACTGATCAGAATCCTTGCTTTACAGAGGCTCGCACTCCAGGGGAGAAAACAGGCACACAGAAAACCAGAGTATGAGAGGGACCCTGGCACCCGGGGTTCCTTTTAGGATGTACCGTCGTGACCACTCAGGGTTGGTCCAGCTCAGAGTGTTTGCTCAGAAGTCCACGAGTCAGTCCTCACCGTCTGACTTTTTAGGTTGGGAGTGATAGACAGCAGAGGCCTATCTCTATCTGGAAGTTACCACTGTCTGACGCTGTTAGGCCCAGGTCTGTCCCAAGAAGGCCCAGAGGCCGTTCTGGCGAAAAGGGGGGTAGGCAGAAAAGAGACATGGATCCGTTGGCTTCAGTGAAGGAAACGGTGCAAATTCCCACCCAAACCAATATGCAGACTGAAGTGAAACTTTTCTTGGGTCTGAAAAAGTTTCATAACCATCCTGAGGATGTATTTCATTTTCATGCCCTGTTTGCATGCTTCATCGCTTCCTAGTTCTACTAAAAGCAGAAGTGCTAAAGTATTTTAACGAAGTTTCTTCTTATGGTACTGAAAGCCAGGTGTTAACAGTCAACCACATGGCAGGAAGAGGACGCAGACATTCCTAAGCGACTGGAACCTTCCCTCAGGGAGCAGCCACATGACCTGGCCGTGACCTGCATATTTGCCTCTTCCTACACTCTGCTCTGGATGTATGGGGGCGACGCCTGTAGGAATCCCGAAGCACGCTGCAGCGAAGGGCAGACTGCGTCTCCACAAGGAAGTTGAGAAAACTGCAACACCGAGACAGGCTTTGTCCCCAGCAGAGCCACAGGGGACACCACTCTTGGGCCAAGTTGATTCCCAACACAGAGAAGACAGGTCACTGTTACTTACCTCACCTTCTGCAGAGGCTGTCGTGTTCACTCACCCCACTGTCACACGCTGACCTGAAATTAATTAGAAAACAGGGCTGTTCAATCGGGAGCTACAAGCAACCAGGGTTCTGTAAGATGCTGGAATTCAGGTGTTCATGACTTCGTCATTCACAAACCACTCCATCCTTCCACCCCCAAGACCGAGCGCGAAGGATGTAGGAGAGGATAGAAGGGAGCCTGGGGCAGGTTTTTGCCTAGGTAGGGAAACTCAGCTTTTGGCTCATATTCACCAGCCGGGACCAATGGACACAGGAGTGAGGAGTGGAGTTTCCAGGAAAGAGGCTGGCACATTCAAGAAACCACACGAGGGGTCTGGACGTTTCCAAGAACCATGAGGGAGCAGCTGAAAGCTTTTATTTGTCTGGCCACCCCCATGGCATGTGGCAGGTCCCAGGCCAGGGACCAAACCTTCATCACAGCAGCCACCTGAGCCACTACAGTGACAACACTGGCTCCTCGACGTGCTGTGCCACAAGGGAACTCCTGAAAGGTTTTTAATAGGGAGAGTTACATGGTTGCGTTTTGGTTTTGTTTTTTAGGAGGGATGGATTGAAGGTGGTATCACTAGAGTCAGGAAGGCCAGGGGGCAAAGTCCAGGTGAGCCATGATGGGACCCTGAACGAAGGCAGCGGGGGGGGGGGGGGATCTACTCGCTCATCTAACATCCACTGCACACTAGGTTCTGGTCTTGATCCTGGGGGCAACCCTAGCGTGCAGGTGGAAAAACATCACCTCTGCGTGGAGCACGAATCACGGTGGGGGTAGGAGAAAGAGGTGATGATGCCATTTCTCCTGTCGTGCCTTGAGGATGACTTTTGTGTCCAGGAAACCGCTCCCACTGGACCATGAGCAACTAGCGAGCAAGATCAAGGTCTTCTTTGGCTTGACACCTGTGAGAGGAGCAGGAGTAGTGGCAGGAACCTAGCATGGGCTCAGTAAGTGTTGACTGGGAAACTGCTTATTGTGCCATTAGGAGACTTAATGAAATAATCTTCGTAACTCACCGGAAAATAGGTTCATTGGACAAAAGACACTTTGCCAACCCAAGTCACTTTTGGATTGTCCCTCCATTCCGACCTTACAGACCTCAACCATTTATATGGGAAAAGACCCTCTTTAAACCTCTGCGACCGCTCCTCTGTTACTCATGCTCAAAGCAGCACGTTCCCCCTCATCCCCACCAGGCGCGTCTCACTCCTGTAATTTGACAACCATTCATATTTGAATAATATCTCCTTCCTCCTGGAAGGCTCTGAGCTCCTTGAGAGCAGGGCCAATTTCAGTTTCTGCTCACCACTGCATTCCCAGCAGCTAGCACAGAGGCTGGCACAGAGTAGACACTCAATAAATATTTACCAAACGAATGAATAAATGAACAGATGGATGAAAGACCAATTAATCCAACTGGAGAAGCTGCACAAAAACTTCCTGCGCATTTGAGTTGGGCCTTGAAGAAGAGGAGACTCTTCCAGGGTGGGACGGTGGTGTGGGTGAGAGGAGGGGCGGGGGCAGTCTTGTAAGAACAACTAGAACAGGCGAAGGCCCCCAAGGGCAGCCCTGCACAGAAGGTTCAGGGAACAGTGAGTGGTTGGCTGTGGTTGGCACACAGGATGTGTGCAGGCTGGTGGTGGGCCACGAAACTGGAGAAGTGGAGACCGCGCAGTGGAGGGACATGAAAGCAACAACAGCCACTTCCATTTACGGACAGCCTAGCAGGAAGGCTCTCGACACGCATCATTTCTACAGCTCAAAATAACCCGGGACAGCGGTTCAGCAAGTGCCATCCTGGGACCATCGGCACCAGCATCACCCGGGAACTTAGGAGAAATGTAGGTTCGCAAGTCCATCCCAGACCCACAGAATCCACAGCTCTGCGGGTGCTCCCCAGGACTCTTTCAACCAGCCCTCCGGGGGATTCTAGTGCACCCTACCGTGTGAGAAACACTGCCCTGTAGGTTAGGAATTCTTACCCTGAGTTTTACAGGCATAAAAACTAAATTCAGAGAGGTGCCGCCACTGACATAAGGTCACCCAGCCAGTGACACTTTTAAGAGGAGGACTGGCGTGATCACATTTGTATTTCCAGAACTTTCCTGCTGGCAACATAGAGGGAGGGTTGGAGGCGAATTCTCAGGCAAGGGAAGCGATTAGGAGGCTCCTGGCATAGACCAGGCAAGAGATGATGAGCACATCTGAGAAAACTGTGGCACAACCTATTTTTCTAGTCCTGCTCACTCTGAAAATGGTGAATGACACTATCTCCTGAGACAAATCAGAAATGGTCATTCTGACTAATATATCATTTCTCGCCAGTGTAAAAGCACAAAAATCTTGGTGGCCTAAGGGACATGATTCCTACCTGGTGACCTCATGCATTCACCTCTTGTAACTTGGAAATGCTGGCTCTCTTCAGTCTGGAACTGGCTTCTCTCATCTTTTCTCTCCTTTTGATTTGAACCTGTGGAGCACCGAGTTTTATCGGCCCTCGGATCATGGCCCATTGTCATTGGTCTGCACAAGGCCCTTCTCTTGCGTAATTTATGTATTCACTCCCAATCTCATTTCCCTTTGGCCTCATGGGTAACCACTCTAACATGCACGAGGTGTATCCTTTGGCTTGTGTGTGTTCTTATTAAATATGTAGTCATCTCACATGCATATATTTTACCTTCTGTGTTGCATCATACGTGGCATGCTGTTTTGCACTTCTTCTACTCTACACTGCTTAGACTCATCTGCTCTGTTACTTACTGCTGCGTGGCATTCCATGGACTACTGACTCACACCATATCCTGCCTGTCCACTCCCCCAGGGGCAGACACACAGACCGTCTCCAACTCACCCCCACCGCTGTGACTGTCACTGTGGCCATGAACATCCTTGCTAGTGTCTCCCATGGACCTGTTGAGCTGCACAATCCAGGAACTGCATTGATGAGTCATGGATTATGTGTTCAATTTGACCAGACTACCATCCAATATGGTTGACCCAGTCTCCACTCCTGCCAGTAGTACATGAGTGCTCCTTGATCCTACATCTTCTTCAGCATCGGGCATTTTCCACTTTTCAAAGCCTACCTTTCCATTGGGTGATCTCCCTGCTGTCATTAGTGAGTTTGAGCATCTCTTCAATTACTTTCTAGCTCTCTGGTTCCTCTCTGTCCTCTGTCTCCACATTCTCCACCCAGTAAAACGAGTCTCCCTCTAAGCTGATGACTCCCAACTTTCCAGCCCCGGTCCTTTCCTGAAATTCCATGATGGCCTTTCGAAATACACTCTTGCCTTTCTCGTAGAACATCTCAACTAGAACAGATCTAATTTAGAGCTTTCAGTTCCCTCGTCCCCCTAGCACCAAAATATTACATGCCTGGTCTTTCTCATACGAGCAAATGGCACCACCATCCACTCAGTTTCTCAAGATAGAAGTCTAAGCATCACCTTCGTTACTTTTGGTCTTTCGAGCCCCCACATCTAATCCATCAGCAAGTCTACATGGTGCTACTTCCAAATTATATCCTGAATCCATCTATTTCTCTTCATCTCTGCTCTGGCCCCTAGAATATACTGTATTTCTGTTTGCATTGAGTGTATACATTTTTCAATAGGCAATTGTTTCATCTATTCATTAATCTATGTATTGCCTGCACCCCGTATTACAGTGTCAGTTCCAAGAGGGCAACAACCGCGTCTGTCCTGGTTACCACCGTGTCCCCGGGACCCAGCACAGTGCCTGTTATTCATTAAATATTTACTGAATAAATGATTTCTTTCTTTTTGGCTCAACTCTCTAGGAAGCTGAGCAGCCAAACACCAATTACAATGTGAAGATACAGACCACATCTAAGAACTGCTCCTTAATACTTTAAGTTCCATATTGCTTAGCATAGTATCCAAAACATAAAGCATCCATGATAAATAGCTTTGGAATTAATGCACCTATACAGTACTTCGAATATGTTAGAAATGGCTTTTGTGTGAGTACATGGCCTTGGACATACCTAGAGCTTGGTGAGATTGTTGCTTACATCATGATTAGTGTTCATTTAAAGTATTACAATTAGCCCAGATTACAAAAGCTTCTGGAAGACCACACCCCTGAAGACAGCAGGCTTCTGAAATCACTGGAGAAGAGAGATGGCTCTATCAACGATGGGTTTGGTTGACCACCAAACTCAGTTCTTTCTTTGGCAGATTTGCTTTGCATGTAAGCAAAAGCTAATTTCAGACTAGAGAGTGCCATTCAGAAAGAGGAGGCATTCTGCTCTGGGGGTGAAGGAAGATGAGGCAAAGTAGAGACAGTGAGTCGAGACAGAACTCACCACAGAGCTCCTAAAGATAGGGTTCTCAAATACCGGTATGCTTCAGAATCACTTGGGGGTAAATAGGTTAAGAGGCAGATTCCCAGGCCCGATCACAAGTAGTACTTTGAAGGCCTAGGAGTGAGCTTAGGTATCTTCATTTTATCAAGCACACTAGGGGACTGAGCCACACTTTGAGCACACTCACACTAGAGAGGGACTGACCCAAGCAATAGTTTGGAACAAAGAGTAAAGATCTGTATCATGATGAATGGGCTGGCTTTAACAATGAATAGACACTCAGCTTCAGACAAATAGAAAAGGATAGGGAATGGTCCACAGATAAGGATATGCTTCCTGAAGCCAAGAACCAGTGAATCTTCTAGGTCCAGGGGCAAAGGGAGTGACGACAAGGACAGTGAATATCATGCAGCTTGACAGCTTAGGGCTTTGATGGGCTCTTCTTCTAAATCTGATCAGAAGCTTCTTCTTCCAAATGCAATTATTCTGTTCATTAATTTGAAAAGGACCTGATACATTGTTTTGTACAAAACAGGCACTCCCCCAGGCTCTGAGTTACTAAATTGAGCACAGGACTTTATTAACTAAATAAAAGGCCCTTATATAGCCCTTTCCTTGAGAAGATGGTAATCTACTCAGAGGGATAAAATGTGTAAATGAAACTCCAGAATGTTTTCAAAATGATAATGAATCCTGTTTGTAATGGGCAACAAACTAATATCTCAAGTCCCAAAGGGGCAGACAGGAAGATAGCAGAGAGGGAGCAGAGTGGGCAAGATTTCTTAGAAAACATCAGTCTTGAGCTGGGTCTTGACAGAAGCAATGGTAACTTCAGCAGCTTATACAACACAAATATAACACAAGAGGTATAACTGACAAAGAGAAGGAAGGAAAGAGAAGAGCAAAAGCAAAGCATAAGACCAAGGATGACACCTTTGTTCCCACTGATGTTCGGAGATTGACACGGGTATGAGCAGGAGTTCAAGAAAACTTTTTTCTAATATCTTTGTAATATTGTCTTTAAACCATCTTGACTCCACTTCTGAGCCGACATGCTTGGAACAGTAAACTATCCAAACTCAGTCAACCTCGGGGACTCTACCACTTGAGATTAAACAAAAACCCCAGGGACTCAGGTACCACAAAAGTTTTGAGCGGGACTCTAGGTCATGACACTGGCATTTCCTGGGACAAAACTTGTCCCAGACCCCGGGGCCCTTCAGTGTGATGGCTGTGTCTTGGGACCCTACTCTTCAGCAAGGCAGCTTCGTATTCAGCCCTTTTACCTGCTCCTGTAGACGTTCTTCCCGGAGTTCTTCCCACATCCCAGCCCTGCCAGCAAGGTGGTCCAGGGCATACTTCTGATTTCAAACGGTACGAATCCCCAAGGCAAGGGATGGCTACACCAGACAATGCACTTAAAATTGGGGAGGCAGTAGGACATTTAGAGAAGACAAAATGATGTGTGTTTCTATATCTATATGCACACATGCACATAAATATATATTCACATTCTTGCTTCCTTCATAATTAAAGCAATGAAATTCCTAGTCATGGAACTCAGCTGGGCCCTCCAAATACTTGCCAGAAGCTTTTTAAAGGTTTCGTGAGGCAAACTGCATTTATAAAATAAAACGTTGACCACATTCATTCGCTCCTATTTTATATTTATACGGTGACTTTTGTACTAGATATTCAAATGTGCTTCATTATGCTTTATGACTGTAATTTGCATACTGAAATAATATTTGAACTGGGGCACTTGGGAGTGATTTATAATGTTTTCCACAGTTCCTGTGCTTTAGAATGAAGGCGATATAGAGCTATACAATCGGAGAATTTTAACGGCAGTGTTTTGTCTCACTCAAACTCAGCCTAAACCTTTCATTAAAAATAATGAGTTGCCATTAATACAAAGGCCGCAGCAGCCTGGTCATTATTTCGATTGGGGTGAAGTCGAGCTTCCCTAGTTGTACCTGTTACAGTCATGATGGGCACCCTTCTCACCGCCTTGGTTTAAGGCCCCCCTAGTTTCCTGCTGCCAAGGTCTCCAGGATTCTAGCTGGAGCCATCAAAGCCTGAGCTGGAGATGCAGCCACCCTCTCTGAGCTGAAGTCAAGCCTGTTGCTGCCCACAGGGAATGGAGAATGTCTGAGCTGCTTTAGAGTGTCTGTTCCATAACGTGAACGGCTGGGATTTGGTCCAGGGACCTTCCAGTGACAGTGTTCCCATGGGCCATCCACCTCGGCTCCCAAGAGTGAAGTCCCTATTTGAGGGCTTGCTCTAGGAGGCTTCTATAGGAGAATTCTTTTGAGAAAGGACTCAGTCTTTAAAAAGTAAATAAAAGAGTTTGAAAAGCAATGGAGTACACGGTGTATGATTTCTCTCTACCCTGGCATGTCCTGTCCTTGGAGCTGAACTGTGTCTTCTCAAATTTCATATATTGAAGGTCTAACACCCAATGTGATTGTATTCGGAGACAGGGCCTGTAAAGAAGTAATTAAGGTTACATGAGATCAGAAGGGTGGGGCCCTAATCCAATAGGATAGGTGTCCTTACAAGAAGAGGAAGAGACACCAGGATAGTGCATGACAAACAGAGTAAAAGGCCGTGCGAGGACACAGGGAGAGGGTGGCCACCTGCAAGCCAAGAAGAGAGGCCTCAGGAGAAAGCAAACCTCAGGACACATTGGTCTAGGACTTCAGCCTCCAGAACTGTGAGAAAATACATTTCTCTTGTTTAAGACACGTAGTCTGTGATATTTTGTTAAAGCGGCCCTAACAGAGCCAATGATTCAACAAATTGAACTATTATTTATTGAGCACCTTCTGCGTGCCCAGCACTGTTTTAGGCCTGGAGATACAACGGTAAAGAAAACAGACACAGATCCTTATTTTGGGGTCACCCAACAAGAGGCAGACTCTGGAGCCAAAGTGCCCAGGCTTTGCTACGTACTAGCAGTGTGACCTTGGGCCAGCTACTTAACCTCTCCATGCCTCAGTTTTCCACATCTACAAAGTGAGTATGGTAACAGTAACAATAAATGTTGAAGTTGTTGTGAAGATTAAAAAAAATATTACAGGCAAAACACTTATCTGGAAGGTAGCAAGTGTTAGCTATTATTATATTGTAGTCTACACAGATAGCAAATAAGACCAGGCAGAGAGAAGCGCAAGGAAGAACAACAAAGCAGGTAGGAGACCGAGGATGATGGGGGCAGGAAAAGACCTCTCAGAGGGTCTTTTAAGCATAGTCCTGAATAACTACTAGCCCTGAATAAATTGAATCCAAATGAATAAACTAAATATCATCCTGAATAATATGAACGAGCAAGTCATGCAAAGAACAGTCCAGGCAGAGAGAATGTCAAGTGCAAAGGCCCTGGGGTTGGAAGAGGTTTGGAATGTTATAGAAACCATAAAAAGATCAGCGTAGCAAAAGCAATGCGAGCAGTGCAGAGGTCACAGAGATCAGGAGGAGCCAGCCCATAGAAAGTGTGGTTCTTCAGCCAGAACTCCCCCAGCTTTGCTGCTATATGGTAATCACCTTTGGCCCATGTGAAATAAGCCAACTGCCAGGGCTTTTCCTCTGGAAATTCAAATTCAATCGTTTCAACCCCTACTATATGGAAGGTACCATTTGGGGCACTAAGGGTACATCAATTTTAAAAAGCTACAAACAAAAAAGTCTGCCTCCTTGAGGCATTTTCTAATAGGGAAGACAGAAAATAAACATCCAACAAATGACAGTGTACATTAGATATGGCTACATGCTAAGGTGCCAACAAAGCCAATCCCACGAAGTAGAACTGGTGGTGCTGGAGATATAGGTGGGCTGCATTTGTGTACAGGATGATCAGGTCTGGGCTGGAGTTACAAACCGAGTGGTGTGCATGCAGGTGGGATGAAAGCTGTGAGACCGGCTGAGATCACCAAGGGAATGAGTATAAATAGAAAGCAAGTCCAAGGACGGACTCTGGGCAACTGCAGTGTTTGGAGACTGGTCATGGCTGTGAATTTAAAGGAAGGCCAGCCAGCATCTTTGTGGGGTTTTTTACTCACCATTGCAAAGTAGGTCGCGGTTTTGCTAAGCCAAGTGTGTGTGGCGGGGGCGGGGGGGGGGGGCAAGGCTCCTGGGAACACACCTACAAAGCAAGTATAAGGCTTGACCATGGAGTTTAGGAGACAAGAGAGAATATCGGATGGGTGAGAGACGGTGAAAAGTTTCTAGGATCAGTGGGTCATGGGATCTGCTATGATGGAAGGGAGGGCTGGAGATCAGGCACTGGAGGAAAAGAGCCACGAAGACAGAATGGTGGAAAGAGACCAGGAGGCAGGAAATCGAAGTTGTAGGGGTTGCTGTTATTTGTAAGGACACAATGAGGGTGAGGCCATGGGGGTGACGGGCTGAGGAGCTAAAATCATCAACAAAAAGAAAAAAGAAACTGGGGAAATCTGCTTCGGGCCTGGCCGTAGAAAACAACAGTATGGTACAGGGTGATTCTTATCTTCAGGATAGTTGGTGCGACACTGCCCAGGCCATGTCAAGGACTTCAGGTGTCATTCTGAGTGTGATGGGAAGACACTGGAGGAGTCTGAGCAGAGGCATGACATCGGCCCTGCTTAGGAAGCAGTTCATCCCAGCAACTGCATTTCTTAATTTACTGCCCAGACGTCTCCTTGCCAGTCGGTGGCCCGGTTCCTCCTTGATCACACGCATTCCCAAGATCTGGGTCTCTGGGCCCAACTCCCTCTCCTCTGATGTCACTATTAATCTCCCAATCTTGTTTGTCCTTTTGGACTCACCTCTCGATATGACGGGGTCCCTAAGATATCTGGACTCATGGCTCCAATCTGGAGAGGCTTGCTGTGATTTGGATTGACGTTTGTGCTGGGCTATGTAGTAAGCAGGTTAGAATTATCAGTGGGTCTAGGCCAAGTCTAATCAGAAAGGGACATCACAGAGTTTTGGTTTACTTAAAAAGTAGGAAGGTTGTCCTTGTTAAATGTAGGGGCCATTAAATGTGTAGCAAACCAAGTCACCGCTCTGTGGGAACTAGTTAGCATTGAGGAATTAACTAGAAATGTGACCCACTTGTCATTTCCTTGATGATAAGTCATAATGAGAGTAGAAGTCATTAACACAGTCACGCATTCATTCATAAAATAATTAGTAACTACCAGGAGTTCCCATTGTGGCTCAGTGGTTACAAACCCATGAGGACAAGGGTTCAATCCCTGGTTTCCCTCCGTGGGTTAAGGATCAGGCATTGCCACAGGCTGTGGTGTAGGTCGTAGATGCGGCTCGGATCTGGTGTTGCTGTGGCTGTGGGGCAGACCAGCAGCTGTAGCTCTGATTCGACCCCTTGCCTGGGAACTTCCATATGCCATGGGTGCAGCCCTAAAAAGACACACACAAAAAAAGTTACTAACTACCTCCTGTGTCCAGCCACTCTTGTAGGCATTACAGATATAACAGGAAGAACCCAGAGGCCCTGATCTGGTGGGACTTCACAGTCTAATAGGATAGATGGAAAATAAACAAGTAAACACATATATAAGGTGATTTCAGAAAGCGACAAGCGCCTTAAAGGTAACAAAATGGAAATCTAGTGGACTTATTCTATGTGAAACATCGTTCTCAGTGGCTTTATCTATTTAACCTACTTAATCCCTACCATAATCTCATGAATCTGAAACGATTATTATCACATGTTTCAGATGAGGAAACAGAGGTTCAGGAAGGTTCACTAACTTATGCACCCACGCAAGGTACCTAACATGTTTGTGCTCCTGTTTCTTCCCCTGTAAAATGGGGAGCATGACAGTAATAAATATGGCATAGAGCTGTTTTTATGAGTAAGGGAGTTCATGTGTGTAAAGGGGTCAGAACAATCCCCAGCACACACTATGTGATGGCCATCATTCCATTTTACAGATGAGGACACCAAGTTTCCAAAAGGTTAAAAAGTATGCAGCACATGTTCGCACACTAAGTAAATGAAAAATGGCAGCTGCTCAAGGAATATTTGTTACCTGAAGGGCAGGCCTGGGCTTCTTCACACAGCATCTGCTCCCTCCAAAGCCATGTCCTTTGCAGCACAGCATCTCTGTGCACGGGCAGTCAGGAGTTAACTGTGGGCTAAAAATAAATTTTATTTCAGCTCTATTCTCCACGCCTAGAGATACTCGGCAAACCGTATTGCAGAATGAGGACATGTGCGGTGTTAAACTGTGGCACAAAATCACAAGGAAACAACTAGAAGAGGGAAGGGCATTCGGTAACAGGAGAAAAAAGTGAGAAATAAGCAATATGGCTCTGTTTTTCTCATCAGATTACTTGCAATAGCTCATGACTGTATTACCATTTCTTCCGACTTTGTAGTCTAAAGAGGAAAAGAATAATGGACATACAAGCGGCGCTTGATGAACTTAAAGTAGACTTAAAGGACCTCGTTAACAGTCTCAATTCCAGGAAGAAGACATTACAGGGTTTGTCCAGGTCTAATTTTCCCAATTCGATGCAATCAAGGATTGCATTAGATAAAATAGGAGCAAATCTCAATCAATCTGAACTCTAGGTCACCCTGGAAGTCAGCCCTGAAACGTTGCCTAGAAGTGCACCCCGATTTCTCGGTGCTGGCTGGTGTGACACAATATGGGTGTGTGGGTGACCAAGCTCCCCAGCACCATTAGATCCTGCAGCACAAAAGACAGAAGGCAACAGAGTCCGGCCCTTAATTCTAGCTTGTCACATCAAACGGTCCACAGCCCAAGTATTTAGCAGTCAGAAGGATGTCTTATTCCATGATTTTTAGTAGGCACATTTCTATCCTGAAAACATTCATTCCACAACCATCCAAGAACCTAGGAGTCCTCAGAAATCTGGAAGGGGTCTTGGTTTTCAAAAGCCTTTCCTCCAAGGAAGGAAACAGGTGTCTTAACTTCATGGCATTCTGGGAATCAGGGCAGTCTTTCCCTCGCTCCTTCAACAAAACAAACTTTCCGTAATCCTCCACCGACTGCATTTAATTTGAAATATTTAATAAATCTCCTGCAAACAATACCTCCCAAGGTATTTGCTGCAAGTAACTAGCAAAAGAGCAGAGCAAGAAGGAAAGAGCAATGGACCAGGTGTCCTCAGTGGAAACCACCAAGTCCGTTTCCTTTGCACCTTGCATTCCTGGAAAAGCTCATACAAATGCACGAAGGTCCAGGCTCCTGTGTGCAGGGCTGTTACAGCAGGGACCATTTTTCCTGGTATTCATTTGTCTGCTGTCTCTGTCTGCCCCATCCCCGGCTGTGAGGTCCCTGTGGGCAAGGACCAAGGCTAACTCATCCCTAGTTCCTTGGTCCCCAGATCACAGACAAGAGGTGGAAGAAGAAAAGAGAAGAGGTGAAGGGGAACAAAGGGAGAAGAGGGGAGGGGAGGAATAAGGGTGGGTCCCTGCACAGTGGCCAGATGGATAGAAGGCCCTAGATGGGGCTTCCTATACCAATTTTCCCTGCCCAGTTCTGGAGCAGGGCATGGGGTATTGAATCAGAAGAGCTCCCTGAGCCTCCCAGCATTCTAGTCAGAAAAAAATGGGAGTTCTCTGGTGGCTCAGCAGACTAAGGGTCTGGTGTTATCACTGCAGTGGCTTGGGTCACTGCTGTGGTGTGGGCTTGATCCCTGGCCCCAGAACTTCCACATGCCGCAAGCAGAGTCCAAAAGGAAAGAAAAGGACAAAGATGGTCTTTGGTGGCTCTTGCCAAAGCAGGAATATTTTTGCAGGAAAAGGGAATGGTTCGGTTGCATCATTCTCTCCTCCGGTAACCTCGCTCCTCTTGCTACACAGAGCCTCTTCGAAGACCAGGGAGCTCCCGAGATGCAGAGAAGACGGGCGGCAGAATTCGCCAGGAACTCTGAAACTCTGAAATTCTTTTGGTGGCCCCCCTCCCTTTTTTAAAACCTCCTGCTGTCTTTTCTCTTTCCTCAACTCCATTGTAAAAATTTACTGAGTGCATACTATTGATTGAGACTATACATTTTTCTATTGCATTTGAAAACATCAGCATCATTTCAGGCCATTTGTCTCCAAACCTTAAGTATTAATAGCACGGCACCCCTTCTGAAATTTCCATCTCACCGCCGTGTAGTGGTTTCATTGCTTTCTCAAGGCCAACCTCAGCATTTTCAAGGCTTTGTGACAGCGACTGATAGTGTGAGAAGCAGCTCCTTCCAAGTGCCAAGAGAGGCATCTGCTGCGAGGTCCCCTCCCACGAGCGAGCTCGGACGGCTTTCCCCCAAAGCCTTCTGTGCTGCCAGGGACTAGGGCTGCCGCAGAAATGATATCTCAGTGTGGAGTCTCTCAGTTATTAATTTCACCAAAGGGATTGTGACAGTCGGCCGAGGACTAGACCTAAGGAGAGTAATTTGGTTGAAAGCCACCTTGTGATACACTGAAACTTTTTTTTTTTCCTTCACCTAAAAAAGATTTTATTAGGTAGGTGTGCTGGGCTTTCTTTAAAGTAGTTTGGTTGGTTGTTGAATAGAATGTGAATTAAAATTTGAAAGACATTTAGATGCATCCCCTGTATGCAAAGAACTGGATGTCAAGTTCCACTAGGACAAGGTCTGACGATACCACCGCCTCTGCCTTCCTGGGCTTGGGGTTGGGGGATTGTCTGGTGCACCGATTCACAGGTGGTGTGCAGTGCCTGGCACATGGTAGCCAAATGGGTCATTGGAATTGTAAAGAAGTAGTAGAGACCTGTAAGAACACTCAGGAAAAAAGTCATGTCTACAGTGTGTTATAAACTTGCCGGGCAGTTAGGGTTCCCTGGCCACCTGTTAAAAATATAGATTCTCCAGCCCCCACCCATGGCTTTTGATCATCAGAGCTCTAAGGGAGGGGACTGGAATCTACATTTTCAACAAGTTACCCTGGGGATGCTTTTATTTTAAATAGCACAATTCTTTTATTTTTAAATAGTATAAAGGTGTGCAAGCATCACCCCCATCCAATTCCAGAACATCTTCATCTTCCTCGAAAGGAAACCTTGGACTCATTCAGCAGGGATTCCCCATCCCCCGTCCTCCAGCTCCTGGCAACCACTCATCTACTTTCCGTCTCTCTTAATTTGCCTACACTGGACGTTTCGTATAAATGGAATATAATGTGTGGCCTTTTGTGTCTGGCTTCTTTCAATGTGCATGATGTCGTCAAACTTTATCCATTCCTGTTCTTGGTTGGACAATATTCCATTGTACGAATACACTGCATTTTGTTTATCCATTTGCCAGTTGGTGGACATCTGGGTTGATTCCACTTAGGGACTAGTATGAATAATACAGCTATGAGCATCCATTGTGTGGACCTGTTTTCAATTCTCTCACAGTGTGCAGGGATACCTGGCAAAGAGCAGTGTCCTGGAGTTGGGGAAAAAGAGACAGGATATGGGGAAAGGCCACGTCCAAGCTCACAGAAGGAGTCAGAACCCTTGACTTGCCGGAGAGGACTCTGTCCCTTCCCCACAGCAGCCATCTTGGTCAGAAACCAGTGAGAACATTTAAACAATACTTCTTCCCATGGGTCTGAAGGAACATAGAGGGCGAACTGCCGTATCTGAACAATCCATAATTGGTGAGGGCTTCTCAGCAACTGGGTTGAGGAATTGCTTCTACGAAACAGTTAGAACCCATTGGAAAAAAATGGATAGTTTCCTGGGGACCCTCACTCATTTAGCACGGGTTGAAGAGTGGATAATATAACCATTGACTCATCTACCTGGAGGAAGTTAAAGTCCCTTCCATTTCTCTGTCGGATACCCTGGAGTGGCATTGAGCACTCTTTTTCTTGGAAACACTCTCCACCTGACTGACTGCTATCGTTGTTGAACTTGAACATTTGAAGGAGAAACAGGCTGCGAACAGGCACCAATTTTTCGGTGCGGCATGACTTGTAGGAGCAAATGTCCATTGGGGACTTATTTTCTAGGCACCAAATACTGATTGAAGGTGTAGTTAACTATGTATGAAATTTTAGCTCCCTCAATTAATTGGGGGCACTAAATTATGGCTGCTCCAAAGAGCAGAAAAGACTTTATGAAAATCGAACCCGTTAAAGGGAATTCTCCCAGGTCAGGAGCAATAAACTACAGCAGCCTGCAATAATGATGACCTTTAGCAAGAACAGCTAACTTCCCTGTCAGGGACCAGGTATCAGAAGGCTACATTGGAGGCTGTGTGAAAAGAGCTGGCGAAAGGCCAACCCAGTTAGGCTAGACCAACTATTAGTCCTAACAGAAAATTGGACTGAGTTTGGTTGCTTAATCAGCCTTCACAATATTAACTATGTTCCTCTTTCATTCTTTTTTTTTTTAAAGATATCTGACAATAAATATATCTTCTATGCTGGTCACCGGCTTCTCCTTCTGAAAGGAACTAATCTGTAGATTAAACAACATCTAAGTACTCAACATGTGCTTTGAATGAATGAACTGATGGGGGGGGGGTGTTTACTGAGGAAATAGACCCTGTCCTTCAAA
Source organism: Phacochoerus africanus (assembly GCF_016906955.1). NCBI lineage: Eukaryota > Metazoa > Chordata > Mammalia > Artiodactyla > Suidae > Phacochoerus > Phacochoerus africanus. The sequence goes on along the minus strand of NC_062560.1, from coordinate 124,796,040 downwards.
ACTTACAATGAGCATAAATGTAATTCTAGAAAGTTTACAAAGTGATAGTAATTGAGGTCAGAGTAATAGGAACGCCTCCCCTCAGAGAGAACAGAACTAGAGGTTCCAAGGATACGCATGAAAGCATCAGAAGGGGTCAGAGAAGTAACAGTAAGCCAGACTCTTACATACATGAATATAAAAAGCCATTCCTACATTAGCCATTTAATAACAATAATAGAAGTAATAGAATGGAATTGACAGAAAGAAGGAAAAAGAAGAGCAAAAGCAAAGGAACAATGATACAAATAAAAGGTCAGAAAAGTCCAGGTGTCCTTTTTCATCCCATCATCCTCCGCTGTCAGGAACTGCCTGACTTCCTGCCTTCGGTTTGTAACCTTACCCATGGCCAAGTCAGCTTCCACTTGGGGGCTCCAGCTCTTCAACACGTGTAGCCCAGTACTGGCCTTGGACGGACGCACAGCCTCTGTCTTGCTATAATGTGAACTCAAGTGTTGCTGCTGGCTCTGGGCCTGCTGCTCAGACCCCATGCTTCTGCGCTTAGGATCCATATTCTGGGCGTGTGAACTGGTGACTTCTGTTGACGAGTCCATCTGGGCCTGTGGATCAGCTTCCTGCTACCTGCTGCACGATCGCTGGTGCCCAGTTTTACGTTCTCCAGGAGCATCTCCCCACCAGCGTGATGGCTCGGGCCTCTGGACCTCACCCGTTTCCCCCTGCATGTGTGGCTCCCTGGGAAAGTTGCCACTTCGCGATGCTGAATTTCTGTCTGTGTTCCAGCCCTGGGCCTCTACACTTGACCTCCCCACCTGGACCGATGATAACGAGCAGGACAAGTGCTATACAAATTCACCTCCTAGATAGAGTCCTTTACTATCTAAAGGACTGGTCCGTAACACCTGGCGAACTTGGCTGGCTTCCTTTCTGCTCACGTATTTCCTACCACCAGCCCAGCCACTTCAGCTCTCCCGATTCTTTCATCACTTATCTCTAAAAGGCTCATCACTTGCTCACGCTTCTGGGGATTCCCTCACTGACTAACTATTCACTTCCTATGTGCCAGGCACTAGGATATGGGGACAACCACGGAGTCTCCAGTCTGAGCCAAATAGAGATGTTTAATAATCATTCAGATCACTTTCCAGGGAACCGCTAGAGCAGGGCACTCTTGTCCCATCAGCATCGCCACCCAGGCTGTTACTCAGGCTAGAGGACACCGGAGCCTCACTCGGGAGCCCCCACCCAGCAAAGTGGCCACACTCAAAACGGCAAGACCAAAGAAACCCTTTCATTTTTAAAAACGTTCTGCCAGGTGTTTGGGAGGCTAAGTGGCGGCCATTAAGAGGTGAGCAGTCGGGTAATGGCTTCTATTCCTCATGCACCTACAGGGACACCCCCTCTCCCCCCGCAAAGTCTTGAAAGTGCTAAAAGGAACAAAGGGGCGCTGACCAGCTCTGCAGAACAGAGTAGATTCTACCTTCCAAGCAGTCCTGGGTCATCTGGTCTGACATCCTTAATAAGGGTTTAGACAATTCTGTTTGGGGAATCTGTATGGGTCCTCTGGGGACGCACCTACATCTCTAAGTATGCTTATGTCTCTTCCCAACAAGTACCCACTGCATCAGCCGGAAGGAGGGCCACGTGGCGAGCCCCTCACTCCAGCAGGGAGATGACGAAGGGCCTGGGAGGGGAGAGCTGAAGCCTCCGAGCCACCTATGCCCCATGATTTAGTCTAACCTGGAGCCGAGTTTGGGATGTGAATGGTGGGAAATCACTGTAGCCCAGCAGGGAAGGGGGGACGGAAGGTGGGGGTCTCTCTGTGGAGATGGGGGCTGCGCAGGGCTCCAGGCCAAGGACGATGAGTGAACCTGTCAGCGGATTTCCTGTGAAAGCTGCTATGTGTGTGTTCATCCTGATGAAATAAAAGGCATCTTTTACGGCAAGACGAGGGCAATTTAAACATTACATTTTTCTCTGCCCATCGGGGCCTCTTCCCTCCCCTACAGTATGTATCCTGCATGGGCATCAACCAGAGAACCCCTAGGAGGCACCGCTCCTGTTTAATCTTGTAAAGAGTGGGTAACTGCTCAGGAAGTAACTTTCCTCCTTAATCAAGGAAGGGATCACGACGACCCACTCCTCGCTTTGTCCACGCACGTCTGGGTTGTGTAAACTGACAATAACCAATAACGTGTCATTTGACATATAGCCCTTTGTCTCAACCACGTCCATCTTCCATAACTGCGCTTTGGCGTCTAAAGGGCAGAACAGCCCTCACAGCTCCCTGAAAGACCCTCCCAGGCTACTGTCCTCAGGCTGACTCGAATCAAGTGTTCTGTTTCGTTCGTAGACCAACGATTATTTTCTTTTTCACAGACAGTCCCTTGGACCGCGGAGATCAGTCCCTGGGCATTGCGGGCTGTGGAAGGAGGTGGAAACGGGAGCAAGCAAGACAGAGAAGCAGCAGCCTCAGGAACTGACTTCGACCCACTCCTTCCTCCCCAAATGTGCCCGCTGAAGACACTCCGTTCAACACGGCTATACGCGTGTGTCACTGAATATAGTGCGACGCCTGTGAGATAGTGCATTTGGCAAAGTGTGGGGCAGGCACTACCGTCTTTAATGAGATATACTGCAACGGTGTTCACACAGCCGGCTGCATGAATGACTCCCTCCAGCAGTATGTGTGTGCAACGCTGTTTGGCAACACCACACTACTCCTTTAGGGACACACATTGAAGCTGTTTTCACAGAGCTTGGTGCATGATTGAGTCACTCTGGTAATATCTCTGCGACACCCGGTGCTGAATAGGGTATTCTTTTTTTTTTTTTTTTTAACATGTGCTACTTTATTTAAAGATGAGTGTTGAAACTCTGTCAGCAGAAGCGGGTGCCTGTATCAGTGAGTATGATGATATCTCTGTGGAGTGAGGGGTGTGTGGTATGTGTATGGCTTTGTTTCATGATTTATGCCAAAATGGTGTGTTTCACTGCCTGAGGCGGATGACCTGGGAAGGGAGGAACTCTAACTTCAAGGTCACACAGAGTTACCACTGTGGTCAGGGAGGTGAAGACCCACGGAGTGGACTGTGGTCACATCAACTGCAGAAAATGCTCCTCAGGCCTGGGGGACCTCCCTGAGGACCAGACACTGCAACCGGGCCAGGAAGAATGAATAAGAAAGAGAACCTGTTTACTACGCACTTGCTCTGTGCCCGGTATTATTGGAAGGACTTTAAATGATCAAATCCTCACAGAAGGATTAATCCTCACAGATGCCACTTATCTTCATTGCACAAATGCAGAAACCACGGCCTAAAGAAATTAGGTAGTTCTGGGTTCTGCAGCTACAGAGTCTGCCCTTGTCTCCAGGATGCTCTACTGCCTATTGAAATCAACTTGCACAGAGGTGGAAACAAAGTTATCTGGGGAACAAACAAGGTCCAGAGGAGTTTTCGGTGCCTTCCAGGAACTGAAGGAAGCCGGGTGTGACTGACAGGAGCAGAGGGCCCCAGGGAAGAACCACAGGAGATGTGACATAAAGCTCGGGAAGACTGCGCTGTATTGGTCACTCAAAGTCTCTTGGATCATGGGAGAAGGTTCGGATTTATCTTGGAGTAGTGAGAAGCCCTTCGATAGGTTTGAGCCAGACATGGCCGTGTCTGTGAGAAGCAGTGGGGTTCAAGGACTATTTTGGCCTTGAAATAAATTGAAACTTGGTGACTGAATAGATATTCTCCTCCAGAGAGGAGAGGAAGTTTGGAGAGGGGAGAGTGAGACGCTTGTGAAAAAAAAAAAACCATTGTTATGTGTTCAATCCCTGAGATTTTAGGACAAATTTGTGACCATAGCAACACATAGCCCATACGGACTAGTGGAGATGATAAATGAAGATATGAGAGGGTCTAGGACAGCGCTTTGAGAACCCAAGATTGAGCAGAGGAAAGACTGGGGAACAAAAATGGTGAAGCATCTGCCAAAATGGCAGAAGAGCCAAGACCACGAGGGACCCTGAACTCAAAGGCAGTGAGGCGCTAAAGCATGAGGGCATATGCTCCAAAGCCACAGACGTTCTGTGGAAGGGTTAAATAAGATGACGGCAGAAGAGCGTCCATTTGATCTGCAACATTCCTATCACTGGTGACCTTAACAAGATTGGAAGGATTGGAAGAACGAAGTGGAGGGAAGGAATTAAGTACAACATACAGAGACTATTTGCTACATTAGAACAAATAAATGAGGCAATAGTTGTAGGATCATGGTGGCGGGGGGCGGGTCCACAAAGGCTTTGATTTTCTTTAGACGGGAGACACTTGAGAATATTTAAATTCTGATTGAAAGACTCAAGAAGCAAAGAATAGTGCACAGACTGGGCAGCGGCTAAGCACTTTTCATGGCACCCCACTGAAGGCTCACAGCAACCCAATAAGGTAGTGCTTACTCACAGTTGAGAACCGTTCACAGTTGAGGACACAGTGGCACTGAAAGGCTAAGAGACTTGTCCAGGATCCCATAGCTAGTAACTGACAGAGTCAGTGCGTGTACCTGGGGCAATAAGAGCCCTTGCATTAGCTCCCTCTGCCCTAGAGACAAAAGGTTAAAGAGAAAGGTGATGGGTGGATCCCAGGTTTCTTAACGGCCCAGAGTAGGCAGGAAACAGTACTTTCTAGGGTATTGGTTTTCGGTGTGGCAACCTCTCCATGGTAACGGCAGGTGTTGGGGAGAGGCTGGGGCAGATGCAGTCAAACACATGCACTGGGTAGCTGAACTGACAAGGGAGACACTTTTCTGATGGCATCTCTTTTCCTTGTGATGCAAGAAGGCAGGTCACATGGCAAGACAGAAAGGGTGAAGTGGGGCAAGGTCCTTGTGGTGGGTAGAAAAGACTTGAAATAGTGGTACAGTGAGGGAAGGAATAAGCTGTGTTAAGGACTCACTTGAGGTTGGTAATGATGAACTTAAAGTGGAACCGACCTGGCTTGTTGCCCTGAATTCTTCTAGCAGTGAGCAGCTGTGGACAGAATAATAGCAGCTCACTTAACTGAGTACTTAGCATGTGTCAGGCATCATGCTAACCACTTTACACGTCACCTCATTAAATATGCTCAATAACTATAATATAGGTTCAAGTGCTGGTTTGAAGAAGTCTGCTAACTAACTCATTTTCTCAGGTGGGGCTAGACTTCGTCCTTCTCCCTCACATCCCTACATCAAGTGCTATAGGCTGTTTCCTGACCATTTCTCTTCTTCTCTACCAATTGCACTCCTCCCGCCAGGCACTTGTGAACTCCAGCCTGAGCGACCAGTGGCCACGTCCCTGGCCTTTCCAGCTTTGGCCTTCTCCTCTACATCTTCCACAGGCTCAAGAGCGCATAATCGCTTCCCACTACATCTTGAATCCATTCCCAGTTCTTCAGATTAAGATTTAAGACTCTTCATCAACTGGCCTCAAGATTTTTCACCAGTGTTATTCATTACTGCACACTACTTTCTGCATAAAGGTTTCTAAAAGCAAAGATCACGCATGAGGGTGAATCTTACGGGTTCCATGCCATTATTGTATTTTATGACTGCAACAGACACTTGTGTGTGGAAAACAGCTACTAATTTGAAGAATCCAGTCTAGATCCCTCTCCTAAGTTTTAGTCTGATATATCTCAGGGTATTTAGGCTCCTACAACTCAGAATGTCCAAATCTAACTTCATCCTCTCCCTGCAACCCCGATGCTGGCCCAAGCCTAGTATAATTATTTCCCTCAACTCAGCCAATGACGCAACCATCCACTCCGTTGCTCATATGCGAAATCTGAAAGTCATCCTTGACTCCTGTTTCATTATTTTTAAGTTATTGTATACATACAGTATAGTGAAAACAATTTAGGCATAAAGTTCAATGAACATTTTCATATGTATACACCCATGTAACCACTGACTGTATCAAGATATGAACTATTTTTAGTACCTAGAAGCCTTCCTGGGGCCCCCTCCCCTAAGTGCTAGCATCTACAGATATGGGTTATTTGTGGACACTTGGGGCTTTTGTGAATAACAATGATATTAACATTTTTGTGCAAGTTTTTAGTAAGAAGAGCCATTCATTTATCTCAGGTATATACTCAGAAGTAGAACAGCTGAGTCACAAAACAGGTATATTTAACTTCAGAAGATGCTGTCAAAAAATTTCCCAAAGTGCTTGTACCAATTTACACTTCTACTGGCAGTATATGAGAGGGCTAATTGCTCCACATCCTTGCTAACACTTGATACTGTCAGACTTTTTAATTTTAGCCCTTCTGGTGGGTGTGTAATGGTATCTCATTGTGGTTTTAAGGCATATTTCCCAAATGAGTACCAATATTGAGCACCTTTCATATGCTTATAGGCCATTTGAAAGTCCTTTTGTAAAGTGACTATTCAAGTCTCTTACCCAAAGTTTGTATCGGGTCTCCTTTTTCTTCTTAATGTGCAGAATTTCTTTATATATGCTAGACATGAGTTATCGAACAGATACACGTAACTGAATACCTTCTCCAAGTCTTGCCCTTTCACTCGGAATGGTATCTTTGGATGAACAGACATTCTTAATACTAACGAAGTCAATATATCGATCTTTCATTTTATATTTTTTTCTGGGTCCTGTTTAAGAAATTCTTGCCTATTCACATGCTTATTTTGACCTCTTCCTCGCCTTCAACTCAACACTAATTAGCACCAATTCCAGCAAACCATGGCTCTAAAATATATTCCAAACACACTCAATATTTTCCACATCCACTGTAACATCCCACGTCAAGCCACCACTATCTCTCATCTAAACTATGGTACCAACTTATTAAGTAGTTTGCCTACTGTGAGAATCCTCTCTAATTCATGATCTACATTGAAGCCATCGTGACATTTCTGAAATGCCAATCTGACCATGTCTCTTCCTTGTTGAAAATACATCAATGCCTATCCATTTTTCTTGGAGTCTTCCACACTGTGACTCTTTCTTATCTCTTATGTTTCATCTAATGCCACTCTACCAACTCTACTCTCTCAGCTCTTGAATCGACACAATGATTTTGTTATCTCCTTGAATGTGCCGTGTACTTTCTTGCTTTTAGACCTTCATGCTTGCTGTTTTCTCTTCCTGGAATGTCTTCCATCAGTACTCTACCGGAACTGAACTAATCTGGACTCATCCTTAATAATTACCATAGGCAGAGTTCCCGTCATGGTGCAGCGGAAATAAATCTGACTAGGAACCATGAGGATGATCCCTGGCCTTGCTCAGTGGGTTAAGGATCCTGTGTTGCTGTGAGCTGTGGTATAGGACAGAGACATGGCTTGGATCCCAAATTGCTGTGGCTGTGGTGTAGGCTGGCAGCAGTAGCTCTGATTCGACCCCTAGCCTGGGAACCTCCATATGCCACGGGTTTGGCCCTAAAAAGCAAAAAAAGAAAAAATTACCATAGGATTCATTTTCTCTGAACACTCCTTGAGTCACCAGGAGTGAGTCTGATGCCCCTTCTAAGAGTTCTCCAAAGAAAAAATAATGTATTGGGGAATTAAAAATAAATAAATATACTTTGCTAAGAAAAAAAAAAGAAAAACTGAATGCATACCCTCATCACACTGCATTGTAAACACCAGCTTATGTGTCTGTCTCCTTCACTAGACAGTGAGAACCTTGAGGCCAAGGACTGTCATTCTTTTCTGTATCCCTGGTTCTGACCAGAGTGTCTAACACATGGTAAATGAGAAAGAAAGAAAGAAAGAAAGAGAGAGAGAGAGAGAAAGGGAGGGAGGGAGAGAGGAAGGAAGGAAGGAAGGGAAGGAAGGAAGGAAGGAAGGAAGGAAGGAAGGAAGGAAGGAAGGAAGGAAGGAAGGAAGGAAAGAAGGAAGGAAGAAGGAGGGAGGAAGGGGAAGAAAGAATGAGAGAGGGAGAGAGGGGGGCACAGCTAGGTCCAGTTTGCAGACTGCTCCTACGCCTTCCTAATCCTTTAATAAGAATGGGCTGCCATCACCAGCACCAGGACTACCCAATCCTTGTCTCCAGGGAATCCAATAAGCTTTTTCTTAAAGCTGAGAGGAAACAAACGTGGCCTTAATCCCCAAGACTCCAGGTAACCACTACAGGCTCCTTCAGAAAGCAATTATTGATGTTGGAAATTAAGGATGAAACTAGCCAAAGGTGGAAAGTGGGTTGTCAGGGAAATTTTCTGAAAGTGCTGAGGATGCTAGATAACTCCAGAAAGGAGGCAATTCGGGGAATAAAGAGAAGAGGGCAAACACAGATGATGTTCTGTTTGGAGAAATGTCAGAACGCGGTGGACAGATGGGATGTGAGGAACAAAGCTTACTTAAGGGCCAAACGTTGCTCGCCAAAGAAAATGTGTTTCTTTTAGACTTCATTTCCCCACCAAGAAGTCTAGCCTCTTTAACATTAGATAGCCAGTGATTTAGTTCTCATGTGAGACCAAACAGTGCAACTTTGGGGCTTACATATTTAGCCGCCAGACTGGCTTTGTTGACAGGATAAAACGGATGGGTCACTAGCCTCGAGTGGAGCAGAGAAAGGCCTGTAATGACAGTCCTTCGGCACAGCAATCTCTAAATACCAGCAGAATATCGTCAGTGAAATGGGCTCCTTTCTGTGAGGGTCCACAGCTGGGAGTGTAAAACATAATGAAGATGAAGACTCACTGCCAGCGACGCTCTCTATTAATGCCACTCTTCACTCATTCATCCAATTCCACAAATATTTATTAAGCATCTACTATGAGCTAAGCACTGATTTGGGTTTTGTAGATACCCAACCAAACCAGAAAGTCTTGTGTAACTTACATTAAGGTAGCCAAAATAAAACAAAAGAACTCACCAAGTCAACTCAAAAGGTAATTTTAGGAAATAAAAAGGCTTATATTTTTAATAAAGCTAATATTTTACATTATTATTATATCTAATGCTTGTTTAGAGGAAAACAAACAGTGTGAATCAGGATGTTTTCAGCTATATCTAGTGGACACTCCAACTCAAAACGATTTAAAGAGTAAAGTAACTTATTATTTCATGTCACGTGTAGGGCAGAAGGACGATAGGATCCCGACTGGCTCTATCATCTTAAAATTGCCTCCATTTTCTGAGTGGGTGCAAGATGCTGCCCCGATTCTAAGTATCACCAAGAGATGGGACCATGTCCCCAGAAGCAAGAGAGCCATCCTTCCCCTGGCCCTCTCACAAGAACACAAGAAGCTTTACTGTGTTGCTAACAAAGCACAATTAAGTGTCAGGGTCCTTCATAGGCACCAACTCCTTCGGAAGCTCTGGGAAGGGCCTAGCAATGTGTTCACATGATCACAGGCTTTTGTAAAATTTGTAAAGATAAGGTATTTGAACCACTTTCAGTTAAGGCCTCTGTCTCCTTCTATTCCGGCATCTCTCTGTCACACCTCCCCTTAGGTTCGGTGGCACTAGAATGGCCAGGAGAGTTTGGGGGATCCAACGAAGGGAGAGTTGCGTGGTAAATACATTTACTATGGAGCTAGTAATATATTTTAACATGTTCTAAGTTACTTCTGCACATACTTAACTTATCCTTATCTATTCCAGAGTAGGAACGGCTTCCAGGAATACTCCCACTTTCCATCCTGGTATCTTGGATCATGAAATGGAGGTGCTAGGCCGGAATCGCATCATAGTATTACATGTCCCACCATGCCCAGCCCCAGAAACATGGGATATTGAAGCAGAAACAAGGTTCCAAAGGTTCCGAGCCAAAAGCTAGTCTGTGGAAAACTCTTCCCACCATCAAACATGTAAAATTATAAGGGAAAATTTGGTTTTCATTCAAAACTATCAAAATGGAAGTTCTCACCCATCAACATGATCATTATTTATAAGCATCCAATGAAAAGCCTTGGATTGCTTGATAGTCCGTTTAATGAAGAGAAGTGAATACGGAAACATATTGGAGAATATTTAAAATAAAATTTTTTTTCTGACTTGTCATGAAAGGATGACATTGACAAAGAAAATATAAAACTCAATTTGCCTCTATGAGGACATTCCGCAAACTGGTTCATGAATGTTTCAATTCAGAGTCATCTCTGCACAAGAAAATCTGGAAAGCCTTTCTTTCATCATATGTGAAGGAAACTTGTTAGAGGTTTTATCCAATTTTGACAATTCTAAAAATCTATTTGATGTTACTAACATCAAGCTGTGATGCTAAAAGTATTGTTTCTAAATTATCAATGATAAACATAAAATTTTAATCAATCACATTAGAGGACGGGACCAGCTTATCTTTTTATAGAAAATATTAGACAATCATTGTCATTAAAAGAGGTGATAGAAGAATATAAAGCCAAAAACCAGAAGGAAAAAAAAACCACTATAGTGGTCTGCCAGGCAGTTGTTTCTGCGGAACTGGTGAGGTCAGATTTCTGAACGTCATTAACTTGCGATTTATTTTCTCATTCCAAATATGAAGTTTTATGAATAATTTTATATTTGCAATTTCGTATTCATTTTTGCAAAGACTGCCCCCCCTCAAACTATGAAAGCTGCAGCTCCCACACAATCTTGGATGTACTACTCAGTGAGTGCAAAGTTTCCCAGAAGCCCTGCAGGAGGCTTCTCCCCCTGTCTCCCCATCGCCATCTTCTCTCTCACTCACCCTCCACCAACTCAGCTGAATGTGCCACGAGAAAACCGCAGCCATAATGATGGGACTTCCTTGGAGTTAACGGTCATTACCTTAGGGGAACTCTTAATGCTGCTTTTGAAATCATATTTTCGTTTCTTTTCTTTGTGGTTGTTTCAGGGCCTAACAAGGAGAACGGGTGGTTGGTGCGCAAAAACCCTGAGCTCCCTGGTAGTTTGTGGGCAATCGTATTTTCGTAGTCCATTCTCTCTTCCACTATCCTGGAAAACTCTTTTATAGCTTGCTTTCTTTCCTCATAAGTCCAGCACTCCTTTTTCCGTCTCCATCTCAGCTGGTGACCTTGAGTCCTCTTTCCCGTCTCCATCTCAACTGGTGACCTTGTGTTTTCTTTCCCTGAGAAAACAGAGGAGAACTCCCACCGGCTCCCACCTGCTTGCAGCGGCACCCAGATCCTCTGCCCAGACCCTGCAGATGAACTGTGCAGTAGACCCAGCCACCTCTCACGGAAACAAAACCTTTGTTTCAATAAATCTCTTGCCTCCATTTCAAGGTCTCCTTCTCTCGTGGGTCATTCTCATGATCATCTCCCATCTGGACAAAAAAATTAAAAACGAAACCTTCCTTTGACTCTGATTTCCCCTTCAGGTACTATCCGATTCGACTTCTTTTTTTTTTTTTTTTTCCCCCAGCAAAACCCCTGAAAGAACGGCCCATGCTCCCAGTCTTCAGTTTCTCTTCTATGGTTCTTTTTTACACCCATTCCAGTCAGGCTCACCCTACCTGTGACCCAAACGCCTGTCGAGGTCAGCGATGACTTCCATGTGACTAAATCCCATGGTCATTTCTGCATTTTCATTTGACGTGACCTTTCTGTAGCATTTGAAACAACTGTTCGCGTTGTCCTCCCGGAAACACTTTCTTCTTGCCACCCATAGGAACCCCCATTCTTACGGTTTCCTTTCTACCTTGCCGATCCTTCCTTCCTGTCGCCTTGGCTGTTTCCCCTCACTTCCTGCATGTCTGAGCTTAAGGGTTCATTTCTTAGCCCTTGTCTCTTCTCTCTCTACTTAGTATCATGGCCATATCATCTAGTCTCAAGACTGCACCATCATCTCCATGGCAACGACTCTCAAATTTACATCACCAATCTGGACCTCTCCTTTGAACCTGCAGAACCAACTGCCTATTGGACATCTCCTCCTGTATATTTAACAGGCATCGCAGACTTAAATGTCCCAAAGTGAATTCCTGACCATCCCATCCCACGCTTCCCTCCAAACCCAGCTTAGCCTGCTGTCTTAGTCTGGCTGGGCATACTTTTGTTTAAGGGGCAAAAATGCCATAAACCGAATGGCTTAGAAACAGCAAATATTTACACCCCACAGTTCTGGAGGCTGGGAAGTTGAAGATCATGATGCTGGCGCACTCACTGTCTGGTTAGACAAACTTCCTCATTGGTGGCTGTCTCTTCACTATAACCTCATGAGGCAGAAGAGACAAGAGACAGCTCACTGTGGTATCTTTTGTAAGTGTACTGATCATCTCCCAAAGGCCCCACCACCTAATGTCATCATGTTGGGGATTAGGATTTCAACATATATTGGGGAGGGGGGGACACATTCAGTCCATTGCACCTTCCACCTGGCTCATCCAGCAGATAACAAAACAATCTTGGTATCATCCTTGATTTTTGTTTATACCTTACATTCAAAGTATCAGGAAATTCTATCAATTATACCTTAAAATATATCCAGAATTCAATGGCTTCTTACCATTTCACTATCAACACAGTCGTCACCTCTCACCTGGATTATTGCAATAACCTTCTAGCCACTCTCCCTATTTCGCCCTAGGTCCTTCCCTGTTCCCTCTACTAAAATATAAGCTTCACGAAGGCAGGCATTTTAATTTATCTTATTCATTGCTGTATCCCCGGGGCATAGAACTGTGTGTAGAACATGTCTATTCAGTGAATGAATGGACTGTCCAGAGCTGGTTGACATGCCCATTCCTCAACGAACCACTAGGAAGTGAAATACAATAAGCGGTACTTAAGAGTAAGCATGCCCCTTCTGGGAGCCCTCCCCTTAAGACTCGGGCTTGAACACCGTAGGGGTGAAATATGAACAAAATCAGAGTCCTGCTAAGATGGAAGGCGAAGGTTCACGCCGGGTAAGCAAGCAGCAATGTCCGGTCTGTGGGATGAGGAGACACAGGGCAGCAGGGAGGCTGCTTTAGATAACGTGGTTAGCTGAAGACCCCTCAGAGAGGAGATGACATATTATCTACAATCTGGAAGAACAGGATAATAACAAGACCTGGAGAAAAAGCTTTCCAAGTAGAGGGAAGGACCAGCGCAAAGGTTTTAAAGAGCTTTGTATGTTTCACGTTCTGAAAAGAGGGCAGTTTGGCTGGAGAGCAGAAAATGAAAGAGATGAGTGAGATAGGACGAAGGTGAAGAGCAAGACTGAGCCATTTCCAACCTTTGGACACAGACACTAGCCATGTGAGGGGACAAGAGGAAGCCACCGGCAGGTGGTAAGTAGGGGGCAACGTGATTTGACTTATGCTTTCAAACTGTAAATTGTGGAGTTCCCTGGTCGCCTAGCAGTTGGGAATTAGGTGTTGTCACTGGTGTGGCTCGGGTCACCACTGTGGTGCAGGTTTGATCCCTGGCCCCTGAACTTTTGTATGCCTCAGGTGCAGCCAAAAAAAAAAAAAAAAACACCCACAAAACTGTGGATTTAGCTGTTGGGTGGGAAATGGGCTGTAGCAGGGCCAGATCAGGAGTGGGAAAACCAGGTGAGGGGCCTGGTTGGAAATGATGCCACTCCGCTCTCCTCTGATCCCTCAAAGAGCCACCAACTGCTTCCCTGTCTCCACACTCACCCCCTTCCATCCTTCTTTGCATCGCTGCCAGGGCAATTTTTCTCAAGTTACTACAAGTTCCCAGCATCATCTGTGCTAGGCCCCCTCCCTGCTGGCCGAATCAGTCACACTTCCTATCTCCACTCACCAGGCCACACACACACCTAGAGAAAGGGGCCCCTTTGCCTATTTTGCAGGCTAGTGTGAGCTAGTGCTGGGTCTCGCCTCCCTCCACCTGTTACTGAGCAGACACTCTCACACTGCAAGTTATGTTGCTGATGTCCCTTGGAGCCACGCAGTGTGGTAGCCCTGCCTGAGATCCCATAGCCTAAACCTACTGAATGATATACAGCTTCCCACCTGCCTTCCCCCACCCCCTAGAAATTGGGCACCTCCTGGGAAGTTTCCTCTTCCTCTTCCTTCTCCTGCACGACACTGGTGCTTTTACAGTACCTGACACACAGGAAGTTGCCAGTATTTTTTCAATGAACAACTAGATTAGATTCCCTGGATGGTAAGGACCATGGTTGTCTCTGTTCTGTGTCTACCACAGGAAGGGGCCTTGCACAGAGTAACTGCTCAACAAATGTCCATTGCATTGAATCCCACTATTTACTGAGAAGTCTTCTATAAGGCCTGTTGTCACTCGTGTAAGGAGATTTGCACTACAAAGCACGGACCCAGCCTATCCCTCCAAGCTACACTCACGCTCCTGCCGAAGTTAGAAGGAAATACTTTCTGATGACTCCTGTCTAATTACAAAATCCCCCCAAGCATCTTCCAAAAGCAGCTGCTCCTGAGGATCATCCCATACCTGGATCCGATTCCAGCTCTTGCACTGTCCGGATCCGCATTATGAAAGATGCATATAAATATCTGAAGGTATTTTCCCCAAATACCCAACCGCAGGAACCTCCCTCCCCCCGGGATCAGTGATGGGGGAAAATATGCCCGCAGACAAGAAAACGCTCAGAAAGTGCACTAACAGTATGGACACCGCTGTCATTTGTCAGTATCTATGCACAGGCCTTGATTCTTGGTGTGATAACATATTACGGTCTTCAGTATAATTTATCAAATTATACTCCAGAAAAATAAAGCCATGGTTCATTCCTATAATGGGTTAAACTGTATCTCCCCAAAAGACTGAAGTTTCAGTCCTAAGCCCTAGTACCTCAGGATGGGATCGCATTTGGAAACAGCGCTGTTGTAGATATGATTAGCTAAGATGAAGTCATAGTCAATAGGATGGGCTCTCATTCGATATCACTGGTGTCCTTATGAGAAGAGAGAAAGCTAGACAGAGACCACGGTGAGAAGGTCATGTGACAATGGAGGCAGAGATTGGAATGATGTAGCTATAAGCCAAGGAATGCCAAGGATTGCCAGGAACCATCAAAAGCTAGAAAGAGGAAAGGAAGTATTCGGCCCTGGAGCCTTCAGAGGAAGCACAGCCCTGCTGCACCCTTGATTTTGGACTTCTGGCTTCCAGACCTATGAGAGAGTAAATTTTCCTTGTTGTAAGTCATCGGGTCTGTGACACTTTGTTACAGCAGCTATAGAAAACGAATACAGTTCTCCATGCCATTTTAAAGGAGCAGAAAGGAAACGAAGGATGACCAAGTAGGAAGGTGGTGGTGCGTTTGCAAGAGCACTGGGGTAGGCGGTCAGATGACCTGAGTTTGAGTCTGACTCTGCTGCTAATCAGTGGTCCTGAACTGTGCAAAATTCAGTTTCCTCACTGGTAAAATGGGAAGATCATACTGGCTGGTCAGCTTATTTCACAAAGCTATTATCTGTTGGCTATTGTGAGGATCAAATGAAATAGCATAAGAAAGCCATTTGAAATCTATAAAATCAATCCAAATGTGAGGGTTTTTTTTTTTTTGGTTTGGTTTTTTTTTAGTTTTTTAGTTTTTTAGGGCCACACTCACAGCATGTGGAGAGGTTCCCAGGCTAGAGGTTGAATCGGAGCTACAGCTACTGGCCTACATCACAGCCACAGCAATGTGGGATCTGAGCCACATCTGTGACCTACACCACAGCTCACGGCAATGCCAGATCCTTAACCCACTGAGCGAGGCCAGGGATGGAACCCTCATCCTCGTGGTTCCTAGTCGGGTTCGCTAACCACTGAGCAACGAAGGGAGCTTCCAAATGTGAGGTATTATTACTACCATTAGTCTAGTCTTTTATTTGACTCAAATTCATTTAAATTTGATTTACATAAATCCAGTGAATTTGGTCTGTTAAAAAAATAGCATTTAAAAAACCTCAAAATTGAGTAATGTAGGTCCACTCTGAAAAAGAGGCATCCCAGTGTTCTGATTAAGATGAAGGAAAAAATACTTAATTGGTCCCAGGTGCATGTACATGTCTGCCTACTGAAATATTTCTTGTTATTATCCTTTTGTTAACAATTCAGGATGTGAAAAATTAAGCCCATCCATTTTTTAAAATATCTGAAATAATTCTTTCACCCCCTTGGCATTATTAGAGGAGACTGAATTACTACTACCTATGAAAGAGTTGCTTTTTCTATAAAAAGATTTCCTTTTCCAATTTTAAGTGACACCCCCACAAAGATCTTTGATTTTTAGTGAGTTTTAGTCACTGCCACCATTAAGAAAACATCCCATTTGTATAGGTTTTCAAGTCTAAGAATATAACACAGAAACAGAAAATGAGTCATAATTGGGTTAAGGTGACCCTTACATACTCCCCAAATGGAACGTTGAATCATTTTCTTAAATGACAAAGAGGGAAGAGATCTGGCCCATTTCCATCCCCGAGCTCCGTTCCTTCAACAACCCCTCATATCACACATGCATAGAAAGAAGAGGAGAAGAAAACCTTTAATGTAGGGACTAAAAATAGACTGCAACTGCTTCAGGACCTGCAGACACTACCTGTTCCCTGTGATGCTGGGAGGATTCATGTTTTTGACGACAAAGAATTCTCAGTACTTTCTATATATAGTATGTCATCTTGACAGGTGATGACAAGATATAACAAGCCAAGCCACTGTACAGTTTTCATTTCCATTGCTCAAGACGATTCAACATTTAATTAATAACCGGGATAACAAATGGAAGAGACCTGTTTTAACAGAATAAGCCTCAAATAAATGTTGCTGCTACTGACACCCAAACTGGTGGATGTTCCAAAAATCATAATCTCCTTGCTTGGGTCACTTTTCATAAAACAATGATGACAATGACAGTGATGAGGATGAGGATGGTGATGACAATAACAGCTCACAATTGCTGAGAGCTTGTTATGTCTCGGGAACTGCACTGGAGATTTCATGTGGACTTTATATTGACTTCAATTCAATTTAAGAAGATTAACGCTCAGAACACCACCGAGGCTCTGAAATGCTATGTGAGTCCCTCGGTGTCACACAGCCAGGACTTCAGCCCAGGTCCGTGTGTGTTCCACATCCACCGTGCTTTCAACCAGACAACTTCTGTGTCAGTTTTTGCTTTTTAAAAAATTCTTTATAGCAAGATAAAACAGAATGCACATTTTTAGTAGGTCTGTTTGCTCATGTTCATGTTCATCAAATGCTGTCACTTTCACTTTACAGATGAAGGACCTAAAGCTCAGAAAGATTAAATAAACGGGTCCACGCCACAGACCTAAAAAGCGGTAAAGCTGGAGCTATACCTAGATCTGTCTTCAACATCGATATTTTTACTGGCTGATCCCTTAAAAACAAAACCGTGAACTGTTCATTCTTGCCTCTCTCTCTCTCTCTCTCTCTCTCTCTCTCTCTCTCTCTGTTACTCTCATCTTTTCTCATCTCATTCAAGCTACACAAACAAAAGCAAATCCATTAGCCAGGAAATGGGCAATACCCCGATGCAGGTCTGCCTTGGTTCCAGCCAAGGTATATATGGTTCCAGCCAAGGTATATATGGTTCCAGCATCAGGGTATATACTCCACAAGAATAAAAATATTAGCCAAATTCTCGGAAAGCCCTCCCACCAAGAAGATACATGGAGGCAAAGGGTGCATGGAGGAGAGCCACAGACCATAAGAGAAGATAGTGGAGCTATTTCCCCACCTTCCTAGCAGAGCAGCTGCCAAATGACCAAAGACAAACAGACTGTTATAGGAGAGAGTGGGACAAAGTAATGAGATGGGTTCCATTACTGGGGTTGGAAACAAGGTTATCAGCTAGAGGGCTCGGGGGCAAACCATACCATCAGGCAAGGCTTTGGGGTCCCTTTCCCATACTTGACTCAGAAGGCCTCTTTAGGCCGTTTCAGGCCTAAGAACCTAAGAACCTCCATTTCAAAGAACCCTGAGAAGCTACTGAAATAAGACCTTGGTCACTCCAGCCTTGACTGGCATCTGTGGGAGCTGCCCACGTGGCCTCCCTCCCAGTACTCGCCGCCATCGACTCCGTTCTTACCTCAGTCTCTTAGGCCAGCTTGGTCTCTTGGAACAGGAGGAGTGAGGGCTCCCAAGAACAACGTTCCACGCAATTCCCAGCAGAAACCTCAACCCTTCCCTCCGCAGCTTTGATTGCCTTAACGGAAACTCGGCTCTCTTTTAAAATGTCATTGTCCTGGGATACTCTTCGGTAGAGGCTGCTCATTGTCCCAGAGCCCCGTACATCAGGGTCCAAAGCTACGTTGTGCCTCTTCTGCTCCCCAGTGTAACCTCCCCAAACCTTACACAGCGGCTCGGCTCCTCTGTCCTTGAAGCCCACACCATCTGGTTCGCCTGCTCTCTTCTCATCTTCCACGCCGTTACATTGAAAATGACGGAGCCGCTACTGTGTGCCTGGCACTGCGAAGTGTGCTTTGCACACTTTGTCCCAAGTAATCCTTGCAATGGCTCTGTGGAGTGTTCATTATCATGCACACAGGGTAACGTGTCCTTCGCAAGGTCACACAAATAGCAAGTGCTTACGTCAGGTCTGAACCAGCTCTGTCTGGTTCCGAAGTCCATCTTAACCACAAGCCCATGTGGAGAAACAATGACAATTGTCCTTGGTAATTACACTAACGGAGGGTGTGAAGGTGCCGTGTGAAGACAGAGAAAGAGACATGGAGAATCCACCTGGGACAGTCGACCAAGGCTTCGGAGAAGAGCTGAGTGGGCAAAAGGCAAAGGACAGTTCCCCTGGCAGGAGTGCGTTCACACTGCATCATGGGACATGTGAACGGTGGCTCTGGCTGCAATGCTGGGTCTGTGGGGGTGAGTGCAAGAGGCACTAATGGAAGGGTAGGAGGACCAGGGCAGGTCTCAGGGAGACCTGGATACCTCGTGAGAGGGGCATATAAATGTCTCCTGAAGGCAGTGGGGCTGGACCCACCTAAAGGTTTCAAACAAGGGGCATGAGATGTGTACTTCTGAAAGCTCACCATGGCAACAGTGTGGATTTTAAGGGGCCAAGCCAAGAGGCAAGGAGGCCAGTTGGATTACTGTTTGGTCATCCAGATGAGAGCGGATGGTGGTCTCATGATGGAAAGGATGGAACAGAATCAAAGATTCTTAGAGGAAATTCAGTAAAGAGAGTAACTACAAAAGCAATGTACCAAAGCCTTTCCATATAGAAATAATAACCATTTAGATCATATAAGGGAAGAAAAAAATCCTTTCACTTTAGCAACATACAAGTTAAAAAACACAAAGGATAACCTTAGGTAAATCCTTGGAGTTATCATTTTGAACAACCCTGTAAATAAATCTATAAAGCTCTATAAAGGAGGTAAAAGAATATTTGAATTAACAGAGAAACATAGCTTACTTTCAAATAGGAAGACTCAATAGTGTAAAGCTATTAATTCCCCATGTACTAATCCATACATTTAATGCCATGCCACTTAAAACCCCATCAGGATTTTATTTTGAGGAACTTGTTTCTAAAAGTTATCTAGAAGAATAAGAATGTAAGATAATATAGTGCAGTGCTTAAGATCATAGGCTTTTGAGTCAGAAAAACCATGATTCAGTCCTGACAAGCCCCTAGCACATGCCTACCAAGCAGCTTCGAGAACGACAAGTTACGTAATTTCCCTGTCACTCAGTTTCCTTGTCTGTGAAATGGAGATGAGAGCACATACCTCCTAGAGGAGCTGTAAGAATTCAGTGAGGTAATGCATGTAAATAAAGCACAGTACCTTGCACATATCATGGACTAAATAATTATCAGCTATTGTGACCAATGCAATGAATACACTAGGGAGAACCATACGGAACTGCCATTTTTGTAGGTCGAACATGATCAAACAGTGACAATTTCATATGATTCAATCTAACATAAATTTACACACACACACACACACACACACACACACACACACACACCAGGGACCCAATATTCTTCATGTATAAATAGTTTTACAATCTTGAAAAAAATCCCAGTAAGGAAATGAGCAAATAATACAACCAGGCAGTACACATTCTAAATGGCCAGTAAATGTATGAAAGCTGTTGCATCTTACTCACAATAAAAATACATTAATTCAAACAATTATGAGGTATTATTTTGTACCTACATGACTGATTATTTTTTACAATATATTAAGTATTTTCAAGGCTATAGGATTCCAGGCACTCCTATATACCCTCTGCTGTGGTTAAAAACCATGGATTTCGAGAGCCAAAGTGCCTGGATCCCAAAGCTATCTGTGTGCATTTGGGTAGATAAGCATACCTTTCTTTGCTTCACTTTCTTCGTGTTTTAAAGTGAAGATGTTAATAGGCTCTGTCTTAAAAAGGTTGCTGTAAAGACTAAGATTTAACAAGCTAATCTACGTAGAGCACTAGAATAGGCCCGGCTCATAGTAAGTACCACGTAGGGGTTTTTTTTAATCATCATTATTTATACTATTGGTGGATTTAAGCCATTGACCCAGTTCCCAAGGCCCCAAACCTGAAAGTCACCCCAGATGTAGCTTTCTCTATCGCCCTTACGTCCAAATGATTAAGTTAGCCCTCTCCACTAAAACAAATTGCATCCATGTCTTTACCTCCCTCATAACCACTGTTCAGGCTCCCAAAAACTCAACATCATCCCATAACTTCATAATTATGTTCACTATTTCCGGGATCTCCCCTGCCCTCGAATCCATTTTCCCATACTACTACCTTGGTTTCCTTTCTTTTTTTCTTTTTCTTTTTTTTTTTTTTTTTAGCTATTTCTTGGGCCGCTCCCGCGGCATATGGAGGTTCCCAGGCTAGGGGTCGAATCGGAGCTGTAGCCACCGGCCTCTGCCAGAGCCACAGCAACGCGGGATCCGAGCCGCGTCTGCAACCTACACCACAGCTCACAGCAACGCCGGATCGTTAACCCACTGAGCAAGGGCAGGGACCGAACCCGCAACCTCATGGTTCCTAGTCGGATTCGTTAACCACTGCGCCACGACGGGAACTCCTGGTTTCCTTTCTTAAACCTTACGCAGATCACAACCATCTCCTGCTCAAAAACCTGCAATGCCCCCCTAGTACCAACAAAATAAAGCATGAAATTCAAGATAATCCAGATCTCAATATGCACATTCACGCCTCTTTCCACATTCATGTGACTTTCCACATGCTAGTTTTTTTTTCCCCTCAGCCTAAGATGCTGTTTCTTCCACTCAGCATCTCTCACAATTATATTCCTCAGTAATTCTCAGTTCCAGAGCCACTTCCTCGATGAAGCCTTCTTTGATCCCCTGTTCATCAATTCCAGTCCTCACCCTTGGACAAGTCAGACTTATTCCAGATTCGGCTTCCACAGCTCATTCATTGTTTCTACTTTCATGTATTACTTACTCCATCCTGTATGGAGTTATAATCATGATTTGTCTTCGCCACTTGGATTCAAGTTCGTTATGAATAGGAACCATCCCTTTCTTTATTCATTTTTCTCCCTCCCCACACTTAGGCACAGAGCTTGCCTTCTATGTGATCAGTGCATATTTATTGAGTCAGACTTACCACGACCATTTGAAACCATAGATCCTGTTAGTCCTGACCAAGTAATAAAAAGGAATGACTTGTCTGTTTTCTGCTTTAGAGAAGATGGAATTCCCTTACAGAAACCTAGCCTAAATCCATCTAGGTGTTTCTCCAGCTATAGCTGCATCCCCCAGGGCTCTGTCACAAGGTATGAATCATATATGCTACGTAGAAGCCAGAGTCTCTAGCTCAGATTTTTGTGTGGAAGGCAAAGGTTGCAATAGGTTGAAAGCAGTTCTTGGCTGGCCTTGCAGGGGGAGGAGGAACTCTTTTGGGGATGTATTTAGTAAGCTGAAGCCCTAAATATAGGGAAATGATTGTAAATATCAGCTTCCATTCAGGAGATTATGTACTTTCCCTACTGTCCCTACCTAAAAAGTGTTATTCTCCCACAAAATTACAGTATATTCTTTTTTTTTTAATTATAGTATATTCTGTTCTACCTTGGAAGTCAGCAAATTAAGGTAATGGTTGGCCATTTAGAGAAAGAAAAATCTATACAAAGAACTGAAACAACTGTTGGGATCATCACATCAATCCATGAGCTCTAGACAAGCATTTAACACAACAGTACAAACACAGAGCATGCAAACTTAGATATGTGTGATGGTGAAAAGATGGAGTCCACGATCAAAGAGACATGAGTTTAATTCCTAACTCCACCACAACTGGCTGTGCGACCTTGGATCACTCAGTTACGCTCTTAAGGATCACTCTAGCACTTCTCCTCATCTGTAAAATGGAGAAAAACAAATATCTACCTTTCAGGTTTGTAATGCTGAGCAAATGAGTGGCTTCTAAAGTCTTCTACAAACCTTAGCTATCATTAATTTTGAAGCTAGAAGGCATTTATTTGTTTATTTATTGGTCGTGCCAGTGTCATGCAAAAGCTTCTAGGCCAGGGATTGAACCTGTGCCACAATAGTGACAGCTAGCCCACCAGGGAACTCCAGGAAGGCACCTAGAGATGCCTTGGTACACTATCTTCCTTTTATCAATGAAGAGACTTGGGCTTAAAGAAGTGATCACACAGCTAGTAAGTAGTATATCTGGGTCCAGAACCCCGTTCTCTTGTCCCCCTGTGCCCTTGCTTCCTCACAGACAAAGGAAGCTAAGTACCTAGGTGTCTCACAGAACCTTGGACAAAATGGGTTATACGCTTTTGAGCACTGACTCAGCCACTCCTCCTGGAGAGAGAAGTAGTTTTCTTAGTACATGCCCTTCTTCCTTAAGGTCACTTGTCTGGACTTCTCAGAGAACACGTTCAATCTACTGAGTCCCTCTTGCCTTGCAGCTCAGTGAGACAGACCTTATCTATTCCCATCAGAAGTTCAATTTGTTGTGAGGAATAAGATGAAATGAAAACGAGACACAGATGCACAGAGAGGCCATCACTTGCTTATCCTTGAGGCATAAAGCAATTTGAATAGAGGAGCATTAAAGAAGAACACAGTCATTAATTCTGCTGCAGTGTTGGTGCCTGCTGTAGAAATAAAATAAAATGGTAAACCAAACACAGAGTATCGTCTGGGGTGCACAGTGGCCAAGCACTGGCATTTGTGAGATGTACAGCGAGTAAGGGTGTCCGACAGGAAGAGAGACAACTTAGACTCTAGTGTCCATCCTATTAAGCAGTGCGACCTGAGACATGCCCTTTAGCCTCAAGGAACCTGTGGTCTTATCCGTAAGGTCAAGAATGACACTAACTCTGCCAGGACTGAGTAAGGTCCAAATGCAACCCAGGCATGATGTGGGGATTCGATGAGATAAGAAATCCAAAGCCCACACTCAGTGCCAGATAATCAGTTGAGCTCAATAATTATGAATGACTATTGCTATTACTGTTGTAATTAAGTTTGTCCTTGTTTAGCACATCTTTCTCGCAGAACTGCTTCTCCATAGTGACCAGCAATAGAGCTTTCACCCCAGAAGGGACCACAGGTTAATAAGAGGTGGGGGTAAAACAGGCAGAAAGAAAAGGCAAGCTTCAGAGGCCACAGAGCATGGCGGTAAAGCGCCTGGGCTCCGAGTCACTTGGATGGGAGTTAGAGGTTGGGCTCTCCCTGCACCAGCAGGCACAAGGCACTCATCAAGCCGTGACTCCGTCCGTTCATTTACAAACTCACAGGTCCTACTGCATGGGGCTGTCGTTAGGGCTAAATGAGATATGAGCGTCTCAATGCCTGGCACAGAGAAACTGTTGGGTAACTTGTCACAGTGAGACAATATACATCAAAGCACATCGTAAATTCTAAAGTGATATAAACATGTAAGGAATTATTATAACAAGGACAAAATTCTATGCAAAACACCAATGCTTAGTTAATTGCTTAAGTATTATGGGAAAATTCATTATACTGTCCAAATGTAAAAACATGCTCATTTCCAGCCGGTCCCCCTACAGCTGTGCCAGTGATGAGGTGGGAATATTTGAAGGTTTCTTTTTAAACACAGCTGCTTTATGTATTATTGTCAATTTTCTCCATTCTTTTCAAGTTGATCCTTTGGACTCCATCTTTTACACTTCTAAAATGGTCAGAAAAGCAGACATTTGGTGAAGGTAACTTGCAAATGCAGAAGTGAGCGTTCCGAAGTGAATTAGAATCCAAATGAGCTCCTTTTCTTCAAAATCTTGTCCCGGATAATTGCCTTGAAATCGTTAGCCTTAACATATGGAATATTCTAGAAAAGAAAGTTTGCCTTCAGAACTTATTTCAGTGATATATTTTGGAAACTAGCTACAGTTTTCAAGAAGAGATAGGAAATATACTTTATGATAAGTAATATTTTGGGAGAAATAGAGGGATCTAGATAACCAAGAATCTTAATATTATAATGCTGTACTACTGAGATCTTGGTGAAACGCACACACACAGTTAAACTTGAATGATTTCAAGACTCTTTTGGTTCAAAGTTATTGTAGATGTTGGAAATAAAGAAGGGAGTGGGATGGACGGGGAGTCTGGGGTTCACAGATGCAAACTATTGCCTTGGGAATAGATAAACAATGAGATCCTGCTGTGTAGCACAGGGAACGATATCTAGTCACTTATGATGGAACATGATGGAGGATAAGGTGAGAAAAAGAATATACATATGTGTGTATGAGACTGGGTCACTTTGTTGCACAGAAGAAAACTGACAGAACACTATAAACCAACTATAATGGAAAAAATAAAAATCATTACAAAAGAAAAGAGAGGAAGTATGTAGAGATTAGACCATTGATGCACATCTTAATAAATACCTCATTGTAAAATAGCAGTGGGTTTTCTGGTAAAAAATAAATTAATCAATTGCTTGCGCGTTAGTCTAAACTCCTCTCCAAACTAAAAACTCCCTCTAGAGCTTCCCAAGCAGATGCTCTCTCCTGCTTACAGTACCTTCTAGTGACAAAGCAATCTGTTCCAGATCCCTTGTTAGAAATGGATGCCTTAGGCAGAGCAACCAGAAGTGGTTCCAGCATCTCTATAGAGCAGACTGGGTGGGAAAAGGGATGAGAGATTTATCTTGAAATTGCGTTTGCCAAGCAAGCACATTGTTCTTACCTGGAGTGTGTGTTAACTTGATGTGGCTTGGGAGTGGGGCAAAGTCATGGGCATTAAAGTTGATTTGAAGTCCTGTTTCCACCACCCATTGGTATCTCCATGGCTCCCAGAAACTTCCATCTCCCCAGTTCTGCCCTTGACAGCATGCCACACATATGTGTGATAATGCTGGTTTGTAGAATCACAGTCAAATGCCAAATGCCAGGGGTTGTGTATACGTTAAAACTAGATTATACAAAGAAACCATTTGCTAAACCATCCTGATTTCAATAGATCAATTGTGCTGAGGAGAATCCAAAGTTGGGGAGGGTGGATTTGAGCAGCAAGAGATATTGTCAATCAAAATTAATTAAGAAATTATATATCAATCAATAATCTTCTAAAAAGTCTTGTAATGGCCTCTGCTACTCTATTTAAGCATAAATAAGATAATCAACCCTGTTACCTATCTGGAGATTAGATCTTTTCCAATTAACTTGACTTAATTAACTCTCTAAGGTACTGAACTTTAGATGCCTCAGACACTGTACTTCAAGATTATTACAACTGGAGTACCCACAGAACATATTGTTAAAATTATATTTACTCATTAGACAAATGGAATTCAAGATTTAAATTCATGTGTGTGGGGGGGGGGGTGGTTAAGGAGTTATAAGATCAAAAAATAGGAGCCCAATAAAGACAATTGAAAGAAACCAACATGAAAGACTCTAGAGAGCAGTCTTTCCTATAATCATTAAGGATTATATGAAAGGAAGTCAGTTAGCTTCTGGTAACCACATGGGGCCATGTCAAGTAGCCAGCTTTAAGCATTCTTTCGTGTACTGCCTTGCTTCCCACCTCATAGAGACGATGCCAGTACATAGGAATAGCCTCAACTTCCTGTCCACATCCCATCTGCCTTGGCATCCCCTCTTGCTACCTCTCATGTGAGGGAAGGCATAGTCCGACTTCTACTTAAGGCTCATTCCCTTTGCCTTTGCTCTGGCTCCCACCCCCTACCTCCTCCACAGAAACCTTGCTCCATCAGCCAGCCAGTGACTCTCCGTATCTTCAACCCCTCTCTCTCCACTGGCTCCTTCTCTTCGTTTAATACAGAGGTTCAGGTCCCACCCTCTTACAGTCATGAAAAAACACCCTCCATTAACCCTCCAACTCTAATGCAATCTTCCTAGTTCTTAAAAGATTTCTCTGTATGTCTTGCATCCCCCTTCTCAACACCCAGTCCTGCCTCACCTGCCTGCAGTCGGGCTCCTGTACCCACTTCGTCACTGATGCTGCTCTCGTGCACATTTTTTCTCATGCATTTTTTTGTCCACAGCATACAGAAGTTCCCGGGCCAGGGATCAAACTCAAGCCACAGCAGTGACAACACTGGATTCTTAACCGCTGGCCACCAGGGCACTCCCTGAATGACTTCTTAATCCAATGACCACATTTCAGTCCCCATCTTACCTTTTTTTAATTAAGGTGAAATTCACATTAAGATAAAATTAACCATTTTAAAGGGTACAGTTTAGTGGCCTTTAGCACGTTCACATTTTCCATCACCCTGAAAGGAGGCTCTGTATCCATTAGGCCCTCACTCCCCATGTCCCCTCTCCCCTCAGCCCCTGGCAACTGCTGATCTCCTTTCTTTTCTTTTTTCTTTTTTTTTGGTCGTTTTTTGCCATTTCTTGGGCCGCTTCCACGGCATGTGGAGGTTCCCAGGCTAGGGGTCGAATCGGAGCTGTAGCCACCAGCCTACACCACAGCCACAGCAATGTGGGATCCAAGCCGTGTCTGCGACCTACACCACAGCTCATGGCAATGCCAGATCCTTAACCCACTGAGCAAGGGCAGGGATCAAACCTGCAACCTCATGGTTCCTAGTCGGATTCGTTAACCACTGAGCCACGACGGGAACTCCTAGTCTGCTTTCTATCTCCATGGATTTGCCTGTTCTGGATAGTTCATGTAAATAGGATCATACACCATTTAGTCTTTGGTGACTGGTTTCCTTCACTTAGCATAACATTTTTGAGGCTCATCCGCACTGTAGCATGAATCAGTATGTCATTCCTTTTGAAGACTGGATTCCGTAGGACAGATACACGGACTTCTCTTATCTATTCATCAGTTGACGGGTATTTAGGTTGTGTCTACCTCTTGGCTTATTTGACCTTTCAGAGGCCTGTGACACAACTCACCTCCATCGCCAATCCTTTCTTCCCTTGCCTACTGCGGTGGACCACGCTTCCACCCTCTCTGACTTGTCGCCTTACATGCTCTCTCTTACGGGCCTCCTCAATGTCCATGGTCCCAGGTGCCCGGCCTTGATCCTCTTCTTTTTTTAGTCCCTGCACTCTGCCTAGGTAATCACCCTTATTCCACAGCACCAGCTACCAACGGCCTCTGTGACATCTTTGTCTGCTTCTAGTACAAATCAAGGTGTACTATTCCTAGGATGTAGAGAAGAGTGAAATAGGAGTAGTTGGTACCCCCAAGATGCAGCCACGTTTGGGGTAGCTGTGGAATACGTTATGTGGACTCCCAATCTCCCACCACCCAGAAAAAGCCAGACAAAGGGGAAAGAGAGAAGGATCTGGAACCAAATGCCTCTCCTAATACCCTTCCCTCCACTATCCCATTTTCTACCCTTCGAACCACATATACACAATATCAATGCAGTAGGGAAAGAAGTCAAAGAATATATGTCATGTGGACAGAACAATTGGTTGACTCAATTTTTCATTTTTCAATCTATTGCTTTGTTGTCAGACACAGCTTCAGTGCAAAGTTTTAGCAGCGGGGGTAAGGTTTCATTTCAGCAATTCGTGCTTTTGTTGTTTTCTCTTTTCTCCCCCTCAAACTGACTCACCTTTGGCTAAAAGAAATGTACAGTCAGTTAATATTGACTCAAAGGATTAGGCGATTTACATCTTAATGCAGAGTAATATGTCTCATTGCCATTGTCTCCGGGAACTACCTATTCTGGTACACTTGCGTCTTTTGCTTTCGGTTTAACTCTATTTTTCCATTGTGATTTTAACAAGTAATAAAAGATCACTGCTTTAGGTTTTGCAGGGTAGAGCTGGACAGGGCTATATCAACAGGGTGTCTTTGGCTCCCAGCCCTTCCCTAGGGGATGCAAAGGTGTCAGTGTTTCAAGAGACCTATTTCTGTTGTTGTTAATAAAACGAACTAGAAATCATTCATTCAACATTTAACAAGCATTTATGGAATGTCTCTCATTTATTCCCATAGACCTCTTGGCATATGCATCCGTAGTACTGCAATTACCACACTGAATAGAAGTTTTGTTCACATTTCCACTTCTCCTCTTTACACTGTGAGCTTCTTGGGGGGCAAGGACAATGCCTTGTCGATTACTGTATCTCCTGTGCCTGGCTAAGCATAAGTGCTCATTCATTCATTCGTTCATTCAGGCGATCAAGAACTAGTTACTGAGTGCCTACCATGTGCCCGGCCTTGCTCTAGGCACTGGGGATTCAGCAATGAATAAAATAGATAAAAATCCCTGACTCTCCTGGGGTGCATGTGTGTTGGGGGGCATGGAGTGGACAATAAACAAGAAGGTAAAATATGCAGTATGTTAAATGACAGCATGTGCTATGGATAAAAAATCAAACAGGGGAGTTCCTGTCGTGGCGCAGTGGTTAACGAATCCGACTAGGAACCATGAGGTTGCGGGTTCGGTCCCTGCCCTTGCTCAGTGGGTTGGCGATCCGGCGTTGCCGTGAGCTGTGGTGTAGGTTGCAGACGCGGCTCGGATCCCACGTTGCTGTGGCTCTGGCGTAGGCCGGCGGCTACAGTTCCCATTGGACCCCTAGCCTGGGAATCTCCATATGCCGCGGGAGCGGCCCAAGACCAAGAAATAGCAAAAAGACCAAAAAAAAAAAAAAAAAAATCAAACAGGAAGGAGGCAGGAAGTGTGGGGGACAGGAAGGTTATAGTTTTAAATAGGATGGTCACAGGAGGTCTTACTGAGAAGGCGACATCTGAAGCAAGACCAGAAGGAGGAGCAGGAGCAGGCTGTGGATATCTGTGGGAAAAAGTACTTGAGGCATAAGGAAGGTGTAGGGACTCGACTTTGACCCTAAATGAGATAGGCAGCCACAGGCAGGCTCTGAGGAGGGAGATGAGAGGATCTGACATATTCTAACACAGCCACTCTGGATGCTCTGCAGAGAACAGACTGCAGAGGGCAAGAGTGAAGGCAGACAGGTCACTTATGAGGCTATTGTACTAATAACAATTCAGGCAAGAGACGATGTTCGCTTGGACCAACATGGGAGCAGTGGAAGTCAGGAGAATGGTCGGGTTCTAGATAATTTTGAAGGGAACATGGAAAGGATTTGCTAGAGGATCTGATGTGGGATGAGGGAAAAAGAGGATTGAAGCATGAGTTGAGGTTTTTTGACCAGGAAAATGGGAGGCAAGAATTGTCAGCTATAGAGATGGAGAATACTCCAGAAGGAGCACATCTGGGGAGTGAAGGCTTGGGAGGTCAGTCTGGGTTATGTGAAGCTGAAGATGTCTACTAGGCACCAAAGGGGAGGTATGAGCCTAGAGTTCAGGGAAGAGGTCTAGGCTCGAGATAGACACTGGGGAGTGATGGGCACATGGATGGTACTTAAGCCCTGAGATGTGATGACAGCAGCACGGAGGTGACTGCGGATGGAGTAAAAGATAAAGGATGCGGAGAAGAGGGCAAACCAGCAAAGGAGACTGAGGAGGAATGGCTCCCGAGGGAAGAGAAAGCTTGGCAGAGGTGGTGTCCTCGAAGTGTTCTGGAGAGAAGGAATTGATCGATTGAGTCACATGCTTCTGACAGGTCAATCAAAATAAGGACTTAGAGTTAATCGCTGGGGTTTAGCAAAGGTCATAGGTGATCTTGAGAAAAGCCATTCCTATGGAAAGGAATGGCTGATATAACTGGGTGCCAGAGAGAATGAGAGGAGAGACAGTGACCATTCAAGAGGGGAGAAGATGGAGACAGTGAGTATTGGCCACTTCTTTCAGATTTTACTGTAAAGAGGGGCCGAGTAACAGTAGGGACTAGAGAGGAATATGGGGTTGAGAGTTCTTCCTTAATTGGGAGAAGCTGTGACGTATGGATGTTGATGAAAACGAAATGGTAGTGAAAAGAAAATGGATGGTGCAGGAGGCAGAGAGGAGAGTGATGACGGCCAGGCCCTTGAGCAGCAGGTGAGAAGAGAGGAGCGTAGTGTCTGAATGAAAACTCCCACTGAGAGGCTCCAGTGAGAACTTCCCATACTAGATGTTTGCATCTCTAAAATGCCACTAGGGGAACTCTTAAAATGTAAGCTCCACAAGGGCAGAGGTGTTTGTGTGGTTGGCCCTCTGCCGTATTCCCAGTGCCTAGGATAGGGCCTGGCACCCATGGAAAGAGCTTAAAGATATTTGCTGAACGACCAACTTGCTTTAATTATTTGATAAGGAAAGGCCTCAGTGTTTCAAGATGGGACAACCAGTGCCATGGAGTTTTGACGATTCAATGGAACGCACCCTAACATTAGGATTTGGATCCTCAGAAACATACTATGTGTTCTCCATATGTTTTTTACTTTTATACATGATCTACAAGTGCCAGGCAGGTTGATGTTTGGGAGACCCATGGACAGTACCACTACCACTGTCATAAATGTGCCTCAAATCTATATGCAAAACCAGGAAAACGATGGTTTGGGAGGCCACAGCCATTGCTGGGGAACCGTTCAGAAAGTGTTATGTACACATCTGTTAAATCAAAACTGCAGCTTAAAGCTGTTGGGAGAGGGCGGATGTTTCATCCTCGAGCAAAGTGGAAAATCACCTCCTTCTCTTAAAGACAACTAGTGATGGAGAGTTTTTTGACTTTTAACACAGGATGTGCTTTAATGGCTTTCCTCTTTAATTAATTCTAAGAGCCAGTGGCTGAAATAGGAGAGGATTATCAGCACCTGAGATTGCTCTAGGACAGGTTGAAAACAAGCTCCTTGGAGGAGGAAGCTTCAAAACATGAAAGAGGCTTTCCAAACAAAATGTACATTCAACTCAACAAATAATTTGCTCCCAAGTGATCCCTTTACGTTTTTATGTTTTGTGCCAGGTATGGTGATACATAAATGAACAATAAGCAGGTCTCTGCCTGGAAGGAGTTCATGGTCTAATAGTGGAGACCGTCCAGGAAATAGATAATTAGGAGAGCATTAAGGGGTAATATAATAGGGTCGTTAAGGTCTCAGAAGGACTCCTCATCAGCTTGGGGAGGGAGTTCAAGGAAGACTTGCTCATTTTTTATGGAAAATTTCAAATATACCACAAAGTCAAGAGAAATGTATGTTACACCCAGATCCCAGCTTCAACATCTTGCAACCTTGTTTCACTCATTCCCTTTGCCTCATTTTCTCTTGAAGTTATTTCAAAGCAAACCACAGACATTTTGTCACCTCAACTATGCGTAATAGTTTATTATGCTTCTTTAACTATAAGGACTTTAAAAAAAATCACCTCTATCATATTTGACCCAATTAACAATGAGGAAGACCTCCTAAGCATGGTGGCATCTGAATGCACACCTAGAGGACACAGAGGAGTGAGCCGGGAGAAAGCCACGGGCACAGCCGTTCCTGTTTCCAGCCAAGTCACGAGGACTCTAAGACCTTGAGAGGGACAAGAGGGAACCTGAATTTTGTAGGAAACCACAAGTGGTTCAGCGATGGGAACACAGGGCCACACTGTGCTCCGGGGTCTGAGCCAAAGCCCCCGTTGGTACTCTCCTGCTTCAGCTTCACAACAGTGATTCGACAAGACGTATATATAATTAACTACAGACAAAGGAAGGAGGTTCAAGCTATTAAATGAGCGGCCCATCTCTGGCTCTGCAGCTAAATCAGTGGAAGGGTCTGATGGTGAGGCCAGGTCTTTCTGATTTTCCGGGTGTATAACCACTGTGCCAGCCCTCCTGCATGCACCATCCCCCCTCCCAAATGTTTGTCCCTTCAGTCTTGTTCTCCATAACTATCTACTGTACCAACTAATGGTCCCTTCCTTCCCTCCTTCCTTCCTTTCTTTTAGGGCCGCATCCGCAGCATATGGAAGTTCCCGAGCTAGGGGGCAAATTGGAGCTGCAGCTGTTGGTCTAGGCCACAGCCACAGCAATGCCAGATCTGAGCTGTCTGTGACCTACACCACAGCTCAGGGCAACACCACATCCTTAACCCACTAAGCAAGGCCAGGGATCAAACCCATATCCTCATGGATGCTAGTCGGGTTGGTTACCGCTGAGCCACGCTGGGAACTCCTATTTGTTTCTTAAAGTGTTAATATGAATTGGGGGTTGGTTGGGTACAAAGCAGTAGAAATTCGCAGCAAGACTCTTGCTTATAATATACAAATCTTTTGTAGATCAAGCAACGTGAATTTAACTGAGTCATCCACTGTCGCCAGAGAGCAGCGTGCCCTAATTGCAAGAAAAGCATCTAGAAGGAACAAGCAGTCTCCTGAGTGCTGAACTTGCAAAGCTACAGTGGCAAAGCCACGGTGAGCATCACAGACCAAGAAGCCCCTTATTTCCCTGCTTGAGAAATTCCTGCATTTGCTGACACAGATATACTAAGGTAAAAAAAAAAAAAAGACTAATTAATATGTTTTCACGAGAACTGAATTTTGTATTTAATTAGCAGATTAAGTTACTCTCTGTCGCTAACAGGCTGCGTTCTCAATGAAACTAAATATTATGACAATTGCCAAGTTTATTTGATGGTTTATTCTATGAATGCTAAAAGTCTATTTTACTGAACTTTTTTTTCCATATTAGTTTCTGCCTCAAGCCCAGGTTTTAGGTATCATATTTTCCCTGCCATTTTCATTTGGCAGCTCTGTAACTCTCCTGGTACCGATTTAGTTTCGGATTTCCCCGTTACAAAGTGATGCCGCGGAACCTAGCAGTCTACAACTGTTAGCTGTCTTGGGGGAGTTTGCCCCACACTTCAATGATCATAGCCACAGAATCACAGGAAAGATGGCAGGGCGCGGTGCGCCCCTTCTTCTTTCGACCATGTCTCCAGCAGGACCTGGCGCCTGGGGACATGGTGGGCTCTGCCCCCAAACAGAGACATGTTCTTACTCCAGCCCCAGCCCCACCCGCCCCCACACGGGCCAGTTGTGGAACGATGGGGAAGTGGATGTGAGCTTGGCATGGGGGTTCCAGGTCCGCGTGTTTTGCGCAAGCTGCCTGGGCCTGCCACCCAGTAGAGCTCGCTGCGTAGCTGCGCAAGCTCTGTCAAACGGCACTTGGCCATGCCTCCCCTTCCTCAGCTGCAGAAAAAGGCTGCTGATCAGAGTGTCTACTGCACGGAGTTGATGTGAGGAGGGGCCCGGCGCTTGGCAAAGGCGGGTTAGTGCTCATTCATTTCCCAAGGTCCCAGATCGAGGGGAGAGGGCGTTTTTGATTGCTGAAAACCTAAAAGTCGACAAAAATCTGCTGTGCAAGTGATGAAACCCATAAAAATTCTATCTGCTCAGGGGCGGGGCGGGGTGCGGTGGGGCGGGGGGATAGCAAGCTGTCTAGAGTCGTGGCCCCGCCAAGGCTGTAAGCTCAGCTTGTGGACAAACCCATCACGGCTCTGTCCCAGCAGCTCCTGAGGTGGACAGGCCCTTGGAGCTTCCGGGCCAAGCCACATCTGCACTCTTGGTTTCAGAGAAGAATCCATACAATCGGCGTGTCTCCCCAGCCCTGGGAAACTGCCTGGGGTTGGTGGGGAGGGCGGGCGAATGACGAGGTTGGGGAGACTACTGGACTACTGGCAGTAGACACAAGGTCAGCGGCCTTGTGACGGGGTCCCTGAGGGCGGCAGTATCTTTGGGATGTGTCATAACATTCTCAGAGTATTCGGAGCTGCCTGAATGTCTTTGAACTTTTTATTTGAAATCAAAGTCTGCATTGTCTAGAGAACAGAGGTCAACAGCGCCAATATCGCAGGACGCCACCGGACCATGAAACTGAGCCTGAGGGGAACTTACCTATTCCAAATTCAGGGAGGGGTTAAGGGAAGCAGAGGTGTCAGGATGGCAAAGACAAACAGCCAAATGCCAAGAAAGGTAAGCAGCCGAGCAGGGGAGGAACTAGAAATGGGTACTCAAGTGTGGGGCCGAGGCTGCCCACAGAAATGGATCCGAGAAGCCCCACCGGGGCACCAGCTGCACCTCAATTTTAGGGCAAGAAAACCCCCTCTCTTTCACTTACTCAACCCTGTTCGTGTTAGAGCTGGGGAAACTGAGGCCTGCCGGCTCCCCATCACACAGGACGTTGGTGGGAGCGCGGGGGGAGGCCCGGCCACCTGCCTCCGGCTCAGGCCTCCGCAAAATGTTGCCCCTCCCCCAGCCCCAGGTGCAAGTTTTGGTGGGAAACGAGAACTATTTTCCTCCTGCAATATTTACATTGAGCTGTGGGGGACGTTCATGCCACTTCCTGCCCTAGAGGTCGAGCCTTCATCGCGCGTTGTGCTTTAGAAGTAAAGTAGGCATCTCTGGGTAGAGGCTGGGTTCTTTGGGAGGCCAGGAGGTGGAGAAGGGCTCCACCGAAGCCCGGGAAATAATCGTCAAGGACCCTGACTGACCTGAGAGAAGCCAGGAAAGCCCTGCGTCTTCTGTGACTTCATCAGAACACATTGAAAATGAAAATTGCGATTTCTTCTGAGAAAATATTGGTGCTTTCTGGTTTTATGAAAGGGCAACTTCCTCTTTTCGGATACACACACTGGTGCCAAGGAGTGGTGATTTGTCCCATTAATCCTCGGTGACCTGGGAGAAGAACGAGATAAAGCTCCTTTCAAAGTGGCCTGGAAGAATTCCCTTGAGATGCAGATGGAAGTCAGTGATTTTCAAAATTGTTGAGAATAATTTCACAATGTAGACAAAAGCAAATATACTCTGCTGCTGCCTATAAATTCTCATCCATAAATACATTTTTCCAATGAGTCTACTGACCACCCATCTCGTCTCCAAATTTGTATCCTACGCTAATGAACAGCCCAGACCCACAGAGAGCACCCCCCCCCACATCTGTCTGAGCCTCTGCCTCTGCAGCTTCAGTTTATCTTTATGAATTTAGTATTATCTTGCTGTAAAAACAAGATCACTATCAATTTGTTTGATGTCTCCTGCAAGCAGCTATAGGACATTATTAATTCTCTCCCAAGACCTTTCCCCCTCTCACTCTAAGGGATATAAACAGAGTTATTCTAAACCATTTGCTGTGTTTTGACATTCGTTTCAGAATAATTACCCTAACGCATCCACAAGAGCAAAGGACGACATAAAAGATAAGACTGCCAGGGTTTAAGCCAAAGATCAGTTAAAATATCCAGCACTTGTCAAAAATAATATTTAGAAAAAAGAACTCCCAGAAAATATTTTTATGCTGATTTCCACAAGACTGTAAAGGTCAATAGGCCAGACCCCACGCTGAACAGTAGGTTTAGAACGGAGAGCTAGACATCCAGTCATATTTGAATAAAGGAATGTAATGCAGCAACAAGTATATTTTTCTTTTGATGAAAACATAACAAAATAAAGTGTCCCAGAGGTAACAGGGTTGTGGCAGTGAGTTTGATACCATATAATAAAATTTGCTAAACAACTTCACTATAAGAAACTCAACTAAAGAAATCATGCCAGTCCCTCCAACTTTCCCGGTCGTTGGTACTGTGGGGCAGAGGCAGTTAGCAGGTGTGGGGGGGGGTGAAATGGGAACCTAAATAATCAGGCTCTAGAGCCAGTGCTCTTAAGGAGGGATGGTGTGAGATGGGGATCAGATGAAGCTCTGAGATGGGATGTGTGGTCACTCAGAAGATAGGACCACTCTCTCCACTAACCCTAAGGGGGTGTATATGTCTCCACCTCTGGCAGCAGAGGGGTGGACAGGAAAAGGGCTTCTCAGTTAGAAGAGAGCATTCTAGTTCTTGGGTGTGTCCTTTGTTAATTTCTGGTTCAAGTTTCTGCAGTCTGTCCTACAGATATATCATCCTTGAAGCAGGGTTGGCTGGCATCTCTTTAATAAAGAGGTGTTCAAAAATAGGGTGCTCTTCCAGGACACTGTTGTGGACAGAATTGTGTCTCCACAAAGATATGCTGAGGTCCTGACACCCAGTACCTCTGAATGTGACCTTATTTGGAAATAGGGTCTTTGCAGAAATAATCAAGTAAGACGAGGTCATACTGGATTACTATGGGCCCTCAACCAATGACTGGTATTCTCATAAAAGAAGTGGAAACGCAGACACAGAGGAAAAGCCCATGTGACAACAGAGGCAGAGATGAGAGTGATGCATCTCCAAGCCAAGGCATACCAAGGATTTCTGGCAACACTGAAAGCTGGAAGGGGAAGGACGGATCCTCCCACTAAAGGCTTCAGAGGAGCACGGTCCTGCCAACACCTTGACTTCAGACTTCTAGCCTCTAGTGCTGTGAGATAATACGTTTCTATTGTTTTGAGCCACCAAGTTTGCAGCAGTTTGTTATGGCAACCCTAGGAAATTAATGCAGATGCGTGCTTTGGCTTGCCTTGTGGAACAAAGTTAGTGTCCAATTGAACAAAAATTATTTTGGCTCTTCTGTTTAAGAATGGAGTCCTAATACTAATCCAATATGGATGGATATCCAAATGGGTAAGCATATCATTTTTTCAAAAATACTAGGGCAAATCTTTAATTACGTTACAGTGTTTACTCATAATAAACTATCTAGAGACATCCACTGTGCAGAATGGACCCTCCAGCTAAAGTACCTGTTGTTCGCTAAATCGCTTACACCGGCTCTGCCTGATTTATCATTTTTATACTGTTCTGCTTATTTAGAATCTTCGTTTCTACATTTCCCCCTTTGCTCACTTTGGAACAACGGGAGAAGAATTCCTGGAAAACGGTTCTCCACACTGAGTCAATTGCAAAAATAAACTTTAACCTTCTGAAACGGATCTTTGGTGAGAAAGAGTTCCCAACACCTATTATTTCCTTTAAAGAGTTCTCCCTTCATTAACACTAAGTCCTTCTTGTTGCTGTTCCAATAGATTTGCATTTTGTATTGCTGTTGATAAAAGTATGTACTGTATCTATTTCACACATTAAAACTGGACATTGGGAAGCAATATTTACTCTATCACTTTGCAGCCAATACACCCTAGAATTTTGTGATAGTAATCTGGTTATCTTGTTATCTGAGATGTATTTAAACACACACACACACCACCTTATCTTTTATGTTGTCATCTACAAGCTAGCATGAGTAGTCAGTATAACTTTTTGTGTTAGGAAACCAAAAGACCTGATTGACCTGGCTAAGCGGCTCGATCAGGGGCTTTACCACAGATGGAAATAGTGCCCAAACTCTGCACATAAAGTGTATGCAAAGTGGATGTGATATCCAAATTCCTAACTGATGACCTTCAGCAAGCATCTACAGAAGGAGCTCTATGGAGAGACTCAACCCGTGAAGGCTCCCAAGGTCCTATCTGGTCCAACCTATCTCCTCCATCTGCTTGCAGGGAAGTTGCCCTGAATTAAACCCTGCACCATTTCGGTTATTGTTCAAGGTTAGATATCCAATACGGAGGCATGAGTCCAGAGGTCTCCCATTAAATAAGAACATGTTACCAGTGAGAGGAAGGAAGATTCTGAGACATATCTGTTCTAGCTGTCCCTTGTTCACATGTCAGCATTAATATGTTTATCCTATCATATATTTCACACTTTGGAATCCAGAGAGAACTTTTTTTTATGAAGGATGAGACCTACTAATGGGGGGCTGGGAGTAGAAATGATGCCCTGGCAGGTCCTGGATAATGATACTGAGGGTGAAAATAGAAGAACAGCTAATAATGAACCAATACCATCTCTGCTACTTACCCACCAGAACTCTCCACCTACACTCTCACCACAGACTTTCATGATGAACCTTAAGACTGATGTTACAACTACAGAACTGAATTCTGTAGACCACTGAGCCTCGGCAGTGGGACGGATTCAGGTGTGTGTCTGCTATTTACGGGCTGTGTGGTATGCCCCAGGGCAAGTCCCTTGACCTCTCTGAACATTCACCTTGTCATCTGTAAAATGAAACTTCCCCAATAAAGTTGTTATGAGAATTAGATGACCTAATGCTTAACACACTATCTTGCACATAATAAGCAATAAATAAATATTAGCTATTATTAATGAACCCAAACCAAGCAAACTAGTATTTGTTCCTGATGGTCAGTCACTGAACAGCAGATCAAATGGTTGATTAATTGATCCAGTTCAGCCCCTGAGAAGTCTAAGGTAATTTTACCCTAACTATTTGCGGGCTAGTTATATCACTGTACTAATCAAATAGGACATTTACTTATCTAATTCACTACTATCAAATAAATTTAACAGCTAGCAATTCATCAGCTAGAGAATGGGGAGACAGAATGGATGGCAAGGTGTCAGAAGATTCAAGCAAATACATTTGGCTGATTAGTCTTGGGGAGGGGAAAGAAGACATTCAGACAGCTGAGAAACACATGCAACAATGTTCAACATCACTCATTATTAGAGAGATGCAAATCCAAACCACTCTGAGGTACCACCTTACACCAGCCAGAATGGCCATCATCCAAAAGTCTACAAACACTAAGTGCTGGAGAGGGTGTGGAGAAAAGGGAACCCTAGTACACTTTTTGTGGGATTGTCAATTGGTGCAACCACTGTGGAAAGCAGTATGGAGATGCCTCAGAAAACTAAACATAGAACTACCATTGGATCCAGCAACCCCACTCCTGGGCATCTATCCAGAGAAAACCACGACTCGCAAAGACACATGTACTCCAATGTTCATTGCAGCACTATTTACAATAGCCAAAACGTGGAAACAACCTCAATGTCCATTGACAGAGGAGTGGATCCAGATGATGTGGTATATATACACAATGGAATATTACTCAGCCATTAAAAGGAACGAAATACCGGCATTTTTAGCAACATGGATGGACCTAGAAACTATCATGCTAAGTGAAGTCAGGCATACAATGAGACACCAACATCCATTGCTTTCACTGACATGTGGAATCTGAAAAAAGGACAGAGAGAACTTCTTTGCAGAACAGATGCTGACTCACAGACATTGAAAAACTCATGGTCTCCGGAGGAGACAGTTTGGGGGGTGGGGGGATGTGCCTGGGTTGTGGGATGGAAATCCTGTGAAATCAGATTGTTATGATGGTTATACAACTACAGATGTGGAAAAAAAAAA
The DNA here is from genome assembly GCF_016906955.1 of Phacochoerus africanus. Lineage (NCBI taxonomy): Eukaryota > Metazoa > Chordata > Mammalia > Artiodactyla > Suidae > Phacochoerus > Phacochoerus africanus. The sequence continues at coordinate 124,756,730 of NC_062560.1, read as the reverse complement.
AAAGCCTTGGGGAGGGGAGCTGTGTAAGGGTACCCAAAGACTTTAATGTATTTACTTTTTTTGTTTGTTTGTTTCCTCTCTTCGCTTGAAGAGTATCCCGCATGATTCTGAACTAGGTTGGCTTCCAGATGGTGGAGCTCCCATCCCTAGCCCTCACAGACCTAGAAACAATGTGGAGATTTTTTCTTACTAAGGTAAATGGACTTCTGAGAGAGAAACCTCAGGAAATTCCAGGGAAGGTCCAGGTGAGACACCAGTGTTTGGTATTCAAAGTCAAGGATGTTGTGATGCATATAAGTCAGATCATTATGCTATACACCTTAAACTTATACAGCGCTGTGTGTCAATTACATCTCAATAAACCTGGGGGGAAAAGACCTGAACCAAGGATATCAATAGCAAGGAAGAAACTTTAACACATACACATCCAGGAAAAGGCAATAAGCTTGGGAAAGGTCTCAAAGGCAGTGACAGTGGCCTTCAAGTATTTGAAGAGTTCTTAGTGGAAGCTAGGGTAGACCAGCTCTGACTTATTCCAGCAGGACCACTAGGTAGAAGGGCTGGTGAGGCAGATTTGATAAGACTGGGTTGTTCCAATATGTAGTGAGGGCCCCACTGTTGAATATATATGAACAGAGGCTTGATGAACAATTCTTAGGGAAGCTGGGGAGATAATTTGTTCCTTTGGAAAATATTGAGCTAGTTCAGTGTCCTTCTACCTCTAAGATGATATTAACCCAATGACTCTATAACAAGCTAGAGAATCCGTCATTATTATTTGATTATTTCAGGAGGCTTCCATTAGGCTTTAATTCACCTTATGGATAATTCCACACCAAAAAAAGACGAACTAATCAAAGTAATAACTGCAACATATTTTATATCCATTAAGGCACAGTTATTCATTCCAGCCTAAATTACTTTTTAAAACAAGTAAATAGTCTATAACTAGTACTGGGATTATACAAAGAGTATATGCTATTTGCAGATATGTGCAGTAGGAGGAAGAAAAATATGCCCTAATAAAATTACAGCTCATAAGTTTCAACATTAAAAACCCTGATTTAATTTTATAATCCATCCTTATGAAGTCACTGAAGATTTGTAAGCTTTTGCCTAATGAGGATCTACAGTATAATGGTCATAGTACTCTGAGGATGGAGGGGCGATGTACCTCGAAAAACATTTGAAAATCCATTTAATTATATCAGGCCCCATGACAAGCATTTATGAATGCACACATCAAAGACTAGAGGTGTGATTTGGGATCACATATCATCAGCTGAGCAGCAGAAACAAAGCTGAGTAAAATTCTGATTCTCTTCTCCAATGAGCAGGACTGTCTCGGTTTAATTCAAGTTTCGGTTTTCTTAAGGTATAAACCAATGGTGCAGTACTATTTCAGTCAAATCAGATTATTGCCTAATTTCTTATCCCGAGTCCTCAGAATTTTGCAAACGTAGTAGACAGGCCATACATATTTCTGTAGAGACCCACTGCAGACAGTAGAGACTCTGTTGTTAATCCAAGCAAAGATGCTGGGTCCAACAGCATCTTAGGTTTCCCACACACTGCTGTTTGCACCTTAGGTGTGATAAACTGAATACTAATTAGGTTTTAACACTTGTAATTAGATGGTTTATTCATGCCGTTGTAATGTACTCTTCCTTTCCAAATTTGGTTTCACAGTTGTCACTTACCAGATCATTGCCTAAGCTTTGGTGGCGATACCGAGAGCTTCTTACTACCTCCATCATTGGTCAATGCTTACTTGTTGAATGAACAAACTCTCCAGAGTCCAACCACTTCTGGGACTGCAAGAGCCTCCTAAACTAGTCTTGCTTCTTCCATCCTTGATCACTTACAGTCCATTCTCAACACATCGGCCTCTTAAAATCAAAGTCTGATCACGGCCCTCCTCTGCAAGGATTCCTCCAGTAGCTCACCATTTCACTCCTCTGTAAGGCCTGAACTAGAAGGTCCTGTACAGCCCCACCCCTCCCTTCTCTCTGTGATTGCCTCTCCTACTCTCTCTTTCATCCGCCCTATCCCACTCACCTAGGCCTCTTGGTATCCCCTCACCTAGAAAGTTCTGGCCAAAGCTTTTGTACTACTAGGAATGACCTTCTCTCAGATATCAGCATGACGAACTCCCTCCCTCATGTGTTTCAAGTCTTTTCTCAAATATCACCTTGACTACCCTAGCTGAAATGATAACACTCACCCCTATTACCCTGCTCTTTTTTATACTTAGGTATAAGTCCAATTTAAAAATGTACAGAATCTATATTCTGAAAACTGAAAAGTGATGACGAAAGAAATCAAGATACCTAAAAAAATGGAGAGATGCACTGTATTCGTGAAGGAGAAGACTACACAATACTAAAGATGTCACTGCTCCCCAAATTCAAATGCAGGTTTAACACAATTCCTAGCAAAATCCCAGCAAGACTGTTTTGTAGATATAGACAAGAGGATTTAAAAATACATACGAAAAGGCAAAGGGACTAGAATAGCCAAAACTAGTTTGAAAAGAATAAAGTGGAGGAATCATTCTACTTGATTTTAAGACTATAAAATCTTACATTTTAAAATCTTATATTTCCTAGTCTTAAAGTACTGTAGCTAATTACCATATAGCTACAGTACTCAAGACAGCATGGTACTAGCAGACGGATAAATACATAAACCAGTGGAACAGAGTAGAAAACCCAGAAATAGACCTACACAAGTATGGCCAATTGACTTCTAACAAAGGAACACATGTATTCAATAGACGAAGTATAGTCTTTTCAACAAATATTGCTGGAGCAGCTGGATGTCCATAGGCACAACAAACAAACAAACAAAATCCCCTCAATCTAAACTTCATAGCTTAGATTAGCTCAAAACAGATAATAATATAAATGCATACCATAAGAACACAGAACTTTTAGTCCTTAGGAGAAAAATCTTCACGACATATGGTTAGGAGGTGAATTGTCAGACATGGCAAAAAATGATAAATTGGACTCTGTCAGAATTAAAAAATCTTGTTCTGTCAAAGACACTGTCAATAAAATAAAAAGACAAACCAGAGATTGGGAGAAAATGTCGATAAGCCACAAATCCAACAAATGACTTGAATCTAGAATATGTAAAGAACTCTCAAAACTCTATAGTAAGAAAACAACTACTTAACTACTTGAACTGAAATGTCACCACAAAGGATAGAAGCAAATAAACACATGAAAAAACATTCCTCAGTCATTAGGCAGATACAAATCAAAACCTTGGTGAGAATCACTACACACCTATTTAGCATGGCTAAAAATTTTTTTAAAAAAGACAATTGATGTACAAAGGTTGTGAAGTAACAATTCTCATTCATTGCTGCTGCGAATGTAAAATGCTACAGTCACTTTGGAAGACACTTTGGCAGTTTCCTATAAATTTAAAAATACGCCTTCCATACAACCAACAATGTCACTCTTAGATATTTGCCCCAGTGAGTTGAAAACCTATGTACACACAAAAACCCGGGTGTGGATGTTTATAGCTATTTTATTCACAACTGCCAAAAACTGAAAGGGAAAAAAAGATATCGGTCAATAGGTGAATGCACTAATTGTGGTCTATTCACCAATGAAATATTATTTGGTGATAAAAAAAAGAGAACGAGCCCTTAATCCACACAAAAACATGGATGAATCATAAATGTATTTTGTAGAGTGAGAAAAAAAGCCAGACAGATTACATGTTGTAGGATTCCATTTATATGATATTCCAAAAAAGGCAAGAATTGAGATATATCAAACATCAGTGATTGTCAAGGGTGGGGGTGGGAGGGGGGATTAAGTGCTAACTGTTCTCTATGGTGCGATGGTGGTGGACACGTGACTGCATTTTTCAAAATCCACAGAACCATATACCACAAAGAGTGGCCTCTACTGTATGCAAATTAAAAGTATCAAAAAAGATTTCAAGAGAAACTAGGATGGAAAGCAGATCATCACAAATGAATCTAACTATATTACAAATGTATACCATAACCTTGCTGAAAGGACTGGGGGGAAAAGCAGCTGACCTAAGTAACTTTGGACAACAATATTTTGAATAGATGCTGCAAGGCTAAAGACAAACAAAACCGTATATAAAGTATATACTCCAGTTGGTAGATTTGTTTCTCTCAGGGATACAGGTCCACGGTTCTGAAACTACTGACTGAACAAGTAAGTGAATGGATGGTGGATGGATGAGGAGAGCTAGGTTTCTCACAGTCAGAGAAAGAACTTACAAATGAGCGAGGCGGGAAGTGAGAAGAATAAACTCTATGGTGCTGGACTGGAGTCAGAGACACCAGCACGAACTCATATACATGTATACATGTACATATGTGCATACAATATACATATAGAGAAATAAGTGCTTGTATTGGTTAGTATATACATATATATGAATGTTAATATATATCTATATCTCCTATTCTAACTCCGTCTGCTGAGGGGGCCTAGAAGCAGTGAAACTCCAGCAGCAATGAGCACACCCTGCACCCACACTGTAGTTTATAAATATCATTCTCAAATCAAAAGAGCCAGTACTTCCTGGGGAAATGATAATTCTAGGGCTGCGGCAAGGAGAATGCAAGAAAAAGGATGAGGACATGTTAAAGGGACATAGAAGCCAACTTGACAGAGTTCTCAATTGCCAAAGCTAGAATAATTTGAGCAAGAAAGTAAATAACTATATAATGGTAGTATTGGAGTATAACCCAAAGCATGAACTAAGTATCCATGGGTCCAGACTGATCTAAATAAATGACCATATAAATAAATAAATAAATAAGGAAGACAGGAGATATCGTCTTTACAGGAGTATTATCAATAATAAATGTACAGGAGTTCCTATTGTGGAGCAGTGGAAATGAATCCGACTAAGAACCATGAGGTTGTGGGTTCGATCCCTGGCCTTGTTCAGTGGGTTAAGGATCCGGCGCTGCTGTGAGCTGTGGTGTGGGTCGCAGATGTGGCTTGGATCTGGTGGTGGTGTGGCTATGGCGTAGGTTGGCAGCTGTAGCTCCGATTCGACCCCTAGCCTGGGAATCTCCATATGCCACAGGTGTGGCTCTAAAAAAGCAAATAATAATAATAATAATGAAAATGTACAAGGAATGAGGGAAATAAAAAGCTACCATTAGAACACTGCAGCAATAATTGCTGCACATAGGATCCATTGGTGAATGCTAAAATTAGCAGGCAAAATTTTAAGTAGAAACAGAATAGTTATATAGCTTTTCCTAAGTTCTCCTCCCAGATATTGATTAATTACTGCAGTGCCTTTAACATATGTTCACAAATTTTTTGATACTTCTCCAGCCAGGACATGGAGCTTAATTTTCATCCCTCTCATGAGTGTGAGCTGGGCTGTATGACTGGCTTCTAAGGAACGGAGAATGGAAAGGGAAAAATAGTTACTTCACAAAGGATAAATCTGGAAGATACCACCTGCAACAAGAGATCAAGTTTAATAGGATGAGAAATAAGTCATGTTGATATCATGTACCCCCTACTATGATGTAATGAAAAATCAGTGACTCTAGTCTAATCACAAGAAGACATAAGACAAGCCCACACCGAGAGAGATTTCACAAAATAACTGACTAGTACTCTTCAAAACTGTCAAGGTTGGAGTTCCTCTTGTGGCGCAGCAGTTAACAATCCTACTTCAGATCCCCAGCCTGGTGCAGTGGGTCAAAGGATCCGGCATTGCTGCAGCATAGTCACAGCTGTAGCGCGGATTCAGTCTCATTAGGGCCAGAAACTTCTATATGCTGTGGGTGCAGTCAAAAAAAAAAAAAAAAAACTGTCAAGGTCACATAAAATGAGGAAAGACTGAGGAAGTGCCCAGATTATAGGAGAATAAGAAGACATGAGCAACTAAATGCAATGTGGTGTCCTGGATTGGATCCTGGAACAGAAAAAGAACATTAGTGGGAAAAATTGATGAAGTCCAAAAACAAATCAGTAGTCAAGGGTATCATATCACTGTTAATGTCTTTTTTTTTTTTTGTCTTTTTTTTCTGCTATTTCTTGGGCCGCTCCTGCGGCATATGGAGATTCCCAGGCTAGGGGTCCATTGGAGCTGTAGCCACCCGCCTATGCCAGAGCCACAGCAACGCAGGATCCGAGCCGCGTCTGCACCCTACAGCACAGCTCACGGCAACGCCGGATCGTTAACCCACTGAGCAAGGGCAGGGATCGAACCCACAACCTTATGGTTCCTAGTCGGATTTGTTAACCACTGCGCCACGACGGGAACTCCTGTTAATGTCTTAATTTTGATAAATGCATCATGGTTTCTGAGATATGAACATCAGAAAAAGCTGGGTGAAGGATGTACTATTTTTACAACTTTTATTAGTACAAAATTTTTTCAAAATAAAATGTTTTTTAAAAGCATACTGAAAATGTTAAGTGCTGGCAAGGATGCGGAACAACTGGATTACTCATTGCTGGTGGGAATTTAAAATGTTACAGACACTTCAGAAATCAGTTTGACAGTTTTTCATGAAATTAAACATATATAAGACATACAATTCAGTAATTAAACAACTAATTACATTATTCATGAGCATTTAGCTCAGAGAAGTGAAAATGTATATCCAAATAAAAACTTGTACATGGATTTTTACAGTCATTCTATTAATAAAAGCCCAAACTTGAAACAAAACCCAGCTGTCTTTCGATGAGTAAATAATTTTTAAAAACTATGGTATATCCATACCATGGATTACTACTCAACAATACAAAGGAATGAACTATTAATACACAGAACAATTTAGATGGATCTGGAGGGATTTATGTTAAATGAAAAAAGCCATTCTCCAAAGGTTATGCCTTGCCATATATGTATTTTTATGACATTTTAATGACATTGTTGAAAAGACAAAACTAAAACTAATGATAGAGAAGGGATCAGTGGTTGCCAGGAGTTAGAGCTTTTGATTCTATATTTTGATTGTGATGGTAGTTACATGAATTTATAAATGGTATAAAATTAATAGAACTATACACCAAAAGAGTCAATTTTACTGTATGTTAATTCTAAAAATAAAAAATAAAGGCCATACACTAAAGTTTGTTGTACTTTATACATTACTGTATCTATATTGTAACTCAACAGAAAGTGAAGAAATTCCAAAAGTATGTAAAACTTATGCCATATTTTAATGTCCACATTTGAAATTAAAGGTAAGTGATAAAAAAAAAGGTAAGTGATGAAAATATATAAAAGCCATGTACATGGGGCTACGTTAGTATTTCTCCTACTGATTTCTACTTAATGCCTTGAGCAGACTGCAATACTTTGAAATGTTTATACTTGCTTTTGGCCCAAAGTGTTGTCAACGTTTTTAAATGTTCCATATAAGCATGAAAAGCATGTACATTCTACAGTTGTGCATATTAGTATTTTACATTCAGTTTATTAGGTCAAATTTGTTTAATGTATTGTTGAAATATTTCTCTATTTTTCTTTAAGATAAGAGTGTACATCTCATTGTCATAAAAGAATTACTTGTAGGACATTTTTAGGCTGAAGATGAAGGTAGTTTCTTCTAGAAGGATCTGTGTACACTTCTGTCAAGTGCTTGGGGCATTATGAGCCCAAGACCACCTTCAGTCATGTTCACAGATTGCTATCTCTTTGACAACCAGGGCAATGACAATCCAGGCTACAATCCTGTGTGGGAACAGGCCCATGACCACTTACTTCTCAGTGACAAGGTTTTTTCTCTTATTTCCAGTGCTTCTAGCTTCCATCAGAGGCTAAGCCTTTGGGGTCCAAACTTAATATGCAGGAGAGTCTTTTATTAATCTCCCCTCCTCCCACCCTAGATTATGGCCCTTCTGTCTTTGACTCCTGGCACCTTCCTGTCCCCTTACCTGTGCCTTAACCTCAGAGATTTTTGACCTCCTGACCCTTCTCTGGTGCCCCATGCCTGACCTCTGTTTGAAAAACCCAGCTCTTTCGTTACCCGAGGGGCGGCCATTCAGCCAGGCCTGGATGAGTGTTGTGACAGCTTTGCTCTTCACTCATTGAGTCACTGAGGTACAAGGATATTCAAATATTGAAACTAATATGATTCTCTGCATCAGCTGAAGTGATCAAGGCATCAGTGACTGCGCTTATGTATTACTTTCCTGGGCCACCATAACAAAGTACCACGGACTGGATGGCTTAAACAATAGAAATGTATTATTTCCTCACTGTTCCTTAGGCTGGAAGTCCCAGATGAGGTTGATGGGGTTGGTTTCTTCCGGGGCCTCTCCCCTTGGCTTGTACATGGCCTCTGTCCCCCTGTGTCCTCGAACGGTCTCCTCTCTGGGTATGACTGCCCCTCTTCTTTTTTTTTTTTTTTTTTTTTGTCTTTTGTTGTTGTTGCTATTGTTGTTGTTGTTGCTATTTCTTGGGCCGCTCCCGCGGCATATGGAGGTTCCCAGGCTAGGGGTCCAATCGCAGCTGTAGCCACCGGCCTACGCCAGAGCCACAGCAACACCAGATTCGAGCCGCGTCTGCAACCTACACCACAGCTCACGGCAATGCCGGATCCTTAACCCACTGAGCAAGGGCAGGGACCGAACCCGCAACCTCATGGTTCCTAGTCGGATTCGTTAACCACTGCGCCACGACGGGAACTCCTGCCCCTCTTCTTATAAGGACACCAGCCATATTGGATTAGAGCCTATCCTAATGACCGCATTTTAACTTAATCACTTCTTAAACACCCTATCTCCAAATACAGTTATGTTCAGAAGTACATGGGGATTAGGACTTCAATGTGCAAATTTCAGGTGAACATAATTCGGATATAACCACTTCTATCAAAACCAAGGAATTCTGTGACCTGCCTATGTTACCACACCACTCTCACCAACACAAATGAGTTTCCCTCTGTACCACCCAGGTTTTGGCAATAAGCAACTTTACCTTGAAGAAGCATGCTGTGCCATCTGCTTCCCAAGGCAAGTCTTGTTGTTATGAGAGAATTGGCAAGCTTCAGTGCAAAAGTTTGAGTTCTAGATATTAAATATTTAAATATTAATTTGTTCTTTGAAACGCTCACCAAAGTTATCAGTATGTTCATTCCAAGTCTCATAATTATATTTAATTTTCACTAATGAAATCAACAGGGTAGGATTCTACCCTCAGTTCTTTGGTGCTGAGCATAGAATCTCTTATTTTGTTCCCCTTGTCATTATTTCTCTTTTCCTCCAAGTAGTTCAGCGAACCGTACAAGACTATAAATATTAAATCCTGTGACATGCTTAATTGACACAATATGGAAAAAATGCTTGTGCCACTAGCTATAAATGACATCATATGCTCTGGAGGAAAGATATTTCAGTGGGAAATAACGTAGCAATAATACAATACACCAGTTACACTGAAAATGGGAAGGCATTTGGCTGACAGAAAAAAAAATTGTTTTGCAGCACGGAAGTTTTGATGGAGAAATTGACTTTAAGTAGGCTTAACAAAGAGGGGGTGTGTGTCAGCACTAACAATTGGTATTTCTGTATTTTTATCTAACATTATTCATGGCTTCAAAATAAACATTTTCTGTTTCTTCCTGGATCACAGAAAACAAGTATGATAAACTTCTCAGGCTCCCCAAAGAAATAATAGCTAACACTTATTGAGCACACCTCTGCCAAGCAAAGCCTGCATCAGCTCACTTCACTTGCAAGTCAATCTTAGGAGGCAGGTACCATTCTTTTCCCCAGCGTATCAATAAGAAAACTGACGAGGCAGTTTGGGTGATTCTCTCAAGGTCACAGCACTAGGAAAATAGAGGAGCTGGGGCTTGACCTCCACTCTGACTCCAAACTCCATGTTTTTAACCACCATATTTAACCTCTTCTTGACCCCACATTTCCTCAAGTGTACAATGTATAAGATACAAATGAACACCTTGGCAATATTAAGGAAATACTATGTCTGGAAATATTAGGGAAAAAATAAAGCTCTGTGCAAATAGGCACAGATGTTGATAAGCTAACTAGGAGAAAAGCAAACTCTCTTGCCTGCCATGTACAGGCACTAGGAGGTTTTGTTGTTTGAGTTCTTCATAGGCTGGCAAAGCTAGAAGAAAATACTTTACTGTTTGGTAACTGAAATGGCCTAATTTACTGAGTATTAGTTAAGAGGTACTACACAGTGGCTGGGTCTAACAATTGTTAGGGAAGGAACACTTTAGTAAAGTTGTCTTACAATCAATACAGCTTATTCTCTTAAAACACTGAGGAGCACTTTCAACTATTTTCAATGTCACACTAAGTAATAACAACTGGAACAAAGAGAAAAGAACAAGATACTGCTTACGATCTAAATGCTCCCAAACTGCTGCATTGAAACACAGAGATGCAGAGCACCTTTTCCTTTATTTCTTTTCAAGGAAAGAGACACACTAATTGGTGTGGATTGAAGATTTGTAAAAATAAGTAATATGCAATGAAACTCTTGCTTTGGTTCCTCTGCCTACACAGGGTGTGTCAGTGAAAACAGCTGCAGTGCACAGGAGTGTACTGAAGTAGACACTGCAGATTCCAAACGCGGGACAAGTCATTGGGCAGGAGAGTCACAAGACCTGGGTTCTAACAAAGGTCCTGCTATTGACAATGAGGGATTTCAGCCGGCCATTTCTCAGGTCTCAGTTTCCCTACTGCAAACATGGAGCATTGGACAAAATCACCTGTCCAGGCCATTACAGCTCAAGTGTGCTGGTCCCCTGGGCCCCTCTCTGCAACCTCCTTCTAGGAGCTAAGCTTTCTGGAACTAGTTGGAGAGCTTCTACCCTGTGCCCAGATGTGACAGAAAGGCAAAAGGAATTGCTTTCTTTTGGCAACTGGCACTGAGGAGAGCTCCTTGTCAGGGAGGAATGTATTATTTGACTGTTTAATGGTCTCATGAACACATGTTTCAACAAAGCAAGAGAGCTCTCTCACCCGATGAAAACAACCCCTATCGCTGAGAGAGATGGCACATTATCAACAACAGCAGTTTATTCTGGTATCAGCGCTAGCCACTCAAGCTGAGCTTAACCGTCTCTCCTTGAAATTCCCTATCTCGTCTGATTTTCACTTTCTGGTTTGCTATCCTCCCATTGTTCTTTTGCACAGCGTGGGAGCTGCTTCTGATTTTGTTTGTTGCCATAGGAATCGACCTTCATGCAGATATGCCAGTGCCACCAACTCACCTGCTGCTCCTTCGAAAGGCACCAGAGGCCAGGCCTAGGATATGATCTATGCTGAAATCATGGCCCAGGGCTCCAGGCGGCCACTCCCTGGTGTAAGGAAAAGTAAGATTTGCATGGCAATTTTATTTTTCAACATAAAGACCATCCGTGTTTTCTCCATCCTCCTGAAAACATATATTCCAGAGAGATAGATAGAACAGTGATTCTCATTTTAATTTGCAAATAAGGAAATCAGGGCACAAAGTCTTTATACAACTTGACCAAAATCCCACAGAAAGTTAGTGGCACTATTCAGGCTCAAGTCCAAACTCTTCAGTTCAGTTCTATTTCCTTCCCTTAGATCACTGTCTCTGACTCTAGGTTGTTTAATTCTAAGACGAGGGCAACTTGCTGCTGCAGACAATTAGGCAAGTGTCATAGCCTAGTTCAGGAGCCGGCAAACTACAGCCAAAGTTGGTTCCCCACTACCTTTTTAAGTAAAGTTTTATTAGAACACAGCCATGCCTATGCATTTATGTATTCTCTATGGCTGTTTTTGCACTGTGACAGCAGAGTTGTGTAGCTGTGACAAAGACCATGTGGCCTGCAAGACTGAAAATATTTACTATCTGGCCCTTTACAGAAAAGTTTGCTATCCCCTGGCCTAGTGGATAAAGAGTTGGATTCAAGAAGTCACACAGACCAAGATTAGAACTGTAACCCTGCTAATTTGAAGTTGTGTTACCTCAGAAGTTTCTTAACCTTCCCGAGCCTCAGTTTCTCCATATGTAAAATGGGGTATAATAATTGTGCCTGCCACATAGGGTTGTTGTTTATCCATTAATAAAATTAAATGAGGTAATGTGTGCTTAGAATAGTATCTGGCAGAGGATAAACTATCACTCAATGGTAATTATTATTATTTCTGGGGAAAATCAGGCCCCCTTTGCCAGCAGGTTCTCTTGGTTAGCTGAGGTGCATTCAACTGGCCTGCCAAGAAGCACAAGACTGTAATAGATCTGGTGCAAAAACCTAAAAGCCAGGGGCTGCCTATCCCGCCTTGCCATTCCTACCCTTGACTGCTCCCACACCCCTCAGGCAGGCCTGCTAAAACTAAACCTACTTCTGATCCAGCTTCTGAGCTTGATTATTGTTACTTGGGCCCTTCTCTGCTAGTTAAGGACATTTGACTGCTGCTTCTGCTTGGACACTGTTGCTATGCTTGGGATTTCTACCCCCAGTGGATGTGAGCTTTCGAGCAAAGTGTAGCCTGCGACAGCAAGTAGAATAAGCATTGAGAGTAGCGAATTTTGGTGTAGGAATGGGACTTAAGCCACAGATTTGTTGCACAGGTATGTCCCTTTTGTGCATGTTTCTGGATTTTTGAGTTGCCTTAGTGGTACAGGATGACTGATTTCTTATGTTCTGCGCTTTGACATCAGAAATAGGTCATTCCAGTGTCTCAGCTGGTTCAGAGACTCCATGTGATGAGTTATGAGCGAGTGTGGCCACTGCTGTCCTTGATGTAGCCCACAAAGGTTGGGGTTTTCTCTAAACTTCCTGAACCTCTCTACTAGCCCAGCAGGACATGATCTAAGCCAATAAACAGCCCCATCTTATCATCATCATCATCTTTTTTTTTAAGGTTTTCCCCATTTGGAGCTATACATTTCCAAATATTTCACCATGTCAAATTGCAATGGATTATATGAGTAACTTTCTTTACTAACTGCATTTCTGAAGTAATAATTAATTAAACATTCTCTTTAAAAAGTGAATGATAAAAGGATCAGGTAACCCCCCATCAGTTTCTGGTCAGTGTGAAATGGCTTCAAGGTCCTCACCTGAAAAATGGGGGTGGAGTTCCCGTCATGGCTCAGCAGAAATGAAACTGACTAGCATCCATGAGGACACAGGTTCGATCCCTGGCCTCGCTCAGTGGGTGAAGGATCCAGCACTGCCGTGAGCTGTGGTGTAGGTCGCAGATGCGGCTTGGATCTGACGTTGCTGTGGCTGTGGTGTTGGCCAGCAGCTATAGCTCCGATTCAAACCCTAGCCTGGGAACTTCCACATGCTGTGGGTGCGGCCCTAAGAGACCAATAAATAAATGGGGGTGATGATAGTCACTATCTCAGGGTTGCTATGACAATTCAATGAACTGGTACTTTCAACTCATCTTCACAACCATCAGAGCTAACCCATCCTGAGCTCTCACTGGAGTCCAAAGCTAAAACTGACGGACTCCACAAAACCTCACCCCAAGGTCAAAGCACTTGCGGCTTTGGCTGCCTGCACAGTCCTAGGGGGATTATACATAAATTCTCTGTTGGGTTGGGAGCATTTTTGTTTGTTTTGCTTTGAGAAAAGCAATCCCCCCATTTCTCCCCTCTAGGTGTCTAGGGAATTGATCTACACCCTTCTCAAGCCAATCTTTTAAGGCTCTTCAACTTGAGGTTAGAAAAACAAGTAGTATTTTTATTCCCCATGACACAAAGACAAGCGCCTTCAATTTGTCCTAAAGTGCCTCCTTTCAGTTTCAGGATGTGTACAAGGAGTTCCAGGAAGGAAGTTGTTCTTTCATTTTAGCATCCTGGGATTTAATGAGTAAGTGCAGGGTGATCTATTTATATCCTTTAAGAGGGGAGGTGGCAAGCAGGGTAATTAGGGGCACCAGCTTTGAGTCATGCAGACCTGGCTTCTGGCCCTGGCCCTTTCACTCTCTGAACCTCCGTTTCCTCACCACTGAAATGCAGATCATGACAAGCCCTAGCTGGTGGGCTGGATGCGGCGAGGACATGAGACAGAGCACACACCAGAGCAGGAGCAGCCCGAGCCCCGAGGAACCACAGACAGGGGAGTGGAGAGAGCTTCCTCCTCACCTGCGTACCCAGATCACCTCCCCTCTCAGTCTTTGCCTTCTCGGGCTGACAAGGCCAGACCTCCCGCTGTGCCTAGGCAAGAGCCCAAGGATGGGCTGGTGTCTTGGTTAAACTCAATTCCTTTTCTTCGGGGAAAAAGCGGGAATCCGGGGAAGAGAGGAAAGTGAACTAACTACACCTAACACCGTCCTTGTGTGATCCAATTCCCACAGCGATTCCATTTCAAGAGGGGCATTCCCGCACAACCCTCTCAGCCTCTCTGCAAGCTGGTCTCATATAAGGCCTGGTCCAGCTTCACACTGGTGCTCACATCACTCTGGAGAAGCTGAAGCAGGTGTACAAAACTCACAGCCTGTTAGGCCTCAGGGAGGGTCACATTTTCTGTTAGGTTTCTCTGTGAAGCTTGCTGCTTGGAGCAGGTGAGTACAACATCAGGGCTAAGCCAACCCAAATAGCCTTTTCTCTGCCAGGCCCATGTGGCGCCCTTCCTGCTGGACCCCCTGCGTGGCATCTATATTATGCCCGGGCATTAGTCTGCCAGGGCTTCATAACATACTCCTACAGATGGGGCCTGAAACAATGGACATGTATGGCCCCCCAGCTCTGGAGGAGAGAAGGCTGAGAGCAAGGTGTTTGTTGGCAGGGTCGCTTTATTCAGACGCCTATTGTCTTGACTGTAGAGGGTCGCCTGCTCCCTATGTCTCCACGTGGGCTTCCCTCTGTGTCTGTGTCTGTGTCCTAATAGCCTCTTTGTATAGACACCCATCAGATTGGAGTAGGGCCCACCCTAATGATGTCCCTGGACCTCATTTACCTCGTTAAAGACCCTGCCTCCAGATACAGTCACATTCTGAGGCCCTGGGCTTTTGGACTCCAGCATATAAATTGCGGGGGGGGGGGGGGGGGGGAAGGTGCGATTCAGCCCATAACAGAGGGCGTGCCCACACACAGTGAGCCGGGGCTCCCGCCCCCAGGCTAAGTGCGGAGCCTCCCATGGTCCTGCCAGCCCTGGGAAATACTAGTTTCGTCCCCGCCCCTCTCCCCCCTGCCAAACGGAGACCTTGTTCTCTTGTTCCTGAAGCTTCCACTACGGCACTCCCTCAGTTTCCCCAGCTGCAAAAGATACACAACCAAATGGCTCTGGGGTCGCCCAGTCATGACCCCCTTCTGACCTTTTCCCTCTGAAGAACAGGCTGGCTCCGCCTTGCCTTAGGTCCTGCAGACTCGAGCTCAGCTTAAAGTCTCCTAGGACTTACTTAAAAAGTGCAAGCACACTGGACATAGCGACTGCCAAGCAAGGCACAATTGAGCTTTTCCAGGACAGCATCAATTTTCAAAAATCCAATCTTTGTCAGACCACATTTGCAATTTTGCTTCTCAGTTTGGGATTTGGGAAATGTGGTCACTGTAGGTAGGAACCTACCTCTTTAGAGGTATAGGCATAATCATGTATAATAATGTACCTCCCTAAGACGTATAATGAATGACAATTAAGATATTTACATTACGCACATGTGCTTTCAGCCCCAGGACTCCAACTCAAAATGCCAATTGTCCCTTCACATAAAATGAGATTCATGACAAATATTCCTAGAACTTCTAGCAAGTGTTTTCTTTCAGCTCTATGAAGCACAAAGAGAGAGGCTAGAATCAGAGTGTGGTTATATTACCTATCCTGAATTTTCCAGGGAGACCAAGTTTCAGAGTATGTGCCCCAGTTTGGGGTTTGGAAAAGACAATCATCTTCATAATTTCAAAAGTAAATGAACAACGAGATTTGGTTAATTCACTTTCTAAAGAATCAATCCACATTTTTTAAAGAACCTACTGGGTACACCATATAATGATGACCACCGCCTTTTTTCATTTCCTGTCGACCATTTTTCCCTTCCCCTTTCCCTCACCCTCATCGCCAAAAGGAAAATCTCAAGTCACCTTTGTCTACTTAGGTGTTTAATAATGTGTATGTGTGAAGGTCTGTCACTATTTTCCCTATTTCCTCTATGATTCAGTATGTTTAAGGACCTGATACCATGCATGGCTCTAATAACCTTATTATCCTTCTTTAGATGGTGGGAGAGAAATGCCTAATATTCACTTTAGAAAGGCAAAGAACCTTCTGGAATGGATAACTTACAATGCAATTAAACAGACCTGGGGAATTCCTCTTCTGTGCAATTGATGATGCCTGAGGCAGGGAGAGCTGGTTGTGGGCTAGGAGGAAAGAGGCATTTCTTTATCTTTTCCCTCCAACATTTTATTAGAAAATTTTCAAGTCTATAGCAAACTTGAAAGAATTTCACAGTGAACAGTGTTCGAGGGTTTTGGAAATATAAAAACCACAATCTCCTTTTGGTTTTCCTTAGTACACTCTGACCGGGCGAGCTTGGGCAGAGGCATTTTGTTCTCTGTCCTTCTGAACAGTATGCACCTAAATGGAACAACTGTTTGTAATGTGAACTACTCATATCTACCTCCTCAGCAAATGAATGTAAATACAATATATTTCTTAAAATTTCCAAAGGTCTTTGCTGTTTAAAGACCACTAGTCACTCCCTTCCCCTGTCCCGTGGCTGCCCTCCACTGCCTGCCCCAATTCCAGCCCACCCGCTTGTGTATCCCGCCTCCCCTTCCAACTCAAATGCCAATCGTTTGGGAATCTGAAAATATAGACTACAGGGAATTTTTAGTTGCTACCTACCAAAGACAGTTTAATGAAGCTGGATGAATATTTTTCAAGCAAATGTCATAGAGAACATCAAGCAATCTGAGGTAACCTTGTTAGACAGAGAAATATCTGTCTTCCCTTTTATTTGGCTCCTGATTTCTGTCAAGCTTGAATAAATCATAACACAAGGTTATTTCAGTTCTTCCTGCCACAAATGCAAGGCAGATTACTAAAATTACAAAATACAGGTGGTAAATGTACTTGGATGAGACTGGAGTCTGTATCAATTGGTCCCCATCCAAATGAGTCAGAACTCTGAAGGAGATAGAGGCTACTCCCCAAAATACTCATTTTAAAGGGTTTATTCATTTTGAACAAGTCCTAGCTATGCATCTGAATTGGAAAATATGTGCGTATTAATTATAACATTTATGATACAGAAGGTAATCATAGCTTGCAAATTCTAGGCTCTTTAATTCAAAGACTTCAAGGAACTTTACAAGCATCAATTACTTCTTTCAACTCCCCTGTGAAGCAGACAGGTCCCAGTATATCCATTTATATTTATTAACAACTACTCTACAAACTCTTTTTTATTTTGGTTTTAAAATTTATCTTGGATGTAAAGTATCTAGTGTGTATATATGATAATATTTTGCATGTATATAACACCTTTGTTCTAAGAGCTCAGCGTACTTAAGACTTTTCTTCACCAAAGCCTTTGAGGTCAATAGGAAGAGGCACTTTTGCTCTGGACTTCTAGCTGGGAAAAGAGAAGAGCAGAACTTGAGTTACACTGGCCCATAGCACCTAAGTGAGAGGCTGAGATCCACCTTCTTATTCCAGAGAGCAGATGAGGCAAAAACCAATTCCTGCCAGGAACCAGTTTAAGAACCATATTCTCTGTAAGTGAAACTCTGAACCTGAGGAATAGTCATTACTCTTCTGATGGTAGCCAGACCTGAGCTGGGAAAAATCTAGTTTTCTCATTCTAAAAAAGAGTGCTTCAGGAGAAATAAATTCCTATTCAACTACTACAGGAAATACCAAGACAAATTGTACATGGTCCCAGCTCTCCAGAGCCTTCTCAAATATCCCCTGAAAGAAGGAAACCCTGTTGATGGGATACAGTTTATGTCATGACGTGAGGGTGAAGGTAAAGGTGATGTGGCCCAGGTCCCCCACAGGCTTCCTCCAGAGCCCTGTCACTTCAAGGAAAGAAAATCAGCCCAACATGACGCTTCTTCAGGCCCTAGTTTTAATGAACAGGATTGCAAGATTCCCTCCGAAGCCCCAGACAAGTCACGATTTCCTTGTCTCAGTTTCTACATCATCTTAAAAGGAAGTAACAATCTCCCAGGGCACTTTGTGAATATAGATTCACAATTAGCAAACACTTTGAAGATTATAAATGTTGTACAGTATCGTGTACTCTTAGTCAGAAATTCTGCAAGACTTAAATCCCTACATATTTCTTATCCTTTATAATGCATTGATTCCCTTTAGGGTGGTTTGAAATGAAATGTTTATTTGACTCTCATCCAATTCTAGGCAGACAAGGTATTTCTCATTAAGATCCAAGATAAAATGTAAATATTTCTCTTACGCATTTCTTTATCTCTATGCTAAATTTAAAAATCATGTGTTGTATTGAGTCAGAACCATAAAACCAGATGACAGTTTACAGATCAATTCCAATGCTCTTATTTTACAAATGAGGAAATTGAGGGCCAAAGAGGGGAAAGGATTTGTCAAGGATAACGACAGTTTTCTTGAGTCTAAGTTCCATGCTTTTTCCAAAACAACACTTAATCGTGTTCCTTAAATGACAGTAAGATAACCTTTTATCAGAAGATGCAAATTTTTGATATTTTGCGCACACACACTGATACACGTACACATGCCATCAATTCGTTCCTCCCCGTCTCCTCTTTTTGACCTTATACCCTGTCCCTTCATAGGCCTTGCTTCCTTTGTCGCAAAGACCAGCAGTGAGTGCCCTCAAGCTCCACCCAGCACATCCACATAAATACCTGCTCTTACTTGTCATACCCCCCACTTCCTTCCCAAGGGTAACAATGCTTCTGGACTCATCCCCATAATACCTTGCTCCATCACCGATACCTTCCCCCAAGCATATAAAGATATTCAAGTCTCATCAACTTTTGAAAAAACTTTCCTTAATCTGAATCCCCCCACCCCCCCACCCCCGCTTCCAGCTTCAACCTTGAATATTCATCTACCTGCTGGTCTTCATGTAAATATCCCACAGACACCACACATTCAGCTTATCTAAGATTTAAATCATCCTCTTCACACTCAGACTTTCTTGGTTCCCAGCCTGCCCTTCCCAGCAAGTGACCCCACTGGGCTATTCCAGTTAGAAACCTGGGACCATCCTTGATTCCTTCCTCCCCCTCAAGCTCCTCATCTAACCACTCAGCTTTAATGAGATCATGCCCTTCTGCTTCCCTGGTGGCGTATGGCACTTGCTACTTAGGCATCACTTAGGAGCTTGTTTGAAATGCAAATCACAGGCTCCATCCCAGATCTGTTGAGCCAGAATCCGCATTTTAACATGTGGCTCTCATACACAATAAAGTTTTGGAAGCTTTGCTTTAGGTAGTGTTTGTAAAGCATACAACTGCCTCCATCTTTGACCAATCTCATCTGGTATGCACGCACACTTGCTCTCATTCTCCAGCCACACTAGCTTTCCATCAGGTCCCTTGACTCCCCATGCTCCCTTCCCTCAGAAGGCTTGTACAAATGCTGTTCTGGTGGCTTGGAACTCTCTCCTTCCTCCTTTGCCTGGATAATTCATATTTGCCTTTCTGACCTCAACTCAAAGGTCATCTGTTCTTTGATCTCCTGGCCAAGGAGTCAACCGCTTTTCTTATAAAGGGACAGAGAGTAAATATTGTCAGGTTTGTAGGTCGTGTAGTCTCTGTTGCAACAATTAGACTCTGCCACTGCAGTGCGAAAGCAATCTCAGATGATACAAACCAGTGGGGGTGGTGGACTTCTAGTAAAACTTTATTGGCTAAAACGGGTCCCAGACTGAATAATGGCCTGAAACTCAAGGTTTGTGGTCTCCCATTCTAAACTGGGACAAGACTCCCTGGAATCCGATGTTGCAGCCCCGTGCATCTTTTCTTCAGAGCATTGATCACAGTTTGCAGTTATACAGTCATGAGTAACTTTGGAGTCATCAGTATACTCAAACTATTTTAAGCCACCAGGCCGGATGAGATCACCTAGCAAGCAGACATTCGTAGAAAAGAGGAGACGGCCAAGGACTAACCCCAAGGGTAGTCCTATGATTAGGCACCAGACGGAGGAGGAAGAATCTGCAACAGCGACTGAGAAGTTAGTGGATGGTTTGAGTAAAAGCCAAAGAGTGAGGTGTCCTGAGAGTCAATTGAAGAGTGTGTTTGAAGAAGGAGACAGTGACCAAGGGCACCAAATGCTGTTGCTTGATGAAGACTGAGCCATGACCACTGGACTTGACACCAAGGGAACCACTGGTAGTTCTGACAGGAGTAGTTCTAGGGGAAGAAAGCCTGACTGTAGTGGGTTCAAAGGAGAATGGGAGGTGGGTTCTTTAACAAGTATAGACAACTCTCTGGGTGAGTTTTGCTGTTAAGGGGAGCAGAGCCATGGGACAGTAGCTGGAGGAGGATGTAGGATCAGGGGAGGGTTTGTAATGATGAGAGATACTGTAGAATGTCCCCATGCTACAGGAAAGCCCAATAGTGTGACAAAAAAATGATGACAAAGAAGAGCAATGGAACAACAGCAGGAAAGAAGTCCCAGAGCAGGTAAGGGGCATGGAATCTAGGGCAGCACTGGAAGGGCCAGCCTGGGCAAAAGCACAACTGCTTAACCCAGTGTGACAATTTTACGTGCAATGTGGCTGCACCATGGTGCCCAGACATTTGGTCAAACATTATTCTCTGAGGGTGTTTTTGAATGAGATAAGCATTTAAATCAGTAGACTTTGAGTAAATAGATTATCTTTCATCCAGTCAACTGAAGGCCTTAAGAAAAAGACTGACCTCTTTTGAGGGAGAAGGAATGGTCCTTCCAGACGGCCTTCAGACTCCAGCTGCAACATCAACTCTTTCCTGGGTCTCCAGGTCACCCAGCCTGCCCTGCAGATTTTGGACTTGTCAGCCCCCCAATCATATGAGCCCATTTCTTAAAATAAATGTCTCTCTCTCTCCTCTATCTAGAGATACATAGATACATAGATTATATATACATAATTATGCATATATATACAAATATACACATATATTTGTATATCATTACATATATAGTATACACACACACACACACACACACACACACACACACACACCCTATTGTTCTGTTTCTCTGGAGAACCCTGACTAACATCCAGTACAATGGGAGAGGAAGTGAGTACATGGTTCAGGTACAGGTAGTTGGGGAGAGGTAGTTGTGGAAGCTTGAAAAAGTTCTCTTTGGCTTGTTTTCAGTGAAGTCAAAAACAAGGTCATCAGCTGAGAGGGCGCATGGGGCAAGAGGTGTTGAGTGACTATGGAAGGAGAATGTGGGACACTGTCACCGGGGAAAGGGGAAGGGAGTGAAGCAAGAGAGTGTCGGATAGGTTGCACCTCTCGCATGCACTTAGCAGCACTGTCCACCTAGATCCCCATTTGTGTGTATGTCTCATCACACCTTCTAGACTGTGAACTTCTTTGCTGTAGCACCAAGTTGGCTGCATCTCCAATGCCTAGGCCTGCACTTTATTCAAATACGTGCTGAGCACTAAGTTTTGAACAAATGAAGAAATCCCTGCATGGAAGTGAGACTCTGGGGAGGGACAGTGAAGAGTGTTAGTAGACCCCGAAGCCAACCCACCACTATATGCAGCTTTCTCCATGCCAGGGGTGGGGGTGGGGGTAAAAGTGACCACTTCTTGGGCCTCTCCTCTTGACTAGCCATTTGTAGCCTAAGCTTCTCGGTCCTTCTTCTAAGCCAGTGGCTCTCAAAGCATGGTCCCCTTACCAGCAGCAAGGGGATCACCTGGGAATTTGCTAGAAATGCAAATTCTTGAGTACAACCCTAGGCGTACTGAACAAGGAGCTCTGGGAATGAGGCTCAGTAAGCTTTCCCGGGGATTCTGACATGCTCAAACTGAGGAACGACTGGTCCAAGGTCAGTGTGAACAGGTATGCTCTCTCGGGGTTAAGTCTGACACAATAAATCTCTGCCCATCAGGAGCTCCTTGAAAGCTGGGCCATTGGCATGAGCAGCTGAAGGAAGGAAAGGCTTGAGTAATGTATGGATACAGGGGCCCTAGAAGAAGCCACCAGTCAGTTTTGTTTAATACTCTCCTCAACAACCTCTGTCCCTACAAATGTTTTACTGGCCTGCAGGAGTCACACTAATGATAGTTATTTACAGAAACCACTTAATATTTGGATACAATTGCCACACAAATCATTAGACAAGTCTTATTTTAATTGTATGGCAAGTTTTATTTGATTAACTAATTTTTTCTTGTATGCTTAACTCTCATAGCTTGTTACTCATGTAACATGGCTGTCTGCTCCCAATTCAAAAGAATTAGAGACCGTATGACAGTATTGACCCAATCAGCTTGAACACATGAAGACAGCAATTACTGGTTCCCTAGGCTCACATATAAATAGGTTTCAGTTTAGGCAAACTCGATATACAAAAACTCATGCTTATCAAATCCATGGTGAGATTCCCATTCCAAAAAAATTTCGCTTTACAAAAACTTCTTCCACAAGAGTGATCACATCAGGTTAGCTCAAAACTTCATTATATATGTATATGTTTGTCATTTACTCAATGGGTGTCATTTATTCAATGATTTTCAGAAGCACACCTATGACACATGGGGGCTACTGGCAGCAGTGTCCAGCTCTTGCTGGAAATGAACTGGGAAGCTCAAGAGCCTCATCTGGATTCCAGACTGTTCTAAAGCAGCCCTGTCACAGATCCAGTGTTTTCCTGGAGATTTCCCACTGATGTCAAGGACAGCTTCTTTTATGAGAGCTAGAAACTCTGGCAAGGTGTGAATAATAGCACAGTCACTCATGACTTGTAGCTGGTTCTTGGGAGTGCTGTAACCTAAGTGCCATCCACGCCATTAGGTGAGAATCAATTCAGAGCATTTCGGTGAGGGAAGAAACTTCTTATGATTCTGTCTTCGATTCCAAAATGTTATTTTAAAGAAATATTCACATTGTTAATGAAGACTGGGGCTGTATAAATCTCCTGTGCTGAATTATCACATAATGAAGCCATTGCTCAGAATTCTGATTAACCCGCCAGGTCAGTCAATTCCTCCTGCCTGCTTTATAATGATAAATAGCCTGTGAAGTGCTCCGTCTGGCAATGGCCTTCCTCATTGAGAGTGTCTTACACAATCAAAGGGGAAATCCCTCGTCCTGCGTGTGAACTCAATACTCCATTATGTGGTCAGCCCCAGCCCTCCTGTCCAGGCGTCCCTGCCCAAGCAGTCTTCTTCCCGCATGCCAGCTCAGGAGGCCAGAGCTGGGCAGACCCATTAGACCTCACTTCAAAAGAGGCCTCTTCTGGGGAGTCTTCTTGGATTACTCCCCTCAGAACCCCTGCCTTGAGCTCTCCCTTCTCCTGTGTTCACATCAGCCTGCATTATTCTGCACTTAGCTCACTGGCATGTCAAACAAACAGAGAGACTTATGCAAAGGTGGGCCTGGGATGCAGGAAGGCAGCCGACTAACAGTCACTGCCAGAAGCTCAAAGCTTCGGGAAGAGTTCTTCCACCTCAATGGTTCTTGTCCGTCAAGGATTAAGGATCCTCTCTAGGACTCTGATGAAAGCTGGAGCTCCTCTCCATATGCTGCTTATTCTGCATATGAAATGCGTTCATACGCACATTCACGCCAAATGTCGCCTCTCATTTCAGGGGGTTTATGAAGCTCACACGGTGCATCCTTAGGCCCCAGGTCAAAAGTCACCAACGATCACCCCTCATCATGAAATCTAATCACACCATCTGTGATTCCTGTGACACTGACTCGAGAACCACTGTATTAAATCTGACATTAGTGGGTTGATTTCCTAGGATCTGCCTTGGCCTCCCTCTGCCCCCTGCCCCTTCAGGTGGGCCCACTCACTCCCCAGAACCCCACTGCCCTCTCTATCAGTGGCTAGCCATTCCCTGCCCCCTTGGCGAAACCTACACAAGCGACAAAGTCTCTGCCCAGAAACACACACTTCAGCACCTATCACCACAATGTGGCCCCTGATCTTCAGTGCACTCACATGCCACCCGCGGTCCTTCCACAGACCCAAGATGAAGAAACTCTGGCTTAGAGGGAGGCACACCTCCCTGTACTAAGTGGCATTTGGTATTCTAACTTGGGATGTAATTCTGGTCTAGTGATTCATGGAAACAAACTTTCAGTTTTCAAATAGCCACATAATCCTATCTCAAATTCTCCTGGCTTCTTACTTCATTACAGGAATCTGCATCAAGCTCCCAAAGCCAAAAATGCAGGTGACTCACATCCATCTCTGCAGAGCCCAGTCTGGTTCCCCAGGGCCTACCACAAGCCCCTGGGGTGCTATGAGTGCGCATTGAGGCAGGCCGTGGCCCACCGTACTCAATTGGGGACTAAATCAACTTGTTTCATTACCCCCATTAAACCCCAAGTCTTTTATTTTGGTGCTGTTTACAAGCTAATAAGATCCAGCAAAGCCTAGTCATGAAAAAGATCTATTGCCAGTAATGAATTCTAATTTTGCAAGCAGCTCCAGCTCATATCAATAGCTAAACATAATATTACTGATTTGCCTTTACCTTGCTTGTCTGTAAATCTGATGCATTTCTACTCTTAACAATAAATATTCATAAACTAAGCTAAATGGGTTTTAGAAATGCAGCCCCTTTATGTGTGAAGTGGAATGCTAAAATTGAAAGAATATGAACTTTGGAGTCAAGAAGAAGAGTGTCTAAGCCACTGCACTGCCGTGTTCTAGCTGTGTCAGGCATTAAATCATTGAAGCTTTCTGAGGCTCCATTTCAGGATCTGTACTATGGGGTTAATAAGGCTCTCTTTCAAGATTGCTTTGAGGATTCAAATGGAATGATGGCTTCAAAAAGGATTTTATAGATGTGAAGTGATCTAAATTTGTAATTACTGCTTCCTGTTTAGTATATAAATGATTTTTGAAAGAACAAATGACAAGCGTGGATCGAAGGGATTAATGATCTTGAACAATACTCTATACAAGTAGTAGAGGGAACTCATGCTGATTCTTTCCTTATTGGTATTAACTTTTCAAGATAAAAATATAGAATTTCGTAGATTCCATAGAGACTAGGTAACATCCACTTCTGCCACTAATGCTCCCTTTAAACTCAATATGGGTCACATAAAGCGGGGCAAAAAAACCCCCCCAAAAACCAAAAAACAAACAAACAAACAAAAAACACAGGCCGAGAGCTGGCACTTTCACTTGTAATCTCAGCTCTGGCAGTGATGTGCCAGGTCCCTTAGGCGTTTCTTTGTTCAGTTTCCTTACCTGCCAATGGAGCTAATATCACCTGTTCAATTTATCCAAGAGGATTAAATTGACTTGAAAAATCAGAGGGAAAAGGAAAGAAAAACTGAAAAATGGCAGCAGGGTGGAGGAAGGAGAAAGTCAAGGATGCGGAGCAGGAAGAGGAGAGCGCTGCAGGCAGAGAGGCAGCCAGGAGGGGAGAAGATCTGAAAGCCTTTCCACAGTGGGGGGCCGAGGGCGGCAGCGAGTGGGGACAGAGTCCTCCAAGGGAAGATTTGGTGTGCGGATCTGCTTCAAAAGCTGCACTCAGATCCTGCGCTGGGGACCCTGATTGCTAATCCAATTGGCATGAACCCCAGGGACATATTTGTCGTAATTAAATTCCCAGAAAGTAAGGGCGTTTAATATAAGCCTAAGATCAGCAGAAAAATTGGATTTATTTTGGAGAGTGCACCAGGAGAAAAGGCAGCAGGATGGTTTAAGAAGGATTCTATGTGGAAGGTTCAGGTAACGTCCTTGTTTTCTTGAGGAGTCAAACCATAGATGCAGGAGAGGTTTCAACCTGAAGAAGAAAAGGCTGTGACACATGAAGAGGGTCAAGTGTGGGTTTCAGACTGTCAAGTCTATTGTGGGAAGGCGAGGTCTACTCAATTCAGTTCAAGGGCATTTTTGCCTTGAGCACTTCCTGGGCCATAGGCCTTGGACTTGATGTCACTGATGGAATAAAATCAGCTACTTGACAAACATGCACTGCAGATCACCTAAATGCTAGAGCGTATGGTCTTGAATGTCCTCAGCATTGTACACCACAAGCTCCTCTAGCTCCCCGACACCCCTCTGGACTGGGCACTGTTGTTACTCCCAATTGACACAGATCAGGAAAGGGGAGGGTCCAGGAGTCACATCCCAGCATGACTGCCCCCCCAGCACTATGTCCTTCCAGGCACCATGCCGTCCACCTCCAGCTGTGGACACAGGGAGGGCCCCAGGCCTGTCACGGGTGTAGAAAAGAGGAAGAGGCGGATTTCAGCTTGCAGCACAACACAGAATAAAAACAGAAAGAAGCTACTAGGGAGGAAGAGGACAGGTGGGCATGGAAACGGAAGGCTCAAGCTTGCTATCTTCGGAAGAAAAGGTCGTCAGACTCCACAGGGGAGGTGGCAGGATGGAGGTGGGGAAGGTTGGGCCTCCCAAAAACCAATGGAGAACAAGCCGAAAGAGATGAGCCAATCAAGAAGAGCCCAGTTTAAGAAGGAGGAGGCAAAGAGAAAGGCAGAAGGAAGAGTAGCAATGAAGGGGAGGCAGTAGAGGAGAGAGGAAATATGAGGGAGGTCAAAAGAAACCTGGAAGGACTAATTAAAATACCACCACCGGGGGGAAGCACATCTCAGAACAGGTAATACAAATAATATAAGAACACAGGAAGCCCAAGACAGAGCCTGTGGGGCTCTGAGAGCAAAAAAACAGGATGTAATTTTAGTGTAAGAAACAAGACTGAATACAAAGAAGGACATGTATTATGCATGAAAGGACATGGCTTCCAGGCTCTTCGCAGTGGTCAACAGGGGGAGGAAGTCATACAGGACAGGAAGTTTGCCTGGCTCGCTGGACAGGCAGGTGGGAAGAGGGGTGAAAACGTACCCTCCACCTCCAGATGTGTACACAAGGCAGAACGTTCTTTATGGCTATAATGAGGTAGTTCTTAACTGAGAACAGTTTTGCCCCCCAGGGGACTGATTCTCCTGAGTAGGGTGGGGAGGGTGCTACTGACCTCTAGGGAGTAGACAGCATGGATGCTGCTAAACATCTTACAATGCCAGGGACCACCCCCACCACAAAGGATTATCCAACGCGAAGCATCAATGGTGCCAAGGACAAGAATCCTTGGTTAAGTGTTCTTTTCGCCATCTGAAATCCCTGTTCCCATGGATGGTGATGGTGAGGGTATCTTAAAATCTCCTTCTTAATGGAAACTGAGTTCTCTGTCCATCCAAAAGAATTTCTTCTAGGTAAACTTAGTACATTTGGGTAAATGCTCCATGTTCCAGGGTTTCATAGCCCACCCCTATTTCAATCTTCCCAAGATGGCCACAGATGTTTGTATGAGGGTCTCTGAGTGGCTCCTCACTGGCCTCTACTGTAATGTCGCCAGATACTCCCACTCCACCACTGAGCACCTTCCTGGCATCCAATGATGTGGTCCAGGGCTTGAGAAATACAGAGTCTATTTTGTCAGCCGGGTCCAGGCCCAGTGTTGCATTCCACCTTGCTGACCTGGGCCAGCCTCAGCCTGTGACTGTCCCTCAGGTCCTCTGTGTCTCAGCATATCCTCCACTCAGTCCCTGGATTACGCTGCCCACCTGCATCCTCTGCCATGAGGCCACCTTCCCCCTCACCACAGTGGCCACATGACAGGCCTGCTGGCACTCAACATACAACTACCTTCCATGTCCTCTACTGGGAGCATGTGGAAACGTCTAGATCCCTCTACGCCAGGTAGGACATAATGGAGACGTGGCCATCCCTCTCTCACCAATCCCTCCTTTATTATGATTGCCCTCCGTTGATGAGGAGCTCTCTGAAAAGTAGTCTCCGAGTCGCAAAGAGCAAGGATGGCTTAAATTCGGGCTGTTGTCAAGTCCTTAAAGCTGGTTGGAGCACTTCTGTCAAAGCTCCACTGCCCCCCAGGTTCCACTCATTCATATGGACTGGGTGGGGAAGGTGGAACTCTGCCATCTGGCTTCTTACTCATACTTCTCTCTTTCATTTCTCTCTGCCACATCTCACTATATTCCACTTTTGTTCCTTTGCTTGCATCCCCTGTCGTATTCTGGTTTTTCCCAAGAAGCTCTAGAATCACAGTTAACCATGTTCCTTCCTGCCTGCCTCCCTCCCTCCTTCCTTCCCTCCCTTCCTCCCTTTCTTCCTTCCTTCTTTCACAGCTCTATTGCGATACAATTCACTTACTATAAAATTCAACCCCTTAAAGTATACAATTTAGTGGCTTTTAATATATTTATAGAATTATACAACCATCACCACTATCTAATTTTAGAAGAATTTCATCACCCCCAAAGACACCCCACATCCATTAGCAGTCACTCCCTATTCCCCTCTCCCCACAACTCCTGGCAACGATTATTCTACTTTTGGTCTTTATGAATTTTCCTATTCTGGACATTTTATGTAAATGGAATCACACAATATGTGTGGCCATTAGTGACTGGCTTCTTTGACTTAGCACAGTGCATTCAAGGATCATCTACATTGTAGCCTTTTCCAAATTCCATTCATTTTACTGGCTGAATAATATTCAAATGTATGGACAGATCACATATTGGTGATTAATTCATCAGCTGATAGATATGTGGGATGTTTCCACACTTTAGACGTCATAAATAACACTTCCATGAATAGTCATATGCAGGCTTTTGTTTGAACATAGGTTTTCCTTTTTCTCGGGTATATATCAAGGAGCTGAACTGCTGGGTCACAGAAAACTCTGTGTTTTTGAGGAACTGTGACACTGTGTTTTTGTTTGTTTGTTTGTTTTCATCCACACACACATTGTGTGGAAGTTCCTGGGCCAGAGATCCAACCCACGCCACAACAATAACCCGAGCCTCTGTAGTGACAACGCCAGATCCTTAACCTGCTGTGCCACAAGGGAATTCCCTGTGACCCTGTTTTTCAAAGCAGCTACATCATTTTACATTCCCACCAGAAATGCAGTTATAGTCCTGCATCTGTGTCAGCACTTTGATTATCAGCTTTTTATCATAGCCATTCAAATGAAGGTAACAGTATTACCTTTGGGAATATAAAAGGGATGTTGGAAATTTAGAGATTCCAGATCTAAAGGCCACTATTTCTCTGAGGACATAAATACATCTAACTTAACGATTAAAGCCTAGTAATGACTATTTATAAAAAGTATGGCCCTTCCTTGAGGCACAGAAATGCACTGATTTAATGGCAGAGGGTGATGGAGGATGTGACAGCACATTATGATTTAAGAAGAATGAAAGATATATGGCTTGGGTACCTGATACACATACACATAGATGTGAGAGTGGAAAAGATCAACATTGGGAATGGATATGACCATATGACCCCTAAAAAAAAAATATATATATATATATATATATACACATGAAAGAGAAATATATCAAAGGGTATTTGATTGAGGGGTGATGGTGGGAGGCAGTATCAACTGTATCAATGTAAAAAGGATGAGGACAACAATGCTGAAAGCAGCAAAAACATAACAAAGATTTAGAATTGGCATGGAAGAATCCTGAAATGAAGCCTACTCACAAATATCCTCTGGGGGAAAAAGAAAGGACAGCAGAATTGCTAGGAAATAAGTGCTAGAATAGGTGCTGTGTAATCAAAAGGGAAAGGTACTGACTTTTCTTGACTATACTCTGGTAATAACGGAAATGAATTTATCCAAAGACAGAACACTTGACATGGCTATACGGAAGATATGTACACTATTAGACTAGAGCAAAACTGAAATTGAAATTGAGAAGATCAAGAAATGGGAAGCTCTTCTGCTTTCTAAGATGTTAGGGAGTGGTAGGACCCGCTTTGAGAGGACACAGTTGTCAAGGCCTACAGAAATGTGCCTGCAAGAGCTAGTCTCAACGATGAGCTCTCAACTCTAGTACAGGGGAACTGACCTATCTCAGGAGACCTGCAGCCCAGTGTGGTGAAAAGAGAAAAACCTTTGACTCGGGCACAGGTTTCCCAGCTGGTTTATAAACCTAGACAAGAAGTTCATCCTCCCCGGGCCTCAAAATGCTCATCTCTAAAGTGGGTTAATAATAACATTTGTCTCAAAGGCTAACTGGTGGCTTAATTGTTGGGTGACTAAGGACTAGGGTATCTGTAAAGTATCTAGCATGTGGTAGGCGCTTGTCACATGATAGCTCTTGATACTACCACTGGGTATAATGAAGGCTTTTAAAAGAGAGACTTAGGGTGTTAGAAACCAGATACCACTGGCATCACTGAACAAACTACATTAAATTAGCAGCAAACTTATTGCCAAGATAGGCAAGGCTGTCAGTGGGACTTAACCAGAGATAACTGGTAGACTTAGATTTTGAGATACGGCAGAAAATGTCCCCATAGGGGGAGGTTAGAAAGGATATTTATTATGGGTAAGGAAGGAAAATCCATCCACTCCTCAACAGATCTTGACTTTCTCTCCAAGCTGGGGTGAGGTGATGCCTTCCCCGACCACCCTCTTTAAAGTGACCCCCAGCACACCTTTCTGCCCATTCCCACTTGGGTCATTTCCTCCACAGAACTGGGCACTGTCACATACTCTGTCTAGCTTCACAAGGGCAGGGTTTTCACCTCTGTTGTTCACTGTTCTACACTCAGGGCCCAGAACCATATCTGGCACATAGCAGGTACTTAAACTATTTTATGAGAGACGAAATGGTTTCTTCAATGAATAAATAAATGACTGATTCAATGTCAATGCAATTACATGCTCAGGATCAATCATCAGAAAAGTGAGAATTAAGGGGGTAGGAAGAGAAATGAATGTGAAGCGAGGAGTGAGGCAGAATCTCCCACAGAGCCCCTTCCTCTGTGCGTTGCCTGTGGACCTGCTGATACCATCTACAGACCAGTGGAGATAAAAGAAAAAAGAACATTTCAACAGCTGCAAGAGAGAGCCATGAAGTCTGGTCCAGGTCCAAGGTCACTCTTTGGTTTAATCTCAAAGGATGCATGGGTGGACTTGGCTGCCCAGGTCACCCTTGCATCTCTCAGAGGCAAGTTCTGCAGTGTTAGAAGCTCACACAGAGAATATGTGCACCAGGGCAGAGATGTTGACAACTTTTGGTTTGCTGTCTTTTACACACTTACTGTCATGGATTGAATTTTGTGTCCCCCTAAAATACACACACTGAAGCCTTAGCCCCCAAGGTGATGATATTTAGAGATGGGGCCTTTGGGAGGTGATTAGGGTTGGATGAGGTCTTAAAGGGTGGAGCCCTCGGGACTGGATTAGAGCCACACCCTGGAGAGCTTGTTCCCCCTCTGTGGTGCATGCAGAGGAAAGGCCTTGTATGTGCAGGTGCACGAGAAGGTGGCCATCTGTAAGCCAGAAAGCGAGTCCTCACTAGAAGCCAACCCTGCTGGCACCTTGATCTCAGACTTCTAGACTCCAGAACTGTGGGAAAGAAGTATCTGTTGGTTGAACCCCCCAGTCTGTGGTATTTGGTTATGGCAGCCTGAGCTAAGACATTTAGCATTCAGCTCCCAGGAACAACATACACTATACAGAATATATATCTGGGCCTAATGTCAGCTTTTTTTTTTTAACTTGAAATTCTTGCCTTGCTGAACATCATGGGGTAATCTCTGCTGTTCTGCACTTGCACTGGGAGTTTTCCATTTTGGTCCATGCTGGTGCCTCCTTTGGCCAAGCACACCACTTACAGCTGACTCAGCTGATGTGTTACATCACTTGGGCAAGAGCAGCAGAAAAAAAGGCAGTATGGATTCAAAATATCTGGAGTAGGCTTCAGAAACAGGAGCCCAAATGGGAGAAACAAAGCACAAAGCTATAAACATGGGATTCAAATGGAAAAGTGTCAGGGCATGAGAGGCACAGTTGGAAGAAGAGCTCTTCAGAATCCTTCACAACTGTGTGTGAGGGGGAATAACCATGATGCGAAAAGAAATTGGTGCATGGGAATAAAAGCATCAGAAAAGGAAGGGCCATCTAGACAGTTTGGGAGCGTGTCATTAGTAAATTGTAAGACTGATCAGTTCCCCCTTCACTGCATGACTCCCTTCAAAACATGTAGGCCTGCCAGAGGGGACCACTGGCAATGCACTCTGGACTTTCACTCAGAAGGCAGCTTGCCAACAGAGGAGGGAGAGCTGAACATTACGAATACAGAACCATTTAAGAGCTTCATGCTTTAGCACTTCAAGGTTAAGACGGCAGAAGAAAAGAACTGGGGACTAACACTTGCCCATGAGTCCATCTAGCAACATGGGCTCAGAATGTGCCACACAAGAAAGAGCCTTTCAGCCAAGATTCTATGAGAAAAAAAAAAAAAAAACACCTAGAAAACAAGTTAATGACTATAAAGAGAGTTGACAGGGTCCTAGTCAAACAGAGTAAAGACAGGAGGATCAAGAACAAAGAATTATTGGAGTTCCCTGGGGGCTCAGGGGCTTAAGGATCTGGCATTGTCACTGCTATGGCTCGGGTCATTGCCAAGGTGCAGGTTTGATCCCTGGCCCGGGAACTTTCACATGCCATGGGCAGAGCCAAATATATATATATATAAGAACAAAGAATTATAATCTGGAGTTTGAAAAAAAATGATGTATTTTGTTTTTTGCTGTTGAGTTGTATGAGTTGTTTGTCTATTTTAGAGACTAAGCCCTTGTCGGTTGTATCACCTGCAACTATTTTCTCCCATTCCATAGGTTTTCTTTTTGGGTTTTTTTTTTTTTAATGGTTTCTTTTGTTGTGCAAAAGCTTGTAAGTTTGTTTAGGTACCATTGGTTTATTTTTGTTGTTAAGAAATCTGTGTTTTTGTTTTTTGTTTTATTTGTTTTGTTTTGTTTTATTTTCCCACTGTACAGCAAGGGGGTCAGGTTATCCTTACATGTATACATTACAATTACATTTTTCCCCCACCCTTTGTTCTGTTGCAACATGAGTATCTAGACAAAGTTCTCAATGCTATTCAGCAGCATCTCCTTGTAAATCTATTCTAAGTTGTGTCTGATAAGCCCAAGCTCCCGATCCCTCCCACTCCCTCCCCCTCCCATCAGGCAGCCACAAGTCTCTTCTCCAAGTCCATGATTTTCTTTTCTGAGGAGATGTTCATTTGTGCTGGATATTAGATTCCAGTTATGAGTGATATCATATGGTATTTGTCTTTGTCTTTCTGGCTCATTTCACTCAGTATGAGATTCTCTAGGTCCATCCATGTTGCTGCAAATGGCATTATGGCATTCTTTTTTTATGGCTGAGTAGTATTCCATTGTGTATATATACCACCTCTTCCGAATCCAATCATCTGTCGATGGGCATTTGGGTTGTTTCCATGTCCTGGCTATTGTGAATAGGGCTGCAATGAACATGCGGGTGCACGTGTCTCTTTTAAGTAGAGTTTTGTCTGGATATATGCCCAAGAGTGGGATTGCTGGGTCACATGGTAGTTCTATGTATAGTTTTCTAAGGTACCTCCAAACTGTTCTCCATAGTGGCTGTACCAGTTGACATTCCCACCAACAGTGCAGGAGGGTTCCCTTTTCTCCACAGCCCCTCCAGCACTTGTTATTTGTGGATTTATTAATGAGGGCCATTCTGACTGGTGTGAGGTGATATCTCGTGGTAGTTTTGATTTGCATTTCTCTTATAATCAACGATGTAGAGCATTTTTTCATGTGTTTGCTGGCCATCTGTATATCTTCTTTGGAGAAATGTCTATTCAGGTCTTTTGCCCATTTTTCCATTGATTGATTGGCTTTTTTGCTGTTGGGTTGCATCATTTGAAACTAAAGAAATCTGTGTTTTAATAAAGACCCAAGTCATGCTGATGAGCATAAGGGTTTGGAAGTGCTGATCTATTACTGTGTATTGAGTCTGTGAACTGCCACTTCTACTGTGAATTTCTGTAGCTCTACCATCTCTGCTGCCTTCTCTATGTTCGTCTTTATTTTATTCTTTCTGGTCATCTCTCCTGACCATTTGGCTTTATTCCCATGAAGTTTCTACAGTCATCATCAGTGAATGAGAAAGCTCTTGTCTCCAATGATCATGCTCTAAATGCTGAAGTAACAGGAGGCAGAGGACCAGGAGAACACTAATAGTCACCTGAGACGGGAAGGATTTTTAGTTGATAATTTGGTAATTCAGTCTTGTCATCTA
Source organism: Phacochoerus africanus (assembly GCF_016906955.1). Classification (NCBI taxonomy): domain Eukaryota; kingdom Metazoa; phylum Chordata; class Mammalia; order Artiodactyla; family Suidae; genus Phacochoerus; species Phacochoerus africanus. The sequence continues at coordinate 124,722,498 of NC_062560.1, read as the reverse complement.
ACTTTCAGACTATGAAACATGAAGTGGAAGGAGCAGTGCCTCTAACTCCTTTTAGATTTCCTAATTCTCTCCTTGACTAAATTGTCATTTTCTGTTGCAAAATTAATCATAACCAAATGGCTTTTGACTTGTTTTATTTTAGAATTTTAAAGTTGCTTTTAGAATAGTAAAAGTGGGGGCTTACATGTAAGACCTTTCCTTTGCTAAATTATACTGGTTCTATATAACTACTCTCCTACCAGATTTGGGGTAGGAAAAAAACAGAGTTTTGCCAGCTATCTGATCATAGATGTGAGTCATCTATGATCCAAAGGTATTAACAATTATATATGTTCACTGGCTTTATCAACTCCCCTGTAAATTTCAAAAAACTGTACTTCATTAAAGTCTGAATGCATATTAAACAGAGTACAACTATTTAAGTGTGCAGTCATATAATCCCATATACCATACGTGAAGGAAAGGAATCTCATCTGTTTGACCACACAGAAGCCTTATTGACAACGCTGCTGAAGTACATTAATGTCTAGATATTGACAAAATCTTGGTAAATTAGTAACAATAGAATATGTCCATGCACAAGTTTTAGTCACACATACGAATGTTCGAGTGACCTGCTCATCTTTTCAGCCCTGGCTGGAGCAGGCACTGAAAGTCTTTTCCAAACTATCCAAATAGGATTGAGCCCTGCCTCCCCTGAGCCACCACTGTAGTTAGGCCAGTGGTCCTCAACCTTGGTCTCCGGAGAAGTGCCTAAAATCTCAATGCCTACAATACACACCAGGCCAACTAAAATAGAACCTTGAGGGGTGGGAGGCAGCGGTCAGCCTTTTAAAAATGTCTATTGAGGAGTTCCCGTCGTGGCTCAGTGGTTAACGAATCTGACTAGGAGCCATGAGGTTGCGGGTTCCGTCCCTGCCCTTGCTCAGTGGGTTAAGGATACGGCGTTGCCGTGAGCTGTGGTGTGGGTTGCAGACGCGGCTCGGATCCCGCGTTGCTGTGGCTCTGGCGTAGGCCGGTGGCTGCAGCTCCGATTCAACCCCTAGCCTGGGAATCTCCATATGCCGCGGGAGCGGCCCAAAGAAATAGCAAAAAGACAAAAAAAAAATTGTCCTTTCACAATGAATAAAATTTGTAACAAATAAATAACTCCATAAGTGGAATTTTTGTGATAGGGTGGTGTGTATTTGTTTATTCATCCTTTTACAAAATAATTATTGAATTAACACTATGGGCCATATACTAGGCTAGGTGTTTAACAGCAAAGATATGACATGGTCCCTGCCTTCAAGGAGCTCACAGACTAGCAAGGAAAGAGACGTCAAGAAAACTGGAAATAAGAGGTAAAAAATGCCATATTCAAAGTCCATATCATCATCCTTGGCTTCATCAGAGTCATCCAGAGAGATGTAAAAAATACTGATGCCTGAAAGAAACCATGTATTACATGATGCCATTTATATGAAATATGCAGAATAAGCAAATGCATAGAGACAAAGTGGATTGGTGGTAGCCAGAGGCTGGGAGTTTAGGGTGAAGGATGAGAAGAGGAGAGGGAATGGGGAATGACCTGTAATGGATATGGGTTTTCTTTTTGGTGTGACAAAAATGTTCTAGAATCCGATAGTGGTGATAGTTGCACAACCTTGTAAACTACTAAAAGCCATTTTGTTTCACACTTTAAATGGATGCATCTTATGGTATGTGAATTATATCTCAATAGACATTTTTTTTTGTCTTTTGTCTTTTGTCTGTTGTTGTTGTTGCTGTTGTTGCTATTTCTTGGGCCGCTCCCGCGGCATATGGAGATTCCCAGGCTAGGGGTCGAATCGGAGCTGTAGCCACCGGCCTACGCCAGAGCCACAGCAACGCGGGATCCGAGCCGCGTCTGCAACCTACACCACAGCTCACGGCAACGCCGGATCGTTCACCCACTGAGCAAGGGCAGGGACGGAACCCGCAACCTCATGGCTCCTAGTCGGATTCGTTAACCACTGCGCCACGACAGGAACTCTGAAAGGACAAATACTGAATTATTACAGACTCCTGGTATGGCCTTACACAAGGCTTCCCATGTGGCAGGCACCATTCTAGGAATTTTGGATGTAGGTGTAGGAACAGAACAGAGAAATTTCATATCTTCATGGGAGTCTAAGTCTGGTGGGGGAGTCAGATAACTAATAAGTAAAAAACTCAAGATAGTTTCAAATGGACTAGGTGTTAAAAGATGATAGAATTGAGTGATGAGAGGGACATGAGCTGCGGAGAAGAAAAGGAGGGCTGTTTCAGACATCTGGGCTGGGAGGACCTGGGCCCTCAGATTGATTTCACATGCAGAAACCAGCTCCAAATCAAACTGTTAGACAGAATGTACCAAGTACAGAGAAAATTGTTAATCAGCAATTTAAAAATAATGAAGATAATTTTAAAAAATTACACGGTGTTCAACCAAACAGCATAATGTGGGGAAAGAACATGGGCCTAGGAATCCAAGCCAGTTAGTTCTATTCTGAAGTGTGTCATCGCCATGGTCAGTAGAGAACCAACACCTGATGCCCTCCTTGAACCTAAAGGCCATGACAAGGTCAATAATAAGGGGAAATCTCCATCCTCAAAGAATCCAGGGGAGGGAAGAAACCATCCAAGTGACAAAGACTGCATGATTCCTGCACCAGTATCCTAGAATCCTTCTCATTTCCCAGTGATACCATGGATGAAGTATCCCTCTTCCCACTTTATCAGGGATTTTACATCATTGACTAGCCTCTCCTTTCCCTTATTTTCAACTTTCCCTGGTATGCTGGCTCTTTCATTCATTTATTTGTTTTCAATTTAGCTATAGTTGATTTGGAATATTATATTATTTCAAGTATGAAGCATAGTGATTCAGTATTTTTATAGATTATACCCAATTAAAATCTATTATAAGATAATAGCTATAATTCCCTGTGCTATATCATATATCCTTGTGGCTTCTCTATTTTATACCAAGTAGTTTGTATCTCTTAACCCCATACCCCTAATTTTCCCCTTCCCTCCCCCCACTGGCAAGCCCTAGTTTGTTTTCTATATCTGTGAGTTTGTTTCATTTTATTATATTCATTAGTTTGGTTTACTTTTTAGATTCCACATATCAGTAATGTCATCCAGTATTTGTCTTTCTCTCTCTGACTTATTTCGCTTATTTCACTTAGCATGATATTCTCTAGGTCTATCTACATTGTTGGAAATGGTAGAATTTTATTCTTTTTATGGCTAATTAATATCCCATGTGAAATATAAATATTTCACATATATATAGTGAAATGATTACACAATAAGTTTAGTTAACAAATCCATCACCTCAGAGTTAACATTTTGGGGAGTGATGAATTAAGACCTACTCTCTTAGCAACTCTGAAGTATACAGTACAGCATCGTTACCTATAGTTGTCATGCTGTGCATTAGATCCTCAGAACTTACTTAGCTTATAACCAGAAGTTTGTACCCTTTGGTTACCTTCACCCATTTCCCCCAGACTCCACCCCTAGTAACTACTCATCTACTTTCTGTTTCTATGAGGTTTTTTTTTTTTAGATTCCACATATAAGTGATATCATACACTACTTATGTTTCTCCATCTGGTTTATTTCACTTACCATAATGTCCTCCAGGTCCATTCATGTAGTCACAAAGGGCTGGATTACCTTCTTTTCTATGGCTGAATAGCATTCCCTTGTGTTTATATACTACATGGTTTTTTACATAACTTTATTGAGGTATATTTGGGAACAAGTGACAAATATAATTGTATATATTTAAAGCCTAAAACTTGATTTCATATACATATATATTGTGGAATGATTACTAAGATCAAGGTAATGAGCACACCTGACAGCTCACATAGTTAACTCTTCTTCTCTGTGTGTGATGAGAATACTTAAGGCTACTTCTAGTAACTTTCAAGTATGTAATAACATATTAACTATCGTGATCACACTGTATATTAGAGCCTTAGAACTTATTCTTCTTATAACTGAAAACTTGTTATAAGAATAGCAAATTTGACACTTTGACCTATATCACCCCACCTTCCCCTCCTCCCAGCCCTTAGAAATCAACATTCTATCCTCCTTCTATGAAACTGACTTATTTTTTTTTAATTGCACGTAAAAGTGATACCATACAGTATTTGCCTTTCCCTTTCTGGCTTATTTCATTTAGCGTAACACTCTCCAGTTTCTTCCATGTTGTTGAAAATGGCATAAGCAGGATTTACTTCTTTGCAATAGCTGAATATACATGAATATACTCTTATATATGATTATATATACATATATACACATACATTATATGAATACATATGTATGTATGTGTATATATGTACATACCTTTGTCCATTCATCTGCTGATGGACACTTAGGTTGTTTCCTTATCTTGGCTACTGTAAATAATGCTGCAATGAACATAAGGGTATAGATATCCCTTGTACATATATTTTAGATAGTGAGTTCACTTCAATGGCGAAATATCCACAAGTGGGACTGCTGTATCATACGGCAGTTCTATTTTTAATTTTTTGAGGAAACTCCATACTGTTTTCCACATTGGCTGAACCAATTTACAACCCTATCGGAAGTCCACAAGAGCCCCCATTTCCTCCACACCTTCACTAGCATTTATAATCTCTTTTTGATGATAGTTATTCTAACAGATGTGAGGTGATAACACACTGTGGTTTTGACTTGCATTTGCCTGGTGATGAGTTACAAGGTGCATCTTTCCTTGTACTTGTTGGCCATTTGTATGCCTCCTTTGGGAAAATGCCGATTTAGGTCCTCTGGCCATTTTTTCAATTAGATTATTTTTTTGTATTAACTTGTATGACTTCCTTATATATTTTGGATATTAACCCTTATAAGATATACGATTTGCAAATATTTTCTCCCATTCTGTAGGTTGTCTTTCTTTTCGTTGATCATTTCTTTTGTTGTGCAGAAAAGGTTTTTAGTTCAATATAGTCCCACTTGATAATTTTTGGTTTTGTTGTTGTGCTTCTGTTGTCATATTCAATAAATCAGTGCCAAGACCAATGTCAACGAGCTTTTTCCCTATGTTTTCTTCTAGGGGCTTTATGGTTTTAGGTCTTACCTTTAAGTTTTTAATCTAAATCATATTAAATTTTTGAGTGGCGTGAGACAGAGGTCCAATTTCATTCTTTTGCATGTGGATATCCAGATTTCCTTACATCATTTACTTAAGAGATTATTTTTTCCCTTTTGCATATTCTTGACTCCCCTGTCAAACCTAAGTTGACTATATAATGTGTGGGTTTATTTCTGGGCTCTCAATTCTGTTCCATTGGTCTATGTGTCTATTTTTTTCCCACAAAGTTCTTTGTACTTGAAGCATTTAAAAACATAAACTCTCATATAAATGTCAAATGATCTGGGGTACTTGGCAACGTATCATGTTTTAAAGACTACGTGCTCCAATTAATTCAGGTTTTCTATTTTCTATTATACTCAAGTCCGATCTTTGATCTTCTATTCATTTATTCTTGGACTACTTTTGAGATTTGTGTTAATAGTTGCTTAATTGTCTCTCTTCAGAGTTTTTTTTTTTTTTTTTTTTTTACCTTGGGCACCAGTTAGAAAGTGAAAGATGCACTGAAAGAAGAAGGGAACCAAGGGAGAGAGAGGTTTAGAGGGAGAGGGAGAGATTGACTGATTAGTGACCAGAGGATACAACACACTGTGTCTGGGGTAATAATTAGGGTACTGGAGTTCACAGCAGGAGACTATGGTGTGAACAACCTGGAATTTTACTGTATCTTAGATAAAGGCAAGGGCACTAAAGGGGAAGAATTACCCAAGTTCACATAGTCAATTGTTCTTTCATTTCTTCAAGAATGTTTTGAAAAACTCCCAAGATATATGGTATCCAAAATATAACCACAATACTACAAGGAGCACAAATATTGTGACAAGTTTAGGCTGAGTATTACATTGCATTCATTTTACTCAACTAAAAGGCCTATTAATAACTATAATTTGCTTAGCTAGCCTTTATATTAAGCTCAACATCCCTGCCTAAAATTTAAAGTCTCCTTTGTTTTTTTTAAAGCAAATATTTCCTACATTGGCAGGGATATAACCTCCTGTAAGGAACATAATCTACTCTAATATGTGTATACATTTTCCCTCTGTGGGCCCCAAACCTTAATTTATTAATATATCAAGTCATTAGAAACATGACTGATTGGCTTAAACAATTAAGAAAATACAGGAGGGAACAATTTTGCATTGATAGAGAATGGACTAGAAAATTCAATAGGTTGTTTCCATTTCCAAGTCAATGAAACATTTACAAGTGGCATTACTAACATTTGCAGTAATACATAAACTATGACTAAATTAATTATGAATAGTTAAACGTTTATTTATAGCTGTTGTCAGCTCCACCTTTCTTAGAAAAATCCTTAATCACCCACAGTATAAACTGCCAACCCGTCTGATTTCTGCCCAGAAAGCCATTGTTCACTGGTGAAAATGTAAAAGAGAAAATGTCAAGCAATTGAATCAGAACACCCTGATGAGGCTCACCTCCTCAAAGGAAACCTTCCACAGCTACAGATCAGCTTCCCACTGGAAGGGAAAGCTACTAGATTTTTTTTCAAATCCCAAAGAAATGCTGCAGATTGGACCAGGACCAAGACTGTTCATGTCTGCATCCCTAGGGCCCAGCACAGGGCCTGGCACAGAGCAGACATTATTACCTGGCTGTTGAATGGTGCCACATGATGTCACCATCTCTCCCTAACATCCACAGGATGACTACCTCTGCATCACAAATGACATGTAACCGAAATACATTCCAGGAGTTTGTGTTGTGGCTCAGCAGGTTAAGAATCTGACATAATGTCCGTGAGGACACGAGTTTAATCCCTGGCCTCGCACACGAGTTCAATCCCTGGCCTCGCTCAGTGGGTTAAAGGATCCAGTGTTGCTGCAAACTGCGGTGTAGGTCACAGATGCAGCTCAGATCTGGCATTGCTGTGGCTGTAGAGAAGGCCAGCAGCTGCAGCTCCCATTTGACCCCTAGTCTGGGAACTTTCATATGCTGCAGGCACAGCCATAAAAAAAAAATTAAAAAAAAAACACATTCCACCAAGCTGGTAAAATATTGTCCATAGGTCTAGCACCTTGGAATACAAATCCATAGCAAGTTCTAAAAACCACTACCCAAGGATATTGTTCAACTTTTTTTTGTTTTTGTCTTACAGTGTGATGCATAGGATATTCCCTATGTCAGAATCACCTGGTCCAGTCACTTAATTGTACTGAAACAGAGACTGTATCACAAAACTTGGGCTGCAATCTACTGGAGCTATAGTTCACTAGTGTCTTGATATATACTTAACAGGAAGTATTAACCTGTCTAAGAATATACTTATTCAAGAGAACCACCCAGACAGATGCACATAAAGCCACAACTTAGCCTCTTCATTGTACTTTTGTCAATGGAGATGTGCAGCGGAGGATATATAATGTGATCTCATTGATTCAATTTTCACTGTACTTTTAATGCATTTACTGGCTGAAAGGAACATTATAATAGGAATATAGCTTTAAAATCCCATACATTAACTCATGCAATCTAAAGATAACAACACTGAACAGCTCTGAGTCTCTTCATCATGCCAATAATAGTGACATGTTTTTAAAAGGCTTTGAAAGAATGCATATAAATTTTGTTAGCCTAGCTCCCCAGGATGTTCAAAAAACAACCACCAAAAGGAAAACATTAATTTCCACTTTCGTGCCATAAATATGTATCCATGTCGGTGGAGTTCTTTACTGTAGGGCAATTCCATAACCTTTTAGTCTTTGGGGCTCAAAACAATTCCCAAGGTTATATAGTTTCTGTTCCTGTCGTTTGATAGACGGCACTCTAGCCTAGGTCAAAGTCCATCCCTTCCATGGCCCAGCAAGGATATTTTCAGGAGAGCATATGAACAAAGCCATTTATTTTTATATCCGTCTTTGAAGAGTATCTCCTCTGTGCTAGAAGCTAGAGTTTCAAAGATGAAGTAAATGAGGTTCCTGCTCTTGAGGGGCAATGCCTAACCCTATTTCCAGGTGCTACCCTAGCCCTGACTCACCGAGGTATGCAAATCCATAAGTTGCAATGAGCTTAAAAACAGCACATGTAATAATACATTACACTACGACTTGTCAAGCATTAGTCAAGAAGGAAACCTAAAAGTTTGGTCTCATGACAGTATTAAAAACAGTGCTAAATACTGAATTCTAAGAGTGTAACCGCCTCTTTAATCTACTGTATGTGAAAATAGTGATAATACTTTTAATGATAATCTTATAATTTTTAAATAAATAAATTTTTTAAATTGTAACAATGCTTACTTCTAAATAGTCTGAGGGTTAACAACATTGATTCTGGGCCATACTGCCTGGGTTCAAATCCTAGCTCTAAAGTTAACTAGCTGTATGGTCACAGTCAAGTTTCTCAACTCCACAGTACTTGCACTCCTTCATTGGAAAAAATGAGGATAATAAGACATGCATGCCTCAGAGGGTTACATGAGAATTAAATGAGTTAAATATGTGTAAAGCATTTGGAACAGTGCCAGGCATGGGGTACATGCGGCACGTGGTCTGCTATTATCATCTTTAATATTTGCTCCGTCTCTCATCACCACTTTGATCTTCAGTTAATAATTACCCTTTCTGTCTATGAGATCATCCAGCACTCATTCATGAACTCCATAAACGTTTTCTTTAGCACTCAGCATACCCGAAGAACTGTACCAGAAACTAGGATTTCAAAGACGAAGCCTACAAGGTCCCTGTCCCTAATAATTACACTAACCTTGACTCAGATATGCAAACGCATGCACCACAATGCAATGGGGCAAGTGCTAAGATATCAGCATGATTGGCATGACTTGGTGCCCTTAATTCTTCATCTCTGACCCTCACTAGATTTCTGTCTATCTCTGTCTTTCTACATCCAACAAATATTCATTCAACAAAACGTCTCAAGTCACTATTTATTTATTTATTTATTTATTTATTTATTTATTTTAGCAAACACTGTTTTAAGCATTTGGGATATACCAATAGGCAAGATGAAAAAAATCTCTGTCCATGGATCTTACAATTTAATGAGAGGTGGAAAACAGACTATAAATACTCAAGTTAATTTCATATGTTAAAAAGTTGGAGTTCCCATTGTGGCTCAGTGGGTTAAGGACCTGATGTCTCTGTGACAATGCAGGTTCGATTCCTGGCCTCGATCAGTGGGTTAAGGATCCAGCATTGCCACAAGCTGCGGGACAGGATGCAGATGTGGCTCATATCCAGTGTTGCCTTGGCTGTGGTGCAGGCCACAACTGCAGCTCTGATTTGAACCCTGCCTGGGAACTTCCATACGGTGCAGGTGTGGCTATAAGAAAAAAAAAATAAAGTTATAGGTATTTGGAGGAAAATAGAGCATACTAAGAGGCCTGGTTGGATGTGGATGACATTATGAATAGGGTGACTAGGGAGGACCTCGTTGAGATGGTAAGATGGGACTGAATAGTTGAAAGAGCTGTGGAGGTGGCTCCAATGACACAGGGGTGAACTGTGTAAGTGGTCCAGGCAGGGGGACCAGCCAAGTAAGGCAAATGCCCTGATGTAGCAGCCTGCCTGGTGCGTTCCAGGAACAGCTTGGTGGGCAGCAAAGACTGAGTGGTAAGAGTAGTGAAGGAGGGGCCAACAGGAGAGACGGTCTGAGAGTAAGAGGGTGGCTGGAACATATTAGGCCTCCGTGGCCACCGTGGTGACTTTTACTCTGAGTGACTTGAGGCATCACGAGAGGATCTGGAGAAGGCTCTGCTCGGATTCACATTTTATTAGGATAGCTGGCTGCAGTGAGAGGAATAAAGTATAGAAGAGGAGAGGGTACAAGGGTAGGAGGTTATTTCAGCAGTATGTGATTTTTTTCCACCATTGGCTAATATTTTTTAAAGATTTTCCATCTATTTTCACGAGCAAGATTATGCGCTTTTTAAAATTTCTTTTTCATGCTGTCTGGGGTTAGTTTTTTTTTTGTTTGTTTGGTTGGTTGGCTTTTTGGCTTTGCCCATGGGGCATGTGGAAGTTCTTAGGGCAGGGATCAAACCTGCACCAGAGTGGTGACAGTGCACTGTGGATCCTTAACCTGCTGAGTTGATGGTAGTGGTGGTGAAAGATGATGGTGGCTCAGACCAGGCTCGTGGAAGTGGAAGGTGGTGAAATGGTTAGATTGGGGAATACGTTTTGAAGGGACAGCAAAACTGGACTTGCTGGCCTGGATGCTAGATGTTAGAACTGAGGTGACAAAGGTGACTCCAGAGGTTTTGGCCCAAGCAACTGTAAGAATGATCCTTTGGGGGCAGACGGTGGGGAAGATCAGGATCACAGTTTGGGACCCACTAAACTTGAAACGTCTCCGAGCAATCCCAGTGGAGATGTCCAGTAGTCAGCTGGAGATAAATCTAGAGTTCTAGAACAGTCCACACCAGAGGAGCCATTAGTACAAAGACAGCATTTAAAGCCATGAGATCATCAAGGACTAGGGGAGACAGAGAAGACTTTCAGCTCTGATCATTTCTCCCACATGCATTGTGAAGGGAAAGTAGCCACATTTCCTATTTCAAATTTACGGATGTATTTAGTAATAGCGTAGAGATATGACAAAAAAAAAAAATAGGACTTAGTTTATGATGAAAAAAGGCTGATCTCAGGGACTTGACTCCTGTTCAAAAGCAAATCCTTTCAACCCTCTGGGTCTTAGTTTATTTATATGTAAAAATGGGCCTAGTAACACCTACCCTGCTGCCTAGGTCACACACTGCAGGAAGGCTTAAGGGAGATTGTGGGGAGTCAAAGGGTTGATACAGTGAAAAGCACTGCCCAAAAGTACAGAACATCCTTACCTACGATGCCCAGGCTGCAGAGTAAGCACCTACCTTGGCCTGTGCAGCTCTGCCTCGCGCCACTTTAACCCAAAAGGCTGGTCTCTCAGTATCTCTGCAAAGTCATAGGAGACCTGTGTTTTAACTAAGGGACTGTGTGCCCAAGGATGCTTGCGGCTTCAGGGAGAATGCGGCCGACCCACATTTTGCTCTTGCTTGCCACTTCCTCCCTTCCTACTATCTGGAGACTGCACTCAAGATAAGTCAGAGTGGGAAACTGACCACCAAACCAGAGGACCTGCTCTGGAGCAAACGAGGGCCGGCGCAAGTCAAAATGAGGGAAATGGCGTTTCCCTCATTTACCAATGAGGACACTGTGGCTCCGAGAGCTGAACTGACATGCTTGTGGTCACAAGGCAGTTAAGTGACAAAGCTTTAAGGTTTGCTTGCCGTCTTATAGATAAAGGGCTTGCAGTTTTGGCCCAGAGGGAACACCTTATGCCCTTGAATTTGGGCAACAGCTGGCCCTGTATCTCTGAGCATTCTCCGGAAAATGCACGCAAATCTGCAGGAAGCTGATTCACTGGCAATAAAGAGTAAGGATTTTCAATCTTAGAAAAAATAGTTCGGTCTATGCTCCAAGAGTTTCCTTCTTGGTTTTTGGCTGTTGGGTGGGGAGCAGGGTGGGGTGGGGGTGAAGGGGCAGCATGGCTACTCAACCCACAGAACGAAGCTTCAGGGATGGGACGTTGCCTATCTCTCAACCAGAGACCAACAGAAATAACTGCCTTTGGGGCTGAGATGTCATACCGAGATTTCAGATGAAAGCACAGGCCAGGAAGTGGCTTCTGAAGCAATAGAAAGTAAGTCTATAAAGTCAGCTTGCAGCCTTTCCTGAGTGTGTGTGTATGTGTGCGCGCGCGCACGTACGCGTGCACAAGAATGCACCCATGCTCGGGAAAGCAGGGAAGGGAAAGCATTAAATGGATCTGTAAGTAGATTTATTCTACCTAGAAGTAAAAGATTTTTCCCTCTTTCAGTTATCACACCTTCTCCAATTTGATGTGATCTTAACAATTACAGCAGCACATTTTCTTCTGACTACTAAGTTAAATTTCCAAGATGTGGTGGGTGAGTTTGTCAAAAGTTGCAGCAAATTCCATAAGCTTATGATCCACCGTGGATACTATTGTAATAGCAGGCTTGAAAAGCCAACAGAAAGCTTGTTGTGCTTTTGTCTTCTTTAATGTCATTTCAGACAGGCGAGACACCCTACACAGCCACGCCGATGAGATGGCCTCCAGCATAAACTAATCAGCAATGTCTAGAGGGGGGATTGGCCTGTTACTTTTTGTATAAGTAGCTGATGAAATTACCTGAATTAGAGGAAAGGGATGGCACAAATGAGTTTGTCCTGAAAGGCCTGGAAAAGCTCTGCCAGGGGAAGCACCTGATGAAACAGAACCCACCCCATTTCCCACCCGAGGACCTTGTACTCACAATATTATTTTGCAGCATTCTAACGTAAAAGCTGGTCATAAAGTCATGGAGTGGTAGACATTTTTAAAAGGTATTAAAGATAGATAATCAAGATAAATTGCAGAGTTGAGAGTGGTTCAAATCTTTCTTCAATTGTAATCGCTATGATTAGGGGAAGATGGGTAGCATTGCAGATCTAGACACCTCAGCTTGACTCCTGATTCTGCCCTTTCTTTGCTGTGCAACCTTGAGCAAGTGGCTTAACCTCTCTGAAACTTAGTTTACTTCTCTTGAAAGGGGAAGTGGCCTGCTTGATAAGGTTGCAGTGAGGATTCCAGGAGATCACATCCTCTGAGGCCATAATCCACGTGCCAGGATTATTAGCAGTAACTGTAGTTAACATCCTTACTGCTGATTCTCTAGACAGAGTTCATCCCAGTAACCTTGGCAGTTTTAAATGCTTACTTATATCATAAAATATTATAAAGCAAATATTTCCAACCTCCTGACTGGTGTTTCTATTTCATTCCTATCCAACTCCCATTCCTTTTTTTTCTTTCTTTTCTTTCTTTTTTTTTTTTTTTGCGCTTTTTTAGGACCATACCCACAGCGTATAGAGGTTCCCAGGCCAGGGGTCGAATTGGAGCTACAGCCGCCAGCCTGTGCCAGAGCCACAGCAATGCAGGATCTGAGCTGTGTCTGCGACCTACACCACAGATCATGGCAATGCCAGATCCTTAACCCACTGAGCAAGGCCCGGGGTCGAATCCACAACCTCATGGTTCTTAGATTTGTTTCTGCTGCACCATGATGGGAACTCCTGACTCTAATTATTCTTAATACAGAAGTCATAGTGATCTTGTGAAAACTCCTCTGCTCAAAATCCTGCCATGCTTTTCATATCATGAAAATAAAAGTCCAAATCCTTACAAGCCTCTCTAAGGTCCTTCACTAGCCTGACCCTTCACCATGACTTCTGCAAACTTACTTCCTGCTACTCTCCTCTCTCTCAGTTCCACAATCTCCTCCAGGTGGCTCTCCAAACAGACTAGCAGAATCCTGCCCCAGGACCTTTGCACTTGCTGCTCCCTTTGCCTGGAATACTCTTTTCCCAAAGGGCTTGGTTCGCTGTCTTGTTGCCCTGAGGGTCCTTCTAAAATACCACATTATTTGTGAGGTCTTCTCTAGCCACCTGCTGAAAAGAGCATCTTCCATGTAGCCTTCTCTAGCCTCCTGCCTGGAGTTACTTATCTCCAGTGTAATGTATCATTTGACACACTATCCCATGTTTTTGCTTGTTTGTTTCCTGCCTTCCCCACCAGCAAATGTAAACCCCCTGAGGACAGGCACTTCTGTCTTTGCTCATTGCTCTCTCCTGAGTGTCTGGAACAGTGCCCGGCCCATAGTAGGGGTATAATATACATTTGCTGAATGAATGGTAAGGAAAAGAACCAAAGAAATTACTTACATTACCTTTCCGGAAAGTAAAAAGGTAATAATTAAAAATGTGAAACTGGCATCTCATAAATGAATCTGATAGGTACTAAAAGCAATTGACTGACCGAGCAGGGATAACTCGGTGAGTATTAACGTATCTATCACTGATTCAAATGACATGTCTGAAAATGAAGACAAGTTACAGGATAAACTAAATTGAATCCTGTGAGACCCACATCTAGGTGCAAAACCCCAACAGCCAAGGTTCTAAATCCAATAAGGAGAGAGTTGGGAAATTCGGCCAGAGGTGCATAAGAAGAGTCTACTCAGTGTGAAGACCCCAGATTTCCAACAGAGAAGCAATACAGCCCAGATCCTCCAAACATGGTCTGAGAACCAGCAACCTCAGCATCACCCGGTACCCCCTTAGAAGGGCAGAACCCTGGGCCCATTCCCAGACCTGAAGACCCAAAGACCCGTATTTGAACAGGGCCACACGGCTGATATTTCTGCACATGGAAGGCAGAGAAGGCCCAGAGGAGAGGGCAGTGGTTAAGAGTTCTCACTTGGGATCAGAATCACTGCTCCTCTAACAGACTCGCTGTTGAGACTTTGGACAGGTCATGCAAACCACCCAAACTTTAGTTTCATCATCTGTAAAATGGAGATCAGAAAAGCACCGAAGTCATAGGCAAACAACAATAATTACAACAACAAAGATGACAATGACGCATATTGTGCATGTGCCAGGCAATGTTCTAAGCACTTTTCTAAGTAGCTATTTTGTTTAACCCTCACCGTTAACCTGTGAGCCTTGTGCCATTCTGCTTCCCATTTTAGAGATGAGGAAAGGGAGGCTCAGATACTTTAAGCGACTGAGCTAAGGCCACTCTGCTATGAAAGCACAGGGCCAGGATCTGTTTTACTGAAGTAATGCAGGTACACACTTGACCCAGTGTCTGGCTCACAGGAAGTGATCACCAGTGGTGGCTGCCATTAAGGTCTTTTTGCTCTTGTTCGGATCAACAACACGACCTCTCCCATCTGCTTGTTCTTCCCTTCCCACCTTTGCTGCAGCCCTACCAATGGCTCCTCATCCCCTTTTCTGCCCCAGAACAAACCACTGATTCATGGGATCAGGCCTCTCTACCGGGCTGGCCTTCTCTAGAGAGCCCCAGGCCCCTGCCCCCTCGGCACCTGACCTCCCACCTCCAGCTTAGCTTCCTTCCAGGCTGGGGTCTCCCCTGGCTGCCTTCCCCAACCTCGGGCTCACAACCCTGTCCAAGGCCCTTCCATTCCACCTTCTTCAACTTTCCTTCAGCCAGTGGAAGGGAAGCCTAGAGCCCCTCCTGGAATGAAGGCACAAGAAAGCCGAATCAATGCTGGGCTGCCAGTGCTGCTGGTGTGATCAGATTGTGTCCCTTGGTGTGGTGCCATGTGCACACAGGTGTGTATATGTGTGTGTGAGAGAGAATTTGTGTGAGAATGTGTGCCTAAGTGTGTGACTGTGAGTAGAGGGGAATTTCATGAATTGTGAGTATGTGTGTGTGTGAGAATAAGTAGATCTTAGGTGTGCAGATGTACCTGATTAGAACACATACATATATGAACACACACAATTACACACACACACACACATACCATTAAATAAGGCAACCCTTTGCCTTGTCTAATTTGGGAAGTTGTGATAAGACAGGGTCAGCTAACTTCATCTGTAGAGGGCCAGATAGTGAATACGTACTACAGCTGTGCCATGAAATTAGCCATAGGCAACGTGTAAACAAATGAGCGTGCTTGTGTGCCAATAAAACTTTATTTTCAAAAACAGGCAGTAGGCATATGTATGTGTCTAAGTGAATCACTTTGCTGTACACCTGAAACTAACACAACATTGTACATTGACTATACTTCAATATAAAATAAAAAATTAAATTGAAAAAATAGTAGTAGGCTAGATTTGGCTGGCAGGCTGGAATATGCTGACCCTGTTCTAAGGATTAAAGAGTGTCTGCTCAATGGACTAGTACATAGCCATTTCAAAGAATGAGACATGCGTGTGGGGATGGCAAGCCACCTAACACATTCTGACAAAAAAAATGGAAGAAAAGCAAGTGCAAAACTCTGCATTGGATGCTCCCCTTTTGTAACATCAAGTACCAACACATCTATATGTATATGCACAGGCCAAGGTCTCCAGGAAATGGACACCAAATGGTTAACAAAGGTAGATACTTCGAATGGTGTGGGATTAAGGGGGATAATCACTGTCTATGTGGTATGTTACTATAGTCCTGATGATTTGATTTTTTTTAAAAGACCAAATACATGTGAGTAACCAGAAAATCAATACAGGTTTTTGTTTTTTTTTTTCTTTTCAGGGCCGCACCTGCGGCATATGGAAATTCCCAGGCTCGGGGTCTAATCAAAGCTGTAGCTGCCGGCCTACACCACAGCCACAGCAACACAGGATCTGAGCCATGTCTGCAACCTACACCACAGCTCGCGGCAACGCTGGATCCTTAACCCACCGAGCAAGACCAAGGATCAAATCTGCGTCCTCATGGATACTCATCAGGCTCGTAACCCGCTAAGACACGATGGGAACTCCCCAATACAGCTATCTGAAATAGGATGAGTGTGTTTTGAAAACTGTAAATCCTCTAAGTTCTATTATTATAATTGTTATTACATACTTCGAAGAAACGAGTATTGTGTGGATATGAGCAATTTCACTGTCACTTGAGGTTAAGCTTTGTGAGGACAGGAACTACACATCACTTCCTAGGACCCTTGTATCCTCAACACACACAGAGTACGAGGTGGGTGGCCCAGACGTGTGCACACAGAGTGGACTCTTGGTGCATGAAGGATCTCTAGATTAGCGCTGAGCAGTGGGATTTATTTTCAGAAACAGCATGAAGGTCCTAGTTTCATACACAAAAGCCAGGTAATAAGCCCCACATCTCTGGGTGTTTATTAGAAATGTCAAATTGTATTACAAAGGAGTTTGCTGTTGGCCAAGTTGTATCTGTGTCATTTCTTATTTAAAAATAACGTTTCAACAAGTTGGCATGAAAAATATATATGATCTAGATCTAGGATGTTTAGGGTAGAAACATAGAAGAGATAGTTCTAAACCAATGTGCTTGTTTTGCTCACTTTCCCCAACTCACCTGGGGTGATAGCCCCTCCCCCATTTTGAAAACCCACCCATGATTTGAAGTCCTTGGGCCCAGAGAGAACTTTGCATTTCCCCTTTCTGCACCTTTCCTCAGGCAAGGACCTATTCTGAACAGCGATGCCACGCCCCAAGCATGCTTCCGTAGGCAATACCTGGGATGCCTTTCCCAGAAGGTCATGCCTTAGGCTCAGCAGAAAGAGCACTGGCCTGGGAGTGAAGAGACCTAGATTTCAGTTGCATTTCTGAAACTTGGCTGCATCACAGCTTCAGCAAGTTATATTCCCTCTCTAGCTTGTAATAGCATAACCACTTAATAGCTGTGTGTCCTTAGGGATGTAGGATCCAGGGAAATTGTCTAGCTTCCCTTTGCCTCAGTTTTCCTATCTATAAAATGGAGACAACAGGCACCCTTTCCTCATAGGGCTGTTGTGCAGACAGAATTGCATTGTGGCCCTTGGCGAGCTCTCCCAGAATGTTAGCCTCTACCACCAGATGCTTTATTTCTCTGTGGTCTCTTTCAGTTGGCAGCAAATTGTGGTAATCATGATCTCATTTACCCTCACATTCCTCTGGGAGGGACTGGTGTCGCTGCCATCAGCAGCCCTTCCACAAAGAAGACCAATGCTGCGAATGGTCCATTGACTGACCTGAGGCTCCCCAGCGAACTCACATATCCTCTCTGCTCCTTGGATTCAATCCAGAGAGGTTTCCTGGGTCCCTGCTCCTCACTGGAGATAGGGGATCGGGCCCAGTCCTGGCCCTGGAGGACATCACAGCTAGGTCAGAGATACAGCGAATGCTGCTGTGGTGCTGGAGATTCAGCTAATGGCCACACAGTGAGATGGGTAATATTGGAAGGTGTGTTCAAGATCCCAGGGGAAGCCTGGATGGGGAGCAAAATTGGCAGAGCCCATCTCAAAGGCCTCGCCCACATAAGCCAGTCTTTGATGCTGTGAAATGAAAATGTTTATGAAATTTAAAGTACCATTTCAGAAACAACTCCAGAGATAAGGAAAAAAATAAAAAGGTGATTTAGCTTCCGGGAAATACTCCTTCCTCCTGCATTGGTGGGCCATATTCTGTGCCCATCACTCTACTCCCCCGAAGAAAGCAAATCACATGGGGGTGGGTATTACACATGTCCTAAATGCACTAGAAAGGCAAAGGGTAAGTGCTAAGAGATACACATCCCAAGAGTTGCCAAAATAGTCAGACTCTAGGTTGCGGTGGAAAGAAAGGGCACTGTGAGTCACGGGCCCTCAGTTTCGGCTGTGGCTCTGCCACCAGCTCACCACATGACCAGATGTGAGTCATCTCCCTCCTCAGGGCCTCAGTGGCTCTACTGGTTGGTCTCAAAAGGCTTTTCCAGCATTAATGTTATAGGATATGCTGATATCCAAGAATATCTCAAATATCTGCCATTTAATAATGGACCTTTTATTGGAAAACATCATTGCTGAATTGCATCTTGAAGATATTCTTGGGAATAGAAAAGAATGAGAACAGGAACCAACAGGCAATAGGACGTTTCTCATCTTCTCTTCACAGAGATCTTCACCCTTCAGCTTCCTGTCTGTACCTCGGATTACATTAAGGATGCTCGTTCTATTTGTCCCCAAACAATGCCACACGCAATAAATAAATCTTCATCTTTGCAACTGTCTGCATAAAATCACCTACAGAGTAAAACTCATGCTGTGCTGTGCATATGGCTCAGTTGAGTATACAGTTGTGTAAGCTTTCACACAGAGATGCCAATCTCTCTTCTTTACTCTCCCCCTCCTCCCTTTCTCCCTCTCCACTCCCCACCGTTCAGGCTTATCGCCATTTAAGGAGTAATCTGGCCTTCTAGTTAAATGTCACCAAGACTCTCAAGCGACATAGGATATGTTTAATAAAATAATAATGAGCCAAATCCATGGCTTCCCATCTCAAGGGGTTGGGTTATCAGACACTTTTCCATCTCTTGCCAAGACCCGTGCTCGCCTCCTTCTGTGGCTGCTCTCAGAGACTCACTCAGCCGCACTCTTTGACCTACAGGATCCCAAAAAAGCATGTCTTGCAAGTAGAAACCTGGCTCCACAGGTTTCTATGGCCACTGGGCCACATCCCTCCAATACACTGGTTCTCAGGCGAGCTTCCCTCCCCATCCTGGGGCTAAGGCCCAGCTGGGAAGGCAGGAGGGTATCTGTGTGAAGAACAACTGTCCATGCACATGGTTTGCTTCCCTCCCCGTCTCCTCAGCCTCCAGAGGTTTCCTCATACCTGGTCCAACAATGACACAGCCTTTTCCATACTCTTCCCATCAGAAGGTGGCGGTGGGGGGAGCTCTTAGAACACCCTCCCGCAAGCAGCTCCCCTTTCCTGCTTTCCTCTCCCCGTTCACCTTTCACTCTTCTTGGACCGTTCTTCCTTTTCATTTCCCTGTGATTTTTCCAATGTGAATTTGTCAAGACATTCCTGTTTCCAACTTTTCTTTTCCAATTTCTGTCACCATCATCAGCACCACAGTTCACAATTGTTGAGCACTTATTAGGCGCCAAGTGCCATGCTAACCCTTCACTTTCAGGAGCCTGCATATTGCTCCCCAAACCCCTGTGAGGAAAGGTCCTGTTAGTACCCCTGTTCTACAGATGAATCACCTGAGACAGAGTTTACACAGAGTTTACATATCTTGCCCAAGGTTACATAGCTAATAAGTGACAGAACCAGGATTCAGAACCAGATTTGTCTAGTTGCCAAGGCCCAGGCACTTAACCATTACCCTATATGGCCTCAATTATTGTTGGACCATGTGGCCTAGAAAATATGGGCCCCAATATCCTGGTTTAGATTTATCAGTGGGCTGCATGGGCATTCTCAGTCATACCAGAGAAGTTTGCCAAATGAAATCCAAAATGACTAGAGGAGTAACTCTAATTAGAACCATGTGAGACCTACAAAAAGAGAACTATAAAACTTTCCTGAGAAATATACTAAAAAGACTCGAATAAGTAAGGAGACATAGCATGGAAGGCTGAATGTGCGAAAGAGAAATCGATTTGCTCTGAAATTACTTATAATTTTAGTTGAATTCCAATCAAAGCACTAACAAGATTCTTCTGAGGACTTAACAACCAAAATAATCCTAAGAGTTAGTGGGAAAAACAAATGGAAGAAAATTGCACAGAACACTTTTGAAAATGAAGAGTAATGAAGAGGAATTAGCCTTATCAGATACTAAAATTTTTATTTATAGTCGACTGCATTTGAAATGTGTGTTATAAATCTACTATTATTAAAGGACTAGGATACCAGAACAAATTTAGATATACAAATCAATGACCTCATATGCATCCCCCACACTGATCCTACTATGTACATTAAACTAATACATGATAAGGAAGGTATCTCAAATCAAAAGGGAAAAAAAGGTTTGTAGTAAATGGTACTGGGACAAGTGGTTAACTATCTGGGGAAATATTAATAACATTATTAGTTCATGCCATGAAGTAATTCCTAGAGGAATTACTGAGTTAAATGTTCAAAAAATTCAAAACCATAAAACTAGCAGAAAACAGAAATAAACCTTTATCAAATTGCTACAGAAATAGGAATTTCTAAATTTAGAAATGATGGAAGAAATAATTCAGAACATGAATAAATTTGAGTTTATACATATTAAAAACTCCTTTCAAAACCAAACCAAACCATTCCATCATGCCATAACCAAACTTAAAAGACAATTTGAAAACTGATAAAAATATTGACAGCAAAGAAAACAAAAAATCCTATTCTAAAATACAAATTGCTCATATAAGGAAAATATTAGTACTCAAGTAAGTGGAAAAAATTCTGAACAAATATTCACTGGACACAGACTATATTTCAAGACATGTGCTAGATACTAGAAAATGTAAAGTTTATGAAAAGTATACTATCTTTTTAAGGGCTTGAAATCTACAGAGAGACAAACATTTTAAAAAGTGGCACAACCAAGCATCACAGTTGCCATGATAGAAGTCTGAATAAGCAAAAGTGTAACGAAAGGAAGGCAGTGGTCAATTTTGCCAAGACTGGGGGAATTGAGTTTCATGGACGAAGTAGCTCTTCGCCTAGTTTTGAAAGATGAGTAGATGTTCCAGAGCTGGACAGGACATATTATATACGGATATTTCAGAAAGAGGGAGCAACTGAAGTAGACCCAGAGACACAACAGGTGATGTTGGACAGGGGTGAGACTTTTAGCAGGAGCCACTGAAGCTATGCTTCTAGGCCATAACATGGCAGACCTTACGTTTTGTTTTCTAGGCAATGGAAAGTCCAAGAGTTGTAAGTAGGTGATACTATGAATGAACGTGCATTTTAGAAAAAACAATTCTGGCTTCAGGAGAAAGGACACATTGGAAGGCAGCAAGATCAGAGGTAATGAAACCAGGAAGGAGGTTGTGAAAGCAACTCAGGCTAGAAGCTGTAAGAACCTGGTTTGAGACAATAGCACTGGAGAAGGGGAAGGATGTAATTCAAAAGGTTTTAAGGACAATCCATAAAAGAAATCCAAGTGGCTAATATGGAAAACATGTAAAACTGTATCAGTCATCAGAGAAATACAAATTTTAAAATTTTAAAGATACTATTTTTCAAGCTATCACATAAATCAAAATGTTTTACACCTGACAATATGCCAAACTAACAATGTTGAGGTTAAACCTACTTCTACAGTCAACGCATCTATGACAAAGGAGGCAAGAATACACACTGGAGAAAAGACAGCCCCTTCAACAACTGGTGCTGGGAAAACTGGACAGCCACATGGAAAAGAATGAAATTAGAACACTCCCTAACACCATACACAAAAATAAACTCGAAATGGATTAAAGATCTTGATATAAGACCAGCTACTATAAAACTCTTAGAGGAAAATATACGCCAAACACTCTCTGACATAAATGACAGCAACATCTTCTCAGATCCACCTCTTAGAGTCATGACAAAAAAAAAAATAAACAAATGGGACTTAATTAAACTTAAATGTTTCTGCACAGCAAAGGAAACCCTAAGCAAAACTAAAAGACAACCCACAGAATGGGAGAAAATATTTGCAAATGAATCGACTGACAGGGATTAATCTCCAAAATTTATAAACACCTCCTACCACTCAATACCAAAAAACAAACAAACAAACAAACAACCCCATCAAAAAATGGACAAAAGATCTAAACAGACAA
This sequence comes from Phacochoerus africanus, assembly GCF_016906955.1. Taxonomy (NCBI): domain Eukaryota; kingdom Metazoa; phylum Chordata; class Mammalia; order Artiodactyla; family Suidae; genus Phacochoerus; species Phacochoerus africanus. Next base: position 124,700,251 of record NC_062560.1, on the reverse strand, counting down.
TTCTCCAAAGAAGACATACAAATGGCCAAAAAACACATGAAAAGATGCTCAACATCACCAATTATTAGAGAAATGCAAATCAAAACCACTCTGAGGTACCACCTTACACCGGCCAGAATGGCCATCATCCAAAAGTCTACAAACAGTAAGTGCTGGAAAGGGTGTGGAGAAAAAGGAACCCTATTACTCTGTTGGTGGGAATGTACATTGGTGCAATGACTGTGGAGAACAGTATGGAGATGCCTCAGAAAACTAAAAATAGAACTACCATTTGATCCAGCAATCCCACTCCTGGGTATCTACCCAGAGAAAACCATGACTTGCAAAGACACATGGACTCCAATGTTCATTGCAGCACTATTTACCATAGCCACGACATGGAAACAACCTAGATGTCCATTGACAGAGGAGTAGATAAAGAAGATACACATATACACAATGGAATATTACTCAGCCATTAAAAGGAACGAAATACTGGCATTTTTAGCAACATGGATGGACCTAGAAATGATCATGCGAAGTGAAGTCAGTCAGACAATGAGACACCAACATCAAATGCTATCACTGACATGTGGAATCTAAAAAAAGGACACGAAGAATTTCTTTGCAGAACAGATACTGACTCACAGACTTTAAAAAACTTAAGGTTTCCGAATGAGACAGGTTTGGGGGTAGGGGGGATGCACTGACGATTTGGGATGGAAATGCTATAAAATTTAGTTGTGATGATTGTTGTACACCTATAAATGTAATAAAATTCATCAAGTAATTTAAAAAAACAAACCTGCTTTTATACATTGTTTCAATAACCAACTGTGTGTCAAGAAATAAGAAAATGGGAGTTCCATTGTAGCTCAATGGATTTGTTTCCATGAGGATGTGGGTCTGATCCCTGGCCTCGCTCAGTGGGTCAGGGATCCAGTGTTGCAGTGAGCTGTGGTGTAGGTCACCAATGCGCCTTGGATCTCACGGTGCTGTGGCTGTGGTGTAGCCTGGCGGCTGCAGCTCCATTTCAACCTCTAGCCTGGGAAATTCCATATGCCGCAGGTGCGGCCCTAAAAAAAAAGAAAAAAGAAAGAAATAGGAAAATGCTTATGTTAACTGTGCTATGTGTACTAGGTGGAATATGATACAACTATAATAAGGACACTTCTGAAAAATTTATAATGACATGGGTAAATGCTCTCGACATAAGCATCTACAATTACGCATTCAGTCAACAAACAATTATTGATCACCTATTATGCACCAGGCACTGAACAGAGGCTGGTTATACAGCAGTGAAAATTATATAAGTGGTTCCAATCCTTGTGAAGTTTAGTCTCTAGTGGATTACAAACATAATAAATAATTTATTTAAACAAACAATAAACAACAGTGAGGAGTGCTATGAAGGAAGAGATCTCAGTGCCATGACTGAGAATAAAAGGGAGAATGGGGTGAATATACAGAGATGAAGCAGCCAGGGAAGATATCTCTGAGATGACATTTTAACAGAGATTTACAGATGAAAAGGATGTAACCATGTGAAAACCAGTTGAAATGGTGATCAAGGCAAAAGAAAAGACAGTACAAAAGCACCAAGAAGAAAAAACACAGAGTGACTTTGATTAATTGAAATAAGAACATTTGGACTTGGCAGTAGCAAGAGAGTGACAGGAATGGTAGGAGCCAGAGGGGGGAGGTGAGCAGAGGCTTGACCAGGCAGGATTTGGTAGGCTATGGCAGGGCATGGTAGTTCCTTTCAAACTGCAATGGAAGATATTTATATTTTTATTTTTCAAATAGGGAATATATCCACATGGTTTCCAAAAATCCAAAGAAGGGAGGGGAGGAGAGGGGTAAAAAAAAATCTAAACAATGTAAAAAAGGTTTACTGTACCTACCCACTGGATATTTTCCCTTACTCATCCAAAAGTAAGCATTTTCATTAGTTTCTTATGAATCATTTCAGAGTTTTGATGCAGATACAGATATGTGTTGTTGATTTTTCTCTGCGTCATATGCCAAAAGCTACATACCAAAACTGTGAGCTGTGATGTAGGTCACCAATTGATTTTTTTCACTTGATAGTATATCCTAGAGCTCCTTCCATTTCATTGCATGGCTACCTTTCTCAATCATTTTTACAGCTGTGTAGTATTCTACCATATGGTCGTACCACAATTCATTTAACCAATCAGTAGTTAGCTGTTTAAGGATTTTAAAGTGCTGTGTAGGGAGTGGCTTGGAGGGAGCAAGAGTTAGAGACTATTGTCATAGCCAGGTAAAAGGAAATTTGTTAAGCTCAGGAGGTACCAATGGAGATATAAAGGAGAGAGTCAACTGAAGATACAATGTAGGGTTGGAATTCCTGGCTGGCACAGCAGGTTAAAGATCTGGTGTTACTGCTGTGGCTCAGGTCAATGCTGCGGTGTGGCCAAAAAAACAAGGTATAATGTAGGGCAGAAGAGGCAGTACTTGCTGATGGATTGGATGGGAGATGAAGGGCAGAGAGGCATGAAGAATGATGATTCCGGAGTTCCCGTCGTGGCGCAGTGGTTAACGAATCCGACTAGGAACCATGAGGTTGCGGGTTCGGTCCCTGCCCTTGCTCAGTGGGTTAATGATCCGGCGTTGCCGTGAGCTGTGGTGTAGGTTGCAGACGCAGCTTGGATCCCGCATTGCTGTGGCTCTGGCATGGGCTGGTGGCTACGGCTCCAATTCGACCCCTAGCCTGGGAATCTCCATATGCCGCAGGAGCGGCCCAAGAAATAGCAAAAAAAAAAATGATGATTCCTTAGTTGTTTGCATTGAATCACTGGTAGAGAGCAGTACCATTTGCCGAGATGGGCAAAAGTGGGGAGGCAGGTGCAGGAAAGGGAGGTTGAGACATCTGTGCATACCTGCTGGGTTTGATATGGCAATGAAACATTCAGGTCAGGATGTCAAATAAGCAGTTAGATTCATGAACTTGGATCTTAAAGAAGTTTGTGAGGAAGTTCCATGGTGCAACAGGATCAGCAGTGTCTCTGCAGCACCAGGACGCAGGTTAGATACCCAGTCCCCACCCCCGCACCATGGGCTAAAGGATCCAGCAGTGCTGCAGCTGCAGTGTACATTGCAAGTGAGGCTGGGATCTGATTCCCGGCCCGGGAACTCCATATGCCAGACAGCCAAAAAAGAAAATAATAATAACAATAAAGAAGATTGTGCTAGAGATAGAAATGTGGGAAAAATCTGTATGTTAATTGTATTTAAACTCATGGCAATGGGTAAAGTCAAAAACATGAATGTAAAGTAAGAACGGAAGGGGAAGACTTCAGCTCTGCAGAATCCCAACATTTGATGGTCAGATAAAGAATGCTATGTTGACAAGTGGGAAGTGAACAGATGAAAAACCAAGGGAAGTGTGTGTTTCAAGGAGGAAGTAGTTGACTGTGTGGGCTGAGGCTAATAGGTCAAAACAGATGAGAACAAAGAATGGTAAGTAAAAAAAACCATTACGGCACAAAACTGAAACCATCCTTAATCATATATATATGTGTGTTTACATACTATATGGACACACAATATACCTATATACATGTATACAAATCTATACCTACATAGGTACACATACATATGCACATGTTATGATGCATAGAAAATAGCTGAATGGAAATATGCTAAAACATTGTCAATAATCTTCAGAGGTCAGATTATGTTATTTCTCCCTTCATCTCATTTGCCTATTATTTTTCCGGTTTTCCATAATGAATACTTATTACTTTTATAGTGGAAAACTGAATTTAAAAATGAGACTTCTTAGCTGATCTTGATATGGCCCTGATTTAGGAATAGGTACATAATCTGACTAAGAATCTTCTGGAAGACTATGAAAATCACCTCTGTTTGGGAAGTGAATCTTGTACCTTCGGATAGGCTTCTCCAACAGGTGGGTGCTATGTGGATGGAGTGCAAGGGCAGGAGAGGAGAAGGGTAATATGGACGAGGGAATCTGGCCCTCTCCAAGCTCTTAAGCGTTCTATTTCATTCTCTGCTCTAACTGGATCAAGAGTCACACTGCTGTAGTTCTTAAATTGAAATAGAAGCAAACTAGGACGAACTCTCCTCAATGCAAGCAAGATAAACTTAGAGAGTTCAACCTGAGCCGTAGCCTATTAGAAGCCACCTCTAAAATCTGCATCCCATTAATCCCCTTTTCCACTAGAGCCCTCGGTACCTTGGTGAAACATCGAGTCCCAAGGATGTCGTTCTGATGGCAACAGTTCTGATCTACTCACAAATTTCAATCGCGCCCTACAGCAGGTGCTGCCTTGACCAATTCAAAAAAAATATTCCCCTGAGCACATATGGAGCCCACATCACTAGTCATCGCTCCAGACGGCCATAACGCTGCCTTTGGCTAGCATACTGTCAAGGTGGAACATTTCTATGCAAGCCCCTTCTTTAATTTCCCAGAGCAGTCATTGCCAAACTGGATCACTGCCTAGTCCATTCGGGTAAGACAAACGATTGCTGGAGTCCCTGTCATGGCACAGTAGTTAACGAATCTGGCTAGGAACCATGAGGTTGCAGGTTCGATCCCTGGCCTTGCTCAGTGGGTTAAGGATCTGGCATTGCCGTGAGCTGTGGTGTAGGTCGCAGACGCAGCTCGGATCCCGTGTTGCTGTGGCTCTGGTGTAGGCCGGGGGCTACAGCTCCAATTAGACCCCTAGCATGAGAAACTCCATATGCCGTGGGTGCGGCCCTAGAAATGGCAAAAAAAAAAAAAAAGACAAATTATTGCTACAGACCTCCAGCCCAAGTTAAGCCATTGCCAACACCCCAAACAACTACAGGACTCAATGGGAGGACAAGCACTGCCTGTAAGTGCGTGAGGTAGCCTCACTCCTGCCACCCTCCTTTTACCTCCCCCTTTCCCAGGCACTGTCCTGCAGTGTATCTCACTCATTTCAGTACCTGTGGTAGGCTGAAAATGCCTCTTCTACCAAGGTGGCCATGACCTAACCCCTGGAACCTGTGTGACCTTACAAGTCAAAAAAGGGCACTATGGTTCATCATGGATATTGGGCAGTAATTTTGATTTTTTAAAAAATACTGCTTTAAAATGTTGTTTACCATTGAGAGAAACAACTCAATGACCAACAGTGAATGTTGAAACCTTCTTAAATTGTGTGCGCTAGGCAAGTACCTCACGTGCCTCAGGATGGTCCCAACTTTGCTGAGGCTAATGGGACTAATCACACTATTCTTTAATTATCCAGTTCTAACTCTGTCTACTCCCTAGACTGTGATCTCCTGAAGAGTTTAGACCACAGCAGCTTCCCATCTGTATGCCTAGCATCCAGCAAAGGCCCCCAAATGGAAGAGGTGCCCAGGAAATTTTACATGAATGCATGAGCATCAGTGAGAGGTATTATTTAAGTTTTCATGTGAAATAAAATGTATAGATGAGTTATCCTGCTGGAAATTAAAGAATATATACAAACATATGCATGTATGACTATACATACACACACACACAGATACATACACACTATATATAAAATATATTTTTGGAACCATCAATAAAACCTGAGAGGAGACTATAGACTAGCTGGCACTGGCCATAGAACAGCAGTTGTCTACAGGGTTTCCTCGAAGTGCTGCAGTCCTAGAGAAGGTGCTCAGGCTGTAGGCCCTGAAATAGCTGCTTCATCTTCCAGCCAACCTGAGTGAATCAGAACCTTCCACCAGGATCCCCTTGTCTAGCTATAGAATGCAGATTGGCCCTCCTTGGGTGAGGAAGGAACTAACCTGACCATGGAGGGCATCTCCTGGGCCACAAAGATCATGTGGGGGGAGGGGCATGGCAAGCCCACAAGGACCAGGCCCAGGTAGAAAGGCAATTATGGATCTTAAGGATGAAGCTAGAGTCAGGCTTTGATATGTGAGACTTACCCAAAGGCAGTTTTAGGGGCCCAGATCAGCTACCAGGGTTCCAGATGACCAAGTCAGCAGGAGGATAGAAAGAGAGCTTACATCCAAATGAACTGGCATGAAGTATGAGTCCAAGTGGGTGCAACAGGCTGCCCAGACTGAAAATTTCCCATGCTAACTGTACTAGGTTGAATGGTGCCTTCGCCAAAGATATCCACTTCCTAATTAATCCCTGTAACCTGTGCATATTATGGTGACAACAGACTCTGCAGGCGCAGTTAGGAATTTTGAGATGGAGAGATTACATTGGATTATCAGGCGGGCCCTAAATGCAATCACATGTAGCCTTATAAGAAGAGAAAGAGGAATATTTGACACACAAATAAAAGGCGGAGGCACCATGTCCACGGAAGCAGAGACTGGAGTGATGTGGCCACAGTCAAGCTCTGACAACAGGAGCTGGAACAGGCAAGGAATGCATTCTCCCCTAGAGCCTCCAGAGAGAGCGTGGACCTGCCAACACCTTTGTTTCAGCCCATGAACCTGGTTTTGGACTTCTAGACTCCAGAACTGTGACAGAAGACATTTTGTTACTTAAAGCCACCAAATTTGTGTTCATTTGTTACAGCAGCCACAGCTTATCATTTGGGGGGACTGGGCTGTACTCAACTTGAGTCAGAAGATGTGAGTTCAAATTCTTGTCCTGCTAATTGGGCTGTCATTTTACCTCCCCAACCTTGGCTTCTTAATCTGTAAGTGACAAATCACCATGCCTAATTTACTGGCCTCTTTGAAATATTAATAACCACATCTAATGTTTGCTGGGGGCTTAGTCCCTGCCAGGGGCAGCACCAGACACTTGGGGGGCATCCTCTCCATTACTTCGCACAACCATTTTTTTCTTTTTCTTTTTCTTTTTCTTTTTCTTTTTCTTTTTTTTTTTTTTTGCTTTTTAGGGCCACATGTGCGGCATATGGAAGTTCCCAGGCTAGGGGTCATATCAGAGCTGCACCTGCCAGCCACAGCCACAGCCAAAATGAATCTGAGCCCCATCTTCAACCTACACCACAGCCCACCGGATCCTTAACCCACTGAGCGGGTCCAGGGATCAAACCCGCATCCTCACAGATACTAGTCGGATTCATTTCCACTAAACCATAAGGGAAACTGCCCTCACATCCATTCTTGCAGCCAGGTGTCGTGATCCTCTTTAACAAGCAAAGAAGCAGGACTCGGCCAACTTCTGTGATTCTCTCAGGGGGACCCAACTATAAGGCAGGGACAGGACTCATGCCCAGGGCTGGTTGACCCCAGAGGCTGCCGTCTCCACTTGTGTGATTCTCTTGCCACTGAGACTGTGCTGAGTGGCATTAAATGAACCAATGAAAGGTTAAAGGGCTTTGCAAACTGTAAAGCCCAGTAAAACATAGGACTGTGCAAATGGATGTCTGGAGTGTTCATTTCATTTCTCAATGTGGCCACATCAACACAGAAATGAGCACCTAGAAGCAATGGCCTCCTTAAAACCGGAATTGATGTAAAGGAAAACGGTGACCTTAATCCTCATGAACTCTCCTAGGCGATCGATTCCAAGGGAGACAGCAGGGAAGAATGTCGTGCTTCTGCGGACGCAAACGGGCGATCTCATTTCGAGGTCAGTTTTATTTTGTACTTTCAGGCCACACACACTTCATTGAATGCATTCCCCAATCGAATGCTGATTTCAATTTCCTTACATTGGCCTTCGCTCTTTTTTCTCTTTTGTAATTGTCTAATCTGTAATTGTCTACGCTTGTCAAAAATTCCTGCTATGTTATGTTCATTCACGGGAATCCAACATTTCTAGAGCCAGTAACACCTGTACCACATTGTATTTATATAAACATAATTCATTCGTTTCTCTTTTCTCTGCCTAGACTACCTATAATGCACTCCAAGACAGGAGATAGGCACCTTGCTGAATCCACAAATACCCTTAATTAAATTAGAAGATAACTTCAGGCTAGTTCAAAGGCTGGAGTTGAAGACTAAGTCCTAACTTGTAAATTCTATATCTTTGCTGCTTTGACACCACTTTCAAATGACTGCAGGACAGGCCAGAACTGAACAGCATCTACGGTTGGCTTAATGAAATTTAGGGAAATAGGCCCATTAATGCAGCTTCAGAAGGAACTTCCATTTTCTACATCAGAAGACATGATTTTTACCATCTTTCAGCAATAACATTAAAATCTTTTCAATTCCACCAAGATGCAAAGTCACAGAGTGTGTGGAAATCCAGAGGTTCCTCTAATTGCATATAAAATACAATTGCCATCTTATCCGTTCGCAGTATGGGACTGCAAACAGCATCTGCCTAACTGTGACTGCGAGCTGGCCACTGGGTTGCCCTCTGTTTGGGGTTTTAAGGAAACGGTAATTAGGAAAAGAAGGAAGGGGTGGAAAGTCAAATCAAATGCTCCCTAATAGATGGCATTCTTTCTGCTTAGAGTGACATTTATGGCATCTGTTTGCCACCTCATTGTTTTCTGTATGACTTAGAGGGGGGAAAAAAGAGGCAAATTAGTGTAAATCTTCAGTGATTCAAAGAATTGAACAGACTTGTTTAAAATGTCAATCCAACCAGGCAGTCATTATTGGGAACAAACGATAATAGCGACACCGTCGTATTTTACCTTTATATCATACTTAAGATCTTTTGAAAGCACTGCTGTATTTCATTCTCATTTAAAGTGAGAAAAGGCAAAACAACAATCCTGAGGATATTTCTTGCCTTGTTTCAAATTCTAAGAAAACATTTTGACAGCATTTGCTTCCACAGCTGCCTGGCTCTTCCTCGCTCACCGCCCCCTCCCCAAATCCCAGCCCTAGCCGATTCTGTTTTCACTTAACATGGCAGTATTTGCATTCATCATGGCATCTTTTACATTCATTTTGATTTTTAAAACTGACTGCATTTAGATGGTAATCATCGTGATTATTGAGGGGGTTTTGTGCCCAGTGTGAGTGCATCACCCACCTTTCCTAGCCTTGGCCTTGATTCTCAGTGGTGTGTGGCAAGTACCATGAACCGAATACATATTCCTAAGTCCCCAATAACGTGGGCAAATTCAACGGCGGAGAGAAAAGCGGCAGGTAGGAAAGCGAGTCACCGAGGCCCAGAAGCACCCTCCCCAGGACCATTTTCTCCGTAGCTAGGAGCGGCTGCCATTGTGACTGTAAAGTGTGCCCCTGTGTTCTCCGTGGCCTGGCATGTGGAACTGGCATGGTCTGGTAAGAGTTAGAGGAGAAGAGGCTGCAACATGAGGAGAAAGACTCATCAGCTTCCCGCCACGGCCCTGATTTGGAGGGTCTCTCCTGCTACAGCCAGCCTGCTTTTTCAGTCACAAAACACACTTCCGATTTGTTAAGACCTCTGTGTATCCGGGACAGCCAAAGCCCCACAAGTCAGCAAATGTCCGTAGAATACAGCTGCTTCTGTTTGGACAGGAAGCATCAACCTCTTTTAGGCTGGCCACTCCCCTCTTCTCAACAAGGCGTCTATCTAGAAAAAAACGAGCCCCTGACGGAAATGCGAACTCTGATTCTGCACGTCTGAAATCACTAACACAAGCACCCCCTTTGGTAGAACGTTATTGATTATTCATTCAACTTATCAAAAAAATAAGGGGCACACAGTATAGGCCACGCCACTGAAAAAAAAATCATGACATTTGAAAAGCAACGAGTTTTATAAACACAGAAAAAAGATGATAAAATACTAAGAAACCAAGATAATCATCAATTAAAACATAACTGACAATGATTTTCATACACACCGAGCTCAAACTCGAACATTTATTTATTTATTTATTTAGTCTTTTTGTTGTTGTTGCTATTTCTTGGGCCGCTCCCGCGGCATATGGAGGTTCCCAGGCTAGGGGTCGAATCGGAGCCGTAGCCACCGGCCTATGCCAGAGCCACAGCAACGTGGGGTCCGAGCCGCATCTGCAACCTACTGCAACCTACACCACAGCTCACGGCAACGCCGGAGCGTTAACCCACTAAGCAAGGGCAGGGATCGAACCCACAACCTCATGGTTCCTAGTTGGATTCGTTAACCACTGCGCCATGACGGGAACTCCTCGAACGTTTATTGTTGAAGGTCTACAAAGATTACAGTTAAGTTGGCCAGAGTTCTTTTCTATGGTAGATGATGATGGCAAAGAGGTGGGGAAGGAGTCTGATGTAGACTTGGATTCCAGGCCCAGGGTGGCTACTGCCAATAAGGAAACTCTGTCTTGCAACCAGAAGTCCTGAGACCACTTTCCGACTTTAACTACAGTATTTTCCTGACTTTCCAATATGTTTACTGTATCAAACTGCTGTAGATGATAGACTCTCCTTAACATACTGTCCTTAACCTCCCACCACCTGCTTACCTTTGCTTTATGACGTGAATAATATCTCCACATTACAGATGAGGAAGCAGAAGCTCAGAGAACAGAGGAACTTACGCAGTGCCACAGTGGGAAGCAGCACAGTGTACTGGTTAGAACCAAACTCCCATCAGGGAGTTCCCATCGTGGTGCAGAGGAAACGAATCCGACTAGGAACTATGAGGTTGAGGGTTCAACCCCGGGCTTCACTCAGTGGGTTAAGGATCCAGCATTGCCGTGAGCTGTGGTATAGGTCGCAGATGCGGCTCAGATCCTCTGTTGCTATTTTTGCGGTGTAGGCCAGCGGCTATAGCTCCGATTAGACCCCTGTCTGGGAACCTCCATATGCCGTGAGTGTGGCCCTAAAAAGCAAATAAATAAATAAATAAATAAATAAACAAACAAACAAACTCCCCGATGGCCTACAAAATATAGATAGAAGAAGACTTAGGGGAGGTGAAAGACACTTTCTTTGGCAGAGCCCCTGAGAGGGTGCAAGTTCAGAGTCAGCAGATACTAGTGGGTTGAATGAAAGTGATGGTATTAGAAGGACTGAGAATTGACCAGTTCAGGGTGTATTTCAGAGGAGGAGCCAGTAGAATTACATAAGGGTGGAGTAAGGGGTAAAGGTAAGAATCTGGGATGACACCCAGGTTTGGGATTTGAGGGGTAGTGGTGCCATTTACTGGCAAGAGATGGAGAGATGGTTTTGCAGCCTGGAAATTAAGAATCATCTTGGACAGGTTAAGTTTAAGATAGCAGGCTGACATACACAGGTATCAGGTAGGTAGTTAGGTATGAGTCTGTACTTCAGGGGACACACTGGGCTTAGGGATTTATATTTGGGAGTCATCAAACAGCATTTAAAATCATGAGTCCAAGGACACTATTTACATGCATGTATCTATTATTATGAATGTTTATTGGTTTTCAGATTTCTTTATTTATGTATCTTTTTTGTCTTTTTAGGGCCACACCTGCGGCATATGGAGGTTCCCAGGCTAGGGGTCAAAATAGAGCTGTAGCCACTATCTTACACCACAGCTCACAGCAACACTGGATCCTTAACCCACTGAGCGAGGCCAGGGATCAAACCTGTGTCCTTATGGTTCCTAGTTGGATTTGTTTCTGCTGAGCCACAACGGGAACTCCTGGTTTTCAACTTTTAGAATCAAGCTATAGAGAAGCACAGAAAAATTATTTTAGATTAAACTACAGGAAAATGCCAATATTTGGCTTGCTTTTTTTTTTTTTTTTTTTTTTTTTTTTGCTTTTTAGGGCCACACCTGTGGCATATGGAGTTTCCCAGGCTAGGGGTCTAATGGGAGCTACAGCTTCTGGCCTACCCCACAGCCACAGCAACACAGGATCCAAGCCACATCTTTGATCTACACCACAGCTCATGGCAACACAGGATCCCTGACCCACTGAGCAAGGCCAGGGATCGAACTCACACCCTCATGGATACCAGTCAGGTTCGTTACCGCTAAGCCACAACAGGAACTCCTATTTGGCTATTTTGATGTACAAAAAATGACAATTCATGTAGTTCAACTCAGTAGTTACAGAATAAATTGTAAATGTTATAAATCTTGACAACATAAAAGTAATGACTTAGGAGACAACAGGAGACAGTGGGGGAGAAGGAGAAGTGGGGGTCCGTGTGTAAATGCTTCCCTTAATTTATAAGGTAGGGAGCAAATAAATAATGTTAACATTTGATTAAACAAGAAATAGAAGTGGATATACACTGTTCAAAGTTTGCAAATGAAATCACTGGAAGAAAATTTTTAAATAATCAACAAAAATCAAGAAGTTGAAGGACAAAAAGAGATGGAAAACATCTCGTAGTTTGCTAAATTCCTCATCTGTCAAGGAGTTCCTATTGTGGCTTAGCAGTAACAAACCCGACTAGTGTCCATGAGGGTGTGAGTTCGATGCCTGGCCTCGCTCAGTGGGTCAGGGATCCTGTGTTGCCATGAGCTGTGGTGTAGGTCACAGACACGGCTCGGCTAGGATCCCGCGTTGCTGTGGCTGTGGTGTAGGCTGGCAGCTGTAGTTCCGCTTCGACCCCTAGCCTGGGAACCTTCATATGCCGTGGGTGTGGCCCTAAAAAACAAATAATAAAAACAAAAAAGACCAATCAAGAAAGAGTGCTGTATTTTTTAGCATTTTGGTGATATCTTCCAGAATCTTTAAATCAGATAAAAGTAGCTTCTGTGGAAAATGGGACTGGGGGAGGGAGAGGGTGGAGGAGGCTTTACTTTTTATTTTATACCATTTATTAGAATTTTTCTTATGTGCATTATTTTACAATAATGATCATGATGATGACGACAACAGTTATAAAAATAACAAAGATAACAGTTTCTACTGGCCATTTTCACCTTCCTTTCACCCTTTTCAAAGTCAAAAGATTTTGACTTTGCATCAAAAGTGTCTAAAGATACTGGCTCTGCTGTCTTTGGCTGGCTACACTAATAATCAACCAGTAGTTCTTTCTTTCTGTCTTTCTTTTTTTTTTTTTCTGTCCATTCAGGGACAGAAGATTTTACCAAATGGAGTTTCTAGTATGGATGCTATTATTTAGACGTCTGGATCCAAAGCTAGGATGTCTCTCACACTGAAAAGAAGAGGTAAGAATCTGTAGTTCCCTATGGGACGTAGCAGTCCCCACCTCAAAACAGATGGCTGCAGCATTAGAAGAGCTGTGGGAAAAGGTGAAATTGGTAAAAACCCAAAGGAAATTTGTCCTCACGATTTCTAAACATACTTATTACAAATGTGAATGTTACCAACCCTTTAAACCAAATTTAACGGAAGACTCAGTTCAGTTTCCCAATATTGGTTTTGTGACACCTCAGCGCACCTCCAATCATCTTAAGGAGCATTGTGCAATTCTCTTCTCCCACCTTAGAAATAATGTATGTTCACTTTAACCCAAAATTCAGCAAATAAATGTGACTCACTACTTTGATTCAGAGGAAAAAGGCCAGCATGGAAGGGTACTGAATATGCTATCTCAACTGCAGAAGAATTAGGAGTCCCCGGTTCACAACGTGGATTGGATTTATATGAACAAATACAAACAAGTGTCCTGACCACCTAGGAAACTATTAAATCCTGCTACCTGCTCTTCTCTACTATTAAGATTCTTCTCTTTTTTAAAAAAAAAATTTTGTATTATTATAGGTGATTTACCATGTTGTCAATTTCTTCTGTACAGAAGTGACCCAGTCATACACACACACACACACACACATATACATTCTTTTTCTCATATTATCTTCCATCATGTTCTATCACAAGTGATTGGATATAGTTCCCTGTGCTCTACAGCACGACCCCACTGCTCATCCATTCTAAATGTAAGAATTTGCATCTACTAACCCCAAACTCCCAGTCCATCCCACTCCCTTTCAAGATTCTCATTGGGCTTATCTCTCATTAATTTTGTTCAGGAGCTACATTGCTAAATTATCTATAAGTTCGCAAATACATAGATAGTTTTCTCTTCATACTGAAACTTACCCTTGGCTATAGACTAAACAGAAGCATTCATAGGCTCTCTGAGAGGGGTTCAGTCTTTTTTGTATACTCCATCTCACAGGAGGAAATGAAAAGTGGACCTCCTCCTTTCTCTGGATAGTGAGTGAGGATCACCCATTCCCTCTTGACAACAATGGTATCTGGCTTCCTGCCTCCTGTCTATCCTTAAACAAAGAGAAAAATCCCATGGTAAAGTGCAAAGTGGGGTTATGATCAATATCTCACCCCAAGGGTAACTCTTTCTAAGGAGAATCAGTCTCTGAAGGATAAAAGCAGTTACCAACCTCTGACTCTCCCTTCTGGGTTTTCAGGACCAACCTCTCAGTGGTGATATGAACAGCTCATTTGTCCTGATGAGCCTATTTCTCTATTACCCTAAAAAGTGCCCAGGCACTTTCAGGAAGAGCAAAATCACAGTAAGTGAAGTAATAGTGATTTGCCTGGTTCCAAGAAGGTACCACTGCTTCCCCCAACTCCTTATTTTTTCAATCCTACAGTATGCTGAAACTCATTTTAATACATTCCCAAGGCTGTGAATTCTAGCTCCCAGAATGCTAGGGACAGATGGATAGAAACCAGAGCAAGGGGACTTAGACACATTTGGTTTGGAACCAGATTTGCTCCTCCTGCCCTTCTCGGCTTCATGTGAAGGTTTGCTTGATCCTTAATGCTTCCTGTTTTACAGGGAGCAGTTCTGATAACTCATCGCTATGGTTTGCAACAGCAAGCCTTAAAACTGCACACTGTAATAACCAAATCCATCTATAGCACCCGAATCGGGAGTGATCGACCGGTAGTCTTAATCACTAAAAAAATAAAAAAATAAAAAAAAAATAAGGCTCCTCTAGACCAGTCAGGTTTTAGACTCAAGGAGCTTGAGGTAGGAGCAAGCTTTTAACCAATGCCTCCTGTTAGGAAGGGAATCAGGCCAGTGCATTAGTGAGCTGTGAAGGCCAGGCCCCCGGCGAGACACTCAGCTCTGAAGACACAGTGTCACTGTGTAAATGGCTTTAAGAATACATGTTTGGAAAAGCACCAAAATGTTTTAGTCATTTGATTATGGCAAGACTAAGTCATTTTAGAGGCTTAATAGAGGAAGGAAACAGCAAGACACAAGCAGAAATCCACTCAGGACATAGAAGCAAGCAGAAAGCAAACAGAGCTGTCAGGCGCAGGGAGCAGGACCTCACACGACACCAACCATTAGACCCTAGGCCCCCACGACAAGAAGCATTTCACCCGCCGCTTAGAGCCCTGGACTACTTTCTCCAAGTCTATTCCCCCAATGCAATGCTGATGCCACTTATCATCTTGCCTGTTAAAGACAGTGCTTCAGAACTGTACGTAAGGTAAACGTCTCCTAATTCCTTTCCCCCAACTGAATAAACTCTAGGTTAAGAAACAACAACAAAAAGACATTTCCTTAGCATCCACACAAGGGATGGCCAGCCAACCATCAAGAGCTTGAGAGAGATGGGTAGATACAAAAATACACTTTACAGTGTACCCTCAGGGCTGAGAGTAGGAAGGGGGATAGAAGAAAAGCGCGTGGCTTGATGTTGTTCCTTCCAAAGATAGAATTTCAGTCCACTGTATGTTCTCTAACTACAACTTTCAACAAGGACAAACTATCTTTGGAATAAAATAACATTCTGGGTGTTGTGCTAGCCCAGGGTTTAGTAACATACAATTGCAACAGTTAAGAGCAAGAAAAATCAATCTCCTGAAATTTGAAAACGTACACACACACACACACACACACACTGCAACGGAGCCCTATCCATTATATGAGCTCAAACATTTCAATCTAAATTAAATCCAATTAGAAGTAATCATAGTGGATCATATTAAACTAATTCTTGGACAGGAAAGATTATAATTTTAAATGGCTCCATAAAGCACTAATGAAAAAAAAATCATTTATTTCAATTAAGTAGGCCTATAACCAATACCTAAAGGTCAGAGGAAAACTGCCAGGGTGGCTATTTCTCTCCTCTGCCTGAGCCCCAGTTGAGCCATAAGAGCCCAGGGTTCTGAAGCAAGATCCGCCTGTGATGGGACTAAGCTTGAAGCTGTCTTTCATGCCAGCCTGAGTGATAGCAGAGCTTAATAATGACAGGAGTGATCACCTCTCGGGATGGATGCAATACTACATTTCAGGACTTAGGTGCCTAACTGCTTGTCTATTATTACATCTCGCTTTTGTACTTGATGTATTCTAGTCAACGGTTCTGTAATTTCCCAAGCAACTTCAGCTTCTCTAAGAAGCCTTCCTAATGACTCCGCCTAACCTCTTTCTTTGCTCCATGGAATTGAGAGCTACCACACAGTAGTCAAAAGCTGTCTTGCCTTTTACTCCTAAAGCCTCCATTTAATGGGAGAGAAACTAATGCAACTTTCTCCTGTGTGTTATTCCTAAAAGTTGCCACAAAGTGATAGCCTGAAGGCCTAAAGAGTTAAGCCACATTTTCACCAGCCAGCAGGTGGCTGTTAACATCTTCGTTCTAGCCAAACTTAGGAGACCTGGGTTCTAGGGCTACCCTGGCCTTGCTGGTTGAATGACCTTATCCAAGTCATTTCCCTGATCTTAGACTTAGTTTGATCATGCATGAAACTGGTGTTTTCCTTTTTTTTTTAATTTTTTTTCCCACTGTACAGCAAGGGGGTCAGGTTATCCTTACATGTATACATTACAATTACATTTTTCCCCCACCCTTTGTTCTGTTGCAACATGAGTATCTAGACAAAGTTCTCAATGCTATTCAGCAGCATCTCCTTGTAAATCTATTCTAAGTTGTGTCTGATAAGCCCAAGCTCCCGATCCCTCCCACTCCCTCCCCCTCCCATCAGGCAGCCACAAGTCTCTTCTCCAAGTCCATGATTTTCTTTTCTGAGGAGATGTTCATTTGTGCTGGATATTAGATTCCAGTTATGAGTGATATCATATGGTATTTGTCTTTGTCTTTCTGGCTCATTTCACTCAGTATGAGATTCTCTAGGTCCATCCATGTTGCTGCAAATGGCATTATGGCATTCTTTTTTATGGCTGAGTAGTATTCCATTGTGTATATATACCACCTCTTCCGAATCCAATCCTCTGTCGATGGGCATTTGGGTTGTTTCCATGTCTTGGCTATTGTGAAGAGTGCTGCAATGAACATGCGGGTGCACGTGTCTCTTTTAAGTAGAGTTTTGTCTGGATAGATGCCCAAGAGTGGGATTGTGGGGTCATATGGAAGTTCTATGTATAGATTTCTAAGGTACCTCCAAACTGTTCTCCATAATGGCTGTACCAGTTGACATTCCCACCAACAGTGCAGGAGGGTTCCCTTTTCTCCACAGCCCCTCCAGCACTTGTTATTTGTGGATTTATTGATGATGGCCATTCTGACTGGTGTGAGGTGATATCTCATGGTAGTTTTGATTTGCATTTCTCTTATAACCGGCGATGTTGAGCATTTTTTCATGTTTGTTGGCCATCTGTATATCTTCTTTGGAGAAATGTCTATTCAGGTCTTTTGCCCATTTTTCCACTGGTTGATTGGCTTTTTTGCTGTTGGGTTGTATAAGTTGTTTATATATTCTAGAGATTAAGCCCTTGTCGGTTGCATCATTTGAAACTATTTTCTCCCATTCTGTAGTGGTCTTTTTGTTTTCTTTTGGGTTTCCTTTGCTGTGCAAAAGCTTTTCAGTTTGATGAGGTCCCATGGGTTTATTTGTGCTCTAATTTCTATTGCTTTCGGAGACTGACCTGAGAAAATATTCATGATGTTGATGTCAGAGAGTGTTTTGCCTATGTTTTCTTCTAGGAGTTTGGTGGTGTCCTGTCGTATATTTAAGTCTTTCAGCCATTTTGAGTGTATTTTTGTGCATGGTGTGAGGGTGTGTTCTAGTTTCATTGCTTTGCATGCAGCTGTCCAGGTTTCCCAGCAATGCTTGCTGAATAGACTTTCTTTTTCCCATTTGATGTTCTTGCCTCCCTTGTCAAAGATTAATTGACCATAGGTGTCAGGGTTTATTTCTGGATTCTCTATTCTGTTCCATTGGTCTGTCTGTCTGTTTTGATACCAGTCCCACACTGTTTTGATGAGTGTGGCGTTGTAGTATTTCTTGAAGTCTGGGAGAGTGATGCCTCCTGCTTGGTTTTTGTTTCTCAGGATTGCTTTGGCGATTCTCAGTCTTTTGTGGTTCCATATAAATGTTTGGATTGTTTGTTCTAGTTCTGTGAAAAATGTCCTGGGTCATTTGATAGGGATTGAATTGAATCTGTAGATTGCTTTGGGTAGTATGGCCGTTTTTACAATATTGATTTTTCCAACCCAGGAGCATGGAATATCTTTCCATTTCTTTACATCTTCTTTGATTTCTTTGGTTAAAGTTTTATAGTTCTCGGCATATAGGTCCTTTACCTCCTTGGTCAGGTGTATTCTGAGGTATTTGATTTTGTGAGGTGCAATTTTAAAAGGTATCGTGTTTTTGTATTCCTTTTCTAATATTTCATTGCTGGTATACCGAAATGCAACTGACTTCTGAATGTTAATCTTATATCCTGCTACTTTGCTGAATTTATTAATCAGTTCAAGTAGTTTTGGGGTTGAGTCATTAGGGTTTTCTATGTATAGTATCATGTCATCTGCATACAGTGACAGTTTGATCTCTTCTCTTCCTGTACGGATGCCTTTTAAATTCTTTTGTTTGTCTAATTGCTGTGGCTAGGACTTCCAAAACTCTGTTGAAGAGCAGTGGTGAGAGTGGCTATCCCTGTCTTGTTCCAGATTTGAGTGAGAAGGCTTTCAGTTTTTCCCCATTTAGGATTATATTTGCTGTGGGTTTCTCATAAATGGCTTTGATTATGTTAAGGAATGTTCCCTCTATACCCACTTTGGCGAGGGTCTTGATCATGAATGGATGTTGGACTTTGTCAAATGCTTTTTCTGCGTCTATTGAGATGATCATATGATTTTTGACTTTTCTTTTGTTAATGTGGTGTATGATGCTGATTGATTTGCGTATGTTGAACCATCCTTGTGAACCTGGGATGAACCCTACCTGGTCATGGTGTATAATTTTTTTGGTATGTTGTTGGATTCGGTTGGCTAAGATTTTGTTGAGAATTTTTGCATCTATATTCATCAATGATATTGGCCGATAGTTTTCTTTTTTGGTGGTATCTCTGTCTGGTTTTGGAATGAGGGTGATGGTGGCATCATAGAATGTCTTTGGGAGTATTCCTTCTTCTTCAACCTTTTGAAAGAGTTTAAGGAGGATGGGCACCAGTTCCTCTTTATATGTTTGATAAAATTCACCTGTGAAGCCATCTGGTCCTGGACTTTTATTTGTAGGGAGTGTTTTTATGACCTCTTCAATTTCATTTCTAGTGACCGGTCTGTTCAGTTGGTCTGTTTCTACTTGATTCAGTTTTGGCAGGCTGTAAGATTCTAGAAAATTGTCCATTTCTTCCAGATTGTCAAACTTGTTGCCGTATAGTTGTTCATAGTATTCTCTTATGGTTTTTTGTATTTCTGCTGTATCCGTTGTGATTTCTCCTTTTTCATTTATAATTTTGGTTATTTGGGTTCTTTCTCTCCTCTTTTTAGTGAGTCTGGCCAGGGGTTTGTCAATTTTGTTTACCTTTTCAAAGAACCAGCTCTTGGTTTTATTAATTTTCTCTATTGTTTTTTGAGTCTCTATGAAACTGGTGTTTTCTACTCACACTTGCTATTTTAGAGTTCCTCAAAGATGCGGCAGAGTTGGAGGGCCAGCAGGTGGGTACAGCTCTCATCCTCATTTTTCCCAAAGCAGCTCAGTTTTCATTCCTACATATAATAAATAGGTTTTCATATAAGATCTTGTTTTACAAAGAATTCTGCTGCTAAAATTTTTAAGCCACTGGCCTTCAAGGTCTCACAAGTCATGATTTGATGAATCCATAACTTTGATTCCAATAAAAGAATCAACCAGGTAAATCTTCTGGAGAAAATGTCAATTTGCCAATTAGGAGAGGTCTCCCATTTTCTACAGGGGAAACAATACTGGGACAATGACAGTCTGTTTTCTCCTTCATATACTATAATTAAGAGGATTTTTAATTGATTCAAGTATACGATAAGGATACTTTTCACTGCAGAAGCTGAAGCTGTTCTCTCTCATCACTCAGTCTACTGTTCTCATCTCCTGTTTGCATCCTCCTTTTTCTGAAGGGGCTATACGTCTGCTCTGCTTTGTAATCAGCCAGTCCCTCTTTTCTCTCTCTGGTTTATAAGCCAGAAAAGGTAGATGCTTGAGGGGAATAGAGACAGCTGTCATCCACACTGGTGCTGAGAAAGCGCTTGAAGGAGAAAGCTTACATTTGACCAAGAGATTCCACATGGGTCATTTAAATGCTTGCAGATCCCCCATTAAATCTGAGGGGAAATGAGCGTAAGTTCACCTTTAAAAAACTACCTTGACAGTATCTTACATTCTAAATGAAATAGGGATAGCCACAAAGGCTCCGTTACTTTATTCATCTCTCTGAATTCACACACAGATATTCAGAGATGTACCTGCGCTTCCTACTTCTGCATATTATTCCTTTAAATCACCTAATACATAATAGCTCTTGTACCAAAAAAAAAAAAAAACTGATTAAGGGGTTTCCTTTTCAGCATAACTGTTAAATCAGCAGCTCATCCAGTGATCTGACGCAGAATGTAACAAGTTCCTGATAGAGTTGTGTTCCCTTTGAGAACAAGTGTTTTTTCATCACCCTCTTAGTCACCTAATTTGACTGAAATCTAAGATCTTAATGCATCAGTCTTGTTAATTCTCTTGCCAGTACGTAGGAAATTGAAGCAATAAACCACAACTTGTTTGTAGTGGTGTTAACATTATTGAGTACTCAGCTAGCTGACAAGAGCCCCATTTTTCCATTAAACTTCAATAGCAGCTTCATGCATATTTAGCTCTTTGGCACTTTTCTTATTTTCCCCCAGATGACTGGGGTTTAAAAGTTGACCTCAAATTCACTACACTCCACTTCACTTTTTGCATAATCAAAGTTATGACATATTGCTTTAGCAAATGGCTATTGTCTTTTTATTACTATTTTTTAAACACTATTCAACTGCTATTTCTCTGTAAGGACATACATAGCATTTTTTTCTCATTATGCTAGTTAATGGAACTGGACCTTGAAATTGCAGAACTGCCTTTCAAAAGATAGTATTGCAGTGGTTAGGTATTTGAAACATCCTGTGTGATTTTTATTCCTATTGTTGTTGTTGTTATTATTACCAAGTTGCTGCAGGAGTCACTTCCACTTTCATCTAATTGATGGGTTTGCTCCACATTTAAAAAGCTTCTGTCTGGGAAGGCACCTTGACCTTTCTGCCTACTGCTGTGTGTGTGGAAAATGCTGTGGCCTGGGCATCGGGCCACATCTATACCTGATGGCTTGGACATAACCACTATGTGGTATGAGAACAGACAAAACATGTTACATGTAATCTCCATGACTAGTTTCTTGGAGGTTAGTTGAAAATTTCTGGACTAGCATTCAACACTATGTCTTCGCATTTTTTTTTACATTTCTATTTTTATTTATTTATTTTGCTTTTTAGGGCTGTACCTGCAGCATGTGGAGGTGCCCAGGCTAGGGGTCTAATCGGAGCTGTAGTTGCCCGCCTACATCACAGCCACAGCAACACCAGATCCGAGCTGCGCCTGCGACCTACACCACAGCTCACGGCAATGCCGGATCCTTAACCCCCTGAGCGAGGCCAGGGATCGAATGTGCAACCTCATGGTTCCTAGTCAGATTCGTTTCCTCTGCTCCACGATGGGAACTCCTGCCTTCGCATTTTTAAACCCCATGCCCATAATCTTCCTCACTAAGTTCCGCATTTCTGCCAACGCCTCTTTTCTGTTACCCTCTGAAAACCTTGGGATAATCCTTGTTTCCTCCATTTCCTTTGCCCATTAACCTATCCAGTCACAAGGTACTATCCATTCCTTCTTCAAATCATTTCCTTATTTTATTTCCAACAAACCCACTTAAATCCAGGTCTTCATTGCTTTACTCGAAGGCAGCCAAACAGGTCTTCCTGGCTCTAGGTTGTCCGTCAATACGTGCTATTCACAATAGCCAGCTGTCTTCCTAACACACAGTTTTATATACAGGCAGCTGCTCAAGAGACATTTACTGAGTGTATACTATGTGCTAAGCACTACACTGGGCTCTGGGCTGACAGTGATAAGCAAGGGAGGCACGGCCTCTTGATTCTCTGAGCTTATGTTACAGCAGGGAAGCCAGTCATTCACATTCATCCCTTCTCAATAACCTCCTTTCTTCAGTTCTTTAATGGGTTTTATTAATATAATATTTCGATTATAATTTTTCTCTTGTCTTCTCTAATTTATTTTGTTTTGATTGGAATACAGTTGATTTACAGTGTTGCATCAATTTCAATCGCTAATACACGAAATAAGTATAGCATTCAGGGCTCTCCATAATGCGGCCAAACTACCTCTTCAATGTTATATCCTACTATTACCCTCCAAGAGTCCTGTATACTAGGGCTCTTCATTCTTCCTTAAACATGAGCATGATAACCCTCTTTCTGGTTATCTGTTTCTTGATCTTACGCAACTTGAGGTCATAGCATCGCATGGCATCCTGCTTATGGCAAACTCCGCCAATGGTTGTTGTTGATAAGAATGCATTTTAGATTCTGGTCCATCATTCTGAGATGTCCCTACTATGTGCTCCCCTGGCACCATGGAGCTGTCTTTGTCCTTGTATTTATCACACTGTTGTAATTATCTATAGGCTCCACTAAAGTTTTATTAGCTTATAGAAAACAAAGTCCCTTCCCCCTCTTTCTGCTTACTCAGAAGTTACTACAGTGCCGGGCACGTAACAGGTTCTCATTAAATTAATGGATGAGTGAAGGAATGAAGTAGCATAGAAACAACTTTCCCATGGTGAATTTCATGCTCTTTGGAAATGATGGACAATCGATCAGGTAGCTAAAAGGTATACATTTACATTAAAAATGAAAATAAAATCAGAATGGCTTCATCAGTCACTTGGTTGGTGCTAAGATATCATATAACCAGTCAAAGGTAAGTTTCTATTTCTCTTGAAAATCTACATTATTTATATATGTATTCACATTTTACATTCACATCTGTACTTGCATACATACACATTTATGTCTGAAGAGATTTATTAATTGCCCAACTAATCGTTGCCCCAAATAACAGTCTTTTGGGATGAACATGGAAGCTATTCTTTTAAAATAAAGGAATATGAACAAAAACCATAAGCTTTACAAAGTCCCAAAGGGAGTTCCAAGGTTGGAGCCGGATGCTATTACCAGCCACTATATATCATTCAAATACAGCTTTTAAGGAGGAAACCATAACCCATAGGGATCAAGTGGAGGAATTTGCAATTCATCATCTGTATTTTGGAGTCTGGAACTCCAGTCTGTCCAACCCCATTAAATGCTCCCTCTATCATAAACATGCAGGCATCCCAGTTAGTTAGAAACATGCACAGCATCTGAGTGTAAAATGGATAGCTGAACCACATACTTCTTGAGCATTATATAATGGTGTTTTCTAAGTATTTAGCAGTTTCCGAGAGTTACCAGACAAAAGATTTTCCTACTTATTCTGGAAGCCTAAACATTACCTTAAGAATTTCATAAAATGAATAAAAAACAGCACCTACATGCCTAACTATTTCTTTCCTAGGCATCATGATTTACTTCCATTAATAGCTCCCCAGAAGTCAAATTATCATCTCTATTATATCATTTATCCCTTCTATAAATCTCTTTTTAGAACAAGTAACCTGCTTCTAGATTTTTTTTAATAGGACAAGTATACATTAATTTTGTGATCAGAAAGACAATGAGGTCATTTTCAACTTGAAAAAAAAAGTTAAATAAATGATCAAAATTTCATGTAGTATTTTAATTGAGCTACTAGCAGAATTATATATGCTGCTAAATTCACTAAGAAATAAGGAAGAGAGACATAGAGAGGATAAGGAAAAAACAAGAACATGAGGAGGAAAAATGATTCATAGCTGTGTATTTTCTATCCAAAGACAATAATCAACATAAAGTACTATACCGTACAGGGAAGAACTAGAAATATAGTTATAGAAAACAGGAGCCCTATTCAGGTTATGGCTAACGCAGCAAATACATGCCAGGGCTTTTAAAATGTTAATAAACTTCCTAGAATTCAGCATTTATATATTATGTTTAAATGTCTTCCAGAAAGACAGAGAGATGAGTGAGGTCACCTGAAAATCCCTCCCCCAAATCACCTTTAATACAGCTAAGAAAAAAAATCAGGGGGAAAAAGGAGCCATCTCTACAACCAAAGTGAAAAATAGAAGAAAAGATAGTCCATATTCATTTAGAAATTTATACACAGTCTTCCATACCAGGTTCCTGTGATGCAACCATACAAAAATTGCAATAGTCAAGGTAAAAGAATGAATCAGAAGGATTGAACAGATCTCGACACCACAGAAATCTAACTTACTGAAGCAGAGAAATAAATGGAAAAATATCCCTAAGGAAGATAGGTCATAGGCTACCTAGCAGTTCCAGTGGAGCAAATGGATTAGAAACAGTAATCGAAGTTATAATAAAAGAAAACTTTCCCATTTAGAAAAATTACCTAGATTGGATAGCGGAGAAGTTCATCATGTTCCACATTATAGGCAAAATTACCAGAGATTGAAGAAACAATCGCTAGTGATTCCAAAGCCCTGGAGCAGCCACACTGGTGGCTTCCTAGGCTGATGGCTTTCCCTTTCCTTCTTTAGTTTGCCTTCCAAACCCAGACAAAGTGGTTTTCTTATGAGGACCACAACCATCTGAAGGCAGTGCCGTGAAGGCAGTTTTAAGACTGAAGGCTAGACTGAACACTGGGAAGTCAGAGGCCAGGCCTCATTCTCCACTCTGTCTTCAGGACCTATCAATGGGTTTGGCACCAAGTAGACACTTAATAAATACGTATGGAATAAATGAAGGACGAGAAGAACTCCTAAAATGGTTTGACCTGTTGCGATGACATCACTGGAATGAGTGTATTTTTATCAAGGAGACCAGTCTGAGGGATAATACTCATTGATGGTGAGAAAAATTCTGGTGCATTTGTTTTTAAAAAGGAAGAGGAGAGGAGAGGGGAAGGGAGAGGAGGGGGAGGGGAGGGGAAAGGAAGGGGGAAAGGGTAGAGGGGAGGGGAAGGGGAAGGGAAGGGGGAAGAGAAGGGGGATGGGAAGGGGAGGGAAGAAAGGGAAAGGGAAGGGAAGGGAAGGGAAGGGAAGGGAAGGGAAGGGAAGGGAAGGGAAGGAAAGGAAAGGAAAGGAAAGGAAAGGAAAGGAAAGGAAAGGAAAGGAAAGGAAAGGAAAGGAAAGGAAAGGAAAGGAAAATAGCCCTTTAATTTTGTGGTAAAAATTTGGAGTTGATAATTTTACAACTAATATACCAAATGTCAAATACTAACCACGGTAGGAAAGATGATCAAATTAATTGGTTGCATTTAATTAATTCACTGTTTGTGATTATATCCCTAACCCAAAAGCTAACCATTATTTAATTAGGCCCGCCTACCTTATGAAATGTTATAAACCAAAGAAAAATGGGATGAACCTGGCTATATTATGAAAGCTTGGTTTGTGATTATCAAACTTACCTAAGAAATGAAGTAGCTTTCATTGACTAAGAGGCTGTCCTCACCTGTATAGGAAAGAGATTTACTATGTTGCTGGTTATTCTGCCTTTATTCTGACTTCAGTTGAGATGCAAATTCTTATAAAATTTCTTAAATGCTCAAATTTCAGAAACATATATACCAAATACCAAATCTCGTTCTATAATAGCTCCATTTGTTGTACAAAGATTTACTGGGTACTCCCATTTATAGCACCCCTGCTGAGGAACACACAAATGGAAAGGCCCTACTGGGTCAGGCATCCCTCCAGTCTGGTATGTGGGGCTTCCCAGAGTAATTTCTTAAAATACATGATATTTCTTTGAAACCTCATACTAGATTCGGCCTTTGATTTCAGCTGTAGGGTACATCAGAAAAATGTTCTTTCAAAAAAACTAGGCAGGACTGACAAAGAATAATCAAGTCTAAATTGTGAAGGCCCACAAAAGAAGGTCTTGGCTCAGCTCTTTATCTAAAGACAGCATTTCCTGTGAAGTAATGAGATAACAAGGGACTCCTTTTGCAATTTAGAGCTAAGACCAACATGTTTTTCGTAAGGTGGATAGCGTCGCACAAGCTGTGTTCCTGTAGGTATGCAGCATTAAACTTGTACAACTGACTTCTACCTACTCTGTATCATCTCCTAGCCAGACCCGGTTGCCACGTTTTTTTAGAGAAAAGCACATCAGAGTCTGTACTGTCATCTTCAAGTGCAGACTCTGAGTTTTTCTGTAATTCCCTTCTCCCATTACAAATTAGGTTTCAATTTCGGAAAGGGATTTCCCACTGCTAGTATTTAGAGCCTGGTGCACAGTATCTGCATAGGTCATTACCACATGATAGGCACAGCGTGAATTCAAAAGAGCAATATGACATTGTTCCTTTTTTAGAAGAGCTAAGAACTGAGATTCAAAGGTCCCAGAAACATCAAATTCAGGGGCATTGACCTTGATCCTAAAGCCAAGCCGAAACTCTCTAGGTCTTCTTTTAGGCTCTGTCCCTGAATGTGAAAACTAAAGGCAGAAGGGAAAAAAAAAAAAAACTGCAGAAAAACCGTCCAGGGAAGACTGAGAATAAACACTGGGATCAAATACTTCCCAGGGATAATTAGCAAGTTGCAAAATCAAGTGTGGTATGCATAAGAGACTTCAGAAGAAAGGGGGAGGGAAATGCAAGCATGTATTTTCATTATGCAGATGTGGAAGAGGAACTGCTACCAGCATTGAAAAAGTTAAAGAGATTCTGGGCAAATTAATGAAGTGAAAACTAAATTAGTTAATGAAGTAAGCACCACAAAATTAATGAAGCAGGCACTGGTAGAGATCATTTTCAAAGAGTAACTCTGTACAGGCAAATCTGGAGCCTGGCCTCCACATATTTTGAGAACCTGGCTACTCTTACCCAAGACGGAACTAGATAATATATTGCCAACGACACTTCCTTTCAAATAATGTAAATAAGCAACACAGCTTCAGATCTCTGAGCCATGGCTTTATTTTCATCCCACTGGAAAGACTGGCATCAGATCGAATGAGACCAAAAGATTAAAGAACAATAAAAGAGGGAGCAGATGAGAGGCATACTGATTGAGACAATGACAGTGCCACTTGAAGGGGCCCGCTCACATGGCTCTCCCACCTGGGGGCGTATCAACACAGGTGGCCTTCCAATACGCAAGACTCTGGAGAGGATCTAAACGTATGGCTTGGCCAACAACACAGCCTCAGATTCTTATCTCAACCCCATTCCCATCTCCTGGCTCCATACTTTGCTCCAGGGAGGTGCTGCTCGCGGGCCCTCTTCCCTGCTTTGACTCCATTCTTGGGTGATCCCCGGTATCCCATGAGCCCCTGCCTCCCCACTAGGGAGCAGAAACACACATGACTCGTATGCATACCTGCCACTCACTGAGTGCTTTCTAACACAGCCACGTGTATTACATACGCTGTCCCATTTGCCTCATGACCTTTCTCAAGACAACTCTAGCAGGTCAAATTTCTTCTAATTCCATTTGATGAATGAGGAAACGGAGGCCCTGTGAGATGTGATACCTTGCCCATGGATATACACAGATCTATACATAGCTCTGTATGTAACCATCTGTATGGGTATTAAGCTAAACATGAGTTCATATCAATGGCTCCCGATCCCACTCCAATTCAGTACCACGTGGCTCATTCTAGCTTCCTGACCTTGCTTATCTAAACTCTCACTCCAAAAGTGAGAATTCTGCTTCCCATCATGGGCCATCCATTTACTTAGTTGGTCCACCCCAGGCTACATGCACAGTAGTGTCAGAATTATAAATCCAAACCTCCATGGGAAATGACTTATTGACCAGAATTTAGTGCTAATGTTCATATCCTTAAAGACTCCACTCTGCCAAAGTTGCTCGGGTCCGTACCCCGCTGCTATTCTCTTCAGTGAGGTGGCTTCATGTACTTGTAAATGCAGTTAGATTCTTCTGTGACAATCTGCATTCCACCTTGGGATGCTCCCACTTCCAAAATGATTTTTTAAAATGTGTGTACTTTAAGGTTTACTATTTGTGCTGCAAAGTTCTATGGGACTGGATGCATGCATAGAGTCAAATACTTCACTACAGTATCGCACACAATAGTTCCACCACCCTTGCAAATCCTCTGTGCTTCACCTCTTAACCCTCCCCACTTCCTAAACCCCTGGAGACCCCTGATCTGTTTCCTGTTTTTATCGTTTTGCCTTTTCCAGAGGATCACATAAATGGAATCACAGCTTTTCAGACGGGTTTCTTTCATTTAGCAATATTGATTTAAGATTCATCCAGGTTGCTGAGTGTATCAATAGTTCATTTCTTTTTACCACTGAATTCACTCTCTGGATGTACCACTGTTTGTTTATCCATTCACCTACTGAAAAACATCTTGGTTGCTTCCAGTTTGGGGTGATTATGAATGAAACTACCATAAACATTCAAGAGCTGTGGACGTAAGTTTTCAATTCACTTGAATAAATATCTAGGAGTGTGACTGCAGGGTCATATGTTCAACTTTATAACAAACTGCCAAACTGTCTTCCAAAATGGCTGTACCATTTTCATTTCCACTGACAATGAACGAGTTCCTGTTCCTCCACATCGTCACAGCATTTGGTGCTGTCAATGTTTGGGATTTTAATCATTCTAATAGGTGTGTACTAGTATCTCCTTGTTTTAATTTGCATTTATTGGCCATCTGTATATCTATTTTGTTGAGGTGCCTGCTCAGATACTTTGCCCTTTTAAAAAACTGCTTGGTTTCTTTTCTTGCTGTTGGGTTTCTTTATATGTTCTTGGCACAAGTCCTTTTTCAGATTTGTGAATTGCAAATATTTTCTCTTCGTCTTGGCTTGTCTTTTCATTCTCTTAACAGTGTCTTTTACAGAGCAACTTGAAAAACATTTTTACCAAGCCTCTGCTTTTAACCGGTCTTCTATATATCTTCGTTTTGACTGCCTGTCACCATTGGATTCCAGAGTCCTCCATCTCTCATCTACTCAGGGCCTCAGATGGTGCCAATGACAACAATGAAAAATGCCTTTGGTCGAAGGATTTCCCTGCTTGGCTGCACCCCCATCTCCCTGAATGGTGCTCAGGGACCACAGCACATTGGACTCCTTACTTTTCCTCAAACAGGCCAGGGCCTTCTTTTTCTGTCTCAGGGCCTTTGCACTTCCTGTTCTCTCTGCCTGGGCTATTCTTCCACAGATACCCTCTTGGGTCATGTTCTTACCTTCTATAAATGTTTCTCAAATGTCACCCTCTCACTGAGGCCTACTTTGCAGAACTCAGAGGCCACTGTTGCCCTAGTAGCCCATTAGGAACTATTTCAGAGGATACCAAGCACTCATTCTAGGGCACTCAGTAGTGATGAGCAGCTCCGGACCCGCAGGCAAATGGTGGCCCTGCATTGATACTATGGCCCGTTCTCCCATCTCAGGAGGAATTATCAGACGGCTGCCTCTCCGTGAGCTCTCTCTCCAGTGTGTCCAGATACTAATTTCAGTGACTCAAAAGCAGTGCTGATTTTCTTATAGATGGTCTTCCATAAAGTTGGTAAGCTAAGTTGTAAGCATTTGCATTTTTTTTTTACCATGGACCACATACAGCAATTTTCTTTTTGAATGGGGAAACATAAGGCCAATGGATATTTTTATTTTCTAAAATTATTTCCCATGAAGAAAAGTTTGCCCACTACTGGAGGAAGGCATGTGCTTGCCCGGTCCAGGATACAGTTGATCAGGGTCAGTGATCACGGTTGGAAATGTGATAGGTTCTCCCAGGCACACGACAAGGAAAGCAAATAAAAAGCCAGATGCAAGTCACAGCCCCCTACCCTTACCACACAAGAATTTTCCCAGGCCCACCCACTCACTTACCTCTCCACCATGGCCTCTGAACCTCTTCTCCCCAGCTCCTTTCTTTCCTGTCTCCACAGTAGCATCTCAACCTTTCTCTTCTTCCAATGACCTGTGTATTCCCCTCTTTGGTGTTCTGACCCCAGCCACGCCCACCTCCCTTGGGGTGCACCCCTCCTAGATTTTCCTGGCCCCAGATATTCTAGGCACCACATGCCTCCCCCACAAACCTTAGCCTTGCAGAGCCCCTGCAGCTGCAGCCCGGTCAGGCTCTCTGCTCCCTGCCAGGACACATGCACACTCTAAAAGAGGATTTCTTTCTCATAGCAATAAGGCATTTGGCTTAGGGATATACAAGATTGGGGCTAAGAGGAAACAGTAAGGAGAGATTTGTGGCAAACAGATCAGAACAGCCTGCTTTAACAAGGATTTAGATTTCTGTTTCCAGTTTGGGGCACATTTCCTCGTTCATGAAGGACATTGATTTCTCTAGTGAAGAATGGAAGAATACTAACTATGGCAATCCCTAAAATTAGCAGTTAAAAGGCAAGAGATGCTTGCAAATATGTTGACTGGGAAGCTAAACTTCTACCTGCTCTCAGAATAAATGATGTCAGTTGTCAGTTTCTTCAGATCAAGAATGGGATCTTCAAACAGTTAAGGGCCTGAGAGTTGTACCTGCTTTGACAATGTCCTCTGAAAGGTGGTAAAAGATGAAAAACACAAAGGATCATAATTAAGGTTATAAGAAATTGGCAGCTATAAGCTCATATCCTAGGCTGCCTGAACTTGATGGTGTTCTGTGCGTTCATTCCACTGAAAATGAACACAACCTTGCCACTGATATTGTGGCTTTTCTGTAAGGGTCACCACCATAACCATAACCACCACCCAAGGAAGGAGGCAAAGAAAACCTTATTCGTGAGTGGCACATTTATATTCAAACAAATGGGACAAATATATTTATAGAAACCTAAAAGGGAATTCAAGGCCAACAAGAATAATTTTGTTGGCTGAATAGCAAACAGCTGAGTGCCAGAAACCAGGGTTCCTGAAGTTCTCATAGTTAAGGGTTAGTGGCTTTAGGAGATGATAGTAAATTAGTTTCCCTTACTGAAAAACTGTGCAGTCAGAAAACAGCCTATATATCCCATTTTGGAGCGGGCTTCTTCAAATGGTCCTTGAGGAAATCCACGGTTTATGGGAAAGCCTTTGGGCAGTGCACCAGCTGCCAGTGACGCAGTGATGTTGCTGTGGCCACAGCCCACTTATGTGGAGCTTGCCAAGTGGCCCAGCCCAGCTCAGCAACTCTCAGGACAGCGGTGACCACTGTCTCAACTGGAACTTCTAAGTATGGGGTGAGGGATTGGTTTTGCCTGAAAAAAAAAAAAAAAAAAAAAAAACAGGGCAAGATTTACTGCTTGGAGAGGCCAATGGCAGGTGACTCAAGCAACCAATTAGAAGTTCTCAACTTAGTGACCTGAGGAAAGACAAAATCAGGAGGTGTAAGGAACACCCTTGGGGGAAGTGTCTTAGAATTTTTAATGTTCACCCAAAGATGATAGCATTTTATCTTGAAGCTGCTCTCTGAAAGGCACTCCCAAACAGAAAGAATCAACTGTTCACTTTATCTACCTTGGAAGAATAAAGGACTCTGTTGACACAGCTTATCTTAAAACCTGTGGTTTATGGGCCTGGGTATACCTAAACCAGCCGCTCCAGCTGGAAATCACTGTGAATGGAGAAACAAACTATTCTCTAAAGTAAATTCAAGTCCTTCCACCTAATAATTCAGGTTTTACTATGTTTGGAAATAGAAAATGAGGGGATGGGCCATTAAGCCAAAATAAATGCTGGTGTGCGGGGCAGTGAAGAAGCAACCACTGAAGAGTCACCAAACAAATTAGCAGCACACAGGTGGCCAAAGCGTAAGGTAGAGAACAGTAGCAAAGAATTGGACATCCTCCATCTCCTGTAGAGAGGAGAGCTTAAGAATCAACAATGCAAGGTTTATAATGGGAACAAAAGGAAACAGCTATCAAAGATGGCACCGTATAGTTTACAAATGATTTCCCCTCCATGTCACTTGATCCTCATAATTTATTCATCTTATCTGTATTCATATTCATTCATTCATTCACCTATCGATTTTCCACAAATATGCATTAAGGGCTACCATGTGTCAGGCACCGTTCTAGATGCTAGAAAGTCCATGGGGAATACATCAGATAAAGTTACTGTCCCCATAGAGCTTATGGTCTGGGCAGATGCCAGTCATAAATATGCAAACATACAAATTTAAAAATATGTGCAAAGGACAATTAATGCTGTGAAGAAAACAAAAATCAAGTGATGGCCATGGAAAGCCCAAAGGCTCAGGTGTTCCTATCAACAGAGTGGACAAAGAAGACAGTTACATTTGAACTGAGACTGGAAGGATTAGAAGGAACCAGTCATGCAAAGATTAGAGGTGGGTTGATGTACAGACAAGAGTGTCCTGGGCAGAGGAAATAGGCAAATGTTTTGGTACAGGGAAGAATCCTCTGTGTTCGTGCAACTGGAGGAATACTGCCCGGGTGGCTGGAACTTAGAGAGCCAGATGGAAGAGTGCAGGAAATGGAGCCAGCCAGACAGACAGGGACTGACTGGTAAAATCCTTGAACCAATACAAATAAATGTGGAATATGGATTGTCTTCTAAGTGCAATGGCAAGTGTAATCCACCAGATGTGTATTGTTATTTTTATTTTATTTTTTTGTCTTTTTGTCATTTCTTGGGCCGCTCCCATGGCATATGGAGTTTCCCAGGCTAGGGGTCCAATCGGAGCCATAGGCGCTGGCCTACGCCAGAGCCACAGCAACGCCGGATCCTTAACCCACTGAGCAAGGCCAGGGATCGAACCCGCCACCTCATGGTTCCTAGTTGGATTCATTAACCACTGCGCCACGACAGGAACTCCCAGACGTGTATTTTTAGAAAGTCACTTTAGAAGTTCTCTTGTGGTGCAGCGGGTTAAGGATCCGGCATTGTCACTGCAGCAGTTCGGGTCACTGTGTGGTACATGTTCAATCAATGGCCTGGGAACTTCCACATGCTTCAGGCTCAGTCAAAAAAAAAAAAAAAAATGCAGTTAGAAAGTCACTTTGACATACAGACTGGAGGGGGATGAGAGTGGGTACAGGAAGGACAATTAGGGTGAGACCCTGGTGACAGACAGCCAGGGACTGAATAGTGTGTTGCTGGCCAAGCTAGACAGAAGCAGGTAAACACGGGCAATGCTTTGGACATGGAAATTGCAGCCCTGATGATGGACTGGATGTAGGTGGAGGGAAAAGAGAAGAGTCAAGGACAACCTCTGGCTTTGGGGATGGACTGGCCAGTGGTATCGTTTTCTCAGATGGGGTGCACTGGGGGAAGAACGAATTGACAGTGGGATGGGGGTATCTAGGAATACCATGAGAAAGTGTTCAACCTTTGTTTTAGAGATAGGAAAATTGAATCTCAGGGTCATACAGCTAGAATACCAAGCCCAGTCTTGGCCTGTCTAGTGCCCCAGGCTGGGGAACATCCAGGATTGAGAAGCAAGCCTCTCTGCAGAGGTCCACCCATCCTCTCCATATTCTTGTGGCTTTCAGAGGGGCCAGTCACCTTGTGGAGAGCTATGGCTGGGAAATCTACACTTCTCCTTCCCCTCTTCCCAGCATCAGGAGGGCTGGGAAGCAGGCCGAAAAGCACGGGATGGTCCCAGGACTCAGGTGCAAAGAAGAGGTCAAGAACTGCACATCCTTGTATAGAGTTCCGCCCCCAAGCTCTCCTGCTGAGGAGAAAAATCTCCACTAATATCTCTTGCTGCCAAGCTCCCCTTTCCCACTTCTCACTGCTCCTTTGGTTATCACTCTTGGAATAACATAAGCCAGTCCAAGGCCTGGCTTCGGGATGAAATAAAGGTTACTAGGTAACTATCTCCACTGCCTAACACAACATTGGTGAAGATGAACTTTGCTACAGTAGTTACGGATCTAGGGGCAGGAGGTGAGACGTTTCTTCACCTCCAGGTGAGAACCACGGTCAAATACAGTAGAGGATCAAAGCTGCCTTGGCTCACTTTACATTAAATTTGGTTATAACAGAGTCCAGATGTTTCGGTTGTCCTGGAATGTCATCACAGGGGTCACACTAACTGCTACATGGGGTAAGTGCACCACTGCCTAGGCCTGACATAGAGGGGTTTCCACTGGAAACACAGTTTTATTCTGGGAATTGGAGTGTGAAACCTCTACTTTGAATTACACTGACGGCAAGCACCAATCTTTTTTCAGGGGAAAGAGAACTAGGTCACCCTGTCACTGGGTTACCTTTGAAAGCAAAAGACAAAGGAGTTTTACTGAATGGTTCTTGGAGGCTGGCGGCTACTCCTGAAGCCAGCTTGATACAGAAGGAAGAAGTATCTTCTGCTGGGCTTTCGTGTCATCCCACCCACTGCTCTGCCGCAGCTGAGGCTTTCTGGGCATTTCCAGGGGGCAGCACCAAGGAAGTCAGGCCAGGAAGTTAGGAAATGATGTGGAAAGAGAACCTGAGGTCAGCTTTGGAAAAAACAAAACACTAAGAGGAAAAGGCTGACGCCCAGTCCAGTAGGGGCTGCCACTGAGAAACACATCTGCTCCAGGAAACTTCAGGACAATGGGGTTCAAAGTTGGCACACTGCCCACAAGGGGCCAGTCACAGGCCAAGACTGTTACTACCCGAAGTTGCTCCACTCGGAGGCTGAAGTTCCCAGCTTTGCACCTGCAGCTGACCCTTTCTGGCATCAAATCAATGTATCAGATGCCTCTTCCCAAATTTCTTTCTGCAGTTTCCCTCCCCTTACGTCCTTCAGCATCTGCAGTCCCAATGATGTCCTTCCACCTTTGAGGAGCTTCACTAGCTGGGCCCATGGTGCCTCTCAGCAGGGCTCTCACCAGCAGTCACCGAACTGTACTGTGTTCTGCCTTAGTCCCTTTGGGCTGCCGGAACAAAGTGCCACAGATTGGGTGGCTTCAAAGTAACAATGTGGAGTTCCTGTTGTGGCACAGCAGAAATGAATCTGGCTAGGAACCTTGAGGTTGCAGGTTCGATCCCTGGCCTCGCTCAGTGGGTTAAGGATCCAGCATTGTTGTGAGCTGTGGTGTAGGTCGCAGACGCGGCTCGGATCCAGCGTTGCTGTGGCCCTGGTGTAGGCCAGCGGCTACAGCTCTGATTAGACCCCTAGCATATAGGGAACCTCTATATGCTGCAGAAGTGGCCCTAGAAATGGCAAAAAAAAAAAAAGTAACAAATGTATTTCTCACAATTCTGGAGGCTGAGCTCAAGATCAGGGTGCCAGTGTGGCTGAGTTCTGGTGAAGACTTTCCTCCACATTGCCGACTCCAGGCTCACAATGCAATTTCACATGGTGGGAAAATAAAACAGAGCTCTCTGGCCTCTTCTCTTAAGAGTACTGATTCCATTCATGAGGGCACCACCTTCATGGCCCAATCACCTTCCACAGGTCCCACCTCCAAAGATCATCATATTGAGGGTTAGGGTTTCAACATATGAATTTAGGGGGACACGAAATTCAGTTCATTGCATCCCTCCTATTTGCCAGGGTCACCTTCTAAAAACAACCCACTGTCTAAGCAAAACTATGTCCAGGATGCCAGGTCCCTGTACTCAAGTTTCAAAGGGGACACCTGGCTGGCAGGTCTCCCTCAAACCCTCTTGCCAGCATAACCTTCACAGGGCTGCCCACCACTAATAAAGCAAATATCCAATTGCTCTCTGGGCAGTACGCATGCCCGCTCGATACCTCTCACCAAACCACGGCCCATCGGTACCACTTCATCAGATCCGTTCTTCTCCAGTCCTTATCCTGCCCTCCCTCCAGAATTTCCACTACAATCCTCCCCACCTGCGTCCTCCAAACACCTTCAGGTATCCCTGTTCCCACGTACACACCCACCATTTCCAGTGCCTCCCTCAACTCACGTGATGGCTTGTCACAAACTCTCCTCACTCAGCATGGATGGAAATTCCACATGCAAATCTCCTCGGCAGGTTTAAGCACAATCATCTGAAACTGGTGCCAGGAGGAATCTTATCTCTATTATATTTCAAGATGGAGGAATAGAGAGAGCGGCCTTTGCTAAGAAATCTCAAAAGTAAGGCATTCAAGTGGGTGTTCTAATGTGCCAACTGCATGGCTGCACAAGTCCGACCATGAATTTTTCAAACCACTACCTTGGAAAACTTTCAGGCACCTTTTGACACAAATGAGATTCCTGAGTTTTCAATAAAGAGGTAAAAATGGGGAAAGAGAAAAAAAAAGAAAGAGATATTGGAATTGGGCACACAATCCTCCTTAGAATTAAATTCTTGATACTTAATTCAATTCTCCTCTGAACACCTCTCCTGGACCCATGGCTCCACAGACAGATTTCATGGATACTGCTAAAGAAAAAAGAATATTGACTTAATTGTCAGAGGAAAATAAAGAAGGTGTGGGGAGAGGGACCTCTTTCTCTTTCTCCCTCTCCCTCTCCCAGAGGTTAGTTTTTCCAGGGCCCACCTTAACCTTTTACCATCCTGATTTTCTAAGGGGCAAGCCATGGAACATTGGCCATAGGAGCTGCATATTACATTGACTCCTAGAATTAGTTTAGCCAAAGGAAACATATTAAATCTTGTTATTCCTCTTCTTGAACATACCTTAAATTAGGTACATCTCCTTTCAGGAAATCGAATCAAAAGTGACTAGTGAAACACACATCAACAGTTCCCACTTAAAATCATGCATTTTATCTGCTTATATACTTTTTATCACATGGCCAAGAGACCAGATAATAGTAGAAGCTTGTACCAATGCTGGTATCAGAAGACACATGATCACAAGCAAAGATTTGTGAAATCTACATTGAAAATGTCTCTTGCATCAGGATCTTCCTTTCTCCTTCCTGAACCAGCACCTCTATTCACATCCGTATTAACTCCAC
Organism: Phacochoerus africanus; assembly: GCF_016906955.1. NCBI lineage: Eukaryota > Metazoa > Chordata > Mammalia > Artiodactyla > Suidae > Phacochoerus > Phacochoerus africanus. The sequence goes on along the minus strand of NC_062560.1, from coordinate 124,663,275 downwards.
AGCAGTAACGCAATGATGTCCTAACTAGGCAAGGACCACCTACTTCTGTCTGGCACTAGTCATCTATAACAGTCATCTTCCAAAAGCACAGCTCTCAAGACGTTATGCTTCTGCTCATAAATCTCATATGAGTTTCCATTTCCCACTGACTTTGGTACAAGCTCCCCACTGTGACTTTTAAACCCTCCACAATTAGGCTTCAACTGGCTTTCCCATCCTTATCTTCACTACCAACGTCACTGGCCTCGTATGTCTGACAGACACATTCCTAATTCTTCCCCAAGTATGTCCAATGCTTTCTCCCTGTCATGACCTTGCTCATTATTCCTTCTGTCAAGTATGCAATTCCTATCAATCTCTGCCTGATAAAATCTGATCCATCTTTCAAGGTCTTTCTCAAATATCATCAACTCCCTGAAGCATTTTCGCCAATTCCAACAGAGAACTTGCTCTGAACTTCCATAATGGCACTTACCCCTTACTGAGGCATTTCTCTAACTCCATCCCTGCCCAACACAGTGGTGCACTTATAGATATTTAACAGACTCTGAAAAAAGTTCTTATTTCTGGTGTTTACCAATTTATATTGTGTAAATATCCCTACCATGGTTAATTTCAAGCTATCAATCTGATGTCACTCACTGAACACAGAGTTGTGAAGAGAAAGATGTTTGGGAGTAAACAATTATATAGTATTTCCACCATACAGATATAATAGATGTAAATAATCTCAACAGCATTGACAATAATAAAACAGGGCGAAACAATTAGAAATGAATGAATTTACAGTAGCAAAAAAATTGTATTGGTGAAATAACAATTAAAAATAAAAATAAAAAATGAATGAATTACCTTGGTTTCCAATAAAATTTGTTATAGGCTTATATGGTTTAATTTTCAGTAATTGTTGTAACAATCTGCTCCCAAAATTCCTAAAATTTAATGATCAGCTTTTATGAGCTGACTCAAACTAGTTCCAGTACACCCCTGCTACTATTCTCTACATAACTATGTGACCTCCTTGAAGGAAGATGCCATGTCTTTAGTCATCTCTGTGAACCCAGCTCAGTGCCCTGTACAAGGCAGGTTCTAAATAAAACCGTAGAACATGGAAAGCCATGTGCAAAGAATTGAGCCCCAAAATGGACATGTGAATCCATGTCCTTGAGTAAAGATCTAAAAATAGTTCTCCATAAAGACCAAGAATGCTTAGGTCCTATTATTGGAAGAATGGTAGGAAGGGCCAGCACTGCTGAGAAGAGACTCACAGTAAATTCAGTTCCAGAATAGAATGTCTCCAGGTCTAAATCAAGGAATACAGAAAGCAATGAATGAGGTAAGACTACAAGGATAGGAGCACCTAAATACATAAAACAAATATTAACAGATACAAAGGTTGAAATTGACATGAACACAATAACAGTAGGAGACTTTAACACCCCACTCACATCAATGGACAAAGCTTCCAGACAGAAAACAATAAGGCAACAGAGATCCTAAATGACACAATAGAATAGTTAGACTTAAATGATATTTTCAGGATATTACATTAAATAAAACAGAATACACATTCTTCTCAAGTACACATGGAACATTCTATAGGACTGATCACACACTCAGACCCAAAATAAGCCTCAACAAATTTAAGAGGACAGAAATGATTTCAAGCATCTATCCTGACCACAATGACATGAAGCTAGAAGTAAAGAGGAAAAAAAAATTATATACAGACTAAACAACATGCAACTAAAAAAACCAATGGGTCAACAATGAAATCAAAGTGGAAATTAAAAAATACCTTTGAGATAAATGACAAAGAAAAACCAAACAAAATCTGTGGGCTACAGTAAAAGCAATTCTTAGAGGGAAGTTCAGAGTGATACAGGTCCTCCTCAAAATATAAGAAAAATTTCAAATAAACAACATAACCTACCATCTAAAAGAATTTTAAAAAGAAGAATAAACAAAACCTCAAGTAAGCAGAGGGAAGGAAATAATAAAGATCAGAGAGGAAATAAATAAAAAAGAGATTTTAAAAAGTAATAGAAAAAAGTCAATAAAACCAAGTGCTGGTTCCTTGAAAGGGTAAACAAAACCAAGAAACCTCTGGCCAGGCTCACCAAGAAGAAAAGAGAATACAAATAAACAAAATAAGAAACAAAAAACAATAAATAACAACCAATATCACAGAAATACAAAAAATAACACTATGAACAATTATGTGCAACAAATTGGACCATCTAGAAGAAATGGACAAGTTTCTCAAAACATACAGGCCACCAAAACTGAATCAAGAAGAAATAAATAATTTGAACTGATAATCACTAGAAGTGAAATAGAATCAGGAGTTCCCATCATGGCTCAGCAGTTAATGAATCTGACTAGGAAGCATGAGGTTGTGGGTTCGATCCCTGGCCTTGCTCAGTGGGTTAAGGATCTGGCATTGCCATGAGCTGTGGTGTAGGTCACAGACGTGGCTTGGATCCCGCATTGCTGTGGCTGTGGTGCAGGCCAGCAGCTGCAGCTCTGACTCGACCCATAGCCTGGGAACCTCCATATGCCGCAGGAGTGGCCCAAGAAATGGCAAAAAGACAAAAAAAAAAAAGAAGAAGAAGAAGAAGAAGTGAAATAGAATCTATAATAAAATTTTAAAAAATCTTCCCTGCAAACAGAAGTCCAGGACCAGATGGCTTCATTGAGGAATTCTACCAAATGTAAAAAGAATTTATGCCAGTTCCTCTCAAAGTTTTACAAAAGGTTGAAGGGGGCAGGACACTCCCAAAGTCATTCTATGAAGCCAACATCACCCTGATATCAAAACCAGACAAAGACAATGCCAAAAAAGAAAATTACAGACCAATATCTTTGACGAATATAGATGCAAAAATCCTCAACAAAACATTAGCAAACCAAATCCAACAACACATAAATAAGATCATACACTACGATCAAGCTGGATTCATCCCTGGGTGACAAGGATGGTTCAATATATGCAAATCAATCAGTGTGATACACCGCATCAACAAAAGACAAAAACCACGATCATCTCAACAGATGCAGAAAAAGCATTTGATAAAATTCAACATCCATTTATCATAAAAACTCTTAGCAAAGTGTGTATAGAGGGAATCTATCTCAATATAATAAGCCAACATAATACAGCCAACATAATACTCAATGGTGAAAAGCTGAAAGCCTTCCTGTTAAGATCTGGAACAAGACAAGGATGCCCACTATTGCCACTTCTATTCAACACAGCATTGGAAGTCCTAGACATGGCAATCAGACGAGAAAAAAAAATATAAATAAGAGGTATCCATATGGGAAGAGCAAAGGTAAAATTGTCATTATATGCAGATGATGATATTATATATAGAAAACCTTAAAGACTCTGCACAAAACTACCTAGAACTGATAATGAATTCAGCAAGGTAGCAGGATGCAAAATTAACACACAGAAATTGGTTGCATTTCTTCACACGAACAATGGAACATCAGGAAGGGAATGTTAAAAACATCCCTTCCAGGAGTTCCCATCATGGCACAGTAGAAACAAACCCAGCTAGGAACCATGAGGTTGCGGGTTTGACCCCTGGCCTTGCTCAGTGGGTTAAGGATCTGGCGTTGCTGTGAGCTGTGGTGTAAGTCGCAGACACGACTCAGATCTGGCATTGCTATGGCTCTGGTGTAGGCCGGCAGCAACAGCTCTGATTAGACCCCTAGCCTGGGAACCTCCATGTGCCAGGAGTGCAGCCCTAAAAAGACAAAAAAAAATTCCTTCTAAAATCACAACAACAATAAAAAAAAAAAAATACTTAGGAATAAATCTGACCAAGGAGGTGAAAGACTTATATGCTGAGGACAATTACACACTGATAAAGGAAACTGAAAACAATTCAGAGAAATGGAAAGGTATTCTATGCTCCTGGACTGGAAGAATTAATGTTAAAATGGCCATACTACCCAAAGCAATCTATAGATTTAATGTGACCCCTATCAAAATACCCATTACGTTTTTCACAGAATTACAAAAAATAATCCCAAAATGTATATGGAATAATAAAAGGTCCAGAATTGCCAAAGCTATCCTGAGGAAAAAGGACAAAACTAGAGGCATAATAAATCTAAAGACTGAGACTTCAGACAACACCACAAAGCTACAATAATCAAAACACTGTGGTATTGGCACAAAAACAGACATATGGAACAATGGAATAGAACAGAGGGCCCAGAAATAAACCCACATGCTTCTGGTCAGTTAATCTTTGACAAAGGAGGTGAAAACACAATAGAGAAGAGACAGTCTCTTCCACAGCTGCTGTTGAGAAAGCTGAACAGTCACATGTAAATCAATAAATTTAGAATGCTCCCTCACACCACACACAAAAATAAACTCGAAATGGCCTAAAGACTTAAATATAAGACAGGACACCATCAAACTCCCAAAAGAGAACATAGGCAAAACATTCTCTTCCTTAAGTAGTACGAGTATTTTCTTAGATCAATTTCCCAAGCCAATAGAAATAAAAGTAAAAATAAACAACTGGGCATGATAGAAAATAATATTTAAAAGAATGTATACATATGTAAAAAATAAAATAAAATAATAGCACTTAGAGAAAGAAAATAAATAAATAAACAAATGGGACCTAATGAAACTTACGAGCTTTTGCACAGCAAAAGAAACCATAAATAAAACAAAAAGATAACCTATGGAGTGGGAAAAAATATTTACAAACAATGCAACCAACACGGGCTTAATTCCCAAAATATACAAATAGCACATACTAGTCAATAACAGAAAAACAAACAGCCCAGTCAAAAAATGGGTCTTCTCTAAATAGATGTTCCTCTGAATAAGATATACAGATGGCCAATAGACACATGAAAAGATGCTCAACATTGCTAATTATTAGAGAAATGAAAATAAAAACTACAATGAAGTACCACCTCACATTGGTCAGAATAGCCATCAGCAAAATGTTTATAAATAATAAATGGTGGAGAGGGTGTGGAAAAAAGAGAACCCTCCAACACTGTCGGTGGGAATGTAAATTGGTGCAGCCACTATGGAAAACAGTATGAAAGTTCCTTAAAACACTAAAAAGAGTTGCCATATGATCCAGCAATCCTACTCCTGGGCCCTCTGTGGATATGGGCCACAACGACATCATAGTCTTCAGCATCACCTGGGGCCTGGCAGTCTTTCCCTGGTCCCTAGTCAATGGTGCCTTGTCCATTCCCCCAACCATGAGTTTACATACCCTTTTCCCACCTAAACCCTTATACTCTTGGGCTCTGAAGACCTTTCTGGGCATCTGAATTATCTTGAGGAAGTTTTACCTATCAGGACCCTAAGCCCCACCTCTAACCTAGCCTGTGCTGTCTCTAGACTTAGACATTCCTAGTGGCTTTTAATCATCTCTAATGTGTTTTAATATGGAGATCAGTGTATTTACATTTTCCCAGTAATCCTCTAACTGTCCTGTAGGGGAAAATAGCAAGTTTGTCCCATTAAAATACAAAACCACAAAGCTGAACTTACAGGAGGAGAATAATACACCTGGATAGGGAATAGCTGTTCTGTTTGAAAGTGACTTTATCAATTGGGTCTTCCAGGTCAGGTTTATAAGCCTTCCAAAGAAAGGTACTGTTTCTTCCTTTTTAAGCCTTATTTTACTGATGCAGAGAGAGGTGAGAATGTTGGAGTCAAAACACTTTCCGATTGCTTGTGTGAGCAATGGCATGCTACAACATCCTCTGTCCCTTTGACCTACCTCTATGGCTCTAATTGGTACCTTTGAAATACCACATGGAAGTTTCCTTGGACAGTCTTTTTTTTTTCAGTTGAAACAAATGCTGTGTTTCTGGTGTGCAGAAAACTGACTCAGTTATATATCTATATCTATATATTCTTTTTCATATTCTTTTCCATTATGGTTAATTACAGGATATTGAATATAGCTCCCTGTGCTCTACAGTAGGACCTTGCTGTTTATCTTATTTACAGTAGTGTGTATCTGCTAATCCCAAACTCCTAATTTATCTCTCTGCCCCCTTCCCCTTTGGTAACCATAAGTTTTTGCCACTGAGGATGGCACAAGTGAGTGTTTGAGCAAAGAGGCTGGATGAAGAGACTGATCCTGAGTTTTACAGGGCAGAAGCCACAAAAGAATAAAAGGAAAGAGCCATGTGTCAAAAGGCAAAAGGGATGATGGGAGAGCTGGATCATCTCTGGCAGTGAAGCCAGAGGGGAACTGAGGGCACCAGAGGTCAAGTGGAGATCAAAAAAGCAGAAATAGTTCACATATCCAAGTTGCCCCAAACATCTACTTCAAAGATTTCCAATAATTTAACGAATTATAATTTTAAAAATTAAATTGAGTTAAAATTTTAAAAATTAGCTCTTCAGGTACACTAGCCAGCCACATTTCAAATCAGATCAAGTATTTTTTTTTTTTTTTGACTCAGCCAAAAGGTCAATTTTTATTTTGCTGTTGTTGCTATAATTATTTCTGGATTTCCTTTCCAGTTGACATCTTACACTTAATCACAAGTTTCTCTCCCCATATTTTTATATATTCCCTACAGAAGAATAACATACTTCATCAGCTACATTTACCATATATTGAAATTAAAAAAGCTTTTACCCCTTCTTTGGCATATTTCTTTTCTTTTCTTTTTTTTCTTTTCAATTTGAAATCCTGGATTTGATCTTTTTTTTGTATTATTTTATTTTATTTTTTCCCACTGTACAGCATGGGGATCAAGTTATTCTTACATGAATACATTTTCCCCCACCCTTTGTTCTGTTGCAATATGAGTATCTAGACATAGTTCTCAATGCTACGCAGCAGAATCTCCTTGTAAATCTATTCTAAGCTGTATCTGATAACCGTAAGCTCCTGATCCCTCCCACTCCCTCCCTCTCCCATCAGCAGCCACAAGTCTCTTCTCTAGGTCCATGATTTTCTTTTCCGTGGAGATGTTCATTTGTGCTGGATATTAGATTCCAGTTGTAAGTGATAGCATATGGTATTTGTCTTTCTCTTTCTGACTCATTTCACTCAGTATGAGAGTCTCTAGTTCCATCCATATTGCTGCAAATGGCATTATGTCATTCTTTTTTATGGCTGAGTAGTATTCCATTGTGTATATATACCACATCTTCTGAATCCAATCATCTGTTGGTGGACATAACTATTTACATGAAAATTTGGCATTGAATTGAGACACCCCCTAAGTATAAAACACACTCTGAATTTTGAGGATTTTGCATAAAGAAAGTAAAATCTCTCATTGATACTTTTGTAAATTGATTACAGGTAGAAATGATAATGTTTTGAATATACTTGGTTAAATGTTATTAAAGTTTGGGGTTGTTTAAGCAGGAATAAAGAGGCAAGGATGTGGGAAAGCAGGATGGATGAGTGGAGTAGCCAGAGAATGACCTGCTGGAGTTTCCAATTTCAAATGATGGCACCCTCCACCAAGGACAGGTCAGAAGTGGTGGGAGAGGCTGGAGTGGCTCCCAAACATCCAAGTGCACACTAATCCCTAGAATTTGTGAATGTTGTTTTTATTTGTAAAAAGGGATTTCCCAGATGTGATTAAATTAAGGATTTTGAGTTGAAGAGATTATCCTGTAATAAACTGGGCAGACCCTAAATGGCATCACAGGTGTCCTGATAAGAGAGGCAGAAGGAAACACCCAGAGACACAGAAGAGGAGAAGCCAAGGTGCTCACAGAGGCAGAGACCAGAGTGATGTGGCCACAGTCCAAGGACTGCCAGCAACCGCCGGAAGCTGGAAGTGGCCAGGAAGGGAGTCTCCCTGGAGCCTCCAGAGGGAGCTCGGACCTGCCAACATCTTGAGCTTAGCTCAGTAAAACTTAGTTCACATTTCTGGGCTCCAAAACTGTGAGACAATACATGTCTCTTGTCCTAAGCTCCTCAATTGGTGATGTCTTGTTAGAGCAGCTGCAGAAAACAAGTGTCAATGGGGAGCTGAGAAAAGGACTCCTAACCCCATGGAAAACAGTTTGCACTGGAGCCAGGCTTCAGATGAGGCAGGAGGAGGAGGAGAACATTCCATGAAGAGGTTATCTCCATAAGGAAAACAGTTAAGCTAAGGACAAAGCTTCTATAGGGCACAGCAAAAATGTCACCGGAAGGAAGGTCAGGTTGCCATGGGGGAGAAGTGGGAGAAGGAAACACAGCAGGGATGTGGAAAAAGAAGGCAGAGAGCAGCAGGCTGGAGAGGCCTGCAAGTCGGGCTCCGGCGGGGATAGGGAGGCCACAGCGGGAGCAGGTGGCCTTAGGTTCTCACATGGCACCCTGGCCCCTCGGCCTCACTGGGGAAAACCCGTCCGAAGGTCTCCCTCCCAGCTCCCGCTGGTTGCCCACAATCCTTGGCATTCCTTGGTTTCTAGATGTGTAACTCTGATCTGCTTCCGTCTTCACACAGTCTTCTGCATCCTCTCCCCTTCTTAAGAACATCAGTCATTGGATATAGGGCCCACGCAAAATCCAGGATGATTTCATCTTAAGATCCTTTAATTATATTTGCAAAAACACCCTTTCTAAATAAGGTTACATTCTTAGGTTCCAGGTGAACATGAATTTTTGAGGGATAGTATTCAATGAACTACAAATGGCACTTATATAACACCTACTTTATGCCAAGCATGTTTCTAAGCCTTTTACTTACATTAAATCATTTCATCCTCACAACTCTCCTATGAGGTAGATATTATGATTATCCTCATTATACAGATGAGGAAACTGAGATAGAGTTAGGTTAAGTAATTTGCCTGTGGAAACATATGGAGTGAAAACTAGCACTGAATTCGGACCCAGACAGTCTGGCGCCAAACATCATATTCTAAACCACTGCAACAACCTGCTATAAATAATTATCAACAGTAACCTGGATTTCTATGTTTCACACCTTACACTTTTTAGCAGAAAACCTGACTCAGCCACTGCTATTTACACTGGCACTTGTGATCAGGCAGAACTTAATCCGCAGACTATTACTTTATTTGCTGGAGTACAAATGGAAACACGAAATGTGAATTTGCTAATTGTTCTTCCCTGTTGCAGATGCCAACTGTGTGATCACAGACAAGTCAATCTTTCTCTGCGGATCAGTCTGCCAATTACTATGTACCAAGCACCTACTATGTTCCAGGCAATGGATTAGGTACTAAGGATCTGGCAAAGCACAAGGCAGACAAAAGCCCCAGCCCAGCTAGAGTTTAAATGCTAATGAGAGAAACAAATTAACCAAGGAATAACCCAGGTACTTTAATAATTATGCAAAGAACCAGGAACGAACATGCAGTATGGGCTTTCTGGAAGCAGACAGAAGGAAGGTCTAGACCCATTTGAGGGGTCATGGAAAAAGTCTTCGGAGAGGATCATTCAAACTGAGACGTAAAGGATCTCTGCAAGATGGGAAAAGCCTTCCGGGCAGAGGAAACCACAGGTCTGAAACTGAGAATTGAAAAAGAGCAGAGGCGGCTCAGGAGTGCAGAATTCTGGAGCAGCTGAAGAGGAGCAAGGGTGGCAATGGGGTGGTGTCTCCCCTTCCAAAGGGTACCTGGAGTCTCAGTTGCCTCCTCTGTAAAGCCAGGGCCAATCACGGAGATCACCAACACTTGTTAGGAAGATTAATAAAGCTAGTAGAGGTCATCTTAACGAAACAAAGAGACCTGCGCACACTTGAATTTCAGCAGTACTTGGCCTTGTCTTATTTACAAGCATCATGTTTTCTAAAGACTTCACTACACATGACATAAGTCATATTAAAATCATTGATCCCTCTAAACAGTGATGGGGTAATCACTGCAATCATTGTATTAAAGGCAGACAATCTCAATATAGAACAAGTGAGCCTACTCCACAACAGACTTTTGGGGGCGGCGGGTAGCATACTAAATTTAAATCACACCACAGGCACTTTTTAGCATTAACATGTACTGTATATCTATATATGTTTGCATTCCAATAAACCCATTTTCCCCCCCTACATATAACACTTGGTAATTCAGAGAAATGTATCTCAGCAGCTCCCAACTGCCGCTTCTTCAAGTTGGTTGGCTCATGGTTTTCTTCTTTTCTTTTCTTTTCTTTTTTTTTTTTTTTTTTTGAGTTAGGTGAAAACTATGAGCTTTCTGGGAGTAAGAATAAACCTGTCTTTGAGAAAAAGAAATTCCTTTTGTTTCCCTCCCCTTCCCTCAAAATCGTATATGCGATGGAAGTGTCAGCCTAATTTATCTGGAATAAAGTGACCATGGGAGGAAGTTGAGACTTATTTCAGTGAAAATTGTCACATGTACTTATCATTATACCATACCAACAAGACTTCTTTCTCCACATCCTCTTTTTCCCTAGAGCAAGGAGAAAGGCTTACAAATACAAATTTGTTACAAATACAAGCTCTGCTGCCAAATAAATGTGGGTTCAAATCCTGGCTTTATAACCTACAAGCTCCATGGCAAGGTGATGCTGTATGACTCCCAAGGTTAAGTCACACAAGGCCACACGGCTCCTGCCTGTGCATTACAGCAGTCACATCTGGAGCCACAAGCTGCCATGTAAGAGGTCTGACTACCCTGAGTCTGCCGAGCTGTGAGGAAGCCCAGACCACGTGCAGAAACAAGGTGAACGTGCCCTGCTGGCAGCCCGATCTCAGCCTTCCCTGCCCAGCTGCCAGATATGGAAGTAACAGCCCCATAGATCCTCCAGGCCAGTCCATACACCAGCTGAATGCCGCTGAGGGACATTAGTTATGCCATGAGGAGCAAAAGAATCACCTTGATGCTTGGCCATAGAATCTGTTAGCTTAATAAAATGGTTGTTATTTTAAGCTGCTAAATCTGGGGGTCATTTGTTACACAGCAGTTATAACAGAAACAAGAAGCAACCCACATAAGCACCATCTCACTGGGCCAACAAGCCTTTGGAAAAACCCTCGGCTACAACTCAACAGGATGGGAGTAGTAACGGGAACCACACGGCAACAACGGGCTCAGACATAGGACTCAACCTGTGCTGGGCAGTGTTCTAGCGATTTATGCCTAAAACCTCATTCAATCCACACAGAAGGCCTAGATGTAAGCAGTATATGAAGTCCCACTTCACCAATGAGGAAACTGAGGCCCAGAGAGGTTAAGTGACTTGCCTAACCTCCCACAGCAAGTAAGTGATAGAGCAGCATTTGGATGCAGGCAGTCTGGTGCCAGAGTTCCTACCTTCGGTCATCCCACTATGTATTCAGTCGTGTCAAGTATGTATGTCAAGTCTGTACGAGAAGCCTTACCGAGGTGCCTGGACTTCCTGAAAACACTGATTTGCTGGGAGGAAAGCCTTTACCATGGCTGCAGAGCTGGCTCCCTGGTACCACTCAGCCAGTGCCTCTGGAGCGGTGCTCCCAACTGCTCGTGGGCTCTTCGGCCCCGGCTCAGGCTGGGGGCTTACTCGAGTCCCTGCAATTCATAAAGACCACCTTCCTTTGAAAAACTCCAACCCTGCCCCGGCACTCAGAGACAACTCAACATTGATAATGTTACTTTGAACTAGGCTTGATTGTCATCGTCCTAGGTGCAGCAGGAAAGGTTAACAATAATCAGATGTCAAGTCTACCGAGCACTGCGTGCCAGGTAAGTGTTATGCTCAGCACTTCACCTGTGATATCTCCTCTAATCCTCACAACAACAGTGGCCCAGGATGTGGTAACACTGTTTTCACTGCAATCCTAACTAATGCTCATAGAGATGAACTAACCTGCTCAAAGTCACACAGTAATTAAGGGGGACAGCCAGGATTTGAATTTACATCGATGTAACTCCAAAGCCAATATGTTCAACTAGATCAGTGAGACCCAGTGCACTGCCTTTCTGGATTAAAAAAAAAAAAAAAAAAAAAAGATGCATGACCTAATGGTTCAAAACCAGTATGGGCTCCCACACCACTATTTCTGGCTGAATCCCAGCTCCACCCCTTTTGCTCTCAACTGTTCACTTTCCTCACCTGAAAAACAAGAGTAATAAAAGTACTGCCTCTTCCACTCCTCAGTCTATACTGAAGAGAAATAAAAACATTTATTTACCCCAAAACCTGGACAGGAATGTTTATGGCAGCATTGCTGACAAGAGCCCAAAACTGGAAACAACCCAAATGTCCTTCAACAGACGGACAGATAAACAAACTGAAGTCTATTCATATAATGGAATATTATTCAGCCATAAAGAGGAATGGAGTATAGAGTTCCCTTGTGGTGCAGCAGATTAAGGATCTGGCATTGCCACTGCTGTGGCTCAGGTTGCTGCTGTGGCACAGGCTCAATCCCCAGTCTAGAAACTTCCATATGCTGTGGGCACAGCCAAAAAAAAGAGGAATGAAGTGTAGTACATGTTACAACGTGGGTGAAATTCAAACACGTTTTCCTAAGTGAAAGCAGCCAGGCACAAAAGGTCACACATTATATGACTCCAGTCATATGAAATGTATAGAACAGGACAATCTATGGAGAGAGAAAAAGGATTAATGTTTTCTAGGGAGGGGCTGAGAGGAGGGGGAATAAGGAGTGATGGTTAATTAGTATGGGGTCTCTTTGAGGGGGTGATGAACCGTTCTAAAATTGCTTGTGATGAGTGTTGCACATATTTGTAAATATTCTAAAATTCAGTGAATTGTATACTTCAATGGGTGAATCAGACGGTATGTGAATTAAACCTCAAGAAATCTGTTTAAAAAATACTGCCTATGGAGTTCCCATCGTGGCGCAGTGGTTAACGAATCCGACTAGGAACCATGAGGTTGCGGGTTCAGTCCCTGCCCTTGCTCAGTGGGTGAACGATCCGGCGTTGCTGTGAGCTGTGGTGTAGGTTGCAGACGCGGCTTGGATCCCGCGTTGCTGTGGCTCTGGCGTAGGCCGGTGGCTACGGCTCCGATTCGACCCCTAGCCTGGAAACCTCCATATGCCGCGGGAGCGGCCCAAAGAAATAGCAAAAAGACAAAAAAAAAAAAATACTGCCTAACGTGGGGCTATTGTTTGTCATAAATGAATAAAGTGCCAAGAACCATGCCTGGCACATGCTCAGCTCCAAATACAAGTTAGCTATTTTTAGGTTTTACAAAGTTAGAAAGAATGTACCAGAACAGAGTTAGGATATTGGTTCTTGTTTGGGCACCACAAGGAATCACATTCAATTTTCACTCCCGATTTTACTGTGTTTTCCTGAAAATCGTTAAGTCTCCTTTATCCTGTCACCTGAAACACACAGCCAGAAGTGCCAAATTGCACAGGAGAAAGCAGAGGAAAACAAAAGCAAAATAAAACCAATATTTTGGTGGGAAATACCAACTGCGGCGGGAAAATACCTCACCCTGTTTGTGTTTCAGGAATTGATTAATCAACAGGGAGATGCTCTGCCTGTGTCTTCCCCATGCTGTCCTTCTCTGCACCCCGCCCTCCCTCCCTCCCTCTCTTCTTCAACAAGTTTAGCTACTGCTTCAGCCACATACTTATGCTGAAAACTGCAAAACAGAAGTCCTCACATAGGATAGTAGCAGTGGGGCTGTAGCAATTTTGCTAGCGCCTGCCCAAGGTGAGGCTCTAAAGAAACCCCCAGCACCAGCTGCTGATTGGCTGAGGGCCGGCTGGTGTTGTGGGATAAAAGACACCTTTGTGCTGCCTCTCTCTGCACACCAGCCAGTGTCTACCCCAATCCTAGCAACAAAAGAGATCGGAAAAGGCAGAAGTTCTCCGAGGAGCTGGGGAAGGAGACTGCACTAACAACCTTCCCAAATTTCTTACTTAACTTCATTACAGAAATTAGATTGTGTTGCTAGCAGCTGTTTGCAAGCTGCCCTTGTCCTTAACCTTGGAACCTAGCAGGAGCTTTCCTCAACGCAGAAGGCAGGGCCCAGACAGTTTCTCTTCCTTGGATTTTATCAGCAGAGAGGTTAATTTAGAGAAGGGATCTCTTCCAAAATCCCATTGGTCAGTCATTCCCTGACCAGTCCAACTCAAAAATGCTTAATTGATCCACGTGTAGCTCAAATATGGATACTTTCAATAGCAGGGTCATGGTTCCTCACCTAGAATGTTCCCCACCTAAAATGTGTAACATTAGTTACAGAAATCAGAGTTCTTTGGACTTCAGAAATGGAATTCAAAGTATATACTGTATACAATGCAATGCTCCCTTTGGGGTTGGGACCAGCAGCCTCTGATCAAGATGATACACAATCTTTCTGAGGTGAAGCTGATGAATTCTCAGATGAAGAAGGATAAATAGATTGGAAATAGACTCACAGTCACTTCAGGCCAATTTTTGCCAGGAAATCAGTTTGCTGGAAACTTGCCAAAAATATTCAGCCTTCCATCCATATTGGATTTCAGAATTGCAGATGATAAGGGATTGGGAACCTTCGCCTTCATGTGTACTCCTGGGCAATTTCCACACCTGACTGAGCCTCATTTTCCTCATCTGTAAAATGAGATATTAAAAGAGCCAATGCACAGAAGGCTTTGAGCAGTGCCTGACACATGTTAAGAGTGCAAGAAATGTTATCTCACCCAAGTGTCCATTAACAGATGAATGGTTAAAGTTACGGTATATGGATACAATGGAATATTATTCAGCCAGAAAAAAGTGAGGGAATCCTGCTCTTTGCAACAACATGGATGGAGCCTTGAGAGCATCATGCCAAGTGAAATAAGCCAAAGACAAATAACGGATGTTCTGACTTCTCTGTGGGATCTTAAACAACAACGCATTGAAAAATAGATTTGTGGTTACCAGAGCAAGGGGGTGGGGGATGGGGGTGGGGGAATATTGGATGAAGGTGGTGAAAAGTACAAACTTCCAGTTATAAGATAAATAAGTACCAGGGACATAATGTATAACATGATGACTACGGTTAATGCTGCTAAATGATATACATGAAATTTAAGAGAGTAGATCCTAAGAGTTCTCATTACAAGGAGAATTTTGTTCCCTTTTTTCCCCCATTTCCTTTTATTCTATCTCTATGAGATGATGGATGTTAACTTATTGTGGTAATCATGTCACAATGTATGTAAGTCAAACCTTCTTGTTGTACCCCTGAAACTCATACAGTGCTGTGTGTCAATTGTATCTCAATCAAAGTGAAAAGAAAAAAAGAGGTGCTAACTCCATGGTTACTGCTGCTGAGTTCTTCAGTAGCATCACCTCCGCCCTTCACAACAGGAGCAACTGGAAGGGACCTAGATACCAGGATTTGTTCCTTTTCCATGTCTGTATCAAAAAAGCATGTCTTTAGGTTAATCACGTTTCAGGTGTTCTCCATCAGCAAACAAAGAACAGCTGCCATGCTGAGGCAGGCAGGGCAGCTCCTATTCAGTATTACCCACCACTCATTTATATGTATGAGGCACCTGAGAGTCAGGGGTTTATAAATCATATTGTCAGTATAGCAGTAAGAGCAGCCCTTTGTTGAGCCCCCAAACGTGCCCAGCACTGCACTAGGTACTTAACAGGTGTTATCTTGGCAATCGTGGCCACCGCCTATAAGGGCACTATTACCGCTACGACTGAGAGAGGTTAAGCGGGCTGCCCTAGACCAGGGGCAACTAAGAGATGGCAGCTCCAGGGTTCACCCCAGTTTCCTCTGCTCCCCACCCAGTCTCTTTCCTCTACACTACTTCTGTGGAACGGTCTGAGATTTGACCACTTGGTCAACACAAAGTGAGAGTGAATCTAACAGGAACACACAGAATCACCCATGCTGTGCAGAACATACATCGCACATGGAAGAACAAATTACCTATACCGATTCTCCTGGTTTTGAGAATTGTTACAGTGGGGTGTGTGTGAGCATGTGTGTGTGGTCTTTAGGGGTGGGGGTAGGGAAGCTGATTATTCTTATGAAGTTTCATTATGGTTTAATTATTTTTTTCATGAGATAAGCCCAGAAGGCCTTTGTTTCAAATATTATTTCTAATTATTCATGGCTTATGAATGCAATCACAAATAAGGGTGAGAAGGTAGGTTTATTATTTAATCAACTGCATAAAAATGATGTACTATTCAAATTTAAAAGGAAAGAAAGTCATCTTATAATTAAAGCCCTAGTCAGATAATGAGGTCTCTTTGGCTATTATCTATCCTCCAAGTTGCTAAAATTTGTGAAAAGTAACTATAAGAGTCACAACCTGACATTATTAGGGCAGACACTGGGGTGCACTCAGGGGTTTCCATGAGCCCCACCCCTCAGGAGGGAGCTTGGAGGTCAGACGAGTCCAAACCCTACCCAGCAGACCACACTTTGACGAGGAGCTTAACCACCTCATGAGGTAGCTCATTTCTCTGCTGGAGAGCCCAATGGGCAGAAAGCACCAACTTGCGGCATAACTTCTAGACTTTTTGTCACCCCTCTATCCACCCACTTCTGGAAGTTCTCTATAATGCAGTGTTTCTCATACTTGGCCACACAGTAAAAATCACTCTGAGCTCTTTTGTAAATCATGATGCCTGGGTCAAAACCCACGTCGACTGGATCAGAATTGCTGGAGACGGGCCCAGGCATCAGCATTTTAAATCTTTCCAGGTGAGGGAGTTCCCATTGTGGCTCAGCAGAAACAAATCCGACTCAGATCCATGAGGATGCAGGTTCAATCCCTGGCCTCACTCAGTGGGTTAAGGATCTGGCATTGCTGTGGCTGTGGTGTAAACCAGCAACCGTAGCTCTGATTCAACCCCTAGCCTGGGAACTTCCATATGCCATGGGTGTGGCCCTGAAAAGAAAAAATATACAAATAAATAAATAATCAAATCTTTCCAGGTGATTTAAATGGGGAGTCAAATTTGAGAACCGGACCAACAGCACCAACATGACCTGGAACTTAGGAACACAGGATCTCAGACTCTGCCCGAGTCTTAACAGAATAAGAATCTGCATTTTTGCAAGATGTATTGGGATTCCTGTGCACATTAGTGTGAAAAGCCAGACTGCAAGGTCTTGTTTAAATTTTTTTTTTCTTTTTTAGGGCCACACCTGCGGCATATGAAGGTTCCCCAGCTAGGGGTCAAATCAGAGCTGCAGCTGCTGGCCTATACCACAGCCACAGCAACGTGGGATCCAAGCTATGTCTGTGACCTACACCACAGCTCCTTAACCCACTGAGTGAGGCCAGGGATCGAATTTGCACCCTGACGGATCCTAGACAGATTTGTTTCTGCTGTGCCACGATGGGAAAGCCAGGTCTTGTTTAAATATATTGTTTTCTTCTATCTTAAGCTCAGTTATCTTCAAATAAGACAATGTCTCTTCTGATTCAAGGTTTGCCACAAAATGTTGGGACTTCCTCTGGCCTGCTCCTGATCCATTTCAGGGTTAACTAAATCCTCTTTTCAGCCCTAGAGCTGGACTCTGGTCATCCAACTTTGCTGAGTCTAGCAAGCTTTAGCCAGCGCACTGTTTCCTAAACTAAGGTCCACTGTCACATTCTCAGGGTTCTGTATTTCCGTAAGAATATCTTTCAGTGGGGAGTTCCCGTCGTGGCGCAGTGGTTAACGAATCCGACTAGGAACCATGAGGTTGCGGGTTCGGTCCCTGCCCTTGCTCAGTGGGTTAACGTTCCAGCTGTGGTGTAGGTTGCAGACGCGGCTCGGATCCTGCGTTGCTGTGGGTCTGGCGTAGACCGGTGGCTACAGCCCCGATTCGACCCCTAGCCTGGGAACCTCCATATGCCACGGGAGCGGCCCACGAAATAGCAAAAAAGACCAAAAAAAAAAAAAAGAATATCTTTCAATGGGATTTAATTTCCATCACAGGATCTACAAAATTATATCAACTATAAGCATTTTATAAACTATCTGGATGACCAACCTATAGCTGGGCACTGTCTTGTGATTTCGGCTCCCATGTTGGCTTTTGTGTTTATAGTCACACTGGTGCCAATTAGAAACATTTTAAGTGTCTCAGGCTAATGAGAAAATAATAGAGACCAGCCTAGGGTGCAGAGCCAGGATTTAATTCCAGAACTGTTACTTTGTAGCCTGTGAGATTTTTGGCAGCCTGTGCTCTTAAAGCACAGTGTCACCCCAGACTCCATGCTGAATGACCTACCGGCCACCTTTCTACCTATCTACCTTCTCAGTGTTCGCCCCTGAGATCCAGCTTGACCACCAGAACAGTGCCTGCTTCAACCACACTGCCTTTGCTCCACCAGTCACTTTCAGTGAGCTCATAATGTCATGAGAAAGAACTATACGACACCCAGCCTGGTTTTTGCTGTGCCCGCCATGGAGAACCACAGGAGAAACTTAAAATTTCCCACCATGAAATGCTTTTTTCCCCTAAAGAAAGAGAACTTACACTTGCATTTTTGTACAAGAGCTTTTGTACCAAGCGAAGGCCAAATGCCATGACAGAAGACCAACAGAGTAAGTCAAGGAGGGGCAAGGGGTGGGAAGACTGAGATGCCATGTGGCCTTGGTCGCATAGGTGCAGCAAGTGCCCAAAACCTGCAGCAGAGCAGGCACTGCACACTCACACTGCAAAAAGAGGTACCTACCAAGTTGTTCCATTCGTGTTACTTTAAATGTGTAAAGATGAATTTCTCTTTAAATAATATTTTTCTATCATTTTTATTTCATTAAAATGTTATATATAGGTATATTAAATTTACTCTTTCCTCAAATAAGTCATGACTACCCCAAATCTAGTTCTCTATTAGAAAGCAAAAATAAATGATTGGGACCCAAATTATAGTCTGCTATGCTAGGAAGGAAGGAAAGAAGGAATTAGAATATAAAACTACTAAACTATACTACTATTGAATTCAACAATAAATACTGAAATTTAGCAAAAATCATCTACCACATCACAAGTGACATCATCATCTCCTGAAACAGTCTCTCTTTAAATTCCTATAAAGACACTCAGGAACAGATGGAACACTAGGCTGATGGCAGGTCTATTGCCAAAATCCTGGGAGAATTTCTATCAACTACAAATGCAAAGTCATTGACACTGGACTGGACAATACAATCAATGGCCCAGCCTGTGCTATACAACTGGATACAGAATTCGACTTCCCGCTCTCCCCACTGGTTCGGCTATGCCAGGTTTCCCGAATGAGAAAACTGGACATTGTCCCTCTACTCCATGGGGCAAATTTCTATAAAGCCAAAATGCTGTTCTCCCCTCCGCCCGTTCTTACAGCTCCTCTTTATTCAGTAATGAATGCAATTCCCAGGAAATATATGGACGAGAGGTGTCTATGTGCGTTGGTGAGTTGGATGACAATTGCAAGTGGGGCCTTGCATCCCCAGAGGATTAGGCGTCACTATACATTGCTCTAGGTCAGTGTTTTTCAAATTATGGGCTGGGAAACCTTATTGAGATGGGAAAATTAATTTAGTTGTCATGTCCCCTTTAAAAATAATAAAATTAGGAGTTCCCATCATGGCACAGTGGAAACGAATCTGACTAGGAACCATGAGGTTGTGGGTTCGATCCCTGGCCTCCCTCAGTGGGTTAAGGATCCAGGGTTGCCATGAGCTGTGGTGTAGGTCGCAGACGCGGCTCGGATCCTGTGTTGCTGTGGCTGTGGTGTAGGCCAGCAGCTACAGCTCCAATTCAACCCCTAGCCTGGGAACCTCCATACGCCTCGGGTACAGCCCTAAAAGGACAAAAGACTAATAATAATAATAATAATAATAAAAATTAGAAGAGAGGGTATCAGAGTACATCTCACATAGTAAAAGCATGTATTGTTATAATACACCCTGTGTTTGGGAGATGATGTGTGTATATGTGTTCTAGACGACAATGTCCAAGTGTCTTTCATAGGAACCCTGCTTTTGTCAATGAACACAGTGCTTACACTAGCATTGTTTTAACTGCAAATTTGGTGAGCATATCTATGTCCTATGCTGACAGTATCATATGATGACTTCAAGGATGGACTCTGGAACCCAGCCACCATCTTGCTAGCCTTGTAACCTTGGGCACTTGGTTTTGGCTTTCTGTGGATCAGTTGCCTCACCAGTGAAGCTGATGGTGACAAGAGTGCTTACTCGTAAAGCTGCTGTAAGAATGCAATGGGTGGGTACATGTAGAGCAAGAGGAAGTGTGCTTGGCTTGCCCTAGGTTCTATTTAAGTTTTGGCCATTATTCATATAACCACGATTATTTAACCAAGTCAACGGTTAAGTATTGCATATGATGGCACAGCCAAGTGCAGAGCTCCAGAATACACCACCTAAAGACCTCCCACCAATTTTACACGGATCCCAGTAATCATCCCTTTGAATGTAGTGGCTCCACCAGCCAGAAACTCACTTAACTTCCATCCAGCATTCATGTGCCCATCTTCAAGATGCCATCAGAGACGCTGGCATCCCATCCGGCTCACAGTACGTGCCAAAATCCTCGCCGTGACTGAACAACATGACGTGCCCCCTGCTTCCCATCCTCTGGCATCACCGTCCTCCTCTCCCTTCAGTATCCCCTGGCGCAGGCAGCTCCAGTCCTGCTGGCTTCCTTGCCTTTTTGAGACACTCACCTTTGCACCTGCTGTTCCCTCTGTCCTGGATTCTCTACTCAGCGAGACACACAGCTTGCTCTTTCCCTTCCTTCACGTCTCTGCTCATGGTCACCTCATGAGAGGGGCCTGCCCAGTCATCCTATATTAAACCAAATCCCTTGCTCCATCTCCAGGTCCCTGCGGTTCCTCTACCTGGATTGTTGACTGTTTGTCCACTGCTGTATCCCTGGGCCTAGAGGAGTGTGTGGCACAGAGTAGCAGATAGTAGTCATTTAATAAATACCTGCTGAATGACTAAATATCAAAGATTGTGCAGAAACCCTGATGTGCTACATCTATAGCATTTTCCTGACCTCAGTCTAGTCAGAGCCTTTTAAATTCTTTTTAAATAGATGTTTAAGGCATTAAGTTTAGTTTAGCATGACTTGCTCTCAGTGCCCATAAAATTTATACATAATAAAACAATTCTTTGTCTTTTTGTGCAGCAAAGTACATGAAGCCCTATTAAACACGACTCTGCTGCATTTGTAGATTTTGCTGCAGCCTTTGGCTCTGTCACCAGAAATCAGCTCTGGCCCAATGGCCCTGCCCCATCATTGATGGGCATCCCTTAGTTCTGCTTCAGTAGGTTCTCACTGGCACCTCTGATAAAATAAAGGCAGGAATTTCCAGTTCTTTGACCAAGGGGTGAAGCAAGGGCATATCTTAGTCCTGCTTCTATTCAACCTTCCCCTTAATGACATACTTAATCTTGAAATCAGATTATAGGGTATTTCATTACTTCCATACAAATTCTAAATCACTGCTGTGTGCAAGTAATAAACTTTAAGTTTTAGGCCTGCTTTTATTATTCAGTTTATTTACTGTAATGGCTGTTAGTGGTGACTTTTCTCCTGCTTACTTCTATTTTCCTCCTAGTTTCTGTCTTTTTTTAAAAAAGTAAGGTAGCCCTGGGTCTTGGTCTGTCCTGCTAAGGTAGCAGTGGAGAGTGTTGCAACTTGTTGCTTGCAGACTGAGGTCCTAGAAAAATCTGGAATGGATACTGCTAATGATCTTTATTTACATTTTAATATGTAAATCAACAAATACAAAATAAGCAGTTGTGAAACTTTTTCCTTCTTAACAATTACTTTACAAAATAGATGGTATACATTTATTCTTTAAGACCCAGGATAACCACCTAATGCCAAATTGTCAAAAGCTGTCTTGCCCAGTAGTTTTCCTCACTCAACTCTATTTAGAACTTCTATCCCCGTGTTCGCCAATATTTTATAATAGCTTGAATCCTTTATAATTCCCAAATTATGTAATTTTTACGTAATTTTTTGTCCTCATAAGTTGCCTCAAGTCCTCTGTGAAATGAAGAATTGTGTAAATGTATCTGAAAATATCCACTTAGGAGTCTACATACACACTCTCTAGATAGATAGATAGATATACAGATAGATAATATGACTCACTTAAAAATTATCATTAAATATTAATTATCCAAAAGAACACTGATGATTGGGAGGGGGCAAACCAGCAATTTGATGGGCTCTATATTATCAGTCAATTGATTGGTACTGGGTATTTAAATAGGTAGGTATTTATTTTAACTAAGCACTTTCTGGGAAATGACATACTAAGTCATTAAAGGCCACAGTCACTAAAGCTATAGGAGCCAGACAGAAATTCTCTTGCACCAAAGGGGGCCACTTAATCGATCTCCTTCTGAAATGCTTTCATAGTGACACAAATTCTACTTGAACAAAGGAATGGGGCTGGAACAAAACAAAGTGCAAACCTGGAAACATTAAAGAGTCCTAAAAACACTTGTATTTACCACCACCACCACCACCACCACCTCTCAGGGCTGCGGAAGCACCAATTCAGTCATTTTGGATTTGCATCAGAATCTGTATTCATGGGACCATAATAAAATACTTAAAGAAGCTGCCATTCTCCCTGGAGAACTAGATTTGAAAATTTATGTTGGCTTTAGCTTCACAATAGGAAGAACAAATTTTATAAATCATTTGCATTGTGTCAATTACATTCTATTATCTTTGATTTACGGGGTCAAAGTAGGCACTAGCCTATTAGTTGAATCAATGTATTGAATCTCTACTATGCATAAAGTAGTGACCCAGGCACAGGGGATACAAAATGAATATGACATGGTCCCTGTTCTCAAAGAGAGCACAACCCTTTGGGGTGGAGAGAGGGCAAGAAACAAACACATAAGCAACTTTAATTAGCCTACAATAGGATCATTACTAAAAGAAAGGTTGAGTGATGTGCTTGGTGGATCCCAGACAATGATGCTCTTGATGGGTTAAGGCTGGGTAGAGAAGGATGAAAAGGCACTTGGGGAGAGGGAGCAGCGGGAGCAAATTCAGAGGTATGTGAGCCCATGGAGTAGAGTGTCAAAGGGAAATGGTGAGGGATGGAACACAAAAGCTGGCTGGGACCAGATCTCCAGGAACCATCAGTGCCTTGCACGGGAGTGGGGACTCTCCCATGCAGGTCATGAGAAGACACTGAAGGGCTTAAGTGGAAATTTCATAAGATTATGTCAGACGATAACAGAGATAATGAAGATACATGTTCAGAGGCAGAGAGGCAGTTAAGAGAAGTTTATGAGACCCAGAGATCCTCAACCCTGGCCACACATTAGAAAGTAGGGATTTTTTAAAAAACATGCCTATGTGCCAGTCCATTTCAGAGCATGTGAAACTAGTGTCTGGAGGTGATCTCAGACAATAGGATAGTTTCCAAGTTCCCCCAGATGATTCTAATGAACAGCTAGAGTTGTGATCTCCTGGGACACTCCCAACAAGGGAGGAGAGGTGCCTATATTAAAGCAGTGATAATGGTGACAGAGGGGGGAAAAAAAGAGGAAAGAAGGGAGGAGACAGATAAAAGAGACGTTTCTAATGTAGAATTTAAAAGGCTCTGGCTGAATGGATGTGGGAGTACAGAGAAGAGTTAGATGACAGCTGGATGATGGCATCTCTCACTCCAATACAGAGAAGTGAACAAGAGAAACAGGCTTTGAGGAGGATGATCATGAGTTGGGGCTCAAGCATATGGCATGTGAGGTCTCCATAGGACATGTAAGATGGTGTCCATTGGCCAACTCCACAACTCTCACCACTGGGTGAGAAGTGGAAGCAAAGAGAATCTGTATGAAGAGATCTTTGATCAGAGACTCCATTTGATGGGCTTGCTCTTTGGGAGGTGTAATTCTTTGAGATTCATACTCAGAACACACACTGACTGAGGACTTATTATGTGCCCAGCCCTATTATCAAGCCACATATCATTTCCCAGTGGTCGTGGAACAATGACAAGGAATCACTTGGGAAAACTTACCTTTCAGAGACAAATCATAGTACAACTTAACACTGGCTGTTCATTAGCACCAACAGGACTTTTTAAAACAATGAAGCCCAGGACACATGCCAGGTCAATTAAGTCAGAATCACAGGTAGTGCGATCCAGGAAACAGTATTTTCTAAAGCTCCCCAGGGGTTCAGATGAACAGTCAAGGTGGAGGACCACTGCTTTTACAGAACTCTATTTCCAAAGCATACTCATTTCCATGACTGAAAGCAAGAATCCCTCAGCCTGAGAAACCTGCCCATGTGGGTGAAGCCCAGGGTTATGCACAAAATGGTCTGTTTCTGGAAACAACTCCAAAGTTTGGGGGCTAATGCTAACCACTCACTATATTTTGCAGGCACAGATTTCAAGTGTCTATTTGTACTGAATTCTTCAATTACCCAAGCATAAGCATAAGACCCTAGTTAAAACAGCAGAGGAAGATGATTCCTTTTATGAAAACAGTGCTAAAATGTTGCCAGCTCATACACTCCAAGATTCACTGTAACTTAATTCTGTTTTGATCTTTATAATTTCTTCTAAAAATCACATTGCATCTACCCTCTGCTCTATAAGTCTTGCAATGGCCTTTGGCCAAAAGCAATAAAATTCTGACCTGAAGATATATAATAAGGAGTGTTCTGTTGTTCTTTCCCTAGCAACCTAATAAAAACCATAGCAGTGTGAGCAAAAGTCTCTATACTTTTTTATAATGCTAAATCAGTGGCATTTCCCCAGGTTGACAGCAATGGTTTTTAAAACCTAGGAAAACAAGCAGTGACTCAGAATTTTACTCTCTGTGCATTTTCCCTTAGATCCTGCTGAAGGAAGGTATCTGTGAGCCACTAAGTCTTCCCCAAGCCATTCACCCAATCCATAACCAGTAAGCCAGTCATGCCGGATGTCAAGGACACCTAACACATGATACAATTAATACCAGCAAAGCCTTCTTGGAAGAGGGTTAATGCTGAAATGGCCTCATGTCCAAATGAGGTCCAGAGAGGGGCAAGGCCCAAAGTCACACAGGATCAGAAGCCAGACCTCCTGATGCTTCACCCTTCTTCTTTCTATTTGGATCTAAGCGAATCCTAGACATCCAGAAAGACAGGGAGGCCTAGCTCTAGAAAGGAATTCATCTGCAAAATCTGAAATTTCTTCCATTCCAATGATGATGATCATGCCGATGGCAGCCATTGCTAAACAAGGAGCAAAGGATCCTGGGAGGAGCCTCAAGCTTTCAGCCATGATTTTACTGCCCTCCCTCAAAGCTACAGTCACCTCCACTGGACAAAAACTCAGGCCTCAATGTGTGAAGTGACCTACTTCCTAGGTGGCTGAAAGCTGATGCTCAGACCCACTCTGCTGTTGTTATTACCTAAGGGCTGGGAGGCACCAGCAGAGAGGAAGGAACTGGGGACTCTGCCACACGTGACCCAGGTGATCTTGGTGAGTCACTTCCTCTTAGAGCTTCAGCTTTCCCATCTGGAAAATGGGAAGAATAGTAGCACCTGCCAAAGGACTGGAGGATCACACTGGTGAGGTGGTTCTCCTCTGGGTACAAATTTGCTCCCCCCACCAGGGGACAATGTCTGGAGATGTTTCTAGTTGTCGCGACTGGGCAGAGAGTGCTCTGGGCATCTAGAGTGTAAAGATCAGAGATGCTACTAAATATCCTACAAGGCACATGACGGTATCTTACAACAAAGGGTTAGTCACCCCCAGATGTCAACAGGGCCGAAGTTAAGAAGACCTGCACTTGTTATGTGTGTGCATGTCATTGAACTCAGCGATTGAACGTGTAAGTACCCAATAAAGGATAGTCCCCTTTCCTTGATGTCTACGGACAAAATCTTGCTGTTTGGAGGATTTGCTCACAGAAACTAAACTCCTGGTTTGGTCTGCAGAAATTCTGTTTCTCAACCTGGACAGACAACAGTTCAACTGAATTTCCCAAACAAGGATTGCAAAGTACACCAATCAAATATATACCCTAAAAAGCCATTTTGTTCCATATCTTGAGGTTTCCTACAAACAGTGCAGAACACAATTTCTGCACAAATAAACATCTCTGCTAGTTTGCAACTGGGTGATTTCCTTGCTTTGTCACCCAATTTCTCTGTAAAACACATAGCCATGGCTTTTACTCAGAAATTAGGCACAAGCCTCTGAAAACCTGGCTCTGAAAGAAAAAAAGGGCCCAGAAACTGGCAGGAGACCAACTGAAGAAATCCTTCCCTAGATAAGACACACCTGAAGACGGACTCCATCGAGTTTCTCCATATGAAGTCTCGGCCCCACCAGCCTGGATTAAATACTGTAGTATTTGAAGCTAGAACTTCTGCTCAATTTGTCCTGAGCCACTGGTATCAATTTTTAAAATTCATGTCTTTGAGGTGTGTACGTGCATGCATGTATGTGTGTCTGTGTGTGTTTGCCAAAAGCAACAGGTCTTAACACATCTAGTAGGAAGCCTATTGTTTAGAACTGGCTCATCCTCACTTTCCACAACAGTAGGGAATTTTTCCAGGTATGTGGGAGGCAGGCTGCTTGGAGCCATTATAATGCTTGTTCCCGGCATGAGCGCCTTCATTAAATAATCTTTTAATGCAACATTAATAGTAATTACAAGATTACAGTTCAAAATATTTGATAACAGCCCACTATGGAGCTGAAATGTTACCACTCTTTTCTCTAAAGAAGTCAGTGGGAAGCAGGCCTCCTGCACAGTACCACCAATACGGTACCCAGATGCAGAGGGATGCAAAGCCTTTGCTGTTCCTCTTGAAAAAACAGACTGCTTCAGCTCTAGGAAGTAGAATATATGGATGAGGCAACAGTTAAACCAGTGTAGCTGTTTTAAGAAAATACACAACACGCACACACAGAAAGATACATGGACATAAGTAGTTCTTTCTCCTTTCCCGATCTTCATGTCCACCCTCCTTAACGTAAATCTGCTCATGTAAAAATTTAAATCAATCCATTGCACTTTTATATTTTTTAAAAGAGGCTCTTCCTTACCATCACACTGTCTCAATAGGACCGTTTTCTCCTTCAAGGCCCTATTTTTAAGGAAATGAACAGAACTCAGGGCATATGTATTGTACACTAGCCCTTCTTTCTTAGTGGTATGTGCAAATGTAAGAAACATTGAATGAGCAGTTGATTATTGAATTCTACTGAAAATGAACTGGAAGGGGGAAGACCCTCACAACACATCCCAGTGCTTGATTTACCCCCACTTGCTCTGTTGTACTAAAGGCCCTGGACTGCAGCCATGGCTTGCCACCCTGTCGAGTTGCCAGCTGCTGGTGTGGCCAATGCCAAGACCTCATCCTCCATGATGGAATCCTCCTACCCCAACTTCATGTCCATTTCTGGAAGGATAACAATATATCCTTTTGTTTCCTTGTGGCCAATGTTTGCCCAGAGACATTTTCTTAGCCCAGGGCTCACTGGCGTTCTGGATCATCCCCGTAGGAGTCTGAAGATGAATCTTGCCTCAGGTATCAAATGGATGGGAACTCAGTGGTCTCATCTACACTAAGTGAGGTATCAGGGAGGCACAGAATCTGGCACCCAACAAGGTTGCAACTCTGCTTAAAAGTGACAGGGAGCTTGCTGTTCAGGAATGATTAGATCTGGCGGAGCTGGGCAGGAAAACTAAACTCTGCCAGCCTTAATTTTGCCAGAATCTAACAAAAGCCCAGCCGTGCCTATCTTTTTGGAGAGATCCAAGTCCGCCAAGGGATGCCCAAGTGAACAGTCTCCTGAACTGTGCACATGATCTATACCGGTTTCCCTGTCAGAGGGCAAAGCCTTCATTTCACACTGTCAACACAAGCCACATGGCTGCTGAAGGATGCTGAACTCTGTCACTGGGCACTGCTTCCCAGATGCATTGCCATGAACAAATCTGAACTCCATCCAAGTGTAATTAATCAACTGGGCCACTTTAATGCTTTCTCCATATCTTAAGGTCTCTTACAAATGAAGATACAATTTCCCAAATGAGGGCTCATTATACTGAGCAATCCAAATCTCACAAACAAAAGCCATCGATACCAGGCCTTATTCATTTTATTGAACTGTGTTCAAAGAAACAGAATGTTTATGGGCTCTTTAATCTAGTTCATTCTCCTTGATGCTCACAGGTTGATCTCTATTTAACATCAGGTTACAGTACAGACATGAACACTCTGGATCCAAGAAGGATGGCAACCCCCGAAATGACTCTGGATATAAATTTCAAGATAACCTGAATGCTGAGGCTGACGTATGTGTGTGTGTGTGTGTGTGTGTGTGTGTGTGTGTGTATCACTAATTTACTCCCACTAGATGCAGATGTACAAAAAGGTACATCTGCATCTCTGTGGTTCATCAAAACTTCCCCGTGATCCTAAGCACCCCACACTCTCGGATATTATGACAAATTTCTTTTTTTCTTTTTCTCATACTTCAGCCTCACCTGCAGCATATGGAAGTTCCTGGGCCAGGGATCAAATCTGAGCCAAATCTGTGACCTTTGCCACAGCTATGGCAATGCCAGATCCTTAATTCACTGCGCTGGGCTGGAGATCAAAGTGGCAACACCACGAAGACAAGCCAGATCATCAACCCACTGTGCCACAGAGGGAATTCCCGACAAATGCATCACAGTTGGAAAAACTCTGTCCAATCCAGTCTCTTCTGATGTTAATGGTCTCTTTTTAACTCAGTCTCTCTTGGGTCTTCCAGATTCTCTCCTCCTTTTCTTCAAGATGTTGTGGAAGGGGGCTGAGAGTTACATATGGATATTTGTCTTCTATACTGCGTCACAAAATGCCACAACCTTAGTGGCTTAAAACAACACACATTCATTATTTTACTGTTTCTGTGGGTCAGAGGTCTGGGTACAGCTTAATTGGGTCCTCTCTTCAAGATCTCAGAAGACCACAATTAAGGTGAACCCTAAGACTACCACTAAGGTTTCTCATCAGGGCGCTTGACTAGGGAAGGATCTGCTTTCAAGAGACCACTCAGATGGTTGGCGGAATTCATTTCTCTGGGGCTGTACAGCTGATGGCAGCTTGCTTCTTCAAAGTCAGCAACAGAGACTAAGAGATGTAGAGATGGTCTGCAAGATGAAGTCTGCAAGATGCACCACTATCACAGGAGTGACATCATGCTCCAGTGGAAGGTATTACACGAGGTTCTAAACACCAGCAACTGGGGTGCATGGGGGACCATCTTAGAGTCTTTTCTGCCATACTCATGATGGCAGTAGCAAAGGAAGGGTCTGTGGGTCCCTATGGTGAACCCTAGATGATAGCTACTATCTATAGCAGAGCTCTCTGTTCTACTCCTTGCACGGGTGACATCTACTAAGCGTCAGTGAATGCCATCTGACCTTCTGGGTCAATCCAGCAGCAGAGTCCATAGTCATTTTCCTTCAGACTTGAGTCCTCATTCACAGAGTCAATTCTGTTCTAATGCCAGGCATTCTCAGCCCATCCTCACTCTCTCACTGGAGTACACAAGTCTTCCAGCTTATGTGGTCCATGAGGATCCTGGTCCCGCTGCCTTCCTTTGCTAGACCCAAGGCTTCCCAAAACTATGACAAGAATACCTTGTCCCTCTGCCTGCTGATATTTTCAGGCTTCTTCATACCAACCTGGAAACTTCTATATAGCCTCCTTATGCTAACCTGTATCCCAAGAGAGGGAAGACAAAGACCCCAGCATTTGGACTCCTTCCTCTCCTTCTTTCCCCTACCCACCAGGACCAGAAGGGGCAGGGGTTCTACTGCTTTTCTCATATCCTGACTTCTATTTTAAGAATATACAAAACATCCATGATCTAGTCAGCTGTGCCCAATTTTTCATATGTTGAATGATAGCTAAAGGGATTTAGGAAATCGTTTTCTTTCTCAATGGAGTTGGGCTTTCAAAACAATGGTCTTTCTATAGTCTCAAAATACTCAATTTTGAGTCTTAAAGCTGATCAACAACCTCTTTGTTTTGGGCAGGTTTTGCTCTCTCCTTCCTTGGGGCAATAAACTACATGACTCAGTCTTGGAAGTAGAAGTTTGAAAGAGGAATGATTTAAGGGAAAAATTAAAATGTAGTCACAAAATACACAGACACACAGACGCGCGCGCGCGTGCACACACACACACACACACACTATGCAGGGGGTTAAATAGGTAAATGTGCTTGGTAGAATAATTCCTTCAAAGCAAAGTGGCAAAAACCTCATTTTGTTGAAATATTCTAGAACAGAGCTCATCCAACCAGTAGTTACAGTGTCCCTGGATTGATCCCTTCAGTCCTCATGGTGGTTGGGTGAGACATGGGCCAGCTGGAGCCCCTGGGTCTGTCTTTTCCAATCATGTGCAGCCTCTCCTAGTTCCCCGAGGAGGCTGAACAGACATGATCACAGTCTAGTTGTTCCAGGGCATAAAAAGTGTAGGAAGCACTGCTCTAGAATGCCACTACTAGGACAGAACTCTAAAAGAGCAGAATATTAAACCTGGTAAAATTCATCTGTTATTTTACAATTAGTTTTGTGAGCATAGGCTTTAATCATATATAACTGCTTCGAGGTTTGATGCACAGTTGTTAGTAGCAGGCTACACTTTGCCATCTACACTTGGTCTTGGTTTTCTTAGTTGGTGATTAGTGGCAGTAACAGTATGTGAAAACTATTTTTCCTTTACACAAAGCCAAGTGGACCATATAATAACATCACCCAAGATTTTGGCGCCATCACTAGTGGGTTCTTATCAAACACATTAAGGTGTCCCAATAAGCAGACTTGAAGATCCAAACTGTCTAGAATGCTGGGAATGGAGACACTGGGGGTTGTTGGCTGGTACTACTGGCATCTTATGCCTTCCATGGGAACCTCTTCTCTCTGATACCTTTACCTTCAACCCTTTTGCCCTGTTTTCTGTCTCCTTTTTCCTATCTCCCTGAATATTTCCAGCCTTACTCTGGGGCTGCCAAGTCCCAGTCCAGCCAAGCAGGCCTATGGGGAAGGAGCACTGTTACTCAGGAGCTGCAGTGATGATCACTTCCGTAGTGCAAGGGCCATGACTCTACGGTCCGGATGATAGAGCCTCATAAGTCTAGTCTTTGACAGACTGTGGTCCACACTAAAAACACTCTCATGTGTGCATTTTTAGTCTGGAGCCAGGATGTTCAGCTAAGGATAGCATTTGAGGGGAAATCCAATTCTTGATTCTGTGTATACAACCATGCATAAAAAATTCAGACATTAGCAATTCCTCCCCCCAACACCCATATGTACACACACACACACACATATATGATAGGATTTGGGGAAGAAACATGAAGTAATTGTGCTCATCTTTAAGCAAGTTATACCGAAAAGAGTATAAATGGACTAGAGCATGGCGAGTCTCATAACTTGACCCATTTCTGATGTCCATACCCCTTTCCCCATGTTCATCATGGCATGGCACTTAATGCTATCTAGAAATCACTTCATAATATCATACCCCCTAAATATAATGAAAAACTAGACAGGGTTTTGATGAAAGGGAAAAAATCCAAATCCAAGAAATTCAGCTGCCCAGATCCCTGAGAGTTGATAATGATAGTCATTCCTACAGGAAGTAATAGAAATTCAAAAAAAATGCTAATATATTTGATATATACATACCATCGAGGATGAGGAATTCTTTCTGCATGAAAACCCAGCAAGTGGCACCTCATTAAACAGGACCTAGACTTAATCTAACTTGGAATAGATAAAAAAGAAAGGATTCATACGAAGCTCTCCAGCCTGGGGGCTTAATCTCAGACCTTCAGAGCATAATGAATGAATTAAGAAGGGCAAGTGATTAACAACAAAGATGTGATCGCTTATTATTTTTTAAGCTGAAATATTATTGAATTGAGAATAACATATTCATTGTTTACAGACAGGGTCAGGCTGTGATTTTTTTCGAGAGAGAAAATGAGAGGGGGGGGAATCAGGGATGGAAGCTGACTCTAAAGAGATAACATGGGTAATTTCCAATCTTTTGGAGTACAGCACCTTATCTTGTTGTTATTTTATTTGATGCCCCATTTATCTCCTCTCTGAAAAAAATGTCGTGTGGTTATTTAAGAAACACAGCCATTGAAAATTAGTTCTGTAGCATGAAAATGGTTAAAAAAATTGACAGAACACTGTAAACCAGTTATAATAGAAAAAAAATTAAAATCATAATATTAAAAAAAAAGTCACCATGTTTCACGAGTTAATTGGAGACACTTGGGGATAGGAGGCAGTGAAAGATGGGAAGGTCTCTGCTAATATTGACATAGAGCCTTGACATGAAGAAAACAGTTAAGGGAGCCCTCTTAAACAGTAAAAATAAAAGCGGCAGCCCAATGAAGATTATTCTGGTGACTGTACGAAGCCAATCATCTCAACAGGAGAAAAAGATCAGTCAGTTTGTACATCAACCCTTAGTTATTTGCACATCAAATAACTAGTTAACTTATTTTTTTCACCATTCTTACTGGTTATATTTTTAACAAAAAACATATATAATATTCAAAACTTATCTGTTCTCACTTATTCATCATCAGAGTCCCAATAACTGGGTACTGAATATATTTTTGTTGACTACATGGTTGGGTAGATGGAGGAGTGAGTAAATGCACAGTGAAGGAAGAAATATGACTTCCACAGGTGTAATCTCCAAGTGGTTGTTTTGTTGAGGTGAGTCACAACTATTTCAGTATGTCTTAAATTTTTCCCACCAAAGTGCCCTGGCTGCAGAAGGGCCTAACTATTTTCCTGTGACTACATACTGGAACAAGCACGAACTGTTTTGAAGTATCATATTTTGATTTAAATTTCCATACAAATTCCACGCTGAAATTCTGCTTTCATCTTTTTAAAAAATATTTATTGAGAGCCTCACATATGAATGGATTCAGAATATGTCCATGTATGAATGTTATTCTTTCTATAGACTTAAGTTTTAAAATTTTTGATTTCTACTTTCCCCACGTATGAGTCACATATATGTTAATGTTGTAAATGGCCTCAAACGCTTTGCAGAATGAAGTGTTTTAAATTTAAGTGCCTAGGAGTTCCCATCGTGGCAGAGCAGAAATGAATCCAACTAGGAACCATGAGGTTGCGGGTTCGATCCCTGGCCTCGCTCGTGGGCTGAGGATCCGGCATTGCCATGAGCTCTGGTGTAGGTCACAGACATGGCTCAGATCTGGCATTGCTGTGGCTGTGGTGTAGGCCAGTGGGTACAACTCCGATTAGACCCCTAGCCTGGGAACCTCCATATGCCGCGGGTGTGGCCCTAAGAAGAAAAAAGACAAAATAATAATAATAATAATAAATTTAAGTGCTTAAATAAATGTTTTAAAAATAATTATTGACTAAGTGAACATTTTATTTCTGTCCATGAAAGCCAGGAATGGATTGTGTATAGACTGTACCATCAAGTGTGGAACAAGAAAATGTCCAGCAGATAATCACATTCATTGACTTGATGTGCGCAAAGTCAGGGCAGTCCCTTACACTGAGGTGACTCACAGTCCCAGGCAATGCTCCTCCTAACCAATCTCTCTCTCCTAGGATTCTGAATAAAAAGTCAAAAATTTCAAGAGGAGAGGTGCCCACATCTCCAGGAGGCGATAACGAAGCACCCACTCTTCATTGCGCTGCAGCCCCACAGGTGGTGAGGGCTTTGCGTATTTTGGCAGAATTGTTCTGTAACCAGGCTATTATCTAGTCACCCCAAACCGAGATTATCTTCCCAGTGAGCCTGTCTCATCTGCTGAGTTAGATTACAAATTCTTCCAGAGAAGTGCTCCCACTTTCTGATATCTCCCCAGTGCACCTAATCCTGTGTTCTGACTCAGTCTTGACTCGATGAGTCCTATTGTTTACTTCAAAAAAGGATGCAGGAGGCAATCTGAAGAGCTGCATCCCTGGGGGAGGAGGGAAAAGCACTGATCTATTCTGCTGTGCTTTCTATACTGGGTAATTGAAATCGGCAAATATTTACCACCTACTCACTCTGAGCCAAGCTGGTGTAGGCACTACAGAGCTTCTTCTCAAGCTTTAATGCACATAAGAATCACCCACAGATTCTCTAAATGCAGATTCTGATTCGCTAGTTCCAGGGTGGGATCTGAGATTTGACATCCCTAATGAGCACCGGGTGACAGTCAGTGCTGCTGGGCCTTGGACCACGCTCTGAGTAGCAGGCTATCGGATATAAAAAGATAAATACTTTTTCCTGTTTTTAATTTTTTTAATCGAAGTATAGTTGATTTACAATGTTTCTTTGATTTCTGTTGTACAGCCAAGTGACCCAATCACACCCAGTTCCCTGTGCCATACAGTAGGGCCCCACTGCCCATCCATTCCAAATGTTACAGTTTGTATCCACCAACCCCAAACTCCCTGTCCATCCCACTCCCTCCCCCTGGCAACCACAGGTCTGCTCTCCAAAGTATCCCTTACCCTGCAATGCATGTATAACTTAGTTGGATAGGCTGGGAGAGGGTGAAGCATGAAGATTGATGAGGCAGATCAGGTTGGGCAGCCTATGGAGAGCCCAAAGATTTTGAGGAGATCCAGCTGGCAGATGGGAAACTTCAGATACCAAGTAAAAGGAATGAGTGAGTAAGTGAACAAGTGTGTGTGTATTGGGAGGTGGGGAGTGAGGTAAGCAAGTACCGTTGTGGGAGGTACATGAGATAACCTTGAAGGTTCAGCAAGCGAACACACGAGAGTAAGAGCATCCACCAGGATAACAACGCAAGCAAATATATGGGGGCAGGAGGGTAGTGGGTGTGTTTAAAGAACAGCCAGTAGTCCTGCATGGTTGGTACAGAGAAGAAATGGGAAATATAGCAGGAGAGGAATCTAGGACCAGGTGGTAAAATGCTTTGAGGGCCATGATGAGTGGTCTGTACTTACTTTGATAGATCCTAGGGAGCCCTTAAAGGTTTCTATAGCAGAGGAGTGATATTATGAGACCTCTTGTTTAGGAAAATTTGACAATGACAGTAGAATTGGAGCTGTGGTCCCTGGCCCAGCATCATCATCCTCATGTGAGGGCTTGTTAGAACTGCAGGCCTGCTGCAGACTCACTGAATTAGAAAATCTGGGGGTGGAGCCCAGCACTCTGAATAAGCCCACCAGGGGATTCTGATGCCGCTAAAGTGTGAGAACCATGAGATTAGAGCAATAGATCACAAGCATGGCTGCATGTTAGAAGCACCTGGGGAGCTTTTGGAAAACCCTGATGCACAAAGCCCCCTACCATATCCATTAAGTCAGAAATCTGGGGGTGAGATCTGAGTATTAACAACTTTTAAAGCACCTAAGGTGATTCTAATGGAAAACCAGGGCTGAGACCTACTGAACTGAAGAAGCAGCTTTGGTGGGGATAGAGCTCGGGATGGAGACTGGGCAGGCAGAGAGTGCTGCAAAAAGTGAGTCAAGGGATAATGAGGTCCTTAACTAGGGCTGATCCCCGGGACAGAAAATATTGGCTATGAAATATTTTGCAGAGGAAGCCCTATTGTATAGGATTGGGCAACCAACCTGCATATAAAGTAAGAGAGAAATTCAGGAGTTCCCGTCGTGGTGCAGTGGTTAACGAATCTGACTAGAAGCCATGAGGTTGCGGGTTCGATCCCTGGCCTTGCTCAGTGGGTTAAGGATCCAGTGTTGCCGTGAGCTGTGATGTAGGTCACAGACGTGGCTCGGATCCCGAGTTGCTGTGGCCCTGGCATAGGCCGGTGGCTACAGCTCCAATTCGACCCCTAGCCTGGGAACCTCCATATGCCGTGGGAGCGGCCCAAGAAATAGCAAAAAGACAAAAAAAAAAAAAAGTAAGAGAGAAATTCAAAGACTGATTTCAAGGCTTCAAGGAAAAGGGGGGATCGGTGTCAAAGAATGTTGCCTGTGACAAGGACAGTTAAAAAGAAAAGTAGGACAAAAAGCCAATGGATTCAGACATTTGGGGGTCATGAATAATCAAGACAGCATTTTAGTGACAAGACGAAGCTGAAGCAGTGGTGGGGAAGTATGAGCAGAGGGTAGACCACTCTCGATATGAGTTTGCTCCTTCTCAGAGATGCCTTTTATGACCCCCAGCATAGACCACATCACCTCATTACTTCCTTTCCTAGGACCCTGTACATCTCTTTTGGGTAACTGCTCACCAAGCAGCTCTGGAAGAAGGACAACCATGTTTCACCTTTTCTTACTGTTGTATCAGAACCCCTAGAAGATTATCTGGCACGCAGTAGGTATTCATGAAATGTTTGTTTCTTAATACACACCTGACCAATTTTTTTGTTTTTTTTTTAGAGCTGCACCTGTGGCACATGGAGGTTCCCAGGCTAGGGGTCCAATCGGAGCTGTAGCTGCCAGCCTACGCCAGAGCCACAGCAACACGGGATCTGAGCCACATCTGCAACCTACACCACAGCTCATGGCAACGCTGGATCCTTAACCTACTGAGCAAGGCCAGGGATCAAACATGCATCCTCATGAAGTGAGTTGTAGTAGAAAGATTCTAGACTTCAGAGTCAGACAAACTTGATTTCCAATTCTTGAAGGGACCCTGTCTTATTTGACAGCATCTAAAATCCAGCATAGCTCCTGATACATATTTATTGATTTATTAAATAAATGAACAATAACAGTAAGTTGACAGGTACCAGGGCTGTGGGAGGATTATCTTGGGATGGAGGAGACCCAAGTGTATTTGAATACGGAAGGGAAGAAAGGTTGAAGATGAAATAGATTTGTGAGAGACATAATAAAATCAAGTTTGGGGGGAGGTAAGCAGGACAAGATCAAGACCACAAGAAGAGGAGTTAGTTGTAAGAAAAAAGAGAAGTTAAGGGAGTTCCCATTGTGGATCAGTGGAAATGAATCTGACTAGTATCCATGAGGATGCACGTTCAATCCCCGGCCTCATTCAGTGGGTTAAGGATCCGGAGTTGATGTGGCTGTGTGTAGGCTGGTGGCTACAGCTGCAGCTCTGATTCAACTCCTAGCCTGGGAACTTCCATATGCTGCAGGTGTGACCCCCCCAAAAAAGGCAAAACAAGGTCAAGGAAAAGTAGACTTCTGCTTTTTTCAACATGGTGAATAAGATATTCTAAATATCTCCTACTTTAAAGCTCCTAAATGCTGGATGAATTATAACATTATAAATACATTATAATAATGTATTTTTAAATGCACTGCTGAGCTCATAAGAAAGTAAGGGAAATCCAAGGAGGTGGAGAAGTGGAGGGAAGGGAAGGGGGGAGTTAGGGGATAAAGAGAGGCAGGCAGGGCAGGAGGAGGGGGAAGTAGAAGGAGGAGTGATCTGAAACCAGAACAGAGTGGTAAGCAAAAGTCAAGAGGGCTCAGATGAAAACAAGCCAGAGTTTGGGGAGCTGGAAACGAACCCGAATCCTTGGGCTTAGGCAAATGGAGAAACTAAACCTGAGCCCTAAACTTAAATCTGGCCCTCCTGAAGGTGCTACATCATCACTGAAAGATAGTCCTGAAACAAAATTTGGTAGCCATCAAAGTAAGCCCACAAAGAAACCTTTCTTCACCACAGTTGCAGATGAACAGAAACCAATAAGGAGTCCTTACCACGTCCCCCACCCCAAGAACTTATTTCTAGAGATTTGCTTTAGAAGGGACTGAGATGTGAATTTATTCAACCACCATGATTGGGAAACAACAAGCCTAGAGGTTAGTCCAGCATAGTAGCATCTCAGTTAACCAGAAAATGCACATAAATCATCTATGAATAAAGCATCCTCAACTCAGACACAGGAGTCCTACAGGCACATAAATACAGCCAAGCAGAAACACACAAGGAACAAGTTATCATGACCAAGACTCAGAAGAAACAAGAAAGAACAAAGTTAAACCTTTAAGGATTATAGGTATTACTGATAGGAAAAAATATGCAATAATATGTACCTTCAAAAAATAAGACATAGAAGCAAAAAGTGAGCAGAAAATAAGAGTATCAATTAGGAATATGTGGTATATATACACAACGGCATACTACTCAGCCATTAAAAAGAACAAAATAGTGCCATTTGCAGCAACATGGATGGAACTAGAGACTCTCATCCTGAGTGAAGTCAGAAAGACAAATACCATACGATATCACTTATATGTGGAATCTAATATAGGGCACAAATGAACCTTTCCACAGAAAAGAAAATCATGGACTTGGAGATTAGACTTGTGGTTGCCAAGGTGGGAGGGGGGGAGTGGGGTGGTTGGGGAGCTTGGGGTTAATAGATACAAACTATTGCCTTTGGAATGGATTAGCAATGAGATCCTGCTGTGTAGCACCGGGAACTGTATCTAGTCACTTATGATGGAGCATGATAATGTGCAAAAATAGAATGTGTACATGTATGTGTAACTGGGTCACCATGCTGTACAGTAGAAAAAAAATTGTATTGGGGAAATAACTATTAAAAAATATTATAAAAAATAATGAACACAAATATTTGACAATTAAAAACAGAACTAAAAAGAAATACAACCACAGATATTAAATCTTAACGAGTGGCAACAGATCAAATATAGCTGAAGACAGAAATGGTGAAGAAAAGTATTGATTTGAAAAATTACCCAGACTGGAGCACAGAGAAAATATGAAAGACAAGCTAAGAGATCTGGAAAATTCAGAGTCTACTCAGAGGGAAAAACTAGAGAGAATGGAGGAGAGGAAATATCTGATAAAATAATAACTGAGAATTTTCCATAACTAACTAAAATCCCTAATGCACAGGTTCTAGAAGCACAACTCCTAAGTAGGAAAAAACAAAGAGAAACCTATGCCCAGGCACATCTCAGGACAAAAAGAAATCCTTTAAAGAAGCCAGAAACAAACCAAAAATGAAAGACAGAAGATAGTATAATAAAAACTTCAACATGCTAAAGAAATGTCATACCCATTTATATTACAATGTGATACCCATTACAATGTTATACCCATATATACATGTTAAATGTTATACCCATTTATATTGTATTCTTGTAATATATTTGCTATACCCAAATATATTACAAGAATGAAGGGAAAATAAAGACATTTAAAAATAAGCCAAAACAGGGAGTTCCATAGTGGCATAGGCGGTTAACGATCCTGTGTTGTAACTGCAGCAGCTCGGGTCCCTGCTGTGGCTCGGGTTTGATCCCTGGCCCAGAAACTTCCACATGCCACAGGAGTAGCCAAAAAATAGAATAAACCAAAACAAAATTTACCACCAGCAGAGCCTCACTAAAGGAAATTCTACAAGATATATTTCGAGCAGAAGGACAGTGATCACAGATGGAAGGTCTGAGCTGCAAGAAGTGTTAAAAAAAAAGAAGAAGAAATAGTAAATGTGTGCGCAAATGTAATGCGGGCTGATTGTATAAAACTGTAGTAATGACATCAGTGGTCTTAAAAACAAGATGGAAATAAAATATCTGATGGTAGTGTATGCTGGGAGGGGGATGAATGACAGAAAAATATCTGAAGTTCTTTGCACTTACCAGGGGAAGGGTAAAATTACTCATTGTCATTAGGCTTTAATAAGTTGTATATGCATATGATAACCTAAACTAAGAAAAAATAAAATATTTATAATTAAAATAATAAATATAGGTTGTATAACTTGTAAGCAAGTAGGTATGGGGATAAAATGAAAATAAGTACTCTGAAAGGCAGAATTAATGCAAGGAAAATTAAACAGAACAGGCAAGACTAATTGAAAGTATAAATACCATAGGTTTTTTAACTCAAATATGTCATTAACTGCATGAAATGTAAATGAAATAAATGTTCCAATTAAAATATAGAGATTGTATCTACATGCTCGTTAACAAGAGACATATCTAAAACACAGGGTGACAGAGAGGGAAAAGCTATATTGTGCTGCCACTACCTCAAAGAAAGCCAGAATCATTCATCAATATCAATTAAAATCAACTTTAAGGCAAAAAGTGTTACTAAGATAAAGAGTATTGCCCCAAACAAACCAGTACAAAAGCAGGCAAAAGACATTAACAGGCATTTCACCAAATAATAAATATGAATGGCCAATAAATGTGGAAAGATTCCATCCTCTTTAGTAATAAGGGAAACCCACATCAGAATGACAGGAAGGTACTGCTTGATGGGAGCAGATTTACACAAGTTTTAAAGTCTGACAATATTAAGATCTGGTGAGGATGTGGAGCAAGGAGAAGTTTGTATGATGCTGGTGTAGGTATTAAGTGATGCAGTTTTTTAAGAAACAATTTGGAATTTTCTTGAAAAGTTGCAGATAAATGTACCCTAAAACTCAGCAGTTTCTCTCCTAGGTATATACCTAAATAAACTCTTGCCCATGAATACGAAGAGATACGTTTAAGAGTGTTCATTAGCAGCAAAAAAGTAGGAAACAATCCAAATGGCCACCAAAGGAAGAATGGATAAATAATCATGTTACATTTATTTTATGAAATTCTATGTCAGTGAGAATGGATGAACTGAAACTACATGCACTGACATGGATAAATTACATGAACATGATGTTGAGTGAGAAAAGCAACTTGCAGAAGGAAAAACCGGTAGTATGACACCATGAACACAATGCTCAAAAGCACTGACATACAGTGGGAAAATAAAAAAATTATAAAAAATAAAAAAATAAATAAATAAAAATAAAAAAATAAAGAATTCACAAAAAAAAGCACTGACAAATATCCACATATATGTGATAAGATTATAACAGAAAGCAATAGAAATGATAAAAGAAAATTCAGAGTAGTGTTGGCCACTGTGAGGATAAAGGGGAGGGGGCACAAAATGAGGGTGGGGGTGGCACACAGGAAACTTCAGTGGTGTTTGTGATGTTTTTTAAGCTTCAGGGTGGATACATCGGTGTTTACAATTTTCTTCATACACAATATAATATAAAAATTATTATATGTGTGCATATATATATAATATTCACTTGCGTATTAAATACCCCGTAGCACTGGAGTTCACCGGTGGCCTAGCAGGTTAAAGTTCCAGCATTGTCACTACTGTGGTGTGGGTTTGAACCTGACCCAAGAATTTTTGGATGCCGCGGATGTAGCCAAAAAAAAAACTCTTATAAGAAAGAGAAAGGGGAGTTCCCGTCGTGGCGCAGTGGTTAACGAATCCGACTAGGAACCATGAGGTTGCGGGTTCAGTCCCTGCCCTTGCTCAGTGGGTTAACGATCCGGCGTTGCCATGAGCTGTGGTGTAGGTCACAGACGCGGCTTGGATCCCGAGTTGCTGTGGCTCTGGCGTAGGCCGGTGGCTACAGCTCCGATTCGACCCCTAGCCTGGGAACCTCCATATGCTGCAGGAGCGGCCCAAGAAATAGCAAAAAGACAAAAAAAAAAAAGAAAGAAAGAAAGAGAAAGGGTAATTATGCAGAAAAGGAGGACAGCCAGCTGTGCATGGCGAGGGGGATCCTGCTGGGATTAGAGGCTGGGGGAGAAAGGTGAGCACTCAGGACAGCCACTGTGGGGACTGTGACAGGAAATCCACACCAGCTTTCCAAAATCATGCTGAGGAAGTGCCCAGCCGGCCCTCTTAGGCTCTGTGCTGCCAAATGAAATCATTCCTTTGCCACTCCTCCCCGTCCTTGACTCTATACCCTAATAATAATAACACCACTATTAATAACTACCATTTGTTGAGTGCCAACCATGTGCCAAGTACCTTCTATATGTATTGCCATCTTTATTTTATAAATGTGAAAACCGAGGACCTGAGAGTTTCCATGGTTTGCCCAAGGTCATAGCCATAGTAGCAGCTAGGGGCCTTAATAGGAGTATGCATAATTAGTAGAGCTGGGATTCGAACCCAGGTCTCTGTGATTCCAAAGACCGGTGTACTTAGCATTCCCCTCTCTTCCTCTTCCTCCCCACCATCCACATCCCTTCAGGCAGTTTCCATGCTCATTCTGATTTTTGCTTATGGTAGTGATACCAAGGGAAAATGAGAAAAGAAAGACTTGCCGTGGCAAGCTAGCAACCACAAAAGTCGGGAATATATTCCAAAATCCTCTAGGTTCTCTTACAAGAAAACTATGATATTATTAACTTTTCATGAATTTATCTGTAATCTGGGTGCACAAACATCTGTGGGAGAGGAAAGTGGCTGATGTAACCTTTTAAATTCCACCCCATAATTAAAGGACAGGTTCTTACCTACTACCACAGTCTTTTTTATACAGCAATAAAGGCCTCCAATGCCAGCCCTGCCTCTGCTCCTAAATCTCCAAAGTGTTTCTTTCAAGCTTTCTGTCTTTCTATATGGCATAGATAGCTGTATTTCCCTCATGCCTCATGTACCTAACCTGTAATGCAGTTTGAAACACACAAAGGTGTAATAACACTATTCTGGAGTCAAGCCATGCACTGCAGCCCAGACCTGAACAAGAACGCTGGATAATGAATGACTCATTACGGTCTGTCTCATTCTTGGTTGAAAATAATCCTTCAATAAAGAAATAACAGACAATACATAAGACATTCGCTTACCTAGAATCACAATCTCTAGTTCCAGCAGATAAATTCTTAAACTATGGCTGATAATCTGAGACTGAATTGGTTGATTGTTTCCTAAATATTATCTTTAATAACTGAGAGCCTCATAAGCTAATGCCATGTGCCTCCTGGTATTGACATAATTTAGAATAAAGTTTAGGGCTGCAGAAGACAGACATCAGGGGAAGATATGGGAAATACTCATTGTTTTGCTGGCCAAGGACAGGTTTTGCCCCCAATTTTCTGTATTCCCAGTCCAGAGTCAGATTGAATAAAGAAACAGAAAAAGAAAGCCTTAATTGACAATATAATGCCCACAAGCATCAACAGATGTGAGCCCTTGTAATGAAGCATGTGGGTCTAATTTGGCATCACTAACCACTTGGAGGATCTCCTTGCTGAGTTCTTGCAGGCTATCCTTCTAAACCTATGTTTGGCTGGCACCTGTGCCCTGTTGAAACTGGCATCCCCCCCATGGGTGGGCACAGTGCCACCCTAACAGATGGCCATGAGAGTCATCATGCCAGAGAACTACTATTGTTTCTAGCAAGTTTAACTTAACAGCAATTGTAATCTCTCGGAAGAATGACAAAATGGTGGTCTACCTTTCTGCGGGAAGATAAACCATGATGTGTTCACAACCGGTATTTCAGAGTCGTCTCACATACTAAGCGCAGATCTGCAGGGAAGAAGCAGCACTGCACCAATGGTATACCTGTCCTCAGGTGCCAGCAAAGAGAGGGGGCAACACAGTCAAGATTCCACAATAAATTTGGCATTGAAGTGTCCAAGAGGCAATAAATAATTCCAATTCAACACCATTAAAAGGAATATTCTAAAACACTGTCTCTACAATTAACTTTCTGCTTGGTCACCTACCTAGATCTGCTCCTACTGATAAAACACACTTGTTCTACGAACAACACCTATGTGATTTGGGAACATTTGCTTTTTTTGAGGAAAAGATGCAACTTTAAAATCCACATATTTACAAATAATGGTTGGAAATGTTAGGTGCGTAGGCCTATAAATGTTGAGTTTTGTCAAAAATTGTCCAGTGGATAGTGGAAATCATCCTGAAAAGATGATCAACTAATTCCCCAAACTGGGGAAGGAAACCATGAAAACAGTAGGTAGTGTGGGGAGATTAGTATTAGCAGAAGGAAAAGGCTATATTTAGAGTGCAAAAATCATGCATAATATGGAAATTGAAACATATGGCGTAGGTCATAGACTCACAGATTTCCTTCCAAACTCACCTCCTTTCCTCAAATAAGGAACTCAGTGACTAACCTCAATCAACACTAAAGTTTGTGTAGGGCTATTCAGATCCATCTGAAGAGAAAAGAGGGGAAAAAAAAAAAAGGAGCTTATCTCTTATGAGCACCTACTGTATGTCCAGCGCTGTGGCCTATACTTCACAAGCAGTCCTCCCTTCACACAACTTTGATAGGCACAAATTTCCGTCACCACAGTTAAGTTACAAAACAGTCCCCCGACAGCACAGTTCAAATTTTAGTTCTCACGACACATGAACTGTAGCTGCATAAAGTACAACTTCACTGTTAGCTCTTCAGCCCATAAGTCACCACAGAAATAGCAGAGGTACATCATGACAGATGATCAATTACGTCACTTCTTTCAAAGTCTCCGGTCACTAAATGTCTGTTAGTCCGTTCAAGTACACATGGCAAAGTCATTGTTGTATTGCCTCCTTGAGGGCCACTGATAAACCATGTGACTTTTACAAAAATGGATAACTGAAAGGGGGAATGAGCCAACAAAGATGAACGTGAAGCAAAGACATAAAATATGATAATGCTGGAAGTGAAAAGGGAATCAAACGCAAATGGAATTATAGAAGAAATTGCTTGCCACGGGGCTGTTGGCACTGTCACAACTCAGGAGACCCTAGATATGCAGCCGGAGGACGCAGTGAAAGTGGGCATAAGAGAAAAAAGTAGTTGTGAGAAAAAGATGCCTATGTCCCAGAGGAAGTGACAATGGCAAAAACTTTCACATCAAAGAGACTCTTAAAAATATTTCACAATATTGAAAGTACAAAGGTTAAAATATTAGAAACTAATCCAAACTTGAAAGAGAGTATGACAACGCACCAAGGCATAGAAAAGATG
Source organism: Phacochoerus africanus (assembly GCF_016906955.1). Taxonomy (NCBI): domain Eukaryota; kingdom Metazoa; phylum Chordata; class Mammalia; order Artiodactyla; family Suidae; genus Phacochoerus; species Phacochoerus africanus. The sequence goes on along the minus strand of NC_062560.1, from coordinate 124,618,660 downwards.
GGCGTTCCACACTGTAAGTTACACAATAAGAAGGCAAAGACTGTTCAAACTACTCTTCATACTTTTTAAGTAAAAACTTAATAAACACTTTAATTTTCAATGTTTCTAGTGTTTTAAATTATAGTATTTACAGTAGAAAATATATATAAATAAAAAAAATTTTTAAATAACATGTGGCTATAATTAAATTTTTAAAAATTATAGTATAGTAAATAAATATTAGTTTTATGGCTTTATTTCATCCCCTATATACTTGTAACTGACAGTAAAAGAGTTTTTAATGTTTTAACAAAATATTTAAAGGTCATGGATAATCACAATTTTTCCCATTAACAGTGGAACCACTTTGCCTGGTTTCAGCTTACAGGGTCACTTTTATGGTCCTGCACTGTTGTGCAAAAGCAAGGACTGCCTTACAGTATTTCATTTGAGACTCATAAAAACCCTACGGTGTAGGTATATGGTCCAAATGTCACAGATGAAGAGCAGAGAAGTTAAGTGCTTAACTAAATGTCAAACAGCTTAGAGATGCTAGAGCTGTATATAAGGTACCTGCAAATAGCAGGCACTCAAAAAAAATTATCCTCAAAATGTTCTAAACACATGACTGGCCTCAAAGTTACGCTCTTTCTAATAAGTGACACAACTTGCTAAGGTAAATATGATATTATATACTCATGTATTTAAGTGCAATCTAAAAATAGAACCTATTATATATGTTCATTTTGTCATGTGTGCATATACGATAAATCATTCAGGAAAAGATGAATTATTATTTAATAAAAGGTATTTGGTTAACTGGATAGCAACTGGGGGGAAAATCAAGATAAAAAAATCGTCCCTAACTAACACCAAAGCTTGTGTATGAGATGAAATCAAAAGCTACATTACTAGTTGAAACTCTACCTCTTTACATCAAATTCAATTCAAATGGATCAGAACTGTAACAAGAAAAAGCAATACCATAAAGGTTACAAAGGATAATTCGGTTGAGTTTTTCTCGAAAGCCCGAGGTGAGAAATGCCTAACATGTCACAAGAATCAGAAATCATATCTTAAGAGTCTGGAAATTGTGACTATTCAGAAACTAAAAATTAAAAATTTACATATACTAAAACAAAACCTCAAAATTTAAAGGAAAGTGACAAACTGGGGAAAATATTTTCAACCACATGATAATATAAAAGGACATATTCCCAATATACGATGAGCTCTCACAAACTGAAAAATATTTTTTTAAACATTAAAATAAAAAATAGCAAAGGGTATCTTATAAAATTAGAACAGCAAAGCAAATGGCAAACATATGAAAATATATTCCACTTCACTAGTCACCTAAACAGCACAAATAAAAACTACAACTAGGGAGTTCCCGTCGTGGCGCAGTGGTTAACGAATCCGACTAGGAACCATGAAGGCACAGGTTCGGTCCCTGCCCTTGCTCAGTGGGTTAACGATCCGGCGTTGCCGTGAGCTGGGGTGTAGGTTGCAGATGCGGCTCGGATCCCGCGTTGCTGTGGCTCTGGCGTAGGCCGGTGGCTACAGCTCCGATTCGACCCCTAGCCTGGGAACCTCCATATGCCAGGGAAGCAGCCCAAAGAAATAGCAAAAAGACCAAAAAAAAAAAAAAAACTACAATTAGATATTGTTGTTTACTTACCTACCAGGTAAGCAAAGTTCAAAATACAGAAACCCAATATTCATAACAATGTTTACTATAGCACTGTTCGGAATAGTGGAAAACTGGAAGAAATCCAAATGTGCCTCAATAGGAAACAGGTTAAATAAATTCACATACCACTACACATTGGATTAGCATTCGGCCAATAAAAAAAGATGATTTTTTTTTTTTTTGGACATGGAAGTATGTGTGCAACTGTTTTCCTCCCCCTTTTTTTGAGTTTTTTGAATGATGAAAGTTGATTACAGAAGTAAATACATAGAGTGCTACCATTTATATGAAATATGTACACATTCTATGGTTCTCCATTGATTTGCACATAGTGTACAGATTTATGTGGCTTGTCATTCTGAAGTACAAAACTACAGATCTGCATGATGTACATTTTATTATTTGTTAGAAACACTTAATATCTTTTCTCTAAACCTAATAGACCAATTTCTTTCAATGGACACTAATAAAAGATATCATTAAAAATAGGAGTTAACGTAGTGAAATGTAGAAAAGCCATACTTGGTACAAAGAAAAAATTGATCTACCCAAAGGCAGCAGCATGCCAATGAGTCATATGAATATTCGTCTAAAGTGGTAGTGGAAACTCTTCTAATATTGGCCACGAGTCCCTAGTAAGGCACAGGGATTATGAGAAAGGGTGCCATGGAGCAAGGCTAGCTGTGACCTCCCGCTTGTACACAATCCAGGATTACCTCAGCAGACTCTCAGAAATGAGACTCATTCTAAATATATAACTTTGGGATCTGCTACCCATTTGTTTTTGGTTTTGTTTTCATTTCAGCTTTATTGAAGTATAATTGACAACATTGTAAGATATTTATTTTTTTTTATTTTCCCACCATACAGCAAGGAGATCAAGTTATCCTTACATTGTAAGATATTTAAAGCCTACATCGTGATGTGATACAAAGATACATTGTGAGAAGATTCCACACTCTTATAGCAAATTATACAATGCACTGTTACCAAACGGTAGTCCCAACGTTTTACATTCGATCCTCAGAGCTTATTCATCTTAGAGATAAAAGTTTATACCCTTTTACCAAGCTCTTCCCATTTCCCCCTGGCAACCACTTTTCTGTGATTTTTTTTTTTTTTATATTCCACATATAAGTGATACCACACAGTATTTGTCCTTCTCTGTCTGGCTTATTTCACTTAGCATAATGCCCCGAAGGTCTATCCACGTTGTTTCGAATAGCAGGATTTTCTTTTGTCTTAGGGCTGAAAAATATCCCATTGTATACATATACCACATTGTCTTTGCCTGTTCATCCATTGATGGGCACCTAAGTTGTGTCCATATCTTGGCTACTGTGAATAACACAGCAATGAACATGGGCATGCAGATATCTCTTCAACATTGCTACCCATTTTTATGTTAAACTTCCCTCACAGTGGTCCTAGGAGCATCTTACCCTTTCTAAAGCTATATCCCTTGAGGGAAGAACTGATAGATTCTGCCAAGTGACTGATTTGTAAACTTTGTCTCACTGAGCTTCTTTTGGGGGGTGTGAACATGTGCATTTTTACCAAAAAATAAAAGGGATTCAAGTAATGTCTCTGGATCTTGAATTTAAATTACACTTTCTTTGTCTGTCTTTCAAGCCAGCCCTGATCTTGCAAAAGCAACACTGCAGGGTCTGAGGTTAGCCTCACGTACAGGATTGAGTTATCAGCAGATGAAATGAGGCTGCTCCTGTCTTCATGGGTCATCCTTGTGCCTATGCCATTTATTTATCTAATAAGAAACAGTGCCCGAGCATTGGCCCCGAGAGAGTACAATCTGCCCTCTTCCCACCCGGCAGGCAGTTTCTTTCACAAACTGTCCTTTGATTCCTTATTTTTAATTAGCATATTTTGCTTAATAAGTGGCATGATGGCAAAAGTCATTCTAAAGGTAAGTTCCTGTCCACATGGACATAGAATCGTCACCCTGGTTCCTAATTGCACGCTCACATCTGGGCAGATACAACAGGAAAACAATTTACTTTCCTATCTTGGGTTTAAATAATTAGATTAAACACAGAAAAAAGGAAAATGATGCCTATTTGATCACAACATGAAAAGTCATTTCAGAGAAAGGGGTCTTTCAATTATTTGCAATTTTTAAAAATCAAAATGGAGCCAAAAAGTGTTCTCTTTCATCCCTGGCTCTGCCCTGAGCCCAGTGGTCAGGGTTGGATCTTGAGGGGCCAGCCAGAAGAAGTGTACCTTCCAGGTACCTCTAAGCAGAGAGAGTCCGTGCTATGGCCCCAAGCTTTGAGGGAAGGGCAGAGCCAGGGGCCAGAGAGCCAGAACAAATAAGAACCAAAAATGCAAAAGCAGAAATCTAAAGGAGAGGCACAGTCAAAGATGGGTTCTGGCCCCAAATCTATGACTCAGCATCCTCTGTAACTTTAAATGTATTACCTAACTTCCCTGAGCCTCAATTGTTTCATCTGTACCAAGGGGGGGGCAACTTAATCTGCTCTCTTGACATCATATGAATATATTTTGAAAGAGTTATTCCATTGTAGGATTTTGTCATCAAGAACAAATATTTTATTTTGTCACTAGACTTGCCCTTTTTTTGAAATACCAGGATAGAGGTATGACCTATGGAAATCAAATGTGTATTTTTCCTTTTTCCAATGTGAGAGTTGCAAGAAAAATCACCTTGAAACCTTGGAATTTTGCCAACTTTCAAAAGTATCCCAGTATGGCAATAGCAAGAGTGAACCTGGATTCCAGTTTCCTCTTTATTCAGATGTAAAAACCAGAAGGCACTGTCTCTGAACCATGGGAACTCCTCCAGTTACTAGACATTTGATGGGGGCGGGGGTGGGAGGAGAGGTATCAAGATGGAGATACTGCACTTCCTGGTAATGAGCAAGTGGGAGCTTGAACAATTGGGGAAAAAATGAGAAGTATAAACATATTTGCACCTTCAACTTGTAGAACAGTTCACAGGAGGATACCTGTTTGGCAGTTTCAAGAATCTCAGCGCCAGAATATTAGCGTCATATCTTATAGGGGCAATTAATTCCCTACCCTGCAGAGGGTAGGGAATGGAAAGGACAATTTACTCAGTGGCTCCAGCCATTGCTAAGGCGGGGGAGCAAGAGGAAGTCTTGGTGTGACTTGGGTTTGGAGGGGTGGAGGTGAGTGGTGAACTATGAGAGAGGGATGGGGAGGAGTGGTTGGAGTCAGGACCCACTAAGAAGGTAGGGGGCAGACGTGAACGACCTTGAATGCCACACAAAAAGTTTCTGTTCTGGGCCAAGTTTCTCCTCCAGGCCTTTGAAGGTTTATAAGCAAGCAAGTGATCTGATCAGGTCCAGGGAGAGAAGAAACTTCTCTGTGGTATGAAAGTTAAAAGCACACCAAAATTTTCTTCAATGTAATATAAACATTCTCCAAAAACAAATTAAAGTAATTTTAAAGCTCCAGAAGCCTAATGTCTGGGATACGCCATTTGTGACATTAGATCGATCTGATAATTATTTAAATTAGATTCAGTGTTTTTTAAAAAACACAAAATTCAATCACCTTTCTTTTTTCTTTTTTTTCTTTCTTTTTTTTTTTTTGCCTTTTCTAGGGCCGCTCCCGTCGCCTATGGAGGTCCCCAGGCTAGGGATAGAATCGGAGCTGCAGCTGCCAACTTACACCACAGCCACAGCAACACCAGATCTGAGCCACATCTGCGACCTACACCACAGTTCACGGCAAGGCCGGATCCTTAACCCACGGAGCAAGGCCAGGGATCGAACCCGCAACCTCATGGTTCCTAGTCAGATTCGCTAACCACTGTGCCAGGACGGGAACTCCAATCATCTTTCTTTTTAAAAATTAAATATCTTTTTTAAAAAATTTAAAAAATCATTTAATAAAAGAGCTTTGAGAAAGCAGGCATTGCCTTTAAGTAGATGAGAGTAAAATTGAATGAGTTCTTTTAGCTCAGGCATGTTTATTTAATTACACGTATATCTACTTTAACACACTTGTGTGTTACTTACTATATCATAACATTTCCAGTTCAAAGTGCAACTTACCAGGAGTACGGTTTAGCACTCTACAAAACAACTGCAGATCAACCCATTCAGGCAAACTCAAGACCATGCAGCTGCTTTCTTTGCAACCTGAAGACTCTAACACCGCAAAGTGCTAGGAAACAGAACAATCCAAATTAAGAGCTCAGAGAGAAGCAAAAAGAGGAGCTCGGGAAATGAAAACATGTTTCCCCAGAGCCACTGAGGTGTAGGGAAGCAGGGACGCTTGTCCGTGAATACAGCTCGTTTACAAGAGATGGCACAGGAAGGGTCCTAACGGCCCCTGTAATAGGAAACATTCTTGTATGTAATTGGGCTATCTTCCTATCTGTAAACTCGATGCTCTAACAATTTGACTACTACATGTAACCTTTTATTAATACTCAGAGACCTTTGAAAATAATTGCCTTCTCCCACTAAGGAATCTGTTACAAAGCGATTAGGTTATACAGCTATTTCCCATTCCACCGAAACCCAGAATAATTGTCCTTCATATAACACACATTCATCTAATGTGGTGGGGGCCGGGTTCTGAGCGAGGGACCTCCCCACTGAGTCATGTCACCACTGCCTTAGGTAGCACTCAGGCCAGAAAGGCATTATGCACACTTAGAAATGCATTCTTCCACCATATGTAAAGACCTTAAATCATCTGGCTCTAAAAGGACTGCTTTCTTGAGGGAATGTCAACAATTAATCTAACTAGAGACAAAAGACAAGAATAGGCAAATCATACTTCCGCCGTTTCTCGTCTGATCAGGGATCCTTTAAACAGGCTTTTTAAAAATTATCCTCGGTAACAAAAAACACAAAACTCTGAATGGATGAAAAGGAGGGCGCTGGATAGGTTAATGTGCACTTCCCATGGTCTGTACTGAAAACATAATATTAGATAATGAACATTAACGTGCCTTTCTCATTCTCTATTTCAAATTAACACGATGTTCTTTCATTAGACTAGAAAGCACCAACATAAATCAAACAAGAATAGACGCTTTCCCCAAATAATAAGTAAAGAAACATGATAGAGCAGGAAAGTACCAAATTAGCTACAAATTTTCCATCTCATTGTTTTCTGTAAAATAAAATTTTATAACGAACATGCACCATACAAGCTGTGCCGGTAGGTCTCGCTTCCAAAAACACTCACAGAGCAGTAATAAAAACCAAGCATGAACTCTAGGACATCTGCTATGGCATTGTTATCAAACGCAATCATTTTGGTCACAAATCTATACTCGCTTCAACTTTTTGTTGAAATATTAGTTTGTCTGCAGCATCTCCAATCTGGCACGCGAGGACTGACAGATGCTCTGGTTTTACCTCAGCTTCAACTTACACGGCTTCTCATTATACTAGCTATAGCTCGGCAAACTATTCCTCTGTTCTGGAAGCAGGACAAAATGCCATCTGTCTCTGCACGGTTATCAAAACGAACACTGCAGTTTGAAGAAACGCAGCTCCAAATGGAAGAATGAGGACAAGTTGCACCTCATCCATACCCTATTTACAAATCTTATCTCCATCTGCATGTGTGTATGGATACAGATACACATAGACATATTTATATTATATAGATAATAGCATGGGCTCACCGCTCGAGTTTCCCAATTATCCCACGATGTGAACATTCCAAAGCACAAGGCACGTCTCACCTTTCCTAGCTCTATTTGTAACCCGCGCAGTTCACATCATCTGACACTAATTACCAGCTAGAAGGCTAGAGAGCTGCGTTCCCCCAGCAAAAGATTCCAAGGGCATTCTGCAAGCAAAAGCAGGTGGGAGCCTTACTGTAAAAACTGGGTTAGATTTAGAGACAATGGAGAGAAGGAAAGAAGAAAAAGTCTGTATAGAAGAGGAAGGACAAGTGTATTTCAATACCGTCTATACCCTTGCAAATAAGGGCAGGGAGTCGGGTGTGCAGAGGAGGAGGAAGAGGAAGGCAGGGATAGAGGTAAACATCACAGAGCACTTGGAAATGATGCTGTCGGTTCTGTTAGCCCTGAGAGGAGGAGTGCAGCTCAGAAGGTACCAGGTAACTACAAAGCAGACACCTCCCCTGCAGCAAAGTGTGGGACTTGAACTTTCTGCGAGACAGCATGTTTGACTTTGATTCCTATACTTCGATAGATTTGAGGCACAGAAATGCAAGAGAACGCGCAACCCAGAGAGGAATTTCATACTTGAAGAAATTCAAGGAGCTCTTTAAAGCCAGTATTTTCTTCCACAGAGGCGCTGCAGATCAAAACCAATCGTATCGAGGATCTTGAGATTTGGAGACTCTGACTTAGGGGATATTCAGCCCTTTGCTCCTGAACCTCTTGACATTTAAAGTTGCCTACTCAGGGCCAATAGTAAATTCTCCCTAGCTAGCGACCGATGGGCACTCAAGTCCTCTCGGAGCCCGTATGAGGGCCTTGTCGTTTTCAAACTAAGTCTTCATCTGAACCCCTAACCCCAGACATCTGTCTAAAAAATTGATGAGGATTAGAAATCAGAATGAATGCTGTTTTTTACTCCAAAGTCAATTGGTTTGGATCTGTTTACATAACCTTTTGTTTAATTCTATAGTTTATGTGAAATGAGATTCTGAAAGCCTGATATGAAAGCTATCAGTCCAATTCCCACATGGGTCAGTTAACTTCACTCTGTCACATGTCACAGCCGCATGCTGTCCCCTCACCCCACTGAACCATCTGGCAAACGGTGCTGTTGGTCACCACGGGAGCTAAGGAGAAAATGTGGCCAGATCAGTGCCGCCCACCCTCTTGGCTGGGAGAGAATGACGGGAAGTCAGGAGGGCCATCTCCACACACACAGGACAGCCCGTTTCACTCTGCAGAATCGTCCTCTCCCACACTAACTTCATTCACAGGCCTCATTGCTGCCAAGGCCGTCTGTGGCTCCTGGATTCACCTGTAATTAACCTGTAATGAGAAACTTCCCTGAGTTATAATGATGCTAGTCTGTGTTACTGCCATCAAGGCAATAGAAACCCTTTCAAGAGAAAGGTCTCCTTCAACACAGAGGAACATCTCAAGGAAAAGCAAGCACCTGCGCAGGGCCAGACATCCAGCTCTGCTGTGAAGGTGCCTCAGGACAAAAGCTGCCACTGAGACAGGAAGCCCACTCAGGTCAGCCAGGCCATCTATAAAAGTCCTCTGCTGTACCATGCCACCATCCCCTACTGGACCCTGACACCAGACTGCTCCCCACTCCTCTGAACTCAGCTTCCCTCCTGGACCTGCAATTTCTGACTCTTCCCTAGCTTTTCACAGCGCCTAGCCTTCTTTTGTATCACCCCCCCTTAGAGCATCCCTGATACTCACTTAGCAGGCCTCTGGCCAGGCCCACTGCTCTAGGCACAAAAGCTACAAACAAAAATAGTTAAAGTGGGAGAATCTGGCGAGTACCAAATCCTGACCTTTTTTCAAGATGTTCATGTTATCTGTTAATTACGAATTATTATTGAAGAAAAAAATCCCTAAATTTAAGTGAGGGAGCTATGTCGATTGAGTTCATTTTCAACTTTGCTGCCACCCACTCCCACCCCTGCAAATGCAGACACATTTGTTACATGGCTACTGGCCCCTTGGGTTTCAGGTCATTTGAAACCCACACTGCAAACACCCACCCCGGTGTCGCTCACTCATAGCACTGCCATGAGAATTGCCTTGTGAGCATTAAGAGGCAGATGAGTGACTTGCATGCTGTTTCAGTTCCTTCTATCAATTTCACATTTTTCATATTAATAGAAAAGCAGGCACATTCATGCTGAAAGACATTTAATATTATAAATTCAAATGGATAACTTTTGGGGGCCTTCATTGGGTAAGAAATGAATAAAAATAAAATGTATCTTTCATTTCCCATATACTCTAATTTTATAAAACTGTCAATGTTAGTTATTTAGGATTGGCCTGGTACATAACTTCCATTGAAATGGTATAAAAAGCAAAAGCAGCTTTAGGAATTTCACAGGTTTTCACTGATGAGCCTGATAGAAGAAAGTCCCAGACACCACACGCCCTCCACAGGGGGCCTGCTGGCATTGCTTGCACCGTGCTACTTACATTAGCAGATAGTGCTTATAAGAAGCGTAGGATGGCAGGCCATGTTACATCATCCCTGAGTCTGATCGGGGTGCCTACTTCTGAATGAGGCCATGCACACAGTGTAAAAATCTCTTCTCACACCAGGGCTTGTGCTGGTGCCAAAAACATCACTGCGATCTCTCACCTCGACTCTCCTGGCCCCCACACTCGCCCTGTCCTCAGCTTGCTCTCCACCCCGACTCCACTGTCTGAGCTCACGCACATCTTTCTACCATTCAGCTGACACGTCTGTTTCTCCCACTCAAATGGAAAGTTCCTCAAGATAGGTGTCCTCTTGTGTGCATCTCTGGGCCTAGGCTCCGTGGGTCTGGCACCTGGGAGATGCTTGCAGAAGTTCACTGAATGAATACATGCGGACTCTTGACATGGCTCATCCCTTTTTTCCGGTCTTCAAAGCAGAAAATTCAAAAAGGCATTTCAAAAGCATGTCTTTACTGCAGCTGCCTGGTTAAATCTGCTCACTTCCCATAGAGGCTTCAATAAAGCACACATCTGACAACATGAGTTTACCTTTAAAATGGAGTGTCTCCATTCTGAATGACAAAAGGAGATGGCCAGGAGGAGCAGAGAACTGCAAAGCAAACTGTGATCCGAAATGAGAGATGAGGGTCAATCTCTTAGATTCGATCTTATGCAATGCTCCATTTAGTTCTTGTGATCTGCACTGTATTTTCAAGCACAACAATTTGGCTAATCTCCTCTCAAACCATTCAGTCATTTGGGACTGATTCATTCTCATTTTTATTTATGCAACTATAGTATCTTAAAATTATAAAGGATCTTGACCCCAATCTTCCACCCAGATTAGAATAGAAACAGCATGGCCTTTGGCACCATGTGGTAGGCAAAATTTTAAGATGACCCCCAGTGACCCATATCCCTGCATAATCTCCTCCTCTTGAGTGTGAATAGGACCGTAACCTATTTCTAACCAATGTAACACGGTGAAGGGATTTTGCAGATGTAACTAAAAGCTCCAAATGAGTTGACTTGTAGTTAATTGAAAGATGGGTAATCCTGGGTGGACTTGACCTAATCACATGAGCCCTTTAAAACAGGGTCTAGACCCTCCTAGAAGTCAGAGACTTGAAGAAGCAGAGACTGTCTTTCTCTATTACTGGCTTAGAAGAAGCAAGCTGCCAAGTATTCTAGAGCCACAAGGGATTAATTCTGCCAATAATTAGAGCTTGGGAGTGGGTCCTTCCCTAGTTGAGCTTCCAGATGAGAACACAGTCCAAATGATACCTCAATTAGATCCTCATGAAACCTTGATCAATGAACTTAGCCAAGCTAAGCCTGGACATCTGCCCCACAGAAACTGTGAGATAATAAATGAGCATTGCTTCAAGTTGCTAAGTTTGTGGTCATTTGTTGTGCAGCAAGAGAAAACTAATACAGGGTCATATACACATAGGGTCCAACACTAGCACCAACTCTTCCAATGTATGTGTAACACATTACACTTTGGTCCTTAGTTTCCTAATCTATGTCATGGAGATTATGTCATTTATCTCTCAGGGTCCTTGTGAAAAGAAATGAATGAATATACGTTAAATTTGTTAACATATGTTAAGTACTTATATATGCTATCACTTAAAGGCAAAATAGTAATAAAAATATTTATTGAGTTTCACTCAATGCCAGGCATTGTTCTACTTGCTAGGCTTTCAGAAATGAACAAGCCCCTCTTACACTGGTGGGAATATATATTGGTACAATCACTATGGAAAACAGTATGGAAGCCCCTCAGAAAACTAAAAATAGAACTACCATATGATACAGCAATCCCACTCCTGGGCATATATCTGGACAAAACTTTCATTCCAAAAGATACATGCACCTCTATGTTCACTGCAACACTAGTCATAATAGCCAAGACATGGCATCAGCCTAAATGTCCATCAATGGATGAATGGATTAAGAAGATGTGGTACATATGGAATACTACTCAGCCATAAAAGAAGAATGTAATAATACTACTTGTAGCAACATGGATGCAACTAGAGATTCTCATATTAAGTGAAGTCAGAAAGAGAAAGACAAATATCATATGATAGCACATATGTGGAATCTAAAATATACAGCACAAATGAACCTATCCACAAAACAGAAACAGACTCACAGATGTGGATAACAGAATTGCGGTTGCCAAGGGGGACGGGGTGGTGTGAGAGGGAAGGATTAGGAGTTAGGTGTTAGTAGATGTAAACTATTACATTTAGAATGGATAAGCAATGAGGTCCTACTGTATAGCACCAGGAACTATATCCAATCTCCTGGGAGAGAACATGATGGAAGATGATGTGAGAAAAAGAATATATATGTGTATTCCTGGGTCACTCTACTGTATAGCAGAAATCAGCACAACGTTATAAGTCAACTATACCTTAATAAAAAAATTTTTAAATAAAATGTGTTTATTAAAAAAGAAAGAAATGAACAAGCCAGACAAGGTGTCTGCTCTTATAGAATTCACACACTAGTGATGGGGAGACAGACATTAAACAGATTAACATATGATAAACAACATATGATAAAAATAGGATGATGGGGTAGAGACTGACTAGGAGATATATCCAATTGAGTGGCTGGAAAACTCTCCAAAGGGGTGACATCTGACCTAAAATCTCAATGACAAGGAGGAATCAGTTGTGCGAAGATCAGAGGGCAGGGTATTCTAGAAAGAAGAAAGAGTAAATGCAAAGCTTTCAAGTGCGAAAGAGTATGGCATTTTTGCGGAACAGCAAGAAGGCCATGGAGGCTAAAGCAGAGTTAGTAGAGGTGAGAAAGGGCTGAAATGAGGTAAAGAGGTAGGCAGGGGCCAGATCGTATAGAGCTTCATAGACTACATAAAGAATTTGCTATTATCCAATTTTCCAGCAGAGGGTTTTGACTCAGGTGAGAAGCATTATCTGATTTTAGTGCTACAAAAATCACTCTACTGTTGCATCGTGCTTGGATTGTGGGAGGCAAGGGTCGAAGCAGGGAGGACAGTAATATTGCAGATGGTCATTCAGTTCAATAAATTATGTTATCAATCATTAAATATGTAGATTCAGGCCCCACACAAAGTGAAATACCATATTTATCCTTGTTTTTACCCCCTGCCCCTCTTATTTTCTCACACCAGTAATCCAGTGTATGTGTATGCCCAGCTGGTTAACCCAGCAAGGCTACAGCAGGACGTTATTTTCTAAAGCAACAAAAACATTACCGTCAAGAGAACTCACAAAAGCTAAAACATTGTGTGAAAGCCACAACATATGAGGGTGAGAACAAGATTCAGAAGGAAGGATGTCATAGCCCAAGGAAAGAAGGCAGGGTATGGAATGAAGGAGAAAAGAGTCAAGGTCATGATCAAATAGGAAATGGGCGTGGAAATGGCCTAGGTGATCAGAGGCATATCTAGAATCTTCAAAGCTTTTCCACAATTTCAAGATGGAGCATGTAGGTGAGTTATCTGACTTTGAAGGCCAGGGTCAAAACAAAAGAGACACATGTGTGTGAATATACATATACATGCATAAGCATGTATGTACTTGAGTGCATATTAAAAATACCACATGAAACCATGTCATTCACCTTGGACTTTTAAAATTTAAACAAACAGTATTAAGGACCAACTACAAATTGACAAACATGAAGCCTAAAAGTAGATTCAGTTTCCCTGAGAAAATCTCCACAAGAGTTTTAGCAAACTGAGGAGTACATTAAATATAGTTTTCTTTGTGTCAGAAGTATTTCTGTTCGCCAAGGCACTCCATTAATTAAAGATATTGTTGTGATCTTATACCCAGTCAGTAATTCCACCTTTAGCATTAATCAAGAGCCCCAAATGGAAAAAAAAACCAATGAATTGTGACTTAAAACATCTCAGTAATACATCTGACATATTCAGCAGGTGAACAAAGAAAGGGCTTTGACAGCATGGAGTGCTAAACAAACACACAGTAATAGAGATAACCTTCTCCCACAGAAGGCCAGGAGCCCAAATGACAGTCCCGTTCTTTTATAAGAAAAAACAAGGCAACACCCAAGAACACTACCTATTGTTGTTTCCGGTAACAAAGGCCTCAAAACACTCCATGCTTTTTGTTACTTTTAGTTTACAATAAACTTTCCATCACTTCTAATACAGATACTGCTGAACTGACAGATGTATCTTACATGTACAGTCCATGGGGACAATTTTCTTAGGCCAAAGAAAGATTTTCTTGAGCTTTGCTATAAATGCTAGGGGGAAAAAAAACAAGTGAATGCAGGAGTAATTGCAGTTTCACTCTAGGACTTTATCAGCCTGTATTTATCTGTTTGTAATTCTTTCTCATGAAGTCAGTACATTTGGGTCTGATCTTTTTCTTATTTCCCCAATCCACCCTCCTCCCATTCAATCCAATGCCATATTGATTTGTTTTTCATACTTACAGACAAGCACGATCATAGGTTACAAAGAAAAGCCCACTAAATAAGTCAATACAAAATCCACAGCCATCTATTGGTGCATAAGAAATAATCACTCTCCTATATTTATTCCTCATTGCAAAAGGTTTATTGACTATTGAAGAGGAATTAGTGGCCCTCATCCAAGTTTAGAAATATGAATTAAATTATCCAAGGCCACTTAAGTGAATTTCCACTTATATTTGGTTTTAGCTCAGAAGTTATAAGTTGTTTCTGGCTAGTAGTTTTTGATCTGATGGGAAAAATTTAATCAATTATCAAAGATATTAGATTACTGACCATGCTGTTAAAGTTTAATGATATTGTGCATAGTGGCATTTCTAAGGGTGAATCCAAGGGGATATACTTGTGCAAGATCTAAAATTGTTTACTTCTCTGGGAGTTCCTGTTGTGGCTCAGCAGATTACGACCTCGACTAGTATCCTTGAGGACACAGGTTCGATCCCTGGCATCACTCAGTGAGTTAAGGATCCGGAGTTGCCATGAGCTGTGGTGTAGGTCGCAGATGCAGCTCTGATTTGGCACTGCTGTGGCTGTGGTGTAGGCCAGCAGCTACAGCTCTGATTCAACCCCTAGCCTCGAAACTTCCATGTGCTGGGGGTGCAGCCCTAAAAGGAAAAAAAAAAATTGTTTATCTCTTCTTTTAAGCTCTGAACCCCATGAGGGCAGGAACTGTCTTTCATCTCAGTGACCTTCATGGCTGGTAGAGCAAGTAACACATAATCAGGTTCAAAAGTAATGCTGTTAAATTAAGGTCTATAAATTCAGGGTCTGTGTCATGAAGTCCTTATAATCTAATAGAAAAAAATGAGGCACACACGCAAATTGCAGTAATACAAGGCAGTTGATAAAAATTATCTTATGCATAGAATAAATTAAATGCAATAACAATACACAAGAAGAGGGATCACCTGAGGATGGGGTCATATGCAAAGGAAGTCACAGAGAAAACAGAATTGGGTCAGACTTCCTAAGATGGGTAAAAATGGTTGGAATAAGCATTCCAACACTGGGGATGCTATGAGCAAAAGCAGGAAGGTAGGAAAATCCAGAGCCTAGTCATGGCATGACAAATATTCCGGACCCAATTAGATACGATGGGGGAGGGGCATGTGGAAAAGACTAGAAAGGTATCTTGAAGGCAGATTATAGGGGTTCCATACAACAAGTTAAGGAATTTGGATACTATTACATAATCAGTTTGGTAGAATTTTACTCAGGAGCCACTAAAGATTTGCGAGTAGAAACTAGCATTAAATAATTTAATAAACTACTTGTGAGAGATATCAACAGAATTGAAAGTTATATCCAAAAGTTAGGAAAAAATATAGGAAACCTCAAAATCTATCCGGGGAATCACACAAGTTACATACTCAGAGTGATTAAAATGGAGAGCATCAATCCAAACAGAAGAAAAACTCAGGTACAATCAAGTAACACCTGGGCATCACAGGGGGGTGACGGTCTGATAGTAATAAGTAAGAATGAGCAGCCTGTAAAAATGCTAATGTGAATAACCACAAGAGATCAAATGAAAACCGCTGTGAGACATTCAATATTTTGTCAGACACATGAAGCAGATCAAGTCTAACTTTTTCGACCAAAATGGAAGTGAGGCGTGCAGGCATAAAAAGTTGAGATACACACGGAAAGAAGATTAGGGCCAGTCCCTACCCAGGGTGGCCTGCTCTCTCTGAGGGCATAAGTAAAATTTCCTGTACACTAAAAAAGAAGAAGAAGATTAGTGTGATGCCAGGTGAACTCAGATTTGAACCCTGACTCCATTTGAGGCCATCTGTTTAGCCTCTCTGAACCTAAGTCTGCTTACTGGCAAAATAGTGACTACAATAACATCTACCTACAGAGTTGATTATTAAATGAAAAAAATGCAGGTGGAAAAGACCTTGTGAATTGGAAAGGCCAAGCTTAGTTCTTCCCGGGAGCTTGTTTAACCACACATTCCCAGTGCCATTGCTCCAAAGATTTGGGTTAGTAGGCTGACAGTAGAATTCTGGGAGCTTCATTTAAAAAAATAATAATTAATTGTGAGTTTTAAAAACACAGAATAGGAGTTCCCATTGTGGCTCAGTAGTAACGAACCCGACTAATATCCATGAGGATGTGGGTTCAATCCCTGGCCTTGCTCAGTGGATTAAAGGATCCGGTGTTGCCATGAGCTGCGGTGTAGGTTGCAAATGCAGCTCAAATCTGGCACTGCCGTGGCTGTGGTGTAGGCTGGCAGTTGCAGCTCCAATTTGACCCCTAGCCTGGAAACTTCCATTTGCCACAGGTGTGGCCCTAAGCAAAGAAAAAATAAAGTAAAAAGATAAAAACACAGATTACAATTTACCATCTTAACTGCTTTGTTAAAGTGTATAGTTGAGCAGTGCTAAGTATATCCACTTTGCTGAGCCACAGATCTCCATGGCTCTATACCCTGAACAGTAACTCCCTGCTTCGCCTCCCCTCCAGTCCTTGACAGCCTCGTCTCCTTTCTCTTTTTATGAATCTGACTACTACAGATACCTCATACACATGTAATCATACAGCATTTGGTTTTTCGTGACTGGCTTATTTCACTTACCATCACATTCTTAAGGTCCATCCAGGTTACAGGAGCTGTCAGAATTTCCTTCATCTTTAAGGCTGAATAATATTTCATTGCATCTATCTATATCCATATATAGATATCACATTTTATTTATCCTTTCATTGGGTGATGGACACTTGGGTTGCTTCTGCCTATTATATTTGTAAAGAACACCTCTATGAACCTGGGCATGTAATATTTCTTCATGATCCTGCTTTCAATTATTTTGGATATTCAGTTATTTTGGGTATTATGCACAGAAGTGGGATTGCTGGATCAGTGATGGTTTTTTCTTTAATTTTTGGAGGAACCACCATACTGATTTCTATAGCAGCTGTACCATTTTACATCCTTGCCAGCAGTCCACTAGTGTTCCGATTTCTCCATATCCTTGCCAAAGACTTGTTATTTTCTGACTTGTTTTTAAATAGAAGCCATCCTAATGGGTGTGAGGTGGTATATTTTTGTGGTTTTGATTTGCATTTCTCTAATTCTCTAAGGGGATCTGCATTTTTAACATGCTAGTTAGTGGTTCTAATGCAGAATTATATCTTCAGAAAAACTGCTCTAGGCCAATGGTGGTTGACGTTTTTCAAAAAGCATGAGGGGAATGAAGGTGGCTGTTCCCTTTTCAGCACAGACACCACAAGAAAATCCAAGACTATCCTTCCTACCACATAACCATTGCCCTAAGAATTTTTATTTTCTATACTTTGTCTAACAATAGATACTGACTTTTTGCAGTTATTTTCTTGTTACAAAGCCCTGGCATGATGCAAATGCAAGTTCAAATCACTTATGAATGACATTCACCACTGTCTACTCATCTACATGGTAAGCACAGGTATGTATGTGAAGAGCATCTTAAAAGATATGATTCTTTTTTTTTTTTTTTGCCACACCTGATGTATGTGGAAATTCCCAAGCCAGGGACTGAACTCACGCCACAGCAGTAATCAAAGCCACAGCAGTGACAATGCTGAGTCTTTAACTGCTAGGCCAGCAGGGAACTCCATCATTCTTTTTGATGAAATGCTATTTATACTACCAATATTTTCCAACAAAGAGAATATTTCTCCACTCACTTCTTTTCTCTTGGCCACCACCATTATTTTTAACTCACCAGAACCCTGGCCCACACCCAATTTTAATTCTGCATAATTCATGTGTGCACTCTAATTTTATCATTAGAGTGGGAGTGCCAATCCAATCCAAGGTACACTCTATACCAAATGTATTCAGAGACTTTCTCCCTTTGAGTATAAGATCATTTGATCTTTCCGCAGAGGTTCATGGGAATAACAAAATAAAATGGGAACGGGGTTATCTTGAAAGTTGAAGAGCAGCAATAAGAATCTTCACTGAAAGTTGCATTTGGAAAACATTTATTGAGTACCTATTGTGTGCCATTACTTTTAGTTACAGATTCAAAGATCAGCATATTTTAGTCACCACTTCCTGTAAAAAGAGTCCTTTTGATTTAAAGCACTTTGAAGACTGAAGTTACAGTCACAGCCAGGGGTACAAATAGAATGAAAGGTTGACTCATTAATTATTTCTTTGAATATTTACTGAGCCTCTATTATGTTCCAGGCACTGTGGTAGATGGTGGACATAGAATAATGTTTCAATGCTCAAGATGGTGTTTCATCATTGAAGAATCATGCTTGACCTAGTAGGGGGACATCTATCTTCCAGTCTAGGTGTTGCCAGATCAAGCTTATTTAGCTTAACTCAAACTACAGGCTGCATTCTTGCCTTTAGTGGCAGTAGCTGTATGTTTATGTTCTGATCCTCAATTAGGAATGTCTCTTTCTTTCTGTAGGATTGAAAGCTATTCTGTAAAAAATAGCTTATGATCTATTAAGGCAGTCCACCACATCTAAGTTAAAATAGTACAAGGAGTGCTTGACTTCAGGGATAGAAATATAAAGACTAGTAAAAACTACATTATGAAGTCAACTAGCTTGGGGCAATAAGAGCCAAAGGAGGTTAATATGGAGAGTTTTTGAACAAAGACCATTCATGTAGGGTCCCAGGCACAGCTCCCCGCCACCACACAAAAAAAGACAGTTCCAAATTTCATATCAGTGAGAAAGACTATACATTAGGAAAGATTTGGCTGTTGCTCAAATGGATATTTTCCCAGACAGGTGATCCTAAATTACACTATTTTGCTTTAAAATGTTCTGGCAGCACAGAATGAAATATGTGGTTCTCGTTGTAGAAGTATGAGGATGGTCCTTTGGGGGTCAAAGTTTCTAGGAGCAGGGTAGGGGAAAAGTTCAGGCTGCTGGTAACCATGCTGTGAAGAGAATTCTCGGCCTCGGTGTTGTCAAATGGTCCTCCATAAATCAGTAACTAACCCAATGTTAAAAGGCAAGAAATTACTCTGAAATAGGGAGAACTCTTTTCTGCCATCTAAAAAGAATACTTCATCACCAGCCTTCATCAATTCCTTCCCTGGCAGCCCAGCTCTCCAAGGAACTCACCATGGTCGATGAGAATGAAGGTCTAGGAATTATTTTTGTAGGTGACATCTTTGGGAATAAACTCAGTGTGCCAGTTACTGCTAGTTCTCTTTAGTTAATACTTGGCACCCTGAGGTTTCAATGACAAACCAATAAGCATTATCATTTTGTAGCAGAAATTAAAAAACCGAGAAGCTAGGAAATGTGTTCAAATTTCACATTAATTCACTGCTGAGGCTGGAAAAGCACTTGACTAATGATTGTGTTTTTATCTAAAATGTTCTGACATAATCTCATTCATAATTGAAAAAGAAACCCACATATCTACCAATAGGTACTCATAGTCTATGCACTTCTAGGCTCAGGGGGAAGCTGGGGTATCTGAGTGAAAAGAAGGAGGCGAGGCATCTGGGCCCAGCATCTTCAGAAAGACTTGGTAATCAGAGATAGAGAAGGCAGCCTATAATGGATTTAAACGTGGCTGGGTAGACCTCGTAATTTGTGGACTGGAGTGTGCTCCCTTTGCCCTTTTGTCCACACAATTACTCCTGTATGAAATCCCCCCACAGCCCATAGGACTCATAGCTGAGGCTCACTCTCCTTTCAAACACAGTGTCTTCCACAAACTATTCTTTGATTGCTCAGTCTTACAGGCCATGTCATCCTCTAAAGTCTTTTAGATTTAATCTGTTGTCTGCATATCCTCTGATATTCACTATAACAACTTGTTGACATTCATCTTCTTTCCATATTTGTCTTCTTTCCCAACTGGACATCAAGTCACTTAAATAAAGTTATCCCCTTTACAACATCCTTAAAAAGTGGCTGCCCTTTTCTAATTCAGCACTCAAATGACATGTAATTTACTACCATCTCACAGAAAAACTCGAAAGGGGCAGCTATAATTGTTAACCCCACATCCACCACCACACAGAAATACTTCCTTACATCCAACATCTTCCAACTTTCCACTAAAGATCCTAAAGTTGGCTGTGTTTCCATTTGTGGTGTCCAGAACCAAGCTTGGCATTCCAATTCACTTGTTCATATAATCATAATTTTACTCATTCAACCAATATTTACTTAGTGGTAACTCTGTCTGGCATTGTAATATGCATGGAGGATGGAGAAGTAAGAGAGAGATACGGTTCCTTCTCACAAGGGACTTGTAAAATGTGAGATAAACATTTGGCTGTAATTATGCAAATAATTCATCAACAGTAGTATTAGTTTTCTATGCTGTGTAACAAATTACCACAAACTTAGAGGCTTAAAACAACACATACTTATCTCACAATTTCCATGGGTCGGGGGCCTGCACACAGCTTCTGCGGGTCCTCTGCTCAGGGTCTCTCACAAGGTTGTAACCAAGGTGCTGTCCATGGTTGGGATTTCATCTAAAAGCTCCACTAAGGAAGGATCCATTTTCAAGGTCCCTCAGGTTGCTGACAAAATTAATTTCTTGGCAGCTGGCCACATGATTCATGGTAGCTTGGTTCTTCAAAGTCAGCAACAGAAAGAGAGGCTCTAGCAAGACAGAGTAGATTATACAATCATGGACATGTGACCACAGACATCCTGTATTCTTTGCTTTATCTTACTGGTTAGAAGCAAGTCATAAGCCATGCCCATGTTCAAGGAGAGAGGATTATATAAAGGTCTGATAAACAGTAGGTGGGGCTCATGGGGACTAAACTAAAATAGTATTATCAGAGTTCCCTGGTGGCCAAGCAATTAAGGATATGGCATTGTCACTGCTGTGGCTTGGTTTCGACCCCTAGTCTGGGATCTTCCACATGTCCGCATGCCGTGGTCACGGCCAAAAAAATGGGGGAGGGGATATTATGAATGAAAATCTCAGAGGGCTATGAAAGTAAATAACCTATCATTGTAGGTAGGGGGAGCCATCAATTTGTAAATATGATGTTTGTCTCATTTTAACCAGATCACAAGCCAACACAAGCAATGCACACGTTTGTTTTTACTTCAAGGCACCTAGCACAGAACTGCTCATGGGTGTTTGATAAACAATCACTGATTTAACCTGATCCAAAATGGATCAAATGTTCCTCAACAAGTAATCAAGATTTAAATCCTTCAGAAGACCCTCAAAGACTGTTGGGTGCTCTCATAGATTTAACACTGGGTTTGAGTGACCCAAGAATCTCTCAGAAGTACGTGTGAGTAGCACTGGCTAGAGAAGAGCAGGTCCCTTTGCCCAGCCCAGCATTTACCTTTGGGGGAAGCTTTGCTGCTCTTTGCTGCTCAACACGTGAAGTGATAGCGCAGGTCAAGGTATAACTGCCCTCTCAGCAAGTGCTCCCAACAACATTTAAGTCAGGACTCTGGGTCTAGCCAGGCAAATGAGGTGGTCAAATAATAAAAAAAGAAGAAAGCACTTCAAAAACTAAGAAAGAGGAAAACAACAGGTATAAAAGCCTATGATGAGAAGGTCCATGGTACAGAAAGTGAGGAGAGAAGTGGCTTGAGATGGAGCCTGGCACCAAGGTAAGGATCCATGACCAATTTTGGGACAGCTACATCTTTATTTCCACCACACCCTCAGCAAAGGCAAGGCTTACTCAAGTTTCCTCCTCAGGATGACACTCACACAGAAAAGTGAAAGTTCTGGGAATTAACAAAGGACCAGAAGGAAAATCTTCTGGGGTATTAAACTGTCCACCAAGCAGTCCAGCACATGGAAACCCAACCTACCTCTTCCTCTTGGGAACACTGAGGCATAGCCTAAGTCTGTAAATATAATAGGAACAAATAGAGTAGAAAGTCCTTGGAGCATCATCAGGAAACTGGGCCCAAAATGTTTTCCACAGAAATCAACGTCAGCAGGGCAGCATCATCACACAGTCCTTCTTGTACTGATGAGACCGACCTGCATATTCTAACATGGGCTAATAAGGCTCTTAGGAGCTCATACTCACAGACTGATGCTTGCTGTTGCTACCCATTACCATGACGGCGTAAGTATCTAAGAAGGTCGTCCTCTCTGGCTGAGCCAGAGCACTGAGGGAGGAAGAGGACAGTCTCTTAGTCTGCTAGAGCAGCCAAATCAACTCTGGTGATAGATGTCACAACCTCACATCTGAGGCTCTGTGAGTAGAATACTGGCTGGTGTTAACTCCAATAAATGAGGAGCACAAGAATCTCATTTAATTTCCAGTGCAATACCACAAGATCCTAGGAGTCTCCACTCCTCAGCTGTCCAGACATTGGAATATGCTATCAAATGTTATTATAGAATTTTCCATCCTCTGAGAGCAGTCATCTGTTATGAAGAACTGACGGCGAGGCCTTAAAAGCAGAATCTGGGTTCCATGAGCTCATGAAATTTCCTCTAGCTCTAAGATCATATAAAAATCAGTATATTTCAAGGAGGCTGTACATTCAGGACAGCTAACATTCCAACAAGATGTCCCTGCCATTACACCAGGATTTTTTCCAAAAACTTTGATTCTTTTTTTTTTTTTTTTGCCACTCCACAGTATATGGAGTTCCTGCACAAGGGATCAGATTTGAGCCGCAGTTTCAACCTTTGCACTGCAGCTGTAGCAACACAGGCGGGAGATGGAACCTTCGTCCCAGTGCTCCAGAGACACCGCCTATCCTATGGCACCCCAGAGCAGGAACTCCTCAAAAGACTTTGAAAAGAGGATGAAGCGATGCCCAAATATGAAGTCTTTAAAAATTATTGATCCCTTCAATTGTTTTAAACAAACCTTTCTTACTTGAAATGATCCTAGAGTTAGCTTCAGGCCCAAAGGTGACATACTCTAGACCCAAAGGTAAAAAGGAACAGATACTGGCTAGCAGCCAAATTAAGAAACCAAGGGCAATGGTATTCACTTAATGAGAGGTCACTTAATCCAATCTCCTAACCAGAGTTAGTATGAGCAGAGAAGAGCCCAGGGAGATCATAAAACATGTTAACACTGGAATAAATAATTGGAAAATTCCTAGGACCCTCTAGGGTCCAACTTGAAGGTTATGTCCAAGGAGAATCAGCACTTTCCATCTGCATTCTGTACTTCCTCAAAGAGAGATAAGCAGAGAGTGAAAGACAACTGAATCCCAAGTTAGGACAGAAGAGAGTACAAACAAGGCCCATTACTGGCTGCAGATAAAAGTATTGCAATATGTTAAAACAAAGGGGCACAGGAGGGCTTTGTGATAGACTCGCCAGGAAAATGAGAATCTTTCAGTTTATAATTCAACATCCCCATTCTGATTATATCCGCTCAGCCCAACACAGAAAAGTACATTAGGATTAATTATAAGATTGTTTTGTCTGTAATAACATAGCAAAATCTTTAAAAACTGAATGTGTCTGGTTATGGTCAGAGGCAAATGGCCATCATTTCCAACCATTTCTTGCATTAAAATGTAAATGAGATGGTATGTCTATAGCATCAAAAGAAAGGCTGACTAGTTTCTCTAAGGACTTTTCAGAAAAGATAAGTGCGCAGGTAACCTAGCCTCCCAATCCACTCAGGACCGAGGTGGGGGCCTGGGGAGTGGGAAGTAGTTCCTGACTGGGCACAATGGCTCACCAGTGAGGAACTTTCTATGCTCTCCTTGCCTTTCATGGTTTCCTAACACAATTTGTTTCTTCTATTGCTTCCCCACAACAGCAGCAATGTCTTGAGTGTCTACATAGGAGCAAGATGTAAAGTGATCTTCCCAAAAGTCACACAGCTTGTGAGTTTCAAGATGAGCATTATTAAAAGCATCTCTAGACTCCGTGTTTCTTTCATTCCCCTGAAATGAATAAGTACATGAACACATGAGCATGCAGGCGCACCTACACACACACACACACACATCATACTCTCTTCCCTTAAGACAAAATGAGGTTTGCTGGTTAGCAAAAAAGAAAGAAATGAATGTCAGTAGATCATTTTAAAATGTTCAAGAGGAATAATGGAGAAAGGATGTCATTCAAGAACAAAAGCGGTACTGTGGAGAGTAAGCCATATGTAAACAATGGCTAAAACAGCCAATGGGCCATCAGGAACCTGTAGATGAAGTCTTGTTCTTTTTCTCTGAATTTCAGAGTAGTCGAGGGCAGGGACTCCCCAGGTGGTATCCACAGGGGTCCTCCACAGAACTAAAGTTAGTCCAAAATGTACATGACACAAAGGCAGAAAGCAATGGGTCACATGTCACCCATTATATCAAGAGCCACGAAGAGATAGATGTGGAGCCCCCCGTCTTAGAGGTCAATGGCCTTCCCACTGACTAGACTATGAAAATTCATGAAGAGTCAGGACAAGAACACGAGTGACAGAAAAAGCTTCCAGGGAAAGCACACAGCCTTTAAGAAAAAGGAACCGTAATCGCAGTGTTTTCCTGAGCATGGGCAAGACAAGCACATGAAAAAGGATGAGCAGAAGGGGAGGTGGACCTCTGGGGAAAGAGGGCTGTGAGTGCCATCTCTGACACGATCTGACTCTCTGGAGTCAAGGGCTGGGAGGGTGAAGGGAAGAGACCATCTGCTCCACCCTCAAAACATCTGTTATAAAATAAGACTGATGGCATGTGTCATGTCAGGAGGATCTTGTGAAAGAAACTGCTGAGCCGTACATGATCTGAGCTAATAGAGGAGTCCCCAAGGTTTGGAGACCTAGATTCTAATCCCACTTCAACTGCCAATGTATTGTGGAACGCTGGGAAACTGCTTCACCCTATTCTGTCTCAAATTCTGCACTGGCAATGGAGGAGTGAAATACACACTCCCGGGGCACTCCAAAAATCACATTCTTGTATTTTTCACAGGCGCAATATGAGCACAAAGTCCTAAGACTGCTCCTCCCTATTCAGTTCAAAGGGTCCCCACACTTCAGCCCAAAGGAGCAAAAGAGAAATTCTTTTATTCTCAGTCAACTCTCAGAAAAAAATACAAAAGATCAGTCTTCCATCCAAAGAAAGAGTTTTAAGGACCTAAGGGAAATTCACTTAGATTTAGATTACACATTTACCCATACATTGGAAGGAATGATATCCATATTGAATATTCCTCATAAAATATGGAGACAGAACCCATGCTGTAGGTTATAGTTTAAATAGTTGTCCAGCTCTTCCAGCCATAAATCACTTTGGAAAGAGTAAAGAACAGACCATCACCTTCCCCTGAATTCTTCATGCTAACAGGTTGTGTGCTCTACTGAGAGCAGATGCATTTTTTAGAAATGAGCTCACAATAAAATAAAGACAAATGAATTGACTAAATACTTATTTGGTATTTTCAGTTCCAGGCAGCCAACCCTAGATGAGCTGGCAATCTTATGAAAGGGAAACTGCTCATCATTATCATTTCTAGAACAAAGAAAGAAATTAAAGGCACATTAATTTGTTTCACATCTTGCCTCTGATTAGCCATAAATATCCCACTTATCAGTATGAAAAAGATAAATTTATCCAAAGTAAAGGATCATTTATCTACCAATGGCTACTTACTCAAAGCACAGGAGTTGGGGACAGGAAGAGAATCTTGAGGAAGACCTGGGATGTTTTGTTTGTTTGGATTAGAACTAGGAAACTGGATCGGAGAGGTCCCCATGGCAGAGTATCTGTCAAATTTAGAGGTCACAGCACGGCAATAAATTTCGAAATGCAAATATCCCTGTGAGGAATAACACATTCAACTAAGATCCTTTCAGTGTGAATTACTCAATTGGATAGCTTTGTCACTAAAGTAGAGCCTGGTGGAGCATGATTCAAGTGCGTTGGACTTACAAGTGAGCCTGGGCATGGACTGAAAGGGAGAAGATACATATAGAGAGTCAGTTCTGAGAAAGCGCAAGCCATAGTTTCACTTATTTGTCATATTGCTTGAAGTTAGCCTTGAAAAGGTGATGATGGTATAAGGTGATGATATCCTTGGAAGTTATGATGAAAGAAGGTGGAATTTCATAGAAGAGTTTTACTCCAAATATACTTGCATTTAATAGTATTAGATAACCTTGGTGTTCTTCCAGAGCAATACTGTCCAGTGGAAACTTAATGTGAGTCATGGAAATAACTGTAAATATTCTAGTAGCCACATTTTTTTTAAAGTAAAAGGAAACAGGAGAAATTAATTTTGTTTTGTCTTTAACTCATTATATCCAAAATATTATCATTTCAAGTGTAATCTATTTAAAAATTACTAATTCTTTTTCATACTAAGTCTTTGAAACCCGGTGTGCATTTTTACAACATACCCCAATTCAAATGTTAAATGTTGATCAGACACATTTGATCTATATTTAGATCTCGTAATATTTACAGTTGACAAAGGAGATTCACATATTCAAACTGTTCTAAATATACTTAAAAGTTTTCAACTAACTGAATGAAATGCCAGTTTTAAAATTTAAATTAATCCTAATTACTTACATTGAAATGAGAACAGAACACGCACTCCCATGTTCACTGCAGCCTTACTCATGATAGCCAAGACAGAGAAACAACCTAAGTATCTGCCAAGGGATGAATGGATAGACGATGTGGTTTATCTATAACAGAAGATCATTTGCCCTGAGGAAGTGGGAAATTCTGCCATTTGTGACAACATGGATGGACCCTAAGGGCATTATACAAGTGAAACAAACCAGAGAGAAAAAGACAAATACTGCATGGTATCATTTATATGTGGAATCGAAATAACAAGTCAAACTAACAGAAACACAGAGTAGAAAAGTGGTTGCCAGGAGCTGAGGCATAGGGGAAATGAGGAGAGGTTGGTGAAAGGGTACAAACTTTCAGATATAAGATGAATAAGGTCTGAGGATCTAATGTAAAACATGGTGACTACAGTCAAAAATACCGACATGTATAATTGAAAATATTTTAATTAATTATAATAACAAAAATTCAATTCCTCATTTGCACTATCCACATTCCAGGTGCTCAAAGGCCACATACGGTTACTGCATTGGTGACTACAGGTCTACGATGTGAGAAATGAGGGTCAAAGCCTTGGAATATGACAGAGTTCTCTTGTGGCACAGTGGGTTAAGGAGCTAGTGTTGTCACTGCTGTGGCTCGGATTCAATCTCTGGCCCAGAAACTTCTGCATGCCACAGGCACGGCCAAAAAGAAGAGAAAAAAATATCCTTCGTGTAGGCTCACAGTATTGCTAAGTTCATTTTGTTTTTTTCAAGAGCACAGACTATACATGTATGCCTGGCCATCTACTGAACACATGTTCTCCACAAGTCAAAAGGCAGCCCGCTCAAAGGATAATGTGGTCGCCATAACACCAGCCCTACTGTTTATAAAAAAAATAAAACTAACACAAGCTCCTCGAGGCCAGGATCCAGCACACAGTCAACCAGCCATGCCTTGCTCAATGCCTGGCACAAAGCAAACAGTCAGATGATTCTTACTAAATGAATGACTGACTGCCCTCCTGACAGTTAACCAGTAGACTCCTTTCCCCATGCCTTATGGTGTGAGCCTTGTTCACACTGGACATCCCTTATTTATTCAGTCAACAGACTCTGAGCTCATGACCACTCTCTATGACAGTCACTCATAGAAAGCGCACTGTCTACTCCCTGCCTCTGAAAAAACATGTCTGCTTACTGATGCTGGGACATTCAGAAGTTTAGTTGGCCTGTTAAACACATTCATCAGAAGTGAGGTGCCTTACAAGTCTCTCTAAGTACGTCAGACCTTGACCAAGACAGACACCAAGCACCTGAAAAAAGAAGGGAAGAGGCACCAATGAAGGTGGATAAAGGAAAGATACAGAATGTGGATGTAGAGGCGTGAAAGCCAAACAGTGCCTCCTTCGCATCTGGCCCTCAGCCTGCAATGATGGTATACAGTCATCCCTAGGTATCTGCAGGGCCAATTGGCTCCAGGACACTAAGGATAACAAAATCTGAGATGCTCAAGTCCCTCACATAAACTCATGTAGTATTTGCATATAACCTACGCACATCCTCTAGTATACTTTAAATCATCTCTAGACTCCTTATAATACCTAATACAATGCAAATGCTATGTAAATAGTTGTAAATACAATGTAAATGCTATGTAAATAGTTGCCAGAGTACAGCAAATTCAAGTTTTGCTTTTTGGAATTTGTAAAAAAATATTTTCGGGAGTTCCCGTCGTGGCACAGCGGAAATGAAACCAACTAGGAACCATGAGGTTGCGGGTTCGATCCCTGGCCTTGCTCAGTGGGTTAACGATCCGGCATTGCTGTGAGCTGTGCTATAGGTTGCAGATGCAGCTCAGATCTGGCACTGCTGTGCCTGTGGCGTAGGCCGGCAGCTATGGCTCCAATTGGACCCCTAGCCTGGGAACCTCCATATGCCACGGGTGCAGCTCTAAAAAGACAAAAGACAAAAAAGACAAATACATACATATATATATATATATATATATATATATATATTTCCGACCCACACTTAGTAGCATCTGAGGATTTAGAACCTGCAGATACAGAGGGCCAACTGTACTACCTCATGTGTACAATAGTACACACTTCTGATGTGGAGGTATGGGAGAATACTTAATGTAAAAAAGAATTACATGCACTCAGATAGCTACAATTTTACAAAATGAGAAATAATAAGTGTGAATAAGGACGTGGAGGATTTGGAACCTCATATATTGCTGGTGGGTGTGTAAAATGATTCAGCTGCTGTGGAAAACATTGTGGTGGTTCCTTAATAAGCTTTTCATAGAGTTATCATATGACCCCAGCAATTCCATTCTTATAAATATATCCAAAATTTCCCATATTATCTGATTCCAGTCACAAAATTTCCCATATTATATGATTCCATTTCTATCAACTATTCACCACAGGCAAATTCATAGAGACAGAAAGCAGAGTAGTGGTTACTAGGGACTAAAGAGGGAAAGTGGGGAGCGATGGCTTCATGGGTATGAGGGTTCCTTTTGAGGTAATAAAAATGTTTGAAACTAGATAGTGGTGATTGTTGCATAACACTGCAAATTTCCTAAATACTGCTGAATTGTATACTTTAAAGTGACTAATATGGTCAATTTTATGTGATGTGTGTTTTATCACATTTTTAAATGTCAAAAAAATTATGAAGGACAATATTTTTGTCCAAAATGAGGTGGAATTTTAATCAATAGACGACCGAAATAATTTTTATTCCCTTTCTTTCTCTTCTTGGATTTTCTTTCATCTTCTTTTTCTACATGGGATAAGGTTAATTTGTATTTTTATAACGCCTCTGTTTGTGTTACAGCCTGTAGATGGCATTTAGGAATGTTTTAATTTTTTTTTTTAAGTCAATGAAACCTACCAGCAGAAGTCACATGATTTTCAACCAACATTCATTCTTACAGTGCATGACTCCATATGTCAAGATCTGTGCTGGGCACTTCATAATCATTTTCTCAGTTAATATAGGTGGCGAATAATTTAAAATTAGAAACAGCAATAATATTGCTTAAAATTGATATTTCAGGGAGTTCCCATCGTGGCTCAGTGGTTAACGACTCCGACTGGGAACCGTGAGGTTGTGGGTTCAATCCCTGGCCTCACTCAGTGGGATCTGGCGTTGCCGTGAGCTGTGGTGTAGGATGCAGATACGGCTCAGCGGATCCTGCATTGCTGTGGCTGTGGTGTAGGCCAGCGGCTACACCTCTGATTAGACCCCTAGCCTGGGAACCTCCATGTGCCATGGGAGTGGCCCTAGGAAAGGCAAAAAGAAAAAAAAAATGATATTTCAAAGGAGAAAAGTAATTTAGAAGTACCAAAGGTGAAAGACCAACAAAATGAATCACTAAAGTGAAAACTTACTGAATACCTACTATGTGGCCATGCCTGTGATGGCAGAATCATATAACAGATTCTTCCTGAGGTGGATTTTGAAAGAACATTAAGAGTCATAGAGCCACTGAAGCAAACAAAAATACTAGTCTACACATGTGAAGGACGAAACAAAGAATACGTTTAAACCCTGTCAGGGGCGGGAGCAAACAAGTAATGGACAAGAGCAAATATATTTTTTTCCTTCTTTCTACTTAATGCACTGAAGTTCCACCATTACACCATCCTTAGGGTCAGAGCCATGGAACGGCTTGGTCAGTGACAAGGTCATATGATTCACTGAATTGTTTCTAGCACTGCCAGCAAATGAATACCACTGGACCTGGTCCCAGGTGTGTTATGCCAAATCCCATGCTATGGACTGTATAGAGAGAATAACTTGATGTTTGGAGACCCATACGTCACGTTCTGGCTCCAAATCTTTTACTTTCCTATTATTGGGAAATGTAAGATCTTCCAGGCAAGACAAAAGTTGAGCTGTCTCAAGTACTGTCTACTGCTCCTGATGCCTAGGAGCCTGAGGTGTGTGTTAGAGGATAAGGCACAAGAAGAGTTTTTTGTTTTTGTTTTTAAGCCCCACACATGTGTGTTGCTGGAACCTGAACTAAGAAAGTACTTAGAAAAACAACAACCACAAGTTCTCAGGGGAACCAGGCTGGCCTGCAAAGAGAGCAAAAATTACATAAAAGAAACAAGTGAACCACACCCCAAAATCTGAGAGCTTCTGCTCAGTGATGGAAGCTTCTGGTAAGTTTCTCATGCTTTTTATTCATCATTTATAAGCTCACTATGAAAACAAGACAATAAGTCAAACAGAAAGCAAAAAAGTTAGTAAATGTTGAACAACTTCAACAAGAAGAAAAGTAAATTCAAAAGAGCTGAAAAGGGCAAGGGTTCTGTACCATACAGAAAGCCTCTCAATACCTTCCAGATTTCCCTACCCTCTTTCTTTACACAGGCTGAATGGAAGTGCCTAGCATTTGCCCTGTCAGCTTATCAGTTCACCTCTGATCACAACTTCACTTCGGAGACACTCATGTATACACAAAATGGTCAGCCCCCAAATAACAAATTCAAAATACGTGTAAGTTCAAAAACTCATTCTCTAAAAGTACTATCTTGCTGTGGTGGCGCTCTAGGGTATATAAAGGGCATTCATATCCATCATTTCACTGGATATTTAACACAAATAATTTGAAACTTTTTATCACACATTCTTCTGATAGTGGATGTTCACACTAACATTTTCTAGATTAAATGTATTCCGTATTTCATAGATGCTATCTATTATTGTCAGTAAATTAACTTTCAGAGTAGCCTTAAAATGCCAATCCTTACAGGAAAGGCAAAATTAACTACAACCACCCCCAGTTCAAAGCCCTATTGAAGGCCATCAAAATCTTTGTCAAAGGACTCGGTACTCAACAGCAAAATGGGCACAGTGCTCAGTATACTCCACGTAAGTGTAGATAAAGCCCCTTTGGGAAAATAAAACAATAGAACCTATGTTTGGGAGACCTGATTTTCATGCCAGCAGTTAGTTTCTTGGCACTTTTTAAAATGAAAAATCCTTTCTTCCATGTGCAGTGCACCTGGCTAGCTAGCTAACCTCTGACTGTGACAGTTAAGTCCACCTAATGGCACTTGTCTAAACAGAAACCTGGCTGTGATTGTTTTCTGAATGGGGCTCATCCAACATGCAATATTACTCCAGACATGCCCCTTCCTCATTCAGGCAAACAAGTCACTAAGGGCTGAGAGGAGAGAGCATTCACAGGCTCATTTTAGAGGGTGGGGAGGATTCTTTTACTGCTGTGATATAGGAAGGGGTAAAGGGAGGGAGCGTTTTTCAGTAAGTATACTATGTATAACAAAACCTGAATACTGAAAAGGAAAGCACACTTGGGGGGGGGGCGTTATTAAAACATTAAAGCTCTTATGTTACTTCTGTTTTCATTTGAGATATTCGTACTTTAACACCTCTGCATTCCGACTACTCCTCTTACTGGATGTGAAGTTTCTACCCGGTGCTCATGATAATGCTGTCAGCTAAATGATCAATCATGCTATCACCAATTTCACATTGAGACTTCACGGCAGGGTGAAATCAGAGAACAAAATGGCTGTGGGAGAAGAATTCGTTTAAATACAGCTAGTTTGGGGAACTAGCAAAATGGTAAAAAAAAAATGATGGAAAACATATGAAGTGTAAATGTATCTATCTTTAAGGCAGATACATTTCAAAGCTTTCTGCAGCACAAAAGTCATTGTGTGATGCATCTGTGTTTAGACTAGTAAAACACTGTAATAAAGTTGCAACTAAATGCCAATATTTAAGTCCACTGGCTGTGGGTACTTATCTGTATTTACTGCATGTCTCTAAACTATATGAATACACTGTGGCTACTTATGAAATGAATCTTGATTTTGTATTTACAACAAGAAAATGTTTTAAGAAAACTCAACAGGAGTTTCCTTGTGGCACAGCACATTAAGAATCCAGCATTGTCACTGCAGCGGCTCAAGTGGCTGCTGTGGTGCAGGTTCAATCTTTGGCTCAGGAATTTTCATATGCCATCGGTGTGGTAAGGAAGGGACAGAAAGATGGATGAAAGAAAGAAAGAAAGAAAGAAAGAAGAAAGAAAGAAAGAAAGAAAGGAAAGAAGAAGGAAGGAAGGAAGGAAGGAAAGAAGACAGAAAGCCTATCCAATCCGTCCCTGCATCTACCTCCCTCCCTCCCTCGCCCGCCCTCCTCCCCCCCCCTTTCTTCTGCTTGCTCCTCTCTCTAGCCCTTCTTTCTCCTTCCTTTTGTCTTCTTTCTTCTTTCTTCATCCTCTTTTCGTCTCTTCCTCCCCCTCCCTCCCTCTCCTTCCTTCCTTCCCTTCCCCTCCTCTCCCTCTCTCTCCCCCGCTCCCTCCCTCCCTCCTCCCTCCCCCCCTCCCTCCCTCCTCCTCCCGCCCTCCCTCCCTCCCCTCCTCCCTCTCCCTCCCCCCTTTCTTTCCTTCCTTCCCTCCCTCCCTCTCTCTCTCTCTCCCTTTCTTTCTCCTTCCTTTCTTTTTCTTTTTTCTTCCTTCTCCCCCTCCCCCCTTCGCCCCCCCCTCCCGACGGCATTGTCCCCCCCCCTCCGATCAGGGGGACACCAGCCAAAGAGTATGACCACAGGTTGATGAGATAACCGCCAAGCGCAGAAAGAAAGGTCGACGAAGGCCAGCGCCCGGGAAAGCGCGTAGGGCTAGAGGAGCTATAAAGGGCCGACTAAGAGTGGAGTAATAATTAGGTGATCGGATGGAAAGCATAAGGGACCCAAGGAAGGGAAGAAGAAGAAAAGAACCGGAACTTGACCCCCGAGAATAAAATGGGCCGGCAAAGTAAGAGACTTTCCCTTACCTTCCTTCCCTCTCTCTCCTCTCTCTCTCCTCCCTCCCTCCCTCCCTCCCTCCCCTCCACTCCCTCCCCTCCCTCCCTCCTCTCCTCCCTCTCTCTCCCCCCCCCCCTAGCTGCAATCCCCAACACTTTCAATAAATGTACTTCGACTGAGCCCTTGTACAATACTTTTCCATTCCCCCTTTTGAGCTGTTCTGTTCGAGCCTGTTCTGCATGTGTGAAGTCCCATACGAAAGACAGGAGCTTGGAGAGAGAAGGATCTCTATGTTTTTAACACTCCAGAAGTGATTTAGAAGCAAGATAGGAGAAAGCAGGTGAGCCTGAGTTCTGATTCAGAATTTAACTTCAGCAAGCAGGCAATGACTATTTAATATTGTTATTACATTTAAATGCAAGTTTTGAATGACTGCTCTCTAAAGATTCAACTGATGGAAATGATGTACTATTACAAGGCCAGATCATGCTTAGTTAAAATCATTTTCACTCTGCTTTTGTAATACATGCATGATACAAACAACCCTTTCTTCATGCAAGGGCTGCCATTAATTCTAATCTTATAGTGCTCTCTACTGGTGATAAATAATGTGAGCTCATTAGATAGCGAAAGGCCTAAATAACTTTTCATCTTGGGCTCATATTACCCTTTAAGTCCAGCGTGACACCACCCAACTCACGGCACAGGGTGAACTGAATCCACAGGGCACCAAGAATCCCCCTCATGTTAGGAGGGAGAAAGGCACACCTTCCAGTGACCCATAGCAACAGAGACACCCAGGAGAAAAGGTCCATGGCTTCAGAATGGGAAAATTTAGGCAGGTTAGCTGTAAGGCAGGAAGGGTAGAAAAAGAAAAAAAAAGAAAAAGAAAAAAAACAAGCTGAATGAGGAATCAAGAATTGGACTTCGGCCACAATAGCCATATGACTCTGGGTAAGTAATTTTAACTTTTTGAGCTTTAATCTTCTCATCACTAAAATAGGAATGATAATTCCCACTCTACTTATTTTATCAGGCTGTTGTAATAAATGAGATCATAGATAAGATCATACTTTGTAAAAATATTATTATCATCATTTCAGTAAATGACCCTATTTTCTTTAGATAAGTGAGCCTTAAAGCTTTTTAGTGTTGTATCAGTGGAATTTTTTTAACATAATCTTAAGGAGAACTTTAATATAGCAAACTGATTTTATTAGGAGAAGTGTACTGTGCAAGTTCAAAAGTATAACTACTTATTATTGTCAGTTAAAACTATCTGTATATACATGAAGTTTTGAAATCTGGGGTCATGTTTGTCAACTGAACTGACATTTGCCTCAATATCTAATATGTTTCTGGACTTCCTTTGATTCCCTAGTATCAGAAAAGTATAATTCATATGGATAAGTATCTGTAAATGACATAACTTTTTAAAAAATTGCCTTGAAATGCCAGCCTTATGCTTCAACTAAAACGATCCAGAAGTTTGAAAAGTGGGTGACAAGAATTGCTACTGCTCAAATGATTCTCTGTGGACCAGGCATTTTCCTAAGGACCTCATGTATATTAACCCATTGAACTCCACTAATAACCCAATGAGGTAGTTGTTTCTAAAATCACCATATTTCAAAGATAAGGAAACTAAGACAAAGGATATTAAGGAATGTACTCAAGGTGGTACAGCTAGTCTGGTGCCAGAATCTGTGCTCCTAACCACTTTGGTATATCGCCTTCTACAGAAGAAGTGCTTCCTTGGAAGTTGAATGACCAATGAGATTTAACAAATGCTAGAAATCCTGAACTAGAAAGTGCTAAATGTGGACTTAAACAGTGAATGGGATTCTGAGCCAGCTTATATTTTCACTATTTGGCAAAATTAATTTCCTAATGTATTTTATTCTGACAGCATCCTTTTAAAAACACATGAGATATCTCAGTGTCTATCTGTCACGTAGTCACTGGAAATTTCTAAACAGCCAAATTTATTTTGTTTTTCCTAATGACTCCATCTTTAGATTTTCATTTCATGGCTAAAACCACAACCATCAGCCTTGTAACAGTAAAAGCACATATTGCCCAACTGGACTCCTTCTGCTTATTAAAATTTAGATGAGAGTATCCCAAACAGGCCTTAGCACTAAATGGTAAAACGTTATTTTATCATCATGGGATGCACCCACACTCTCTTGTCCTTATTAGACAACTTCCCCTCCCCTTGCACCTGGAGGAGAGAAAGTTCCTGAGCCGAACTGACATTTAATTGAGCCAAATACACAAGTGCTAGAGTAGTGACCTCACATGTACAAATCCATGCTCAGGGATATGTCTCAGCTTGATATTTTAGCCCCACTTAAGTCTTGATTTTAGCTCCCTTTAATCAACAACACACTACGAATACTTTAAAAACGTAAATATATACACACGTAGAACAGTTTTATTGCAAAGTCTGCACAAAAATTGTTCCACAGAGATGACCAACAGGCACATGAAAAGATACTCAACATTGCTAACCACCAGGGAAATGCAAATCAAAACCACAATGAGTTATTACCTCACACCTGGCAGAATGGCTATCATCTGAAATACCACAAATAACAAATGTTGGCGAGGATGTGGAGAAAAGGAAACATTTGTACGCTGCTGGTGATAAAGTAAATTGGTGCAGCCACTATGGAAAACAATACGGAGATTTCTCAAAAAACTAAAAATACAACTACTGTATGACCCAACAATTCCACTCCTAGGTACATATTCGAGAAAAACAAAAAACACTAATTCAAAAAGATACATGCACCCCTATGTTTACAGCAGCATTATTTACAATTACCAAGATATGGAAACAGCTTAAGTGTGTATCAACAGATAAATGTATTAAAAAGGTGTGAGATATATATAGATATAGATATAGATAGATATATAGATATAGTGGGATGCTACTCAGCAAAAAAAATGAAATTTTGCCATTGCCAACAACACAGATGGACTTAGAGGGTATTATGCCAAGTGAAATAAGTCAGACAGAAAGAAAATACTCTGTTATCACTTATAGGTGGAATCTAAAAAATAAATAAATTAGTGAATATTTCAAAAAAGAAGCAAACTCACAGATATAGAGAACAAACTAGCGGTTACCAGTGGTGGAGGAGGGGCAATATAGTGGTAGGAGAGTGGGAGGTTCAAACTATTGGGTGTAAGATAGGCTCAAGGATGTAGTGTACAACATGGGGAACAGAAACACTATTTTGTAATAACCATAAATGGAAAATAACCTTTAAAAATTTTAAATACAGGAGTTTCCGTCGTGGTGCAGCAGAAACAAATCCAACTAGGAACCATGAGGTTGTGGGTTTGGTCCCTGGCCTCATTCAGTGGGTTAAGGATCTGGCACTGCTGTGAGCTGTGGTATAGGTCACAGACAAGGCTCCGATCTGGCGTGGCTGTGGCTGTGGTATAAGCTGGCAGCTACAGCTCCAATTTGACCCCTAGCTGGGAACCTCCATGTGCCATGGGTGTGGCCCTAAAAAGACAAAAGACCAAAAAATATATATATATAAAATAAATATTTACCCAAAAAAATTGTTCTGCTGAGAGTACAAGTAAGTGTGCTGTTGGGCTCAAGTTGCCTCACTACTTTTCCTGCTTGAATGGCCCCTCCTATGCCTAAGGAGACCCTGAAGAAGCAAATCTGGCTTTGGAACACACCCCCCCACTTCTTCTGGGTACTTAGAAAATCTAAGTTCCATTGTAAGATTTTAGCAATGTTTGGAAACAATTGATTAATCTGAGGAAAATGGGAATACGAGTAATATTTTAGTATTAATTACATACTTTCTTTTCTTTTCTTTTGTGCTTTTTAGGGCCGTAGGCGCGACATATGGAGGGTCCCAGGCTAGGGGTATAATTGAGACTACAGCTGCTGGCCTGTGCCACAGCCACAGCAATGCAGGATCGGAGCCGTGTCTGTGACCTACACCACAGCTCAGGGCAATGCCAGATCCTTAATGCGACCTTATCCACAGCTCAGGGCAACGCCAGATCCTTAACCCACTGAGTGAGGCCAGGGATTGAACTGGCATCCTCATGGATCCTAGTCTGGTTCCTTATCACTGTGCCATGATGGGAACTTCTAATTACAGATTTTAAAAGTACTTTGTTGGTTTAGCAATGTTAGGAGGCTTTATTCATAATTTGACATGCCCATAAAATCACCACATTTGAAATATTCATAGACATGAAAACCCTGGCAAATAGAGAAGTGATAGGGAAATAAATTATCTGATGATAAAAATCATTCATCAGGAGTTCCCGTCGTGGCACAGTGGTTAACGAATCCGACTAGGAACCATGAGGTTGTGGGTTCGGTCCCTGGCCTTGCTCAGTGGGTTAACGATCCGGCGTTGCCGTGAGCTGGGGTGTAGGTTGCAGACGCGGCTCGGATCCCACGTTGCTGTGACTCTGGTGTAGGCCGGCGGCTACAGCTCTGATTCGACCCCTAGCCTAGGAACCTCCATATGCCGCGGGAGCAGCCCAAGAAACGGCAAAAAGACAAAAAAAAAAAAATCACTCATCATAATTAAGGCCTTCTTTCTTCAACTTTTTAATCCCCTGTCCCCTGGTCTGTACATTTCTGAAGAACACCAACTTAGAAATTCTTTCAATTTTAAATTTTGGTTTACATAAAACCAATATATTTCCTACTTATCCTATTTGATTAAGTATAAATATTTGACAGATTTAATTAAAATAAATACCTCATTTTTGCATATTGGTGACAACTACTTCTTACAAACATTGCAATACAGTGCATAACATATATAAATGGAAAAATTGATATGAAGTGATATTCTTAGTCACTAAATCAGAGCCAAAACTAGGGATAATAGACATTAGATCAGTGATTAGTTGTTTAAAAATAGAATTATATGTGACTAGGTTATATATTACTAAAACACTAAGATTACTAGTTATTTAATACTTTATTCATTTTGGCACTTCAAAATATTCTAACCCTGCTGCAGGTGTGGCCCTAAAAAAAAAATCCTAACCCCAAAATGACCTTTCTTATCAAAGTATGAACTCTCAGATGCAGATTGTCATCAAACAGAAAGTCTCAGGTGAATGGCATGCTAGGACTTCTTCAGCCTGTTCAAGTGAGGAAGCAAAAGACCACAGCAGGTTCAACTAGGGCAAGGGGGCACTGATACAACAGCAGGGTATTTGTTACAGCAATACCTTAAGTTTAAAGGAAGTCTTAAATGCATGGCTTGGTACAGGAAAGAGTCAATATCTATGTATAAGAGAACCCAGCCAAGTGGGCAAGTATTCAAAACGAACCTAGTCTCAGTGGGGAACTCGAAACCAAAACATGAACTCAGGCAGAAAGTCTAGACTAGCATGGTGGAAACGGTAAGGCTGTGATTTGGTGAGCACTTGAGGGAAGAAGCAACACCACCAAGTACACTAGATGTTCAGGGTCAAGGGAAATGAGGTTAATTCTAGAATTCAGCAACCACAAGGATCTTCTGGCCCTGCTCACATTGGAATGGCTCAGAAATTAGATTAGACTTCGCCTTCAAAATGCCATAGATGGAAAAAAATATTTCTCTCCAAAAGGTGCTATCATCAGGACATTATAAGATATGCACATTTGTAAACACGGTCATCATGAGTGTTTACATGTGCACACACGTATATTTGTGCACAAATTACCTGGAATCCTCCAAATCATTTTATGTTTTGATTATCACTATTCAAACTGACTCCATGAATCACAGACACTCAGGACACCTTTTCCCTCATAGATATACCTCCATTCTTGTCCCCATCTAACTTAACCACTCTGTTGGTATTGTTGTATTTGCTCCCTTGTCCTCCTAATACCCTTTAAGAACCCTAAATTTAGCCATGCTCTTTTAGGTGGATATTATTATACCCAGAGAATGATTTCTATTAAAAATGGGTGACCTGAACTTAAATGGGCCATATGGGAAGACAGCAAGCACGTGGTTCTTTTGCTATCCTTGGCTCTTGGATTGGTGGGTTGCCCTTGTTTGGAAAGGCCTGAAATTCTGCCAATAGCTTTGGCACATCTCTGGTTGACAACTTTAAAGCAAGCACTTAGAAAGATTTTCCTTTCACTTTACTTCTCAACCATACATCCACTTGGCCTAAACGTAAGCTCAAAACACCTCAAAAAATTGTTTTTCTCTTTAAAATCCAAACTTATGTTCATAAGTTATGTGAGGGCAATGAGGAAACTAAATTGATACCGGGAGACGTGGTGACTTCCAATTCTAGCCATGCCAGTCATTTGGCATCAAAATATGTACCAGCTGTGAGTGTTTCGATCTTGATAAGTCAGAGCACGCTGGAAAGCTGACAAGGTACTGCTATGAAACTGCTTCAGCCTCTTAATATCTGCTCTGCCCCCTTATTTTCATATTTTGTTCCCCATGTAAGTGTATAATATATTTTACAATCAATGCAAAAATCCCATGAGTCTGTACACAGGTTAGCACTGTGCTTTTGCAAGGCCTTTGAGATAACCTCACTAACTTCACCACTGGACACAGTCATCCTTTATCATCTGCCAGACTATTTTCTCTTAAATGGCTGTAGCAGTAATAACAAGTGATCATTATAAGATATGTACCATAAAAAGAGGAGAGGGCAGTGAATGAATTTACAAGCACAAGTTTCTCCAGGACTTGATTTTCTCTTCCAGAGGTTGGTGAATTCCGCATGGATTTCAACAGGAAATTGGCCTGCTAAGGGTTTATGGGTGATAAGGCCTTAAACGGGACTTATGAGTTACAGTTCCTAGTCCAGGACCACTCTGCCCTTGCTCATTAGTGTTTATGAGGAAATAAAATACTTCTTTTAATTTTGCTTTCATTGCATTTTTGTGAAAGGAAAAATATTTAAGTTTGTTGGGCATAAATATGTTTTCTTCCTTATTATTTATTCATATGCATATTAAATCCCATAAATTCAGGTTGACAACTTCTAACCTGCTGATGACGATGAATCTTCATGCTTTCCATCTGTTCAACTGAGTTAACAAGATGCTCAGGCCTTGGACTGTGTTTCACAGTCAACATACCCATTACCTATGGTACTTTTCTTCACACACAACAGGGGAAGAGAGAGAGTAAAGCTTCAGGCACAAGCAAGTAATATTAGTATAAAAATTCTTCTCCTCCACTCCAACAGACCTCCTTATAGATCAAAATTGAGCCTTTTATCCAAACAAGAAACTAACTGACTGTTTTTTATCTCCAACTGCCCTTAAATGTGATTTTACAGGAATTCCATGTTGGAAATGAAAATTGGTAGAGACAAAGGTATTTTCTCAAGCAAAGTTTTCACAGGACTTGAGCTTCTCATCCAGGGCAGATTAACTGATTTATAGTCAGCACAATGCTGGTAATACTAACAGGAAATATAAAGAGAGGAACTCACGTTATGTCTTGGGCTCAGGCAATTTGCATTAGGTAAAAGAAAATCATTTCCAGAATTGTCTGTCAGCCAAAGCACAGTTTTTAAATCATAAAACCAAGCCACAGATGCAAAGGTCACCCAACATAAAATTATGAGCATAACTAGGGGAAAAAAGCCCTTTATGTGTCAAGAACAGGAAGTGATTTTGTGTTTCTCTACAAAAATTTACAGTCAGCAGCTGAAGGCAGAAAAAGCAATAAATTATAACAATTAAATCCAAAGTAACTTGCTGTTTCCATTCAAGGTCACAGAGCTAGATACAAAAGTCATGGTACAATATAAAACAGCAAATAATATGCAAGGTAAGTTATACATATACTTTTGATTTTTCATATTTATATCTTGTGTACAGGTCCTATCAATGTCACTTATGAGAGAAGGAAGGATTGAGACAAGATCCATTGTTCCCCAAGTGCTATCCACTGGCAAAGGTGAGTGGGCCTATAAGTAACCCAAAGCTCATCAAGTGTTAAAGAATAGATTCTTTAAATGTCTGTCTCTTCCTCAAAAGCAGGGATCTTAAATTATTGAATTTTATACTCTCCTCACCCAGCACAGTACCTCATACAAAAGCTTAAGAATTTGTTTTGTGGAATTCAACTGATTTGGTTGGTTGGTTGGTTGGTCGGTTGGTATTCAGGTAAACTGGCTGAATGGCTGGTGGACTGGCTCGCTGGTTGATTGGTAGGTTTTCCTAGATGTAAGTAGATAATTCTTCAGGAGGTATAACCAAATAAGATCATGAATGCACTTCTCATGACTTTTATAGAAAACATGATCGTGAGGTCTCAGTTAAGTTGGATCTGGATTCAAACCCTGATCTCATCTCCCAATGTATCCTTAAGAAACTTCGGCCTTAGCTGAGTAGCTGAAGGTCACAGACTTTAGCAAGACTATCAACAAAACTTATCATTTTATTGTAAATCTGAAGTCCAGCTATTATTTGTAGATGTTGTTTAGGAACTATCTTAACATGACAACGAACTCATGTTTCACGGTATTCTCTGGTTCCAGGAAGCCCTTCAAAATAGTGTCACATCTGGAAGCACATCTCCATTCTCAGCACAAGGGAAGTGGTTACCCCTTGGATTTTTTGACTCTCGGTGTCACTTTTTCACTAAAATATATATTTAACCACAGTCAGAACCCAAATCATGTAGCTGGTATTTTCATTCAGTTCTATGACAAGAAAGCCACACAGATCCCATCTACCAATCATCTACTGGATAAAAACAAAAGGCTTCATATTGGTGCCTTTTACTATAAGACAAAATCCCTATATACACTGAAAACAACTTGAGAATACTTTCAACTATGAAACCATTGCTGTCAACTTGTGTTACAAAAGGGAGATTCAGGTTTTCAATTACAGCAGTGCTCCAGGCTCACACACCATCACACAACTGTTTAGTCTTAACGCCTATCCTGTCAGAATGATTCTTTACCAACTTCACTTAACTCCCCCCAGCAGTTCCTCACCTACCCCAAGTTTGAAGCCCATTTAGTGATGCTTCTCAGTACTTTTCAGCTATGAACAAAACTGTCACAACCAAGTAACTGTCACATCCACAAAGCCTTGCCTATAGATGTTTATGGAGAATGAGGGTAATGATGATCTTTGTATTCCTATTTACAACCTGTAGAGTAATGGAAATAAAAAGGCCTAGCCACTGCTTGGTTTTTCTTTCATGGTCAGGACCAGAGAATAAGACAATAATAAGCTTCCGTACTTTTCCAAGGTTTGGTCTCCACATTCACTACTTAAAAGGTTCCCCCCACCACCACCCCCACTAAAAGGAGCATCCTCTACTGTTTCATTCTCTTAAAAAGCCAAGGCTTCAGGAACGTTTCTGTAAGGACCCCTTTGAAGGAGGCATGATAAAGGTTC
Organism: Phacochoerus africanus; assembly: GCF_016906955.1. Classification (NCBI taxonomy): domain Eukaryota; kingdom Metazoa; phylum Chordata; class Mammalia; order Artiodactyla; family Suidae; genus Phacochoerus; species Phacochoerus africanus. The sequence continues at coordinate 124,575,728 of NC_062560.1, read as the reverse complement.
CTGCTGTAAGTTGTTGGATTCACACTTGGAGGAGCCTGCCTCCAAGATATACTGAAGGAAAACTCCTCCCACTTTCATCAAGACAGGGCTTCAAAAGAATTTTCAAAGAGCATCATCTTCCCCAACTCCTTTATCTCATCATGAAAGAGCCTACAAGTCAGTAACAGTTATACTCCCATTATTACTCTCTATTTTATTGAAAGAAAAAGCCAATAACCTATCTTGACAAGCAGAGACCACCGAGTTTTAGATCAGTGAAAACTTGGGCTCCTATCCTGGTGCTGTCATCTATCAGCAGCATGAACTGTGCAAAAGAACTTACCTCACTGAGGCCTCACTGTCCTCATTAAGTGTTGTGAGAATTATATTAGAAGAATTAGAGGAATCACTGAGCACAGCAACTGGCAAAGGGTCAGTGGTCAATAAGTTTAGCTAGTATCTTCTCTGTAATCTCTGTTTATGTACCTGAAAACAAGGATGGTAGGTAGTTCTGCTAAATAAGATAACATAGGAAGCCCCCACCTCCATAGGGTTATGGAGATTAAATGCCTTGATTTACGTACGTCAACATAATCTACTTTGAACATTGCCTGGTGCATACTAGGTACTATAAGATGTTAAGCACTTATTATTCCATTTTAAATACTGTTAATAATGATGGTAATAATCACAGAGCCCCTTGACAACACAGGCTTGTAATGGATGACTACATTAAGCTCCAGCTTCCCATGGAAGAGTCTCTTTTGAGTATTTGAACCCAGTAGTCCCGGCTGGTTCTGTTTATAGGGAAGCATATACCCTAATGCAGTGGTTCTCAACCCATCTACTTCAGAATCACCTTTGAGGTTTTGAAAAATAACAGCTGTCAGAGCCCCCCCCACCAACAGACCTCCTGAATCAGAATTTTCAGAGTGGATCCAAAGCTTTCTTCTCTGTGTTGAGACACAGGTGATGCTGACATAGACCACATTTTGAGGAGCGCTGCCTTAGACAATCTCTTACAGACTTTTCCTGAGTTTTGAAAGGCCATTACTCCATTATAAAAGCAGTCCAGAGTCATGTTCATTCAATGGAAAAAAAATAATTTCTGAGAATGAGTTAGAGGTACCGGAAAGAGGTGATTAAGGTTTAAGAAAAAAATGTGCTACAATGAAATATGAAAAGATCTGTAATTATTTAAACTTGAAGCAAGAAAGCCTAGGGGGGAATTTAATAACCTTGAAGAAGTAACTGAAGGGGTACTACATAGAAATGAGAATGACTATTCTGAACACAACAGGACAAATAAACCAAAACAGTCATCTTGGACATGCTACAAAAATCAATCAGGGAGATCCCATTGCGGCACATTGGGATCAGCAGTGTCTCTGGTGTGCTGGAACAGAGGTTTGGTCCCCAGCTTGGTGCAGTGGGTTAAGGATCCAGCACTGCCACAGCTGCAGCCTAGGTCACAGCTGTGGATCAGATCTGATCCCTGGACCGGGAACTCCATATACCACGGGGTGGTCAAAAAAGAAAAAAAAAAATCAATCAGAAGAGACTTACCAATGAGTTAGGGGATCTGCAAAATCTTTATACGTGTGTGTGTGTGTGTGTGTGTGTGTGTGTGTACGCTAATCCTAATATAGCACTTACCATGTGCCAGACACTATTTTAAGAAGCACCTTAAATACTGACTGTTTGAATTTCTTATCAATCCAATCATGCAGGTATCACCATTATCACCATCACCTCTATTGTTACAGATTAGGAAACTAAGGCACATAGAAATTAAGTTACCTAGCAAATATTACACAACTAAGAAATGTTAGAACCAAAAGCTGAACCCAGACGGTGTCATGTTTGAGGATATGGCTCTTAACCACTATTTTATCCTTCATCTCACCCCAAGAAGTTTTTGCAAAAGAAATGAAAAATAAAACGTCTCCGGGTTTCTTCCAAGGCTTTACTGCTGTTGTTGGAGTTTGTGTTTCTATCACATCATTACTACTCAGAAGCTAGCTTAGAATCAGGAATGTAGAATTATATACTACTTATTTGTAAGATGTTGACAAACTTTCTTCTGTGTCGACTTCTATACTTGTAAAATGGGGTCAGTATCTTTTCAGATGCCGAATATTCATGAGATAGTCATGTGTAAGGCTGAATGGCATGGACAACTGAAAAGACTTAGGGAAAATTACCTATGAGCTAGATACATGAATGTACTTCAAATCCTTATTTCTGCCTACAAAGGTGCATTTCCACACCATAATGAAGCTGCGTTCACTTCTCGCATTACTATGGCAAATGTTACTACATGCACTATCTTTTTGATGTATATGGATTGCAAACTGATTGTAAATTAATCGTGGACGTTCTTTTGGCGTTATCACAAGCTGTCACAATGGAGATTAAGGGGTTTGTAATGACGATTGCTCAGTAAATTGATTGATAGCAAGGGCACTCATCAACCTGGCCTATTATTAATATAGCACACACTTTAGAAAATCTGGATTGCTGATAAAAAAATAAAAATAAAAACCACTTTGGTGACAGAAGAATGCATTGAAAGTACTTGGACTGATAACTGTATCATGTTCTTGCCTTGCTCTTTCAGAATTTGAAAGCATTTAGACAGTAATTGGTAGGATGGGGAAAATACTGCTGTTGGGTGAGGATTTTTCCCCTAAGAAATCTGTCAGAAAGTCCTTGGTGTTATAATGTTATCCACTGTGCTCCAGGGAGAACAAGAGATGAGTTGCTAAAGTGCCTGTGTCAAACTGGGGCATGCATTCTCAGGATGCGCTCATATCTGTTGTAAGGGGGACAGTCCCAGTGGACACTGTGATTCCCTCTCTTCTCTCCTATGCTATTTGCAGGGAAACAGAAAGATTGTGGTTGCCAAAGTGCAAGATTTTATTTGGCTGTCCTGAAGTACTTTCATTAATCAAAATAGTCAGAAAAATTATCTTTCTGGTTAAGTGAACACTTGAGAATGCTGAGTATATTCTGTTGCCAAGCATGTGAATTTCTTATACATATCCCAGATGACTCTGAAAGGCAATATGATTTGTGAACCACTGCTGTCTGCCATACACCAATGGATCCTCAATTTTTGAAGAATAAAAATAAAATATTTATTACAGAAAGTATACTGAATGTAAATTCATTTTAACTTGATGATTTGTAGAATAAAACAAAATCTTGCCTTATCTCTGGTAGACCACTGTCTTTTCCTTAACCAATGCTATAGTTAGAAAAGTTGGGAAGAGGAAATGAATGCCCCATACCGACCCAGGAAAAGCCCACAAAGCTGCTTCCTTACAAAGACCCCTGGTAGCTGCACTGCCAATAACTGGCTGGACATCTCCCTCAAGTACCAGGTCCCACCAGTACCTCCCACGTCAAAATCTTCTCTCCCAATCCTGCTCCTCCTACTGTGTCCCCTCTTTGGGTTCATGAAAGGGAAGTAGTCTAACTGAATAGCATGAGAAGAGGGACTGTTAAATAGAAGTGGTGTGATAATAGTCTGGAAACAGCCACAGAAAGCCAATAGAATGGAAGCTGCTCCTTGAGACCCATTATAGGCTGGGGGCAGAGGAGTGTGGGCTCCAGTTAAGAAGGTTGCAAAGGAGTGCCCGTCGTGGCTCAGTGGTTAACGAATCCGACTAGGAACCATGAGGTGGCGGGTTCGATCCCTGGCCTTGCTCAGTGGGTTAAGGATCTGGCGTTGCCGTGAGCTGTGGTATAGGTCGCAGACGTGGCTCAGATCCTATATTGCTGTGGCTCTGGCGAAGGCCCACAGCTACAGCTCTGATTCAACCCCTAGCCTGGGAACCTCCATATGCCACAGGAGGCGGCCCTAGAAAAGGCAAAAAGACCAAAAAAAAAAAAAAAAGGTTGCAAAAAAAAGGGGGGGGTTACCCCTCTGAAATCCAACCCTCCATCAAGGCAAAGAGATGCCAGAAGTGGTTAGAGAAAGTGAGATGATAAGTAAACTGCTTAACAATGACTAAAAAGTTCCCAAAGTCAAAGAGGAAGGGCTGAGAAGAGGGAAAGGAAGGAAGAGGTGAGCCAGGGTGGAACTACTGAAAAGAAGAGCTGACGGAAGAGGTCTGGGCTCCAAAGGGGACTGAGACTCCTAATCTTTGAGGCCCCCAAGGGCAAAACTGTGTCTCACATCCCAGGGTGTACACAATAACCACTGGTAGACATGCTATATGTTGATCAAATGACTCCCCAAGAGAAACAAAAAGTCATGCTATGTAGTGTTTGCTGATTTAATGGTGTAAATATTCCCACCATGGCTGATTTCAAGTCACCAACATTATGTCACTGAAAGCAGAGTTGAGAAGAGATGCATGCAATCAGCTCTTGCTGGAAGGTACAAGCCGGCTCCAGCATGCCACTGGCATTCTTGATATATTTCTTACATTCACAGAATGGCTTTAAGTTTGGAATCAGAAGACAGGCAAGAGGAATGAACTTTCCTCTAATTAAGGACCGTTCATTTGTAGGATTAATCATGTTCATCAAACAAAAGCAGATCCTGGTTCTGGATATGGTTCATGATAACTGAACTCAGAATAAATATGATCATTGTCCCCCCTCTATTCCTTTGCCTTTCCCATACATTTTCTCTTCTTTCAAGTAGAAAATGGCAGGGACCCTACAAGGTGCAGTTCCTTATTCATACACCCTCTGTGTTTTTATCCCTGGCCACTGCTAGATAGGGCATAGATACCATCCTCAGCTTTTACCTTCATATAGATTGGAACTTACTATTTCCATTTTTCCCAGCCTGAGTTGCCTAGTGTTAAAATGACCTTAATAGTAGTCTGTGCAGCTACTTGTTACAGTGGTTTTGGTGATTTGAGTTCAGGTTAGCAGACACCACAGATCGGGTGTGCTAGAAGCCAAGACCAGAAGAGTAAACAAAGGAAGGAGATTGGCAATGGGCCAGGGCCAGACGTCAGGGACAGGCTGGGAACCCAGGCTTCTGGAGGCATAAAGCCAGGCAGCAGTCTTATGCACCAAGAGATCAAGAAACATCCAGCAGAAAGAATGAAACTGAACAAGATGTCGAAAGCCTTCTGAGGTAGGGGACTTTATATACTTCCTGCCCAAGGGAGGAATCTCAAAGCAGAGGGGGCCAGATCAGTTTAACACCACGAAGGTGGCAAGGAATGTCTGCATGTCTGCTTATGGAGACTAGGAAGAGCTCTCAGGCGAGCTGGTGAAGAGCAATGCTCCTTTGCATGGCTCCACACTCCACTTGCAACTTCTTGTCGATTCTTCTCAGTAAGCTGCGTAAAACTTCTGCTCTGTTTTTACAGACCAAAGACTCTGTTAGGAGGATGAAAAACAAAACTACAAACTGGGGGAAATATTTGCAAACCCTATAGCTGAAAAAGTTAACCACTTGAGTACCAGATTCCCTTGAACCCTTAACCCAGTCTCCCCCAGTAGTGACATTTTATATAACTGTACTACAATACCAAATTCAGGAAACTGACATCAGTACGACACTATTAACTAGACTTAACAGAACTTGAATAGAGGACTCAAACACTATAAAAATTGAACAGTAAAAAGAAAACAATCCAATGAGAAATTGTACCACATACATGAACAGATATCTCCTCAAAGAGAAGCTATGGGTGGCAAATAAATACATGGAAAAATATACAAGATTGTACACTAGGTAAATGGACATTAATATATCACTACCTACATATCAGAATGGCTAAAATAAAAACAGGGACAACCAAAAGTGGTGAGAATGTGGAAAAACTGGATCACTCAGACATTGCTGATGGGAATGTAAAATAGAATAGCCATTCTAGAAAAGAGTGCGGCAGTTTCATATAAAACTATATATCCATTTACCATACAACCCAACGATTGAACTCTTGGGCATTTATCTCAGAAAAATGAAAACTTATATCCACTCAAAAACCTATACATGAATGTTCATGAAGCTTTATTCACAGCATTTGGAAACTGGAAGCAACTAAAATGTCCCTGATACAAACTCTGTTACATACCCATAATGGAATACTACTCAGCAATAAAAAGGAATGAAATATTGATACATGCATTAACTTGAATGGATCTCAAGTGCATCATTTTGAGTGAAAAGAAGCCAATTTCAAAAGGTTACATACTGTATTCTTGCATTTATATAACATCCTTGAAATGACAAAACCATAAAGATGGGGAAGAGATTCATGGTTGCCAGGGGACAGGGACAGAAGAAGGAGATGAGCATGACTTTTAAGGGGTAGCACAAGGGAGTTCCTTTGCAATGAAAAAACAGTTCCATATCCTGACTGTGGTGGTGATTACACAGAACTATATATGGATCAAATGACCTAGAGCTACACACACACACACACACACACACACACACACACACAAGTGCACATAAAAACTGCTGAGATTGGAATAAGATCTGTAGTCTAGCTAAAAGTATTATGCAAGTGGATGTCAATTTCTTGGCTTTGATATTGTACTACAGTTATATAACATGTCACCACTGAGTGAAAGGTTCAAGGGACTCTAGTTCTACTTTTCCAACTTCCTAAGTCTACAATCATTTCAAAATAAAGAAGTAAAGAAAAGAAATGCTGGCTAGAAGAGATACCCAGCAGGTATGTTTGTTCACTGTCATGGAGTGTAAACTGTTGCAACAATTAGGCTGTATATATCAAGATTCCTACTCTTCCTACTCTTTAATCCTGCAGGACTCTACCATTAGAAGTTAATCAGATATTTATTCAAAATGCATGTACAAAAATGTTCACAGCACAATACCAAAGAGAGAGAAACAACCTGACCATTTAACAGTGGAATTATAGTTAAGTAAATGAAGCCTTGTCCATAGGATGGACCACCATGAAGCTAATAAAAACCATTATTTCAAAAAATATTTGGTACATGTGGAAATACCAGGTAATAATCTGGATGTATAATCCCATGTACACTGAAATGCCAATTTAAAAACTAAATTAATGATTGCCAAAAGGGAGGGAGGAGGGAGTGGGATGGACTAGGAGTTTGGGGTTAGCAGATGCAAATTATTACATTTAGAAAGGATAAATAACAAGGTCCTGGGAGTTCAGTATCCAGCACTGTCACTACAGTGGCCCAGGTTGCTGCTATGGCACAGGTTCAATCCCTGACCCAGGAACTTCCACATGCCCCAGACACAACCGAAAAAAAAAAAAAAAAAAAAACCACACACACACAAAACAAAAAACAAAAAGCAATGTCCCACTATATAGCACAGGGAACTATATCCAATATCCTGAGATAGACCATGTTGGAAAAGAATATAAAAAAGAAAGTATATATGTATCACTGAGTCACTTTGCTATACAGCAGAAATTGGCACAACATTGTAAATGAACTATACTTTCATTTTTTTAAATTTTAATTAAAATTTCCAAATATTATACAATGGTATGCATTACTTTGCAAGAACAAAAGTGTCTGTGTGTGTATGTGTCTGTGTTTATATATACATATGTGTGTATGTATATATGCTCTAGCTTAGTATTTCTCAGACTTTTATGTGATCTTGCTAAAATGCAGATTCTGATTCAGCAAGCTGGGAGCAAAGCCTGAGAGTCTGCATTTCTAACAAGCTCCCACACTATGCTGAGGGGCAGGGGTCTAGCATGGCCAAACCCCAAACAACTACCAAACAGTTCTTCTGGATGCTAGTCAGATTCATTTCCTCTGAGTCACAACGGGAACTCCCAGTTCCTCTGAACAGAAAATGTGTTGTTCTATTTACAATTATTTTTACTGAGATTCTTTGCAGAAAACTGACATCATGAAGACCTTGTCACAAACCTATACCCACATCAGATTCTGATGCATCAGCTCCCACAAACATCAAAGCAAAGTTTAGAAAATGTCTCAGATTCTCAGAACTGACGAAAAAGCCCAGGGCTATTTCAACCAACCAAAGCACTCATTCAATAAATTGTGCAGTCATTCAAGTGGGAGAGTCACAACATCATTCCAAAACAAATTCCAAATGGATTAGAGACAAAGGAAAAAACAGCTAACCATTTTTTAATATATATGTATATATAAGATTAAAAATATAAAATATAAATGGGTATTCTCTGGAAGAATGAAGAAGAATTCCTAAGGTTAAATTCAGTAGAGGGGGAGTTCCCGTCGTGGCACAGTGGTTAACGAATCCTTCTAGGAACCATGAGGTTGCGGGTTCGGTCCCTGCCCTTGCTCAGTGGGTTAACGATCCGGCGTTGCCGTGAGCTGGGGTGTAGGTTGCAGACGCGGCTCGGATCCCGCGTTGCTGTGGCTCTGGCGCAGGCCGGTGGCTACAGCTCCGATTCGACCCCTAGCCTGGGAACCTCCATATGCCGCGGGAGCGGCCCAAGAAATAGCAACAACAACAACAACAAAAAGACAAAAGACATAAAAATAAATAAATAAAAAAATAAATAAATAAATTCAGTAGAGGAATAATGGTTAACATGTGCCAGGTAGTATGCTAACTTTTTGTAGGCATTACCTCCTTTAATCTTTCACATCAAAACTATCAAGCAGAGACTATGTTAAAGTCTATATATTATATAGACATTATCTATTCCCCCTGTTATTGATGCAGACATTCCTTCTAGCCCTCACATACTATAATTAGGTATCATTATCCATATTTTTCAGGTAATGACACCAAGTCATAGAAATATAAAGTGTCGGAGTTCCCCGTCATGGCTCAGTGGAAACGAATCTGATTAGGATCCATGATGACACAGGTTCGATCCCTGGCCTCACTCAGTGGGTTAAGGATCCAGCATTGCCATGACCTGTGGTGTAGGTCGCAGACACAGCTCATATCCCATGTTGCTGTGGCTGTGCTGTAGGCTGGCAGCTGCAGCTCTGATTCAACCCCTTGCCTGGGAACCTCCACATGCCCAGGTGTGGCCCTAAAAACACACAAAAAAAAAAGGAAAGAAAAGAAAGAAATATAATGTGAGTAGCTGTCCAGGGTCACTTAGCTAACAACTGGCAGAGTCCAGTTTCCAACTCAAAGGTACACTATTTAAGAATATATTGGCAGAATGCAAATCTTACACTCCTACATGCCCAAGATCATAAACGGAATTAAAATTCAAATAATTAACTAAGGAAATGATTAATAACAGATGTAGCAAAAAGGTAATTATCCTTAATATATAAAGAGCTAATACAAGTTGAAAAGAAAAACGCCATGACCCTAATGGAAAGAGAGATCAAGATCAGGTACAACAATTCACAAAAGAGGAAATGCCTGGGCACAGGTGTATGTACGTGTGTACACACGCATGAACTACACGTACATAAGACTGGAGGGAAAGACCCAAAGCATTAACAAGTATCTCTTAGTGGTGAAATTATTAAATCACTTCCTTATGGCTTTATACTTTTTGTGTTTTCACATTGTCTACAATGAGTATATATTACTTTTACAATCTGAGAAAAATGAAAGCTAGTCATGTTGGCTCCAAATAAATGCGGTTTCCTGTAATTTCTAATCTTGTGCTCCACTGTCCTCTGGAAGTTCACATTTGCATTTGACAAATTTCTCTGGGACAACATTCATTTGTCCATTTGTTCATTCATTCATTCATTCATTCATCCAGCTAGTATATGTATTGAGCATCTACCAGCATGTAGCCAGGCAACAAATAAGTAAAATATGCAAACATGGGCTTTGCATACAAAAAGCTACATTAGGAGACAGGCCTTAAGCAAATTACATGATTAATTAATCATTAACAATGCTTAAGATCTCCTAAGCTATTAAAGATAGTTCCCTATACTCTACTTACTCCTTTCATCTCTCTACAGGCTATGTCAAATGATCCCAATCCACTGAATAGTCCATCTACTAGGCTTTTAAGAGGGTGATGTCCTATGGAACAAAAGAGCAAGGCATTTCATACAGAAACTGTCTCTTATTAAATTTTTAATTGAAAATTTTACTGACGTAACTGTAGATTCATATGCAGTTGTAATAAAATAATACAGAAAGAGTCCATGTACCTTTTGCTCAGTTCCCTCAATGGTAATGTTTGCAAAACTAGAGAACAATATCACAACCACACCCACTTTCCTCCTCCACCCCACACCCTATCCCTAACCCCTGGCAGGCACTAATCTGTTCTCCAGGGTATACAAATGGGCATAAGATATGAAGAGACATTTCAGGGAAGAGGACCTAACAATGACAAATAAGTACATAAAGATAGGTTGAACATTATTAGCCATCAGGGAAGTACAATTAAAACCACAAGTAGATGTCACTACACACCTACCAGAAGAGCTACAATTTTTAAAAAGTGACAAGACCAAATGGTGGCAAGGATGTGGAGAAACTGGATCACTCATCCATTGGTAGTAATATGATACAGTCATACTGGAATAAAATATTGGCAGTTTCTTATAAAACTCATTTATACACAAGAAACACATAAAGTTATAAACCAATGTTCCCTCAATTTAAAATTATTTTCGAAAAATATTAAAATTAAACTCTACAAATCTAACCCCTCAAAAACATACAAACAAACAAACAAATGATGCAGTTACAATACAGCCTAGCAATTGTACCCCTGGAGATTTACCCCAAATAAGTTAAGATTTAAGATCACACAAAAACCTGTACAAAATTGTCCATAGCAGCTTTTTTTTTTTTGGTAAAATTCCCAAACCAAAAACCCAAATCCCCTCCAAGAGATTAACAGCCAAACTGTGGTACATACATACCATGGAACACTATTCAGCAATACATACAACATCTTGAAGGAATCTCCAGGGAATTATGCTTAGTGAAAAAGAAGTCCCCAAAGGTTATATCATATGTTGTTACTCCACTTTTGAAATGCAATATATTGTAATTACTTGTTTTTTTTCCGTTTGATTCTCCTTCTCAGGCTCTTTGACAAAACCACTTTTCGAAATCAATAGTTTAAACGATTTGGCCTACCTCTATGATAAGGAGTATATCATTTGCTTACCAAATCTATCTTACTGTGATCTAAACCCAGTATAATTATATCAAAGAGTTGCAAGGGGCAGAGAGAATCCTAACCACTAGGTATAATTTTCTCCAATCTATGGGTGAAAACACTTGAGCTTCAGAGAGGTGGAATGCTTTGTCCAAGCACACTCTTAGTATTAGGACCACAGAGAGAGCCTCACTCTCAGCAAGAACTCCAACACTTCTACTTGGTGCAGTGCCACTGTCTTCACTGTTTTTCTCCTACTGCCCAAGGCACTTCTTTCCTTTTTAAAGACACCTCTGCTTCTTTAGGTAGATTTACTCCTAGGTATTTTATTCTTTTGGATGCGATGGTAAACAGGGTTGCTTCCCTAATTTCTTTTTCTGCTTTTTCATTGTTAGTATATAGAAACGCTATCGATTTCTGTGTATTGATTTTGTATCCTGCAACTTTGCCAAATTCGTGGATAAGCTGTAACAGTTTTCTGGTAGAGTCTTTAGGATTCTCTAGGTATAGTATCATGTCATCTGCAAATAGCGATAGTTTTACTTCTTCCTTTCCAGTTTGGATTCCTTTTATTTCTTTTACTTCTCTGATTACTGTGGCTAGGACTTCCAGAACTATGTTGAAGAGTAGTGGCGAGAGCGGACATCCTTGTCTTGTTCCTGATCTCAGCGGGAATTCTTTCAGCTTTTCACCATTGAGAATGATGTTCGCTTTGGGTTTGTCATATGTGGACTTTATCCTGTTGAGGTAGGTTCCTGTTATGCCCACTTTCTGAAGGGTTTTTATCAGAAATGGGTGTTGGATTTTGTCAAAGGCTTTTTCCGCGTCTATTGAGAGGATCTTATGGTTTTTATTCTTCAGTTTGTTAATGTGGTGTATCACACTGATGGATTTGCGGATACTGAAGAACCCTTGCATCCCTGGGATAAATCCCACTTGATCATGATGTACAATCCTTTTAATGTATTGTTGGATGCGGTTTGCTAGTTATTTTGTTGAAGATTTTTGCATCGATGTTCATCAGTGATATTGGCCTGTAATTTTCTTTTTTTGTGAAGTCTTTGTCTGGTTTTGGTACCAGGGTGACGGTGGCCTCATAGAATGAGTTTGGGAGTATCCCTTTTTCTGCAATTTTTTGAAATAGTTTCAGAAGGAGAGGTGTTAGTTCTTCTCTAAATGTTTGATAGAATTCACCTGTGAAGCCATCTGGTCCTGGACTTTTGTTTGTTGGAAGTTTTTTAATCACAGTTTCAATTTCAGTTCTTGTGATGGCTCCATTCATCTTCTCTATTTCATCTTGATTTAGTCTTGGAAGATTGTACTTTTCTAAGAATTTGTCCATTTCTTCTAGGTTTTCCATTTTATTGGCATATATTTGCATATAGTAGTCTCTTACGATCCTTTGTATTTCTGTGGTGTCCGTTGTTACTTCTCCTTTTTCATTTCTAATTTTATTGATTTGAGTCCTCTCTCTTTTTTGCTTGATAAGTCTGGCTAGGGGTTTATCAATTTTGTTAATCTTTTCAAAGAACAGCTTTTCGTTTCATTGATCTTTTCTATGGTTTTCCTTGTTTATATTTCATTGATTTCTGCTCTGATCTTTATGATTTCTTTCCTTCTACTAACTTTAGGTCTTGTCTGTTCTCTCTCGAGCTGCTTTAGATGTAAAGGTAGCTTGTTTATTTGGGCTTTTTCTTGTTTCCTGAGGTGGGCTTGAACTGCTATAAACTTTCCTCTTAGAACGGCTTTTGCTGCATCCCATAGGTTTTGGAGTGTCATATCTTTGTTGTCATTTGCCGCTAGGTATTTTTTAATTTCCTCTTTGATTTCTTCAGTGATCCATTGGTTGTTTAGTAGCATGTTGTTGAGTTGCCACATGTTTGTGTTTTTGCAGTTTTTTCCTTGTTGTTGATTTCCAGTCATATAGCATTGTGGTCGGAAAAGATGCTTGATATGATTTCAATTTTCTTAAAGTTACCATGGTTGGATTTGTACCCAGGATATGGTCAATCTTAGAGAATGTTCCCTGTGCACTTGAGAAGAATGTGTATTCTGTTGCTTTGGGATGAAATGTCCTATAAATATCTATTAAGTCCATCTGGTTTAATGCTTCATTCAGGGCCTGTGTTTCCTTACTGATTTTCTGTCTGGTTGATCTGTCCACTGCTGTAAGTGGGGTGTTAAAGTCCCCCACTACGATTGTGGAAAGATATACCATGCTCGTGGATTGGAAGAGTTAATATTATCAAAATGACTATACTACCCAAGGCGATCTACAGATTCAATGCAATCCCTATCAAATTACCAAGGACATTTTTCACACAACTCGAACAAAATATTTTAAAGTTTGTTTGGAAGTACAAAAGACCCAGAATAGCCAAAGACATCCTGAAAAAGAAAAATGGAGCTGGAGGAATCAGGCTCCCGGACTTCAGACTATACTACAAAGCAACAGTCGTCAAAACTGCATGGTACTGGCACAAAGACAGACATATAGATCAGTGGAACAGGATAGAAAGCCCAGAATTAAACCCACGCACCTACGGCCAACTAATTTATGACAAAGGAAGCAAGACTATATAGCTTGTTCAATAAGTGGTGCTGGGAAAACTGGACAGCCACATGGAAAAGAATGAAATTAGAACACTCCCTAACACCATACACAAAAATAAACTCCAAGTGGATTAAAGACCTAGATATAAGACCAGACACTGTCAAACTCCTAGAGGAAAACATAGGCCAAACACTCTGACATAAATGACAGCTACATCTTCTCAGATCCACCTATCAGAGCATTGAAAATAAAAAGAAAAATAAACAAATGGGACCTACTCAAACTTCAAAGTTTCCGCACAGCAAAGGAAACCCTAAACAACACAAAAAGACAACCCACAGAATGGGAGAAAATCTTTGCAAGTGAATCGACTGACAAGGGATTAATCTCCAAAATTTATAAACAACTTCTGCAGCTCCATACCAAAAAAAAAAAAAAAAAAAAACCCATCAAAAAATGGGCAGAAGATCTAAACAGACAGTTCTCCAAAAAAAGACATACAGATGGCCGAGAAACACATGAGAAGATGTTCAGCCTCACTCATTATTAGAGAAATGCACATCCAAACCACAATGAGGTACCACCTTACACCAGCCAGAATGGCCATCATCCAAAAGTCTACAAACACTAAGTGCTGGAGAGGGTGTGGAGAAAAGGGAACCCTAGTACACTTTTTGTGGGATTGTCAATTGGTGCAACCACTGTGGAAAGCAGTATGGAGATTCCTCAGAAAACTAAACATAGAACTACCATTGGATCCAGCAATCCTACTCCTGGGCATCTACCCAGAGAAAACCACAACTCGCAAAGACACATGTACTCCAATGTTCATTGCAGCACTATTTACAATAGCCAAAACGTGGAAACAACCTAAATGTCCATTGACAGAGGAGTGGATCCAGAAGATGTGGTACATATACACAATGGAATATTACTCAGCCATCAAAAAGAACGAAATACCAGCATTTTTAGCAACATGGATGGACCTAGAAACTATCATGCTAAGTGAAGTCAGCTATACAATGAGACACCAACATCAAATGCTTTCACTGACATGTGGAATCTGAACAAAGGACAGACGGGACTTCTTTGCAGAACAGATGCTGACTCACAGACATTGAAAAACTTATGGTCTCCTGGGGAGACAGTTTGGGGGGTGGGGGGATGTGCTTGGGCTGTGGGATGGAAATCCTGTGAAATCAGATTGTTATGATCATTATACAACTACAGATGTGATAAATTCATTTGAGTAATAAAAAATGAAAAAAAATAAATAAAATAAAATAAAAATAAAGAAAAAATAAAGACACCTCTGCTGCTGTCAATCAGGAGCCTTGCTGGAGATGCCAAGTGAAAAATATACATTCAGTGCAGCCTTGCTCAGATTGTGTTTGGTTGGCAATGGTGATGAGGATGACTGCAACAATGATGATGACAATGAAACTGCTAACATTTACTATGCTCCAGGCATTGTTCTAAATGCTTCACATGTATTAACTCATTTAATTATCATGACAACTTTACAAAGTGGGTGCACAGGGCTTTTTCACCTTTTTTTTTTTTCTGTGTGCCATGTGGCACCAGTATCCTCTGCTGTGTAAGGAAAACCTCTCTTGGAGATAAGTCCAGAAGTCATGGAGTTTTAACCTGGTATTTGCTCCTCAATGCTCTGAAATGACCCCACAAGACCTATGTGTTTTCAGAAGTAAGTACACAAATTCAACAGTGACAATTACAGCCATACTCTTGGATGGCTGATCCCCTAGAAATTTTTTTTTTGATTTTTTTGTTGTTGTTGTTGTTGTTTGACCCTAGAAAGTTATTCAAGGTAAATCCATGAGGTGATTCCAGCTATTTCTGTTCCTTTTTAGTGGGAGAACTGTCTGGGTATAAGGCAGGAGCACAGGCACAGTGGTTGAGAATCTCAGCTCCACCACTTCTTAGTGCAGGACCCACAGCACGGTACTTCTTCCTTCTGAGCCTCTCAGTTTCTCCATCTGTATAACAGGGATGATAACATTCACCCTGGAGGATGGCTGAGGAGATTAGAAATAATGTATACAAAGTGCCTGGCACATTGAAGTTCGGTAATTGTGGCTAATGTCGGTACGACACGTGTGCAGCCACTCATTTGTCAATACAATCTATTGCCTCTCCCTACTCAGTATAAAGCAACTTCCTTGAGAACATTCTTTTTTAAGATCAGCAAATCTGAAATTCCAGATCATTTTCAAAGACCTATGTTACCGTCCAGTGAGAGTACTTGCAAAACACAAAGTTTACTGGGAAGGGAAATGCATGTTGGGTATTTCTTTTTGCTTTAGCTGAATCATCATCTTTTCAAGATCTCTCTGGTCTGAGGCTTCTGTTGCCATTCTTGGCTTTCAGCTGTTTCAAAAGATGTTAAAATTCCCTGTTCTTGATCTTAAACTCTTGCACAACATTCTTCTGAAGGCTTTACTATTGGTGTCTCTAAGCTTGTTTATCTCGTCAGCATCAGTTAGTCCATGTTCTCTTTACACTGCTTCCTCAAATCCCCAATCTTCATTTTAAGCTGATTTAGCCATGCTGCTAGTTTATTCAGCATTAACTGATCACCTACTTGTAGCCAGACACTATTCCTAGCAGTAAGGATACAGAGACAAACCAGATGAACAAAAGCCCTGCCCTTATAGGGCTTGTGGTCTAGTCAGAAAATCTATATAATATCTATTATTAATTTAGCCCAAACTGAAAGCAATTTTTACTTTCTGCATTATCTGGGAAATGCCTAACATTACAAGGAAATGTCCTAACTTACAGGGACACGCCAAGGCTCTATCAGAATATTCAGTTTCCACAGTCCTGCTGCATGCCTTTAACTTGGGCCGTAACACCTAGAGCCAGAGCCTTAAGAACCAAAAAGGTAGGAGCCAGGGGCACTCCCTCCTTCTTCAAAATTTCCTTCCAATGAGTCATTCCGCACTTGCCTTGCCTATCCCTACCTGGCCCACTGCGAGCTCTGTTCTCTCACATCATCACTTAGGTTTCTGGCTCACCCCCTGCTCCTATTCGTTAGGCTTTGTGATTTATAGCCCTTCCTGTCCCTCCTCCACAAGCTGTCTTGAAACCTGTGTGACCAGCAGCTCTTCAGTTTTGTGCGTAGAGAGCTCACCCTTGGCACTGCTTCCTGGCTCTTGGCCCATGACCTTAAACCCTCAGTACTACTCTTATAGCAGACAGATCCCTGGCTCCTTAGGGAGCATCTTTTGGGTAATGATCAGTCCCCTCCATGCTATTAAAACTCCCTCTTGGTTCAGGAGTGTTCACCGTGGAAATCTCTCATGGCCTCAAACTCAATCCCAGCAGGCCTATATGAGTAATAACTATGGCATCATCAACTTCCACCCTACAGGCATCTCTAGCTATTGAAATCATATTCTTTTTCTCCCTCTTTTTCTTTTTCTCCCTTGAAATTAAGCTTTCTTTCCACTTGAAATTAAAAGCTTCCTAAATGAATAGCCCACATTTACTTTCTTGTCATACTTAACTTCCTATATTAAATAGCCTTCTCCAGAGAAATAGAACCAATAGGATGGATGGATGGATAGATGATAGATACATAGATATATAGATACATAGGAAATTTATAGGAATTGTCTCACGTGACCTTGGATGCCGATAAGTTCTGCAATCTGCCATCTGCAAGGATGAATGTATATGTGTATGTGTGATTGGGTCACCTTGCTGTACAGTAGAAAACTGACAGAACACTGTAAACCAGCTATAATGGAAAAAATAAAAATCAATATTTAAAATTTTAATAATTTAATTTTAACATAAAATAATAAATCACTTTTACTGAAGGCACATCACCCCCTCCTAGGTATTCTCTCAAATTATCAGTTGATAATGTATCTACCACCTGAGATAATGGACTGTTGAGATAGACATGGATAACTCATAGCAGTCCCCAAACAAATTTTGCCAAGAAAATAACATCTAACATATCCAGAGATCTGGGATCCACCACACCAAACAGACTTTCACTGCAGCCTCACACCTTCCCCATGCATACTCTACACTCAGGCATACTGGCCCACCTTTCAGTGCTCCTCAAAACTCATACTCTCTCTTGCCCCTGGGTATTCTCTCACACACACAAATACATACATATAAACAGAGAGAGGAGGGGGACCAGCATATAGTAGTCGTTAAGAAAACATTTCCTCAATGAATAAATGAAGTGGAGTTGTTCTGATTATATTGAGATGGGGGTATCCAGAGTCCCCTCTGTGATGGCTCTGAGAAGTCTCTCCCAAGGGTCCAATTAGATGACCACCACATTAGAAGTTCAGCAGGATCCTTTCCATATCAACTAGACTGTAATCCTGATACAGACTTTTTAATAGGAAAAAGAAAAGTACTAATACTGGATCTGGATATCAGCAAAGAAATCAGTATATTTTTTTTTCTCAGAGTCATTTTCATCCATTTACATTTCCCCAGGAGAGAAGCGAGGAGAGAGAATGCGACTGGCCACAACAGGAGGTGAGGGATGCATGTTGACCCCAAGACCTATCCTCCGTTCAGTTTGATCATTCACATTCCATTAGTGGCTTGCATTCTGTGAAGTTAGAGGATATTCCAATGCTATGGCCCCAACTTATATCTGCCCATGGCCTGTTACTTGCCACCACATATCTAATCAGTGCCTATTTGAAGATCAAGGGGAAAAAAACCTACGGATGTACAGAAAATTTTCTAGGGATCAGAAATGAGAGCATGAAATCCTTACCAATTCAACCCCAGCCAAGAGATAATTCTCTCTCTGCACATTCAAAAAAGCAATGGTGATTAAACTGTGCTCTAAACCTACAGCCAACCAGATTGGTTACTGAGTAGATGCAGCCTGGTAAGAGGTTTGCATGGCGAGGAAAAAAATGGGTGTTCATTTGTGTTTCAGTCTCCAGGACTGCTTTAGTAGCTGAAGATCAGAAACTAAACGTGGACAGGCAGGCATTATGTGCAGTTGAACTTTTTACAACTGTGAATGCTAGAAAGGGAAAAATCAGATAGTTAGTGCAAGCCGGGGTCTTAAAGATAATGCCTTTACATCCAGACATCTTTCCCTTGAGGATTCCTTGGGGCCAGTGCTGAAAAATGCTCATGCTTTTTATAGTAATCTTCCTGGTTGCCCTCAAGAGCATCTTATAAAGTGTTTTATATGTACTAGAAATCAGAAGAGTTACAAGTGGGATTCTGAGTGCAATGGTTAGATATATTAAAAGCAATGATCACTACATTAAAAGGCCTCTCTCTGAGTATGACCTGTCTACAGCCATCTAGGTCAAGTTCCAAAAGCGGGAGTGGTCCCAGCAATATATGTCTTCAATCTCTCATGCCACCTGTATACTAGAGCTAAGAGATAATATCCTCTTGCTCTGAGCCTATTTCAAGACAGATGTTAATGTAACATTGGGCTTCCCTCATTACATAACATAACCCATTTATTTATTCATTAGCTGCTATTTTTCCTTGTCTCCCTTTATACCCTAACTTTTCCACTTTTGGAGGGGACATTAGGTTTGGCCACTGTGCTGGTAGCAATAGCAGCCTAACAAGCAATTCCAATAGCAAGGAATAGCAGGCAGCAATACTAGTCTAGAAAGTTCCTTCCCCCCAATCCATTCCTGTTCATGTAGAGTAACGTTACATAGGTTACATAGGTGCAACTAGTGGGCTATTTTTACCACCAGGCAATACAGCTGAATTGACTGTTAGTCTCAAATTGGCAGACAGGGTGAAGGCACATCCTGCCCATCAGGCCCTTAGGAACTGTGATACACAGGGTAAAAACACATAGATTGGACTGGCTAGAAACTTGCAAACCTGAGTAGCCTTGGAGACATTTTCATAAGATATGATGATAGATTGGATAGTTATTAATGACTGAATGAGCTTCTAGTAATGGGTCTGTAGCTTTTGAGTTACATAATAGTTTTATGGTAAGGGATCCTAACTTTCTTACTTAGGAATCATCCCTGCTTCCAGACCTTTAGTAGCAGAAAAAAAGATAAAGTTGTGGTGATATGGGGGAGAAAGTATACCAGCACCTTCCTCAACCCAGAAAAAAAAAAAGAAAAATATAATCTAACCAACGGGGACAGTCCTTTAGCTCCACTCATATTCCTGTTAACGTGAGTACATACTTGTGAAGGTATGTCACCCAGCCCTTCATGCCTTTATTTCTCCCTCATTTTAAAGAACCAGTGTTCCAACTGCCCATTCCAATTCTCTATTGAACTATTACCCTGAGGACATCTCTGCCCACGTTGGACATTATCAATGGTAATGAGTTTCTTGGTGTGAAGAAATGATGCTCAACCATTCAAACTGGTGCAATATCTACTGTTCCAGTTCTTTTATGGCACTCAGAGCCTCTACATCTATCACCGAGTAACCAAAGCCCAGTCTAGGGTCAGTGTCTACTCCTGACAGGACCCATTTGTACCCCCCGGACTAACAGCATCAGTCTGAACTGCCAGCTATGCTTGGGGCCTTCCCACCAGGGAATGTCCTGTATAGCCATCTGCATTCGCTGTCATTTTACTGGCAGACAGAACAGTTCTTATTGGCATTTTGTGCCTGAGATGGTGCAAGAGGAATATGTCTAGATTCAGTCCATCTCCACATTGCTGCAGGCCCCTGATGTCCACTTATTTCATGGACCCAGGTAGCTACTGTAAATGAGCACTCAGTGATACCTGCTTGTCAACTCCAATCACCTTCTTAACCTGGAAGGAGGTTCTTATGATGGCCACTGACATGTCCTACTTTAATGCAACTCTCAAACTTCCATATGGCTGTGCCCTACATGGGCATCCCTTTAAAAAGTCAGGTTTCCAACGCCCTCCTGCTTGACCATATGGCCAGATGATTGGCCACTGCCCATGACTCAGTAAAGAGCCAAACATAGGGGCTTTTACAACTGTTCAATTCTTCCATCACTGCTGGGAAAAGAGCATGCAATTCAGCCCACTGAGCTGATTTCTTTTTACCTTCTTCTATTGGAGTGATGGCCTCCAAAACCGGATATTGTCCTTTCACCTTGGAACTGCAGTCCACAAACCAAGCAGCTCTTTGTCAAGAGCTATTTATAGCACACTATCCAAGTGATGATAGAATTCAACAGCTTCTTTCGCAGTTGCAGAGTCGGTCCTAGGTAAAGGGGGCTCCCTGCTAGTGCATATCTCCTCCTTGCATTCCCCAGGCAGCATGATCCTGTATAAACAATTTCCATTTTATTATGGGATACTTCTGGGCACTGCCATCCCCATTAGAGTGTTTCTCTAACATCACCCAAGACATTGTGAGAGTTTCAGGGTTCAAGATCACTTTATATCCTTCAGCCATAGGAGTACCTTTAATTAATAATGTCCAACAGCAAGGTAGTAAATGCCACTCAAACAGAAATTCTCTAGTCCAAAGTCCCAGTAGTTGTCCCTGGGAGGCACTCATAGGTTTCTGCCATAAGCCCCAGTCTATACTCCACATACAGCTAGCACACAGAGTTTGTCCCCAACCAGAACTCCAGCTTTTAGTCTACACTGTGTGGGCTCTGGAAACGTTACTGGTTCCCATTTAGCATATCCAATTAATATTCCTCAGAAGGGTGGACTTCCATGCCCTCTGCTTTACATACTAGGTAAAGGAAATGTTTCCCTGTCAGATGCAAGGTTCATCCCCATAACACAATCAGGTAAATGAGGGACAGCCACATCACATAAAGCCAGTTCAAACATTCCAATTCTCCTACAAACATTTACTTTAATTCCATCAACCATTATGTTCCTAACTGTAGTCTCTGTTAGGACCTCCTCAGCAGTTTGGGTTTTACAATACTGGGCGCGGGAAGTGCTCCCCAGCCAGACATAATATCCATTCCTATAGAATACGCAGGTAAAGTTGACACAACTTCTGTACATAATGCCTGCTTAAATATTCCAACTTTCATAATCCTACCAAGCTTACACTTTCACATTCTTTCAATCTAACTGTAGCCCGTCAGGGCTTCGTCAATGGTTTTTGCTACCACAACTCTTGGGGCTCCCGCTGTAAAGGATTCTTGGAAACTTGTCTTCTTCACCCCTGACCGTTATTTTACCCATCCTTGTGCAAAAGGCTTTGCATCCTCAGTGAGGGTGTTAAGGCCAAAAGCACAGGCTTTTGAGAAAAGAAAGCTTGCTTGCAAGACTGACTGGTAAGGAGAGAGGAGGCAAGATGCAAATCTGTCTCCCTGATCTAGAGTTCAGAGTTAGGGGAGGACGAGTTGGTATGCAGAAGTGCTGGCAGGGGCAGGTTTTGATGGGAAGGCTTTGGAACTTGGCCATTAATGGTAGGGCCTGGTAAAGAGGGCTTCAGCACTGGATCTTCCTGGATGGTGGACACTCCACTTCTGAAAGGGCTTGAAAGGGTTCTGATGTTCAGGTTCTGGTCTGGTCCTGGTCCTTTGGTTCTGTGGGGTGGGGGATGGGGGTAGGGTGTCCTTTAGTTCTGGATGCGATTTGAGGTCAAAATTTTCTCCCCTCCGCATGCTTCAGCTGCATAACTCATGGTTCTATTCTGTTGGCTCTGAAAAGCGACTCAGTATCGTGTTAGACAAAGGATAGGACCAGTTTGGGCTGGTTCTGCAGCTACAAGGTGTAAAGCCAAAGTACCCAGGCCCTTTTGTCAATTTTCAGCTTGATTAGTTGGCCAAACTGCTGCTCCAAGCAATTGCTGGTCAAGTTTCTCCTTATAATCTTTGCCTTCAAGCTTTTAGAATTTCTCCAAACAAGGGTAAATAATGTGAACTTGTTAGGGGTCCTTTAATGCTGGGTGACCGGCAGTGGTTCCCTTTGCCCAACCTTTGTTTTAGCCCCATCAATGTTCATTTTATTCATCCCATTTCTTAATAACCATCTAAAAATCTGCACCCAACTGGGGCAAGTCCTGTGATGGATTCTTCCCTTTCTGATTCCTCTTGTTCTGCCCCTTTCATTATTTGCTTTATTCACCTTAGTTCTTAACAATCTTTTTTTTTTTTTTTTGGCTTTTTGCCATTTTCTTGGGCCACTCCTGTGACATATGGAGGTTCCCAGGCTAGGGGTCAAATCGGAGCTGTAGCTGCCGGCCTACACCAGAGCCACAGCAACGCAGGATCCGAGCCGCGTCTGCGACCTACACCACAGCTCGTGGCAATGCCGGATCCTTAACCCACTGAGCATGGTCAGGGATGGAACCCGCAACCTCATGGTTCCTAGTCGGATTTGTTAGCCACTGAGCCATGACAGGAACTCCAGTTCTTAACAATCTTTTAAAATTTTTCTACATGGTTGGAAAGAGTCCCTTGACTCTTCCCTGGCCTCTTCCCATTCTCTTAATTAACCAAATGTTTTTATTAGCATCTGCAAGACCCAAGAGAGGAAGCTGAGATGGTAAATTTGATAAATCCTCCATAACTGTTTTTTGATTTTGCAGCAATAAGGTTATATGGGATGCCTATGTGAAAGAGGCCTGGATAAACATGGCATTTACCATGAGCCGGGTAAAGGGCATATTCAATGGGTTAACATCCTGGTCATCAAAAAACCAGTCCTACATGGCTTATACAGGAAGCGTTATCAGCTGCTTCATTTGGGGAATTCCACTTGGCATTCACAGGAGGTGACAGACAATCTCCCTTCTCAGTGGCTTTTATCTAGTCCACCAGGCTGGCTGTTCCCCCAGGAATAACCTGCTTTGTGTCTGGATCATGTACAGTGTCAAAACCCAAACTCTGCATACTAAACAAAACAAAGCAGAAAGATGAGCTTACTACAAGGCTTTTGCCCTGCAAGCCAGGAAACTCAAGGCTGCAGGAGCCATGAGTTCTGAGTTGCTCACAGACTAAGGTATTTGTATGCGGTAAATGCTTAAGTTTTTTGGCATTTTCAGCTGACTGGTTGCCTAGTGGTCTTCTTCCCTGTTTGGATAAGGAGAGATGAGTTAGGAGAACGAAGAAGTCCAGACATGACATGAACAGAATTGGCTTTTGGGGGTAGGCTGGTGTCCTCTGCTGATTTCTGAGAAGAGCTGTAAATTTCTGCAAGGTTACATTAAGTTTCTTTTATGTGCCTGCGTTGACCATCTCCATTTTGTCCTTGACATAAGTGACTCCATTTTAGTTTCTACAATAGCCAACTGTAACTGTTCCATAGTGATCTGTGAGTCCTGTATTGACCCAAATTTGCTCTTCCACCCTGTAGCATTCAAAACCAAATACACAGCTCCTAAATTATTTACTCTCATGATCCATTTTAGTAAAGGTTCCTTAGGAAGCTGATGATACCAATCTACAAAATGAAACAACTCCTTCACACTATAACCCCTCGTTTCAACAGTTCTTGGTTTTCCTCTCCCCCTACATTGACTTCTGTTTCCCTTACATAATTCTTCCCTCTCTAAGCAACCCTAGTGGGGTTGCTAAGCTAGTGGCCCAAGCTCAGACTTGACCCAAATGTAAGCTTTGTTTAGCATCAAGGCCTGACCCAGCACTTTTCTTTTACTTTTGGTTTAGCCATTACAGAGAACAATAATCAAGTGATTGAATATTTTGCCTTTGTCTTATTAGTATGTATTTCCTTATGCAACCAGTGAACCAAACTTCACTAGAGTTGGATCTACTTCTATATTCCATTGGTAACATTTACCCTTAGCAACTAATCGCAGCACAGCTGCTGCTGCATTAGCACTGGTGACCATGTAGCCACCAAAGAATCAAAGGTTCCTCATCCCCCACCCTTTCATCCTTTTTCTTCCTAAACCACAGGTTTATATGAGCTGGATCCTTTTTATAGCAAACCTCATTTCTGATACCAACTAAAAGTGTCCAGATGCCACTTCCAAATTGTGGGGAGGAAGTTTTGCCCACCACCACCAAGCAATTCTCCAGACACTGAGTATCCTACAATGCAACTTAATTTTGATGCCATCTACCCAGGCATAGGATCAGATTCTACAGGTTAAGTGCTCAGGCTTACAAGACAGCCACCCCACCACTTCAGATGCCAGTTTCAAGCCCAAGTTATCACCTGTGTTTCTCACCGACCAGCTACAGACTAGAGGTTCTAATGACTTCCCCACCCCAGGTTCAATTAATTTGCTAGAACAGCTCACATAACTCAGAGAAACATTTTTACTAGACCAACAGTTGACAGTCTAAGGATGTAACTCAGGAATAGCCAGGTGAAAGGGATGCGTAGGGTAGAGCACAGCAAAGGGGAGCACAGGTCTTCCAGCACCTCCACATGTTCACCAACCCAGAAGTTCGCTGAACCTTGTCCTTTCGAATTTTTAGAGTCTTCACTACCTAAGCATGATGGACCAAATTACTGGCCTTGGCAACTGAACTCAATCTACAGCCCCTCTCCCCAGAGGTTGGGGAAGAGGTACTGAAAGTTCCACCCTTCTAATCAGGTGGTTAATTCTCCTGGCAACCAGCAGCCTACCCCGTAGGTTACCTAAGGACTTTCCCAAGGTCACCTCATTAACATAACAAAAGACACTTTTATGGCTCTTATCACAGGAAATTCCAAAGGTTTTAGGAACTGAGAGCCAGGAACCATGGAAAAAGAAGACTAAATATATATGAGAAATATATTTTGATCATCTAAATGACCAAATACATATAATATAAATCACAAATCTAAACCACAATATCATGTCAACCAAATAAGAGATCATTGCTGGTACCCAGAACCCCCTATGTATCACTTTCAGATCACCATTGCCCCTTGAAGGAGGTCACTATGCTAAGTTGTACAGTAACTATTTCCTTGCTTTTCTGTATGGTTTAACCACTTATGTATGCAGTTTCAAACCTTTCAGTAGTTTTCTATGGTTTTGAATTTTCTATAAATGGAACCACTATATGTTCCTTTTGGTCTTGTTTTTTTTTTCGCATAATAGTTGTAAGATTTATCTATGTTGTGCTTTGCTGTAGTTAATCTGTTTTTTATTGTTCTATAATATCCCACAATTTACTTATACAGTCTACTTATGGCCATTTGGTTTGTTTCCCATTTTTCATAATTTGGAATAATGTTACCAGGACTATGAGCATGTATTGATTTAGGGGATATACATAGGAGCAGACTTTCTGAGTCATAGTTGTACTTCATTTTCCACTTCATTAGAAAATGTCAAGTTATTTTTCAAAGTATTCATGTCAGTTTTTATTCTCACTAAAAGTGATATTTCATCTCATTTGGTTTGAATTCAGGATTTCTCACAGCCTACCACATGAGCCCAGACTTGTAAGCATTTTCTTCTATTTCTAGTTTGCTGAGAATTTTTATCATAAAAGGATGTTGTTTTATCATGATTTGTCTGCATCTATTGAGATGATATGATTTTTCTCCTTTAATTTGCTGATACAGTGAATTACACTGCTTGGCTTTCTCATGGTAAAGTAACCTGGTATTCTTGGGATACATTCATACATTCTACTTTGTCATGATGATTTATCCTATTTATATATTGCTGAATTCTATTTACTAATATTTGGTTGGGTTTTTGGTTTTTGGTTTTTTTTTTTAGGCCCACACCCGCAGCATAGACATGGAATTTCCCAGGCTAGGGGTCAAATTGGAGCTGCAACAGCACCAGTACCAGCCAGAGCCACAGCCACAAGCAAGGCCACATCCAAGCTGCATCTGCGACCTACATCACAGCTCATGGCAATGCAGGATCCTTAACCCACTGAGGCCAGGGATCAAACCCACTTCCCCAAGGATACTAGTCGGATTCATTTCTGCTGAGCTCATTGGTTAGGTTTTTTACATCTTTTACGATGAATGAGATCACCCTCCATTTTTTCTTTCTTTTAATGTTTTTTGTCCATGAGAATTAAGCTGGCCTCATGAAACAGTCAGGGAATGTTCGCTCATTTTCTGTTCTCTGAAAGGTCTTATGCAAAACTGGAATTTTTTTCTTGCTTGAATATTTGGTAGGATTTGCCAGGGAAGCCATCTGGGCCCAGAGTTTTCTTTGTGGGAAGGCTCCTGCTTAGTGATTCAATTCTTTGGTTTCTAATTCTTGTCAAATGAGTTTTGGTATGTTAAAATTTCTAGGAACTCATCCATTTAATCTAAATTTTCTACTTTATCGGCATATAATTCCTCATAATTTCTTATTTTTTTTAATATCTGAGGCATCTGTAGTGACATCTTTTTCAAGCCAATGATATTTATCTTATAGGACACATGAAAAAAGATGTATAATTTCTATTTGTGAAAGACTTTTATTCTGATAAGTATATATTTTAAACGCATCTTAATTTTATTTACTTATTTTTTGATACATATCTTTTAAAATGTTAGATTCTTGTACTAATTCTAAGGGTTAATGTTTTTGGAGGTACTGGAATTCAGTGATTCTTCCCAAATAAGATATCAAATGGAAAATTTTAAGTAAATTATCACTAGTTTCATAAGATTTCTTGAAAAAAGTGTTTTTGAATTCATATTTTTCCAATCTTTTTTTTTTCATGAAACTTTCCCAGTCTTCTTTCCAACCTTTCATTCCCCCTCTACAAACCCTTCATTCTAGACGTATGTCTCTGGTCACCAGCCCCTAAACACATCACACTCTTTTTCACCTCTGGCTTTGCTTCTGCCACTCCCTCTACCTGTAAGGCTTTTCCTCACCTATCTCCATCTGTCAAAGTCTTAACCACCGTCATGCAGGCAACTACTCCTGAGATGAGAGAATTTCACTCTCCTTTCTACACTCCCTTCATCTTCTCTCAAAGGATCAGCTGGTGCAGCATTCTCTATGACATGACCTCAGGGAGGCAGAGCTACACAGGAAGGCAGAACGGGAGGGTCAAAATGAACAGGCGTAACATGGAGATTTGGGAGATGTTCCCAGTCTGTAACAGAACTACAGAAGACCTCTATCTTCCCAAGTTTTTGTTCCTGTGTGTTCTGCTGTAGGTATCTCAAGGCAGTCTCCCTTTGGGAAAGCACTGTCTCCCCATGACACTGACTTAAGGATTGGAAGGCACCAGTTATGTGCTTTCATGCTACCTGAACATCTTGCTGTTTCAGAAAGTTTTGATGCACAAGCAATATCAACATCTGTTTCAAGGATCTCTGCTGGAATTGCAGCTTCACACAGCCAAATTGCCTATGCTTCCATCAAGGAAATGGCTATTTATTTTATGCAGCCATCTGGGCTCTAACTAGGATGTTTTGTCATTTGTGGTCTTGTTTTCTGGCTTTTTCTTTTAAGGATAAAAATTTGATAACTTCATAAGTCATTTCATATATATATACATGTATATATATGAAATAAAACTTATAAGTAAATGTTGCCCAAGTTCTTAATGTCACTGCGGTAATAAGTATTTTGTTCTAGCATCCTCTCTTTCCTTCCCCTCCCCCAACTGCTGTTATTTGTATCTACTACATTTAGGCTTTGGTGAAAAACAAGTTAATAAACTCCACAGGGCCCATATGCAGTTGCCTGAAGACTTTTCATGGGATTCGCTTCCTTTGAAAAGAGGCAGGCTGTTTGGAGACTCAATATGCTACCAAATGGGATTCTCCCCTACCTTCCTACCTCCCAACAGTCTATCAAGGAAACGGTTTATCTTATCACTTTTACAAGTACTCTTTATCATCTCAAACATTAGAAACTTTTCTTCATCTTTTATGGTGGCTTCTCAAGAGGAATTTCATAAATGACTTGTGGTAGAGAGTATAATTTCAGTGACTACCAGGGTAGGGGATATCGGGGGTGAGGAGAGAGTGGTCTGAAAACAATCAATTTGTCTTTTAAAATGCTACTTCCTCCCTTTTATTGAACTCAATTTACTCAGAATCACGACTTTTATAAAGTCTTTCAAGTATTCTTATTTGAAAAAAAAAATGCATGATACTTCCATTGACAACACATTATTTCTCATGCTCCTGGCAATCTCGCTTACCTGGAATGGAGCCATAAAATAGGAAGAACTTTGAGAGGCCTGTAAGCAGCCCAAATAAATGTTGCAGAGTTCACACCCCAAAGCTTATAGACTTTATTCATCGAAGACTACTTCACCCACACTCTATTTACTCTTACATTACACACAATTATATCTGGTTTTCCAGCCCACTGCAGATTAGGATCAGCCAATTAGAATTGAGAGAGGAGCTGCCAAGGGAGAGATAGAAATGTTATCAATAGAAGACACAAAACTAAAAATTCACAGCAGTTCTAGGGCATTTAGAATTGGGCACAAAGCTCTTTACACCTCCATGCCCATGAGAGCACACTGTGTTACAACTCAGTGCAATCATCGATGTTCAGAACGATAACGTGGAGTCATCCAGAGAATGCATTATGCTCAGGATTCTCTCTGTAGGAGAGCAGAGAGTGTGAAATATATTTTAGGAAGATTGCCATCCAAAATGATTAACATTTTAAAAGGTAAATTTCAGCAATATAGAATGGATTATTGAAATCACCTCCTACCCAGTATTCTGCCTCCCAGCCCCCAATCACCCACTTCCATCAAGTTATCCTTTAGGTTATTACAAGATTCATTTTCCTAAAGCAGTAACGCTAATCAAATTACTTCCACATTCAAGAATCTCCAATGGTTCCTCTCTACCAATAAAATCAATAAAATGAAATCCTCAACCTATCATTTGAACACCTTCTGCAATGCAGGCACCATCTACTTCTCTAGCTTTATCTACCACCATTCCTTCCAAATACACTGTTGTCCACCTCGGTAACTCTCAAAGTATGGTCTTGGGACCAGGAGCACCAGGGAATGTGTTTGAAATGCACACTATTGGACCCAACCACGGAACTACTGAATCAAAAATTCTAGTGGTGGAATCCAGCAATCTGGGGTTTACGAAGCCTTGCAGGTGATCTTAATGCACCTCAAATTGGAGAACCACCGATCCAGCCAATCTGACCTGCCCATCACATAATTATACTTTACCTCTCCTGCCTCTGTGGTTTCCTCATGATGTTTCCTTTGTCTGGAATTCCCCTTGCCTTTTCCCCCTTATAACGTCCTACATATTCTTGAAAAATATCTCTAATGATATATCCTTTAGGGATTATTTTATATTCCATCCAATCAGATGCATATTCTTTCTTCTACAAACCCTCACAAAAATGAATCGCAATCCATTCAATTCACTTATTCATTTTCCCATTCAACTAATAGGCACTGAAGTTGGCTATGTGCCAGGCATAAGGCCCTGGTGATATGGGTGAACAAATAAACAGAAAATTACACCATGGTACTCCACACAGGTAATGGTGAGAACATAAAAAGGGGACATCTCTCCCAGACATGGAGGTTTAATAACACTTTTTACAAAAAAAAAAAAAAGTCATCTGAGTTGCATATGAGAAAGATGAGTAGAGATAATCAGCAAGGGGAATTTTTAAAAAAGAATAAGCAGCAGGTAATCAAGACCTGTTTTAAGTGAAAATCCATACATGATATAAACACATAGAGTCAAGTTGAGTACCGTAAGCAAATATTCTTAGCAGAACATCAAGGTCTCTTTGGAAAGCCTTTTCTTCCATCCAACAGCTATTTTTAATACAAAGACACTAGCCAATTCAATTATCTCCAAAGTGTGCCAGTCATACTGCTGGCATCTTAGAGAGCCTCCTTTTCTGAAATCTCTAAAGATTAACTCACATGTATTCTCTTTCTAAATTCTGCAACCAGCATTCCTGCCTCAAGCCAGCATAAACTATTGCTAGATGCATGTATTCTTATTGCTGCTTTGACCACTTAGGACCCCAAGTAAGTCCTTATCAACATCTCTAACAAATGTCAAATCTCTTATTAAAAGTGTCAAGGCTACCACAGAAATTTACCTCTGTTCTAATGTTACACCAGACCACTGACCTTCATCTACAGAGTCCCATAAACTTAAAAGGATCTCCTCTTGTCAAACAGGCAAACAATAGTCTTGGGTTACTCCAGGGTCACATGACCCCCAGAGAGTCAAGGGTCTGAGACCTTTGAAAGCTGGTGTTTGAAGTGACTCCTGAGAGGAAGAAAGCTATTTCCCAGTTCACTAGAGACTACTCCCTTCAGTGTCTCTGAAAGTCATGACGATGGGATCTCAAGCTGCCCAATCTGCCCAGAGATGCTGAGTTCATCTCCACTGAGGTGGCTGTAGACTAGGTCCAACTGACATGATAAGGAGTCTGACATCAGATCTAAATGCTAGCCTCTAGCCAAATACCTTTGTGTCAAAGAGCTACAGATGGAAAATTACTGTGCTGTAAAAGCAAGGAGACTACATGGTGCTGAGAAAAACACTCTAAACTTGAAACTGAGTTCCTCTGCCTGGTTTATGATTAACCTCTCTACCCAAAACATTATTCCTTTTCTTGTCCTAAACTTGTTCCCTTCAAGATTGAGGAGTAACAGGGGGAGGGGGGGAACCATGTACAAGCCCTTGTGTCCCTGTCCTTTGAAATATAAAACTTTTGCTTTAGTCTCCCAGCATCACCCCTGCCCCCAAAAGGGTGGCACAAGACTTAATGATTAGGAAATATGAAAATGTAGGAATGAAGAATGCTTGTTGGACTGGAAAATTGGTAACAATTTAGACTGTAAACCAGCCAGATAGCAGAGTCACCAAACTCCCAGTTCCCAGGAAGATATAGAAAAGGGCTGGGTACACATTCCTAAATTGTTTTTTTTTATACAGGAAGCAGACATCTAACAGATGAAAACTCCTGACTGCAAGCATGTAGACTCCAAACCAGTTGAAACCAGAACACTGGTTAATGGGTGAAAGTTCACCTTGACGCCAACCAATCCAATGATTGTACAGAAGCTGATCATGCACCTCTGCAGGTCCCTCCCTCACACTGTATTTAAACTATTGCATTTGGAGTGGATAAGCAATGAGACCCTTCTGTATGGCACAGGGAGCTATATCTAGTCACTTGTGACAGAACATAATGGAGGATAATATGAGAAAAAAGAATACACACACACACACACACACACACAATGTATGACAGGTCACTTTGCTATACAGTAGAAATTGAAAGAGCACTGTAAATCAACTATAATGGAAAAAGTAAAAATCATAAGCACAATCTCTTCAGTCTCAATGCCTCCACTGTCACATGGCATTCTCCTCTATGTCCCAATGCCCAAATTTTCCTCTTTTTAAAGGACGCCAGTCATACTGGGTGAAGGGAACAGCTAACTCCAAGATAACTTCACTGTAACTTAAATAACTGCATCTGCAATGAACCTGTTCCCAACTCAGGTCACAATCTGAGGTATCTGAGATTAGGGCATCAACATATCTCCTGGAGGGACACTATTTACCCCCTAACACCATGTAAGATAACATATTCACAGGTACTGGACATCTTTGTGCGGGCAGAATGTTCTACCTACTACCTCCAGATTCTCCAGACAGCTTCACTCACCTACAATGAGGAGACCTCTAGGCCTTGCAAGAGAGGCAAGGGCTAGCTGGCAAGGGCCAGCGTGGTGACATGGAAAGAGTTTGGCCCTTGCCTTCAGCAACGTCTGGATTCGAATTGGCCTCTGCTCCTTATAGCTGTGCAAACTTAGAGCAAACACTTTTACTTCTCTGAGGCTCAGTTACGTCCTCTGAAAACAGGTCTAACAATCACCATCTCCCGAGGGTAGTTGTTATAATTCCACGAGGGATAGCTCTGAAGCAACTTGTGCGTCAAAAGCACATATGAAATGGGAGCTGTTATCATGTGTCCCCACACCCCAATTTTTAAGAAAAAAAGTAAAGATTTATTTCACATAATTACTGCCATTGCTAGTTCTATTCCATGTTGAAAGAGCAAATTTGTCTGTGTGCCCAGATGGCCCTGCCAAGGCAGAGTAACAGTTAAATTAAGAGGCCACACACCAGGTGGGGGCAGGGGACCACCCCAGGGACCCACTGCCTCCCACATCAGATCCTCCCTTTTCTCTGTCCACCTTCCCTGGACTTGGGACTGACTGCTACAGAGACCTCCGACCCCCGGGGAGCCACTGAAGCCAACGACTAGGGTAATTCTCAACATGCCAAAGTCCCAAGCTTTAAAATTTTAAAAGAAATAAAATCTAAACTGTCAACAACCTGCATCAATCCCCTTCAGGTCATCTCCTTGTGTCTCTTAAGCAAGCACAGCCTCACTTGAAGCCAGTTTTTGCGGTGAGCCGCATTTTTTCAGGAAGGAAAGCTGAAAGAAGAGAGAGGTGCCAGGAGCTCAAGACCCTTTGCCACTTTTTTGACCAAAGTATGGAAGACTGCATGGATATGAGTTTCTTATAGACCAACGCACACTGTCAGGGAAGTAAGAAAGATGCTTACTCTACTGCCTGGGAGTTTTGCTTTGGAGTGAAATTATCAGAGAGAAAGACGCAGGAGAGGTGTGAAAGGATAGGAATGGACACACCATGGGCTTTGGTTGTGTATGCTGTGTGTCTTACCAAGGCTCTTCAAAGCAGTCCCCAATACCATTTGAGCACAAGTTACCAATACGGGGTGCCATGCAAAAACTGCCATGGGCCAGGAGAGAGCTAGCAGGCCTCTGACAGACTGCTCCAAATCCCCTGCCCAAAAACGTCTTCCCTGCAATGTGACTTTGTTAACAGACCAACTTCAGCAGGGAGGTTTTATTTATTTGCTAGAACTGCCATCAAAGAAGGCACCACAAAACACACAGCTTAAACAAAGGAAATTTACTGTCTCACAGGTCTGGAGGCTAGAAGTCCAAGAGCAAGGTGTCAGCAGGGTACGTTCTCTTAACTTCTAGTGTTGATGGCAGTCCTCAGGTTCACTCCAACCTCTGCCTCTGTCTTCACATGGCCTTGTCTCTCTGTATGTCTCTGTCTTCACATAGCCACCTTCTTATAAGGACATCGGTCATGGATTCAGGCCCACTCTACACCATGACCTCATCTTAACTAATTACACCTGCAGCAACCACATACTGAGGTACCAATGGTTAGGATTACAACAAAGAAGTATGTGGCCCGTGGGACCCAGGTTGATACTCCTTGTGCTACAATAACAAAACTTCACCTGCCTCCCACATTCCTTCCATCAGAAAAGTGTCCCTCTCTACCCAACCTGCTCCCCAAGCTCTCTCCGAGGAGCCACTGCTGGCCCTTTGACTTCAAGCCCTGTTTACTCCCTTCCCCCGCTCCAGACTTGCCAATTCAAGGCAGGGTCTTCAAACTGATGGTTTCAAAGGCTTCTCCCTCTGCCATGCTGCTTGGCTCCTGCCTGCCTGCCGTGCCAACAGATGAAGTTGTGAGGGCTGCTGGCCTCCCTGCATCTAATCCTGAGCCTCCGCAGCAGCAGGGAAGGTGGCAAATGTTCAATAGCAGTTGTTGGCAAAGAAGCACAGCAGTGGCCAGGCCCAATGATGCCACTGCATGCACAAAAGCCGCTTTAGCAAATTTCTCCTATGTGGTCAGAATTGCAAACAGGACAAAGGCCTCTGCTGTGTGTGGGTTCTGGGGACAGGGAAACACAGAACTCCTTTTTAATTCTTTGCTGGTTGATTAGTCTGGATGAGTGGCTGAGATCTCTCTCTTAATTTCACTTGTTTGTAATATTGGTAGATTCATCTGATCTGTGAAATGCAATGCAGGTCAAATTTATGTGGCAGTAAAATATAAAGCAGAAAATTTCCACATGAGTATGGTTTTATCTTAAAGTAAAATGGCTTCTGCATTGATTAGGCTCTGGTCAGCAAACCATAATAAACTACTTGACAGTTTGCTAGATTACATTAATTAGTTAATGACTGGGTAATACTTGCAAACTATGAAGTGCTGATTAATAGTAAACAATCTTATGATCATGCACAAATGTGATTTTTGTTGCCTCCTCAGAGAGTCTTTGGGTACCTATTCTTATCTTTTAACATTATTATATTTGTTAATCAAATAACTGTATGTCAGAACTCAGTAATCCATCCCACAAATCCTAGCCAGTAACATCAAATAGTGACATAGCCTTGTACTTAATTAGGAAGGAAAAGGTCTTTTCGAAATTTAGCATTTGGCTCTAGACAAATAGGTCAAAACCTATTGTTTTGACTTGGTTTGTATTTGGGATTGAGGAATTGGTGGAGGTTTCTATTGCCCTTCTATTTTCAGATCGGCTATGCGATTGCGAGCAAGCATTCACCCTTGCTGAAATAGCTAGTGGCCTTAGAAAGGTAGTTAGACAGGGATATTGGCCAGAATTTGTTTCTATTTCCAAGTTGAAATACTCTTCCCCAGAATCCTCTCCTAGTTCCCTTAGCCCAGAGCTCCCCCATGTGATTTGTCACTGTAACTGTCAAGAAACTAACAATAAAAAATCTAACTCTTTCAGCTTTAAAAATGCTATGCCTCCATTTTAAACTAATCACCTCATAAAATCTTTGACTGGATCCTCATCTCCCCTAGAGAACATGAAATATGATTGAATAGGGATTTGTTTAGGAAGTCTCTGCACATTTTTTGGTATATTTTGCTTTGGTTTTAACAAGCATGTCCCCTGTTTCTTGGGAGTTCAGGAAGTGTTTTCTGGCACTTCCAAAAGTGACTCTGAGCTGCACTGAAGAGAAGAATTCTATGCTCTTCAAGTTTCACCTGAGTGTGAACTAGTGGCCAACACAGGGGCTGGTTTCCTGAATTCTTTCAATTTACCTTTTTAGTTATATGACTTAATATTTTTCATTATCTTTATATCATTACAGAAAGTAACATCAGCCATGTGCTCACCCTCCAGATTTAACAGAAGTTAACATTTTGCCACATATGCTTCTGAACGGTCTTCGTTTTTAAAAAAATAAGATGTTACAGCTCAAGCTCCAAATCCCTCCCATATCTATCTTCCTTTTCCCTCCCCAGAGTAACCACTCTCCAGAAGTTGATGTGTATGTTTCCCATGAATGTTCTTATCCTGGTCTCTATACATATGTATTATAAGCAAAACATAATACTATTCTCAGTGATTTTTAATTTGCATGGCTAGAACCAGACTAACCACTTACTTGTAGGTTCTAACCTAGGAAAACTTACAGACATGGGCATTATTACAGTATATTTATTGCAGTACCAATAAATACTGCAAGAGCAGTATTTTTTTTTTTTTTTACCAAGAGCAAAAAAAAAAAAAGAAAGTGAATACAACCTAATCATCCATTGGTAGGGACTGGATAAATAAAATTGTACTTTATTCTGACAGTGGAATACTATACCACAGTTAAAATAACTATAGACTAGATCTATACTGTATCAACACAAATCTCAAAAACAGAGTTGAGTGAAAAAGCAAACTGCAAAAAGATAAAGTGTACAGGATGAAACCATCCAGTTATCCATTTAACTCACTTGTAACTCTAATTTTTCTGATGAATGTTTCTTCACCTTTAAAACAGATGAAAAAAATAGTATTTTACAGTTATTTCATTTAAATCTCTTTCCAGTTTGCAGAACACTTTCATACATACAGTCTCATTATTAAAAACAAAAGAGAACATAAAAGTGTTAATGTTTAAAAGTGCTTCCTCAGCTTTTGTACTCATGAGAATTTTTAGTAAGACTGGATTAGCTTAAGAAAGCTGTATGGATGGGTTGTATTCTTATCTATAGGACTATCCTGCCCAGTATGTGAAACATTAATTAACATAAACCTCTGACCTTGGTTAAGACTCCTAACCAGCCAACCCCCGAACCAAAGAAAAAGAGTAAAAAGTCAGTCCCAGGAAGGGCTTCTCAAGGCACTGCCTCTTCAGACATCTCAGTCTATAAAATAACCTGAATGTTTCCACAAGACTCCTCAGAAGAAAGCATAACGGAAGTTCCTTGTTCAAACAAAAATTCCTCTAGAATATAAAATGATTCAGCTCTCATCACACAGTAGGCCCTTAAGAAGATAGGCCTAATGCACAGTTCTTCCCAGCTCTTTTTTCTCTTCATGGAGAAGCCAAATAATACGCAGGCAGGAATTATAACTCTATCCTTGCATCCTGCAGGTTATGGTTTTTGCACATGAAAGATGCTCAACAAATGTAGGAGGCAGTATAGAGCACTGGAATTCATGCAATCCAAAGTCACACCAAACAGGCCTGCCTTCAAGTCACAGATCTACCACGTATTCAGTTACGGATTTACCAAGTGACCTTGGGTTCTGCTTACCTGATTATTTGTCAGATTCAGCAAATAAAAATTTAGGATACCCGGTTAAATTGGGGGAATAGACTTATAAAAAAATCATTCACTGTTTATTTGAAATTAACATTTAACTGGGCGTCCTGTATTTTATCTGGTTATCCTACTTTGAGCAATCCACTTCTCCATGTTTCAGGCAGTTCTGCCTGGAGAAACAGCCCACAAGGAAGCAGCATGCCCTAGTCAGAGTCACACCATGGATGAGACCAGAACTCTGGCCTCTCCAGGGGATGACTCAGGGCTACTTGACACTTAGTGCCCTAAAGTCAGGGATCCTACACAACTCCCTAAGAGAGCCCTTCCCAATGAAGAACAGTCCCTCATAAAGTACTCGTGGGGCCTTATTTGAAGATGGAATTCCCATCATTCAATCTTCATGGTTTTCTGAGAGAAACTTCTTTAACTAGGAATTTGTTTAGCTAAGACGGTGGACAAATCCACATTATTTCTCTCCCTTGTTATTATTTTTCCATATATATTTCCCTATCTAGACTCCAAGTATTATATGAATACACAGACTGTATATTCACCCTACAACCTAATACTAAAAATAGCGGGCATGAAGGGAAGATGAGGGGATTCTCGTCTTATTTCTGTCCTGAAACAGCTGAATATTCAATAGCCAGAAAAATAACCAGAGAGCCTTTTGGTGTGCCTGCATCCTTGGGTAGGTATTTCAGCTTACTAAAAATGCTCTCTTTCCCTCCTAAACACACTATTACCCTCAATATTGCAGTTCCTGAGTCTGGTCCTACACTGGGCCAAAACAGCAGGACTAAAGGGATAATAAGAGTAAAACAGAAAAGAGGTCTCAGTTCCACAAGTAATTTTCTGAGGTTCTCTTCAATGTCATGTAAGGTAGTGGAAGCTTTAGCATCAGAGAAATGGTTCAAATTTGGGCTCTGCCACTTACTAGCTCAGTCACCTTGGAAAGTTAATTTAGCCTTTTTGTGCCTGTTTCCTCATCTGTAGAATGGTGGTAGTAACATGTACCTCAAAGTGTTACCTTAAGAATTAAAGAAATAAAAATTATGTAAAGCACTTAGCACAATGTTAGGCAGAGAACAAGTGCTCAAAAAATACCTATTGGGAGTTCCCGTCGTGGCTCAGTGGTTAATGAATCCAACTAGGAACTGTGAGGTTTCGGGTTTAATCCCTGGCCTTGCTCAGAGGGCTAAGGATCCAGCGTTGCCGTGAGCTGTGGTGTAGGTCACAGATGCGGCTCGCATCCTGCACTGCTGTGGCTCTGGTGTAGGCCGGCAGCTACAGCTCCAATTACACGCCTAGCCTGGGACCCTCCATAAGCTGCGGGTGCGGCCCTAGAAAAAGGAAAAAAAACAAAAACAAAAACCTATTGTTACTGTGATGCTTTCAGAGAAACACTGCTTCTGACTCCAAACCAACACAATCACAGGCAGGCTGAAATTAGCCTCGAATAACCCGAGTCTGACTGGGAGAATGGCCAGCCTGTCTCCCAGCTCAGGAAAGCTTTTTTTTAAGAAATGTGCGAGCACATACATGTGTTCATGCGCACACACACACTCACACATGCACCAAGCAAAATGATGGGATAGCAGTTCACATATAACTCAGAATTAGCCACATACATACTTAAAGAAATGATTTTTCATAAGCAGCTTATTATTTGGGGGAAAATGTGATTCACAAATTCTCATTTGAAAGCTTTTGGCTCAGATGCCAGCACCAATAACAAATGCCATTTTGGGGACAGAACCAGCTATAGAATGTCTTCCATAAAAGGGAAAAAAATAATTTCCATTTTAGCCTGTGTCTGGAAAGACTATCTCACTCAGCTTTAAAAGTGGGCAGCAATATCTCCAAGTTTTGTGAATCTCAGGGCCAGCTGAATCTATCTGCTTAGCATTTCTGATGCATGATTATACTTGACAGCATCCTTTGATACATAGTATCCACTCCTTCCCTCTTCCATGTACCTGCCTACATACCACAGGGATGGCAAAACTAAAAACTCTACCTCCCTGGTTCTCTTGCAGCTAGGATTCTATTTGGCCAATGAGATGCTCTTGCACAAGATTTGGAAAGCAGGAGTGAGGCAAAGGCCATCTCCCTGCTGCTACTGTCACTGTTGGTCAAGTGTCACTGGTCAGCCCTGAACTCTGAGAAGTAGTAGAAGCAGTAGTGGTGACAGGGTCTAGAGCAACAGCTTCCCAGCCTCTGAGTCCCAGTTACAGTGGTGTCTCCTGATTGCCAATATTCTAAACCTTCCAAAGATTTTATAAGCACCAAAACCTAACTGATAAAATTTCCTTGGTGCTTTAACTACCTTCTCATCAAAATATTTTTAACAGTAGTGAGGCATGAGCTCCACCTCCTCGGGGTCTGGGAAATAGCCCCAAATGAGCCCTTGCCTGCATTAAATGTCTAAGGCTCATATTTCATATCAGAAATGAATGCAAAATTTGAATTCTGCTTCATAATTCATCTCTTTTAATGGGGAAAATGTTATTTATCTGCAAATAAAACATATGCTTAAAGGAAAACATGCTATGCTCATTGTGTATCATAGAAAAGTGGTTCCCAAACCAGGATTTGCACCAGAATGTGCACAAAGCACCAATAACTACAGATTCTCAAGCCCAATGCCAGAATGAGAATCTCTAAAGATGCATAGTGGATCATGGAATCCAAATTTCTAAAAGCCTCCCCCCAGTTCATTCTGATATGCAGCTAGATTTGAAAATAATTTGTTTATTAGGTCATCAAGCAAATAGGTATCTGGACTATATTCCCTCAGTTTCCCCAAAAAGATTTTTTTCATTGATTTACTTATTTCTTGGCCACGCCCATGGCACGTGGACATTCTTGGGCCAGGGATCGAACCCACCCCATAGCTGTAACCAGAGCCGCAGCAGGGACAACACCTGAT
Organism: Phacochoerus africanus; assembly: GCF_016906955.1. Taxonomy (NCBI): domain Eukaryota; kingdom Metazoa; phylum Chordata; class Mammalia; order Artiodactyla; family Suidae; genus Phacochoerus; species Phacochoerus africanus. The sequence continues at coordinate 124,535,997 of NC_062560.1, read as the reverse complement.
CTTTAAACTGCTGAACCATGAGGGGATTTTAGTTATTGACTTATTATTTGATAGTTTGGCTGCATTTTTAAAAGGGTATGCGAAGAAAATATTCAGTCAAAGGTTTGTTGTGTCACTGGTAAACATATACTAAAAAAAACCACTGTCCAGTACGTCACTCACTGTTGCAATATAAATAAGATGCCACACAATACATTTGTTTTAATACTCTTTCTGGAGTATAGATACAAACAAGAGAGCCAACTTATTTGCCTTTTTTGCTTGGGAACCAGAAAGCTCAGAGCTAAACTCTGTGCTTTGTTTAATAGAGAAGTCATTCTATGTTCCTAGTAGTTGTCTCATTTCTTCTAAATAGTTATCTCATTTCTTCTAAACAATCTGTCTTTTTTAAGTTTGTACATTTATTTTTCTTGTTCCAATTCAGGTCTTTTAATATTATAAACAAATTCAAATGTATACAGGGTATAATTTATAAGTTAATTAATTGGTTTTCTTTGGCTTTGGTCTGTTCGAGATGAATGACAGAATTGATTGTACTGAGCAACAACAATTATATTCAGCATATGAAGGTCTCAGAGGACTGTGCCAACATACACTCCCTTTATATAATTATTTATTCAGATTACATTCTCATTAAAAAATCCAAACAACAGTAAAGTATATAAAGTAGAAAATATAAGTCCCTTGCACTGCAATACTACTCTCTCCTTCACAACATAAGTAAACCACTTTAAGCAAACTAGTGAATGATCTCCTAGACCTTACTTTCCGAACATATAAAAGCAAATATATATTTCAAACTAGAATCATATTTTACATATTCTTCTGCACCTTGCTCTGTTTCTCTTACAATTCAGTTTGGATACATTTTCATGTCTATATTTATGAATCTATGTCATAATTTTGAATAGCTACATATAGTCCATCATCCGGATGGCATGATTTATTTCAGCGGTTCTTTACCTAACATAAGCTCTTCTAGCCAACAATATGGCATGACATGGTGTTTCCACTGGGGATACATGAAGGGGGAAGTTAGAAGTTCCTTCCTAAAGACATGACTGTTTTACTATTTAGTCTCTTGTATGCAGTCACAATGCTCACAGTCCCTCAATAAGAAATCCTCAAATACTAATGAAACTGAGAGTGAAAAATGGTAAGAAGTCAGTAAATGATACTTTAAACCAACTACGTACTGCCAATGCATCTTAAACAAGCATTTTATTTTCCCTTAACAGATTCTAAATATGACCCATTATCCATACTACCCATATAGCCAGATCAAGGTGCTTAGCAGGGATTTTCTTTTACAATCAAGACATTATGAAAGTTTTTTAAGGTAGCTATCTACCAAATTGTTTTCAATTTCACAGAAAAGAAGGCTCACTCTTTGGTTAGTGAATCAAAAAGAGAAGAGATGTTGTGTGGCTTGGCTCTCTCATTGCAAGCTGCTCACATTGCAATGTGTAGAAACCTCGTCCTGATCTAAACCAGGAACTCTTGGAGGAAAACAAGAGGCACAGGTAACACTCATAGGAGACTAGAAGCTTTTTGTAATCACAAGAAGCTTAGTTCATGTTATTCTAAAAAATTAAACTCTTCTGCTGTATGTTTATAAAGAGAAAGTTTTATATGGCTAGCATCTCCATTGAGCAATATACCATTTTTCTTTGGAGAGTAATAAAATAAAACAGAGGCAAATGACTGATTCTGTTTTTTAGGGAACTGCTTTATGTGACCACAAATATTTCACTAAATACTTTTTATCTTGGTGTGTGGGAAGGAGGAGTGGTGTAGTCAAGAGGCACATGTAAGTGTCACATGTACACCTAAGTCATCTGACTTCCATTCATACACATTCATTCATTCCTACATCAATCCATGTAATATACAGTTCACTAAACCCAAACACTTTCAGAGAACTTATTAAAGAAAAATGGCTTAAGCTACTACCAACTCTGATGTGGTTAAGACATCAACCTCCACCATTTTCTTGAGCCCCTCAAACTTCTCAGTTTTGGGGCTAATAACTGACTACTCTGAGACATGGTGAAAGTTGTGTGTATACTCACCAGAAAAAATGCTCATTTACACAACATTTTAGATACATTTCAGGAGTTTTGTGGAGCAAATTTAACAAAATGGTATTTATTTCAACAAAAGCAATCCATAGAATGATACAGCCAAATGGCATTTTGTCTTAATACTTTTGTATAACTTTTCCTATAAATGCATTCACTGATGAAAAGCAAAAGCAATCCTTTGTTGGATCTCGCATCCTGCTTTTCAAATCAGAAAATAAGGTCACCTTATAAAAGGCCGCAAAGAAGCACATTTCAAGAGTGTCCCTCTACTGCCATCTTGTGGATTTCTGTTGATAAAACAGTAAAAAGCTACAAGAGTTTTTTTCCCTTCTAATTTTTTTTTCTTTCTTTGGAAGTTCCCCGGCTAGGGGTCCAAATCAAATCGGAGCTCCAGCTGCTGGCCTACACCACAGCCACAGCAACAACCCAGGATCCAAGCTGTATCTGCAACCTACACCACAGCTTGCGGCAACACTGGATGCTTAACCCATTGAGCAAAGCCTGGGATTAAAACCTGTGTCCTCGTGGATACTATGTCAGGTTCTTAACCCACTGAGCCACAACAGGGAACTCCCCTTCTAATTTTCAACACACATACACCCCTCATCTATGTTAAAATCTTGCTACACCCTCTTTCTCTCTATATACACCAAAACACCCATTTTTTAAAAAATCACAGAAAAGTAGACTGTTTTTAAAATGACATTCTACCATGAAATATTTCAGGATGCATTTCCCCCTATTTAACTACAATATCAGCACACCTTAAAAAATTCACCATAAATTCAACATCAAGCACCCACTCCATACTAAAATTTCTTCTATTGTCCCCAAGATGTCCTTTATTGATTCTATTTTTCCAATCTGGGATCCACTCAAGATTCACTCAGAGCACCTGGCTGTTTGTCTCTTTAGTCTCCTGCAATCCAGAACAATCTCCCTGACCCCCCTCTGCTCTTCACAACATCAAATCCTCTGAAGAATACAGGTCAGTTGTCCATTATGCTGTGCATTTTAGGACTGTCTATTTCCTTGTAATAAGAGTAAGGTCAAACATTTCCAGCAAGAACATCATATAAATGACATTGTGTACCTACCACTGAGTCATGCTGGAAGCACAGTGTCAAACCACTACTGCCATTTCCAAGCTTGACCACTCGGTTATAGTGGTGATCACCAGACTTTTCCATTGTAAGAGCACATAATTCCCTTTACTAAAAGTAATCTGTGGAGTGATAATTTGAAACTTATTTCCAATAACATTTTACTCAGTCATAGTTGCATCAACTGATCATCCTTACCCAAACCATTTATTACCTTGGGGGTTATAAACCAGCAATTTTCAAATAATATTATTCTACATTTAGTAGCTGGCATTCTTCTATAAAAAATAAAAACAAAACCAGAGTTTTCCTTTTTCTCCTCTCCTCTTTTATATTATCACCATGGATTAACAGACTTTTCTTAACTCAATGTGTTATAAACCATTAGCATCATTATGATTTTTGATGTTCAAATTATTCCAGACTTAGCCATTGGGTGTTCCCTCAAGTTAGCTCCTATGTCCTTATGACATGTTCTCTTCATTCTCTGTCCATTTTCTTCTTTCTGATAGAGCAAGATAGCCAGGCTCATCTTATACTTGTACTTTACTTGAAATCAGCAATTTCTTCAAGGAAATCTGATTCATCTTAGTAGGAAATGAGGTACAGAAACAAAAATCTGGGTGCTAGGTGTGCTCACTGATACTGGAGAGTTATTGCTCCTATATCCTTTTGATCAATGTATAGAGATAAGGGGAAACACACAAACATGTTATGAGTTCGGAAGACTTCTAACTATGATGGAGTAGCTTGGTGGCAGTCCAATAATCTAACAAGAAAAACTTATAAACTCATGCTTTTAAAAATATGTGTTGTGAAGGAATTAGGGGGCTACTGAGTCAGCCAGAACTTAAGAGATGAGATCCAGAAAGAATGAAAGCTCATTAAGATGAGCCTTTCTGCACACTGCTTTTCCATCAGGATATTTTGGCATAGAGCATAAGACAGAAGCCAGCAGATTAGCTTTGGGTCACCACATGAGGTGGGGAGACTAAAATGAAGTTTGGAGCTGCCAAGGCAGCTGATGGATCAAGATCCTAAAGAGGTAGGAGGACACTGAATAGAATGTAACATGTGTAACCAGTTTTCTTTTAGAGGCACTAACACCACATGTTGTACAGAGAATAAGGCTAAGAAGTCAGGTAGAAAGCATCAGCAAAGCAGAGCAAGTCTGTGACATGATCACAGTGCTAGGGAGGGAAAAACTGGAGTTTATAATTTACCAGGTAGGAGGAGCCCTAGCAAAAACTCTGATTCTTAGTTGGAACTCCTATAGGGCTACATCCTAGAAGTGGGGGTTAACCAGAGGTAAAGCTGGACATGTAAAGATTGCAAACTAGTCTTGAGACAGCAAAGTCTCTACTGAATCAAAGTGATCTGATCCTCTGCTGCCTGCCACAGGAAAAGGGCAGTCCTCTTTGAAGGAAGATAACATGATCAGGAGCCGCTACAATTTTTCTTATAGAATGTTGAGCATTTATGTGTCTTATATGTGTCTTATAAATACACAAGACGAGAAAAAAGAGAGAGGATAGAAACAGAAACAGGTGGTATTGGAGTTACCAGACACAGACTTTGAAATAACTGTGATGAACAGGTTCATGAAAATAGATGGAAACAGAGAGATTTTCACCAGGGAACTAGAAAATGTAATGAAAAGTCACATGTAAAGTCTGGAACAGAAAATAAAATGGTTAAAATTAAGAATTCAACATAGGGGTTTAACAGTAGATTTGACAAAGTGAAAACATGATCAGTACACTAAGAGATAGGTCAGTAGATAGAAAAAAGAATGGAGAGCAAAAAGAATAGAAATTCCTGAAAAGAATATAAGAGATATATGAGGTACAGTAGGAAAGTCTAACACAAGTGTAGTTGGGAGACCCAGGAAAAAAAGTGAATGGAAGTGGACAAATTCCTTGAGAAACACAACTCAATAAATTAACTGACAGTAGAAGAAAGAGTCCTATATCGATGAAAGACACAAAACTTGTTATTAAAAACCTCCCAATGAAGTAAAACTCTAGGCCTAAATGACTCCACTAATAAATTATTTCAAACACTTGAAGAAGAAATAACATTGATGTCACACAAATACTTCCAGAGATCAGAAAAAAGGAAAGAACATTCCAAGAAGATAAAATAACATAGTAAAAAGGGCAGGAAGAAACCTTGGGAGGTGACGGATATGTCTATGGTCTTGATGGTTTCACAGGTACATATGTATCCCCAAATTCAGCAAGTTGTATACATTAAATATGTACAGATTTTTTACATGTCAATTATACCTCAAGAAAATGGTTTTAAAAAGAAATGAAAATTGTGTGTGTAAACGAACAGTGTGTGGAGATCTAATCCAGTGATATTTAACAATGATAATACAACTGAACCAAGTGGAGTTTATGGGAAAATCAAGTAGTGTAATTTACTATATTGGGAAGAAGAAAAGGGAGAAAAGTATATGATCACTTCAACAGATGTAGAAAAGATATTTGATAAGACTGAACTCATAACTGTGGTTTAAAAAAAAAAACTCAGAGTTCCCGTCAAGCGCAGTGGTTAACGAATTCAACTATGAACCATGAGGTTGTGGATTCAATCCCTGGCCTTGCTCAGTGGGTTAAGGATCCGGCATTGCCGTGAGCTGTGGTGTAGGTTGCAGACACGGCTCGGATCCTGCGTTGCTGTGGCTCTGTTGTAGGCCGGCAGCTACAGCTCTGATTCGACCCCTAGCCTGGGAACCTCCATATGCTGCAGGAACAGCCCTAGAAAAGGAAAAAAAAAAAAAAAAAAACTCTTAGCAAGCTTGAAAGAAAAGGAAACTTCCTTAATCTGAATAAACAGTAACTACAAAAATTACTATTATTATTTTTTAAAATTTCCCAAGATCAGGAATAAGACAATTATATCTGCTTGCAACACTTCTACTTAACACTGTACTAGAGAGCTTAGCCAGTTTAATCAAGAAAAAGATAAAAATCTAAAAGACATAAGGATTAAAAATGAAATAAAAACTATCATTTACATATGACATGACTGCATACATAAGAAATCCAAAGGAGTCTCCCAAAGCAACAGAAATAAAAGCAAAAATAAACCAATGGGACCTAATAAAACTGACAAGCTGTTTCACAACAAAGTAAGCCAAAAAAAACCACACACACACACAAAAAGACAATTTACAGTATGGGAGAAAATAGTTTCAAATGATGCAACTGACAAGGGCCTAATCTCTAAAATAGACAAACAACTCATACAACCCAACAACAAAAATGCTAACAACCCAATTGAAAAATGGGCAAAAGACCTGAATAGACACTTCTCCAAAAAAGATATACAGATGGCCAACAAGCACATGAAACAATGCTCAACATCCCTGATTATTAGAGAAATGCAAATCAAAACTGCCACAAGATACCACCTCACACCAGTCAGAATGGCCATCATTCATAAGTCCACAAATAACAAATGCTGGAGGGGGTGTGGAGAAAAGGGAACCCTCCTGCACTGTTGGTGGGAATGTAAACTGGTACAGCCACTTTGGAGAACAGTTTGGAGGTACCTTAGAAAACTATACATAGAACTACCATGTGACCCAGCAATCCCACTCTTGGGCATATATCCAGACAAAACTGTCCTTGAAAAAGACACGTGCACCCGCATCTTCATTGCAGCACTATTCACAATAGCCAGGACATGGAAACAACCAACATGTCCATCAACAGATGATTGGGTTAGGAAGATGTGGTATATATACACCATGGAATACTACTCATCCATAAAAAAGAATGACATAATGTCATTTGCAGCAACATGGATGGAACTAGAGACTCTCATCCTGAGTGAAGTAAATAAGAAAGAGAAAGACAAATACCATAGGTATCACTTATATCTGGCATCTAATATATGGCACAAATGAACCTTTCCACAGAAAAGAAACTCATGGACTTGGAGAATAGACTTGTGGTTACCCGGGGGAGGGAGAGAGAGTGGGATGGACGGGGAGTCTGGGGTTCATAGATGCAAACTATTGCCTTTGGAATGGATTAGCAATGAGATCCTGCTGCATAGTACTGGGAACTATGTCTAGTCACTTATGATGGAGCATGATAATGTGAGAAAAAAGAATGTATATATGTATGTGTGACTGGGTCACCATGCTGTCCAGTAGAAAAAAAATTGTATTGAGGAAATAACAATAAAAAAGTTCTGAACTCATAGGGAGTTGCAAAGAGAATAAAGAAGGTCCCACATAAACTTCACCCAGTTTCTCCCAATAGTTAAATCTCACATAGCTTAAGTACAATACCTAAAACTAACATAACCATGTAAATCAATTATATTTCAGTAAAAACAAACCCCAGAAATTGACATTGGTACAATGTATGTGTGTGTAGTGCAATGTCATTTTAACACATCTCCTTCTGCTCTACTACCTCTAGTTTTAAAGCAGCCACCTTCATCAGTTTAAGTTCAGGCTCTGCATCAGAGGTACTTCTCACTTAAGTACTATCTTTTCCTTTGAATAGACATGTTAGTGGCTTGAGCGAAATAAATCTGTGACTGTTAAGGTTTGCATGTTAGTGACACACTTATGAGCTACCCACCTATCTCTTGCAAGACTTGATCACTGTGTCTGACACGACTTAGTAGTGCATTAGGCACTGGTATTGGACATGGCACTCTGAACAACCTTATTTCCTTCCCACTCTTGTGAGGGTCCCTTTGGCTTTTAATCTTTAACAATAACAAGCCCTCAACTGCTTCGACTTTTCATCTATGGTCCAGCATTTATCTTTAATTGTTCTACTGCAACTCTATGCTCATATCCTTTTCCCTTACACTACCCTTTTAGTGATAATCTCTGTCACTGTACCCAGCAACCCAGATTCTTTTCTGTTAAACAGAGAGCATTTGCAGATTGCAGATGTTCCTTTCTATTGCTTTCAGAGTACTATGCTTATCTTCTTCATTGACTGCAGCAGCTTTTGCTAAAAATCTCAATCTTATAGTCTAAAGTTTCTTTACGGAGTTGTCTTATTACTTATTTCTACCCAGAGGACTTTTTTGGTTGTTCTTTTTCGTTTAGTTTTTCCTGAATACAGTTCTTAAAATTTAGAGAAGCGGTATTAGATTCTTATGGAATAGCTTTAAAAGCAACCACTTGTTTTATTGAACTCTGATGATCATTTGTTGTACGGCCAACTTTTCTCTAAGATGCCAGTTCACCTTGGAAGTGCCTGTTCATCATAGTAAAAGTGAAGAACTTCACAAAAACACCTTTTTCTAATCCAATCATCTAATACATGTCTTATTTTTGAGTCTTTACTATGTGCCAGACACTGTCCTAGGCACTTGGGATGCATCGTTGAATAAAATACATAAAAAGCTCTGCCCTCGGAGAACTTATATTCTGGCAGGGAAAGGCAAATGATAAACAATAAGCATAATAAATGACTAAATTATACAGTATGTTCACAGGTGATAAATGCTATGGAAAAAACAGACCAGGGTAAGATGGGATAAGGAGAGCAAGTTGAAACTTCCTTACACCCCCAGCCTTTATACTCAATGTTTCATCTAGTCTCCTATCTTGAAAAAATTATTCCTCACATCTTGTACCACCAATCAATTATGACACAATTATTTCTCTGATTCCCTTCACAGCCAAATTTTTTCAACAAATTGTCTACACTCACTGCTTTCACATTTCACTTCCTAGTTAATTTGTAACTCAAAGTTATCTAATTTCTTTCTTTCTTTCTTTCTTTTTTTTCTTGTCTTTTTAGGGCTTCACCTGTGCCACATGGAGATTCCTAGGCTGGGGGTTGAAGGCTGAATTGGAGCTATAGCTGCTGGCCTACACCACAGCCACAGCAATGCCAGATCCAAGCGACGTCTGCAACCTACACCACAGCTCACGGCAATGCCAAATCCTTAACCCACTGAGCGAGGCCAGGGATCCAACCTGCGACCTCATGGATACTAGTCAAATTCATTTCTGCTGAGCCAGGACAGGAACTCCCAAAAGTTATCTAATTTCTGCTCCTACCTCTTCACTTAAACTGCTACTGTAAAAGTCACTAATGACTTCCATGTTATCAAATCCAATGGAAATGAATGCAAATTTTTTTTTTGTCTTTTTTGTCTTTTTGCTATTTCTTGGGGCCGCTCCCACGGCATATGGAGGTTCCCAGGCTAGGGGTCGAAACGGAGCTGTAGCCACCGGCCTACGCCAGAGCCACAGCAACGCGGGATCCGAGCCGTGTCTGCAACCTACACCACAGCTCACGGCAACGCCGGATCGTTAACCCACTGAGCAAGGGCAGGGACCGAACCCGCAACCTCATGGTTCCTAGTCAGATTCGTTAACCACTGCGCCACGATGGGAACTCCTTGCAAATTTTGATACTGTTGACCACTCTTCCTTCCTGAAACATGCCACCACCTATATTGTTCTTTCCTACTTATGCTCCTACTTCTCAGTCTCTGCTGACAGCTACACTACTCTGACCACCCTCTAAATGCTTGCGATGCATGCGTTCCTCTGGATTCTATTCCAGTCCCTTCTTTTTTTTCTTATTCTTTCTGGTTGGACTCTATCATTCACTGTGATTTCAATTATTATGTATATATTGATGACTCTCAACTTTTATATCCAGCCAGACCTTTCTCCTGAATTCCAGAACCATTTATCTGTCTACTATTCATATGTACCTGGATGGCCCATAGGCACTTAAACAGCCCATCTAAAAATGACTCCTCTTCCCCTGCCAAACCTGCCTGTCTTCTCATTGACCCAGCTCAGTGAATAGCACCACCATCTTTCTAGCTGACTCATCATTTTGAAACCTGAATTTCATACTCTCCTTTCAGCACTCTCATTTCTTCTCCCACACACATTAATCATCAAGTCTGATTGATGCTATATGCTAAACAGCTCTCAAATCTATTTCTATCCACAAGTGCCACTACCCTAGCCCAGGGTACTATATTTTCTCATCCACATTAATACAACAGCTTCATAAGTGGTTCCCTTGACCCCAGTTGTTGCACACTCCCAATTGTCCACACATTAGTCAGAGTGACCTCTAAGGATCTAGATCTAACCGTATCATTTCTTTGCTTAAAACCCTTCATTTGATTCCCTTCTGTCCATAGGATAAAACCCAACTCTTTAGTGTAGGTTATAAATTCCTCTGAATTAACATCTAAGTTAAAACTGCTGCGAACCTGAACTATCTGCAGTGTTCCAAATACTCCATGCACTTTGGGCTTCATACCTGAAACACTCCTTCCACCCCACAGTGACTGTGTGGCAAATGCCTGTTGATCCTTCTTACTTTTCATTTTATGTCTCTTCCTGAAGTCTGGTCTAGTGCCCCTGCCATCTGCTCCCATAGAAGTTGGTATTCTACTCCTCCAATCACAGCCCTATCATTATTTCTTTATTTGGTTTCCTCACAAGCTGGATGGTGAGCTCCATGAAGGAAAGGCCAAGTCTGTCTTGCTCATGACTGACTGTATTCTTTGTAGACCAGAGTTAGGGGTTAAGTCAATGTTCATTGAATGAATAAGCAACAAGCCCAGGTAAACTTGAGCCCCACACATTTCAAAGAGGAAAGTGAATCATAAAAAAGTGTAACTTTTTTTTAAGAGGTCAATTTTATGTATATCACATAACACAATTGTTTTCTTTAAAACATAAAGAAAACGTAAGAGAATAATAGTGTTCAGCTCTGGGTAACAGATTATGGTTGATTTTTTCCCTTTCTTCTACATAACCTTTTAACCAAATGTTCTATAATGAGTGTGTCTTATGGTGGAAAAAAATAATTCCATAAATTATAAACGACTAAGAACCCTAATATAAAATATTTTTATCTCTTTTCCTCAAAACAAAGAGTGTCATACACAGTGATATGATTACTGGTTTTTTTCTGCCACTTTGCTGGAAGATGAATAACAACATGAAATCTCTGCCTTAATACCAATTGAAGTATATGTTGATAATATAACCCAAGTTGCAAAAATCACATCATTATATAGGACCTGAAATGCCAGCAGAGCTTTTCATATGGTTTTAAAATCCTATAGAAACTATTTTTTTTAATTTTTTATTTTTTGTCTTTTTAGGGCCGCACTCACGGCATATGGAGGTTCCCAGGCTAGGGGTCTAATCGGAGCTATAGCCGTCAGCCTACACCATAGCTCACAGCAATGCCAGATCCTTGACCCGCCGAGAAAAGCCAGGGATCGAACCCGCAACCTCATGGTTCCAGGTCAGATTTGTTTCCGCTGTGCCACAATGGGAACTCCCTGTGAAACTATTTTTAATAAGAAGAATTCGGATTCTGGTTTGATGCACAAAAACTGAACTATAACTTTATTTTATATTTGGAAATAAACATAAGAAAAATAACTTTCATCCTTCTAAAATGCTCCATCAGGTATAGATGACTGGGACAGTTTCCTCTGCTCTGAAAGGATTTGTGTTCTTCTCAATGGGAAAATAATGCTACAGGAGAAAAGTAAAGTAGAGTTAAACAACTTGAAAGAATTACTATACACACATCACACTTTGTTACAAATGGAACTGACTGCAACAAAGTTCTCAAATTCTATATGCTGAATGCTATCATTAACTTAGTTATTTTCAGTTTGCCAATGTATCATCTTATTACTGTGAGGCATACAGACAAAATACACTATAGCAAATACCATTACAGTGACAATTTATGAATAACAAAGATAATTTCCATGCCTCAAAGAATGGGCCACAGAAATCAAGCTTTGTTAGTCTAGTTATATCATATACATGCATATGTGCATGTGTGTGCATATATATATATGTATGCATGTACTGCATTAAACTTATACAAAGTAATATGTAGGTATATATAACAATTAAAATGAATTTTATACATTTATTGCCTAATATGAATAATATATCAATTATATATACATATATAATATCTTGTATAAGGATTTTCTTTTGTTTCTTCTGAGATCAGTCACTTTTCCTATTCATCTAGTCCAAATCTCTATTTTGCGGCTTCGTGAAGTGAGCCCAGAAAAGGTAAGGGATTTGCCCAAGCTCCCATTGTAGAGTAGAGCAGAACTGGGACTAAAGGCAGACTCTCCTGATGCTGTTTAATGGTCTATTAGTCCACTCCTCTCCTCTATAACTGAGACTAGAAATTTATACCTTAAATTTAAGTAATGTGCTGCAATTTTCAAAGTCTTTTCACATATGTTATATTAAGCTACACACAAAAAAAATCTCAGCTGATAGTATTAGGGAGCTGAAAGGTTAAGGTACTTGCTCACGGAAATGCCACTAGTTGATGGCCTGAGTCTCCTGACTTCAGGCCAGTATTCTACCCCTTGAAGTATACTTCTTTTCTCACAAACCATTTTATTCTTATTTGGCCCTTTGCAATTACTTTGGGAGGAGGATACACAGGCCAAGGCTAGGGGATCTATAAGCCTGTGCAAGTAAAGTGAGGCCCAGGTAGTCCCTGATGTGTGATTCCGGGATCATCTCTCTGAACCTCTTCTAATACTGCATTGTGTATGTTTAGGGAACACACAGCTGAAACTACAGCTAGGATCCAGAATTTGATCTCAGATCCATTAGACTCCTGTGGCCATGCTCCTTCCCCTGGATATGTCAATATGGTCAATGTATATGGAGAACCATGGCCATTATTATTTAGCAAGGGTATTTACCATAGAGCTTCAGAGTTAGGGTAGGCAGATTCCATATCTTTGTTTCTCTGAAGGGCTGAACTATATATACCAAATAACATGGCACCCAAATAACTTGGCATATTTCTTGTCCACCTTCCTCTCATCCAAATATCCCTAGTGACAGTATTTGCTTCAGAAGCTGATACTTCTGTGGTCCAAACATTTATGGGATAAAAAACAAAAAAGCATCAACTGAACCAAGATGATGATAACAAGAATCAAGTATTAAATACTTCAACTTTATATCCTATTGTTGTTACCTTTGGTCTCCTGCTCCTTTTCATCACCTAATCCTTCCTCATCCATTGCTGTCCCTAACATTTCAGCATCCCTCTTTAGTTTGTTTCTTCGTTTCTTCAAACCCTTTAAAATTCTGTTCATTTTCCTTCGTAAAGGGTTGGCCCATCTGCTGTAATATTAAAAGTTCAAAGTGAAACCTTATTTCTCAACAGTGATAGAAAATAATAATGGTGGGTTATAAGGAAAAGGCTATTTGCTCATATAGGTCTTTACACATTCCCATCTGACTGTTTAATTCACCAGATTTAATAACTATGATAGAAAGTATTACACTTAGGAAGAAAGTCAGAAAGAGAAAGACAAATTCCATATGATATCACTTACATGTAGAATCTAAAATATGGCACAAATGAACCCATCTACAGAACAGAAACAGACTTGTAGACATAGAGAACAGACTTGTGGTTGCCGAGGGGGAGGGAGTGGGATGGACTGGGAGCTTGGGGTTAGTAGGTGCAAACTATTATATTTAGAATAGACAGAAAATAAGGTCCTACTATATAGCATGGGGAACTATATCCAATCTCCTGGGATAGACTGTGCTAGAAAATCATATTTAAAAAGAATGTATATATATATATATATATATATATACATATATATACATATATATATATGTATGACTGGGTCGCTTTGCTGTACAGCAGAAATTGGCACAACATTGTAAATCAGCTATACTTTAATAAAAAAACAAAAAAAGAAAATGTTACACTTGGCTCACTCATATTTATTACTGTAACCATAATTATTACTCCATGTAGTGTCATTTTGATCACTGGCTCCTCTACAACATAAATGGCATCCTACTTTACTCTGCTGACATCAATGTTACCCCCCCCTCAAGACCTAACTTATATATTATTTATCCAGGTACCCTTCCCTTCCACCTCTAGCCTATAGGGATTCCTCCCTCCTATGAACTTCAAAACCAAATAGTAATAGTTCACATTACATGATCACCTACAATATTACAATTCTGCACTTATATTCACTATATCATTGGGTGGTCAATCCTAGACTTCCTTGCATTTGTATGGACAGTGGATGGAGGTAAGCACCTGAAAGCCTCTCATAGGCCAAGAACTCAAGAATTTGGCCAGGTGCTTTATATACTTTATCTTCACAATAACCCTATAAGGTGTAAATGATAAAACTGAGGTTCAAAGAGGTAGGATAACTCACCCTATAGTAGAAACTGCAAGAACTCAGAAGACAGACTGGAATCCTTGCTCTATCACTACGTAACCTTGAGCAAGAGGCCAAACCTCTCTGTCCTGAAGGTCACACAAGACAATGTATATGAAAACAAACTGGAAAAGGCCAAACATGCTGTTTTTATTTGTACCTTTTTTAATGGAATGTGACTTTCTATCTTGGAGACTTTTTTATATCTTATATTAGATTAGGTGTCCCTTGAGATCACAGAGCATGATCTGATTCACCTTTTTGCCCTTCACAACACCCAACAGAAGGCCTGGAATCCAGATATTCTTGAATCCATTAGAAGTTCTTGAATGACATAATAAGATAATGCTATTTTAGGAAGATAAGTCTGGCAGTGTAGTACAGGATGGATTAGAAAAACAATAGATTAGGAGTCCAAGTATATGCCCGAATTAGCCTGGCAAACATCCTTACTCACTCCCTCCTTCCTAAGGGCACAGCCATACATTCCTATCAAAGTGCCAGGAAACTTCTCCAGAACCTAACTCCTAGCCATCTTCCAAACCCCACTTGCAGCCCCATCCCAGTTATTGTCTCTCTTGTATGAGTTCTTCAGATTGGATATATCATCCTAATGTTCTACTCAGTTCCCAACACTGCCTTTGCATTTGAATGCTAGCTAGCCTTGGCTTATGGACTGAATCTTTGTGTGTCCCTAAAATTCATGTTGAAGCCCTAACTACCAGTGTGGCTGTATCTGAAAACAGGACCTCTAAGGAGTAATTAAGATTAAATGAGGTCATAAGGGTGGGGCCTTGACCAGGAAAATTAATGTCATCATAAAAACTAATTTTTTAGTTTTTTTAAACTAAAAACCAGACATCCTTCTTTTTCTCTCTTCCCCCTCTCACATACATCATAGAAAGGCCATGTGAGCGCACAGAGAGAACGTCACCATCTGCAAGCTGGGAAGAGAGCCCTTATAGAAACCAAATCAGCTGGCATCTTTATCAAGGATTTCTAACCTGCAAAACTACGAGAAAATAAATGTCTATTGTTTAAGCCAACTGAGCTGTGGTATTGTTATGACAGCCCTAAGAGACTAATACATCTTGATTCCCTTTTGCTCCTCTCCTGAAACCACTTACTTAGGACAGCAGCTGACAACATACAAGGCTTGGAACAAGCTGAGACTATAACATATGAGAAGAGGTAAATCCCAGATCATTCCAAAGGAAATTTTAAAAAAACAACAGAGAGACTAAAAGAATAGAATTAAAAATTAAGGATAAAGGACAGTAAATAGAGATGATTCCAAGGTTTCTAGCCTGAGAGACTAAAAGAATCAATGACAGAAATGAATAGGTGTCAAGGGGAGATGATTTGAGAGGAAAACAAGTTCAGTTTTGCACATGTTGCATTAAGTATATTTTGCACTAATAGGACATCTAATTCATGAGGGTAGTTGGAAATATAAAAGAGGTAGAAGTAAGGATTTTAGGGTGTAAATTTAAGAATCATTTATCCAGAGAAGCCCAGAATATTATGTTCAGAAAGGACTTTAGAAATTATCAAACTCAATTCTCTAATTTTATGAGAAAATCAATACCAAAGGAAGTCAAGTGCACTATAAAACTGGTAGTAAAGGCAGAACTAGAACAGATCATTTTTTGGCCACGCCCACAGCACAGGGATGTTGCTGGGACCAGGGGTCAAACCTGAGCCATAACAATACCACAGCAGTGACAGCACTAATTCCTCAACTGCCAGGCTACCCAGGAACTGCCAGAACACAGATCTTTTAAAATATTCTTTCTGCTACATATTTTAATATTCTCTGATAGTTGAGAATAAGGCCTTGGGAAACAACCAGAGCTGGGAAAACAAAGAAAAGCAAACTGAGCTGGATCAGAATGGTAAGGGAAACAATGAAATCCAAAGCAAAGTTCCGGGAACGGGGCAGTCAACAGTGTAGTATGTGACCAAAAAAGGTCAAGTTGGATGGGAATTGAAAAAAGGCCACTGCATTTTGCAATGAGGTTATTAGTTACTTGGCAACAAACTGTTCTTTTTAATAGTGCCTAATATTCCAGAATTCTCTAAAATTCTGCCCTTGGAGTCCTTGCAATAGGAACACCTCAGACATATAATCCACATATAATGAGATTCTCATTACTTCAGTAACTAAATTACCTTGAACAGGGTCCAAGAACAACTGGCTTCATGTAAATTTCAAATCTATACTGTTTTATGTTAAAGCAAGTTTCCAGTTTGCTCACAGTCTCATCTGATCATATTTTATCAAAGTTCTTAGAGCCCAGCCATACTTTTAAAGTTTATAGGCTTTACTTCCTTTCTCTGAATTCATATGTATATAATCCTAGGAACCGCAACCCTTTCAGCAGTTGGCTAATTACTGCATAAACCTTTTCAAAATAACATTACTAATTATATTGTACAGTATAATGAGACACACAAACATGGGGATTTGAAAATGTAAATGCCTACTTTTAAAATTCAATGGGTAATGATTTTTAGGCAATTTTTGACACATGTATTCCAGTTTTTTACCTCCCATTCTAAGAAAATAAGTGGTATTAAGACTATCTACATAATGAAAACCACATTATAATACAGAGAATCACTCAGCAGGATTTGTCTAAATGTAGAAATTTTCAGTAACAGCCATCTGGCAAGTAGCAATATTCAAAGTGTATGGTGGATATGCTATTTACATCATCTGTGTATCAGATGATCTACAATCTTAAAAAAAACATGGCATTTTATTAGTTGAAAGAAAACAAAATCTTGCCATTTTCAGACTGAGTTCTGAATTTTTCTTAATTCAAAGTTACAAATTCAATCTGATAGGAAGAAAAAGAACATGAAAATGCACTTCATCTGAGTTTAATAGGCATAGTATTACAATATTTGAATTTTCCACCTTACCAAAGCTATGTACACACTCAAGTATCATACCACTATATAATACACAGATATTTAACTGACATATGCATACAGATTAAACTTTATATAAAAACAGATAAACATTAGACGCTGAATTTTGCACTTGAAAATACTGTTACTGGCACTCTATTATGTATCAGGAATAATTTAGCCATCTTCTTCTCCTCTCTCCCCGTAGAGCCCCCTCCCCTACTTCCTTTTGTCCCAGTTTACCTGATATTTTCCTTCCTTCATCTCTATGTAAGTCTTAAGCCTACTAGTGACACTTAAACCTAATGAGGCTTCTGATTCCTATTAATGAGAATAAAAATAGATCTTACATAACCTTGAGGACATAATGAATTTCAAAATGCATCTTATATGCAAGTTTAATAAGGCTGTTAGTAGCAAATTCTTAGAAAGCTTTTCACTAATGCTCTCTGCTCCATTTGTATATGTGAACCAGTTTAAGCTGGCTTGAGTTCTCTGTGTACCTGGTTCACATCACACCTGAATTCAAGTCAAGCAGAAATAAACTGCAGATTCAGTTATAAATTATTAAAGGGGAAAGTTCAGCCAATTTTGTTTAGAAATGACAAGCATTTGAAGAGTCTATAGTAAAAAGACTCCATCTGGATGTAATGAATTCTGTGGGACAAGATTTGGGTTAGGTCCCCTCTGCACCTAACCCAAACCTTGTCCTCCTTTCAAAACTTAACTCAAATAGCACCTCCACCATGGAGCTCACCCTGCCTTCTCCCACTCAACCTGATACCCAAAACTTCAGAACTTTTATAAGTTATTGCCATCATTCATTTTAGTGCTTAATTATATTTCATCTTATATTGTTACTTAATATGGCATGCTTGGGATTTATTTTAAGGTAGATTTAAGCTCCTTAAAACTGGAATGTATCTCTTAGACATTTCTGTATCCTCCACAACATCTAGCACAACAAACCGTTACTGAGGATGGTCAATTGTAGAAAGCATGAATTAGGCACTAAAAGAATGAAATGCATTTGTCTCTGGAAAGTGATTAACCTCTTCATCTAAACTACTTTCATTTCTCCCTCGGACTCATATTGCTTCTCACTTTGCATCCCTTCCAACTCCTGCCAGCTGTTAGCTCCTTAGGTGACCTATAACTAACTAAAAGGCACTGTCCAAACTGCAGGACTTGAGGAATGTCAAAACATCATGTGCTTTGGTTTATGACTAAAGGCCAAGAAAGGAAAGCTACCATAGCCCTTTCCTGAAGGAATGTATATGTAATATACAGGAAAGGACCCAGCAGGAGGAGGAGCTTAAGAGTATCTTCCAATGCCTCAAGGGTTCTTCCAACAAAGAGGACCAGATCATATTACCGTAGATCTGCATTTGGCTTTGGGCCCCTCTGATTTAGACAAACAACTGTGTTTGGCTTCTTTCTTTTCTTTTTCTCAACCACTGCACACTGATTTTATTGCTGCATCAATTTTCCTTTTATGGGATCATTTATTTTACCCACTGTAATTTTTTATCTATCTGTTTATTCTTTGAGATGGAGAAAAGAAAGTGAGTTAAGGGAATAGCTATAAAGAGATACCTTGCCCCCAAAAGGGGGAGTTTAGCAGGCTTTGGCCTCCATTTAAACTCCTTGTTTGGTATCAAGGATAGGATCTTAGTTCTAACACAGTTATTCCCCTTGCCTCTAAAATAAGCTTACCAGGAAAACATGATAGTACCCCATCCACCATCAACCATCCACTGTTCCTGGAAATTCAGCTTAAGCAGAAAGCTGAAACTGGCACCTACTCTGAGTTTGCAACAAAATAGCTCAGGATGACTTACAGTGGTAAGGAACATACCACTCTTACACAAAATGGCAAAATAAGTAAATGAATACACAAATAAGTCACAGTAAACCAAAATTTATGGTGTTCTCTATATAAATATAAATATATATATATATATTATTCACATTATTCAAATCTCTCAAGCACTTTGTATTATACAGAACAAGAAAATATATTCTTATTAAGGGATAATCCTCTGGAATTCATCTTAGAGAAAAATTCAGTGTGCCTGAACATTCCCATAAAACTCCTTTGCAAAGGCGCAACAGAGGGGCCATAATGAAATTATTATACCAGACCTATTACACTAGACACTCTAAATTGCATGGCATAATCCTAGTCACCTATTTCTAGCACATAATATTTCATTTTTATTTATGGGTTATCTTCTATATGAAATCAAGCTTTAGAGAGGAGGAGGAAAGGTAAAAAATGCCACTCCTATTCCCATTTACCTGGGAAAAGAAAGAAAAGAAGGAGGCCTAAGAATAAGAGACTACTCACTCATTATAGAAAAGTGAAAACTGAAAAAAGAATAGACATTCATATACAAACTGGAAGAGGTGAAAGACTGTGATCCAACTGACTTTTCAAAATAGTCTCTGAAAGTGATGTAAGCAATGACAAAGTTTAAATCACTATAAGGACTGCCTTCCGGGCCAGCCAGTTCCATCCACTGTATTTCTTCACTCGTTCAACTATTCATTTATTCAACAAAAAATATATTAAGCATCTACTATATGTGAGGCACCTTGCTATGAACTGAAAATACAATGATGAATATGACAAATTCATCAGACTCAAGGAAAAGGTACAGAAAAGAAAAAAGACTTAATGAGGAGTTCCCTGGTGGCCCAGCAGTTAAGGATTTGGCATTGTCACAGCTGTGATGTGGGATGGATTCCTGGCTCCAGAACTTCCGCATGCTACAGATGCAGCCAAAAAAAAAAAAGGACTTAATTATCTTTATGGAAAATAAGGTAAAACATGTGTCTAGTCTAAATCTTACCATGAAATCTAAATAATTTCTTGGTAACTCAAACACTACTTTCTTATTGACTTGAATAAAAATATTGAAGATGCTTTACTTTCAATAGGTACCTTTTCTTTACCAGAGAGTTTAAGGAGGTACTTGCTCTCAGGGTTGTACCAGTGCCAAACTTAGACTTGCACAAATCTGAGAGTGAGTGGCTCACTCATCCTACCCTAGTCCTAGCCCTGATCCCTACTTCCACACCCACTCTGTCCCAGTAGGTGGGGCGCTATTAAAAAAAAACAACAACAACTTGGAGTTCCCATTGTGGCTCAGCAGAAACAAATATGACTAGCATCCATGAGGACACAGGTTCAATCCCTGGCCTCACTCAGTGGGTTGGGGATCTGGCATTGCCATGAGCTGTGATGGAGGTGGCAGACGCAGCTCAGATCTGGTGTGGCTGTGGCTGTGGCTGTGGCAGAGGTTGGCAGCTGCAGCTCTGATTCAACCCCTGGCCTGGGAACCTCCATATGCTGAGGGTGTGGCTCTAAAAAGACAAAAAAAAAAAAAAAGTAGGGGTTTCCACTGTGGCACAGTGGATTATGGATCTTGAGTAGTCTCTGAAAGGGTGCAGATTCAATCTCTGGCCTGGCAAAGTGGGTTAAGGATCTGGTGCTGCCACAACTGTGGTGTAGGTCACAGCTGTAGCTCAGATTCGATCCCTGTCCCCAGGAACTTCCATATGCCACAAGTGTGGTCCCCCCTCCCCAAAAAAAGAATTTATAAGCATCATGCCAACAGCCCACTGGGATTTTGCACAAGATGCTAGTAAGAAATCTGATACAAACTGGCCTGAAGACAGACCAAAGCTTTAAGACCCAATGGTAGATGACAATCTACTAGATGGAGACTAACACTTCCGGGAATCCTTTTGATTTGTGGTTAATAACCACCTCTACTCCACACAACTTCAGCTCACTGATTTATTTCTTCCTTCCATTCGGGATTTTGTTTGATAAGGGAATGTACATACTATGCAAAAGGATATCTTAAATTTACAGAAAAATAAAATAACATGCATTAAAGAAATATTATAGTAACTCAACTTTTAGGTTTTTCCCAAGCTACCTTCTTTCAAACAAAAGGGACCAAAACATAACCCCTGCATTTTTGGAGCTATGAATAAATGTGTCTATACAGAAATATTCAAGTATACTTAGCAATCAGCAAATAAAAGTTTATGTTTGCCTACCTCCTCTGGCAAAGAGAGAAGCAATAAATGGGCAGCCATCCCAGGATGAGCATGCTGATCACACCAAACCCAAACATCCGGAACATCTGCGTAGGCTCTGGTAGTTTAATTATATCCTGTTACTTTTATGACTTAAGCAAGAGAAGCAAATCTGAGCTCTTTCATAGTCTTTATAAAAAACTATCATATAATAAAATAAGGAGATATTCTTACATAACAGGTAAATATCCTTGGTACTCTATAAGTAGCAGTTTATGAAATGTTCTTGAAATGCAACTAAAGGTTACATTTAAGTATGTTCCCCCCAATGAAAGCCTTAACATAGTGATCTACTGTTTTTGTTAACAGACTATGAATCATACTAAATACATTCCTTCCTATGGCCTAACCATGTTTTTTCCTTGGCCATATGTTATACATCCTAGAATACTCAGGAAGTGAATTAATCTATGAATAGTTAGCTTGATAAAGGAATGGCCTCTTAAATGTTTACTTCCAAATTATAAAATATTATGTTAAATGAGAAATCAAGAATTTGCATATGAATAAGTATATTTTATTCTTATATTCATTCATAAATGCATTCTAATATGATTGGGGAATTGTAAGTCATGGCTCAATTTCTCCCTCTACAAGAACCAAATGTCTCTTCACACATAATATAAAGACTAAACTAATGAATGAATTATAAACACCATGAGACAGTGTTCAAATTGTAATACTATATTCATGGTCAGGTTTCAGTTTCCATTATTAATACTAGATGTTCAACAAAGAGCTGTGAATTTAATAGGGATGATATTAACCTAAGACACTGTTTTGCATGCATCCTTTTGTAGCATTTGTTAGTGTTTAATCATATCATATACGTCCATCAAGGAACCAACTGGGAATATGTCCCCACTATCCAAATGAAGGAGCAAAAACAGATGGTCTAGTGCTCAAAACACTGTAAAGAAAAAAAATCTTAAGAGAAGAACCTAATTCAAAAAAAAAAAAGAATAAAGAGAGAAACTAATAAACAGACTTGAACAAGAAACATTCAAGTATACTGTTACATACTGAGATGCTGAAAAAGGATAAATGAGATTTCTACTCAGGAAGAGAAGGTGGGAAGAGAAAAGTAAGCTAAGGCATGACTGATTGGTATCTACTCCCAGGCATTGAGGGTTACATCTCATAAAGCTTGGAGCCTATGTGACAAGATAGTGACTAAAGCAAAAGAAAAGATGAAACTAATTTCAAACTGCCATAATCACATCTAAGCGCTAAGCAGAAAAGGCTCATGAACAGAGAAGCCTGACCACCTCAGGACTTCCTACAGATGGTATTTCTCTAGGGCTAGGAGCCTCCTTTAAGTGTTTGGACCTGAGAGATCCAAATTTAAACTGAGGCTATTGTGACCTGTTTATTCAATTTTTAAAAAATAAGAATATAACAAATGTAAGAGGATGAGCTTACTATCTTTCAGTGGGACAAAACAGTTGAAGTTGCTGGTCTTGAGTGATGAATAACAGCACTTGTTTCTCAAACACTCAGTCTTGTTAAAATCTTGCAGCGGATTGCAAGGCTTCACCACCTGATTCTCCTTCAGAATGCATGCTTTTAGGTGAAAAAAATGCAAGAAAGAGAATTTGGCATGGTTAATAAGCACATTCCCTAATTAAATAATACCTGCAATACAAAAGGAAAAGAAAAACACTTAAGCTGGTACATTTAAAGATTGAATGATTTATACAAATAGTACTGAATGCTGAAAAAAATGAGTTAAACTAAAAATTACCACGAAGTTATCTAACATCATGTTTTCAATTCTAGATGAACTGCAGAAAATAAAAAGTGTTAACAGATCATTGGTAAGGTAGTTTCAAAGTGACTATAAACAAGAGCTGAGCAATAGTGATGCAAATGTCACACAGAAGGGGCTAAATAAGAAGAACAGGTCAAATGTCCTTAAAACTAACACCTTGCTAAAATAATACCACAGACATCCTCTCACTCAGTTTTACTAAGTTACAGATAAATTACATCAATAAGAATGAATGCAAGCAAAATTTGAACAGTTTGCTGCTAGGAAATAAGGTAAGTGATACTACTGGTACTGACCTACTTTCTGTAAACACATCATATTGCCACTGCAATGTGTTTTGAGAGTCTTCCTTCTGGCCTTAAGTTATGAATCTATAATTTTTGAATAGGCAATGATTTATAGTACAAATACCAAGATTCATACAACTTCAATAAATTCATATATATCTGAATCTGTAAGATTCACAAGCTCAAATAGCTGATCTTTTTTATTTATTTATTTATTTATTTATTTATTTTTGTCTTTTTGCTATTTCTTTGGGCCGCTCCCGTGGCATATGGAGGTTCCCAGGCTAGGGGTTGAATCGGAGCTGTAGCCACCAGCCTACGCCAGAGCCACAGCAACGCAGGATCCGAGCCGTGTCTGCAACCTACACCACAGCTCACGGCAACGCCGGATCGTTAACCCACTGAGCAAGGGCAGGGACCGAACCTGTGCCTTCATGGTTCCTAGTCGGATTCGTTAACCACTGCGCCACGACGGGAACTCCCTCAAATAGCTGATCTATGTGAGAAACAACTGACAACTAAAAAAGTAGGTATCAGTATTTTATTCAAAAAGAAAATCTCTATAGTATGGCTTTAAGGCCAGTATAGATTCAGTTCAATCTCCAATACCATCAACAACCTCAGACTTAGGAAAGTAATAAATGATGTTTTATGATCACTCTAACCACTCTAAAGCACTTCAAAATCAGCAAAGAACAATGTAATGGTTATTTAGCATATTTTTACCTCTTGGTATATTTTGTTATATTCTTCTTTAAAAACTAGTAATTCCTGAAGCCCAGGTGAAAATAATAATAGCTACCATTCATTAGTCACCTATTTGAGCCAGGTACCCTGCTTTAGACATATCATTTCTAATCTTCACAGCAAACTCTCAAAATTAGTTCTACAACTTCCACTTTTACTTTTTATCTCGACCTCCATTTTTAAAATGAAGAACTAAAGGATCAAAGTAACTTGAACAAGGTCACAAATTTAATGCATTACCAGTTGGCCTGGATATTCATTTCCCAAATATTTTAGACACGTGAGCGCTTAGCCTTCTTTGTTGTTATACTCTAAACAATCTGTTCTTCGATTCTGCCAGGCCCAGAGTGACTCTCCTCCCAGGATGGACTACATTTGGAATACCATGTTCAGCCTTGGATATCACACACTCAGAAAAAGGTGACAACTGTCAGGGCTTGGTCAGAGACTGGAAGGACTTCCTATGTGCTGAGTTCTTCCCTGTTGGTACTGTTCAAAGACCACTTTCCGGGGATGAAATTCATACAAGAAAAGATTTTAAATCATAGAAACGACTGGACTAGATGATCTCTAAAGTCCCTTCTAATGCTGGGCTTCTGTTATCTTACTTAAATTGCCATCTGATAGACTTTATACCAGATACTAAAATTAACTTTCAGACTCAAATTATCAAGAGACACTTGTAATTTTGAAGAATAAAAAAGGTAGAACAATTATTTTTATCAAGTTAAAGCATATATAAATGATATATAATTTTGTCCCAAGGGAGAAGGATGATTTGACCTCTCAAGCTTCTCTGCCAGTCTGTCTCTTGGTTATCATTTTAATCTGTAAGAGATGAATCTATTTCTAACAGCAGCCTAATAACAAGATGACAGTTATTTTTGTTAGTGCTTAAGTAGAAAGAGTATTCATTTTCAATTATACAGGGGAGGAAATAAATTGGTTAAAAGTACTTCATATTTTATGAACTTGTAGTTATTCTCAAAGAATGTGATATATATGTTTTAAATATGTAATCACTGTTTTGAAAGATTTGAATTAACCTAGGTGAGATGTCTCTTAAAATGGAATAGTATGATTTTGTTGAGGAAAAACGTCATCTCATAAATTGATTTTGACTCAACTTACTGCACCAGGTTGTAGGAGTATTTCAGAAATGCAGATATCTAAACTATTTTAAAGGTGGCCTCAGTGTTTGTATAATGTAGTTATTACAGGTAACTACAGGAAGTTTACATCTGCTATCTTCTTAAGCTCTAAAGCATAAATCATCATTTGCTGTTTACGACCAACCTCAGCACTCACTAAACCATTATTCTAGCTTCACAACATACCACCTTATCAGGTTTCTCTTTCTCCATTCAATTTGACCATGGAAGTATTTTTAGATAAATTACTTAAGGAGTTTGCTTATTTTGCTATTCTCATTGGTAGTAGGTGTTATAATGCTTGCTTTGTACGTGATGAAACCGCTAGAGAGAAACATGAATAGCTTTATGCAAGGTCACATAAGAATTCAGTGGTAGAGTCTGGAATTAAACGGTGGCCATAATTTTGTGTATATGTATCAAATTTTGTTAGAATAAATTCCACATTGATTTTTAATGAAAGCTTCATCTTTGTAATTCACGTATGTCAATTTATTTGAACCTTC